>NC_044550.1:83328032-85728032 GCF_007565055.1 Rhinopithecus roxellana | reverse complement strand
GGACACAGCTCAGGAGCCCATTTTGGAAAGCCATAATATATAACCCAAGGCTCCTAAGATGGATTACCCTGGTGTTGTTTGATATCTGTTCAATGTTACATTGCTATTCCAAACTTAAGTGTCCCCTCAGAGTTGCTGCTATACCTACCAAGCTGTCATGCCTAATCTTCAATTGTTTCCACAAATCCCTCGAAAATGTTCTTCTTAGAAGACCAAATATCGCTGTAAAGTTTTAGAAGTGAATCCTGCCAATTACTTTCTGTTTGTGTGGTCTGCTGGGAATAAATTTCATATTAGGCTACGATCTATGAGATCTGAGAGTATTGGGGTGGAGGGATGTACTAAAACACACCACAGTTTTAACCACTGCATAAAATCCTAGAGACCTACTAGGTTTCCAAATATCCACCCTTTCTGAAACTAATTAATACCTCTTGCAGCAATTACCTTCAAAAGGCAAGCAGATTGATGTAGTGATATGTTAGGCTCTAAAAAATGTAATCCAAAATTGTTTGCAAAAATATACTTCTAATAATTTGGCCAAAAGTTTAACTATTCAAAGATTTTCTCCATTCCGTAAATGGATATACCTCTTTCATGCCCTAGCCCATGTCAATTCTAAGTTTGTAAGTGCCCTACTGTCACAAGCAAACACAGGAGTCACAATGTGGCCAAAAATGGCAAATGGACAGGCCCACTGTTAGACTGCACTTTCCTTCTCATATCCTTGCAAAACATAAGATAATCTCAGTCAGATCAAGATGAAAAAGCTTAAGGACCCTTCTGAAATCCATGAGGCAAATCTATCTGAACAGCCCAAACACCGAATAATCTATTTGGACAAAATAAAAATGTATCCCATTTTGGCAAAGAAAAGCAACTGGCATGAATATTGAATGTGTTGAAAACTCTTACATCACTATTAAAATTCTTCCAGATTGTTCTTTGAAGATGACTAGCTTCTGAAATGGAAGTTAAATTTTTGGAATGTGTCCAATTCTAGATGGTTTCTCTTCTTTCAGGGAGAGGACAGCAAGATTTTCTGCCCATAGTTAATTCTGAAGATGAGCAAACATTTTCTAAAAGACATTTTTGCTAGAAGACTGACCAGACCACTCTAAACAAACAGAAAGGGAATGAATACATCTCAATCAAGATCTGGTACTGACCAGTTTACCTAAAACATTGTGCTTTCTTTGGATGTCTTCCTGCACAACAACAGAATCAGGCTTAAAAAGTGCTTTGTACAAAATAGCAACCCTTGCCCAAAAGCTGGATCTGTAACAAAGAAATAAAACCTCTTCCTTCCAGGGAGCAAACCAGTCAGCTTAGTTCATGCCATGAATATCTTTCTTATGCAAAGAAAAGTATGAACTCATTGGTAATGAATTATAACATTAACTTCCCTATTTCTATTCCAATTTCAATAGAACTACAACACCAAGGGAATTAGCTACAATAAGAGAGAGAAAGGGGGGCTAAAACTTATCTATAAATATATTATGAGGACAAAAAGAGTAGACAGGAAAAAAATAAACTAAATGGAGACACAAGGAAATATGAAATATGGGCTAAACTATACAGAAAAATGTGTAGAGTAAGAAGGAAGTTACTAGCTCCAGCCTTCAAGATCACTGAAACATTCAGAGTCAATCATGGCCTCTCACACCTGCAATGCTTTTTTCAACAAACAGAAAATGCTACTCTCAGTCACATGTTCTTTGGAAAACCTGAATGAAAAGTCTAAAGAAATCTTCTTTTACTGCTCACTCTTTCATCCTTGGAAAGATAACACTTGTCTGACTCAACTCCTTGAGAACGAAGAGACTAATTTATCCTTGTAATTCCAGAGCCTAGTAGAGCAACAGGCATACAATAAGCTCTTAATACATGCTTGGGATGATGACTGAGGCATTTTCTTCCACCATATTCCATGATCTTCTAGCCCTGGGGGTGCAGAGAGATTACCTGGCCAAGAAGACTAGGGTAAAGTACTTTTCGTACCTGGTAAGTGGGTTGGGAGTTAGGAAAACACCACGTCTGGCCAACCCCTTTCCTAAAGGAGTTTATGTATCCCAATGCCCCACCCCCCACCTGCCTCCACCACACATCCAGTGTTTGTTGCTTGTAATAGGTCAATACATCAATGAATTGATGAATTGCAAAGAAAAAAAAATACATGCTTGGAAAATGAATTTAACTAAACAAGATTGAATGTAACCCAGCCGTTTACTCACAGAGCTTGAAGGCCCAAGTCTCCATAATCTCCTGGGGAGAGAAGAAAGACATGGCATTAGTACCAGCGCTGTTAGTGCTAGCTATTGCAACATCAGAAGTATCAAAACTCAACTGTCTGGTGCCAATGGCAAAACCAATGCTTACCAAATACATTATAATAATAAATATAACTTTATAGGTCTCACAGATTTATTTATGTATGCAACCTGCTCCCAGCCCCCAATCTCCAGAAACCAAGCTAGCTGGCCTTTTGGAGATGAAAATAGCATCGGGCATCAAGGGTGTGCATTTATGAGTGGGACAGGAGGGTGGACTAGCACCTGAACCTTAATGCATTCCTTAAAAGTTTTCAATGGGAGTATGAGTCAGGGGTGCCACCTGGAGAGAACTGTTCTCAGTAAAAGAAGGACAATGTTTACCTTCAACTACCCACTTTTTTTTTGCTTCCAGGAGATGTAACACACAGATTTCCTGTAACCATGGCAATCAGCTCAGCTGTGAGCACCCTCATTTATTCAAAGCACAGAGGCAGTATAGGAGAGAAAATACTATTACAAATAGGAACAATAAGATTTAACGTCAGATACCAAAATATGATTGGTTCAGTATTGTATTCCCAGCCATATGAAGCACATTACACTTTCTTGGTTTCATCTGCTCTTTCCTGATCCTCAAGGGTAATATTAATTTCAATTTCTTCCAGAAACAATGATTGACTTGTTTCTAGCACTATCTTGAGAGTAAAATAAAAATTTTGGAAAAATATATTCTCAGCAATGCACTGTGTGCAACAGAGTTGAGATAACCATGCCAAAAACTATAAGGAAATGTCATCATACACTAAAAAAAAATTTTGATGGAGTTTTTTTAGTGAGGTATTCAACTTCTATTGGATAAGTAATAAAGGATGTACACTGTGTTTACTGATTCTTCTCCCTAATTTCAGTCTCTTTACACTCCTGTGAGAAAAAAAAAAAATATTATGGAGGCTACTTTACAATTTTCTAGAAGTAGGGTAACAGAAAACCTATTCTTGATTTTCAAGGCAATTACTTATAACTCATCAATTAACTAAACTTCAATTATTACAAAATTTATTAACTGTACGCTGAGATTTCCACTGATAAAACTCAACTGATGTATTTCAGAGATACATGAATATCCAAGATTGGAAAGAAGAAAGAAAATGACAACAGAATTTTGTAGTCTACAAGGCAAGCATTGTCATTCATGTGGTTATGGAGTTCCTACTATGTGCAGACAATGGGAAACTTTACGAAGGTGAGCAGACAGGGATCTCACACTCCTACTATATGTAGAGCAATGGGAAATGTGTGGTGATGAGGTAAAGGTCTTTTTTTCAAAATATTTTAGCATAGAAGGAGAAACGTCTCCTTGAACAATGAACAAAATACCTTATTGAGACAAGTCTGTAGAAATCTGTTTAATCAGAAAAGCGTAACAGTTATTACTCTTAGCTTAGTGGTAACTAATTGATTCAAGTTGTCTAAAATTTTCATTGCAGATTTTGAGGTTGATAAAGCCATAATTTGAAGACTACTTCATTTCCCCTAATGCTCAGCCTATTTATCACTTGTAATTCCGAAAGGATTTTTAAAAGAAATAATTTTTTAAATGTTATGCATGTGCCTTTAAAAAAAAATGCATTTAGCCTTGTGCCTCCCACTAAAGCTTCTTTTCTCAAGTTCCTTGGCCCAGACTGTAAGTGACAACCAGCAATCCCATTCCTCTGCCTTATAAAGTCTTGGAAGAAAACAAATTCAGATCACTTTCCCCCCTGACCACTTAAGAGAAAGAGATACATTTTAGGGTAATGATTAGAGGCATCTAAGACTTACTATAGTATTTCTAACCATGAGAAACCATTACTATTTTAAAATACTGGTTTGTAGAGGATTGGTCACTGTTCCTTTAGTAATGAAATTTACTATTGCAAAGTTTTCTTGCTAATGCTAGTTAACAACTACTTATCAAGAAAATCAAGTGACAACATTCATACCAATCCCTTTAATTTCAGTAAGCCAACACCAACAAGACTTACTTGTCACTCGGTATGACTTTCTTCTTCTGTCAAAGAAGCCTCAGGGTTTTTTTTACTTAGGCATTTCCTTAATAATAAGTGTTTTAATATCTAAATTGCATATACTAGTCATTGTTGGGTAGCTATCCCCATAACCTGAACACTTCCAGGCTTCGTTTCTATGTGAAGTCTTAGTAATGTTACCGTCCCAACTATGGCAGCTCTTTACCCGCCTCTTCATGACTGGAGGAGCTCAGCATGCTCTCAAACCACCTTCTATCTGTTCTAGGCATCCCATGGTGGTTTCTCCAGAGAGCTCAGAAATATGTCTGCTCCTGTTCCCATTTTTCTGCTCTTTCCTCCAGGAACCTCAACATAGCCTGTTCCCAATGCCCACTATGGAATCAGCCAGGTCCTTGCCACAAGTATGAATTGCTTCCAGTGCTGCAGTCCTGGGAGTGCCTGAGTCATAAGCCAGTGTCCCCTACTCAGTTGTGCCCTGCGGGGACTGAAGCTGGACTGTATTCTCACAGGCTCCCCTAAAAGCTGGGCTGCCAGCTTCTAGCTCTTCTCCTTTCTCAAAGTAGCCCAGGCCATCTCTCAGACCAAGGGTAAATGTTATGCCAGTTCCACTTGTTGTCTTTCTATGCATAAATCTCATTCTTTGTGCTTTATCTCAAAAAAACAAAATCAACTCACAGGGTTACAATCTCCTGAAGAGATTCCCCAACCCATCAGTCCTGCAAAGTCAAACATAGAAGGCCAGTTTAGGCATACATATAGATACATACACACACACGTTTATATATAAACATATATATGTAAACTCTATATATGTGTGTGCATATATACACACAGAGAGAGTTTATATGTTTATATATACATTAAACTATATAATTTATATAGACATATATAAACCATGTCTATATAAACATACATGAACTCTCTCTCTATATATAAATTCATGTTATATATGACAAATCCCATATATAATAAATCAGTGATAGGGTATTGATAATTCAAAAAAATGAATATGGTTTCAGATGGAAATTAATTTATATGGCCCAAGACTGTTAATTAGGCTTTTGTTGCCTTTAACTTAAGAGTAAGGTCAGAATCTGTGGTTATGAGCAAATACTTAAGGCTATGGTAGCTGCAAACACTTGTAGCCCTGGGTTGAAGGACAAAGGTTGGAATAAATTCCCTACCAAATACTCTACTCAGAAGTTATATTTATGCAAATAAGATGTATATTTTAATAAATATTTGTGAAATACCTATTACTTGCCAGGAACTAAGGACACAAAAGGGATTAAAGCACCAGGTCAGCCCCAAAACAGCATGAAATTTGCACCCAGGTAGAGGTGGGTTCAAGTCCTAGTACTGTCCCTTGCTACTTCTATGACTTTAGGGATCCTCAAGATGGAGTTCTCAAGAGGCACAAGTATGACAGTGTACATGGAATTCCTTGCCATCAGCACAGATGTTTGTCATGTATTCATTTATGAGTAAATATTTATTGAGTGACTACTATATCCCAGGCATTGTTCCAAGAATTAGAGCTATAGCATTAGACAAGAAAGAATGTCTCATAATAATGAAATGAAGTTAACTTTATTACGTTTATATTATAGTGAAATCAACCAGGTCAAAGGAAATTATTATTATCCTGTGTTACTCCAAAAGATCTTCTCCAAAATAAAATGATGTATTTTTTAATTTCCAAAAATAGATTAAATCAAGTTGAGGTCTCTACCCGTACAGTGGCAGGAGGGATGAATCAGCACCTTAGCAATTTATTTTGCTCACCTCCTCCTTCATTTTGTTCTCTACGCTTTCCCTCATTTGGTAGTTTCTGTCCTTGGATGGCCTCTCCTTCTCACACTTTTCTGTAGACAGACATGAATGTTCAGTTTTGTGTGTGTGGTGTATGGTGCGTGTGTGTGTGTGAGAGAGAGAGAAAGATAACTAAAAGAGAGTGTGCAAATGTGTGTCTGCAAGAACAATGGTAGAAATCCATGATCCTTTGAAGAAATTTAACCTGGATTAATTACTCAAAATCCTTATATTCAGAACCTTCCATATTCAAGCTTCCCTGATCTTTTTCTGCTCCAATAGCTCATAGCAATAGATGAATGCTTTGTTTTTTTTTAAAGAGGAGTTTATATTTATAGAGAAGTTGTAAAGAGTCTCCATATACCACACCCAGTTCCCCTGTTAACAGGAATTTGCACGAGTATGGCACATTTGTTATCATTAATGAACCAAAACTGATATTATTGTTAACTAAAGTTCATACTTCATCTAGGTTTCCCAAATTCCCTGAGGTCCTTTTCCTGTGCCAGGATCCCATCCAGGACACCACATTACATTTAGTCCTCAAGACTCTTAGACTCTTCTTCTTGTCTGTGATAGTTTCTCACACTTTTCTTGATTTTGATGACCATGACAGTTTGAGAAGTATTGGCCAGAAATTTTTGTAGAATGTCTCCTGGTTGAAATTTGTCTGGGGTTTTGCTCATGATGAAACTGAGGTCATGGGTGTTTGGCAGGAACACCACAGAAGCAAAGTGCCATTCTCTTCCCATCATATCAAAGGTACATGCTATCAACATGACTAACTTATCACTACTGATTTTTACCATGAACACTATGCTGAGATAGTCTGAACATCCTTTTATTAATAGATTTTTACCAATTATTATATATGTATTCCCAAACTGCTTCAAAGATATTTATCAAGAAATCTCAAAATAGCCTCTTATTTTTCCCTAAAATTCATTCATCTCTTAATTTTCACTGGGAAAATATATTGAGTTTACTATCAAATGCCAGGCACTGAAGATACAGGCATAAATAAAACATGTCCCTACTTTCAAGAGCTCATGGCCCAATCTAATGCAAGAGAGACTTGTAAAAATGTAAAGAAGGATCCAATCAGTTAAGGGACACTGTTTAAGGAATAAAAGGAACCCTGAGGAGGTACAGTTATCATTTCCATGAGGAGCTAGGAGGAGGCAGAATCTCCTTCCTAGAGAAAGGGACTCCTGAGCTGATCTTGAAAGATACATAGGATTCTGCCAAGCAGAAGAGAAACCATGTGTAAAGCAGGTGCATGTTCGTGAAAGCTGGTTTTAGAGAAGTGGCAGGGAAGGAGGATGAAGTGGTAGGTAGAGATCATGGAGAACCCAGTTTGCATTTTGAATTGTGTGGCTCTCAGGCTGCTAGAGTCAAAGTATTAGAAGGTAAAGGCAGGATTCTAGCAGGTTCCACATCTGAAGCAGGACTAATAGTTGGTCAAGTAGTCTTTCCTGAAGGCTTGGAGACAGAGCACTAGAGCAGCACACATCTATACACAGATAGGATCTGTGCCTCAGCTCTGGCACAGATCTCTCTCTCTCTCTCTCTCTCACACACACACACACACACACACACACAGAGGGCGAGACACATTTGCCACATATCCATTCCCTAAGAGCTGCCAACCCAGACTGATAAATCTTTAGAATTGACCACTTTGTCTCTTTTTTCTACACCTTGGCAGTGGATGGAGTGGTATCAGCCATGACTCAGGAATGCAGCCGCCTACTTTCCTGTTATCAGCAGGCATTCCTGTGGTTAGGCTATTCCCGCTTAGCTTATCAATGGCCCTTGGGACCACAGAGTCAGCACCCAAAGAGGGCCAGAAGAACCTGCTTGTTGATGCCCATCCACACCATGAGGCTTTCCTGGATGTAGAGGGAAGTTATTGTTCCTTGGGAAAGCTCCTCTTCCCAGCTGGTATGAATGCTTTAGCTTAAGAATCTGTCTTGTGTGTTTCATACTCAGAGACATGACCCCCTATTCTTTATGTGTGAAAACTTCCCGTTGATACCAAAGGAGCTTTTCCTAGGATATCACTGACCCAGGGTAAGACACAGTAAGTGAAGTCTGTGCATTTTGTTAGAAGATTAAATATCCATTATATCCCCCCATATTCTTCCTCACCCCAACATATCTCTTTGTCTCCAAGTTTTATAACTTCTAGAATATAAAATATATGTATGATATATAGTCATGTAACATCTAATATTCCCTCAATAGCATTCCATCATCAGAATAAAGTACAAAATCTGCCGTCCTTCATGAGAGACTTTTTAGGATCAGGATGCTGCCATTCTCTCTGGCCTCATCTGTCATCACTACCTGCTTGGCCACTGATGCTTTATCTTCCTGAACTACACCCCAGAAACTCAGCAATCAGGCCATGCTCTCTCTTATGGCACTGCTTTTGACATGCTGGTCTCCCTGCTTGGGTTCCTTTCTTTACAGGATTTTTCCATCCATCTTGATCTGGCTAACTCCTGATCTGCCTACACCATCTTTCGGAACTCTGAGATGGGTGCCCCTCATTTGTGCTATCTTTGCTTATTCTTGAAGCCCCTTAGGCTTCCTTTCTCATGACATGTCTAAGTTGCCTGTAGTGGTCTACCTCTTCAACCTCACTCCCTGGGACTATATCTTATTGCAGAGGGATGTGACTGAGTACAGCAGGCTAGTCATCTTTCTGCTCTGCCATTCACGGGGCATGGCCATTTCTTCCTCGTGCTTGCTACCTCATGATTGCAAGATGGTTGCGGTACTTCAAAGAATCACATCCTCACTTTAGGGTCTCAAGCAGGAATGAAGAGGGCTATGTTTTTTCTTTTTTTTTTTTAATCAAGGAGGGAAACAGAAGCCCCAGGAAGAATTCCTCTATGCCACATTGGCCAGAACTGAGTCATATGGCCATGCCTTGATGAAAAGAAGGCTAAATAGCAAGTATCTGGCAAAGCAGAAAGAATTGTCACAATGAATCCAATCATGATTCATGAGCTGGTACATAGCCTACTGAAGCAAACTTCGGATTTTGTTAGGCAGAAAGAGGTTATAGCTTTTGACCTGTCAAGTAATAGTATCTACCACACTGAATTCCACTTTAGAAAACATAGATACAAAACACACTTCTGAAGATTGCACCAACAGGAGGCAATATTTAAGGAGAAAGAAAAACTATACATGTAGGCAATAAAATAGTAGTATTTATCTGTTGGGACTCAAATAGGTGTTTTGTCCCAGAATTATCTCAATTCATCAAGACTTCTTTGAAACTCCTTGCCCATGCTTAGCCATTTATTCTAATTAGAACAGTAAATGAATCTCCATTCTTATACAAAGAAAAGGCGGGCCTAGCTTCATAGAACCACACACAGTCCTATTATGTAATATAGCTTGGAAACTGTATGAGCTAGTAAGTTTGATTTGATAGGTTTGAAAGTTTGGTAGAGCCTTAGTGACAGGTTTGGGAAAAAAAATGAAACTCCACAATTGTTGTTTCCATTAGCTAAATCCATCAGCTGCAGATTTGGAGAATATTTGTTTCAGGTATTTGGTGAGCAACTCTCTTCTCTGAAGGTATTCAATCCCAAAGTGCACATCAAATCATTTCCACTAAAACGCATAAAGGTCTTGGTCAAGTGTGACTCATGTGTATTTATTTTATCCTTTTGCTGAAATGATTTCACCCAACCTTAAAATAGACCGAGGTTAGTTGACTCAGAAAATTAGTGCACAGGATGAATAAAGATAGTATCATGAGCTGGACATCCATCAGGTCAATGCATACTGCTCGCTGATAGCTTCCCCACCCTTCTCTGTAGGATACCATCACTGTTTTACTATCCTTCATCCATCTGCTATGAATGTACCATTTTTTGGTCCTCAGGCTAATAATTTTCACAGGGTTTAGGATAGAAGTCAAAATCAGAGTGTGCCAGAAAGTGAGGATTAAAGGACTCAGGTCTCTAGGATTTGTTCTCTCAGGGAAAGAACCCAAATACCTGTCTCTGAATTTGCTTCTTCCCTGCAAAGTAAAACAGGATCAGGCCTTGGTCCCAGGTAGGAATATGTGCCCCCTCTATCCCCTATCCCTTTAGAAGCCAAGTGGGAACCAGAAAGAGGCAGTGGGAAGGGAGGCACCTTGGGGCAGCTTCCAGTCTAAGTAGGTGTTTGGGGATTCTCCATGAGGTCCAGCTTAGATCCCCAAGGAAATGCACAGAACTATTGGTCAAAGACACAGATAATTGTAAAGTGCTTGCGTTTGCCAGACATTCTCTTCTGTGCATATGTATTTCTTGGAGGTTTTTCAGGGAAGTGTGGTAGGCCAAGGATGGGATTTGAGAGTTTCTAGATCACCTAACTAATTACCATTTCCTACTTTCTCAACCATTTATTTCCAGCTCGGTCCTCCTGCAAAGCTAGTAATCCGGCACTGTATACCCTTGATTATACCAGGGAAAGGCCACAGAGCATTCTGATGTAAAGACACATGCACAGATAATGTAGTAAAAAGAATATAGCTTAGCAACCCACAGGTCTGGGTTTAAATCTCAGTACAGCTGCTTTTTCATTCTGCGACCTTGGGTAATTTATTTATTAGCCTCTCTGAGCCTCAGTTCCCTTACTGAGTTAGTAACACTTACCTCAGGGAGTTAGTATGAGGATTAAATGTATAAATGAAATAATTAACAGCTTATAAAATGTGCCAGACATCTAATGTGTGTTCAACAAGTGTTAATCTCTTAAGTGAAAATTCTTACTAGAAAACTAACTCACAACTCTATTGATGGTAAGTCAATAGAAAGGTATTCCTATAAAAAGACATTCATTTTATTTATACATAAACAATACGAAAAGATGGCGACAATGACCTTGCGTTTCTAGGCTAGTTTTGTCACCATAATATAAATTAATTGAAACAGACAAACTACATTAACAAAGTATTTATTATTTTTATTTCAGGGTTTTAAAAAGCAGCAGGTTTAAGAGCTGACCATATTTGAAAGACTCTAGAATAGCAGAGGATTGATTAAAGGCCTGTCACCACAGATTGGATGTGTTGATTTTGCTTCCCCAAAGGTATCCACATAGCAACTTGGCAGTACATATATATTCCAAATATATGTATACAGTGTTTACAGAAAATACTAATTGTACCCTTACCTAAAATGTTAGAGGTCCCATTTTCATTTTAAAGACTCAATGCTTTTTATAAACTAACACTTTTGTTCATTTCAATTCTGTCGTGAATTTGAAAGGACACAGCAAACAGGTACTTAACTAGAGTAAGTGCTTTCTCTCATGGTTTTATCAATCCATGTCTATGGACATAATACAGAATCAAGAATCCAAGGAAACTGCTCTCAATTTCACTGTAATCATAGCTCATTTTTTTGACCTGTTGATTGCAGTCAATTTAAGGTCACGACCCGCACCTCAGAATCTCTCATGTCCCATGCAGCTTTGCCAGGATGCTTGGAATATAGCTGGTACCCAGTGAAGGTTTGCCACATTGCATGGAGTTGATCACCCATTTTATTCACTGGATTTGGCTTTGAGCAACTTACACTTTTTTCTCTCCAAAAATTAAGTCCACCCACGAAGGAAAAAGGCAGAAGAATGCTGTGGCAAAAATGCTATCCTGGAAAACAGATCTTGGCTCTGGTCCCAGCTCTCTGTGTCTTTGGACACATCATTTGATCTTTTTAGATCAAATCTCCCCATAAAAGGGGGTGCTAGACAAGATGCATGTGCCAGACTGCCAAGGCCAAGGCACACCCTAAGACACTCACAGTAATATCACTGGAACTGTAGACCCTTGTAGAGAGATTAGAAAAGTGATTTTGAACAATCATTGAGTTAAGTGCTAGCATTCCAGCACGACCGTTTCAAAAGAGATAATGCACATTTATTTCTTCTGTATTTTTTTTGGCTTTTTTAAAAGTTACATTACTTTAGTGTTATATGTCATATAGTCATTAGGATTCCAAGAGAGCAAATGTCAACAAAGGTCTGAAGTTGTTTGACATTTTATCAATCATTATTTAGAGTTTTCTTTTCTTCTTAATGTGGTTAGGAACCCAGAGGTTCATGTGATGTAATAAGAAAGAAATAAAGAAAGCTTTATCTGCTGCTCTTTCAACCTTATCCACTCAACACTCACCCTGTGACAGACCCCAATACTCTTAATGAATTCCCAAGGTTACGAAAGAACTTGGAAGATCTTAGATTCATACATGGTGATTACAGAGGCTCACATTTTGCCAAGTCATATGCAGGTGGCTGAAAAGTAAGTTTACTTTATCTGCATTTCATGTTACACTTGTTCTTTCCTATGCATGTTTCTTTCATAGTCATGCAAAGTACTCAATCAGTAATTCCCCACCAAAATGGTTGTTACATAAGTGGCCATGCAACAATGCATATGTCAGCTCAGATTCATGTCAGAGAAAGTCCTCTAGTTTATATAATTCACTCCCAGCAGCCAGTACACAGTTTAAAAAGTGCGGGCCTTTACATTATGGGGGGAGGGGGGTTATTTTGTTTTGTTTTGTTTTGTTTCTTAACACATCACATAAACACACTTCCTTTCTCCTTTGTAACGTATGGGATACATGGAATTCCTAAATCACGCAGATCTCACTGTAGACCCAATGAATGGCATGGAGCCGACACAAACACCCACACACTTGTCTCAGTTACAGATCTCTGCAAAAGACCAGAAGTTGGCCATTACTATGAATATACACTTCTGTTGGATTTCTATGGTATTTGGTTTCATTAGATTGTATGTTAAGTTAAATATGTTTTTTAAAGTTTCATTCTCTTACCTCAAAGTTACGGTGCATCAAGGGGTCTCAGAGAGAAATGGAGCTGCCACCTCAATGTCCCGACCCCAGAGAGGAGCTTCTCAAGCCACCTCAAGGCAGCTGAGCCCCAGCTCGCACCAGATCACTGTGGAGCAGAACCAATTTTTAAATGTCTTCATCTGGTCCCTCCTACTTTTATGGTGCTCTGGGGGTGGTGAGAATCGGGATGCACTGAAAGCTGCTGGGACATCTGACTCTTTATTTTCTTGGCTCTACGTGTCTTAACTCTGCACCAATCCTCCCAACTGTGCAGAATTTCACTTTGGAGAACAGAGGCAAAAGGAGATTCACAGAGAGGGGCAGGAGCCATCAATGCTGTCTAGTGAGAAGACAGAAGAGGCATTGTAAGTCCCCACAGTGCTGCTGCTGGGCTGCCTTGCCAGTCAATGCCACTTTTCTCACAGGCTCCATCCTCAACTTCCCCTGCTGCAATATGATGATGGGAAGAAGGGCTCCTAAGAGGAAACTGATTTAAGTATCCTTATTTTTCAGAAAACCCTTCCAAGTGCTCTCTCAAGAATGCATTTCTATTTCATGAGTTGATGTCATATTTTTAGGGGGAGGGATGTGTGGAGAGAGAAAACTGTTTCAAATATCTGGAAATCAGTGGTATGATGAGCCCTGTTCTTTGCTGCTCCAAGTACAACACCAAGGCATGTGGTGGAAGTGATGGGACAGATTTGGTTCCATATTAGAACTTCCTACCAGTATCCTGAATTTTAATGGATGACTAGGAGTAACATCCACTTCATGGAGGTATTCAAGTAAGTTCCAGGCAGTAATTTGGTATGGAGACTATGCCAGGGATCCCATTGTCAGAAGGGAAGTATGGTGTTGGGGAAGGACATTTCTCCCTCCCCTTCCCATAGTGCCATCCTCTGCTTATAGAGGGGGAAATAGGTACCCAAGCTTTAGCCCCTCCCGCTGCCCTATGGAGGGAATACATTCCATTCTGGACTAAAGCTAGCATCTTTGGTGCCACATTGTAATAGAGGGTCAAGTTACTGTATCTTGAGAAAGACACGGGTATGTCATGCTTCCTTCCACTCTCTGTACCCACTCAAAGTGAATAGTTGCCCACTGATCTCTTTAAATTTTTGCTTCATACAGCAAAGGGTCAGGGTATCGCTCCCCTTCTCCTCCTGACGCAAAAGGCAATCAGACTGAACAGTGGGATAAGCCCTGAGGATGGCTGGGAACAGCCATCGGTGGAAAGGGAACCCTTCTTTGCTGCCTTTCTCATTGCCCAGCACTGGTAAGTACAGCAGATTGACCTTTTTCACATTGCAGGGATGAGATCCTTGGGATTTGAGAGGGTTCATCTGACTTCCAGGATTAAACTGTGTTTTCAAATCTATCTTTTGACAAAGCCCAACAATAGAGTTATTTCTGTTTACTCATGCATTTCTATTAATTCAAGTTGGTACCTCCTTTCCCACTCAGCTGTCATTCTTCGAATGTATAATCAAATCCTTAAATATGTCTCCAACCAAACTTTCACAGCTACAGTGGCACACTCACACAGAGTGGTTTAAACAGAGCATGGGTTTTCTATAACCATAACCAAACCGTAAACAACATTTTATATACATTATCATCCAGAAAGAAATCAGATTTTTTTCATAGCAAATGGTAAGATATATATAAGAAAATTTGAGAATTATCATATAACTTATAAAGTCTCTTTTAGCCCTAAGATCCTAAGATTCAGTGACATGTGGTGTTTTCTCTTTATCCTACCACTTTTTCAGCTTAATTATTATCTATAGAGATTAAAAACACAACTAAAATTTCTGCAGATTCACAGTGCTATTTCAGAATAGATTTTATCCCTTAGTACCTTCTATTTAATCAATTAATGAGAATTCTTTGGAGCCCACTGCAGAAACTATAAATTCCAAATGGTTCCTCGGAACAACTCATCATCAAACCAATTAGACTGTCATTGGTAAATACCACAGCCTGCAGTTGCCATGTGTTACAAAAACAATATACCCTTCATACCTCTTCCTTCCCTAAAACAATTATTCCTATAAAAGTCTGTCTCTCCAGATTTTTTGTTGTGGTGTTTCTGATACCAGTACAATCAGAAAGTAATGAAAGTGTTCACTGAAAGCAAGTTTTCACTGAGCATTGCAGGCCAATGAGAATGCAGATTAACTAAAATAAACTTTGGAATCCCAGCCAAACCCATGAAACTTGTCAGCAGTTCATCTACTGAGAGTGGTTATGCTTTTTCAGTAGTACCTTATCCTGAAATGACCTGATGGAAAAGCCAGTGTCGGATGACACATGACATCAAGTGTTCAATGCAAATTTTGCTGGCATACTATTCTGTTTGACTCCCTTGCTCTTGAGCCTTCCACAGTCGCTAATAAGGAACTGAGTACCTTTGTAATCTCCAGCAAAACATGTGAGATGGAAATGTAATTCCTTATGGAAGCAATCCCCAATGGCATTCATAGATTTGATTTTTGGGTTGAAAAAGTAGTAAATGATGAATTGAAGTTTCTTTTTCTTTACTTAAAAACTATTCTTGTCATTAATTTTACTTGTATTTGTTAACCAGTTTACATTTTATTTTGTTACTGAAGACACTCAAACGTGTCTATATTTTAGTCAAAGCTAAAACTGAAAGACTAACAAATTGATTTTTCTCTTTCTCCCAACAAACATTAACTCAGTATTTTACCTAGATTTGTTTTCAAATATGGCATTTTATAGCACCTTGATTTATAGCTGGGCGTAAGAAAAGGTTATGTCAGCATTTACATTATGAGGCCATGGTTTTGTGGGTTTATAACTAAGCCATAAAAAATAATTCTGACTAAAATTTGGAATGCCAGTTTCCACCTTGAAACACAAGTGTGTCCCTAGCTGTATGACCACACACACACACACACACACACACACACACACACCAGAATTCAACAACTGTTGTTTTGTATAATACATTTATTCAATATATTGCTTTGATAAAAATGAACTCAAAGAAAATCAAGGCTATGAAGTGAATTCAAACAAAGCTGTCATCTAATGGTAACAACTTATATCCCAAGATATATTTTAGTAGATTTGAAAGTTGATTTAATGACAAAAGAATTTATTGTATAGTTTTCATAGTTAAAGAAAAAAGGACAGAAAGATGAAGTAAGACCTCCATGAAAAAAAGAAAAAATAGCCTTTTCTTAATAAGAAACGTTTGCAACATTCTTCCACGCTGTATGGTAGATATTCTCTGAATCTCTTTGCAGATGTGATCTAATGTCCTTGAACACATTTATTACAATCCATCATCTACATGGCAACAGTCAGGGCCATGCTCATAAACCAGAACTGGCGCTAGATCTGGTAAGTCATTAAGCAAACATATTCCTATGTTATGCGCAGCGTGTGTGCCCACTGCCTGCCTGTAAAATGGAAATAGGATTTCTGATCTACAAATCACCTCCTAAGACATGTAGAGCTGGCTCCTTTAATCCACGTTACTCATTTTTGCATTTTGACTGTTTCAAATGCTGAAACAGACCTGAATACAGATTCTATAGTTCTCTTTATAATTACTGTATTTTTCATTTACATGATCATGAAATCTGTTAGCAAGTGAGAAACAGAACCATTTTCACTGAGACAAAATTATTGAGAATTAGGGGGAGAAATTCTGAGGCAACATAAACAACAGAGTCTAATCTTATCAAAGAGAGGAGGCAGTTGGTGAATCTGAAAAATCATTTAGTTACCAATTAATCATAGAACTTATATCCCCAAATAGGAATTAAGAAAGAAAAAAGCAATTTAGTAGGAACTGGAAGTTATAGTACATAGGTCTGCTTTAGTTGGTGACAAAAATTATGTCTCAGAGGTTAAGAGCATGAATTAGGGTGCTGGGTTGCCTGGTTTAAATCCTAGCTCTGGCATTTACTACTGGCATGGTCCTGGACTAGTTACTTAACTTCTCTGTGCCTCAGCTTCCTCATGTGGAAAGCAGAGGAACAGTATCTCCTTTACAGGGAGGCTTTAAAGTTTAAATGCACTGACAAAGGGAAAATCCTTTCAATGTTGACACATCATGAGTGTGACATAAGTATTACCTATTATTTTTATTATGTGACCAAATATGGAAGAAAAATTCTATAGGAAAGTAGTAACATTGTTTAGTCTTTCAAAAATCACATATTTTCCTCCAATCCTGGCTCTTTGCAACCTCTGTACACAGAAGAAAATGGAGAGGAGCAAAGGCAATATTTGGTTTATTTGTTATAACCCTAATAAAACAAGACTGCTTGAAGAAATAGACCAAATTGTGGAATTTTTAACATTGATTCAGGACTGGCTTTTTCTGAGGAAAAGACATAATATTTATCATGTGGCCAATTTTGTCCGTGAAAATAAGGAGGAACTAATCGGTCTCAACTTCCTGATGTTGCTTAAAGGAGTGTATAAACGTATGATCATAGGTGTCCTCAAAATGAAGGGGTTGGTTTTATGACTGCAGAAGTGAGAAAGAGTAAAGTCATTTAGCCTGAGCAACACAGCAAGACCTCGTCTCTACTAAAAATTAAACAAAACAACCAAAAAATCATCCAGGTGTGGTGGTGCATGCCTATGGTCCCAGCTACTCAGGAGGCTGAGGTGGGAGGATTGCTTGAACCCGAGAGGTGGAGGTTGCAGTGAGCCTTGATCACACCATGGCACTCCAGCCTGGGTGACAGAGCAACACTCTGTCAAAAAAGGAAAGAAAAGAAAGAAAAGAAAAAGAAAGAAAGAAGAAAGAGAAAGAAGGAAAGAGAGAGAGAGGGAGAGAGAATGGAAGGAAGGAAGGAAGGAAGGAGAGAGAAAGAGAGAGAGAAAGAAAGAAGACAGAAAAGAAAGAAAGAAAGAGAGAAAGAAAGAAAGAGAAAGAAAGAGAAAGAAAGAAAGAAAGAAAGAAAGAAAGAAAGAAAGAAAGAAAGAAAGAAAGAAAGAAAGAAAGAAAGAAAGAAAGAAAGAAAGAAAGGGAAAGGAAGGAAGGAAGGAAAAGAAAGAAAGAGAAAGAAAGACAAGAAGGATGAAGTTGGAGGTTATTCTACTCTCAGAGTAAGTTCCTGAGTTGTTGAATGTGATCCTGGTTACAAAGAAAACAGAGACCATTACCCTCTCTTTTCTGGACATGGAGAAGGGAGGAATATAAGACTGCACAATTCAGTTAAAAGAGTAACTCAGGATGATTTTGCTGCCATTCAACCTAGAAGCAGCTAGGAAAGTAATACTTTACCTGTTTCTTGACTACAGTGGTTTAGTCTGATACATGCTTTTGATTGACTCCAAAGCATGTACCAGACCAGAAGACAAAACACAAAGCAATTTGATCAAAGTGATCCCTGTGGAAAGAAAGCTCTATTAGTCAACTTAGCATAAGGACATATTTGGATTAATTATTTCCTTCAACAATGAAGCTTTCTGGACATAGAAAAACAAATCTTACATGGTTATCCTCCCATATTTTCCTGTCAATCGAGAGTTAAGTTGGGAATAGGTTTCTGGGTGCTGTCACTAACCACTACCAAAGAAGTATTGGTTGCCCACTTCAAACAAATGGAACTCCTTCCAGGGAGGAGACCAATGATGTTTAATTACTGCCACAATATGGATCACTCCACCCATAAGCTACACTCCACCTATAAAACTGAACCTTATGTGTGTAAAGCCATTTGATATATACCTTCTTCCCCAAGTTTCTATGACCCATACTGAATGAGAGCAATGGCAAAAAGAGGCAAGCTTCTATTATTTTCTGTGTAATTCCTAAGCTTGTTGCATTAAAAAATAAAGCTGTGGATGCCCCCCACCCTTAATCTCCTTGCATGTTTTAGAATTATTCAGTCCTTTAGCTGGGCATAATGGTGTGTGCCTCTATAGTCTCAGCTATGCAGGAGGCTGAGGCAGGTGGATTCTTGAGCCCAGGAGTTTGAGGCTGCAGAAAGCTATGATCGTCCCGCTGCCATCACTCCACCCCCAGCAACAGAGCAAGACACTATTTCAAAAAAAAAAAAAAAAAAGGTATTCAGTTCTCTTCACGTCTCTGCTGTCTTATTAGAAAACAAAGTAATTACAGTTAGAAATATTAAAGCCCTGTTTGAGACTAGGATATGGCTGAAACAAGTTCTACTCCTGCAGAAGAGTGAGGATGTCTTACCATATCTCTTTAAACGTCAGATGTTATAAGGGGAATTCTGTGAATCAACCCTCCCGCACATATTTCTCCAGTTGATGTGATGTCTGCAACAGCAAGCTTCTCTCTTTATTTCCTTTTAGCACTAAATGATATCAGCTGGTCAATGTATCAATGAAGCTTCTTCTGCAAAATATATCTCCCTTATTTTGATTCCATTTGATGCCAAAATGGTAATATTAGGAGAAGGGGCTGAGTGTGGAGGCTCATACCTGTAATCCTAGCACTTTGGGGGACAGAAGTGGGAGGATCGCTTGAGCCCAAGAGTTTGAGACCAGCCTGGGCAGCATAGCAAGACCCCCATCTCTAAAAAAAGATTAGCTATGCATAGTGGGCATACCTGTAGTTCCAGCTACTGAGGAGGCTGAGGTGAGAGGATCGCTTGAGCCCAGCAGATTGAGGCTGGAGGTTAGCTATGACTATGCCACTGCACTCCAGCCTGGGCAACAGAGCAAGACCCTGTTTCTAAAAATTGTGTGTGTGTGTGTGTGTGTGTGTGTGTGTGTGTGTGTATTAAGAGATGGCAGATGTACTAGGAATTTGGCTCCACTTCACTTCAGATGGTCTAAATACCAGCATCCATATCACCTGTATGACTCTTGGGCATGGAGAATCTCAGGCCCTACCCCAGACCTACTGAACTGTAGTCTGCGTTTTAACAAGAACTGAGGTAATTTACATGCATATTAAAGTTTGGGGGCCGGGCGCGTTGGCTCATGCCTGTAATCCCAGCACTTTGGGAGGCCAAGGTGGGTGGATGATGAGGTCAGGAGATCCAGACTATCCTGGCTAACACGGTGAAACTCCGTCTCTACTAAAAATACAAAAAAATTAGCCAGGCGTGGTGGCGGGCGCCTGTAGTCCCAGCTACTCGGTAGGCTAAGGCAGGAGAATGGTGTGAACCCGGGAAGCAGAGCTTGCAGTCAGCGGAGACTGCGCTACTGCACTCCAGTCTGGGTGACAGAGCGAGACTCCGTCTCAAAAAAAAAAAAAAAAAAAAAGTTTGGGAAGCACTGGTTACAATAGTCAGGGGTTCCACTAGAAATCATAACAAGGTAGTTTCCCAATATTGGTTTCAGCAACAAATCAAGATCATTATAATTCAATTTAAGTAGAAAATTTTTTAATGAGTTACTTTGTTTTGTAAGTCTACATTATATGCTAATTAGTTTTGAAGATGTTTTAATGATTTAGATAGCCATGAGATAGAACTTCCACAGAATGTATAAACTCGGAATTTTAAACATTTGCTTACACATAAATTATAATTTGTTTCAAGCATTGTTGGCAGAAAAACTGAAATCTACAGATAATTCTTAAGTTGGTATTCTTCTAAAGAGCATTTTCATCCTTCATTCAAAGTTTGGATATACATTACAGACTGATAATAATTGAGGTAAATGTTATCTTGCAAAGTTAACTAATGAATACAAACTTTTAGTTTATTTCTATGAGTGATACATGTACATATACAAGGTTACATGGCTTTATTCTATATTTTTCAAATGTTGATTATTCACTCATTTAACATGTGCTAGGATTGTTCGAGGCAGGGACATTCAGCAGTGATCAATATAGACAACATTTTCCTCCCTCTCTATAGGAGGGAAGACAGGCAATTGATAAAAGTATAAAAGTAAAAGCTACAGTATGTTTAACGGTGATAACTGCTATGGAGACAACAAAGCAGGGGCGATATAGAGATTGCTGGGGAAGATGGGGTTTGTGATTTTAAGCCGGTGGTCAGGGAAGGCCTTGTGGAGAAAATACCATTTAATCAAAGACCCCAAGAAGGTGAGGGGTCCAGCTTTGAGGCTTTTCAGGCAGGAAGAACCAGCAAGTGTGACGGTCTGGGCCAGGAGTGTGTCTGGTGTGTTGCAGGACCAGCAGGAGGTCAACATGGTGGGGTAGAGAGAGTAAGGGCAGAGTAGGCAAAGGCTGTGAGATAAAGGGTGACGGGGCAATTAGGCAAGTCTGATAGGCCATTGGAGGAGTCATTCACTTGAACTGAGATGGAGAGGGATTGGAGTAATGTGAGCTAGCTTATGTTTTAAGAACTTCAGCATGTCTGCCCACTGAAAGCATACATGCCTCAAGCTACAGGGGCAAGGATAAGAAGCAAGGACATGTATCTTCCCTATTTTCTCTCTCCAACAATATCAGATTCCCACCCCTTCCCAGTCACACATGCACTTCTCATTATCATTATGTTCATTTCTTCTAATCAATGCATTCAGAACTGTAGACCTAGAGTGAACTTAAAGTCTATATAATACACTGCCTCATTTTAGAGATGAGGAAACTGAGGTGTGGAAATCAGTATGATATTCTCAGCTCACCAGCTGAGATTACGGCCCAGACAGAGCTGAAAATGTTGTGACTTCTATTCCCATTCAGGTGCTCAGGGTGCAGCAGCTAAATGGCAAGGGCTTTGGCACCAGAACAACCAGGATCTCAGTTACATAAACTCTCCAAGCATCAGTAAATTGGAAATGACAAGAAGAGTGTCTACCCTTAGGATTGTTGTGGTGATTAACTATATGTACAGCAAACCAGTAGAGTATTTGAGAGTTAGCTGGTGATCAAAAAGGCAGAGCTTTCATTCTGCTTCCTACTATCACAGCGTCATGCGACAGCTACTAGAGGCCAGAGCCTGTGTTATTCAAACTGGTCAGTTTAGCCCACTGTACAATGCTCACGACAATACTGATATTAACAGACAACTCTAAGATTGAAACAAAAAAGTAATACATTCACATCCTTAGTCATTTTGCTCACTACCCACCTCTATATCTTTCTAGAAAGACGCTACTGAGGAAACACAGATACCACACAGAGGTTGCTTTTGTTTGTTAAGACTATGCTTCTATATGAGATGAATTATGAATTAAAATTGTAATAATAGTAACTACTATTGAGTTAACTCCTACACTGCAAACACTGTACTAGGTACTTCATGTACATATTAAATAATTTATACTCCCAACAAAACCCTACAGGTGGGCATAAAATATGTTCATTTGACAGATGGAAAAACTGAGGTTCATACAGATGAAGCCACTCATGCATGTTGACAATAGTACATGGTAAAGATGGCAATAGAACCAACTGTGTCACCCACAAGAAGCTACCTCTCTAGGTATACACACAAAGTAGCTAATAGTTGCAATTTATTAAATGCCGATGTGCGCCAGGCACTCTGTCAGTTTACATACTACCCCATTTAATCCCCACAGAAATAATACTTTATAAAGAAGGAAATGGACTCAAGTAGCTTGCTCTGAGCCACTCTACTTCTTGAGCTGAAACCAAGATTTGAACCCATGCTCTCTGACATGGTTTGGCTGTGTCCCGACCCAAATTTCATCTTGAATTGTAGCTCTCATATTTCCCATGTGTTGTAGGAGGGACCCAGTGGGAGATAATTGAATCACAGGGGCGGTTTCCCCTATGCTGTTCTCGTGGTAGTGAGTAAGTCTCACGAGATCTGAGGGTTTTATAAGAGAAAACCCCTTTCACTTGTCTCTCATTCTTTCTTGTCTGCCACCATGTAAGACCTGCCTTTCACCTTCCGCCATGATTGTGGGGCCTCCCCAGCCATGTGGAACTGTGAGTCCACTGAACCTCTTTTTGTTTATAAGTTATGCTGTCTTGGGTGTGTCTTTATCAGCAATGTGAAAACAGACTAATACACTCTCTGACTAAAATGCCCTAGGTTTGGCCTACTGTTGTGTGACTCATAGGGCCAGATCTCTTGTGGCCATCTCACCAACTAACTATTCTACTGATTATAGCAGCCCAAAGGGGCACCTGGGGAGAACAGCTATGCCTTTTAGGGTCTTATCCCTAAATGTTGCTTATATTCCAATTTTCTCAGTACCAGTTTAATGCTCAGGCATTAAGAAATGAGGAAAATGCCTTTAGCAACATTCCAGAGAATGTTCTTCACAGTCTTAGAGTGGTGGTAATTTAACAACTTTTCAAGCAAAGGACAGGTCAGATATGTTTCAATCTGCTCTTCTCACTTATATTTCTTTTGTAGATCATTTTAGTCTGTATTTGAATGGGTTGCATTACCAGACCCAGTTTAAATAGTTCGCCAGATGGGATCAGCCCCACCGGGGTCCCAGTCCCCAGCCTGTGGCTGCTTGTTCTAGTGGACAATCTGAGCCATCACCATTGTCCCTGGTCCTCACACCATCAGCATCTCAGTCTCTGCTACTGCAGTAGCAGCAACACTAGCTCTTGGGACCAGTTCCATACTGAACTGACCTATAAATCTATAATTCTTCCGACATTTCCAAGCTTAAATGATGCCTACACTGTGGTATGTGCAATCTATTTCCTAAGTGACTTCCTGGAGGGGCAGGTAACAAAGTCCAAAAGTATAATGCCTCATTGGGTGAACTTTGGCCATTGAGAGAGGGGAGACAAGAAGGAAAAGGCAAGTAAATTTTTCTCCTTTTCTCTCTAGGACAGGGATTATGAAACAACAGCCATAGGACCAATCTAGAGCACCTCCTATTTTTATAAATAAAGTTTTATTGGAACACACCCATGCCCATTTATTTACTTATTGTCTATGGCTGAGTTCATGCTACAGTAGCTGAGTCAAGCAATTGTAACAAAAACTACATGCCTTGCAAAGTCTGAAGTATTTGCTTTATGACGCTTCACAGAAAGATTGCCTACCCCTGCTCTAGGGCTACAACTGTCTGGAAAATACTGTGCAGAACCAAGCAATCAACTGCCTTTCTGCTGATGCTATGGCCAGTTTGCTTATGTACTTTTTTGTGTTTGGAACTCCTCCTTTGTGCCTCACTTTCTTTGCACTTTATTCCTGCCTCCCTGAGATTGTATCTACCAATAAAGCCTGGGTGTGTAAACTTTGTCAAAGGCTCCATTTTCTGGAGAACTGGAGATGAGGAGAGCTATACATCTACGACCCATATTCATGAATTTTGTTCTTTCAGATGCATTTTTGTATAAGTCGCATTAATTCATCAGAAAGAATACAATCATGTGCCTCATAATGACATTTAAATGACGGAACATGTGGGCTGTTAAGAGTATAACGGAGCTGAAAAATTCCTATCACCCAGTGTCAGTGCAATGCATTACTCACATGTTTGTGATGATGCTGGTGGAAACAAATTTGCACTGCCAGTTGAATAAAAGTCTTAGCATATAAAATGATGTACAGTCGTTATGTACGTAAGATTTGATGACGACGTTACTGGTTTTTGTATTTACAGTACTACACTATTATCATTATTTTAGAGTGTACTCCTTCTACCTATTAAAAAAAGTTACTTGTAAAACAGCCTCAGGCAGGTCCTTCAGGAGATATTCCAGAAGAAGGTGTTGTTATCATAGGAGAGGGCAGCTCCATGCATGTTATTGCCCCTGGTGACCTTCCAGTGGAACAAGATGTGGAGGGAGAAGACAGTGATATTGATGATCCTGACACTGTGTAGTCCTAGGCTAACATGTATGCTTATGTCTTTGTTTTTTAACATAACATCTAAAAAGTAAAAAATAAAATTAATAAAAATAGAAAAAAACATAAAGATATAAAGAAAGAAAATATTTTTCTACAACTGTACAATGTGTGTGTGTTTTAAGCTGTGTTATTACAAGAGTCCAAAAGTTTTAAAAAATTTAAAGTTTATAAGGTAAAAAAGTTACAGTCCTGCAAGCTTCACTTATAAGTGCCCTATATAAGTGTGCCATTTTTAATCTTTTACTGTACCTTTTCTATGTTTAGATATGTGCAGTAACACAAATCCCTATGACTGTGTTACAATTGCCTACAGTATACAGTACAGGCATATGCTGTACTGTACAGGTTTGTAGCCTAGGAGTAATAAGCTATCCCGTATAGCCTAGGTGTGTAGTAGGCTATATCACCTAGCTTTGTGTAAATACATCCTATGATGTTTGCACAAATATATTCTATGATTTTGCACAATGACAAAATCACATAACAACACATTTCTCAGAATGTACCTCTGCCATTAAGCAACTCACATCTGTATAATCATTTTCTAAGTTCTGCCATATTAATGTGAATATGTTTTATAAAGCTATCATATTTGTCAGATCTCTGGGTGTATATTTTGAAAAATCAAACCAATTTTATCCATCTTATGTATATCTTTGGGAGTGGTTTTGCAATCCAGGATTTCTCCTGCCCATAGTGTCATTTACTTGGCAGCACACAGTTGGGAGTCACTTGTGCTTTCCATGTTCATATTTAATGAGCATATGGATGGCAACCTTCATCTGTCCTGGCTCAGTGTCATCCCTCCTTCTTTGTATTTTGATTCCCCAATAACTAAGTCTACCTACTCCTATAAGTTTCTCTGTTCTTATCTGCTATACTTTTTCCTATCAGTTACACAGATTTAATGTACAAGTTCTATTACAACACCAACAAAACACTCATTTTCAGCCTAAAGAAAAGCATTAGCTGCTGAGGCTGATAAGCAATTAAATGCAAATTACAGAAAGCTGGCATAGCCAAGGAGCCTTCAAAAATGCATGTTGTCATTTGCAGTGTTGTCCCCCATACCCTGCTTACTAAAGAGCTTCTCTAACACCAACTTGAGTTTGAGCTGAGCTGTCAGTCTTCTTAAAGCCAAGGATGAAAGAAAGAAATTCTGTAGGTATATCAGAGATTTAGTCTAGGTCTTCTCTCATCCCCTCTCTGTATCTCTGGTTAAGATGGTCTAGATGAGATCAGATCAGAGAATAAGAAATTGACCCTATCAGGACCATTTGTTGAGTCTCTCTTCCAAAGTGCTAAAGGAGTCTGAGACTTCTCAATCAATTTCAATCTTGAGAAATTTTTTGGAACAAAATTGTGGAAAAGGAATTTATTTGGTTCCTTCCTCAAGGTCTCCTCCAGTCTCTTGAGCCAAAATAATCTTTCATCCAACTATTGAGAGAACAACTTAAAGTTCTTCATTATCCTTTCCAGTTTTTTAGTTGTAGGTGACCACAAAAGAAATCATGATTGGACTCAGGAAATAGAGATTAAAGTGAAATGGTGGCAGCTCTACAGAAAGCAGGGACTGCACTTCACTTTGCAGTGACTGCATTCCTTTGAGCCTTCTCAGCCTTCTCAGCCTTCTCATCTGCTGCCTTTCATGCTTGGGGAAATTCATTTGTGAGTTTGGAATGTGAAACAAAATCTAAACTTCACTAAAATGTGCTAATGCTTTGGTTTAGCCAGCGAACTTTCTCTTTCTTTTAAATCCTGTTTAAATATCTATAGCAACTCTACCTTCACAAACAGAAACTAATTCACCGATCACTGCCTTAGCTTGTGTGGAAGCACCAGCCTTAAAGAAGTCATAAACATTCTAATTAATAAAGTATTCCTTTGGTGTTACTATCAACAGTATACATCTGCTTCAGTCACAAAAGCAAATTAGCAATAAGTATTTACAACGTTTGAAAAAAATCTGGAAATGTGTAATGCATTTGGAACCAAATGTAAGCCTTTGAAATTTGGTTAATTTTGTTTTGACTGTGTGAAATCCAGTAAAGGTCAAATCAGATTTGGGGGAAAAATTATACAAATTGGCTTCCCTTGTGATTATGCATAGTCTAGAGAAGCCCATACAAATCATGCAAAAAAAATCAAGGGATTGTTTCCTTTTAATATTGGTATAGCAGTAGTTACCTCATAGTCTGTTAGAGGTCTAGTACAGGACCTAAATATCCAGATTATTATAGACAAAATATTCTGATGGTTTTCAAATACTATCACTTCATCTGGATGACTGAATAAGTATTAATACAATCATAGGCTTATCATCCCCAAACTAAAACAAAACAAAAACAAGGAAAAAGTCATTACAATTTCTCCTGAACTTCATTTTAAAACTACTTAGTTATATGTCTCTGAGCCCTTTCCAGTGTATCCAAGTCTGCTGTAAGTTTTAGAAATAACGCTGTCACTAAAATCGGTATTACATGTAGCGAGAAGAAAATTATCATTCCAATTAAGAATCTATCATTAAACACAAAATTTCCCAAAACAATATGATTGTAGTAGTTATAGATACTTATGCAATTAGAAACAAGACCTTACAAATGATCTTAAAACACATTTTACTCATGTTGCTGACTTCTATAATTTGTAAAATAATTTAGGCCATGTAAATTTCTAATATTTCACAATGCTTTACTTGTGTGAAGAGTCTTTAAAGAGATCAGATTTCCAGAATCTCAGAGATCTGGTCACACCTTATTATTTTACACTGTGCACTAAGATAAACTGTCTTGCCAGTATGACAACACTGGACTGGAGTCTTGCACTCTTTAGGCCCCAACTTAGTGGGCCAAAATTACTGAGGTATTGCTACTAGAGCCACAGATTCTGCTTCCTAATAGAGGGTGGTAATGGAGCCATGTTTACCCTTCAACACCATCATACCACATTTCAACCTGCAAAGAAACCCTACTCCAGTGAGAAATTTCAGAGACAAGTGTGATGCCATATTTGACTCACTAGTACTGTCTTGTAGGTCCCTGAGCAGTGTTGTCTGGCAATGAATTACTGCTCCTTTATGTTGGAGCTTTCTCACTGAACAAGTGACATGGTGTTCACTCTGAATCCTTGGGCCCAGACACCTGAAATTTGAGAGAATCTTCCACAGGTTGTTTAGCTCAGAGGTCCTCAAACTTAGTGTGGAGAGAAGCTATATTGAAATATTTACAGAAATTTGAAGGCAATACAGACTCCTACGATGGGGAGAGATTCATGCTTTTCTCTCACTAATTAAAATGCTGCCCAGCCACATTAAACGCCATCTATCTATTAAACAAAGCCTTAGGAGTTTTATCATGTGAAGATATGTTAGGTAAGACAACATGGGAAGCTCTCAGCATTCACAGATTTAACACTCTTGGTTTTACCAACAGTAAGTAACTTTGAAGGGGAAAAATTGGAGCTGGACATGATGCAAGTGTAATGCTTCCTAACCTTATCATCCACAGCTCAACTTACATCGACTGTTCTCTACTTGTTCCAACACAGTACAGATCAGATCATGAGGTGATACAGATTTTGTTTTCCTGTGAAAAAATATTCTTCAAAAGAGAGGGAGTTGCTAGTGCTAGAAGCAGAAATAAAAGAGATTGTGGAAGCATCTAAGCTGTGCATCTTAGACTTTAAAAAGTTTTATGGGAGAAATAACCCATTACTGTGATATTCATCAGTTTGAGTATTTACAAAGCCTTCCCATGTCTTCCTCTTGAATTCAAAGAGTCTGTTGTAAGCCTAGAATTTTATAATCACCATATAATACCACAAGCAAACTATTTATGAGATTGAAAATTTAGGAAACCAAGCACAACCAATGCAGTCACCAAGTCAGCAAAGAGAACAAGTCACAAAAATCAATGTTTTATGATGGAACCACCACATAGAGATGGAATATCAGTTCAGCCTCATTAAGCATTGGCTTGATTTTCACTCATCACAAGGTTTGTTGTATGTTAATACAGGTAAAGAGAATGGACTTTTGGGTAATTTTCATCAAAGAAAATTCTTTTACATGTTGATATATTTTTAGGTGCACCTAGAGAACTCCAAAGTTTTTCACGTGAAAGAGAAAACAGCATAAAATCGTCATGCAATCTGACTGGTTTATGTTCTTTGGCTTGAGTGATTACTGGGTGCCTTATCTTTTTTTATGTACTACCAAAAGAGCAACTGTCTTTAGACATAGAATGTATAAGGTTTTATCAAATTCAATGGTAAGTCTCAGTCCTGAACGGTCTTACAGATACATTACAACTGAAGATAAAGAATGGAGGAATTATTTGGAGAACTGAGAACATTTCATTACTCTCTGGAGTGCAGCCATAGCCAGCCAATATAAACCCTTTGGTGAAGCGGCACCCATCTGGCCTTTATAGACTGGCACTAAACTTCCATAAGCGGTGTCATCCATCTGGCTTTTATGAATGTGTGATGTACTGGGTTCAACTCAAATGATAACACCTGTCTCTGTAGATAAACCAAAGCTAATTTATACATATCTCTATGAATTACATAATGAGAGACCTGGCTGGTAAAGGTTATTGGTGGCCATGTTGCCTTACCACCCACCCTCCACCATCTATAGTTATTTTAATGGTTCTCCTAAATCTTCACAAATGCTTCAGAAAATTTATACTATTTTATGACTGTGGGTGTGTGTGCATGTGCAAAGTAAATCTTTATGATTGTTTTCACCTGTTCAATGATGGTTCAACTGTTTCTAGTTAAATACATTTTTAAAAACTTGAAATAAGAGGAGGTTAGCCTTCCAAAGTCTATGCTAATTTTCACCAGTTCTTCTGGAAATACATAATGCTGCAGAACCTGCTTGGCATGTAATATTGAGATTCTCTTCATCAACTGGTATGCTACACACACTGTCAAGAATCTAAATCTTTCCAATTTATATGCCTGAACACTTGAACAATTTATCAAAGAACATGCTCATTTCCAAAGCAAGAAGCAATTAGTCATATTAAACATTCAAGACATTGAATGAAACAGAACACTTTAAAAATTATAAAGTAAACACATCAAGAATAAATTCTTATCCCTCCAATAGTTTAACTACAGGACATCAGGGCTTTCATCAGATGTGAAACGCAGTGTTTGCTTCAGTAACTAAACCAATGGTTTTGCACTCATAGAACAGCTACAGTGTCAGGTAAGATTAACCATTTGTTGGGGCACTGATCCAGATTCTCGTGTAACCCTCTTGAATCAGTGCCCAACTCCTCCTTATCTTCTCCTCAGCCTCCACTCAAAATAGACTCTAGTGGGTAGCCTAGAGTTTTCCCCACATAAAAACACACTGACCTCAAGATACTAAAATAAAGCATTGGTAACAACAAGCAGAAATGTGATCTCATTGACAATAGTCCAGTGTATCCAAGAGACATTGCTTCAGCCCTCTAACCAAAGTAGATCTTCTCTGGGTCTACTGATGTGAGTGATGTGGTGCACTCCCTGGTTTTCTCCTCCAGACTGGAGAGAAAACCAGGATGCCAATTGTTCACAAAATCCTGATCATGTCTTAAGGACATGCTATATGCGTCATTACTTCTCCATACTTTCTAGAATTCCTCATCTCCTCCCAGCTATTTATTTTATTGTCTGGCTATTACACTCTGCTAGCTTTCTCAGAAGGGTTTTTGTAACTAAAATGGTAAAGCAGAGGGGTTTACTTCTTAAAGTTACTCCTTTCATTACCATTCAGTCAGGGTAGGATCAACTATATTTAGCATATAGAAAACCACAGGAAGAAAAGTACAGCCCTTCCTCCTGGAATTTCATTGTCTGGGAGAGTCATTGTCCCTGGTTTCACATCCATTTAGAGAAACCATTGTTTTGCCCTGATGTCCTTTAACATCATTGGTGAGATGAGGAGAGAGTCATTTTCCGAATATATTAGATATTTCAAAATTACTCTATCCATAAATTTACTTCCAGGAGGCAATAATGTATGTTATATAAATTAAGCACACACACAAGCACAAATGCACACATACACACACACACACACACACACACAAACACATCACAATAAAAATATATATATATATAATTTCTTTGCGACAAAGTCTCACTCTGTTGCTCAGGCTGGATTTCAGTGGTGCAACCTCAATTTACCACAACCTCTGCCTCCTGTGTTGAAGCAATGCTTGTGCCTCAGTCTCCTGAGTAGCTGGGATTACAGGTACGTGCCACTATGCCCAGCTAATCTTTGCAATTTTTTTTTAGTAGCGATGGGGTTTCACCATGTTGGCAAGGCTGATCTCGATCTCCTGACCTAAGGTGATCTGCCCACCTCAGCCTCCCAAAGTGCTGGGATTACAGGTGTGAACAACTATGTCCAGCCACAAAATAAATTATACTTTGAATAAAAAATTCTCATTCTGCACAAGTGAAAGTATTTTCCAAGTGCAGACCAAATAATGAAAAACGTCCATAATATAGTCTGCTGTTTCAGATGCAAAAGATAGAACTTCTTTTCTCATTATCTCACAAATTCCTCAGTGGCTTCTGAAAAATGAAATAAAATTTCAATAGAGTCCAATTCTCTCTGTAAAATCACAATATTACAGATTAGCATGATATAATTTTTAAGACATTAGAATAAATGGGCTTTAGTTACAAAGAATAAAGTCAAATCAGTTGTGGAAAGATCTTTGGACTCAGATTGAAGACATGGATTCTAATGTTCATTATTTAGCTTATTGGTTGTATGACTTTACTAAGTCATTTTACCTCTCAACTTTATATATTATAGAAATTATACATATGATATATAATGTTTGTGAAGATTAAATTCAATAATGCATATGGACTAGCCAAGCAGAGTGTGGATGCGTAGTAGACACTCAGTAAATATTACCTTTCCCCATTTATCTGAGGTTTTGTACCCTAAACATGGTTGCTGTATAGCCTTCTAACAGCAATAAATAAAGCCAATTTGAACTCTAACACTTAAAGTAGAAGTTTATTTCAAAATATCAAAATGAGAGGTGAAAATTACTTCTGATTTACTATTACGAAAACACAATTTGCTCCAATTATTGTCTAGAAGGAGAAAAACAAGTATTCATTTCAGGTTTGAGGGATTTCAACAGAGGTTTGCAACATTTTGCAACAGAAGCCTCCCTTATGCTCACTGCAGGGCTGAGCTCCTCAACAGGGGAAGATGGATGGACAACTCTGCCCAAAGAAAGAACCATGCCGTCACCTCTAATCTCTTGATGTTAAATTCTGATACGAATGCTAGGCTGAGCCCACACAAAAGAATCATCGTATTCATTTACTAAGATCACTAAGTGAAATTACCTTCATTTCACTAAATCAAGACAATTTTCATATTAAGAAAGTCACAGATAAATGATCATTTAGTATACCTATAATCTTGGATGAATTGACCTAGCCAAGGTTTATTTTGCTGGGCATGTCCCACAATTATTTTATTTTGAAATGGGAAATGATGATGTCATTAATCCTGGGAAGCTGACTCAGAGAGGACTGAGATTTGCATGCCCACAGTTAACTGGGGAGTGCCCTTGGGATTAACATCTATGGAATAGTAAAAGAAACAGGACTGAGCCAAGAGAGAAGGTGGGCATCTCCAAGCCTTCAGCTAATCTCACAGGGAGCTATGAAGTTAGGATTGTCAAGAGCAGAGTTTTCAGAAATGGGGCAAAGGAGTCAGCTTTTCTATCCTTCTCATCAAGCATTAGGTCAGGCTCCCCTCGGAAGGAGGAGTGGCCCAACTGTTGAAAAGATAGAGTCCAGTTTTGCATTGTTGGCCTCTAACACTCCAAACAGCTAGGAGAATGAGAAATGCAGTCCCAGGAAGGAGAAATTAAAATGGAGAGCTGTTTCAGAGGCTTTTGCTTGGCATTCCTCATTAAGATTGCTCTTATCCTGCAGGCTTAGGAACCAATGTGGGGTTTCTGCCCAGTGCACTGAATTATACTTTTGGACACTAGGGAAATAACCACTGGGTGGGTCTTAGAACCCCTTGAGTCTAATCTGGGCCAGGATTTTATTATCTATTCCTCATAAGACCTGTGTCCAACATTCCTCAAAATAGTTGGGTATCACCCTTCCCTACTGTATAGTTATTAAGTAAACACCCATAGATTCCACCATGGAAGCACTGGGGGGATTATTACCACATATACTTGCCATGATTTTACTGTGTCCTTTCTTTGGGGGATCAGGTCTCTCCTTTAATGAGTAGGTTCTAGATTGATAAGCTGGCTCCAATACAGAAAAAGGGTAAGAGATTTCAACCCTGTATTTGCCTAGCTTATTGATTGTCTTCTATTGATCATCTTAATTGTGCCGTACCTTTGTTGACTTCCCATCTATCTTGCTCCTAGAGATGCTGTGTTCTATTCACCATGTCTAGAGAGCCCTCTGCAGCTCATCTCCCATCTGCCACTCCAGCCTTTCTGCTCATTACAATAAGTGTGCCCAACTGGCTTCTGACATTCAAGCTATGTCCATTGGCCTCTATTATTTGAGAACCTTGTCATTCCCCTTGCTATCAGGACACCCAGTTCTGTAAAGGCACTTCCTAGCATCAACTCTGGCCTATGGAGGAGCACAGCCACCAAGGGGCCTCTCTGTGATGTCGGTGCCACTCTTGCATTCCTTATTGTTTTGATAGATGGGGCTTCCTCTGGATCTTCTTTTAGAACATAGTCATCAGGTGGGTTTTCCAGATTTACATCGTATATCCACTTCCTTGAGCCTTTTGACTCCTTCTTCAGTGTTGGTCCCACAGGAATTCTATTTCACATAACGTGGGTCATCATTTTCTCAACCTCCTAAGCTTTTCCCAAGCATACAATAGCATTCACTCTCAGGATCCTTTATCCAGAAGAGTTCTACTATATTGATAAATTTTCACTCAGGCAACTTCATTCCTTGGATGCACACCACATATCTGAGAAAATTTGAGAGCAACCAACAAACAGACGATACTGTGCTATCAGAAAATTCCTCCAAATCATATGACTTTTTACAAAACAGATTAGAATCCTTAAAGTAGAAGAGTCTTGTGAGAAAAGCATTCTGAGTTCAAGTAATAAAATGATTTGTAAATCTAATGCCATCTCAAAAACATGGGTGAGGTAAAGGAGAAAAAAATAATTCATTCATAACCATTTTTTCTTATGATTTTCCTACCTTCAGATATTTTTTGCTTTCTTTTACTCCATAGGATAAGAGAGAAATCTGGCCCTACAACAGTTTGCAGATGGAATAACTAACCACTTGACCAACACCCATCTGCTAAGGCTTGCAAGGCACACAGTTTCGAACAGAATCTGCTGCAATTGAATGAAAGAAGGAAGTTTGCAAAATATGGTTATTTCAGGTGAAAAGTAAGCATTTTCCCAAATTTTCCAGGGGTCATATCCATGGAGGTAAATCCACATTGATACTACCTGAGACAGCCATTCACAATGGCAATTACTTAAGTCCCATCATAAGCATTCCAGTTTTTTTTCCTTGAGGCCAGCTGCCCCTACTGCCAGAAAGCCCAGGCTGCCAGCACGGCCTATCTTTCTCATATGATAAAGAACTACAATGCAAATATGGTGGTGAAAAGGGGAAAAAAGTCTTTTAAACGCCAACAATATCAAAAATTAATCCTTCTGAACTTGTTGAGTTACCAGATAGTATCTCTATGAGCAAAGTAAGTACAGTTAGTAGCCTAAATCACTAGAACTGAATTGACCCCTTTGCCACATATTTGTTAACATACAGCTGACCCTTGAGCACCAAAGGTCCACTTATGCATGGTTATTTTCAATAAATTTATTAAAATTTTCTTTTGAGATTTGCAACATTTGAAAAAACTTGCAGATGAACTGTATGCCCTAGAAATGTCAAAAAAAATAAATAAATAAGAAAAGGTATGACACGAATGCATAAAATATATGTAGATACTAGTCAATTTTATCATTTACTATCATGAAAATACACAAGTCTACCATAAAAAGTTAAGATTGGCCAGGCACTGTAGCTCATGCCTGTAGTTCTAGCAGTTTGGGAGGCTGAGGCTGTCAGATCGCTTGAGCTCAGGAGTTTGAGACCAGCAGATGCAAAGTGGTGAAACCCATCTCCACAAAAAGAAAAAAGAAAAAAAAAATACAAAAAATTAGCTGGGCATGGTGGTGTAGGCCTGTGGTCTCAGCTACTCTACTCACCTACTCTACTGGAGAGGCTGAGGTGGGAGGATGGCTCAAGCCTTGTTAGCCATGATTGTGCCACTGTACTCCAGCCTGGGATCAGAGCAAGACTCTATTTCAAACAAACACAAAAAGTTAAAATTTATCAATACTTGTGCACACACTTACAGACCATACATGGCACCATTTGCAGTTGAGAGAAATGCAAACAAATTAAAGATGGAGTATTAAATCATAACTGTTTAAAATTAACTGCAGGACATACTGTACTACTGAAATAATTTTGCAGCCACCACTTGTTACTATTGCAGTGAGCTCAAGTGTTGTGAGTATCCACATAAAACACATGTGATGCTAATCATCTCATGAGCAGTTCACCTCTCCAGTAAATTGTGTGTCACAGTAAAAAGTGATCTCTTGTTCTCGTGTATTTTTCACTGGGTTTAATGCAATACCCTAAATGTTGAATAACCCTATGGACTCATATGAGGTGCCACAAGTGATGCTGCAAGGGCTCCTGAAAAAAGCAGAAGAAAGCCAGGACATACAAGAAAAAGTTGAATTGCTTAATATATACCATAGATTGAAGCCTGCAGCTGCAGTTGCCAACTATTTCAAGACAAATGAATCCTGTGTAAGGGCCATTGTAAGAAAATAAAATTGATGAAGCTGTTGCTGCAGCTACAGCAGCAGGTGCAAAAACTTTGCATTTCTTGTGAAATATCTTTTATCTTGTATTGAAAAAGCAGATTTTAAGTGGGTACAGGATTGCTATAAGAAAGGCATACCTATAGGCTCTAATACAATTTGAGAAAAAGCAAAGTTATTACATTACATGACAACTTAAAGCAAAAAGGAAGTAAAGGATCTAAAACTGGAAAATATAATACCAGCAAAGGATGGTTTGACAGTTTTAGAAAGAGGTTTGGCTTAAAAAATGTCAAGACAATGATTTCATATCCTGAGACTTTGCTGAAGTTGCTTATTGGCCTAAGGAGACTTTGGACTGAGATGATGGGGTTTTCTAAATATATAATCATATCATCTGCAAACAGAGACAATTTGACTTCCTCTCTTTCTATTTAAATACCCTTTATTGCTTTCTCTTGCCTGATTGCCCTGGCCAGAACTTCCAACACTATGTTGAATAGGAGTGGTGAGAGAGGGCATCCTTATCATGTGCCTTTTCAAAGGGAATGCTTCCAGTTTTTGACCATTCAGTATGATATTGGCTGCAGGTTTGTCATAAATAGCTCATATCACTTTGAGATGCATTCCATCAACACCTTGTTTATTGAGAGTTTTTAGCATGAAGGGCTGTTGAATTTTGTCAAAGGCCTTTTCTGCATCTATTGAGATAATCATGTGGTTTTTGTCATTGGTTCTGTTTATGTGATGGATTACATTTGTTGATTTGCATATGTTGAACCAGCCTTGCATCTCAAGGATGAAGCTGACTTAATCATGGTGGATAAGCTTTTTCAGGTGCTTCTGGATTCAGTTTGCCAGCACTTTATTGAGGATTTTTGCAATGATGTTCTTCAGAGATATTGGCCTGAAATTTTCTTTTTTTCTTGTGTCTCTGCCAAGTTTTGGTATCAGGATGATGCTGGTCTCATAAAATGAGTTAGGGAGGATTCCCTATTTTTTTCTATTGCTTGGAATAGTTTCAGAAGGAATGGTACCAGCTCCTCTTTGTACCTCTGGTAGAATTCAGCTGTGAATCCGTCTGGTCCTGAACTTTTTTTGGTTGGTAGGCTATTAATTACTGCCTCAAATTCAGAACTTCTTATTGGTCTATTCAGGGATTTGACTTCTTCCTGGTTTAGACTTGGGAGGGTGTATGTGTCCAGGAATTTATCCATTTCTTCTAGATTTTCTAGTTTATTTGCATAGAGGTGTTTATAGTATTCTCTGATGGTAGCTTGTACTTCTGTGGGATCAGTGGTGATATCCCCTATATCATTATTTATTGTGTCTATTTGAGTCTTCTCTCTTTTCTTCGTTAGTAGTCTGGCTAGCGGTCTATCTATTCTGTCGATCTTTTCAAAAATCTAGCTCCTGGATTCACTGGTTTTTTGAAGGGTATTTCGTGTCTCTATCTCCTTCAGTTCTGCTCTACACCAATAATGGACAAACAGGGAGCCAAATCATGAATGAACTCACATTCACAATTGCTACAAAGAAAATAAAATACCTAGGAATAGAACTTAGAAGGGATGTGAAGGACCTCTTCAAGGAGAACTACAAACCACTGCTCAAGGAAATAAAAGAGGACACAGACAAATGGAAAAACATTTCATGCTCATAGATAGGAAGAATCAATATCATGAAAATGGCCATACTCCTCAAAGTAATTTATAGATTCAGTGCTATTCCCATCAAGCTACTATTGACTTTCTTCACGGAATTGGAAAAAACCACTTTAAACTTCATATAGAACTAAAAAAGAGCCCGCATAGCCAAGACAATCCTAAGCCAAAAGAACAAAGCTGGAGGCATCACATTACCTGACTTCAAACTATACTGTTTTGCTACAGTAACAAAAACAGCATGCTACTGGTACCAAAACAGATACATAGGCCAATAGAACAGAACAGAGGCCTCAGAAGTAACATCATACATCTACAACCATCAGATCTTTGACAAACCTGACAAAAACAAGAAATGAGGAAAAGACTCTCTATTTAATAAATAGTGTTGGGAAAACTGGCTAGTCATATGCAGAAAACTGAAACTGGACCCCTTCCTTACACCTTACACAAAAATCAACTCAAGATGTTTAAAGACTTAAATTTAAGACCTAAAACCTTAAAAATCCTGGAAGAAAACCTAGGCAATACCATTCAGGACATAGGCATGGGCAAAGACTTCGTGTCTAAAACAGCAAAAGCAATGGCAACAAAAGCCAAAATTGACAAATGCATCAAATTAAACTAAAGAGCTTCTATATAGCAGAAGAAACTATCATCAGAGTGAATAGGCAACCTACATGATGGGAGAAAATTTTTGCAATCTATTCATCTGACAAAGGGCTAGTATCCAGAATCTACAAAGAACTTAAACAAATTTACAAGAAAAAAAAAAAAAAAAAACAACTCCATCAAAAAGTGGGCAAAGGATCTGAACAGACACTTCTCAAAAGAAAACATTTATGCAGCCAACAAACATATAAAAAAAGCTCATCATCACTGGTCATTAGAGAAATGTAAACCAAAATCACAATGAGATACCATCTCACGCCAGTTAGAATGGGGTTCTTTAAAAAGTCAGTAAACAATAGATGCTAGAGAGGATGTGGAGAAATAGGAATGCTTCTACACAGTTGGTGGGAGTGTAAATTAGTTCAACCACTGTGGAAGACAGTATGGCGATTCCTCAAAGGTCTAAAACTAGAAATACCATTTGATCCACCAATCCCATTACTGGGTATATACCCAAAGGATTATAAATCATTCTACTATAAAGACACATGCACCTGTATGCTTATTACAGCACTATTCACAGTAGCAAAGACTTGGAACCAACCCAAATGTCCATCAATGGTAGATTGGGTAAAGAAAATGTGGCACATATATACCATGGAATACTATTTAGCCATAAAAAGGATGATTTCATGTCCTTTGTAGGGACATGGATGGAGCTAGAAACCATCATTCTCAGCAAACTATCACAAAAACAGAAAACCAAACACTGCATGTTCTCACTCATAAGTGGGAGTTGAACAATGAGAACACATGGACACAGGAAGGGGAATATCACACACTGGGGCCTGTTGTGGGGTGGGGGGCTAGGGGAGGGATGGCATTGGGAGAAAGGCCTAATGTAGGTCGCCAGTTGATGGGTGCAGCAAACCACCATGGCACGTGTATACCTATGTAACAAAATTGCATGCTCTGCACATGTGCCCCAGAACTTAAAGTATAAGAAAAAAAAGTGTCAAGACAAGAGAAGCAGCTTCTGCCAACCAAGAGGCAGCAGTCAAGTTCCTAGACACTATTAAGAAAATCACTGAGAAGAAAGGATACCTGAGTAGATTTTTAATGCAGATGAAAGTGCCCTATTCTGGAAACATGTACCACAAAGGACATTATTCATAAGGGAGAAAAGTGAGCACCAGAATTTAGCAAAAGAAGGAATAGGCTAACTCTACTGTTTTGTGCAAATGCAGTTGAATTTATGATCAAGACTGCCCTCAGCTATAAAGCCACTAACCTCTTAGCCTTGAAGAGAAAAGATAAACACCAACTTCCAGTCTTTTCATTCTTCAACAAGAAGATCTGAACAATGAGAACACTCTTTCTGGATTGGTTACATCAATGATTTGTCCTTGAGGTCAGGAAGAGGCTTGCCAGTAAGACACTGCCTTTTAAAGTTCCTTTGATATTGGGCAAAGTTCCAGACCACCCAGAGCACCATGAGTTCAACAGGAAAGGTGTCAAAATGGTCTACTTGCCCCAGTACAATGTCTCTAATTCAGCCTCTAGATCAGGAGATCATAGGACCTCTAAGGCTCATTATGCATATACTCTATGGATAGGATTGTCAGTGTTGTGGAAGAAAACCCCAATTGAGGGAACATGGAATATGATGAAAATCTGGAAGGATTACACCATTGAAGATGTCATCACTGTTATAGAAAAAAGTTGTGAAAGCCATCAAGCCTGAAACAATAACTTCCTGCTGTAGAAAACTGTGTCCAGATGTTGTGCATGACTTCTCAGGATTTATCACAGACTGAATCAAGGAAATCATGAAAGAGATTGTGGATACAGCCAAAAAGGTAGTCAGTGAAGAGTTTCATGAAACAGATCTTGGAGAAATTCAAAGGCTAACAGACACCACACCAGGGGAATTAACAGAAGATGACTTGATGGAGATAGATGCTTCTGAACCACTGCCAAGCAATAAGGAAGGAGATGCAGAAGAAGCCATGCCAGAAAATGAATTGATATTAGAAAATCTGGAAGAAGGGTTCTGATGATTCAAGACTGTTTTTGACTTCTGTTACAACATATATCTTTCTATGGTACAGGCTAATATGGTTTGGCTCTGTGTCCCCACCCAAATCTCATCTTGTAGCTCCCATAATTCCCACGTGTTGTGGAAAGGACCCAGGGGGAGATAATTGAATCATAGGAGTGGGTCTTTCCCATGCTGTTCTTGTGACAGTGAATAAGTCTCACGAGATATAATGGTTTTAAAAATGTAGGTTTCCCTGCAGAAGCTCTTTTTGCCTGCTGCCATCCATGTAAGATGTGACTTGCTTCTCTTTGCCTTCCATTATCATTGTGAGGTCTCCCCAGCCACGTATAAGTTTATTAAACCTCTTTCTTTTGTAAATTGCCCAGTTTCAGGTAGGTCTTTATCAGCAGCATGAAAATGGACTAATACACGGTACTTAAACTAAAGCAAATGGTGAAAGAAGGGTACCATATAGAAACATTTTTAAAGAAATAAAAAAGAAAAAAGTCAGATAGAAATTACCATGTATTTCCATAAATTTACAATAAGTGTGTCTGCCTCTCCTGTCTCCCTTTCCACCTTCCCCACCTCTGCCACCTCTGAGAAAGCAAAACTAACTCCTCCTCCTCTTACTCTTCCTCTTCAGCCTACTCAACATCAAGACAATGAAGATGAAGACCTTTATGATGATCCACTTCCACTTAGTGAATAGTAAATATATTTTCTCTTCCTTATAATTTTCTTAACATTTATTTTCTCTAGCTTACTTTATTGTAAGAATACAATATATAATGTCTGTGACATACAAAATACGTGTTAATTGGCTATTTCTGTTATTGGTAAGGTTTCTTGTCAACAGCAGGCTATTAGTCATTAACTTTTGGGGGAGTCAAAAGTTATACATGGATTTTCAACAGCATTGGGCAATCAGTGCTCCAACCACCATGTTGTTTAAGGGTCAATTGTGTATCCAAAATGCATTAAACTGTATTTATTTATTAGATCATAGAGAGGTCCTTTTCCTTGCTTTGATACTTAAGACAGGTAAACACAGCTGGGCCTGGGGACCTTCCACATATTAATCAGAAATTTTTAAATATTTTATAACAATATATTTACACAATTATTTTTCTTTTTACATTGCTTGATTTTTTGAGTAATTCAGTCAATATGCATTTGAATCCTTTACACTTAGATTATTTTAAAATGTTTCGTAAGATCTATTTGTCATTCAAAACTCTAGAGGTATTTTCGTGTTCTCTTCAAGTTCATTATTAAAGCATACCCACAAAGGAAACTATGATTTGCCAGTATAAACAACAATAGACACCAAATGTCTCAAGTAGACTTGGAAACCTGACTGTGAAATATAGAGTGAAATTTCATCCTTGGTTCATGCTAAAGATATGTCCATATCCACTCCTGCCAGATTCCTCCACTGGCTTCTGTAACACAATTGCTATTTTTTCATCATGGACCTTTTCAGTTTCCAAGACTCCCATATAGAGAACTTCAATCTGGCTCTTTGAACCCAAGAAGTCACAGTCTTCTACCATAAAAACAGTAGCTCTGTCGTCAATCATGACTGGAGAAAGGGAGCTATACACATGTGGGGAGCTCTGTCAATGAGGAGATGCCAACTGATAATGGATGGCACTCCCTGCCACATGCACCTTCTTTCATTCTTATTTATCACAGACATTGCTTCTATTCCCTTCCTTCCCTTTTATCCTCTTACTTCTTTAGATTTTCTTACCTTTTCTTTCTTTTTTCTTTTTCTTCTTCTTCTTCTTCTTCTTCTTCTTCTTCTTCTTCTTCTTCTTCTTCTTCTTCTTCTTCTTCTTCTTCTTCTTCTTCTTCTTCTTCTTCTTCTTCTTTTTTTTTTTTTTAAGACACTGCCTTTCTTAGGCCTTACTTCTTAGGAAAACCACTCAAGACATTTGGAATCCTATCATTGTACTTGCTATTTACAAAGAGCCCTAGATCTACAAAATGGTTTTGGTATGATTGAAGGGAAGTCTCACAAATTGATGGAAGCAGGATGTCACCTCAGCTCCTAATGGCAAGACACAGCACCAAGGCTTCTGGGTTCAGTCCCTGATTCATGTCAATAGTTGTCCTTTCCTTTCCCAAAGAAGAAACTGCTCCTGCAGTGGTCCTCTCACCATGCATCCAAAATGCACTCCACCCAACTCTACAAGCAAATGCAGCTCGAATTTTGCCTTCAATTACCTTTGTGTAGGGTTGACCAGGAATCCTTTGAAAACTTTACAGAGAACACATTGTAAATCTCTCATTTCAAACTACTATTGACCTTCACCTAGATGACAACAGGAGCCTCTTAACTCTCAACCCACAGCCGCTCTTTGTCCCCTCTATTCCACATTCTATACAGCATTTGGACAATGCTTTTCAGAATGCAAGTTTGATCACATTGCTTATTTCCCCCTTATAAAACTTATCAAAACCTTTGAATGGTTTTCATAGTGAAAACCAAAATCTAGCCCCCTCTTGTGTCACTCTCTCCTTACTCTACACATCCAACAGTTGTCCTTCTTTCCGTTCCTCAACCCTCCATGCTCCCTCCTATGACAGGGTCTTTGCACTTATGGCCCCACTCTGTGTACATGTCTCCCCATCTCCCACCCTCACTTCCTATCCCTATCCTTACCCCCTTACAGAGTTAACCCTTACTTATCCTTCAGCTCTCAACTCAAGCATTCTTTCCTAAGAAGAATTTTGGTTCCTTTGTTAACTATTGTCATTGTACAATATTGCATGACTTCTGAGTCCTTATCTCAGTTTTAGTTATACATTCTTGTGATATAAATCACCATTGAATCACAGGAATAGGGTCTAACACATAGGAGTAACTTGATAATTATTTGTTGAATAAATAAATGACTTCATAGAGGACTATTTGTTACAACATGCCCTCAAACATCTTGTTTTGTCATCAGCTATTAATATCTGTGTCATTATCTGTACACCGAATTAGATATGGGGACTATGGTTTCTACAGACTTTGTAGTTTAACTATCATCTTAATGATGGTCTTTACACCATAGACAGCAATGTTTTTCCTCTGGCTGCACTCATGGCATTCTTAAAATTATGTTCAGAAATTTAAAACTTTTGCTCTGTTAAAACTCATATGAAGAAGATGAATGACAAAATAGAGACTGAAAGAAAATATTTGCAAACAACATATCCAGCAAAGGACTGGCATCTAAAATATATAAAGCATTCTCAAAACTCTACAGTAAAAATACAAGCAATTCAATTAGAAAATGGGCAGAAGACATGAACAGGCATTTCACTGAAAAGGATATAGATGGCAAATAAGTGCAAGAAAAGATGTTCAATATTAAGGAGTTAGATTCTTTAATCAAGAGTCTTCATAGCAAAGACTGATTAGCACCTAGGGAAATACAAATTAACACCACAATGTGATATCACTATATATTGATCAGAATGGCTAAAATAGTTGACATAAACCAAATGCTGGCAAAGACATAAAGAAACTGGAGAAACCAGATCACTCATGCATTGCTGGCGAGAACAAAATATGGTGCAGTTGCCCTGGAAAACAATTTCTCATGTCTTTAAAACCTAAGCACACATCTCCCTTACAACCCAACCATTGCACTGCTGGGTTTTTGTCTCAGTGAAATGTCAACTTATGTTCACACAAAACCAGTACAGGGATGTTTATAGCAACTGAGATCATTTGGCTCTGTCCCCACCCAAATCTCATCTTGAATTGTAGTTTCCACAGTCCCCATATGTCGTGGGAGGGACCTAGTGGGAGGTAATTGAATCATGGGGGCAGTTGCCCTCATGCTGTTCTTGCATGAGGGTGAGTGACTTCTCACGAGATCTGATGGTTTTATAAGGGGCTCGACACTACTTCTCTGGTTTGCCACCATGTGCCACATTCCTGTTTCTCCTTCTGACATGATTGTAAGTTTCCTGAGGCCTCCCTAGCCATGTGGAACTGTGAGTCAATTAAACTTCTTTTCTTTATAAATTGCCCAGTCTCAGGTATAGCTTCATAGCAGCATGAAAATGGACTAATACAGCAACTTTATTTGTAATAACCAAAAACTAGAATCAGCCCAGCTGTCCCCAACAAGTGAATGGTTAAGCAAACTCTCATCATACATACTATGGCATACTACTTAGAAATAAAAAGGAATGAATTATTGATACCTGCAACAATTTAGATTGTCCATGGAATTACATTGTGTGTGTGTAGGGGGGGAAATACAGTCACAAAAGTTCCTATGTGGTATGATTCCATTTATATAACATTTTGAAGTGACAACATTTTAGAAATGAAGGGTTACCAGGAGTTAGGGATGGGGCATAAGAAGGAAGGAGGAAGGTAGGTGTGGTTATGGAATACCTGTGGTGCTGGAACTGGTGAATACCTTGAGTGTGGTGGTGGATACACAAAATTACACAGATGGTAAAAGTGTATAGAATGTAATACACACAAACACACAAACAGTATAAGTAAATCTGAGAAAATCTGAATAAGATTGGTTGATTGCGTCAATGTCAATATCCTGATTGTGATATTATACTATAGTTTTACAAAATGTTACCATCAGAGAAGCTAGGTAAAGTGTACACAGGATCTCTTTGTATTATTTCTTATAGTTACATGTGAATCTACAATTAAAAACGATATCCAGAGATTTTTATAATTTTACTTATTTCATCATGGATGAGCAGCCACTCTGTGCACATTATGTTGGTAGGCTCTAGAGACACAGTGAGCCAAAGGTAGACACAACCCTAGCTGCTATGGGGCATGTTTTCCCTGTGCATAGAGTCTGGCATGCATTAGACACTCAGATGTTTGTTGAAAGAAAAAAAGAAGACAGAAAAGAAAGAAAGAAAGAGAGAGAGAGGGAGGGAGGGAGGGAGGGAGGAAGGAAGGAAGGAAGGAAGAAAGGAAGGAAGGAAGGAGAGAGAAAGGAGGACAGGAAGGGAGGAATGGAAGAAGGAAGGAAGGAAGGAAGGAAGGAAGGAAGGAAGGAAGGAAGGAAGGAAGGAAGGAAGGAAGGAAGGAAGGAAGGAAGAAAGGAAGGAAGGAAGGAGGGAAGGAGGGAAAAGAAAGGAAGGTCTGGATAATGCATTAAGACACAAAATCTCTGGAAGGGACCTCTATTTTTGGTGATCGTAGGAATAAGAAGTGGTGAAACATACCCTTAACTAGTTTAAAGGAAAGACCTTTAAACTAGAAGGAAACTAAAAACTAAGGAAAGACTAAAGGAAAGATCTTTAAACAGTCAGTGCTTAAATAAAATACCCTGCCAACATTGTAACTTAATATTCTACCAGTTGAAAAGTCATAGTAATTGAATCCAATAATAAATAATAATAATGTTCATCTGCAAAAGAATGTTATCTGAAATATACACTAATAATAACATTCTTAAAACATGTTTACGTATTTTTTCATTGACATAATTTTCATGATATTCCACCTTCTGATCCTGATGGCAGGTCAAGTCTACTACTCTGAATAGTTTGTCATCATAACATGGCTAGGGTAATTTCATATTGCGTCCATTTAAAAATAGGCACTTTTACTGAGTAGAAATAATCATTTTAAATCTCAGTTCAGGCCTGGAATCAGACTGACGTACAATTATTTTCCTCCCTTTGCACACTTGCTTTGTAATATTGGGTAAATCTCTTAACCAGATGAACCTCAGTTTCATCATCTATAAAGGAGGATATTACCACCTACTTTATTGGCTTCTGATGAAGATTAAGTAATACAATGAGTTTGGATAAGTCATGCAAGTATATAGCTCATGCTTTGCATTCACTAAAGGGAAGAATGGGGAGAGGAGAAGCAGAAAGATAAAAAGAAGAGAAGAAAGATGGAATCTCTCTTCCTCACCACAGGAAGCAGGTGAGTCCCCAGAGAGGAGGCTCCACTGATAGAAGCACCTGCCAGGCTGAGAAGGGGCTCTGCCGCAGTTAGATGGGGGTTTTCAGTACCAAGACGTCTGGTAAGGATGGAAGAGGAATGAAGAGCGATGCTTTCAGAAGCTGGCTCCATGACTGAGTGGTTTGGACTTAAGAGTAGGTGGAACTACTGCTGCCCCAGAACCCTCCGTAGCAAGTTTCATAGCCTTGTGACTTCAAATGTAGGCGAAAGTAGTTCTAGGCATTATGGTAGGGACAGGGCAAGATTTCTGATGTCAAAGGAAATAGTAGCTAGAGGAGTAAGCCAATTAGAGATGGGGAAACTGAGGGGGAGTTGGCTCTCTATAGACCTATATAGCAAAGGAAACAGAAGAGGAAAGAAGGTGAAGGTGGTCATTTATATATTAGGCTTGATGGTAGGGTGGCTGTAAATTTCACCTATGTACAGTTCCATACAGCCTCATCTGCTGCAGATGTGTGTGTGTCTGTGTGTGTGTAAACTTATAATTTACATAATAGTAATCTGTATCTGTTTTGGCTTTGCTAACTGTCTTAACATTGTCATAAAGTGGTCACAGCTGTTGACATTACAGTTCGGATCTCCATCCCCTCAATTAAAAGCAGGATGGTGCGTTTAATTATACTACAGGGAGTTTTAATAAGGTACCACCAAAATTATCATGAGATTTCATTAGGTTTACCACAAAACTTTAAATATCTGTGATAATGTTTCTCATAGGCTAGATTCTAGAATAATGTTCAAGGAAATGTGGGAGTTTACCAGATAGCGCATTGGCAATGAAATCGCCACACTTAATTACTGGAAAATGATTAATATTTATTTACAGGTGTAATTGCATGACATGAAAGTTGATTGTGTGTTTTTCAGAGAGGCAAAAAATAATAAATGCTGCAGAAAAGCTGACAGCAAGACTGAGGCTATCCAAAATGATGCAGAGAAAACATGCTAATTAGCAACTCACTAACAATATCTCACCAAAGTGCTCTCTGAAAGAAAGCTGCGCTTTTTTTCATGGAACATCTGAAGCCCTGGGGGTACAGACTATGAAAATGAGGTTAAGGAAGTTGGCAATGGGCACACAATGATTATGATGTCACATCCATAAATATTAAATGATAATAAAACACTAAAGCGGTAGGGTGATATACACAGAGCCAGGATGGGATTGGATTTCTCAAGAGCCAAATGAGAGCCAGCCGGAAAAAATGTCCAGCACTAGAGAAAAAGACAATCATGAAAAGGGTATACTGTTATTATACTGAAAGAAGCTTACCAAGTTGCACCATACATTCACTGCAGGAGAATCAGGTCACTTCAGGAAGGAGGCCTATGATGAACCTTAGAGAACTTAACTAGGAAATGGATTTAGTAACTGTTGACTGCAACCCTGGTGGATGCTTCAAGCTGCCTCTGTAATGAACCTAGCACACATCAGGTAGAACATCCTGTCCCAAGAAGTCAACAATCGATTACTTCACATACAGCAAACGTTTCATGAAAACCTGCTTTTGTTTTCACCACGGCGCTTTTGCCAATTTCCTCTAATTGACCTGGATTATAACGTTGGTCCTAGAAGAAGAATCTAAGCAGTCAGAAGGCCTCCGTTTCTCTTCAAAGATAATCCTCAATTCACAGATAGAAACGGGGTCCAAGCCAGGTCATGTAATGAGATTTATGGAACATCTATTATCCATGAGACTCATGGCTATTACACAAGTTGGATATTTTATCACATTTCCCTGGCTCAAAACTGACAATTTTAGGATACTTTTTTCCTTCTTTTTTCCTCCCCTTTCTTCCACACCCATAACTTCATTTGGACATTCGCTTTTTTGCCCTTGTGTGAACAAATCTGATACAGATTTATTCACAGAAAGGCTATAGCTGAATACAGTTCCTGATTCTGTTTTGTCAAAGTATCATTACTCAGTGACAGCTATCACGGTATTCTGCTTTTTGTATGGCTTTTCTTTCTAGAAAATCATACACATGGGCACAAATGCATAGACACAGGCGTGCAGACATAGGCAAAGGCAAGGCCCCCTGCATGTGAACACACACACACACACATACACACACACACAGACACGTTTAGAGCTTCATAAAGTCCATGAATATAGAAAAACACTGACAGTTTTTGCACTTTGATTTGCCACTAATTTAGATATTTGCTTTAGTATTCTTTGGTCCTGGAGCTTGTAATAATAATAAATTACCTCCATAGAACTTTTCTAGATTCTGCAATTTTGCCTACAGCTGAAGAAATTATGTTTTCTTTTCCGAAGTCCAGTAGTAATCTTCAGTCTTTTCAAGCACCTGTGATTCTCAGTCTTAGTATCCTGGAGACTTCTAGGTTGCTGTGCATTAGGGAGGACCAAGTACCCTATCTCAAAATAAGCTATTGTTCTTGTTTATATATTAGTATTAATTTTTTTGGATTTTTGGCTTTGAAATTGCTTAAATATTCATAAGATGCAAATGGCCAACATTATGTTCTTTCCTTAGAGCAGGTATTCATGGGCAACAATTTAGGAAATGATACAGAAAGAAAGAAGGCTGGAAAGACCAAAGAAAAACAGCTACAGTTTTGCCAAGAACCAGCCCCATGCTTCATGAGAACTGCGATACATTTACATTTGGCTTTTAATTTCTGTATCAATTTGGACTGTGTTTTTGTGAAAATGAGATTATATATGTGAAAGTACCTAGCCGAATTCTTGGGACATGGCAAAAACCCAATAAATATAATTTTTTACTACTATATTAAGCATCTTCTTGTTGTAAGCAGAATTTACCCAGTTGATAAGGAAAAGTTAAAGCTTAGTTGAGCCAATTAGTATAAAACATTTCAAGCTGAGAACACACACTTAATGTTACCTTAAAAATTTGAAACCAGAGCCGGGCAGGATGGCTTATGCCTATAATCCCAGCATTTTGGGGGGCCAAGGCAGATGGATCACTAGGTCAAGAGATCGAGACCATCCTGGCCAACAAGGTGAAACTCTGTCTCTACTAAAATAACAAAAATTAGCTGGGCGTGGTGGCATGTGCCTGTAGTCCCAGTTACTCAGGAGGCTGAGGCAGGAGAATGGCTTGAACTCGGGAGGCGGAGATTGCAGTGAGCCAAGATCGCACCACTGCACTCCAGCCTGGTGACAGAGCAAGATTCCGTTTCAAAAAAAAAAAATTGAAACCTAACCATCATCCAAGAATATCAGAGTCACTGCATTCAGCTCCAACAAACCTAAGAATTTCCCTTTTCTCATCTCTAAGTCTCACTAAGAGAGTTCCAAAAGAAGCCAGGCAAATTTTCAAGTCCTTTTAATTTTGTTTGTCCCAGGTTGTGAATCTGGTTGTGAACAATAATTATTAAACCAATCTCATATATAATCTCTTAATAATGTATATTTTAATTATAAGGATATCTTAGTATACTAGCAATTATGCTTTAAAAGTAAAATTTCATTTTAGAAAATGTGAGTGTGATGTTTGGCATTTATATATACCATCAGTGGCCACTGACAGGGCTAGTGACAACCACGTGTTTCCAGTTTCACCATTAGTAGAGCAGGAATAATGACCCACTGCTGAGGGCTTCTGTGTGAGTAACTTTTTGGATGCTGTTACACAATAGGTGAATTTGTCAAATTTTAAAAAATGGAACCCAGGACTCTAACTCCCCAGCCTGTGACAGGAAACACTGAGCACATTTTAATTCATATGTTCTACCAGTTTATTTAAGAGTAAAGCATCCACTGATGCTACAATAAAGTTATCTGGCAATGTCATTAAGAAGCCTCTAATACTTGATTTATTATATTTTTATTTTCTTATATTCTTATTGCTTATAATCCTTATGCTATATTTTAAAACTTTCAACTTATTAAATCAAATATCTGTTGTATTTAATTCTGGTGTATGTTTTAAGATCATTCTTTATAGGTCTATCTCTAGATATAATTATATGTGGAAATTCAGTAATTGTTACACAAAATATTAAATATATGTAAATACATTATAAACTACATCACATCATTTTTTACCTTGGAAATGTTTTCAGGGTGTCATTTTTGATTTTACATTCATTCTGCTTTCAGCCAAGTCAATCTTAACTAGCCCATTATCTTGAGATTATAGGAGAGAACTAATCATCTCTATCACTATGGAAAGAAAAGTAAGTGACATTTCCTAAAGCTTACAAAGACACGAACAAAATCTGTAGAAAGTACTTTACGCATTTCCTATGGGTTTTTGTTTGTTTGTTTGTTTTGAAACAGGGTCTCACTCTGTCACTCAGCTGGAATGCAGTGGTGTGATCATGGCTCACTGCAGCCTCTATCTCGCTGGGCTCAGATGCTATCCAACCACCTCAGCCTCCAGAGTAGCTGGGACTACAGGTGCGTGCCACCATGCCCAGCTAGTTTTTGTTTTTGTTTTTGGTTTTGTAGAGACGAGGTTTCACCACATTGCCCAGGCTGGTCTTGAACTCTTGGGCTCAAGTGATCCACCTACCTCAGCCTCCCAAACTGTTGGGATTACAGACATGAACCACCGTGTCCGGTCCTATGTGGTTTTTTCATATGGTACTAATTTGATACACACACTATATCTGATAAAATATTCATTTTTAGATCAAGTAAATTAAGACCTCAATATCATTTATTTGTTCAAAGTAATTATTTCTGTGACTGAAAAAAAAAAAAAATTCCAGCTCTCAATCCAGACACCCAGCTTCATTCATTATAGGAGACCACATAGCTTCTAAGAATCCCTTGGAACATTGAGGTCACAGGGTCAATCTCTGCCTTGTTCACAGTGATTTAAAGTCATTAGCAACTAATGATTATTTGTGTTGTACAAGAGTTCAATCATGCCACAAGCTGTCATACTTCGTACTAATTAACAGCCTTGGTAGCAGCAGCAAGTTCAGAAATTGAATAATCCTACCAAGTGCAGTCTCAGTAGGAAGTTGCCTTTCCCATCCCTACCTGTTCTGGAAAGGGAGCTCTGATGTCTGGAAGACTGGCCACCGTGAAGCTTTAATACATCTCCAGTCATTTTTACAAGACTAGGACAAATTTAAAAGTGCATGAGAGAAAGAAGAGTAAGATTGTTGCTCTTAATATTCAAAAGTATGATTCAAGAAAATATTATCCAAGAATAATTGAAGGCTTGGTTTAATCAAAAGCAGATTAAACATGTCACTGAAAGCACAGCACCAATATCCAGTTATTAATAGGCAGTGCCAGCAACCATAATAATGTACCTTGATGTATACAGTAGAGGCATGCCCTGCAGGTGAATCAATGAGTAAAGTTGAAAACCCCTGTATAAATTAGAAGTGCTAACATTTTCATGAATACTAAATAATTGATTCTTACGACTCTATAGAAAAAAATAATTTACCTGAAGAATTTTATCTTATTCCAATATATAACTCTCCCTGACATTTTGTTCTGATATTCAAAATTATGTCAGAGCAAATGAACTATTATAGGAAAAGTTATATTAATTTTATCCATTGATATAAGCAAAACGTATTGCTTTTGATTTTTATGAATAGGTAATTTTGTTTTTCATAAATACATAATGAACTCTGTTTTTTTCTTCCATGAATGGAAAGGGGCTTTTGAATACATAAGATATCCACAAGAATGCTATCTCTTTTTGTTTATATCTGTTCAGCCAACACATTTGAAATGTTCTGAAGCTTTTTTCTTTTTACATGTAACAAAGTCTGTCAGGAGCACAATGTTGACAAGATTCACAACTGACCCACCCTTTGTATTACAGGTCTTCCCCTTCAACCCAGGCATCAGTAAAGAGTTTGTGATTATTATCAGATTTGAGACATTTTTGCAGAAATGTATTGTGGTTAGCAATAGTATCCTTTCTCGTTCTTGCTATTACGATGGTCTAACTAAATAGGAAAAGTAAGAATACAAATAGCAACATCATTTTAGGCATTTTCTTGTCTCACCATTATGAAAGTGAAAATGACATTTCAGTTGTGTTCGCTCAATGTGAGGTGTGCTTATGAATCTATGATCTTGAGGACTTTTTTAAGGGGAACGACAGAGAGGATGGCCCTTCTTAAGAAGTGTTTCTCCATCTGACCACTCAGCACTTACTTCACCTCATCAAACCAATAAAAGTTTTTTCTTCAGCAAATTATTTTAAATGATATGTGATAGGCTGTCTACATTTGGTCATTGTGAAGTTACTTCAAAAAGTAAGATAAGAAAGGCAGTGGCATCATTGCCAACCTGGCAATCAAATGATGCACTTATCATGAACTTATGTTGTTTGTAGGCGAATATTCTTTTTTTTTTATCTTACTTTAAGTTCTGGGAGTATTCTTTACTGAGAATTTGGAATTCTTTCCAGAGAAATGGGATTTCTCTGAATTAAATACAAGGCATTAAAGCATCCAACCCATTTTCTCCACTAACGTTCAATTAGGTGAATAGTTTTATTTTTCCAGTGTATGTATGAAAAAAGGCAGCCCTTTAATGACTTCTGAATAGTACTGCCCACAGGCAGAAAAGTATGCACATTTAGATTGATGGATCTATGATTTGGCCATTCATCAATTTTTTTAAAAAAAAACTTATATTGATTATTTTTTATGCCAAGAGGTGTGCTTAATGCTGGGAAGACTCAAATGGAGAGAGGAAAATGCTCTGAAGGTGCTCAGTGCGGAGGAAGATATGGTCAAATAGACCAGTCAGTGGGTCTCTTCCTATGATAGAAATCTAACTAGCTAATCAAATGATATTTTCTATAACTGGAATTTATATTAAAATCCCTAGGATAGTGCTCACAGAAGCTACTCAATAAATACCTGATTGATTGATATAAATTTAATTTTAAATGGAGCACACAGTTAAGCTTATTAGCATTTATTTTTTTGTTAGAGATGATTTCTTGCTACAATACCCAGGCTGGCTTTGAACTCTTGGGCTCAAGCAATTCTCCCACCTCAGCCTCCCAAGTAGCTGGGACTACAGGCACACACCACAGCACCTGGCTAGTCTTTAAACATCTTAAACAAATATTTTCTAGTTACTTATTTTATTTTCTCATGTAATTACTAGTATACATGATATTCATTGTTGTCTGCTGCACAATTTTTTGGCCAACTTTCATGTCTACTAAATCCAATGCAACTTCTATGCCTTGTACATACTGGGTTCTTGGAGAGTGTTCAGATAACCACGGAAGGCACAGCATCACTTAAAGCTCTCGGCCTCATGGGCATCATAATCCTAATAAAGACTGAATAAACAAAATATCAATAAGATCAACCCCATCACAAAACAATGCAAGAACTCACATAGAAACATACACTCTCAAATGTGGATAGCACCCAATTCACAAATTGTTAGGAGGATTAAAAGACAACCCAGTCTTTCCTGAGTAGTTGATGTTCTCTGAGCATTGAATAAATGAGTGAGTGGCTCTCTATACAAAATAGAGTGGCACTCTATTTTTAAAGAAAAATGAACAAATTCTTTAGGCTTTGAATTCCAAGTCATATGTTATGGAAGATTAAGTTCAAGGTATGGCAAGAAAATTTATTCCACTTCATTCCTTGTAAATAAATCAGGGTTTATCAGGTACAGTTTATGAGTTAGAGATAACTGAGTATCCCACCCCTGAACCAATTTGTCATCTGGTTTTCCTCTAATGGTCATAGATCCAAGCAAGCCAAATGAGGGCATTATTTATAACTGCTCTCTAGAAGTGCTGCACCCAGACTGGAATCAGCCCAGAAAATAACCAGGTAAGAATTAAAAGAATTAAAGAATCCCTTTCTTGGAAAGGGTATGCTATTTTGTAGCCAGAACCAATCGGCTAATAAAGCCAGCTATTGCTAGAGCTTGTTTTACCATCTCTAGCTACCTCAATTCAAATGAAATAGTCCTATTCTTCTTCTAATTGAGTAGTTAGCTTTATAAATGTGTCAGAGGTTTATTCGACTGGGCATATCATCTAAATGTTAAATAATAGTGCCATCTGGGCAAACACCTTATTAAATGGAGGATGGATACTCCCACATGTGCTTTTGAAGAGAATAAAGACCTTTTTCTCTCCTGAGAATTCTTTGTATGGTTCCTAAATATGTTGAAAAGTTTACAATTTAGCCTTTTTCAGAAACGATACTATTTTACACTGATGTAAGATATGCCCTTCAGAAATTGGGAGTTAAATAAAAGCACTCACTCAAAAAATTATAAATTCTTCCACCTTCACAGAGAGAGACTGAATCCCTTAGTATTTTATTCAAGTTACTAATTACAGCAGAATGTCAGTCAAAACTCTTTCTGACTACCAAACCTAGGGAGTTTGAAACAATGAATAAACAATGTGACCCAAGGATAAGATGAATCCTGATATGGTTTAAAGAGTCCCACAAAATCAGAAAACCCCTTTCAGGCTCAAAGTACCCAGCCACTTCTGCTCAGTCTAGTTAGTAATCAATAAAACACTGGAGAGCACCCCCAAACATGAGATGACCAAATGTGATTGGGTTTCTCTGAGTTAACTTTGCCTCTCTGATGATAGTTCTCAGCCCTCAAGGACAGTGGGGCTTTTGTTTGTGTTTTGTTCCATAATTACATAATTCATTCTCATTCATTTACCAGCCTTGATTAGTATCCCCTGGATACAGTAATTTACTGAGAGCTGTTTTAACATACTACAGACATCTGTCTTCTCTTGTAAACCCAGAGAGATTAGGGATACTAACTCTAAAGCTGACCTCCTTCACTCCCCAAAGCAGGCTTTTCAAATTGCCATGGGCTTAGGTCAAAGCAAAAGACTTCTTTGGGATCCCACCAATTTAAACTTTCCACTAAGAAAAAAAAAAAAAAAAAAAAAAAAAAAAACAAGAATGAGTGAAAGAAAGAAACAAAGAAAGAAAAGAACAAATTTAAGTTGTTCATGGAAATCAAAAATTAACATTTTATCAAGACTTTCTGAATTATTGTCATATAATTGTTCTGAACCCTGTTTCTAAAATTTTACATTTCTGTTTCTACAAGTTATTTTCCACTTTTTAAATTTGCAACCATGTTTCTTGATTGCTTTTCACAGCAAATTTTATTAGCCTTTTTAAAAAACTATTTTTTAATGTATCTTTCTTATTATAATTGCTTTTGCTGTTTTTTATTTATTGATGCCCTTCCTTATCTTTATTACTTCTCTTTTTGTTTTCTTTGGATTTATTTTGATGCTATTTTCAAGTTGCTCAAGTTGAATATTTAGTTCCTGGGCTTTCATATTTTTGTTTGCTTTTTGATAAATATATCTGACATCAGAAATATTACTTTTGGCAATGAATTCGCTACATCCACAAATTTTAATATGCACTATTTTCAAATCTATATACTTCAGAATTTTCTACGTGATTTTAAAATTGAGAGTTATTTTATGGTATGCTAATTGTTTCAGACACATAAAACATTTTAGCTATCTTTCTGTTATCAGTTTCAAAATTTATTCTTATAAAAGTATATGATATGTGTGATAATAATTCTCTGGAACATGTATTGAAATTAACTTTCAAATTAGTATCTTCTCAATTTTTGTGACTTTGTTACATATGCTCAAAAACAATGTATTCAGAGTTGGGTAAAAAAATTGTATGTGCATATGTGAATTTACATATTGTGATTCTATTATTTCAATCTTCTATACTTTTTTTTCCTTCTGGATCTCAGTTAAACTCTCCAGCTACAATTATTGGTGTGACCATTTCTTTTGCTATAATTTTGTTGATGTCTATATTTTGAGGCAATATTAATAGGTACATATATCTTCATTAACATTTTATCTTATTTTGCTTGTATATAACATCCCTCTTATTTTCTTTTACATTTTAATTCTTAAATTGTATTTGTCGTTTCTAAAATCGCTACTTCACTTTCTTTTTATTGCTACTTGCCTTTATATTTTTTTCATATTCAAACTTATTGTTTTAAAGTTTTCTCTCTTTTCTTATTTTTAGGAAATGTATTGCTAGATCTTGGTTTGTTTTCACAGATTAATCTGAATCTTTGTCTTTGAATAGTAAGTTTAACATATATACACTTAGTTTAATTACTATTAAATTAGGCCTTATTGGTGCCATCTTATTTTATGTTTCATTTTATAATACTTTTATTGTACTTCTTTTTCTGTTATTACTTTCCATTAGCTAAATCAATTTTTTTTCTATTTTAATATTTATATATTCTATTCTTACTCTTCTGGCAGGCACCCATTACATAAAACTCATGACAATCCACCCAGATAGGTCTGCTAAAACTTATAAACAAATATATCATACATAGCCATGAACAAGATAAAATACTCTTTTTTTTTTTTTTTTTTTTTTTTTTTTGAGACGGAGTCTTGCTCTGTCGCCCAGGCTGGAGTGCAGTGGCGCGATATCAGCTCACTGCAAGCTCCGCCTCCCGGGTTTAAGCCATTCTCCTGCCTCAGCCTCCCGAGTAGCTGGGACTACAGGCGCCCGCCACCTCGCCCAGCTAGTTTTTTGTGTTTTTAGTAGAGACGGGGTTTCACCATGATAAAATATTCTATAAGCTAATACCATATTCCTATTGAGAATCTGATGCCAGATTCTTATTTCTTTGTAGGTGGTCTGCTGTGTTTCTCTGGAAAATTTTAGAAGTTTTTCTTTATGTTTTATGGTATAAAAAGTATACTATAACGTGAGTGTGTTGGAGGGAGCCCCTCATCTATTCTACTTAGCACTCTATACCCTTTCTAGCAGAAGTTTCATAATTAGTTTTGTTTCTAGAGAAACAACAGTATTATTGTATAAATATTGTATTCCCTTTATTTTCTTTTTTCCTTCTGACAAATGTTAACATTTTATCTTCCATATCTGTTAGCTTTTCTCTCATTCTTTATCTCATTTCTTTTATCTCTTGATTAATGCTTTAAATTTCTACATAGATTTATTATTTGTCAATATCCATTCTGTTACTCAAGCCATCTTTTGTGTTACACTGAAAATTAAGTATTTCAGGCCAGGCGCGGTGGCTCACGCCTGTAATCCTAGCACTCTGGGAGGCCGAGGCGGGCGGATCACGAGGTCAGGAGATGGAGACCATCCTGGCTAACACAGTGAAACCCCTTCTCTACTAAAAACACAAAAACTAGCCGGGCGAGGTGGCGAGTGCCTGTAGTCCCAGCTACTCGGGAGGCTGAGGCAGGAGAATGGCGTCAACCTAGGAGGCGGAGCTTGCAGTGAACCGAGATCACGCCACTGCACTCCAGCCTGGGCGACAGAGTGAGACTCCATCTCAAAAAAGGAAGAAAGAAAGAAAGAAAATGAAGTATTTCATACCAAACTTTCTCACTTGTTTCTTTCACATAACTCTTCTTCCTGCATCTACTATGCTTCCCTGTCTCTCTCAGGGTATTTATTAAGTTTATTTTCAATATCTTATTATTTTTATTTCCTCTGTTATACGTTATTCTGTGTTTTGCCTGTTTTTTTTTTTTTTTTTAAACAATGCTTGCTTTCCACAAAAGCTTCATTATTTTTTCCTATGCATTTATCTTTTTAGGAAAACCAAATACCCTAGCTAATATAATAGGCAACATCTATTTAAACAAAGCACCCAAAAATTTCACTCTATTTCCTCTGAATTTTACAGGTGCCCACAGCCTGCTGTGTGTTTAAAACGAATAAGCTATTCTCATGCCCATAAACTTCTGGTCCCACCAACAGAGCACAACTTTCTTTCTTTTTTTTTTTTATTATTATATTTTAAGTTCTAGGGTACATGTGCATAATGTGCAGGTTTGTTACATATGTATACTTGTGCCATGTTGATGTGCTGCACAACCCATCAACTCGTCAGCACCCATAACCTCATCATTTACATCAGGTAGAACTCCCAATGCAATCCCTCCCCGCTCCCCCCTCCCCATAATAGGCCCCGGTGTGTGATGTTCCCCTTCCTGTGTCCAAGTGATCTCACTGTTCAGTTCTCACCTATGAGTGAGAACATACGGTGTTTGGTTTTCTGTTCTTGTGATAGTTTGCTGAGAATGATGGTTTCCAGCTGCATCCATGTCCCTACAAAGGACACGAACATATCCTTTTCTATGGCTGCATAGTACTCCATGGTATATATGTGCCACATTTTCTTAATCCAGTCTGTCACTGATGGATATTTGGGTTAATTCCAAGTCTTTGCTATTGTGAATAGTGCCGCAATAAACATACATGTGCATGTGTCTTTAGAGCAGCATGATTTATAATCCTTTGGGTATATACCCAGTAATGGGATGGCTGGGTCATATGGTACTTCTAGTTCTAGATCCTTGAGGAATCACTATACTGTTTTCCATAATGCTTGAACTAGTTCACAATCCCACCAACAGTGTAAAAGTGTTCCTATTTCTCCACATCCTCTCCAGCACCTATTGTTTCCTGATTTCTTAATGATTGCCATTCTAACTGGTGTGAGATGGTATCTCATTGTGGTTTTGATTTGCATTTCTCTGATGGCCAGTGATGATGAGCATTTCTTCATGTGTCTGTTGGCTGTACGCATGTCTTCTTTTGAGAAATGTCTGTTCATATCCTTTGCCCACTTTTTGATGGGGTCGTTTGTTTTTTTCTTGTAAATTTGTTTGAGTTCTTTGTAGGTTCTGGATATTAGCCCCTTGTCAGATGAGTAGATTGCAAAAATTTTCTCCCATTCTGTAGGTTGCCTGTTCACTCTGATGGTAGTTTCTTTTGCTGTGCAGAAGCTGTTTACTTTAATTACATCCCATTTGTCAATTTTGGCTTTTGCTGCCATTGCTTTTGGTGTTTTAGATATGAAGTCCTTGCCCATGCCTATGTCCTGAATGGTATTACCTAAGTTTTCTTCTAGGGTTTTTACGGTATTAGGTCTAACATTTAAATCTCTAATCCATGTTGAATTAATTTTCATATAAGGAGTAAGGAAAGGATCCAGTTTCAGCTTTCTACTTATGGCTAGCCAATTTTCCCAGCACCATTTATTAAATAGGGAATCCTTTCCCCATTGCTTGTTTTTGTCAGGTTTGTCAAAGATCAGATGGCTGTAGACGTGTGGTATTATTTCTGAGGACTCTGTTCTGTTCCATTGGTCTATATCTCTGTTTTGGTACTAGTACCATGCTGTTTTGGTTACTGTAGCCTTTTAGTATACTTTGAAGTCAGATAGCGTGATGCCTCCAGCTTTGTTCTTTTGACTTAGGATTGTCTTGGCAATGCGGGTTCTTTTTTGGTTCCATATGCACTTTAAAGCAGTTTTTTCCAATTCTGTGAAGAAACTCATTGGTAGCTTGATGGGGATGGCATTGAATCTGTAAATTACCTTGGGCAGTATGGCCATTTTCACGATATTGATTCTTCCTATCCACGAGCATGGTATGTTCTTCCTTTTGTTTGTGTCCTCTTTGATTTCACTGAGCAGTGGTTTGTAGTTCTCCTTGAAGAGGTCCTTTACATCCCTTGTAAGTTGGATTCCTAGGTATTTTATTCTCTTTGAAGCAATTGTGAATGGAAGTTCATTCAGGATTTGGCTCTCTGTTTGTCTGTTACTGGTGTATAAGAATGCTGGTGATTTTTGCACATTAATTTTGTATCCTGAGACTTTGCTGAAGTTGCTTATCAGCTTAAGGAGATTTTGGGCTGAGACAATGGGGTTTTCTAAATATACAATCATGTCATCTGCAAACAGGAACAATTTGACTTCTTCTTTTCCTAACTGAATACCCTTTATTTCTTTCTCTTGCCTGATTGCACTAGCCAGAACTTCCAACACTATGTTGAATAGGAGTAGTGAGAGAGGGCATCCCTGTCTTGTGCCAGTTTTCAAAGGGAATTTTTTCAGTTTTTGCCCACTCAGTATGATATTGGCTGTGGGATCGTCATAAATAGCTCTTATGATTTTGAGATATGTTCCATCAATATCGAATTTACTGAGCATTTTTAGCATGAAGGGCTGTTGAATTTTGTCTAAGGCCTTTTCTGCATCTGTTGAGATAATCATGTGGTTCTTGTCTTTGGTTCTGTTTATATGCTGGACTACGTTTATTGATTTGCATATGTTGAACCAGCCTTACATCCCAGGAATGAAGCCCACTTGATCATGGTGGATAAGCTTTTTGACGTGCTGCTGGATCCAGTTTGCCAGCATTTTATTGAGGATTTTTGCATCAATGTTCATCAGAGATATTGGTCTAAAATTCTCTTTTTTTGTTGTGTCTCTGACAGGCTTTGGTATCAGGATGATGTTGGCCTCATAAAATGATTCAGGGAGGAGTCCCTCTTTTTCTATTGATTGGAATAGTTTCAGAAGGAATGGTACCAGCTCCTCCTTGTACCTCTGGTAGAATTCAGCTGTGAATCCATCTGGTCCTGGACTCTTTTTGGTTGGTAGGCTATTTATTATTGCGTCAATTTCAGACCCTGCTATTGGTCTATTCAGGGATTCAGCTTCTTCCTGGTTTAGTCTTGGGAGAGTGTAAGTGTCCAGGAAATTATCCATTTCTTCTAGATTTTCTAGTTTATTTGCGTAGAGGTGTTTATAGTATTCTCTGATGTTAGTTTGTATTTCTGTGGGGTCGGTGGTGATATCCCCTTTATCATTTTTTATTGCATCTATTTGATTCCTCTCTCTTTTCTTCTTTATTAGTCTTGCTAGAGGTCTATCAATGTTGTTGATCTTTTCAAAAAACCAACTCCTGGATTCATTGATTTTTTGGAGGGTTTTTTGTGTCTCTATCTCCTTCAGTTCTGTTCTGATCTTAGTCATTTCTTACCTTCTGCTAGCTTTTGAATGTGTTTGCTCTTGCTTCTCTAGTTCTTTTAATTGTGATGTCAGAGTGTCAATTTTAGATCTTTCCAGCTTTCTCTTGTGGGCATTTAGTGCTATAAATTTCCCTCTACACACTGCTTTAAATGTGTCCCAGAGATGCTGGTATGTTGTATCTTTGTTCTCATTGGTTTCAAAGAACATCTTTATTTCTGCCTTCATTTTGTTATGTACCCAGTGGTCATTCAGGAGCAGGTTGTTCAGTTTCCATGTAGTTGAGTGGTTTTGATTGAGTTTCTTAGTCCTGAGTTCTAGTTTGATTGCAGTGTGGTCTGAGAGATAGTTTGTTATAATTTCTGTTCTTGTACATTTGCTGAGGAGTGCTTTACTTCCAATTATGTGGTCGATTTTGGAATAAGTGTGATGTGGTGCTGAGAAGAATATATATTCTGTTGATTTTTGGTGCAGAGTTCTGTAGATGTCTATTAGGTCTGCTTGCTTCAGAGATGAGTTCAATTCCTGGATATCCCTGTTAACTTTCTGTCTTGTTGATCTGTCTAATGTTGACAGTGGGGTGTTGAAGTCTTCCACTGTTATTGTATGGGAGTCTAAGTCTCTTTGTAAGTCTCTAAGGACTTGCTTTATAAATCTGGGTGCTCCTGTATTGGGTGCATATATATTTAGGAGAGTTAGCACTTCCTGTTGAATTGATCCCTTTACCATTATGTAATGGCCTTCTTTGTCTCTTTTGATCTTTGATGGTTTGAAGTCTGTTTTATCAGAGACTAGGATTGCAACCCCTGCTTTTTTTTGTTCTCCATTTGCTTGGTAGATCTTCCTCCATCCCTTTATTTTGAGCCTATGTGTGTCTCTGCATGTGAGATGGGTCTCCTGAATACAGCAAACTGACGGGTCTTGACTCTATCCAGTTTGCCAGTCTGTGTCTTTTAATTGGACCATTTAGTCCATTTACATTTAAGGTTAATATTGTTATGTGTGAACTTGATCCTGCCATTATGATATTAACTGGTTATTTTGCTCGTTAGTTGATGCAGTTTCTTCCTAGCCTTGATGGTCTTTACATTTTGGCATGTTTTTGCAATGGCTGGTACTGGTTGTTCCTTTCCATGTTTAGTGCGTCCTTCAGGATCTCTTTTAGGGCAGACCTGGTGGTGACAAAATCTCTAAGCATTTGCTTGTCTGTAAAGGATTTTATTGCTCCTTCACTTATGAAACTTAGTTTGGCTGGATATGAAATTCTGGGTTGAAAATTCTTTTCTTTAAGCATGTTGAATATTGGCCCTCACTCTCTTCTGGCTTGTAGAGTTTCTGCTGAGAGATCTGCTGTTAGTCTGATGGGCTTCCCTTTGTGGGTAACCCGACCTTTCTGTCTCGCTGCCCTTAAGATTTTTTCCTTCATTTCAACTTTGATGAATCTGACAATTATGTGTCTTGGAGTTGCTCTTCTCGAGGAGTACCTTTGTGGCGTTCTCTGTATTTCCTGAATTTGAATGTTGGCCTGCCCTACTAGGTTGGGGAAGTTCTCCTGGATGATATCCTGAAGAGTGTTTTCCAACTTGGTTCCATTTTCCCCCTCACTTTCAGGCACCCCAATCAGACGTAGAATGGTCTTTTTACATAATCCCATACTTCTTGCAGGCTTTGTTCATTTCTTTTTCTTCTTTTTTCGTTAGATTTCTCTTCTCACTTCATTTCATTCACTTGATCCTCAATTGCTGATACTCTTTCTTCCAGTTGATCGAGTCGGTTACTGAAGCTTGTGGATTTGTCACGTATTTCTCGTGTCATGGTTTTCATCTCTGTCAGTTCCTTTATGGCCTTCTCTGCATTAATTATTCTAGTTATCAATTCTTCCACTCTTTTTTCAAGATGTTTAGTTTCTTTGCACTGGGTACGTAATTCCTCCTTTAGCTCTGAGAAGTTTCATGGACTGAAGCCTTCTTCTCTCATCTCGTCAAAGCATTCTCCGTCCAGTTTTGATCCATTGCTGGCTATGAGCTGCATTCCTTTGGAGGGGGAGATGCGCTCTTAGTTTTTGAATTTCCAGCTTTTCTGCGCTGCTTTTTCCCCATCTTTGTGGTTTTATCTGCCTCTGGTCTTTGATGACGGTGACGTACTGATGGGGTTTTGGTGTGGGTGTCCTTTCTGTTAGTTTTCCTTCTAACAGTCAGGGCCCTTAGCTTTCGTCTGTTGGAGATTGCTTGAGGTCCACTCCAGACCCTGTTTGCCTGGGTGTCAGCAGCAGAGGCTGCAGAAGATAGAATATTGCTGAACAGTGAGTGTACCTGTCTGATTCTTGCTTTGGAAGCTTCCTCTCAGGGGTGTACTCCACCATGTGAGGTGTGGGGTGTCAGTCTGCCCCTAGTGGGGGATGTCTCCCAGTTAGGCTACTCAGGGGTCAGGGACCCACTTGAGCAGGCAGTCTGTCCGTTCTCAGATCTCAATCTCTGTGTTGGGAGATCCATTGCTCTCTTCAAAGCTGTCAGACAGAGTCATTTGCGTCTGCAGAGGTTTCTGCTGCTTTTTGTTGTTGTTGTTGTTGTTGTTGTTGTTGTTTAGCTGTGCCTCGTCCCCAGAGGTGGAGTCTATAAAGACAGGCAGGCCTCCTTGAGCTGCTGTGGGCTCCACCCAGTTCGAGCTTCCCAGCAGCTTTGTTTACCTACTTAAACCTCAGCAATGGCGGGCACCCCTCCCCCAGCCTCACTGCTGCCTTGCCCTTAGATCGCAGACTGCTGTGCTAGCAATGAGGGAGGCTCCGTGGGCGTGGGACCCTCTGGGCCAGGTGTGGGATATAATCTCCTGGTGTGCCCGTCTGCTAAGACCTTTGGTAAAGGGCAGTATTTGGGTGGGAGTTAACCGGATTTTCCAGGTGTTGTGTGTCTCAGTTCCCCTGGCTAGGAAAAGGGATTCCCTTCCCCCTTGCGCTTCCCAGGTGAGGCAATGCCTCACCCTGCTTCAGCTCTCCCTGGTTGTGCTGCAGCAGCTGACCAGCACCGATTGTCCGGCACTCCCTAGTGAGATGATCCCAGTACCTCAGTTGAAAATGCAGAAATCACCTGTCTTCTGTGTCGCTCGCACTGGGAGCTGGAGACTGGAGCTGTTCCTATTCGGCCATCTTGCTCCGCCCCCCATCCAGAGCACCACTTTCAACATCAGTTTGCATTGTACCCAAACCTATTTGTGTCTGTTGGTATTGTTATTGAACATAATTGAGTTAAATCTTTTGTAAATTGATGACACACAAATGAGAAAAGGAAAAAAAAGGTATTCCCATGAAAATAAGTTTTGGGGGAAAAAAGACAATTTTGAGTTTTTTAAAAAGAATTCAGCCAGAAAGACAAGATCTCTTTCTTTAGAGACAGAGTCTTGCTCTGTCACCCAAGATGGAGTACAGTGACACAATCACAGCTTTCTGCAGCCTCCGCCTCCTGGGCCCCTGCCTCAGCCCCCTGAGTAGCTGGGACTACAGGTGCTTACCACCATGTTTGGCTTTTTGTTTGTTTGTTTTGCGGGGTAGAAACAGGGTTTTGTCATGTTGCCCAGGCTGGTTTCAAACTCCTGGGCTCAAGCAATCCTCCCACCTCAGCCTCCCAAGGTGCTGGGATTAAAAGTGTGCACCACTGCCCCCAGCACTGTTTACTGTTTTTAATAATGGGAAAATATCACAAAAATCTTGGAGGAATCTTTTTCAGATTGATTCTCAAATGTTTTACAATTTTAACTCCAATTTAAAGAACCAAAAATGAGAATAACGGATATGCACAAGAGTATGATTTATTCAAGAAAAATGGTAGAACTTTAAGCTGGACACCCCTCCTCAAAGGAGAGGCCTTGATTTTATATCAATACATTGGTTTAACAAAATGTACCTCTGAGTATTTAATTAATGATACCTTTGAGATATACAGGTAACTTTTTATGATTCCTTTCTTTAATCAATTAAAAAAAAAAAAAACTGAATAATGGTTGAAGCCTTTCTTGTAGGTGCCACACTCACAGGGTAGGTAGGCTGGTGGGGCAAGGAGGAAATGCTCCTCAGCAGCCCAGCCCTGCACTGCCTGTGCTGCTGCTCCTCACCCAGCCAGGCCCCAGCACTGCCGGTGCCACAGTGCTCCTTGTGCCTGGCTGGCCTAGCCACTCTTGTGTCCCACAGGGGAGGCCTTGGAACAAGACAAGCAATGACTTGCTCAGAGAAGCACGAGGCATAGGAAAGGGCACAGCCCGGGAGTTCTTTCTCAGCTAATACCGTTCTAGGGCCCTGGCTGCCTCTCCCACCAGCCCTACATTTGCTACCTCTACACCAGATCTCAACTATTTTCTGCCTCCCCACAGGTTTCTTAAAGTTTCTGATTTTGTGTCTGAGGACATCTCTAAGGCCAAGAAATCTCCCTATATCTTCTCTGGCATGTTTGAGTTTATGTGAGGGAAGGATCCAAGAGCCTGTACTCGTTCACCTTCTTGGCTACTTATATAGTATTTGTTTAGTTTTAAAAATCTAGTTAATTTTTTTAACGACATACCCCCATCTGTGTTTTCTTGACATCCATAGCTGTTTTAAATGTTTTCCAAGGACTGGAAAATCTCAGTACATTTGCTTATCCCCCATAGTATGTAAATCATTAGATTTACTAGAAAGACTTTTTTTTTTTCACTTTTTGGAAGAGACTCTTAGTATATCCAATGAGCACTTCCAGCCCACCTGCCCCCTTACCCAGCCCAAGGGACTTTGCTCACTCTACTTGCCCAGTCTGTACCTTTTTATGGACAATTTGCTGTTCCATATAGAACTGGCAATGCTTCCCTGTGACTCAACTCTAATTCTGAACTTTTAAAATGACTCCCACTACAACAAGATCAAATACCATGGCCCCAAAAAGATATTTTTACCGAGAATTTGAAAGTAGAGTAGGGTTTTTGAACTGCTGAACAACAGAGACAAATGTTGCAAGATGTAGAGATATCATTAATTTCTCTTCCCTGAAGACAAAGCATTTGCACCTAATGAGGTGTTACTGAACTTGATACCTCTCTGCTTTGAAAACTCACTACATTTATTAGCACTTCCTGCCAGTGAGATCAAATGTTCTAACAAATCAACTTTTAAATGCTGAATTCAGGTACATATATAATGTAAATTATCAACATTCTCTCCCACATTTATATGGGATATTAAATCCTTCATAATCATCAATACTAACATATTGGGTTCAGGGTATTTTCAAGTAGTCATATCAATATAATCGATCAATTGGAAAGAACTACTCAAAGTAATAAAAGAGGAATCAATTTATCATTTTATATACAGTTTGTGAAAGTACCAAGAAGTCAGGTTACCTTGTCTCTTTTAAAATAAATTTTCAGGTTAAAATAAAATTTAATCAAGATTCTAATTTGGACTTTCTCATATGGAACTTTTGGGGTCTCTCATAGAATCTAGCTAAATATTTCACAAAAAGCAGAACACTCAATAGATGTTTGTTAAGAAAAACTGAACTTATAAACCTGGTAGACGAATTACTAGACATTGAAGATTCCAAAGTTGCTAACAATTTTACATTTTTCATATTCCCAATTTACATGCATCAAAACATTAGTCTCAGGCTACCACAGAAGATTGTTGGTCATTGTTTGGTATTTGATAGATAATCTGGGTTTTCTCCCCAAACTTAATGGAAAGAAATGTAGGAAGGAGTAACACCTGTGAATTGAGTGCTGTAATGTGAGTAGTTGCCCAACCCCAAACCTGCTTACACCCAATATCAAAACCTTTCATTGGTTCTCTGTCCATCTCTGAATTAAATACAAATTCATAATTCTTTTTCAGTCCTTCAAAAAACATCTGAGTATCAGCCATGTGTCAGGCACTCTGATTTCCTGATAATTAAGACATGAATGAAACACAATCCAATTTGAATGTTCAGGATTAGTTAGGGAAAAACATGGCTCATCAGAGAGATACCTATAGTCCTAATGCAGAGCCAACCTCACTGCCAACTACAGGAATCCTAGTAAGAGTTCTAGGGTCCCCAGGAGATAGAATAGCATATAGCAGCAGTTCTGGGCTCGTGCATTCTCCGCAGAGCCCATTTGATAGATTGATTTTGCATCTATCAACTCTGAAGGAACAATACTGCACAAATATTCCTCTCTTCACTTCTGTATTAGTCTGTTCTCAGCCAATCTTCACTCCCATGATCCCGGGGCCCTGCCACCATGACCCTAAGAGAAAGGAACAATTAGGATTATCAATATGGAAGGAAGGGCAAAGTCATGTCTTATATGGCAGCAGGCAAGCGAGTTTGTGTAGGGGAACTCCCCTTTATAAAACTATCAAATCTCATGAGATTTATTCACTATCAGGAGAACAGCATGGGAAAGACCTGCCCCTATGATTCAATTGCCTCCCACTGGTTCCTTCTCATGGCCTGTGAGAATTATCGGAGCTACAATTCAAGATGAGATTTGGGTGAGGATACAGCCAAATCATGTAAACTTCTTATCAAATTTGTCTACAAAACACCAGCGACTCAGCCATAAATGAAAATTGGCTTAATTCCAAAAATTCAGTCTATATGGTCTTTCCAAAGGGTGTTCTAAATTCGTTTTTCAGGCTTACGCTTTACCTGATGGTTGTCTCATAACGCAAAATAGCTGAAAACCCAGAATATCGTGGCTCACCTAGAACCCCTTGACAGTGACCCAATGTATTCAAACACAGTGACAAAAAACAACAATCCCAAATGACCTCATGCCTCCTGCTATTAGGCAAACCCCAAAAGGCTTATTTATTTGCAATTATATGCAGGGAAGCTCATTTCATCACCATTGTGTCTCACTCAACCTGCAATAAAAACACCCCTAAATACAATAAAGTTAAGTAATATTGTCTTAGGTGCTTCTCAACTTTCATAGTCATTCCCTAACCAATGCCCACCCTGCCCTACCTGACTTGTGAAAAGATAACTATCAAGGCAGGAAAATTAGCATCTAAGATCTTTGATCTGCTTCCAATTTTGCTCTTTCACAAAAGCCAGGGAGAGTGAGAAGAGAATCGTGGGCCATGAAATATGCACTTGGCAAGAATTAGGCAACTGAGGTTCTATTTAAGCCAGGTATGACCTTGAGCCAGGTGTTTTAACTCCTTTCTTTCCAATTTCTTCATATGTAAAATTAAGGATTAGAGTAAATGATGAGTGAGCTCCTTTCTAGCTCTAGAATTCTAAGATTTTAAGTAAGACACTAGTTATTCCTCTTATGAGAATCCTTGGCTATTAACACACTCATTTACTAAATGACATTTTAATTTTGGCCCCAAGTGTTAGAGAATATTACATGTTCAACAAATGGTACAATTCACTAGCTAAGTGCTTTAGGTTTGATCATAAATTGCCAGAAGTCGGTTATAGCCCTGAGTCTATGATGAGAAGACTGGGGATTTATAATTGAAACAGACAGCACGGCTTCTGGAGTGCCACTGGGGGAAAGGAATCTATTCCAAGATGAAACAGGCATGACTGGGTTTCTCAGAAAAATATCCCAAGTCTAAGTGGCCAGCCTATTAGGAACTCTACTCCCTCTTGCCAATTTTTCTAGTGACTGCTTTTTGTTATCATGGTCTAAAAAATAGAAGCGTATTTTCTTTTATTTTTCTTTTTTTTTAAACCAAGAGAAAACAAGATGCATTTGGTCATCAAAAGTACCCCTTCAGAGAGGGCAATTCAGTGTGGTGGAGAGCAAGCACATGCCTGTTAAAGCCACAGTTATTCCCTCACTGGCCAGTCTCTGTTATTCCAGAAACAGCTGCTCTGAAGGTTGGCTGAGGTCTTGTTTAGAGAATCAATTAGCCAAAGAAGTTTGGGCTGGTAAAGAATGTCACTTAAGTATAGAAAGATTTGGAAAACACTTCTCCTTTTGTGTTTCCTGAACATAAACTCATCCACATTCTGCAAAACTAATATAACATGTGCTTCACAGAGAAATGAATCAGTCTAAAATGGGTTTCACGGATGACTTTGTTAGCAAAAAAAGAAAATGCTAACCAATCCAATATGGAGCCCAGTGACAAACACAGTCCAGGCATTTATAGGAATACATCACGGTCTTCAGGATAGGCTTTTGCTTTATTTCTACTTTCTTTAAAAGAATGAAATGTTTAAAAGTTCTAATAGCAATATAGACCGTTTCATTCAATTAGGTAGTATATGCCAAGCAACTGAGATCTTATCTACATACATGATGGACACATTCTTTGCAATGACTCCTTGATGTGGTTAAATTATACAGAAAACATACATTTTACTTTGAGAGAAAGAACAAGTTTTATTCAGTTTTTAAATACTTAATTCTACACTTTTATCAGCATCATGTTTATTATTCTCCTCCTTTATAAGCAACTGATGAAATATATTCAAATGTGTGCGATATGATTACACTGGCAACTATGTAAAGAAAAGTTTGGAGATATTTACGCTTAAGTTAGAGATGACAACGAAGAGGCTATTCTGATAATTCAAGCAAGAAATGGTGAGAGACAGAATGAAGTTTTGGTGGTAGGAATGAGTCCCATATGGTAATTACCAATTATTTAAAACAACGTTTTATTTCTATGTTGCCTAGCTTCTTTTCTCAATAGGAACAGATGGCTCCAAATATATTTTATATTCCAAGAATTAAACAAGTTTGGGAATATACTTCCTGTGGTAACTAAAGTCATGTAACTGGAGAGAACATCAGAAAAGAAAATGTAGATAGAGAAGACAAGAGAAGGGAAGGGAACAGAAGACAGGAGAGGAGGAGAGAGAAAAGAAAGGGAGAAGAGAGGAGAGGCACACTCATTCAACAAATATTTTGGCTCCAGTACTTAAAATTATAGGTGCTAGAAATTTTTTTAGATAGCCAAAGGAAAAAAAAAGAGTATTCTCTGACTTCTTGGAACTTTCATTATTTGTTTCAAATGGGCACATGATATAGTAGGTCAGGTGTTCATAAGTGCTTTGGAGAAGCAGGAAGTTGAGGTAAGGAGTGGGGAGGCAGTGACGATTTCAGATATGATTGATATGGAAAGTCTCTCTGAGGAGCTCATTTGATGGAAGTGAAAGAATGATACCTGGGGGAAGGTATCCAGGCAGAGGGGACAGCAAATGCAGAAACCGGAGCACACAGCAAGCTGACGAGTATGGCAACAGGGAGAAGAAAGAGTGGTGAGAAATGAGGTTTCTTGCAGGCCACTCTAGGAACTTCGGATTTTGCTCCATGTTTTTGGAAGGGAATGGAGGGTTTTGAGCAGAGAAGTAACATTATCCATTTTACTTTTTAGCAGGATCACTCTGGCTGCTGTATTGCTTTGCTATAGGAAAGCAAAGATGAATCAGCGGCCCTATTGTTAGGAGACAGTCATAACAATCTGAGTGAGAGATCACAGTAGCAGGGAACTGACGCGACGTGGTTAAGTTCTGGAAATATTTTTAAGGTAGAGCCACTAGGGTTTGCTGATAGATTTGGTGTATGATGTGAGAGAGAGAGGAGTTAAAGGTGAGATTTGGCTGGAGTCTGAGATAAGGAGATAAGGAAGAATGCATGAGAAACAAATTCAGAGTGAAAGATCAATAGAAGTTCAGGAAAAAAATTAAGGTCATTCTTGATACTTTTTCTTTTTTTTTTTTTTTGAGACAAGGTCTCACTCTGTCATGAGGCTGACCACTGCAGCCTCAACCTCCTCCCACTTCAGCCTCCTGGGTAGCTGGAACTACTGGTGCATGCCACCACACCTGGCTAACTTTTTGACTTTTTTGTAGAGACAGGGTCTCACTTTGCTGCCCAGGCCGATCTTGAACTCATGGGTTTAAGCAATTCTCCCACCTCAGCCTCCCAAAGTGTTGGGGTTACAGGTGTGAGCCACCGTGCACAGTTGGACACATTTTTTATGTACCTATTAGATATCCATTTAAAGATGTTCAATAGGCAGCTGGAACTAGGAGTCTGGAAAGAGCTAAATCTGCAATGATACATCTGAGAGTCATCAACATAACTAATGCCATGAGATGAAAAAGATGGTCAAGAAGGTCAATAAAGACAGAGAAGAGAAGAGACAAGGAATGACCGCTGCACACTCCAATGCTAAGGCGTCTGAGGAATGATTAGGAGGAAGAATTACAAAAACCCCTGAGAAGGAACAGCCAGAGGAGGATTCTGAAGAATGTGTCCAAGAAACCAGGCCAAGAACTTAAAGAACAAGGCAGTGATCAATTCTGTCAAATGGTAAATCAAGTCACACAAGGCTGAGATGTGTGACCCCAGAGGTCAGTGGTAGATCAGATCTGGTGCAAGCAAAAGGTAGACTAAGTAGGTTTTGAGGGAGAACAGATAAGAGAAATTAAATCCAAGTAGAATGGAAACGCTTTTCAGGGAGTTTTATTATAAAGGTTGATAACTGAAGGGAGAAATGAGATTAAGAATTTTATAGAATTTACTCACATTCATGTAAGAGTTCTTTCATCATCTCCCTTCTCTTTTCCTATAAAGAAACCATTCGGTCCCCTTGAATATTTCTGTTGATCTTCTGTTTCGCAGGATGAAATAACCACACTAATGTGCGGCATCCCAGGCATTGCCATATCAAGTCTTCATTTAGATTTGTTCTTATTCTTGCTTTAAAAGATCAGGGAATTACTAGGAACTCCAAATTTCATTTGGAGGACAGTGTTTATCCTCAAACATAGATAATTTGCTCTGATCTTAATGGTTCTACGCTAAAAACTAAATGATGATTATTGACTTTAATTCATGTAACAAATACCAATTGAGCACCTGTCATAGGCACTATGGAGACAACACAAATATTTATCGGTCAGATATATTTCCCTTAAGAAGTCTTTGGTTTATAGAGAAGATAAGACATGTATCTATGTAACGATGACATAAATGCATATATTTTATCAAGATAAAAATTGTCAACAGTCAGGTTAACCTGATTTTGTTCTCATCAACACACTGAGAGCTGGAATGGCCGAGGTATTTAACAGTGTATTTAACATTCCATTCTACTGGTCCCTTTCTTCTTTTTTCACAACAATAAATCAAATGCCATAGCATTTTTTATAACCTCAGGGCTTCAGGGAATGGTATATATTTACATCTGAGTAATGTCCTCCAAGGGAGAAATAGGATTGAGTGTTCAGACTGACTAAGAGAGTGGATACTACAACAGGTGCCTGGGAGGTTTCTGGCCAGAGGAGAGAGTAGATATGAGAGTATACACTGGAACTGTGGAGTCCTTTCCAGGCTCTGTTTCCCAAAGGTCCATCTTTCCACGAACCATTCTGGGTATGGGAGTCCATTTCCCACCACTGAGGTAGAGTGTAGTACAAGTTGTGAGGTGGTACTAGTTACACCAATAATCTTCTGATACTTATTCAATTACATAACATACATGAAGCTGGAAATTACTGTGAGTTTATTCTCCAGTGAGGAATTGTGGCTTGGTTGCATATGTGATACTGGGAAACAGCTGGAGAAGCCTAGGGGAGTGTCACCAAGTCAATAAAGTGCTCCCAGTAATAGATCTTGCAAATGTCAACAACAGGGAAATTTTCTTACAAGGCATATCATAGAAAGTCCCTTTTCTTCAAAGAAACCTGATCTATGTGCCTCTATGGACAAGCCGGAATATTCAATAAAGCCATGACAATCCCAGTGGCTTGAGGTTTGAAATAGAGCATAGACTTTCATTTTATGGAATTAATTTTATTGGAATTAAGTATTAAATAATGTGGGGCAGATATCTGCCTACTAAATCCTCTGCTCTATAGATTTAGCTTTCTTTAACAATTAATTGGAGTAGAACCTATAATATATACTACAAAAAAAGTTGTTTAGTGGGTAAGATGTAAAGTAGTCAGAAAGACTCATTATTTAGTCCAAATTCTAATGCGCCCTAACAAATAGCTACCTCTGAATACTGAGATTGTCTTTTTGCTTCAAGACTTCTCCCAAGGTCTTAAGATAATCACACCTACCCTTAAATCATATTTACTTAACCGTACTGAAAATCCTACACCTGAAAACTAAATAGAAGTCAGGAAATGGGCTGCCCTTGGCAGAGGCGGGGTCGATGATGAGAAGGAATACTAAGGTAACTTCTGATACGAAGATTATGTGTTTCCTGACCGGGGTGTTGGTTACACAGGTGTGTTCAATTTGCTATGTGTGACTCGTGTGTGTGTGTGTAATACTTCAATAAAAAGTTAAAAAACAATTATGTCTGATGTTCAAATTCTTCTGAAAAGAGTACTGCTGCATTTTTTTTTTTTTTTTTTTTTTTTTTTTTTTTTTTTTTTTTTTTTTAGATGGAGTCCTGCTCTGTCACCCAGGCTGGAGTGCAGTGGTGCAATCTCGGCTCCCTGCAATCTTCGCCTCCCGGGTTCAAGCGATTCTCCTGCCTCAGCCTCCTGAGTAGCTGGGACTACAGGCATATGCCACCATGCCCAGTTAATTTTTGTATTTTTAGTAGAGACGAGGTTTCACCATATCAGCCAGGCGGGTCTCAAACTCCTGACCTCGTGATCCACCTGCCTCAGCCTCACAAAGAGCTGGAATTACAGGTGTGAGCCACCATGCCCAGCCAGCACTGCTGCATTTTAAGGAAAGAGTCTCAGCCTAATAATTTGCACTTTCCATTTTATAACATCATTGGAATGATGGGTGTATCAGTCAGGGTTCCACCAGAGAAACAGAATGAGTGGGATATGTATCTTAAGAGATTTACTGCAAGGAATTTTCTCATGTGATTGTGGGGTCTGGCTGGGCAATGTCTGACATTTGTAGGGCAGGGCAGCAGACTGGCAAGTCCCAGATGGGAGCTGATACTGCAGGCCACAGCCGGAATTCTTCAGGGAACCCTCCATTTTGCTCTTAGGGTCCTTCAACTCGGCAGGTGGGACCTATATGATTGAGGGTAGTCTCCTTTACTTCAAATCAATGGATGGCAGATTTAGCCACATCTACAAAGCACCTTCACAGCAACAGCTAGATTATTGTTTAAGTACTATTACCCAGCTGTATTTGACACACAAAACTACCCATCATAAAGGGTTATGTGAGGACTATGGGTTCTTGTGGAAACTCATTCTTCATTTTGTCAAGGCTAAGTTGTCTCACTGGGAGTTTTGAAAGGAGTACATTAAATAGCAAGTTATGGATGAGAGGAAACTTTTTCTTTTCCTCACGTGCACAAACTCAGTACTTTCTAAGCATCCGCCAGCATGACCTTGAGGAGGAAATTCTTCATGCTTATTGTCTTCTCAAAAATAAATCATATATAGAAAGGCTGAAGAAATCTGTTCAATCGTTTGGAGTGATAATAACATTCCAACAAGCAAAAGCGGGTTTTTTTACCAGCATCAAAATTTGCCAGAACTTATGTGTATGCAAAAAATTAGAGTTTGAATTTTAAAATTTCCAACTTGGCACATGTTTTTCTCCAGTGAGGCATGTGGGTTTTACAAGTTTTCAGGGGCAGGGATGGGGGAGGAGGACTTCACTTGGAAATGAGAACCCAATAAGAAAAAAACAGAAGTTTCTGTTTAGGTTACCAACATATGAGGACATAGTGGTACCACCCTTCTCCTCCTCCATTTCCTCCTCCTCCTCTTGGTTTTCCAAGATCAACCCTAAGCATCAGGAGGGGATGCTCCTGTTCATTTGGGGTCATTGGGTAGAGCCCCATCCATCATGCATCCCTTCCCCCAAATTCCTGCAATGTCAAGGGCACCAGCCAAAGAGCACCTAATTATGTCTTTTCATTGTTTATTGGCTTAATACTTTAATAACAATTCTGTCTGAGTTGATAATAATAATAACTTATAAGTACCGAGTACTTGCTATACACCAGGAACTGTTTCTCAACGCTTTATATATTTACTCATATAATCCTCTCAACAACCATGAAATAAGTATGATTATTTCCCCCTGTTTTTTAATTAGAAAAATTGAGGCACACAGAAGGAAGGTAATATGTTTCAGGTCACAGGTTACTTAAGCGGCCGGTCCAGGATTCAAACCCAGGCAGCCAGACTCCAGACACTGTCTCTGAACCACTAGACTAATTCCCTGGAACCCTTAGGAATGTAACTGATACCCAGACACAAGCTAAAAAGTTATTCTCAAAATCATTCAACTGTTAAAATAGCTTCCATTTTTTTTTCACCACAAAGTTAAAATAAAATCTCTGTAAGATATTAACACACCCCAAAATTTAAACGTGGTAATGAAATCCACCTAAACTAAGGTGCTGAATGGACACTTGCTAATAATATCTACCAATCAGATTTGGGGCTGACTTGTTTTGAGTTTTGAATGTGTAGGGCTTCATGTGACAAGGACGATTTATAATGTTTAAGTCTTGTATTTGTATTTTTGCCTGAAAGGAATTACCTAGGATTGCCACTGGGTAAATAATTACCAGTTTCTTTATTCCAAAATCCTTTGAGACAAATAGGTAGGGTTAGTTTTTTTTTTTTTTTTTTTTTCCTAATCCATTAATTTTTATTGGGTCACAAAAAGCTTTAGGGTAAGATTCTGTAGAAAAGAATTCACAGCTTGTTTTTTGGTAAAATTCCATTTTCTCCAATATTTTGTCTCTAGACCAACAAAAAGAGCAGTGATAATATCTTTTCAGACGCAAAATTGGTGTGGATTTTTTTTTCCTCTTAGCAAAACTTTAGACTCTGAAGAAGTATTTTGGTATGCTTATTTAAAGAACAGGCTAGATTTACTGCCAAATAGCTCTTCATGAAAGACATATGTAAATACAGCAGAGTAAACCAGATAATTCTATTTCATTTGAAAAACACTTTCTTAATTATGTGAACTTGTTTGAAAGAAAATGAAATGCTCTGTATTCAGTTCTGTAAGAAGTTTGGCTGTGATATTTATGATGAAATCATAGCCAGGAGTTGAAAATTACATTAATATTGAATGCAAGACTATTTTCTTTTCTCTCTTCTTGTATTTTTAATAAAGGAAATGCTAATTAAAAAATTGATTGCAAAAAATATCCTCTCTGGCACTAAGTACTGCCATTTAGCTTTATTTTATTTGTAATGTGTCAGAATTTACATTGCAATGTTCTAGAAGCCAAACTATTATATGAAAAAATTGAATTAAACATACTTTTACTCAAAGGTGACGTTAAATGCACAAAAGGCTAGTCTTATTTATATCATAGAGTAGTATATCAGAAAATTTTTGCCCCAAATTTTGCCGTTGCCTACAAATATCTAATATTTTGTTTCTCATCATTTCAGATATAAAACCAGCATATGGAAGCAATTTTACATCAGCTACCTAGTTCACATCTTAAGATCCTGTGAAATAATTGAGAGATGATATTATCTATCTTTTACGAATAGGGAACCTAGGAACCAAATGACTAAGTGTCTTGCCCCAATCCTGCTGTTAATGACTAAAATCCGTTCAAAGATATTAATTTCCTGTCTTCCAAAGCTAAGCTTTTCTCACTCCAGTGTGCTGCCAACTCAACCCTGATTTAAATACTGATCTCAGTAGTTAATTTTCCCCCTTCATCGCACTTAACAACAGCATATCATACCCCAAATAGTATAAATTGACAGTGCATTCTCACTACAAATGTAGCTTATTTTGTCCTTGGAAACATTTTTGTTCCAGTAAAGTTAAAATTATCATTGCCTACATTGAAAATCATCTACATAAAATTCCTAATGAAATTCCAAAATTGAACTCATAATTATCACTCCATACCCCAGCCCAGACAAACCAGTTTATCACACTCATTGATCCTGTATCTTTAACCAAATGTGTAAGAATCATCCTAAATTTTTCCCTTTCCCTTGCCCTCTATTCCAATCTCATAGCCTTTTTCATTTTTCCTCCTAAGTATTTCTGGACTCCGTATGCACCTCCACATTACAGATGTGGATTTATTAGGTCAAGATGTTATCTTTTTCTTGCCTAGAAGATTGCAATGACTTCCTATGTGGTCTCCCCACCTGGAGCCTCTCCCTATCCAATAATGTTCTTGTCAAAGAGATCTTTCTTCCCATCACGTCACACACCTGCTTTAAACATTTCAATACCTTCATCAGGATAAAGTTAAACTCCACCGTCAGGTATATATAGAGACAAATCTCCTGACCTTCTCCTCAGCCTCATCTCCTCCCATCCTTCTACATACAACCATCTATACACAGCCCATTCAATCTTCTAGCAGCCCCTGGGCCCACAATGGCCCTCCCATCCATTGGCCTATACACATGTTCTCTCTTCTGAGAACACTGTCCCCACTCTGACACCACAGAAAGAGGTGCAAAATTGCAATAGTAACACCAAATAGCATGGCAGAATAATAATTTTGAATATTAATCCATGTACACATCAAATGTCCTCACTAGCACCCAAGAGAATCTGTTCATCTCCCTTTCACATCAGACCTGCCTGCTTTTGTTCTATTCATGAACAACAATTTCAGCAACATATAACAATTGTCAGATTTAAGTGGTACAGGGGAATGTAAGGCCAGCACTAAGGGGAACAGAGACAATAAGAACTTTTAGAGCAGCTCAAGGCATTGAGGTGTAGTATTTATAATTTTTTCTTTTTAAAATTCCAACTTTTATTTTAGATTTAAGGAGTACATGTGCAGGCTTGTTACAAGGGTACATTTCATGACGCTAAGTTTTGGGGTACCATTGATCCTGTAACCCAGGTAATGATGCATAGTACCCGATAATTAGTTTTTCAACCCTTTTCCCACTCCTCTTCCTCCTTCCTCTAGTGGTCCCCAGTATCTATTATTGTCTATATGCACTGTTTCTAACACAGGAAGAAATATAAAACGCCTCAAGTTATTCAGGAAAAAACTTATCCTCCTTAAGCATGGTATGAACAGTAGGAGATTATAATTCAGCAGAGTTGAAGCTACCTGAATTACCACAATCGAAAATCAGGCTAATACTTTTGCACATCATCCAAATACTAGCTTAAGATCTAACAAGAGACCGTTAATCACAATTAACTAAATGGTTTAATGACAAACATTGGGCTTGAATCAATCTCTTTCATTCAAGAATGGGTAAATATAAGGCTGGCACAGTGGCTCATGCCTGCAATCCCAGGACTTTGAAAGCCCAAGGCAGGCAAATCACCTGACGTCAGGAATTTGAGAGCAGCCTGGCCAACATGGTGAAACCCCGTCTCTACTGAAAATACAAAAATTGGCCGAATGCAGTGATGTGCACCTATAATCCTAGCTACTCAGGGGGCTGAGGCAGGAGAATCACTTGAACCCAGGAGGCCAAGGCTGCACCGCTGCAATGAGCCAAGATTGCACCGCTGCACTCCAATGTGGGTAACAGAGCAAGATTCAATCTCAAAAGAAAAAAATGGGTAAATATAAATTAATAACAATAATAGAAAACTTCAATGGATTCTACACAGGAAAGAAGAAAAGATACACTCACAGAGCAGAAGACTTACAGGCATAAAGAAGCATCACTACATGTTATCAGAAATTTCCTGAAAGCATGCACTCTATTAAATAAGAGAAACAAGTGAAATGATACCACATCAACTGAAATAAAACTGAGCACATCTCAAAGGTACGGAGAGAGAAGATCCAGGGATAAGCCTTGAGTTGCATGAAATAAGGGAATCATGTGGGGAAATTAGCAGTTCCAAAAAAGAATTAAAATCTGCACCAAAATCAGTATGGAGGAAATGAAAAGCACAGAAAAATCAAATCAGTGATAAGGTGCGCAAATCTGCAAAGATAATCCGAATGCAATGAATCAAAAATGAAAATGCCAAGGAAAAAAATTAAAACAAGAAAAAAGTATCTATATATGTAATTGTAGAATATCTTTTGAAACTGAGGTGCAAGCACACTGAGTGTGTGGTAGTGCAGGCACTCTAAGTGCTGCTGGAAATTTTAATGAAAAGATGCCAATTATCTAAACTCTGTTGTAGAAATTGCATTACAAAGACAAAGAACAGGTATACAAACAGAAAAATATGCTCAAAAATAATTTGGAAAGTCTCAGATGTATATTCAGGGACCGAAAATGTCAAAAATAATGATCTAATTAATAATTGCATATGTATCAAAATAGTCATTTTACAGGGGTGTAACAAAATAATAATCTAAGATAGGCAATAAATAAGACATCAAAACATGCTCCTCCACAATAAGATAAATGGTATACTAGAGCCACTGGAGTAATGAACCAAAATTAAGAATTATACTAAAAAGTGACATGTACAGATATTAAGGGAAAACTTTTATATCACTCCAAAATCTATACCCAGCTAAGATATGAATTTGTATACTAGCAATAGACAAGAGCTTTAGATATACATACAACTGTGTATTTATGTTTATGTGTATGTCTGTGCAGGACCTAATTAAGAAAATTACTTACGGATCCTCTGCAAAATAAAACATTCGTCTAAGTCTAATGTGAGTTTGCTAAGAAAAGAATCAAAATCTAGAGTCTTTTACCTCTAGAATGCAGAATATGATATCTATTGGGGCAAGATAGTGCCTTGAAACTACTTAAACATAATTAAAACTAAATAGCTATTCCTGATATAGTTATGGAGATGAATACAAATGCCATAAATAAATGTTTGAAATGGGAATATAACACCAATACCAAACAATTTATAGCTATCTCCCAGAAATAAGTGTTCAGATTAAGTAGTTTTGACAAATAGAGCTATTTTAATAAATTACATTGCTCAAGAACAAGTTATCATGAACCAAATAAAAAAGTCAAATTAAGAACTGAATATATTGTATAAAATGTTTTTAAAATATTCAATGATCAAAACACTGTAGAGGCATAGAATTAAATCAAACAGGAAAAGGTGTCTGTGTCTCCAAACAGAACAAGTGCTAACACACATAAGAATTCAGTATGGGATAAAAATGATGCTTCAAATTAGTGGAGAATAAACAATTCATCTGATAAATGGAATTGGGAAAATCAACCTATTATTTGGGTGAAAAATTGAATTGCTATCCTCAAACCATATTCCCAATCACACTGCAGATTGGCTAAGAATGTGTATTAAAGTAATAAAACAAGATGTTTATCATTATAGGGGAACATTTACATAAATTTAGCATAGATACAAGTTTTCTAGGATGGCATCAACTCATCCAGGCAAAAAAATTAAGGAAAATATGGATATATTTATTATACATATATTTAAAACATAGTTTTTGTAACTAAAGTTATATCAAAACCTGAAAAAATATTTTGAACATAAATGCCAAGTAAATGTTTAATATTCTTAATATACAAAAATTCTTAGAAATCAATACGAAGACAAAAAGACAAAAATTTCAGTTTAAAAATGGCAAAAATTATTATAAGAAATCTATAAAAGCATGTGATTTCACTATTAATGAAGTGTACATTTAGTAAATAAGGAAATAACATCTTTCACCTAACAAATTGGTGAAGATTGTATTTACTTGTAATACCTAAGTTTAGCAAAGGTGTGAAGAAATTGGCTTTTTATACATTGTTGGTAAAATTATAAATAAATTCATCTTTTTCTGGGTAACAAGTTTGCTCCAGCTCCTTATGAATATGTGCCTACTTAGACCCAGCAATTTCACTTGTAACAATTTATCCTGAAATAATCATGGAAATGCACAGGTACATATCTATAAAAATAATATAAAGTGATCTAACACTCACCCATTAGATACCCTTTAGAACTTTAAATCCCAGTGCCCTCTAGTGATATTTACTGTTTATTCATGCCATCATCAAATATTTGTGTTCCCCCTAAAATTCATATGTTAAAGTCTAATGTTCAGTGTAATGGTATTTGGAGATGGGACCTGTGGGAGGTAGGTCATGAGGGTGGAGTCCTCATGAATGGGATTCGTGCCCTTAAAAGAAGAGACATGAGGTTGAGCATGATGGCTTATGCCTGTAATCTCAACACTTTGGGAAGCTGAGGCAAGAGGATTACTTAAGCCCAAGAATTTGAGACCCAGCCTGGGCAACACAGGGAGACACCATCTCTACAAAAACTTAAAGATTAGCTGGGCGTGTTGGTATGCACCTTTAATTCCAGCTACTTGGGAGGCTGAAGTGAGAGGACTGCTTGAGCCCAGGAGATTGAGGCTGCAGTGAGCTATGATTTGCACTCCAGCCTGGGTGACAGAGCAAGACCCTGCCTCAGAAAAAAAAAAAAAAAAAAAAGGACAAGAAAAGACATGAGGCCGGGCGCGGTGGCTCAGCCTGTAATCCCAGCACTTTGGGAGGCTGAGACGGGCGAATCACAAGGTCAGGAGATCGAGACCATCCTGGCTAACACGGTGAAACCCCGTCTCTACCAAAGAATACAAAAAACTAGCCGGGCGAGGTGGCGGGCGCCTGTAGTCCCAGCTACTCGGGAGGCTGAGGCAGGAGAATGGCGTAAACCCGGGAGGCGGAGCTTGCAGTGAGCTGAGATCCGGCCATTGCACTCCAGCCCGGGCGACAGAGCGAGACTCCGTCTCAAAAAAAAAAAAAAAAAAAAGAGACATGAATGCCATTATAAGTGCAACATGAGGATACAATAAGAAGACAGCTGCCTGCAAAATAGGAAGAGTGTCCTCACCAGCCTCCAGACACTGAGCCTGCCAGAGCCCTGATCTTGAACTCCTTACATTTCAGAACTGTAAGAAATAAGTGTCTGTTGTTTAAGCCCCCCAGTCTATGGTATTCTACTATAGCTGCCCAAACTAAGACAAGTGGAATTAAACATGTTTTAAATATGGCATACCCTGAGTATTATTTGTTAATTGTTCAAAATCGTGCTGTGTAATTACCCTTAGAATACCTTCAGCCAGAGAAATCTGTATGAAGGAAGACAATGAAACACCAAATGACTGTGTTGGGGAAATTTTTTAAAAAGACAGTGGATTTGCTTAACTAAAAAAAAACAAAGAGGAAGTTTTCTAAAAGGATGGACATTGACCAATCTGGTACCCTTTTCCCACCTTTGCCCAAAGAAGAAATTAACTATGTTGGAACTGTGCCCCCTTTCCATGGTTAATGAAGAATCAAAAACATAATGGGTTCAATGTAGTGGGTGTCTCTTGCCCATCCTGGTTTAAATCCATGTATCCACATCTTCCCCAGGACTAATGACCATGGGAGCCTAGTATTATTCAAAAAGTTTGAATCTGTCTGCAAAGAGAACATTTGCAGTTTTCAATAACAAAACAATTCTATAAGCTTTGAAGTGTGCCTTTTCTGTAGGTTCAAGGTGAGGAGAAGTATGCTGGGTTTTGTATTTGACTGGTGCACTTAATTAGCGGACCTCTTTTTCATGAACCTGCTTGTCAAATGTACAGGCATACCTCATTTTATTGCACTTTGCTTTATTGTACTTTGCAGATAATTTATTTTTTACAAATCGAAGGTTTATCACAACCCCGTGTCAAGCAAGTCTTTTGGCACCATTTTTCCCACAGCATGCCCTTACTTTGTGGTTATGCCACATTTTGGTAATTCTCATAATATTTTCAATTTTTTCATTATTATTATATCTAGTATAGCGATCTGAGATCAGTGATCTTTGACATTACTATTGTAATTCACATCCATATAAGATGGCAAACTTAATTGATAAATGTTGTGTGTGTTCTGATCACTCCACCAACTGTCCATTCTCTCATCTCTCTTCCTCTCCTTGGGCCTTCCTATTCCTTGAGACACACAAATATTGAAATAAGGCCACTTAATAACCCTAAAATGGCCTCTAAGGGCTGAAGTGAAAGAAGTCCCACATCTCTCAGTTTAAAACAAAAACTGAAAATGATTAAGCTTAGTGAAGAAGGCATGTAGAAAGCTGAGAGAGGGCAAAAGCTAGGCCTCTTGCACCAGTTAGCCAAGATGTGTATGCAGAGGAAAATTTCTTGAAGGACGTTAAAGTGCTACTCCGGTGAATGTATGAATGATAAGAAAGTGAAACACCCTTACTGCTGATATGGAGAAAGTTTGGTCTGTATAGAAGATCAAACCAGTCACAACACTCTTTAAACCAAAGCCTAATCCAAAGTAAGGTCCTAACTCTTTTAGGTTCTATAAAGTCTGAGAGAGGGAGAAAGCTACAGAAGAAAGGTTTGAAGCTAGCAGAGGTCGACTCATGAGGTCGACCTCAAGAAGTCTCCATAATATAAGGGTGCAAGGTAAAGCAAGTTATCTAGAAGCTCTAGCTAAGATAACTGATGAAGGTGGCTACACTAAACAACAGATTTTCTGTGTACACAAAACAGCCTTGTATTGGAAAAAGATGCCATCAAGGACTTTTCCTAGCTAGAGAAGAGAAGTCAATGCCTAGCTTCAAAGCATCAAAGGACAGGCTGACTCTCTTGTTAGAGGCTAATGCAGCTGATGTCTTGAAGTTGTAGCCAATGTTCATTTATCATCCTGAAAATCCTAAGGCCCTTAAGAATGATGCTGAATCTATTCTGCCTGTGCTCTAGAAATGGAATAACAAAGCATATATGACAGCACATCTGTTTAAAGTATGGTTTACTGAATATTTTAAACCCACTATCGAGACCTACTGCTCAGAAAAAAAAAAAGATTCATTTCAAAATATTACTGTTCATTGACAATGCATCTAGTTGCCCAAGAGCTCTGACAGAAATATAAAAGCAGATTCACGTTGTTTTCATGCCTGTTAACATAACATTCATTCTGCAGCCCATGGATCAAGGAGTAATTTTGACTTCCCAGTTTTATAATTTAAGAAATACATTTTGTAAGGCTAGAGCTGCCATAGAAAGTGATTCTCTGATGGATCAGGGCAAAGTGAATTGACAACCCTCTGGAAAAGATTCATCATTCTAGATGCCATGAAGAATATTCGTGATGCATGGGGAGAAGTCAAAATATCAATATTAACGTGAGTTTATAAGAAGTTGATTCCAACTCTTGAGGATGAATTAGAGGGGTTCAAGAATTTAGTGAAGGAAGTCACTGCAGATGGGGTGGAAATAGCAACAGAGCTAGAATTAGAAGTGGGGCCCAAAGATGTGTGAATGAATTGCTGCAATATCATGATAAGACTTGAACAGCTGAAGAGTTTTCTCTTCGGATGAGCAAAAAAAGTAGTTTCTTGAGAATGAATCTACTCCTGGTGAAGATGCTGTGAACACTGTTGAAATGATGACAAAGGATTTAGTATTACATAAACTTAGTTGATGTAGCAGTGGCAGGGTTTGAGAGGATTGACTCCAATTTTGAAAACAGTTTTATGAAAGTAAGATGTTATCAAACAGCATCACATGTTACAGAGAAATCTTTCCAGATAGGAAGAGTCAATCAATGCAGGAAACTTCACTGTTGCCTTATCTTAAGAAATTACTACAACCACCCCCATCATTGCCATTATCAGTAATCACCACCCTGATCAGCTAGCAGCTATTAGTCAACCTCAAGGCAAAACTCCCCACCAGCAGAATAGTTCATTATTATAATGGACATGAGTCACTCTCTTTGAGATTTCCTACATTTGGGAAAGTTCACTTCTTACGAGTTTTGATAAGAGGTAAGCTGAATTACCTCTAGAGAGGTAGATTGTCTCAACATCCTATAAACATTATTCTGGTTCATTCTATTTAATAATATAACTATAAGCTGTACAGCATGGAAAATAGTAGAAGCCTTAGGTAAAACATACCAGGGTAAAATTTATATCTACCAGAAGATTGGAGAAAAACCACAAAAATATAGAAGCCTAATATTAACTTCTTTAAAATATATTTTTAGGGGGACATGGTCTCTCTCATACAAAGGGAATGACATGGTGGAATAAGTTGTGCCCACTACAGAAGGGCACAACACTTGGACCATTTTAGTTTTAGGAGAGAAAATATAACCATTTTGTATATACCATCTGAGCATTTATGAGATATGCTAACAGGTGCCAGTATTGAGTAAGGTCCCAGAGGAAGAGAAGGTGCTTCAGCTGGTCAGGCTGTACTAGAAGAAGCTCCACTACTTTTCCTTCTGCCCAGAAAACCCAGTGATATTCCAATGGTTGACAGCCAGCTCCAACAGGAGAACCACAGCAGAAACCATAAATCTTTGTGAGCAGAATCTTTACCACTTTCTCAAGTGTTGTGCTTATTTTGAGTAACAGATCCTGGCTTCTCCCAGGTACCTAGTTACAAGAAAACATGTGATCATGGACAATGGAACTCCACATTATAAGTTTGATATATAATCCACTTGTCTATAAAGTCAGGTGTGCCCCAGGGGTTCCCCTGTCAAATAAAAGTGAGCACAGAGAACTGAACCTGATTAGGTTCTGAAGGCACAAGTTAAGTTTGGAGGCTCATTACCATCCCTTCCTCTATTCTTACCGAAGGTATCATGAAGAGCTACTTACAATCAATTGACTGAAAAGGGGCAAGTCCTGGATTACAGAAGGTTCTACCCAAAATACAGGCACCAAAACAATCCAGCTTTCCATCTATGAAACTCTGGGTGCAACGGGTTTGGTTGTTTTGGTGGCCAAGCAGGAATGCTTATAACAGAGATATTTAAGACAACAATGGAACTTGGAATCGGTAAGTGGGCAATGCCACCTGGCCAGTCCAGGTTCTTTATACATCTAAGTGAATAGGGGATAAAGGGAATATTGGTGTCGACTTTTGAGACTGATCCTGACTGTCAAAAGAAATTAGAAGTACTGCTACACAATTAGGAAAGTAAGAAATATGATTCTATGGAACTCAAAGAATGCCCGGAGGTACTTCTGGGTACTAACATGTTCACTGATAAAATTAACTGGGAGACCACAGCATCTGTGTAGAAAAGACAACCAAAGGTTAAGATTCGTCAGGAATGAACGTTTGGGACACTCCATCAGGTAAAGAATCTTGAAGAGTTGAGGTATCAGCTGAATAGAAAAAATAGATACAGGAAAGGAATAACACAGCAGAAAAGTTATACTTACCAACTTCAGCCTCATGACCAGTTACAGAAAAGAGGATTGCTACAACTTGTATTTTCTTCCTTTCTTGTGTTTATATAGTTAACTTCTCTTTTCTTTCCAATCCTTTTTTCTTACTATTTTATGTAGGACATGTTGGTGCTGAATATCTTTTCAGTTTGGCCCATAGGATCAAAATGCATTACAAATTAACTAGAAGAAAAATGAGTTTGTCAGGATGTAGTGAAGAATAAGATTTTGTGTTGCTTCCCTTAGAGGCAGGAGGCAAATGCATTTTGGATACATGCAGGTTAATTGCATTACTTCGCATGGAGAATTTTTTTAATTATTGAAAAAATGGTTTGAGTTGATGTTATACATGCCAACATGGATTTCAGCAGACATCTGGCACTCTTCTTCACTTCTCAGTATACAAACAGCCTTCTCAGTGAGAGACACAACCTATCTCTCACTATAGAAATGAAAACTGCCAAGTTCTTGCTTTTCCCATCTTCCTTGCAGGGCATGAGCCTGTGACGAAGGCTCCACCAGTCATACTCACCAATCCCAAACTCAGGAGGTAGTACTAGAAAGAAACAGTACCAAGAGAATCCTCTCTGGCAATCATTGTTTCCTAAAGAAGAAGAGTTCCTGGGGCAATTGCAGCAGTGGTGCTGCTACGACCACTGAGCGTTGGTGGTGTGGAATCAGCATTTAAGGGTTGGAGGTGGAATTGTTTTCCTCTTTGGGCAGATTCTATAACATTATTTCGATGCTTTCCACAGCTGTTTAGACCCCATAGAGCCATATAGTATGGGTTTTTTTTTTTTTTTTTTTTCATTTTCTAATACATTTTCTCTTGTTTTTCAGGGTTTTTCACTTTTTAATTTGAGGTAATTTTCTATCAAATACCCTTTTAATAAATTATTTAGCTATTTAAATCAGCCAGAAAATGTTTCTGTTGATTACAACTAAAAATACTGCCTATACAGTTATTAATGTTCGTCACAGTACTGTCAATAAGAACAATAAGTATAAGTTGATCAACATCCAAAATGTGGTATGGGGGGGTCCAGTGAACTTTATTATATTTATACCATAGAATACTAGTACTAATTTTGAAAGAATGTTACAGGATAAATTTAATGATATAAAAAAGTGTTCATAATATACAATGGCAAAGTTTGTTACAAGTTGAGTAGAAGGGTACAGATTTGTAATTGATATGTTCTTTATAGCTTACATATCTATCATTTATTTATCCTAAATTAGTTATCTGTTACTGTAAAACAAGTTATTCTAAAGATAAGCAGCTTAAAACAACAAATATTTCTTCTCTCCCAGTTGCTTTGAGTCAAGAATCTGGGAATAGCTTGGCTGGGTGTTTCTGGTACCTGGTCTCTTATGAAATTACAGTCAAGTGGTTGGTCAGGGCTACAGTCCCTGCAGACGTGACTGAAGCTGAAGCAGGCTCTTCCACACCCAGGAAAATTACAAAAGACTTCATTTCTTCACCATATGCACCTTTCCCTAGGACTGTTTATAATCTTCCTTTCCCCAAAGAGGAGAGAGGGAGAGAAAGAGAGACAGGACATTCTTAAGATACAAGGACAGCCTTTTATTATCTAATATTAGAAGTGACATCCCATTACTAGAAGCAAGTCACTAAGTCCAGCCCATATTCAAGGTAAGGATAATTAAGCTTCACCTCTCAGGTGGAGGAGTATAGAAGTATCTGTGGATATATCTGTAAAAACACCATATATACATCTGTATACATGTACAAAACACTTAAAGATTTTTTATAGTAAACATGTCCAGAAAAATACATGGTATAAATATTATACATATTATAACAATTATCTCATAATTGTAAGTGGGTGTGGGTGTTTGTGTGTGTAACAAAGTATTGTCTGTGCCAACCCCTCTCTTAACAACTTCTGGTGAATTACCGCAGAGTGGAATCGCCTCTGCAAAGGGGTATATTGTGAACTGTGTCTACAACTGGGTTGCACACAAGTACAGATATAACTCTCAGACTATAGGAGGTGAAAGGGTGATAATGCAAAGTCCAGATTTCAGGGAAAGATTATGGATCCCAGAGAGAACCCTAAGGAGAGAAGGAGTTTGGTAAAACAAACTGGACTGGGCTCCCAGCTGGATAAAATTAGTGGTTGTGGGTCCTAAAGGATAATGGCAGCCAATATTGCCCCCACCCGCCAGGGTCCCTGGAAGAGCGTGGCTTATTAGGTCCTCCCATGGCAAGAGTGCGCCAGACAGTTGTTACCAATAGATGAGTGGGTAGTGCAGGTGAAATCTGTCGATATTCCAATCTCAGGAATGCTTATAAATAATCGGAGTGAGCAGGAATAGGAGAGAGAACTTTGCAGAAGTCTGGTGTTCTTTAGCTCATAAGATCTGGGTGTTGATACTATTGTAATCTCATTTCTATCCAAAGACTGTATGACAGACTCAGACTGGATAAATACCAAAAAGTTAATATTTTTTTGCCAATCTGTATCTCCTAGGCTTTTTTATAATTGATGCATATTATTTTATAATAATAAAAAGTTAGTTTCTTAAAACATTTCCTCAACTATGAAGGAAAATCAAAGAAAGATCAAAAGAAGAAAGACCAAAATATAACAGAAAGTAAAACCAAGACACAAAACTATATACAGTAAGAATCTCATTTATTTTTAAATGCTGATATATGATCATATAAAGTATTAATGGGGTTAAATGTGCTTTATGTGCATATATATATATACTTACATATATATATTAAACTATCTTGATAGCTACATCTATATCCATTCTTTAATTTATTCAGGAGGTGAAAACCCAGAAGGAAACATACCAATATTAAAGTAGCTATTTTTGATAGGATTACAAATTATTGTCATTATCTTCTTTGCACTTTTTGTATTTTTCCAAATATCTATAATGAGTGTGTATTACCATTACAATCAAATTTGTAAAATGAATAGTTTAAACAAGCAAAAAGGGAAATAAATTATGACACTTTATGTAATAAAATAATATGTAACTAAAGATTTAATATGACATTTTCAAAAAGATACAATGATATGATTAAGTGCTCATGATAAAATTATGAGAATAAAAGGGTTAAAAATTACATCATAAGCAATGTGAAATCAACTTTATGTGTGTGTGTATACACACACACACACACACACACACATATAAATATATATATAAACAGGAATTTGAATAGAACTCTTCCTGTTGTCTTAGAATTTTGGCTGAAACCCCAAAACTGAGAACAATGGGTTATAAATAAACTGTATTCTAAAGAGAGATGTTAGACCTATTCATGAAGGATTCTGAGAAGACAGCAGAACTGGTCCAGCAGTTATCAACTCCCACCACCTACCTCTAACCTACTTAAGTGAATTCTAAAGTTAAAAAATTGATTAAAGAGCACCTTTAAGAGAGAAAAGTAGTCAAATTTAAAGGGAGTACTGTAGCATTTTTTCTCCCCTCAAGCCCTTCCTTAAATGCTCCAAAAAGAAACACACATTGAGAGGCAGGATTTCTACAAGACAGGGAGACAGGCATCCCTCAGAGACCCAACCCTGTGGAATGGTAGGCCCCATTGTTGCCATAGGACTGAAATAAAGTAAAAGTTCATGACAGAGCATGATGTGTTTCTCTTGGTGTCTGAGGTGACTGGAGCCTGACTCCCAATCAGAAAACAAAGCAGTTAATGGACAAAGGATAGTCATGGGGCATAGCCTGTACTTCAATTATTTAGCAAGGCAAGAAAGCCTGAGATTCCTGAGGGCTAATTGGTACTGTGGATTGTCCCCACACAAGAGAGACGGTACAAGGCAATTGGGGGTTCTGATAAGCTGCTTTTGGTGCAGAGAGGAAGGACATCTTAAGTAGTCAGCCAGAGAGAGAGGTCTGTATTAGGGAGTAATCAGAACAGAAGTTAAAAACATGTGTCTATCTGCATGTGTGCATGCAAAGATGCGTGTGTACACACCTGCAGTTGCAGAATGGTTCTAAAGAACCAGATTTCATTCCCATCGGTATCAATATTTGGACACCTTCCAAAATGGAGAATATGGCTAATAACCAGTATTAGTCAAGACAGAACTAAAATAGTACCAGACATCTTAGATTTTGTGTCTTTTCCTCGAATCTCCCTTCCCTTGCTTGAATCCTAAGCAGCACAGGATGAGAAGAGGAGATGGATGAAGTCATGCTTCCCTTCCTCATTCTAGGTCCTTATAAACCAAAAATAAAATTCCAAAAATTCTAAACCCCTCAGCCAAGTGAATGGACACCTCCTCTAAGCCAAGGGCCTTCCAAAGTTAACCTGAAATGCTAGTTCAGGCCATGATGTGAAGGAGGAGTCAGACATGCCTCATTATGCCTTCCTCCTTTTGGAATTCAGGCAGAGCTGACCCATATTAACACTAAAATAGTGACCTTAAGACTGACAAAACGGACTCTTTATAGCAATGAGATATCAATATGACAGACAGCAGGCCCTGAAAGAAATCAAAGTATTTTACCTCAAAAATATATTTCTTTGACACATTTTGAAATGACCCTGCAAAGCTGTCTCTTGTGGGGAAAAAATTCTACATTCTGTAGAGAATCCCCTTCCCTTTGCAGGTCATTTCCCTGATTCAAGAGAGAATTAACTAAGAGTCTGGCACTTTTTTTAAGTCTGATGAGAAATATTTACAATCTATTTTCTCTGAAGCCTGCTACCTGGAAGCTTCCTCTGCATGATAAAAACTTTGGTCCTCACAATCCATTATACTAACCCAGACACACCTTTCTAGTGATTTACAGTCTTCAGATAACAACTTAACTCTTTCAACCAATTGCCAATCAGAGAATCTTTGAATCCACCTATTACCTGGAACCACTCCAACCCCACTCCCCTTCAAAGTGTTCCACTTTTCTGGACCAACCAATATACATATAACATGTACTGATTGATGTCTTATGTCTCCTTAAAACCAAGCTGTAGTCCAACCACCTTGAGCACATGTTCTCAGATCTCCTGGGGCCGTGTCATGGGTTATGGTCCTCATATTTGGCTCAGAATAAATCTCTTCAAATATGTTAGTCTTTGACTCCTTTCATAGACATCTTTGAGCCATAATGGGTCAAAATAGGCAGAGTGGATGGGAGAAGATTTGGTTTGAATGAGAAACTGAAGTTTTGATTTAGATATCACTGGACTTTAGGGACCTGAAAGGGAACATTATTTTTCAAAAAGGAATCTATAATTATAATAGAGAAGGTATATAAAGGCATCAAGCTAGCCAAGAATATCCTTTGTATTCTTTTAATGTTATGCATTTAACAAAATGGTTGTGTCTGTGTGTGTCCTGTGTGTGTCCGCATATGTGTGTTGAGAAATGGGTGGTTAGATGATGAACAGATAGAAAGATAGATACATGTATATGTGTCTCAATGTATAGGTCTCCATGCTCTCAAAAAAAAATAATTTGAAAGTAATACATCAAAACTTTTGCAATGGTTATCTCCAAGAGATGGTATTAAGAGATGTAATATTTCCACATGCCTTGAATATTTTTATCTTTTCCTGTATTTTCCATTAACACTATGTACTCATTTTATATACAGTATAAGTAATTATCTAAAAAATTATCATAAGGAGACATTGTACTATTATACTAAATTCCACTAGACTGAAAACTCTATAATGACAAGGGACTATTATTGCCTTATTTACCACTCCTTCCCCAGCACAGTATCTGGTACAGAATAGGCACTCAGTAAATGCATATTGAATTAATTAATGAATTAGCTACATAATTAGGTTCAAACACCTTCCATAAAAACTGAAGTGGAAGAAGTGTGTTTTTCTTTTCCATGCTACTTAATAGACATCTCTCTGTGCCCATTAATGAAAAGCAAAGATTGTCAAAAAGGGATGCCAAATATAATCTGAGCCCAAATGTACATTTAACATAGGCCAGGGATATTTGTAATACTTCCTTACAATCAAACTACCTACACAGGAACACAGAAAATTATTTAAATAGCCACTGTTCTCTATAAGAAGAATTTTTTTGCAAGATGTAGAATCTGTCATAAGCATTTGCATCTCTATTTAGTATTCTGATTTTATCTTGATATTAGTTGATATGGCTTTCAAAATTATATTTCACCCAGTTCCAGAAAAGAAGCTTCTATCCATGCTCTATCCCTAAATTTACTTTCATCATTCATGCTGATCAACGTATTGTATTACCATGCTCCTTACTGCCCATCATGTTTCCATTCTTAGAGATTCCCTTGTTGACCTGCTTGAATGCCCTGTTTGAGAAGGCGCTCTCTTTATGCTAAAGAAGGACTGGATGTAGCAAAAAAGGCCTCTGTGCTGAGAGCCAGAAAGTTGCCCTTGAAGTATCAGCAATGAAGGAAGAGCTGATTTTTTTTTTTTACCTCCCTTGTTCTCAGTTTCCTCATCTGATTCTCTGTTTCTTTGTTTCACACTGTCATGTTTGGAGGTTCCGAGTGATTCTCAGGAACTTCCCAGGGACGACCTCTTCCATTCAGTTCGAGTCTTAGAGCACATCTGATGCTCAAGTGGTTTATTCTTTTTCTTTTTTCTTTTCTTTTTTTTTTTTTTTTTGAGATGGAGTCTCGCTCTTATTGCCCAGGCTGCAGTGGCATGGCACAATCTCGGCTCACAGCATCAAGTAGTTTATTCTTGGTAGCACACTTAAAAGATGGATGGCAGAAGCTGGCCGGTGACATGAGCCAGGGACAGCCAGGTACCATCATGGGGTCAGTTGACTGACTGACCTAGAGAGTCTCCATCCAGAGACAGTTCTCATGTTTTGGGGATCCTTTTCCCTCTCCTACACCTGTATTCAATGCAAGTCAGTTACCAGGTGTTTCTTTCATAAAGGGAGTTTGGACTGTTCTTGTAAGGGTAAGCATTGTTTGAAGGTTTATAAAAGTTACATCTGTGCTAAGGTGGCCTCGTCTTCTGGAAATTCCCACGCCAGGGTTAGAAACTCCCAAGTCAAATTGCATGACACTGCTAAGTGACAGGTAGTATATGCTCTGCAAGATGCTTACTGGGCCTTATGGCTATCATTGATCTTACAGCCATGATATGTTTCTAAGAGTGTACTACACACACACTCCTCACCTGAAATCCCACATTTAATAAAATTACCCAGACTTGTGTTTCTGCTTGCTAAGCTTTCATTTCTTCTATTTTGTTCAGTCTTTTTCTTAATGGACTTCCTTCTAACTTAGTATTTTACAGTAAAAGTCAATGCTCTATGGTCCCAGCACTTTGGGATGCCAAGGCAGGTGGATCACTTGAGCCGAGGAATTCAAAACCAGCCTGGGAAACATAGTGAAACGTTGTCTCCACAAAAAATAGAAAAATTAGTTGGTTGTGGTGGCTTACACCTATGGTCCCAGCTACTGGGGAGGCTGAGGTGGGAGGACCACTTGAGCCCAGGAGGTTGAGTCTGTAATGAGCATCACACACTCTAGCCTGGGCAATAGAGTGAGACCCTGCCTCAAAAAAAAAAAAAAAAAAAAAAGACAGAAAAAAGAAAAAAAGTGCTGCCTCTCTGGCTTCAATTTTCACAGATGCTGAAATTTCAACATGTTGAAAATTTAGGTCTTCCTGAGTCAAGAGCCTTTTCATTATGGTCTCATTTTGCATTCCACATATTAATCTATCTCTCCAAGAGTTATTAGATCCACTGAACACTGGCAGAGCTCTTGTCACAAAAGGGAAAATTGGTTTAGGCTTCATAAGTGGAATCAACATAAAGTTGAATCCATCAGCAGTAAATAGTGAAAATATAATTCATGCACATGTTTCATCTGTTTGTTTTCTCCAATCATAAAAAAAGAAATGTTTTGCCTACACCTAACATCAAATGACCTATCATAGCTTCCCTCAGGGTATATCACAGTACCTTTTTTTAAAGTCCTTTGCCTCTTTTTCCATGTAACTTGGAAAGGTCTCAGCAGCTTCACTGGGTGTTACTATTCTCCAATTTAAGTTGCATTTCTTTCAAGCGAAAACCTTGACTTTCTGGGACATTAGTTAATGGTGTCAAAAAACGAGCCACCATTCCTATTTACATGACAAACACCGGCTTCCACCAAGTAGTAAAAACACAATAGGAATTCCAATAGCAACAATTCCTTGAACAGAACTTATTGGAGCTTCTTATTCCTAACCCAATGAAAACAGCCAGTAAGTGAAGGGAATTTGTTCCTTCTGGTGGATTTTTGGACCTAGCAGAATATGAAACATTCAAGGAACAGCTCCTGTACTAATCTTCTGTAAACCAAAAATAAAATCCCGAGTCCCCTACAACCAACTGAATGGACCTGCTCTGGGCCAAAGGAAACCTGGAAAACTAAATTCCCAACCTTAACAGGAAGGGTGGTCAGACACACCCTGATGTACTCCCTCCCTTTTGGAATTTAGGTACAACTGACCACCATTAACATTAAAATAGAGCGTGTAAGACTGACAAAACAGACTCTTTGGCAGTAAGATACCAAATTTCAACCTGACTCTGGTATAGCATCACATGACAGATGGCAGACGCTGAAGAAAATCAAAATATTTTACTCCAAAATATATTTCTTTGACATATTTTGAAGTGGCCATGCAAAGCCATCTTTTGTGGGGGAAATGGTGCATCTGTAGAGAATCTTCATTAAGTAGAAGGTAATCCTTTCCTGGATCTAAGAGATTAACTAAGAGTTTGGCATCTTTTAAGGTCAGAAAAAAAGACCTTTTCCATCCATTTTTTCTGAAGCCTGCTATCTGGAGGCTTCATCAACACAACGAGAACTGTGGCTTCCACAATCTCCCTTATCTTAACTCAAGCATTTCTTTCTACTGACTTTAGGTCTTAGACAAAGCTTAACTCTTTCAAGCAGTGGCCAATCAAAAACATCTTTGAATTCACCTGTGACCAGTAAGACACTCCCCCCCCACCCCCCGCCACAACACTCCCTTTGAAGATGTCCCATTTTTCTGGGTTGAACCAATGTATACCTTACATGTATTGATTCATGTCTTTCCCTGTACTTTCTATCTCCCTAAAATGTATAAAACCAAACTGTAACCTGACTACCTTGGGCGCACTTTCTCAGGACCTCCTGAGATGGTCCCCCAGGCCACAGTCACTTGTATTGGTTCAGAATAAACCTCTCTAAATATTTTACAGTCTTTTATTTCTTTCCCTCTACACTTTTCTTTTCTTTTCTTTTTTTTTTTTTTTTTTTTTTGAGCCTGTTGCCCAGGCTGGAGTGCAGTGGCGTGATCTCGGCTCACTATACCCGCCTCCAGGGTTCACTCCATTCTTCTGCCTCAGCCTCCCGAGCAGCTGGGACTACAGGTGCCTGCCACCACACTCAGCTAATTTTTTGTATTTTTAGTAGAGACGAGGTTTCATCATGTTAGCCAGGATGGTCTTGATCTCCTGACCTCGTGATCCCCTCGCCTTGGCCTCCCAAAGTGCTGGGATTGCAGGTGTGAGCCACTGCGCCTGGCCTCTGTCAACACCTTTGAACCTCTTTTTTCTCCTCTAATTTTCGAGAATTTTAAGATTCTCTTAAAACAAATAAACAGAAATACGCTAAGATCTTACCCCAGGTCTTCACTTTCTGAAAGATTTGTATTTACACTTAAGCAAATAGCTTTGTAAGAACTGTATATCTACTATGAGTGAAACCACTGTCTGCATATCATGCATACATATTTATTATAATTAAAATAGCTAACATTTTATGCTACTTTTATTTCTGCAAAACTATTTGATATGTATATTTAATTCCTAATAAGCAATCAAGCTTTCTTTAAAATAACTACATTGAATGCTATATGAATCATTCATGAACAAATAGAATATTTTGTGCAGGAATACCCCTAAACTAGAGAGAAGGTCAGTACTGAATGTTTGTAATTATTTTAAAAATTGCATAGGCTATAGGTTTTTTTAAAAATTCAAATAATACAGAACTATATAGGTTACAAGGTAAATACCACATTTCAGCTTCTGTGTTGCCCTCCTCTCACTCCGCCTCTTTCACAGAACCTCCCCAAATTAATTGGAAATTTTGTTCATGCTTTAGTGTATACATTTACGCACAGAAATATGTATGATTTTTTATAAAGATTTTTATAAATAAAATTATGCTATGAACATTCTTCTGAAGTATTATTTTATTCTCACTTAGTAATATGCTGTATAAATATTTCCTAATTCTTTCTAACTGCAGCAGAATATCTATCATGTAAAGTTTGCATTTGCTGGATGGGGTGGCTCACACCTGTAATACCAGCACTTTGTGGGAGCTGAGGTGGGAGGAGCTGAGTTCTTAAGGCTTGGAGTTTGACACTAGCCTGGGCAACATAGCAAGACCCCATCTCTATGAATTTTTTTAAAAAATAGCTGGATATAGTGGGGCACATCTGTAGTCCTGGCACCTCAGAAGGCTGAGGTGAGAAGATTCCTTGAACCCAGGAGACTGAAGCCGTAGTGAGCTATGATTGGGCCACTGTACTCTAGCCTGGTAAACAGAGTGAGACCTTGTCTCTAAAATAAATAAATAAAACTTCCACTTAATAATTTTATTATTGATCTACATTTAGGCAGTCTCAATTACTCTTGATTACAAGTTCTCTTGCACTGAATATCCCAGCGTTACCAAATGCAGGTTCAGCTGCTCACCGCTTGACAACCAATTAGCAATTAGCAATTCATAGAAGGAGAATTAACTTTATTATGAACCAAACCAAGCAATGGGGAAAATGGTCCAGACTCTTGCCTTCATGGAACCACTTTAAATTTCCAAGTTCAGTGCAAGAATTTTGAAAAGGGAAAGTCTGAGAAGGGGAGGACATGCAGGGGACAAGGCAGTGCAGGTTTATGTTGTGACTTGGTTTGATGACTTGTCTTGAGTTATTGCCCCATTTGGTGAATGGGCTGGCATCACCCTAGGCTCAGCTGGGTTGTAAATTAACTGTAGCCTTGAAGCAATCTCCTGAGGTGGGAGGTTTCCACAGGTGCTTGCATTGTTTCAAGATTTAACCTCTGGAACTTTTAAGCAAACATATAATCAGATATGCTACCAACGTGAGGAGGTGCCCAGTGTTTAAGTGAACACAAAGAAAAAAAGGAAAAAGGATTAAACTTTAAAAATTGGGCACTTAGTTACACCAGTACATAAGTCAACACTCATGTGCATAGAAGTTGAAATTTGGTTCAAGAATTAAACTCATTTTAAAAATCTGATAGATTAACCAGAGTCTTAACCAATGTGTATTCCTACAAACAGTATATTCAGAGTTACCATTTCCTCAGTTTCACCAAACCTGTATACTACTAATTTTTTTCACTTTTTTAAAATTATGGGATAAAACATTTTTATTCATTATTTCCCCAGTATTCATAACGGAGTTAAAATCATTTCAAAAGTGCATGCCTTGATTTGTGTTTCATATTCTTTGCCCTTCTCTTTATTAATTTTATTATTAACATGGAGATAGTTTTGGATATTAGGATAATTCTTTTTATTACACACATATACATATTCATTCTATTTTACTGCTTGTCTTTTAAATTTATCTTTTATCAATAACCAGTTTTTTTGTTTGTTTGCCTCATTGAGTTTTTTAGAGTCAAATCCCTCGGGTTTTTTCCTTCTTGAATTCCAGGAGTTCTGCCTTGTTGAGGAAGTCATTCCTCAAGTAAACTGGAATGCCACCTTTATTATATTTTAAAGTTTCATAAAATCATGAATATATTTCTAGATTCCATTAGAGTCCCATTGCTCTATTCTTTTCTTTTTGCATCAAAGATATTATATATTATACATGTATATTCACATTACACATATAGCATATAAATCTATAATATATATTGCTATTTAATATATATATTTACATAATATTTCTATTTCTTATATAAGTAACAGAAACATGTGGCTGGGCACAGTGGCTCATGCCTGTAATCCCAGCATTTTGCGTGGAATCCCAGCACCTTGGGAGGCCAAGGCGGGCAGATCACCTGAGGTCAAGAGTTTGAGACTAGCTTGGCCAACATGGTGAAAGCCTGTCTCTACTAAAAATACAAAAAAATTAGCCAGGCATGGTGGCATGCACCTGTAGTCCCAGCTACTCAGGTGGCCAAGGCAGGAGAATCGCTTGAATTCAGGTGGCGGAGGTTGCAGTGAGCCAAGGTGGCACAACTGTACTGCAGCTTGGGCGACAGAGCAAGACTCTGTCTCCAAAAAAAACAAAAACAAAAACAAAACAAAACAAAAATAGAAACATGTACATTATTACACATTGTATAATATAAACAATATCATAAAATATATACTTTATATATTTTTTTAATTTATTGAATTGAGCAACACTTCTCTCCAATGTAGACTATTACCATCTATAGTGAGTATTTTTGTCTTGTGCTTAGCTATATATTTCTAATGTTTTAACTTTAAGTATAATCCATGTTTAAGATCTTTCATAAATACACTCCAGTTAAAAAGGATTTTCTCTTTATTTCTATCTTTCTAGGAAATTGTATTAGGATTACAGATTTTTTAGTATCTACTGAGTTATCATCCTCTCACCCTTTAAATTTATTAGTAAAATAGGCTGGGTAATTCCAGCACTCTGGAACTCCAAAGTGCTTTGGAATTCCAGAGTGCTGGAATTACATGTCTCACATCTGTAATCCCAGCACTTTGGGAGGTTGAGGTGGGAGGATTGCTTGAGCCCAGGAGTTAAAACCAGCCTAAGCAAAATAGTGAGACCTCATCTCTACAAAAAAATTTTTAAAAATAGCCAGGTGTGGTGGCACGTGCTTCTAACCCTAGTTACTTGGGAGGCTGATTTGGGAGGATTGCTTGATTCTAGGAGGTCAAGGCTGCAATGAGCCACGATTGTGCCACTGCACTCCAGCCTGGAAGACAGAGCAAAATGTCCCCCCTTAAAAAAAAAATTAGTAAAATGCATTACCCTAGTAGCTTTTCAGACTCCTGGGCTCAAGTAAATCCTCCTACTTCAGCTTCCCAAAGCACTGGAATTACAGATGTGAGCCACTGTACCCAGCTTTGTAGCTTTCCTAATGTACCAGTCTGTTCTCACACTGCTATGAAGAACTACCTGAGTAATTTATGAAGACAGGAGGTTTACTTGACTCACAGTTCTCAGGTTGTATAAGAAACACGGCTAAGAGGCTTCAGGAAACTTACAATCATGGTGGAAGGCAAAGGGAAAGCAAACATATCTCCAAATGGCAGAGCAGGAGAGAGAGAGATAAGGCGGAAGTGCTACAGACTTTTAAACAATCAAATCTGGTGAGAACTTGCCCACTATCAGGAGAATAGCAAGGGAGAAGGTGAAAATCTGCCCCCATGACCCAACTGTCTCCCATCAGGCCCCTCCTTCAACACTGAAGCTCATAATTCAACATGAGATTTGGGTGGGGACACAGAGCCAAACCATTATCACCTAATATTGAACCATACTTGCAAACCTAAAAGAAAACTCACTTGGTCATGATGTATGATGACTTATATACTGCCATTTCAATTTGCTATTATTTTATTTAAGACTTTGGTATCTGTCTATAAGTGAAAATTGCCTTTAGTTATCATTTGCAGGCTATCTTCTTTTGAAAGCAATAGCAACATTTTGCCATCCTATAGAATGAGTTGAAAAGTGAATCAGTTCTAAGTCTCAGAATACCTATATTACATGGCAGTTATCTGTTTCTGAAAGATTTGGTAAAATCTTTATATTTCCCTTCTTATTTTTATAAAATTAATCAAAGTTGCTGAAATGATAATCATAGTAATATTTCAATGGTGTAACAAAAAATCAAAATTGTAGAAATGGCTCTAGTCAGTTTATTTTGTTTTAGTGGGAAAATTTATATGCATGAATATAAATCACAAATACCTAGCCACGTTATGTTTTTTAAAATGCCTCATGATTCCTGAGCCATTCACTGCATTATGACATGAAATTCACCAAGACTGAGAATACTTGCTTTGTGGTTTAATCTACTCCATAGAATTATCAATAATAATACAGAGAAGGCATTTAATGTGGATATGTTAAAAAGATAATTTTAAAATTACAGAATAATGGTACTCAAAGTATGTACTGAAAACAGTAACATTACTACACATTTCATTTAAACGTATAAAACATATTGCACAGTTAGCTTATGCTATTTATCATGCAATCCTACCTTTCTAAGGATTGATAAAATCTCTAAATTAAGTGTGGATAAATGCTATGTCATGGATCCTAGATATTTATAAACAAACTTTCTGGCTCCATAATTTCTGGGATTTACTGTTTACTCCCTAGATTTGTTAGAATAATGTTCAGATGTAACTATCAGAAACCCAAAATAACAGTGGCTTAAACATGCTAGAAGTTTGTCTTTCAGGCAAAATTTTAGAGGTAAACAATCCAGAGAGACAGTAGAGCAGTCCTTTTTCACAAAGCCCTTCCAAATTTCTGCTCTGGTATCCTATGGATTCTGTCCTCACTCATGGACTGTGGTGGAATTGCAGCCTTACATATATGCTGTGCAGTCAGTTAGAGGAAAAGAGAAAGCAGCATTCATGGGTACCTACCAATTGACTCACATTGAAGGATCCTGGAAGCTGTCACAGGATAATTCCAGTTACATTCCAGAATGTAGCCACATTTAATACTTTGCTACAAAGGAAGCTGGCCAGTGTATTTTTATTTTTCTAGGAAGTTGGATATCTCACTAAAAACCCTATTGTAATGGAAGAAAAATAGAACAGATTTTGGAAGAAAACTAGCCATCTCGGGGGTGGCGCCCAAGACAGCCGAATAGGAAGAGCTCCAGACTCCAGCTCCCAGCATGAGCAACACAGAAAACGGGTGATTTCTGCATTTTCAACTGAGGCACTGGGTTCATCTCACTGGGGCATGTCGGACAGTTGATGCTGGTCCGCAGGTGCAGCCTTACCAGTGACAGCTGAAGCAGGGTGAGGGAAGCACAAGGAGGAAGGGAATTCCTTTTCCTAGCCAAGGGAAATTGAGACACACAACACCTGGAAAATCAGGTAACTCCCACACTAATACTGCGCTTTACCAAGGGTCTTAGCAAACGGCACACCAGGAGATTATATCCCACACCTGGCCCAGAGGGTCCCATGCCCAGGGAGCCTCCCTCATTGCTAGCACAGCAGTCTGAGATCTAACTGCAAGGTGGCAGTGAGGCTGGGGGAGGGGCGCCTGCCACTGTTGAGGCTTAAGTAGATAAACAAAGCCACCAGGAAGCTGGAATTAGGTGCAGACCACCACAGCTCAGGGAGGCCTGTCTGCCTCTGTAGACTCCATCCAGCTTTGGGGACAGGGCATAGCTAAACAAAAAGCAGCAGAAACCTCTGCAGATGTAAAAGTCACTGTCTGACAGTTTTGAAGAGAGCAGTGGTTCTCCCAGCATGGAGGTTGAGATCCGAGAACAGACAGACTGCCTGCTCAACTGGGTCCCTGAGCCCTGAGTAGCATAACTGGGAGACATCCCCCACTAGGTGCAGACCGACACATCACACCTCACACGGCTGGGTACACCCTGAGATGAAGCTTCCAGAGCAAGAATCAGACAGCAACACTCACTGTTCAGCAATATTCTATCTTCTGCAACCTGTGCTGCTGATATCTGGGCAAACAGCGTATGGAGTGAACCTCAAGCAAACTCCAACAGACCTGAAGCTGAGGGTCCTGACTGTTAGAAGGAAAACTAACAAACAGAAAGGACACCCACACCAAAACCCCATCAGTACGTCACCATCATCAAAGACCAAAGGTAGAGAAAACCACAAAGATGGGGAAAAAGCAGTGCAGAAAAGTTGGAAATTCAAAAAATCAGAGCGCATCTCCCCCTCCAAAGGAATGCAGCTCATCGCCAGCAACGGAACAAAGCTGGACAGAGACTGACTTTGACGAGTGGAGAGAAGACGGCTTCAGTCCATCAAATTCTCAGAGCTAAAGGAGGAACGACGTAACCAGCGCAAAGAAACTAAAACCCTTGAAAAAAGAATGGAGGAATGGATAACTAGAATAATCAATGCAGAGAAGACCTTAAAACAACTGATAGAGATGAAAACCACAACATGAGAACTATGTGACAAATGCACAAGCTTCAGCAAATGACTTGATCAACTGGAAGAAAAATTATCAGTGATTGAAGATCAAATGAATGAAATGAAATGAGAAGAGAAATGTAGAGAAAAAAGAGTAAAAAGAAATGAACAAAGCTTCCAAGAAATTTGGGATTATGTGAAAAGACCAAATCAACGTCTCATTGGTGTGCCTGAAAGTGAGGGGGGAAATGGAACCAAGTTGGAAAACACTCTGCAGGACATCATCAAGGAGAACTTCCCCAACCTAGTAAGGCAGGCCAACATTCAAATTCAGGAAATACAGAGAACGCCACAAAGATACTCCTTGAGAAGAGCAACTCCAAGACACATAATTGTCAGATTCACCAAAGTTGAAATGAAGGAAAAAATGTTAAGGGCAGCCAGAGAGAAAGGTCGGGTTACCCACAAAGGGAAGCCCATCAGACTAACAACAGATCTCTCGGCAGCAACTCTACAAGTCAGAAGAGAGTGGGGACCAATATTCAACATTCTTAAAGAAAAGAATTTTCAACCCAGAATTTCATATCCAGTCAAACTAAGTTTCATCAGTGAAGGAGAAATAAAATCCTTTACAGACAAGCAAATGCTTAGAGATTTTGTCACCACCAGGTCTACCATACAAGAGATCCTGAAGGAAGCACTAAACATGGAAAGGAACAACTGGTATCAGCCATTGCAAAAACATGCCAAAATCTAAAGTCCATTGATACTAGGAAGAAACTGCATCAACTAACGAGCAAAATAACCAGCTAATATCATAAGGACAGGATCAAGTTCACACATAACAACATTAACCTTAAGTGTAAATGGACTAAATGGTCCAATTAAAAGACACAGACTGGCAAATTGGATACAGAGTCAAGACCCATTAGTTTGCTGTATTCAGGAGACCCATCTCACATACAGAGACACACATAGGCTCAAAATAAAGGGATGGAGGAAGATCTACCAAGCAAATGGAAAACAAAAAAAAGCAGGGGTTGCAATCCTAGTCTCTTATAAAACAGACTTTCAACCATCAAAGATCGAAAGACACAAAGAAGGCCATTACATAATGATAAAGGGATCAATTCATCAGGAAGAGCTAACTATCCTAAATATATATGCACCCAATACAGGAGCACCCACATTCATAAAGCATGTCCTTAGAGACTTACAAAGAGACTTAGACTCCCATACAATAATAATTTATAACACCCCACTGTCAACATTAGACAGATCAATGAGACAGAAAGTTAACAGGGATATCCAGGAATTGAACTCAACTCTGCACCAAGAGGACCTAATAGACATCTACAGAACTCTCTACCCCAAATCGACAGAATATACATTCTTCTCAGCACCACATCACACTTATTCCAAAATTGACCATATAGTTGGAAGTAAAGCACTCCTCAGCAAATGTACAAGAACAGAAATTATAACAAACTGTCTCTCAGACCACGGTGCAATCAAACTAGAACTCAGGACTAAGAAACTCAATCAAAACCACTCAACTACATGGAAACTGAACAACCCGCTCCTGAATGACTACTGGGTACTTAACAAAATGAAGGCAGAAATAAAGACACTCTTTGAAACCAATGAGAACAAAGATGCAACATACCAGAATCTCTGGGACACATTTAAAGCAATGTGTACAGGGAAATTTATAGCACTAAATGCCCACAAGAGAAAGCTGGAAAGATCTAAAATTGACACCCTAACATCACAATTAAAAGAACTAGAGAAGCAAGAGCAAACACATACAAAAGCTAGCAGAAGGCAAGAAATAACTAAGTTCAGAGCAAAACTGAAGGAGATGGAGACACAAAAAAACCCTCCAAAAAACCAATAAATCCAGGAGCTGGTTTTTTGAAAACATCAACAAAATTGATAGACTGCCAGCTAGACTAATAAAGAAGAAAAGAGAGAAGAATCAAATAGATGCAATAAAAAATGATAAAGGGGATAACACTACTGACCAGACAGAAATACGAACCACCATCAGAGAATACTATAAACACCTCTATGCAAATAAACTAGAAAGTCTAGAAGAAATGGATAATTTCCTGGACACTTACACTCTCCCAAGACTAAACCAGGAAGAAGTTGAATCCCTGAATAGACCAATAGCAGGCTCTGAAATTGAGGCAATATTTAATAGCCTACCAACCAAAAAAAGTCCAGGACCAGATGGATTCACAGCTGAATTCTACCAGAGGTACAAGGAGGAGCTGGTACCATTCCTTCTGAAACTATTCCAATCAGTAGAAAAAGAGGGAATCCTCCCTGAATCATTTTATGAGGCCAACATCATCCTGATACCAAAGCCTGTCAGAGACACAACAAAAAAAGGGAATTTTAGACCAATATCTCTGATGAACATCGATGCAAAAATCCTCAATAAAATGCTGGCAAACCAGATCCAGCAGCACGTCAAAAAGCTTATCCACCATGATAAAGTGGGCTTCATCCCTGGGATGTAAGGCTGGTTCAACATATGCAAATTAATAAACATAGTCCAGCATATAAACAGAACCAAAGACAAGAACCACATGATTATCTCAATAGATGCAGAAAAGGCCTTTGACAAAATTCAACAGCCCTTCATGCTAAAAATGCTCAATAAATTCGATATTGATGGAACATATCTCAAAATCATAAGAGCTATTTATGACGAACCCACAGCCAATATCATACTGAGTGGGCAAAAACTGAAAAAATTCCCTTTGAAAACTGGCACAAGACAGGGATGCCCTCTCTCACTACTCCTATTCAACATAGTGTTGGAAGTTCTGGCTAGGGCAATCAGGCAAGAGAAAGAAATAAAGGGTATTCAGTTAGGAAAAGAAGAAGTCAAATTGTTCCTGTTTGCAGATGACATGATTGTATATTTAGAAAACCCCATTGTCTCAGCCCAAAATCTCCTTAAGCTGATAAGCAACTTCAGCAAAGTCGCAGGATACAAAATTAATGTGCAAAAATCACCAGCATTCTTATACACCAGTAACAGACAAACAGAGAGCCAAATCCTGAATGAACTTCCATTCACAATTGCTTCAAAGAGAATAAAATACCTAGGAATCCAACTTACAAGGGATGTAAAGGACCTCTTCAAGGAGAACTACAAACCACTGCTCAGTGAAATCAAAGAGGACACAAACAAAAGGAAGAACATACCATGCTCATGGATAGGAAGAATCAATATCGTGAAAATGGCCATACTGCCCAAGGTCATTTATAGATTCAATGCCATCCCCATCAAGCTACCAATGAGTTTCTTCACAGAATTGGAAAACACATGTCTAAAACACCAAAAGCAAACGCAACAAAAGCCACAATTGACAGATGGGGTCTAATTCAACTAAAGAGTTTCTGCACAGCAAAAGAAACTACCATCAGAGTGAACAGGCCACCTACAGAATGGGAGAAAATTTTTGCAATCTATTCATCTGACAAAGGGCTAATATCCAGAACCTACAAAGAACTCAAACAAATTTACAAGAAAAAAGCAAACAACCCCATCAAAAAGTGGGCAAAGGATATGAACAGACACTTCTCAAAAGAAAACATTCATACAGCCAACAGACACATGAAAAAATGCTCATCATCACTGGCCATCAGAGAAATGCAAATCAAAACCACAATGAGATACCATCTCACACCAGTTAGAATGGCAATCATTAAAAAATCAGGAAACAACAGGTGCTGGAGAGAATGTGGAGAAACAGGAACACTTTTACACTGTTGGTGCGACTGTAATCTAGTTCAACCATTGTGGAAAACAGTGTGGCGATTCCTCAAGGATCTAGAACTAGAAATACCATTTGACCCAGCCATCCCATTACTGGTGATATACCCAAAGGATTATAAGTCATACTGCTATAAAGACACATGCACAGCTTTGTTTATTGCACTATTCACAATAGCAAAGACTTGGAATCAACCCAAATGTCCATCAGTGACAGACTAGATTAAGAAAATGTGGCACATATACACCATGGAATACTATGCAGCCATAAAAAAGGATGAGTTTGTGTCCTTTGTAGGGAAATGGATGCAGCTGGAAACCATCATTCTCAGCAAACTATCGCAAGAACAGAAAACCAAATACCGCATGTTCTCACTCATAGGTGGGAATTGAACAATGAGATCACTTGGACACAGGAAGGGGAACATCACACACCGGGTCCTACTGTAGGGAGGGGGTGGGGGGATAGCATTAGGAGACATACCTAATGTAAATGATGAGTTAATGGGTGCAGTACACCAACATGGCACATGTATACATACATAACAAACCTGCACATTGTGCACATGTACCCTAGAACTTAATGTATAATAATAAAAAAAAAGAACACTAGCCATCTCTGCCACTACTATCTCACAAACACTCACAAGTAACACTCACATTTACTAATCTCCTCTCTTTCATGAATGTAATCCCCTGGTGACAAATGGCATCTAGGAGTAGAGGTAGATCAGCATGGATGTAGAAAACAACTTAAAGAGCATGACTTACTGCCAGTGGGTCACTGGTACTATATTGATAAATAAAAAGAAGAATACTCCTTGAAGAAATAGTAACCCATTTTTCAATCAGTCAACATATGCTGGACAACAGTGATGTTAACAACACTGTTTAGGTGCCATGCAGGTCATAACAAACTTATTTTGGGCAGTTTACAATGTAATTGGAATGATGGCATATACACATAAAATGTCATACAATCCAATAACTATTAATAACAAAGCAGGAGATGTGACAAGTCTGCATATGATTAAGTGATTCACTACTAGTATATTAAGAAATGGAGATTTCTATTTCAGACATTATGGTGGCTGGGAATTTGGAGGAATTGATTAAACTTTTGAAAACAACTAAAAATACTGGGTTAAATATAAAATGTCATGTTAAAAATATGTATGATATAAAAAAGTAAAGTATTATCAATCAAAACTAAGTGGAAAAGAGAATCTAAATAGTAAACAAAGAACTAAAGCTGCTTTTGTCATAGACATAGTTTCTGAAGCAATAACCTTGATTTTCATTTTCACAGCCTCATGGACTCAGCTGGATTAAAAATAAAGCAGAGTTAACCCAGGTTAGGAATCCTATAAGAGATACTTCCCAACCAATAATTTGAGACCCCAAGTAGCTACACACTCAGTGAAAGTGAATCAGAAGTAAGCTCATCCCACCTTCTATTTTCCCTTCCTATAAGGGGCTACAAGGAAACATGTCTTGATACCAAAGAGAGCAAAAGGGATAAATCTTCCCTGAAAAGTTTTAATCATAAGCCAACCTTGGTATAGATTTATAGCTCTAATTCATATGACCTATGTGGTCTGAAAGACCTTAGACTGTAAATTTAGTTTACAGTGATCCTAGGCACAGCTCCCTTGGATATTTGACAGAAACAAACAATAGTCATCTCTGGATTTTATCTTTATTTTCATTTTTATCCCAGGACTCAAAGTATTCCTACAAATAATTTCCCAAGAAAAATGAGCAACTCGGAATTAAAACTATGTACCCACTGAAACAAGGCCCCATTAGAAGAAAAAAAGCCAAAACAGATGAGACTTAAGCTATTAGAATCATAGGTATATATTATAAAATACTTATTAAAGAGGAGAGTTAATATATCTATGAGGAGTTATATAAAGTAACCCAGCAACTCTGAGAAAGGATAAAGTTGATATTCTGGAATTTTAAAAAATATTTCTATTTACATTTTAAAAATCAGTTGATGTGTTCATGAGCAGATTAAACACAGCTGAGGAGAAAATTAAGCAGCGTAAAATAGATTAGAAGAAACTGATTCAGCTGGTCATTTGGGGTGACAAACATTTCATCTTAGAACGATGGCCCAATTTGTCCATAACTTTGTAGTGAAGGCCTCAACACTGATGAATGCTGCTGTGACTTATTTGAAACCTTCATTGGCCACATTTTGGTACAACACCAAGGTTGAGCTGGTTCCTCCCCACCCTGCTAATATCCCTAGAACTATTCAGAGCCTTAAAAAATAGTAGTGCCCAAATTTTTAGTTTCAAACGACTCAGTTAAGGAAGCTGTGCTGAACGGTTTGGTGGCCTCTGAGGTGTGGATGTGCTTTTATATTGGAGAGATCAGAGGCAAGTGTGGCATCACTGGCTACAATGTTTAAAGACCAAACTTTAATATTTAATTATATTTGATTTATTATTTGAGTGTTCTTGGACCATGTGTGATAAGATTGCTATCTGATTAAAATGTGTTAAAAAAAAAATGAAACTCCCTTATGCAACATAAAGAAATAAATAAATGGGGGTTGGGTGTAGACAAAGGAAAGTTAAGAGAAATTAAGGATAGAATTAGAGTTAGCATGTATAACAAATTTTTTATCAGAGCCCCAGAAGGAGAGGTAAGAGAGAATGAGGCAGAGGCAATATTTGGGAAGATAATCACGAAAAATATTCTAGAAGTGGTAAGAGACATCAATCTTTAGATTAAAGAAGCCTAATACATCCCTACCCAGGAGAAATGGCACATTATAGTAAACAAGGACAACACCAAAGACAAAGAGAAGATATTAAAGAAGCCAGAGAAAAACAAAAGATTACTTTCAAAAGATCAATAGTTAGACTGATAGCTAACTTCTCAAGAACATTAGTGAAACCAAAAGATAATGGAATGATACTTTTAGTGGGCTGAAAAAATTGACTTTCAATGTAGAATTCTATATCCAAAGAAAACATATTTTTTCAAAAGGGGGAAATAATGGCATTTTTTTTTTTTGCAAGCAAAAATTAAGAAAGTTTACCAGTAGCAGATCTTTACTAATCAAATTTTAAATCACATTCTTCAGAAAAAAATGAAAATGATCCCAGTGGAATGTCAGAAAAGCAAGAAAAAATAAAACAGTAAAGAAATTAGGAAATATTTGAGTAAACATAAATGAATTTTTACTATATAAAGCCAATAATAATCATAATGCATTATTGAGGATAAAAATAAAATTAAGATGTATAGCAAAATAGCATAAATCAAGAGAAAAGTAATGGAATTAAGGCATTTTAAGACTTGTATTGGCCGGGCGCGGTGGCTCAAGCCTGTAATCCCAGCACTTTGGGAGGCCGAGACGGGTGGATCACGAGGTCAGGAGATCAAGACCATGCTGGCTAACACGGTGAAACCCCGTCTCTACTAAAAAATACAAAAAAAAAAAAAACTAGCCAGGCGAGGTGGCGGGCGCCTGTAATCCTAGCTACTCGGGAGGCTGAGGCAGGAGAATGGCATGAACCTGGGAGGCGGAGTTTGCAGTGAGCTGAGATCCAGCCACTGCGCTCCAGCCTGGGCGACAGAGCCAGACTCCATCTCAAAAAGAAAAAAAAAAAAGACTTGTATTGCTTGGGAAAGAGGTAAAGGTATCTTTTGACATTAACTTCTGATGTGTTAATTATTTACATTATAAATTCTATGAAAGTGACTAAAAGAAAGGAAACATAGGAAACATAATGTCCAACTTTCAAAGTACTAAAGGGGAATGATGAAATAATCAGAAATACTCCTAAAAAGGCAATAAAGGAGAAAAAAGATAGAACAATTTGAAACACTAGTAATTTCATCATCTATACGCACTAAATGTTCTATTTAAAAAACAAAATAATTATGATATATTTTTGAAATTCCCACAATTTATTAGTTATAAGAGATACATTCTTTGCCCACTTTTTGAGACATTTATGCAGCCAACAGACACATGAAAAAATACTCATAATCACTGGCAATCAGAGAAATGCAAATCAAAACCACAATGAGATACCATCTCACACCAGTTAGAATGGCGATCATTAAAAAGTCAGGAAACAACAGATGCTGGAGAGGATGTGGAGAAATAGGAACACTTTTACACTGTTAGTGGGACTGTAAACTAGTTCAACCATTGTGGAAGACAGTGTGGCGATTCCTCAACGGACTAGAACCAGAAATACCATTTGACCCAGCCATCTCATTACTGGGTATATACCCAAGGATTATAAATCATGCCGTTACAAAGACACATGCACATGTATGTTTATTGTGGCACTATTCACAATAGCAAAGACTTGGAATCAACCCAAATGTCCATCAATGATAGAGAAGATTAAGAAAATGTGGCACATATACACCATGGAATACTATGCAGCCATAAAAAAGGATGAGTTTGTGTCCTTTGTAGGGACATGGATGAAGCTGAAACCATCATTCTGAGCAAACTATCGCAAGGACAGAAAACCAAACACTGCATGTTCTCACTCATAGGTGGGAAATGAACAATGAGATCACCTGGACACAGGGTGAGGAACATCACACATTGGGGCATGTCATGGGGTAGAGGGAGGAGGGAGGGGGGAAGGATAGCATTAGGAGATATACCTAATGTAAATGATGCATTAATGGGTGCAGCACACCAACATGGCACATGCATACACAGGTAACAAACCTGCACGTTGTGCAAATGTACCCTAGAACTTAAAGCATATATAAATAAAAGAGATACAACATAATAGAAAAGTTGAAAATAACAGCATGTTTTTCATATATTTACCAGAACTGTCTCTTTGGATCATTTGCCCATTACTTAATTGGATTGTTTGGTTTCTTATTTGTTTTCTTGCTATTGAGATGTTTGAGTTTCTTGTACATTCTGGATATGAATTCCTTCTCAGATTAATACTTTACTAATATTTTATCCCATTCTTTAGGCTGGCTTTCCACTTTGTTGATTGTTTCCTTTGCTGTGCAGAAGATTTTTCATTTAATATAACCTCATTTGTTTATTTTTGCATTTTTTGCCTGTGCTTTTGAGGTCTTAATCAGAAAATACTTTCCTAGACCAACATACTAAATCATTTCCCCAATGTTTTCTTCTAGTCCTTTTATAGTTTCAGGTCTTATCTAGGTTTTGGGTTCATTTTGAGTTTATTTTTATATAGAGTGAGAGGTAGGTAAGAGTCTAGTTTCATTCTTCTGCATAGGAATATCCAGCTTTCCTAGAACCCGTTATTGAAGAGACTGTCCCCAGTGTGAGTTCTTGTTAGCTTTGTTGAAGATCAGTTAGCTGTAAACATGTAGCTTTGTTTCTGGATTTTCCATTCTGTTTCATTGGTCTCTGTGTCTCTTTTTATATCAGTACCATGCTGTTTCAGTTACGATGGCCTTGTAGTATAATTTGAAGTCAGGTAATGTGGTGCCTATTTTATTCTTATAACTTGATTTTTTTTTTTTAATTAAAAGAGCTTTTACCACTACTCTAGCACTTACTTGTTAAAGCGAACTGTCAGCTCCTCTCTCTAACCAAGTACACATGGGACATTCTCATTTATACTTTACAGGTGCAGAAGCAAGGTTCAAGCTACCCATGTCAAATATAAAGGATGTCTGGCCTCATTAATGACAGCAGTGGTCAAGCCTGAGGGTGGAGCATAAGAATTAGGGAACAACTCTAAGGTCTGTGTGGTTTGGACTGGACTTACTGAAGTAAGACCTATAACTAGGCAAATTTCATGAATGTGTAAACATCACTGGGGATTTCTGAAAGTCTGGGAAAATGAACTTAAAAAGATTAGACTTCCTGGTTTAAGCAAATATAAATTAGGATTCATCAAGATTTGGCTAAATATGTTAATGAAATAGCATCTGTGTTCACCAGCTGGTAGTGCCTTTACCAACTTCCCTAGAATGTATTTGGAGAGACCCCAAATTATACAACTTAAAACTATGCAATGAACATGTAGCTCAGGCTGCTTGAGCAATTGAGGTGAAACATGTTTGATTCCATTTTTTAATTGGAATAAAAGGTTTGTAATAGGAAGCTAATACATTTTAAGGTTCTTTTCTTAAAACATGTTCCCCTGACATCCTTTCAGTCCCAAGCTGGTGTGATGAGGTTTATAGCTGAAAAGCAAAAGCACAGGTTAGGATTATGCAGGTGGAGATAGTAGCATAAACACTGATAGGGAGGCAAGGAATGGCAGAGGACATTTAAACTAATACATGGTTCAAAGTGCTTAAAACACATGACAAAGCAGGACTAGAAAGAAATAGAGCTACAAACATATAAATAACAGCCTAGTGTAGTAGTTTGGTTGGTTTGTTTTTGTTTTTTGAGATAGAGTCGCACTCTGTCACCCAGGCTGGAGTGCAATGGCACCGTCTCAGTCCACTGCAACCTCTACAGTTTCCCCTACTATTAACATTTTGCATTATTAACAGTAGTATGGTACATTTGATAAAATTGAAGAGCCAATATTGATACATTACTTTTTTTTTTTTTTTTGAGACAGAGTCTCACTCTGTTGCCCAGGCTGGAGTGCAGTGGTGTCATCTCTGCTCACTGTAGCCTTGACCTCTTCAGGTCAAGTGATCCTCCCACCTCAACCTCCCAAGTAGCTGGGACTACAGATGCACCCCACCATGACAGGCTAATTTTTATATTTTTTGTAGAGAAAGGGTTTCACCATATGGCCCAGGCTGGTCTCGAACTTCTAAGCTCAAGTGATCCGCTCACCTCAGCCTTCCAAAGCAGTGGGATTACAAGCAAGAGCCACCATGCCCAGCCCATGTAGTAGTTTTTAAACTGGACTTCACTAAGCCATTCGAGTTTTGTCGTAAGATAACCACTGTGCAAAATAAGACTGTTTCCCATCCCCACTTTAACCAGACAAGTGGTCTATCTGCATGGAATTGCATTTTAAGAATGCTTGTGCTGCTTTTGAAAAGATTGTTTTAAATTTTAAAACCATTTGTAAGAAGTAAATAGGTCAAATAATTCTTAAATTGCCCTCAGTGATTCACCGTGGAACCTAAATAAAATTGCACGGAACTCTTAACATCACCATTTCTTTTTCTGTTCTAAAACAATGTAATGTAATCACACATGACCATGACCTCAGAAAAAATAGTGTCTCTCACTATGTGCTAGAACCCCTGCAAGTACTTTACATGCATCATTACAACAAATATTCACAATAGTATTTGGATACCAATATCATCCTTACATTCTACTTATAGATAATGAAACTTAGGCTTAGTGAGTTTTCCAAATTACTCAAGGTGAAAAGATAATAATTGTCAGAGTCAGAAGTAGAGTCCAACTTCTCTCCCATCAGAGTTCAGGCTCTTAGAAAAGTGACAATACTTGAAAGCAATAAGCAGTTGGTTTATAACATCTAAAGCATCTGAGTTACAAAATAATCTATGATCCATCCTATCATTTATACCAGATCATGAATATAAATCTCGCTGAAAGAACAGCAAGATTATGAGGTATAAAAAATATGTTTTTGAGGAAAAACATACAACATACAAATCTTCATCAAAATTCTAGATTGCTTACTAGTTTATTTGTTTTAAGGTTACTGTGTTATTGTGTATTTAGCGACTTTTTCTTCAATCTTTTGCTTTTTACACTTTCAAACACTCAAAGAAACTAATAACATGAAAAAATGGTCCAAAATATGGAAATGAACAAATGAAAACTCAGCAGGAAATTTGAATGTTGTGTTTTATTGTCATCAGGGAGAAAAGGGAGGGGCTTCCAAAATGCTAATATTAGTAGAGCTTTCTGGTTCATCCCTTTATCCCCTGCAGCACCTAGTATATTGCTTTGCATATATACATAATCAATATTCAAATGAATGGATGAATGTATACCCAGGTTAGAGTTCTAAAATGCTGTATTTCAATTCTGTCCCTCAAATCTAACACCATACATTCACTATGGTTTTGAAACTTGATCCCATTGAAATGAAAAACAGAATTTGGGCCTATTAAGGGCATAAACCATTTAATATTTTGAGGTTTCATATAACACATACTGCATCTTTATGTGAACATGTTTGTATTTGCTTATAAGGCTGTTCTATTGTATATAATAAGCTATCCCAGCACTTGGTGGCTTAAAAACAACAATTCGTTATTATCTCTATGATTGGAGTTTCTTACGCGGTTGCAGTTCAATAGCCACAGGCAACCTTGACTGAGCAGGTCATCCAAGGCTGGCAGTAGATAATAGTGGCCAACCGGAGCTCAGCTGGGGCTGCCAACGGGAGCTCCTACACATGGTTTCTTCATGTGTGTGGATTTCTCACAGCTCAACAGATGGATTCTGAGAGGAAACATCCCAAAAGATCAACAAAGAAGCTATGAAACTTCTTATGACCTAGCCTTGGAGGCTCCAGAGCATCATTTCTCCCCCATTTTATTAGTCACACTAGTCATCAAGGCCAGCCTAGATTCAAGGAGATGGAAACGAGATTCCATCTCTTGGTGGGAAGAGCAGCAGACATGTACAGGGAAGAGAGGGATTGAGGTGACCGTCATTGGAGACTATCCACCACAAATGCCTGCTACTTATAAATGCTTAATAGATTACAATTTGAACTGCTACATCTGAGGGTTGCGTTGTATTTAAACTCATCAGGAAGTCTTCCTGGCATAATTATGAACTGGGTATTTGTATGGTAAAAAATATACATTTGGGTTGTACATAATATTTTCGGGGGGAAAATACAACGTTCCAAACCAACTCCATTCACTGAAATAATTTGTCAAACTAGAGTAGTTTCAATGGTTAATAAAATTTCAAATGAGTGTACTTTGGTTACATCTGAGAAAACATGTGAAACAATACCATCATTATCTCCTAGTACTAAATCCTATTTCTTCAGATTGACAATTTTATACATTAAAAATGTAATACATAATTTACTATTTCTCGTGGATCTTCATGGGAAACAGTAAAGAATAATTTGCTTTGTTCTACTAATATACTCAATAACTAACATTAAGGAGGAAAAGGCTGACACTTTTCTACAATTTGTCATAATCTATTTGCTTTAGACATTAATTTAAACTTCATGAAACCCAAAATAGGTAGATACGATTAGCTTCATTTTGCAAACAAAGAAACTGCAGTTCTTAAAGGTTTAGAAACTTGCCCAAGTTTAGAAATGTTTAGGCTTTAGAAATTTACCCAAATTGAAGGCCGGGCGCAGTGGCTCAAGCCTGTAATCCCAGCACTTTGGGAGGCCGAGACGGGCAGATCACGAGGTCAGGAGATCCAGACCATCCTGGCTAACATGGTGAAACCCTGTCTCTACTAAAAAATACAAAAAACTAGCAGGGCGTGGTGGCGGGCGCCTGTAGTCCCAGCTACTCAGGAGGCTGAGGCAGGAGAATGATGTAAACTCGGCAGGCGGAGCTTGCAGTGAGCTGAGATCCTGCCACTGCACTCCAGCCTGGGCGACAGAGCAAGACTCCGTCTCAAAAAAAAAAAAAGAAATTTACCCATATTGAAGAAATAATGGTAGGTTCCTAATTTTTTTTTCTTACACTCCCTCGTCTCATGAGGCAAAATGAGTGTGTCACACATATACGTACAGATGGTTCCCAAACTTATGATGGTTCAACTTAACCATTTTTCAACATTAAAATGCCCGTGAAAGTGACAGGCATTCAGTAGAAATCATACTTCCAGTAACCATACAACATGTTGTTTTTCACTTGCAGTATAATATTCAAAAAATTATGTGAGCTATCCAACATGTTATTATAAAATAATAAATTATCATGTTACATGATTTTGCCTAACTATAGGCTAATGTAAGTGTTCTGACTATATATTTAAGATAAGTTATGCTAAGCTTTGATGTGCAGCAGGTTAGGTGTATTTGATGCATTTTTGTCTTATGATATTTTCAATTTGCAATGAGTTTATTGGGATGTAACCTCATTATGTCAAGGATCCTCTCTCTCTCTCTCTCTCTCTCTCTCTCTCTCTCTCTCTCTCTGTGTGTGTGTGTGTGTGTGTGTGTCTATATGTACAGACACACACATACTTTTCCTCTCTCTCCATAAAATATATATGCATTATACCTATCATACAAACTATATGTACACACACACACACTTTCCATAAAGAAGGAGGTAGTACAGCAGGAACATTTGCCAATATAAAGGAGAAAAAAATTCTTGAAAAGGAAAATGTTTTCTAGTCACAGTCCACTGTCTCATCTGATGTATGAAAAATGAAAAAGAAATACCTATATTCATATAAAAATCCTACAAGGAATGTCTCACCTTCAGTTATCTGGGGAATGGGAGTGATTCAAATAGATGAGGAAGGACATGAAACAAATTTCTTTATAAGAACATATTGGATGCTGTGGTCAATCTTATGTTAATCATAAGGCAAACTACATAAGTCTTGCTCTAAACCGGTCAAATAAATAACTCACTAGGAGAATCCAAAGTAAGATTTGCACAATTTCTTTAATTGAGCAAAGTTTGGAGCAATACTCTTACCTTTCCAGAAAAGAGAAAGATTAGATACATTTCAAGCTTTCAATAAAAGCCTAAAACCAAAGAAGACTAAAACATTGAATCAAAGTCTGAAAGATAGATGTATTGTGTTATTTAAATATTGGCATAGACGCACTCTTGAATGTGAAGCATTAAAATTTAAGTTGTTTATCCCTGAGACAGATTTAATTTAATATCATGCAAGGCAAATAGACCTTTACTTATTCTGGTAAAGTAGTGCTGAATCAATTATAGCTACTGCCTATTTAAAAAGAATAAGAAGAAAAGAAAAAATGTAGCAACAATAATTTGTGTGTGTCCAAAGAACAAAGAATATTTTACATGTTCATGAAATCATTTTTTTTATTTTGTGATTAATAACCTAAAAATATGCAGTTCTCTTGGGTCTTTGCTGTAACACACCAATATTCCACATGCTTTAGAATAGGCAATGAAGGCTGACATAGCAAACAATCCTGACCTGTTTTGTACAATCTGTCTCACTAGCAGTGTTGTATTCAGTAAATATGGTTTTCTAAATGGTAGAATTGTTTTTCTCCACAGCCAATCCATAGTCACAGCTGCAAGGCCTGACATAAAATAAAGACTCAATAGATATCTTGGGATTGAATTGAATATGTCATTTTCTGTTCTATATGAGGCCCACATTAAACTGTACACAAGTCCTCCTGCTTAATTTCTGGATGCCTTGTGAAGTGTACATACCCATATAATCCCTATACTATATCAACATGGAAAATTTACACAAATATTTGACTATTTTGACTCACTAAATCAATCGAATCCCTTAAAATGGTAAAACTGGCTCATTTATGAAAAACAAAATCTTATAGATTAACGTCACTATTTCCCTTAATAACGTGCATAGATATGGCATCTTACTGTGACAATAAGGCTTTCCCTTGAAAGTTCGTTTATAGATAAAAATCCCAAAGTGTGTGGAAGAATACTTCCTCTCTCTTCCTTGTTTAAAACTCACACAGCTCTATCTGATTGCCACGTTTTATGAGCACCCAGCAGTTGGAGAAACAAGTCTCGTCTTTCAAATAAATCTCTTATCTCAGTCTGTGTTCAAGATTCAGGTCTGCTGCAAAGGCTTACATCTAATGCACAGTGTCACAAACACTAAAATCGGAGTCATTTAAAAGTTTGCCCATGCCCTCTGGGAGATAAGAGATTGGCAGTGTTAAATTTGTAGATAACCATTAAAGTAGTGATCCCAAAACACTATGTTTCTAAACAACTTCTATTAAAGTAGGGTGGCATTTGCTATACTTGAGCTAGTCCACCTAATCAAATGGCCTGCCCCTTAGAGCGATCAACAAAAGGTATTTCGGAGGAAGGGATCTAGCTTTTTTCTTTTTTGCTTTTTAAAAAATAGTATAGCATAGCATAACATAGGAAAAAGCAGTGCACGGAAAAGACTCTCAATCCTAATTCCCAGGGGCAATAAGCTCATATTCGGAAGCCTTAAATAACCTTTCTCTCATATCTCCACTGACCAGGCTATAAGTGGCTAGTGGTGATCATAAAATTATCCAGTACTTTTGAAAACCCAGACACAATTGCCTCAATAAATCTCGCTCAGGTCATACAACTTGCACTCCAAGACCACTTCTTGCTCTCCAAGAACATTTCTTTTTCTTTTTTAATTCACTTTTGCTTTCTAAAAGATATTCTGGGCTACAAGATGTGGCTTCTCAGGCTAATGGGGTGCCAGTTTATTCTTCAGCTTGACTCATGCCTTCTTCACATATGAAGCAAAACAGTGGCAACCGTTTCTTAAAGGACAGTGGTTGATCCCATGTACTTTGGTCAGATTCCATAATCTGAAAACTCCCTTATCTCAGAATAAGCTGCAGATGCTCTTTGGCTCTGGCCTTGGAATGTCACTAAAGAGTTCTAGGGTACGGCAGATGAAGACATCTAAAACTGAATGTCAACATATGGGTGATAGGATTAACTGTTTGCCAATTTAAAATATTGAAGGGGCATTTCTATGAAAATGCTTTCCTTTTATAATCTGATAATATCCCCACTGTATTCTTTATATAAATAAAGAACTTCATGGCAGTTTTACCCATTCCAGCACAATATTACATACAAGATATTAAATAAGTCTTTCCTTTCAGCTGAGTTACATTATGAGGGTTTTTAAACCATTCTAAAGGAGACCCAAACAATAAGGAACCAATCAAGCTTTTGAATGGTAAATTTAAGTAAAGTTTAGCACATTTTGTTTTTCAAAACCCAGGATAATCTCCTAAAATTATTTCAGTAAACTTGATCGTTTATGGATTTTCAAAGGTATTGGTAAAACTAACAGAAAAAAGACCTGTACTGTTGTTGCTTACATGAAATTGGAATATTTGTGTATTTATTAAATTCTTCATTAGCTATAGAATTACACGAGATGTTTCCACAGAAAGAACTTAGTGGCACTGAACAGGATTCAGATCCCTCCTGTTCCACTGCATAGAATACTTTCTAGTGTTTATTAAAATGACAATACCTTGAATCAGGATTATGGAATTCAATTAGAAAATGTATGAAAAGTCCCCAGTAAAATGCCTAGCACATAGTGGATCACAGTAAGTATTTACTGATCTGCATATAACCAAATACGAAGATGGGAGAAATATTAGACAAAGATTCCTCCCAGATGAAGGCCTCACCAACCAAGATGATGAGACTGAGGCCTTAGAGAGCTTGCCTAGTTCTATAAACAAAAAGATTTGCACCATGTTGGTTTTTCCAAAAGAATTTTCACCACAAATTGAGAGATCGGTGAGCATAAACTCATTCATTCACCATAAAAAAATATCTTTAGGTTTACATCACTCTGAGGAAACATTAAAATTTAATATTTCTTTCTGAAGTCTTATTTCTACTGAGTTAGTGAACTTGTCATCTGTGTATAAAGAAGATTCGCTTTCAAGGAGAATGAAAAATCGTTCTCTTCTATAATCAGGGACTCACCGCTCTACCTTCCCTGGTAACATCAGCCATCATGACTCTGTCTCCCTAGCAACCATGTCTCTATATCAGACAGCTTTATTTGAAACAATCTTCACTGAAGAAAAGGTCGTCGAAAAAAAAGTTCACACAAAAATAAAAATAAAACATGAAATAACCATGAGAACAGGTATAATCAATGCTTCCTTGGGATGCCATTTTCTTTGTATAATTTTAACAAAAAAATTGAAATTAAAAGAGCAGAGATTTGTCAGAAAGCTGAATCCATATGTATTTCATCAGGTAAAAACTTTGTTTCAAATGTTATGCTAAAAGAATATGATTGATAAGATATAATAGAGCTGTAACAGAAGAAGAGGCAATTCTGTTCACACTAAAAAGTTCTAAAAAGCAACACGGCAAATATTTCCTGAGAGTTTTGTGTTACTAAACACAATTTTGATGCAACAGTCTGTACTTTGAGTCTTTCTGCCCCGCAGTCTCTGCGTGAGCTAATTTCTATATTGAGTTGGTTCTGAGCGCCAAAGGTCTGAGGGAACACAGGAAAGTTTAAGCAAACAGTTCACTTTATTTGAAACGGATTTAACATTGTCATCAGGAACACTGCGTCCCTCATGGCCTCATTTTATGGCCCATGCACCTGATGGGCTAGTTCCTGCCAAACTCATTCCTTGGTACCTGCCAAGGCTTCCCCAACAGGCACTCCATTGCAACCTCCATCCCACTCCTCACTTCAAATCCAGGATTTTCTCAGCCCAAGTCGGTGATCATAAATAGCCAAACATCATTTTCTGATTACCAGTGGAGTAACTTATGTTCATATCCAAATGAAGAAGATACAAAATAAGTATCATACAAAAACTCATTGATATTCCAAACCAGGAAATGTCTCACATGGAAACTAAGCAAACAATATTGGCTAAAACAATTATATATCAAGCCTTAAAATCTTAGCCTACACATTGGGATATGGTATCTTAGGGAAAATATTTAAAGATAAAAGCTTTAATAATAATAATGATGTGTTTACAAATGTTTAGCATCTTCAACTTTTTAAAGTATTTTACTGTGTCTCATGTAGTTATCTTAAAAAAGCTTTAAGCAACACAAAAAGGTAAACTGTTATTACCCTCACCTCATAAAAAATGAAACAAACACAGTAATCTGTCCAACATCAAGTAGTAAATTTGTGACAGAAACAAAACTGTATGCAAGGTCTTCTAACTGTAAGCTGGACACTGAGGGAAATTCTGGGCCTTTTCGAATTAGAGTCCACTCGAGCAGAAATTCTTTAAATTATGCTTCAGTCTTTCTGGGTCCCAGGTCACTCCCATCTTACTTTATGTTCTCTCTCTCCTTTCAATCCTCTTGTACTTGCCCCCAACTCAGAGAGAAACAAGAGACTATGCTTATTTTAAAATCTGGCTTTGCAGCTCTACTTGCAAGGAACAGAGAATGACAGAACCATCAGATATATGCCACTAACCAAGATATTTAATGAAGGACCCAACAATTTAGTCAATCTTTAGTTACTCAATAACTTCCTAAGCCCTCACACACTGTTCTAGGCAATCGGGAAACAAAAACTAAGAGAACAGACAACATCCTTCACCCTTATGGGGCTTACATTCCGGGAGGAGAAGATGGATAATAAATTATAAATATAATATGTAGGTAAATTATATAGAATATTAGATGATAATAAATGCCAAGGGGATGGAAATAGGGTCAGGTCGGGAGCTTGCTAGATGGTGGAGATGGGGGTGGGAGTACAATTGTTAAGTTGGGTGGGCAGGGTATGGAACTTTGTGGAACAATAGGCAATACAGTCACTCCTCTATCCAGCAAAATCTAATGAGGGAAAGGGAACCAGAGAGAGAAGGACTGACAATAGACAGATTACTAACAGACACCTGCCATAATGAACATATCTAATACTAACAAGATACACTGTGTCTAGACACTGAAAAGTCTAGGGAGACCTAACATATGCAAGCCAGTTTACATCGTCCACAATTTCTGGGGTTATGTTCCTCCCGGGGCTGACCTATCAGATTGTAAAGTATGTTTGTTTCTCTGCTCAGGCCTAACAGCTTCCCATGTTTCATCATCCTCCTTATCATAGCTTGCTCCCTCCTGAAGATCCAATTCTTGGTGCAAGAAACTCCTTCCTCAAGGTATGTCCTTGCCGTTAGCACCCACCAAGCTCTGGAACCAGATTTCGGTTGATTCCAGATCAACTGCTGTCTCTCCTCACCATTACTGCTGGACTCGTCAGCCAGGTGCTTCTGCGTGGATGGGCTTTAATTCTGCTTGCTTTCCATCCAAGGCTATCTTACCCCAAATCACAGTGCTTTCCAGAGGGAGCCGGACACTAGAGCAGCTTACTGCATTTTTCTCTCTCCCTACAACACCGCCAGTAAATGACCAAGCTCTTGTCTTTTTAGGATATGGCTTCCTTCCTCCTCTAGTCTTTTTTCCCTCCTCCCACCAGTCTGCAGATTCTGTTTCCCATAACAATCTACAAATCTCTGTTTTCTCTTCCAAATTTATCCAAATTGATCAGCACTGCTAAATGCTTCTACTAATGGTATTTGAAACATGATGCCTCTTGGATACAAATCGCTTCCTAGTAGGAATTATTTCTCCACAATCAAGAATGTTCTCTACAGCCAAGCTAAAGCAGAAGGTTAGGATCCAAGACAGCAGATCCTTCAGCTCAAATTTCAGCTTCTGGAAAGTTAAAATGGACACTACCATTAGGACAGCACCTAAATATGGTTTAAACCTCTACTGTCCTTTGATTGCACAGTCACCATCCAGAACACAGAGACTGAAAAGGTAAATCGAGCATAACTACCACAGATGAAAAGAGAAATTTAACCAGGAGGCAAACATCCCATGAATGGAAAATAATACAATAAACTATGATATAACTGAAATTCTTGAAAGGCTTGGTTTTGAATATATGAATAGCAAGCATATATATTCAAACAAGGACTCTTTTTTTTAAAAGAAACCAGAAAAAGAAAGCACAAATATTCACAAAACTTATTTTAAATGTGTTTTTTTAAAACATCAAAAGTAACAAATGAAATTTTAAACATGACAGAATTTATATTCCAATGATAACATCAATAATAAAATCAAGCTGAAATTAAGAAGGAAAAAATCATAGAAAGTAAACTACATCATGGAAAAGTTCTGCTCCATTGGTCATCATGCCTGGGTCTAGCTCTGGTCCTGCCACTAGCTGTGTGATGGGAAACTTTGGGCAAGTCACGGAATGTGTCTTAGTCAAAGCTCCAACAAATATAAAATGAGTTTTTCAAAATAGATCTTCAAGTTCCTTCCAATTCTGAAGTTGTATGAATCTTCAGATAGTTTACATCAGATTATAGAATGACAGATTATAAGTTGTATAATCATTTTATTCCTGTCCCGTTGGTTCTAAAACTGTAACCATTTCTATTATGTCAATTTGAAGCAGCTCATCATATAAATTGAAATACTGGTCCTACAAACTAAACTATAGAAAATGAATTGATATCACTCAAAACAATGTATCTGACATTCAGACTTCTTAATCAAACACATTAAGTAAAAGCCAGTCTTCCTGGAAAAACTAAAATGATAATTCTTTTCACTATAAAATTCAACTTTGGTATCCCACAAATTATCTATACAATTTATCTTACAAACAATAATAGGCTTCTGTCTTAATTGTTTGAAAAGAAAATGAAATATGAATTCTTTCTTCTTATTACTTTTCCCCCCATGTTCTAAGAAAAAATTTAATGAAAACAAATTTATTTTCTTGCTTAGGGCCAGAAATAAAACAAAACTACCTAATTCTAATTTTTACAGCTGAGATGAGAAAGTTTAAGCAGAAAAAATATTTAATCATCCAAATGTATCGAGTATTGTCAGGATCAGAGCAGAGCTCTTTGAATAAGGTGACCACACTGAATTAGAAGAATGGCAGCAACATATCAACTGGATTTTTCTCAAGACCATAGCAAATGTCTTTTTCTACATGTACCAGTTCTCAAAGTGTTCCATATCAAAGATCTATCAAAAATTAACTATCAGTAAATTAGAAAGCATTCTTCTAGTCCTTATACTTTGTTTTACTTCCTGGATGTCCCTAGAAATCACCCTAACTCAGCTCACTCTTATTTTTACAGCCAAATCATAGCAAATCTGGGATAATTCTAACTTTGATAGTCAGCAAGGGATTATTTGATATTGAATATTCTAGCTACTTCTAAACAGTAAAAATAGCCAACTCAAGAATCTCTTATGGAATATTTTCATTGCTTATTTCATCCTTTATTTACAAATATTTATTGTGTGCTCTCCAAGGAGGCACTATTTTAGGCCTTTGGGTCAAAGATCCTTCCCCTTGTGCCTTTGAGAAATCTTAAGTTCTAATTCAGAGAGACAGACAATAGACAATACGCATTACGAATGAGTAAATCCTATAGTGTGTTAAGAGATGGTAAGTGCTGTGGGGAAAAGAAAAAGTCAAGTAGGGTAAGACAGAGAAGGTAGACCAGGATGGTGTGGGCCAACGTGGTATGGGGATTGCTGGAAAGATGGTGCTATCATCAACTGGTATTGAAAAGGTGGAGAAAATAGCAGGCTGCTCCCAGAGGGGAGGGTGGTGGGGCATGTGGCCTGGGGTTTAGAAACCAGGAGTACAGCTTTGGATATGCTGAGATTGAGATGTCTGTTAGAAAGGAGCATCTGATTATACATTTCATTCTACATTATATTAACACAGAGCAGCAGAGTCATTTTTGTCACACTGTCTCAAAGGTTAGGGAATAGTTGGAAATCCCTAAAGGAAAACAAAGAAACAGATGTTCAAATGAGCCATCAGCCTTCTAATGAAAAAGATCTACAAATATTTTAGGTTTTGATATGAATGAAGTTAAAATCTTTTTGTCTAGTATGGACACATCCACATAAAAATCGTTGTACTAGCTTTTCTTTTCAGAAAAGCAGTAAACTTTGAAGGAAACAGACACTTGAGTCCTAAAGGAGAAAGGCACAAACTATAAACCACGGGGAGAAGTTTCACAAAGAGAAGACACGAACTTCCCTGGGAAATATGGAAATCTTACACAAGCGAATTTTCCCTCCCTGGTTGCACAGATTCTTATTGTCCAGAGACCCAGATTCTAAAAGAAAGAATGCTATAACCAAGAAAATGTCAGCAATGACCATGACCTCTTGCTGAAGAACTAATTGTATCAAACTTAGGAAAAGAAAGTCGCTGATTAAAGTACTGCCTGAAAATCTCTGATTTTATGAAAGCAGATAATATCTACAAAAATGGCAGTGTAAGCTTTCAAAAATAAGTATTTCAAATTTACATAATTAAATGGATAATATATTGACTTTTTTTTTTTAAAAAAAAAGATCTCCCAGTACTGAGTTGAAGATTTTTAAGAAGTGAATGAGTAAGAAGTTGCTGCTCCTATTGAATAAACTAGAACTTCGTATACCTAGAATATCTCTCCCTCTGTATCACTTTCAGAATGTCCCAACTCAGATTCTCCTCATCTCCATCTTCATCTGTGCCCCAAACCAAGTACCTGAAGGTCACACAACACACACACAAAAAATCCTCTCAAATCATCCCTGGAATTCATACTTTTAAATTACCAGATTCATACTAAACAGTTTATAAAATCATAATGGGTTGGAAAAAATGTATATATACATAAGCATTCACACAAACACAGGTACTATATGTATACATATACACAATACATATACAAATACCAGTATATATGCATATATACATATATACACGCACAAACTATGTATATTCATATACACTATATATATACACACACACAAACACAGTATACATACATACACACACACACAAACACTTACGTGTGTATTTAGTATCTATTCAATTCCTTAGCATCCTTATCTAGATGCATCAGAGACTTGGCATATGTTGCTAATCTATTGATTGCTACAAAGAGTCTCTGAAGTTCAATCTAACTATTGAGATGGCATTTGGGATAATTCATCCCCCATTTCACTATTCACCCCAGGAAAATGACCAAAATGTTGGAAGTGATAAAAGAGATTAATTTTAAAGTACTTTTAAGAGTTACTTCTAAGTCTGTTCTTCAATAACCATAAATGGATTTTTAAAGATAACAAAAATGTAATTAGACAAGAAAATTCTATTTGCTTCATAACTACAGCCAAACTGAATCAGATTACTCGGATTTGGTCAAGATTTCTGCTTAATTAACATTTTATGATTCATTTAAAACGTCATAGAAATTCTAGAGCATTGCTGAGCCAAGCCAGATTTGATCTGTTGACATTTTATTACATCTGACAAACCACAATTTCATTAGTTTTAATTTCTGTAGTGTTTAACTAATGTAAAAAATTATGTTAACTATGAGTTATCAAAAGAGTTATCATTACGTTACTTTCAGCCTGTTTATTGGAGAGTAATCCCATTCTCTAGCTTTTAAGGAAAAGATGCAACTATCTCAGTTAATTACCATTTCATTGCTAGTACCCCAGAGCAAGCACAGTTAAGTGTTCAATGTTCCAAAGTGACTGGCAAAGACTTAGAAGAACAAGGACGTATAAATTTGCACTAATAAGTTAACTAGCAAACTGGAAATAAATACAAGAAGTTAGTGATTACCCCACACTGAAATGAAAGGAACAGCTGACAGTAAGCACAATCCAAGCACACAAGTTCAACCAAACTTGTGCAAGTAACAAGACACTTTCTCTGGGATTTCAAATGAGATAGTGTGCTCAGATAGCCTCTGTTTAATCACTCTGCACACATCCCTGAAAGGGAAATATCTATATCAACAAAGGGCTGCAATAAATAGCAACTTTTTATATGTCTTCACTTTTTATAAAATATACACTAGTGAAAGAGAAGAATCCCTTTGTGAATATAGAAGAATGCTTCAAAAAACATGATTTTCCTACACAAAATAGAAAAACTGTCACTGTGACATTGACAAAAAAAAAAAAACCCTAATCTACAGCACAATATCTGAGTGATGATACATTATGGGGAGATGTTTCTGCCTATTTGATAACCAAACATTATATGCCAATAAAATGATAAAACACCACAGATCACTGGCACTATTCTAAATGTTACCACAAGTTTTATTAATATTATTATTTATTTAGCTTGGTTGCCTAAAGTCATTAAATAGAGTATAGGGCACACACTCTTCAGAACACAGGTATTTTGGGTTTTTTGTTCTCTTGCAAAGTTCACCCACAGCAAATCATTAAAAAAAAAAAAAAAAAAAAAATTTGCTGCTTGAAAATCCGGAGGTGGAGTTCAGTAATAAACTGAAACAGATGCTTTGCAGTAAGGGAAGGACAGTGCAGTGAGGTCATCAGTGTTTGCAGGGCAAACACCACATCAGAATGGTAGGTGCAGCCTGCATATCTGACAGTAGCTCTATCGTACATGAAAAATTCCCACAAAGCAAACAAAGTATCTTAACTTTACCTTTTTCTTATTTAAATGTACATCAATGGTATACTTATCCCTAACTTCAATTTCACACCTTACCCCTTTACTCCTCTTGAATCCTGGTAAAGTGCTATTGCTGGCCAGGATGGTGATAGGCTGTAAGGTCTTGAGGACCTGGTCCCCCATTTGACCTTTCCAGACTCATCTTTATTCCTGCCTCCCACATTTCCTATGTCCCCATCACAGCAAGATGCTCCCCATTTTCAGACCCCCACATGCCTTTAGGACTTTTTTTTCAAGAAAATCCATGTCTGGTCTATGCTTCCTCATCCTAGACCCAGCTCAGTTGTCATCTACTGTCTGAAGTCCTCCCCAGTTTCTCCTCATAAAGAGTGGTTTAGAGCAAGAGAGGTAGGCTTGAAAAGCCAGTTCTCTCACTTAATAAGGGTATAACTCTTGATTGACAGATGAACTCTGTTTTCTCATTTATAAGATGAGGATATTAACATGTGTCTTTCACTGTTAGCTGACTCTCAGAGCTATCATTAAAATTAGATCTTTAGCACAGTGCCTGGCACAAAATAAATATTCATAAACTGCTGCTATAATTATTATCTCCTGTTCTCCCAGAACACTTTGTTCTGCAATAGTGTTTATCATATTGTGTAAGAACTGTTCCTTTGTCAATCTCCTCAGTGAGATAAGCTCTGCTCAGCTTTGTGTCTCCAATGGCCATTATATGATCATACATGTGTGCTCAATTAATGTATGAACAGTAAAGTCATCACCCCATGGTCTTAGTTAAAGTCCTTTACATTCATGTTTTAAAATACTCTTAATTGAAGCTTTCAAATATGGCTCTTTCTTATTCACAAATATATGGACAAAATGAAAATAGAAGAGCATAGTTTCATAGGATAGTTTCAGAAATCAGTGGCACCAGGCACTTCTAGAAGTGGAGAGGAAGGCAGGTCTGAAAATAGGAAGGCACAAGACAAGGTCTGTCTTGGCGAAACTGGGTCCGCCTGAATGTTGCGGCCCTTAGCCAAGGCATGTGGTAGTTTTCACGATAGAGAAAGTCACAGTCAGACATTACAGCAGAAGAAAACAAACCAGCACAGAAATGAATCAGCTGATACAGCAAACAGCATAATTCACAACCTAAGAGTTACAAGAAAAATCAAGCTAAGATTGTTTTCAATGCTGAGTGAACTCAATGAAATTGTATAATTTGTAAAGCAAAAATAAGACAAGCAGATTTTAAAAAGCAACTAAACAGAAATACTAGAAATAAAAACTATAAAACTTTTTATAAAAAATAAAAAAGTCTTAGTGGACAAATTAAAGAATGGTTTGGGCACAGGTAAAAAAATAATTAATGAATTGTAGAACGGATATAAGAAAGAAAATGACCAGAAATATATCTGGAATCTCTAAGCATAAAGATCATTGCACAACTTCAATACTCAGAAAGGTAGTAGGATACACAGAGATGCTGAAAGTAAATTAAATATGTAATAAATTATCCAGTCAGATTGATTCTTTTCTAACATCATGTAATATTACATATTCAACAACCACCAGGTTATTTATTGTATCTGGAATGGAACTATATAAATTGATTCTATCATCTAATATTTCCATGAAATAGTTATTTATACTTTGCGTAATATTAAAAAAATAAACCTTCATAATTATATATAATGATTACAAAATCATTTCAGAACTTAAGGAGGATATACAAGTCTGGCCGCCTCAAAAAAAATCAGACAGCGAACATAACTTAGCAACTTTAGGCAACCATATAAGTAATCTCACACTTTGTGATTTCTAGTGTAAATTATGAAGAAATCATAATTAAACTTGACGTTTCATGCTGGAAAAACTTTAAAACACACATGATAAAAGAAAGATTTTCATTCATTTCCCTAGACATACAACTAAGAAAATTTTGGAATCAGAGAGAGGGAAAGGGACAACCTGTTGTAGTCATTTGGCCTTTAGTTAGGGGCCGAGGTTCCCAAGTGATTTCCTGGTTGCAGAACAGGGCTGCATACACACCTGTGGGATGGTGGTTCCAGTTATAGAACTAAAGCATCCTCATATGCAGCTTCAGGAAGAGCATAAACTTCAAGAGCAACTTGTTGGAAACACATGATGACCCAAAATGCCGAACTGACAAAGATAGAAACAGAAAGATCCCATCTCAAAGGTAAAAATAAAGCAGGGGCTGACCCCAGCCCCTTTTTCACCAATATCAGAAATGCTTTTAATATCAACATGAAGTTAGAGAGGACGTAGACATTTTACATTATCTAACTTCAGTTGTAAAAGAAAATACTGGGAAATGTTCTCCAAGACTAAGTGTGATGCAATAATAACAAGTATAACAACTCCTTGCATTTAGGTAACATGATTAGAATTGGAATTCCATTTTCTCATCCCTGCTTCCCTGTGGATAGGTGGGGCATGCTGCTTGCCACCATTTTACAGGGAAAGAAGCTGAGAAACCTAGTGGTTAAGAGACTCATCTTGTGTTGCCCAATGAATGAACCAAGTAGCATCTTTTCATGTAACCACTAATGTGGTTGTTTTGAAATAGCTCTTGCTCTTAGGGAGGACCGGAGGCAGAGCAGGAAAACTCACCTTTGTAAGAAGAGTTCTCAGCTGGAGTTGGGATAGTCTTACTCTCTTTGTGTCCAGAACCGAACTCATCAACTTCCTGCCAGAGCTCACAATCTATTTAGCTGCTCAACTTCGACCTCTCCTTCTCTATCACTTCCTGGCAAATCTGCCCTCTAAATGTCTCCCAATACTTCTCCCCACTCCACTGCCATCGTCATCACTAAAGATCCATGATCTCTTTCATGGATTACAGGCATCCCAGCCTTCAGACTCGCCCTCTTCAATCTACTTCCTAGTATACTGTGACAGTAATTCTTCTAAAGCGACATCAGATAAAGAGTGTACTTTTCTACGTCCCCCTCAATGAAAGTTTGACCTCAGTGTAATGCCCACTTTGTGAAATGGCTCATAAAGGAGCCCTAGTTTATCTATCTGTTTTCCTCTTCCATCACTTGCTCCCTTACTCACTACATCCCAGTCGCACCACAGTTTGTCTGTTCCATCTGCCCTTTCATCCTTCAAAACTATGTCCATGCTGTTGCTGCTGCCACGAACGCCCTTCCTTTCCCCAGCCCTTATACTAGTCAATTCCTATTCACACAGCAAAGCTCATCTTAGCTGTCATTTTCTCCAGAAACCCTTGTAATATTGTATTTGCTCTAACTTGCCTGTATTTCCAAACTGACTGTATATATTATAAAGGGAGGGTATGTGTCTGACTTATGTACCACTGAATCCCCACTGGCTTGCAGTGCCCAGTAAATATTTCTCTTTATTTAGTTTTTAAACTTGCACTGGGATATAGAATAGCTACAAAACATGCCAAAATCATAAGTAAACAACTCAATCCATTCTTACAAATTGAATACAATCTGTATCTAGGACCCGCATTAGGAAACAGAACATTGCTTATACCTCAGAAATCCCGCCATGTGCCCCTTCCAGGCAGTACACCACCACGGATAATCACAATCCTGATTTATAACAGCATATATTAATTGTATTTGCTTTCACTTTACAAAAATCATATAGTACATTTGCTTTTGTGTCTGAATTCTTTTGTTCAACATTAGGTCCGCAAGATTCATTGATATCATTGCATGTGGTCATGCATTTTCATTGCAGAAGTGCCCAATAAATATTTATTAAGTGAAGATAATGAATGAAACAACAATCACTAAAATCCAAAAGAGGAGAAAAGTCTCCACGTGTCACAAAATGAAGGAAATGGATCAACTCCAATCTTCAACCTGAATCCCCCAAAGTAACAGGAGATATAAGAAATGGTATAATAATATGCATCCCAGGACCCTTTCCCATGTCATAATAGTAAATTGAAACATCAGCAGCAATAGGATCACTCCTTTTCTCTTGTTTTATCTTTAAGGTGTGTCACTTCTACAATCAGAATCACAGAGCCAGGTGCAAAGGGCATCATTTGAATTATAGATGGTGACTGGAACACACCTTCCTGGATGTTACAAGCAACACAGACGTTAAATGCTGACTTACTTCCTGTTTTTGTGCTTTACACTATCCATTTTAATATGCCAAACGGTCTATGAATCCCATCTGTCAGGAATTAAAGATGTACAATGCAAGTAAAGGAAGTAGCAAATTAGAAAGTGATAGAACAGGGGCAGAATACAGGGACAGAGGGAGGATGCATTGAGAACATCAGGCAGGGATCCTAGAAGGATTGTCTTGGTCCTCAGCTCTGGCTTCAAAAGAAAATCACTTGGAGGAAATGCTGATGGCTGGGCTCCATCCCAGACCAATTAATTGTTACAGGATCGCTAGGCATCAGTATTTTTTCAAGCCTCCCCAGGTGGTTTGTACATGCAACCAGCTTTGAGAACCACTGGTTTAAAGCAAAGACCAGAGGGAGACAATAAACAGACACACCTGTAGTTGTTCCCAAACTTTATTATAGGGAAAAGTCACCTGGAGAACTTGTTTAAATTGTGGATTCTCCCAAAACCACCCCACCCCAACCCCAGAAGATCAGATTCAGTTGGTCTGGATGAGCCTAGGGCTCTACATTTGCCACAATCTCCCCAGTGATCCTGAGGGAGGAGAAACCCCAGGGAAAATATGGCTAATGAGGATGAAGAAATAGACGAGAGGTGGAACTTCAGTGAAGAGGAAAACTCTTCCTAGCCTTGGTCCAGAGCGAGCACACTAAAACTCTGTCCTGAAAGAGGTAACAGACTTTATTTTTTTCTTAAAATGAAGTTTTGTATAGATAACAAAATATATGAGTACTTATTAAAATTTCATTTGCCCTTAAATTTAAATCTCTCTGAAAGAATGTGAATATACTGAATGGGCACCAATTTACCTCTTTACCTTCCTTTCCTTTACACAATAGTAAACCCACCATGCCAGTCTGAAAGGGGCCCAGTATTGAATAGTTTCTAAAATGCATAACTTATAAAGTGGCAAGCTCTATAACCATGAGTGTGCTTTAATAGGATGATTCCATGATAATAAGCATCCTTTAAAATTAACAGATAGCTTTTAGGAAAGCCAGTGCAAAGACTTTATTTTTATGACCACATGGGGAGGATACATTAAATGGTCTCTGAAGTTCCTTTGATTATAAGAGACGAAGAACTCAATTTGAGAATTCCAGGGTTTTTTTTTTTTTTTTTTCTGCTTGACACCTGCTAGATCATTCAGTCATCTGCTTCCACATTCCAAGAGACTGCAATGTAAAAATTAATACAAAGAGCAGCTACTGAACAAGATATTATTCAACAAAATGTAAGTGAAGGGTGCATCCTTGAGCATGGGAGGAGAGTCCCAGCCCACCTAAATAAGGACCAGTAGACAAGTCACATTGCCCACCCTTGAGTGGACCTCAGCACATGGCTTGGCCGTTCTGGATCCCAGTTTCACAGTTTTCTAGCCTATAAACTGAAGTGACTAATAGCAGCTACTATATTCTGAGCTCCTGTGTACTAGGATTTTTGTGTATACCTTTTTGCAATAATTCTGTGAGTTATTATTATCCCCATTTTATAGATGGAGAAATTGAGACTCTAAGATAGTTAGGTAACTATCCCAAGGTCTAGTTCTTGAGTGGCAGAACAAGAAGCCAGTTTCACTATTCTTAAAGCCCTAAAGTTCCAGCCCATGTCTGGCTTATCACAGCAGCCCCTAGGTCTTGCCCACGCAGTATGGTGCCTGGCACACTCAGGACATGTCTGCAGTCTGTGAATCAACCCAGCTCCAAAATCATTTTCTTTATCGTCCCAATTATTCTATTATATATGCCTCAAGAAATGGACACTGGTATGAATATCTCAAAATAAATTTCCTAGACCCAAGATTAGAAACATTTGAAAAGCTCAGTATTTGGTTTCAGGAGAGTTGGGAGGGGGAGGATTGCAAAGGTTTTGGGTGGCAGTTTGCTGCAGTAACCAGAGAATAGGATGGAAAGAGCCTAGATGGACTCTTCCTTCATTGGTTTTGTGACTTTAAGGCCAGTTAGCTAATCTTCATTTCCTCATCTGTGAGAGGCAATATGAATCCAGTGATCCTTGTGGCTCATTCAAACACTAAACTTTTATTGTACGCGGTCCTTTTTATTTTAATAAAACGCTATCCACCACCTCTGTTTCACATGTCCCTGAACATTCACTCACCTAGGAGAAAATCTGTCTGATGTGCACAGGAGTGTCTATAAACAAAGTTGACTCTTCAGACCTTTTGCATATTATATTTATCTGAGGATCTGCAGTTCTTTTCTACTCTATTTTTAGTCTGTAGGTAGTCTCTTTTTCAGATGACATGGAGGGATAAATCAAATATTAGAGTGAGCAAAATACTCCCATTTCACTCAACATTCCTTGAGTGTTCTTTTTACCAAGATCAACCAACAGTACACCTGGAAAACTATAGAAAACTGTGCAAATAGAAGTTTTGTTAGACAGCTGGCATGTTCAGGAAATGGGAAGAGCCAGTGAGTCAAAAATTACTACAGATGTAGAATGTTACACTTAATAATTATGGTCATGGGGTAGCTACAGGATAGTTCTTAGAACAGTCAGATAAGTAGACATGGGGATCTGGAGCTGCCTACAGACCACCTGGGCGAGGGAATAGTAAACCAAGCTTAGGTTAGAGGTAGCTTTTTTGCAATTCGACTTTAGAAGGTAGTGATTACTTCTCTATCATCTATTGGATGTTCTCTTTTTTCCATTCCACTTCTTCACTCTTTCAATTTGTCTGCATCACACATCTACTATGTGCACTAAGTAATAAAGATCAAAGAAACCACAGAAAAAGGACCAGCTTTTTTGGAGGGGATGTGGGGGAGACATATACACGCAAGCAAGTGCCATCAAATAATACCAGCACTAAAAACTCAGACTTTGGAAACAAACATATCTGGGTTTTAATCCCAGCTTTACTAGGCATGCAAACTTGGGCAAGTTGTTTATACTGAGTAGAGCTTCCTCATCTGCAATAAATGTTACAGCCCTTGCTGTGTCTGGATTTTTGCATGCTTCACCTTTCCAGTTTGGAGCTCCAGTCAGCTCTGAAGGTAGAGATGAAGGCATCAGAAGCACAGGTGTGGCTGTGATGATGACGGTATCTGTTCATAAACCTTTGGTACTGACTTGAATAGATAATATGTGTAAGGGAGGTTATGGTGCCAATTATATATTTGATCCTTCCAAAAGTAGTAGCTGTACAAGGTGAGCAGGGATGAGAGGGTAATCCATTTTAACCAGGGCTGCAGTTTAGGCTTCCTAGATTCTTAACAGGCTCCACTGCCTTTGACTCCAAAGAGCATTCTTTTCTTCTTAAAACTCACTTGATTTTGCTGCAATTACAGTAGCCTGATTCAGTGTTTCTCTCTTGAACTTTTCACAAATCCCTTTGATTCTCTGACTCCTATCTCTCTTGTCTCTTTACAACTCTTCCCAAGTTGTAGTCCTCGATCCTTGCATCTCCTGTCTTAACCATATTGCCTCCCATGGGTCATCTGCCACACCTGTGCTTCTGATGCCTTCATCTCTACCTTCAGAGTTGACTGGAGCTCCAAACTGGAAAGGTGAAGCATGCAAAAATCCAGACACAGCAAGGGCTATAACATGCTCCAGAGAACAAGGTGCTGGGGGTGGGGGGTCCAAGAATGTTTGAGCTCATGCCAAGTACAGGCCCTCTTTGCTAAGGTTGGCCTTTCCTGTCAACTTCCCTGCATGGGAGGAAACACCGCCATGAATATTTTCCTAAAGCATTGTTTTTATTTGTTTTCTTTCCCCCTTCTGGGTCTCCCTGTTACCTACTATCTCAAATATGGCCTTCTTGCAGGGTTCCTTCTGTGTACTTAGCCATGTATTAACCATCTCTCCCCAAAGCTACTCTCATCAAGCTATCTCCTTGCTGACAAATTTGGTAGCTTGTTTTTTCCAAAGCAATAATACATGTAAAAGTGTCTAGCACTTTGCCAGGCACAAAAACAGTGGTCAATAACAGCCCCGTATCAATCCCAGCTTGATTTGGGGAGGCCATAGGAACAGTTTTGTCAGTTGTATGATCACACAGGTGTGGGTGGGTGTCTGTTTTTGTCATTTCCCAGTGGTGACTCCACATTTTCCCTGCTTTCTTCCCACAGAAGCTCCCAGAGAGGGAGCCCTCTTTTCTTTCCCCTTAAAAAAGAAGACTTCTGACTTGTCTCCTCATAATCCCAAGAATCTCTAGACACAGGATAGAACCCTAATAGAGGGAAAACAACTATCGCTCAGTTGTAGGTCAGGATATTTATAGAGTGTAATATACAACCTTAATGGAAACCTGTGGGAAGAACAAGCAATATTCTAAACAGTGATTTGATCCTTTTTGTACAACAGAGAGGTTTTTTTTAATTGTACAGTTAAATCTGGGTCTTTTGGTTGGAAGGACAGTGAGATTTATGCTTCCCTGGGAATTATATCTTCTCAACTACAAATCTCAAGACCTAGCTGGCATTCACGTGAGGGAGAACTCATCCTTTCACTCATTGAATAAATATGTCATGTTATGGCCACAGCCCTGGGGAAAAAATTTCAAGAAACTTCTATTAAAGAAGACTATCCAAGTATGTGCATTATGCAAATAATCACCTTCCGGTAAAACATAAAAAGAGAAGTATATGGCTTGCAGGGCTGAAGCAAGCAGGAGATTATATGTGTCCAGAGATCTTTCAATATTTCAATAACAGACATACTGTTATTTGAACTGGAAAGATAGGTAAGATTTTTGACAGAGAGCAGGAGAAAATTTTATAGTCAGAGTAGCATGAGCAGAGAAGGGACATGGGGGCCTGCACAGGGGAACAGTGAATAGTCTGGTCTAACGAGGATGTACAATATATTTGCAGGAGTAAAATAAGACAAGGCTGGAGGGGGAGGTAAAGGTCAAGACATGAATGACCTTAATTTTCAAGCTAAGGCATTTCGCTATAGTTTAATGGTAAATGCAAACCCACTGAAGGATTTTAACAGCCATGATCTGCACGGTGCTTTATGAAGCTTAGTCTCCCAGATGATTTTAAAATCTTTTTGCCTATGAATTAGCTAAGGTCCTCACCGTGGCTTGCTGGAATTATTGGTATAGTAAGCAGTCTCCCATCCAAAACCAATCACATGGGTGTACACACAAATAAGTCGATGGTTTGTTGTGTGATATCTTTGTTTAACCTACCAACCTCTGTTGTAATCATGTCTTTACCTAATCCTTCCTTCTATTAGACTGTAAGTTCCTTGATGGCAGACCAGTACCTCACTGGTCTGTGTATCCTTGCTTCTCAGCACAACGTTGACACATAATAGATTGTGATGTTTTGTTCATGCAGTGAATGAATGAGAGCATGCAGGCAAGAGCACCATTCATTGGAATGAACCAAGTGACAGATCAAGGCTTGAGCTAAGGTTGCAGCCTTGGGAGTAGACATGAAAGACACTGCAAAAATAAGCTAAGTCGTGAAACACTGTCTAAAATAATAGTGAAAAACATAATCCCATTTCCTATTTTGTGAGTTATAGGCCACCATAGTAAAAAATGACTTGCAGAAAATATGAGAAATCTTTTTCTACACCTGCCTCATGTATGCACGCTTAGGTGCACATTGCATACACAAGCACGCATGCAAGCACACACACAGCATCCTTGATTCCTGGTTTTACTACAATTAGAAAACAAAATAAAACAGTAACAATGACTCTGAAGAGCAATGGGAACCAAAAGAAGCAATCAGATAACAGGTTCTTTCAAAACAGACAAGGACCTAAGAAATAGTAATGATTAAGAAAACATACTTACAGATAGTAATGATGGAGCCACTGATCTAATCTTTTCACCACCAGAAAAGAAAAAGGTTAGGTTATCATCAGTAGTGGAAAAATGATGCTAGAATGGCTAAAATCCAATACACTGACAAGAAATGCTGGCAAGAATGTGGAGCAACAGGAACTCTCATTCATTGCTGGTAAGAATGCAAAATGATAAAACAACTTCGGAAGACAGTTTGGCAGTTTCTTACTAAACTAAACATACTCTTACCATATGATCCAGTAAATGCATTCTTTGGTATTTACCCAAATGAGCCAAAACTTACGTCCACAAAAAAGCCTGCACATAAATGTTTATAGCAGCTTTATTCATAATTGCCAAAACTTGGAAGTAATGAAGAATGTCCTTCCCAAGGTAACTGGATAAACAAACTGCAATACAGACATATGATGGAATATTATTCAGCCATAAAAAGAAATGAGCCATCAAACCACAAAAAGATGTGGAAGAAACTTAAATGCATATTGCTAAGTGAAAGATGCCAATTTGAAAATGATGCATACTGTATGATTCCAACTATATGACTTTCTAAAAAGGCAAAACTATGGAGACAGTTAGAACAGGAGTTCAGAAGGAAAGAGGGAGGGATGAATCAGTGGAGGACAGGGAATTTTTAGGGCTGTGAAACTGTTCTATGATACTGTAATGGTACATACACTTCATCATACATTTGTCAAAACACAGAGAATGTACAGTACAAAGAATGAAACCTAATGTAAACCATGAACTTCAGTTAATAATAATGTATCAGGTCAGGTGCGGTGACTCACGCCTATAATCCCAACACTACGGGAGGCTGAGGCCGGTGGATCACTTGAGCTCAGAAGTTCAAGACCAGCCTGGGCAACACGGCAAAACTCCATCTCTACAAAAATTAGCCGGGTACAGTGGCACATTCCTGTAGTCCCAGCTACTTGCAGGGCTGAGGTGGGAGGATCACTTGAGCAGGGGAGGTCAAGGCTGTAGTGAGCTGAGATGGCACCACTGCACTCCAGCCTGGATGACCGAGCAAGACCCTGTCTCTAATAATAATAATAATAAATAATGTATAATATTGTCTCTTCAATTTTATCAAATGTACCACACTACTGTTAATAATGCAAAAGGTTCATAGCAGAGGAAATGGTATGTGTGTGGAGGAGTGGGGTATATGGAAACTCACTGTACTTGCTGCTCAATTTTTCTCTAAACCTAAAACTACTCTAAAAAAATGAAGTTCATTAATTAAAAAAAAAACAAGAGACCAGCAGAATTAATTCTATACTATTATATCACACTGTCCAAACACTCTGAAACTGATAATAATCTGTCAATCTGTATCAATCCTGGTCCAAACAGGAAAATATAAACCAGTGTAAGTATTTAAACCAGAGAAAATTTAACGTCAAGAATTGGTTACATAGGTAAGGGGGAAGATGAGAAATCAAAGTAGACACAGACAGGCCAACCGGGATAGCAGGAAGCTGCTACCTCCCTAAGCTGAAAAGACAAAGAGAGGAAGACATGTTATAAAAGCCAGGCACTTGGGCCATAGAGAAAGCTGGAACTATAGCCACAGACAAGGCACTGACACCAAACTAGATAACATCTGAGGAAGCAAAAGATGAAAGAAGCACCATGTTTCTACACTCCATCCACCCTTTAGTCTCTCATAGGTGCTGTTTATTAGTGAACCATGCTATCATGGGAGGCTGGACAATGGGCATCCAACATCAGCTGCCTCTGTGATGCAGACCAGAATAGGATAAGGGAAGGGAAAGGATCGGGGCTGTCTGTCCCAAGACTAGCATGTCATCACAAACACACAAATAATAAATATAAGAATAAGGCCTCTCGAGGCTAGCTAATCTGATTTTTAAAATGCTTTGAGTTCGGCAGTACATTAGGAAAAAGAAGACAAGCATAGAGTAGATATTAAGGCCCAAATTTGCAAAGTAGCAAGAGTAATTTATTCAAACTACCAGTCACTTCTCCCCAGCCTCCATGTCATTTCGTATACTATCTACTCCCCACCAACCCTCAGCTCTAGAAAGGGTGACTTGATTACACGACACCTGAGCCAATCAGAGTCTCTCTCCTAGGGAATGGCAGCCATAGAGACTGAAGACATTCTGCCTTAATGACAAGGAGAGGGGAAACAAGGAAAAATCAGACTTTCTAGCTCCCAGAGAAAGATCAGGAGATGCATCCCATTTATTCAAGCGAGTTTCAGTGGGTTTCTGTTTATGCTAACATCATCCCTCAGATAGTTAGCTATGAAAGAGCTATTTTAAATTTTCAGATTGAAGCTTTTCCTTTATCTGTGATAACAGATATGAGATTTATGACAGGGACATCTTATTATAGCTTAGCATTGCTTGGATCCAAATCATCAGAGTGTATATTGTATATATTTGCAAGGGATTCAGAGTAACAGAGCTTGGACATTGGTTGCAATCAAAACAAAGCTCAGAAGAACATAATGAAGTAAAAGTTAAGGTTACCAGCTGTCTCACAATCAATACAAACATTTTCTAAGCCAGTTGTAAGAAATATTCAAAAACACAGGTGCAAGGAAGATGTCCAGGCTGTAGGAGGAAATGTTGAAGATATCCAAAGGCAATTTTTAAAAATTTTTCACTGAAAAGCCCTATGTCAGTCTTTTTTTTCAAATGCTGGGGCTTAAAGGGGGCTGTTGATTTATAATATAATAAATTATTTCAATAGCAGCTTATTATCCTCCACATTTTTCTATTTAACTTCCCTTAAAAGTTTTCCCCTTCATCCACAAAAGAAATTCTAGAATTGAGGTGGAATAACTGAGCCCCTCAGTGCCTATCATGTGGCTTCCATAGGGAGATGTATAGAAACACATGTTTGTGTTTGTGCATGCCTGTTAGGCCAGGATTTTCATCTGATTCTATCTTGGGGTAGAATATGACCTTACTCATTTGTATACGTCAATTTGACAATTCCCCATAATTATAACATCATAAAAAAGCATTTAGCTTTTTAAAAAGTCAAAAGGAAATTATTATTGGAAAGATAAAGTTGGCATGATTATGTGATAAAAGCTCAGACTGCTAGAGCAGCAAGCAGCATATTGCATATGTTGCAGCAAGATTTATTGTATTTTGCTTTACAAGATATACAAGATATATTGTATTTTGCCCACCTGTGAACAGTTATTAAAACTATTACAAAGAGTGCATATGCCTTTGACAAACCAGAAACACACGCAGTGGAAGTAGCACATCTATTAAAACAAACTCACTGTCCATAGAGATAAGAGTAATCAACTGGTGAGGATTAATTATATCACATCAGGAAAAGTTGATTTTTCAAAAAATGATTCTCTTGTGAAATGGTTTCCAAACCTGGCTACTCGCGAGAGTTCTGTTCTTCAGTAGGTTGGGGAGAAGCCTGGTTTGGGACTAATGACTTAGAGTATCTTCCAATTATGGGCTAATTAATAGTAAACATATTAAATCAGGAAATCCTACAGAATCATCAGAAAACACCAGTGATGCCAAAATGAAATTTAACATGACTTAGTCAAGCAATAGCTTCACCTTCCTCCTGACTGCATGGGTGTCTGGAGGTAACATGTCCCCTGCTGAGTGCTGTTTACAAACTGCAAAATCTTATGCTTATTTTGAAAGATATAGTATCATCTGGCTGCTTATTTCATAAATGAGGAAATAAAGTTCAGAGAATTTTGAAATGAACAGTGCTTTGAGCATCAAAGTGAACATAACATACTCTACAACTGAACTTTAAATATGTACAAGTCTGTCTTTTATCCAAAAGAGACAATGTTCTTTATATCCCATGAAAATTAGCAGCAGATCCTGAATCTCTTGTCAAATTGGAGATCTGTTGCTGGATGAGTATATATCTAATAGAGAAATCCTCCTTTTTATCCCCGTCATATATAAAACTCCTAAAATAACTCTTGTAAAAATAAGTACTATTCTTTTAAGAGCTATATTACTTTAATCAGATTGCATGTGTACTGCCTTCCTCTTGTTAGAAGAAAAATACCCAAATTAAGAGTTCTTCTTTCTAGAAGATCTTAACATAGAAGTTTTGTAGTTAAAGACATTTTTACACTCTCTGGACTGCATTTTAACAGGAAGCTATTTTTAGAACAGGGCAGTATTCTATAGTCTGTCAGGTATTTAGATCATCTTTCAACAGATGTCATTTTAAAAGTCACAATTTTGTATACATTATCTCATCTGATCTTATTTAAAAACCTTTGAAGTAGGATATTTTAATCATGTTTGCAGATGAGTACAATGAAACTTCAGAAAGCTAAAGCAACTCAGACTAAGAGACTCTGAGAAATTACTAAATCAAGGCCTACAGCAGAATCACTCAGTGGGTGAGGGGAAGTTTAAAATTCAGATTCCTGGGCATTGCCCAGTGCTGCTGAACCAGTCTCTGGTGGCACAGTCCCAGAATCACTGAGATTGTCTAATCATTCCCAAGCTATTTTCTGTATCCTGGGGCTCTGCAGAGGTGGCTTAGAGACTGCTGGAGAAGAGAGCTTAATGGCTGTCCCAACTCAGCATTAAATCTTATATATATAGGTTTCTACTTATGATTTCATTTGAAAAAAAAAAAAAAAAGTAAGGAGAGTGTTCTACTGTTAAAAAAAAAAAAGCATCAAAATTTCTCTGAAGAACCCAGTCCCTTAAAGGCCCACCGTCAAACAGCTCATCAGGACCAATCCAGGTTCCGATGCTTTGATGCCTGTTCCAGAGTTTTCCCCATACGCTACAGTAAATCTTTCTGCTGTCTAGAAATGTGCTCAACCCAAAGCCTCTGCTACTGCAGAAGATGTACAAATACCAGATGCATTCATGTAAATATAAAATTAGCACTTCAATGGAGCTTTCAAACCATAGTATTATGGTTTTCACATGAACCACTAGATGAATCAGGCAGACAGTGGGAACTTCAAAGCAGGAAGACGAAGACTTGATGGTTTGAGTCCCTGATATTCACTGTTCCATCATTAGAACCCTACTCCAAAAGTAGACGGGCCTCTAGCTGTATCTTCCCTCTTGCCCTACTTCCCTGCATCTCTGTTCCCTTGAAGGTACAGAATGTCAGGGACAGGATCTTCTTTTCCTTTTTCATTAATTTTCTGCAGCCTGTTTGGGACAACGGAGTCCATGAGTTCCAGTGAAAGTTCACAACAGCTCCAGGGTCAAGCTCAGTGTTTAGGCTGTCTTTTGCTAGGGAATCCAATCTAGGGATATTGAAAATAATTAGTTCGGAGGAAGAAATCTCAAGGAAAAATAAGACTCACCAAATATTTCTACATTTCTATACATGCCTTGATCAAACGGAACAAGCATTTGATAAGTGGAGTTCCTTGATTCTCTCTCTCTCTTTTAACCATGGATTCTTCACACTCCTCATTAAAACTGTACATGAAACCTCCTTAGGTGTGGTGACGTGAAGCAACTGTATACATTGAGATCCATATTCTGTGACTGGATTGCATAAAAATATAATAATAATAATATTCAGCTAAGAGATTTATAATAAATACCTTTAGAAAGGGGTAATGTGTATATATATCCACTTCTTATCCCTAGTTAAATATGTAAGTATCTGAAGTGCATATTTGTACTAGAGACATAAGGAGCTCTGCATAGACTCCATCAGCCCCTTAAGCCCAGGGAGCCATGGCTTGTACCACATGACCTCACAGGCACCTACATGAGATCAGGTACATCAAGGTAGACATCACTGCAACCTATGGGTGGGTGGTTTCTGTTGCATAAAAATACTCTGAAGATGAAGTCTGGACATGTAGGGAGACACTGTAATGACACTGAAGTCAGGAGAGAGCACAAGCTTTAAATAAACAGAAGAAACATTCTAGAAGGAAGAAAGCCAAATAGACACCCAGAGAAAAGCTAAGGTTCCATGAGTGAGATTAAGAAAAAGCAGTTCAAAACTTTTCCTGCTCAATGAGTTTCCTCTTCTAGTTCCAGAAAACCTCTGTCTTTCCAATAAGACCCTATGGCCTGCTTTGTTAGAGTGGTTCTCTATTCCTTTCAACGAAAAAAAAAAAAAAAAAAAAGCCTAATATTTAGCAAGAAGAAGGAAATAGCAAGAAATATTTAAATTGTGTTTGATTTTACAAAAGAGCCTTAAATTTGGAAACTCCTGACTTTACAGTGTTCAAATGATCTACTTAAAGGTAAGTTTGAACTTCCCATTGAAATTAAATTATCTGAATGTGGTTATGTTTTTGTATGTATTTGCGCAATTTTAAAAGAAAAAATGATGCTACCTGAAACAATAATTGGGGCCATGATGCTTATTGGTGCTTTTCATTAAAAAATTTAAATTCACTGGCCAATAATGTTTAGATCAAGCTTGTCCAACTCACTGCCCACAGGCCATATGTGGCCCAGGATAACTTTAAATGCAGCCCAACACAAATTCATAAACTTTCTTAACACATTATGAGATTTTTTTTATTTTTTTTATTTTTTATTTTTTTTTACCTCAGCAGCTACCATTAGTGTTAGTGTATTTTATGTGTGGCCCCAGACAATTCTTCTTCTTCCAATGTAGCCTAGGGAAGTCAAAAGATTGGAAACTCCTGATTTAGATTATTCAACTATTTCATATGTTTTCCCAACAAAATAAGGAGTTTAATTTGAACAAAACTAAGTTACCAATTCAGCAGGTTGAGGGTTAAATGAAAGCTTAAAAAGTCTATGAGTTTTCCACAATTCTTTTCTTCTTTAATTTTTCACTAATCTGGTGTATGTGAAAAGAGTCTGCCCAAAGTTTTCAAAATAAAATTACCTCTGGGCTTTGACCATGCATTTTTCAAGCATGGATAATTTAAATCTAAAAGAGATTATTTCGGAAGGCTTTGAATGACCGAAAGGAAAGGCTTATAATGAAAATTACTTTCTCTATCTAACACAGCATTGTATTGTAATATGGAATTCTCACATACTCAAGTGTATGTCGCTATTTCCTCATATGCTCCCACACAAAATAGAATCTAACTCAGAGCTTATTATGGTTCCAGGGACTGGGCACTGTGAGAGCAATCAGAACTCAGGATGTACCAGTGGCTCTGCTTCTAACACTTTACATGACTTGGACCTATGTTATACCGATTCTAATTTTATTTCTGTGAAAAATATGGAATTGATTAAATTGGCAGCCACTTATTAAACTTAAAATGACATTTGCCTTTTAGCTGAAATTTTCTGGGGGCTCATTTGGAGATGGGAGTCATTCAAGGTACACTGTGTAGAGCAGCTAAGCTTTCTAATGAACTGTATTCCCTTTCCATACCATGGGCATAATGGGAGTAACCCGCTTAGAGTACCACAGAGGATAATTCTTTATCCACTATAATTAATAGGGACTACTATTCAAAATCAGCTCTAAGGCCACATCCTGCACAAAATGATATGATTTGAACTCCAAATATACAAAAGGCATCATTGTTTCCCCTATCAACTGGCACATGGAATAGAAATTGGAGTTTTGACCCACACAATGTTACAGGAAAGATTTTCAGTACCTGATAAAATGGCAACCAGGAGGGTTTGAGGCTCTCGAGTCTGAACTTAATCCTGGAGAATACCAGCACATAATACCGAGGAGACGGTGGGTAGAAGGTGGTCATGGTAAGCCAGAGGTGGCTGAAGGTTACAAGTGTGCAAAATACTTCTTTAGTTCAGAAGGAAGATAGGCTATAGAAACTTAAAAATTAATAAAGAAAAATAAATTTAGTTATGAGCCCTAATTGGTTTGGTGTATCCTCAAGAAGAAAAAATAAAAATAAAAGTATAACTTTAAAGTCAGAAGAAAATGCGACCAATAGAGTAGAAAGCAGGAAAAGAAGCAATAAAGCAAACACAGCATAGAAGATAACGTGAAAAAACCTAAAACATTTTAACAGAAACTATGATCAATGTAAATGATTTAAATGTGCAAGCCAAGAGAAAGACTTTTGGGTTGGACTAAAAAGGACAAGATTTAGCAGTACATTGAGCATAGAAGGTACACTAAAGGCAGTCAGATATAGGAAGGCTAAAAACAATAGAACAGAGGAACATGTATCAAAGACGTAAGACGAAAGCTGAACCTTAAGTTTCAGCCCCAACTTTAAAACAGCCTGGATGTCATCAGTCCCACCCTCACAACAAGAAAAAGCTAAGCAAACAGAAAATCAATAACTTTTCTTGAACTCATCAAAGAACGGAGTTTGCAAGGCAAACTGCCTCTCCAAAATCTAGAGAGACAAATCTAGAGACTCACAGCCAAGATCTACCTCCCTGAGGCAACAGCCACTAGTGCCATAAACTGGTAGGAATACTTAAATGGCAATTTCGATGAATTGCTGGAGGCTGAGTGTGGACTAGCTTGGAAGAAAGAATCACCTGGGCTCCATGGGCTTTACCTCAAGATGAAGATAAACCACATTCTGGGCCATAATGTACATCTAACCAAACTTAAAAGAATAAGAGTTATACAAAGTGTGTTCTCAGACCACAATGGAAATGAACTAGAAATCACTTGATGAGAGATAACTGGAAAATCCCCAAATATCTGGCAGGTCTAACAGTGGAAGAGAAACACTAATCTTCAAGAAATACATCCAGAGCCCTCTCCGTTAATAAAAGTCCTACTCTTATGAAGAAATACTTTATCAGAACCTTGTCCAGTGGCTGTAAGGGAGGAGATTCCTCTCATGTCAGCCCCCTTTAACCTTCTTAACTCACCTAAGGGGGTGACTACAGTGCGCACCTGTAATCCCAGCTACTCGGGAGGCTAAGGCAGGAGAATCACTTGAACCTGGGAGGCGGAGGTTGCAGTGAGCCGACATCGCACCATTGCACTCCAGCCTGGGCGACATGGTGAGACTTTGTCTCAAAAAAAAAAAAGAATAAATGTTTGTGAATGTCACCAGCCAAAGATCCAGACTACTAAAAGATTAAAATTGAACTGGAATATTATAGAAGGTTCTCCTGCCTTACCTCCAGACCTACAGGGTTCCAGGAGCATGATAATGGATTACAGATAAAAGAACTGCAAGAAATAGACTCTTTCTGATGAGGAATACTTAGAGAAACTAGAAGTCAAAAAGGGAGATAAAAACCAGGACATGAGAGGAATTGGAAGTCTCTGGCATCTGTAGTAGCTACATTAAACATTAAATAAAGACTAACTCCTACCCAGATGAACAAAATCCTTATGAGGCCTAGTTACTTAAATTTCTATAACCAATTACAACATGCCCAACTTTCAACAAAAGATTGCAAGGCACACTAAAAGGCAAGAAAAAACACAGCCTGAAGAGACAAAGCAATCATTAGACAAAGACTGAGATATGACATGTATTTTAGAATTAGCAGAAAAGGAATTTAAAATATCTATGATTAATATGTTGAGGGCTCTAATGGAAAAAGTAGGCAGCATAAAAGCACAGATGGGTAGTATAAGCAGACAGATGGGAGCTCTCAGAAAAAAATTAAAAATAAATGCTGCAAATCAAAAACACTGGAAGAGAAATGAAGAATGCCTTTGATGGACCCATCAGTAGACTGGGCACAGCCAAGGAAACAATCAGTGAGCTTAAATATATGTCAATAGAAACTTCACAAACTAAAACGCAAAGAGAAAGATGAATGAAAAAAATGGAACATCCAAGAATATTGGAGCAATTTCTGAAGGAATTTGTAGTGAATTCCCATAATTTTACATTGCCTTGGCATCCATTTTGAATATAAATTGAATTTTCTCATACCAGAAGCAGGGCTTAGTCACTGTGAACAGATTCCATTTCTCTACCTCCAATCAATTCCTCAGTGTTGTCATTCCAGACATCTGGCCTAACAACCACCTCCTGGTGACCACATGCCCATGGGACACCTGGATAGTACTTAGTTGACTCATGCCACTGACCCCTACTTCCCACATGGACTATGCAGATATAACACAATGACCACCTCTCAATCACAGTGTGATCTCCTAGAACTTGCACCTTCTTCTTTTAAACCCATCCATTAGAACTCCCCTCAGGAAACTGGCGTGGATAATGCCTTGGACCTCAGTAAAGGCTTCAATGCACAGGTTCTTCTCTCTTGCTCCCACCAAGCATGCTTGTCCCAGTTGGCTCCGTATTTTTCCCATTAGACCTGAGAGATGTGGCACCCCCTTTTCTCCGGGATTTGTAGCTAATGAGCTACTTCTGTTATTGCATGTGTCTTAGTGAGTTGCCTCTTCTGTGTCTTACTTGACCAACACACTAGAGCCTAACTTCTTTCTCGATCAGGTCTCTTCTAGAGAGTGGCTGTCTTAGTAGGAATAAACTGGACACCAGTCAGACAAGAGCCATAAGGAGATCTGTCATTAAAAACAAGTTTCCTGTGAGACGGACACCTGGTCATAGGTCAGACATTCAGGCATTAGGCAGAAAGCCAGGATACCGATGCATACCATGAAAGGCACATGGTGGACATCCATAACCAAATCCCCTATAGAACCATCAGGACAGCACTAAAGTTTCTAGCCACTTTCCAGAAAGAGGCCTCAAGAACAAATCAGAAGAAAATACCACAGACTTGGGTTACAGAAAGAGAACAAAGAGAAAGCAGAGCAGCAGAAACATCTGAAGTAATAATGGGACACTCGGAAAACACAAAGTAGAATAAATATCAAAACACCTATAAATGTTAAAATGTTTTCAAGCAGAAGGAAATTCAAATATAAATAAATATAAATATATTCCCATATAAATGAAGAGTATCGGCGAAAAAATAAAGGTAAATTAAAATATTTTTATTTGTCGTAATTGATCTAAGAATAACTTTAATAATGGGAACAATGTGTTGCAACGTATGCACAGATTAAGTAAATGAAAGCAATGTCACAGAAGGAAAGCAAGCAGGACTAGAAATACTCTGTTATTAAGTTTCTGCATTGTATTTGAAGCAAAATAGTGTTATTTGAAGGTAGATTTAGATTACTTAAAAATGTATATTGTAAAACTTAAGGTAACCAGTAAAAAAAAAAATTTTAAGAACTACACTTTTTATACCATGAGAAAAATTAAATGGAATCATATAAAATGTTCAATTAAAACTGGAGGAAAAAATAAGTCTCTGTCAACAACTGTAAAACAGAAACATGTTTTATATAAATCCAAATATATCATAAATTACTTTAAATGTCAATGGTCTAAATACTGCAATTAAAAGACAAAGACTGTCATCATGGATTAAAAAAACTATCTTGACTCATCCAAGAGGAAGCAGGGGGCAACTATACATTGTCTACAATAAGCCCACTTTAAATATAAAGATACCAGCAGATGAAAAGCAAAGGGATGGGAAAATAAAATGAATCAAAAGAAACTGGAGTATCTATATTAATTTCAGACAATGCAGACTTCAAAATAAGGAAGATTAGAGATAAAAACCAGCACTACATAATAGAAAAGAGATTAATTATCCAAAAAGACATAACAATGCTAAATGTGTGTATACCTAAAAACAAAATGTCAAAACACATGAGACAAAAACTGATAGAACTGAAAGGAGTAGACAAATGTACAATTATATTTGAAGAGTTCAACATCCCCCCGTCAGTAATTGATAGATCAGGTAAGCAGAAAATAAAGATATAGTTGACTCGAATGGCACTATCAGTCAACTTGATCTTACTGACATTTACAGATCACTCTATCCCTCAACAGCAGAATACACATTCTTCTCATGCTCACATGGAGCATGCACCAAGATAAACCACATTCTTGGCCATAAAGCATATCTAACCATACTTAAAAGAATAAAAATGACACAAATTTTGTTCTCAGACCACAATGGAAATGAACTAAAAATCAACTGATAAAAGATAACTGGAAAATCCCCAAATATTTGGAAGCTACGCAACACACTTTAAAATAGCACACAGTTAAAAAAATCTCAAGATAAATTTTAAAATCTTTTTAACTGAATGAACATGAAAATACAACTTACCAAAGTTTGTGGTATACAGCAAACAACAACAACAACAACAACAAAAAAAACTAAGGTGCTCAAAGAGAAGTGTATAGCATTAAATGCTACATTTTTAAAATGAAGAAAGGTTCAAAATCAGTAACCTAAGTTTTTACCACCAGAAACTGAAGAAAGAATACTTAAGCCTAAAAGCAAGCAGAAGGAAATAAATTATTAAAATCGAATTCAAAGCCAATGAAATTGTTATCTGCACCTGATACAATAGGGAAAAAAAATGAAGTGTATGAAATTGAAAGGCCTGGCACAGTGACACAAGTCTGTAATCCCAGCACTTTGAGAGGCAGAGGCAGGCAGATCACTTGAGGTCAGGAGTTTGAGACCAGCCTGGCCAACATGGCAAAACTCCATCTCTACTAAAAACATAAAAATTAGCTGGAAATTAGCTGGAAATAGTGGTGCACACCAGCTACTCAGGAGGCTGAGGCAGGAGAACCCAGGAGGCACCTGAACCCAGGAAGCGGAGGTTGCAGTGAGCTAAGATCACACCACTATACTCCAGACTGAGAGACAGAGAGCAACTCCATCTCCAAAAAGGAAGAAGTCTATGAAATTGAAAACAAGAAAACAATGGAGAAAATTAACAAAACCAAAAGCTGGTTCTTTGAAAGGATCAATGAAATGAATAAACCCTAGCCAAGCTAACCAAGAAAAAAATTGAAGCAAATACACAAATTACCAAAATCAAAAATGAGGCCGGGAACAGTGGCTCACACCTGTAATCCCAGCACTTTGGGAGGCCAAGGCAGGTGGATTACCTGAGGTCAGGAGTTCGAGACCAGCCTGGCCAACACGGTGAAACCCCGTTTCTACTAAAAATACAAAAAATTATCTAGGCATGGTGGCACATGCCTGTAATCCCAGCTACTTGGGAGACTGAGGCAGGAGAATCACTTGAACCTGGGAGGTGGAGGTTGCAGTGAGCCAAGATTGTGCTACAGCCCTCCAGTCTGGGCAAGAAGAGTGAAACTCCGTCTCAAAAAAAAAAAAAAAGAAAAGAAAAGAAAGAGGGGTCATCACTACTGACCCCTTGGACATTAAAAGAGTATAGGAATGGTATTAACAGTTCTATACTCAAAAATATGATGACTTAGATGAAATAGACCAATTTCTGGAGAGACATAAATGACCAAAACCCACAAACGGGGAAATAGCCTAAATAGCTCTCTCTATATTAAATACATTCAATCAATAATTAACAATTGATCACTTTCTATAAAAGAAAATACCTGGCCCAGATGGTTTCACTGATGAATTTTACCAAACTTTTAAGGAGGAAATCATATCAATTCTTTATAATTTCTTCCAGAAAACAGAAGAAGAAAGACTGCTTCTTAGCTCATTCTATGAGGTCAGCATTACCTTACTACTAAAATTAGACACAGCCATTTATAAGAAAGGAAAACAACAGACCAACAACATCTCTCATAAACACAGACATAACAAATTGAATTCAACAATGTATACCAAACATTATACACTGCAACCATATGGGATTTATTCCAGTATGCAAGGCTGGTTAAACACTTAAAACTCAATCAGCATAAATCACTACATCAACAGATTAAAGATGAAAATTAATGTGATTATATCAATTGTTGGAGAAAATAATTTGACAAAATTCCACACTTATTTATGATTAAAAGTTCTTAGCAAAGCAAAAATAGAGGAAAATTTCCTCAATTTGATAAAGAACTTACATTAAAAACCTACAGCTAACATTCCACCTAATGGTGAGAAAATGCAGGTGTTTCCCCTAAGATCAGAAACAAGGCGTCTTCCCTCACTTCCAGTCAACCTTTTACTGGAAGTTTCTAACTAATGCAACAAGACAAGAAAGGAATCAAAAGAATATCAGTTGGAAAGGAAGAATAAAACTTTCTATTCAGAGATGACAAAATTGTTTATATAGAAAATCTCAAAAATAGACAAAAACAACCTCCTAGAACTAATAAGAGAATAAAACAAAATCACAGGATGCAAGGTTAATAGAAAATTGTTAATACAAAAGTCAATTGCTTTCCTATATACTAGCAAGGAACAATTGGAACTTGAAATTTAAATATATTCTATTTACAACAGTACCTAACAAATGGAAATACTTAGGTATGAATCTAACAAAATATGTACACAATCTATATGTGAAAAATTGTAAAACACTAATTTAAAAATCAAAGATTTAAATAAATTACATAATATAATTTATGCAAATAAAATTAGATTTAATGCAATCCAAATTATAAATTATATATGTATAAATTATATGGATGTAATGCAATCCTATAAAATCTCATTAAGCCATTTCTTACCTAATAGACAGACTGATTTTGAAGTTTACAAGGCAAGGCAAAAGATGGCCAATGGTGGGAACCTAGTTTCTCACTGTTAGAGGTTACAGATAAACAAGGGGAAGATTCTAGGATGATTCAAGAAGGACTGTGTTAGAGTGGGAGACATCAGTCTGAACTCATGTTTAGCATATAGATACAGATGGTTACATATAAATATTTTAGATATGTGTATATTAATGGGTTAGTACACACTTTCTTTGCTCTGTCAGCTGAGATGGCCTAGAAGCAATGATAGCCATCATTGAGAACACCTAGCACCGAATCTTGGTTCCTAATACCATTCTCCCATCAAAGGAACAGAGATCCTGGGAGAAATCGTTAATTCTAAGACTGAGACAGGAAATATACAAGATAAGCCTGGAGCATCTTGTAGCACTAGAAAGTAAGAAAGTGGAAAAAAAAAAAAACCCTACAGTGATGGAATATATCAAAGTGATACAAGAGCCAACTAAAAAGGCTCCCAATGGCCAAAGTTAAAACAATTTTAGCAACAAAATAAATAAAGTCATATTGGATTATAATCTAAAGTATAAATATCCCTGAGTACATTATAAGTAAATAATTTAATAAACAAATAAGAGAGAATAAACAGAACTCCCAAGCAGAAGAATTTCAAATAATTTATGTTAATATTCCTCCCTTAAGTAAATAGAACATAACTCTCCACTCCGTTAGTGTGGGCTGCACATAATGACTTTCTTCTAAAGAGTACAGGATAGAAAGGGAGAAAAAAAAAAGAGCAACTTTGCAGTGGAGAAACTTGGCAAACACTACTATATGCCAAGTGACCAAGATTAACAACATTGATAAGTCATATTGATGGCAGGTACCCTTGATCTGATGTAATAAGAATGGCCTTTCACCTTTGTGGTCTTCTCAGAAACATATTACTCAGTCGAATCATAAGAAAACCTCAGACGAATCCTAACTGAGAGACATTCTGCAAAATGCATGACTAGTAGTCGTCAAAACTATCAAGGTATTTGAAAACAAGTAAGGTCTAAGAAACTGTCACAACTAAGAGGAACCTAAGGAGACACGGTAACTAAACTTGGATGAATTCCTTGATTGAAAAAAGGATATGAGGAGAACACTGAGGAAATCTGAGTAAAGTATAGACACACAAGGCACAGGCAACTGAAGAAAAATATACAAATTAGACTTCATAAAAATTTAAACCCCGCCGGGCATGGTGGCAAACACCTGTAATTCCAACACTTTAGGAGGCAGAGGCAGGTGGATTACTTGAGGTCCGGAGTTTGAGGCCAGCCTGGCCAACATAGTGAAACCCTGTCTCTACTAAAAATGCAAAAATTCTTTGGGAGGCCGAGACGGGCGGATCACGAGGTCAGGAGATCGAGACCATCCTGGCTAACACGGTGAAACCCCGTCTCTATTAAAAAATACAAAAAACTAGCCGGGCGAGGTGGCGGGCGCCTGTAGTCCCAGCTACTTGGGAGGCTGAGGCAGGAGAATGACATGAACCCGGGAGGCAGAGCTTGCAGTGAGCTGAGATCCAGCCACTGCACTCCAGCCTGGGCCACAGAGCGAGACTCCGCCTCAAAAAAAAAAAAAAAATGCAAAAATTAGCTGGGCTATAGGCGGGAACCTATAATCCAGCTACTGGAGAGGCTGAGGCAGGAGAATTGCTTGAACCCAGGAGGCAGAGGTTGCAGTGAGCCGAGATCGAGCCACTGCACTTCCGTCTGGGTGACAGAGCAATATCCCATCTCAAAAGAGAAAAGATTAAACTCTTTTTGCATCAAAAGACACTATCAACAGAGAAAAAGGCAACCCACAGAATGGGAGAAAATATATGCATATTATACATCTGACAAAATATTAACCTCCAGAATATACAAAGAACTCCTAAAATCCAACAACACAAAAGCAACCTGATTCAAAAACAGGAAAAGGACTTGAATAGACATTTCTCCAAAGAAAATATACAAATTGCCAATAAACACACAAAGAGATGCTCAACATCACTAATCATTAGGGAAATGCAAATCAAAACTACAATGAGATACCACCTCACACCCACTAGGATGCCTACTGTGAAATAAACAGAAAACCAGTATTGCAAGGATGTAGAGATATTAGAACCCTTGTGTACTGTTGGTAATGTAATATGATGCAACCACTGTGGAAAACAGCATCGCAGTTGCTCAAAAGATTAAAATAGAATTATCTTATCATCCAGCAATTCCATTTCTGGGTATACATCAAAAAAATTGAAAGCAGGGTCTTGAACTGATATTTGTAAACCCATGTGTATAGTAGCATCATTCACAATAATCAAAATATGGAAACAAATCATGTATTTACCAACAAATGAATAGACAAAAAGACTGGTATAAACATAGAACAATATTATTCAGGCTTAAAAAAAGAAATTCTGATACATGTTACAACATGGATGAACCTTGAAGACATTATGCTGAGCTAAATAAGCCAGTGACAGAAAGACAAATACTATATGATTCCACTTACATAAGTACCTAGAGGAGTCATATTCATAAAGGCAGAAAGCAGAATGGTGGTTGCCAGAAATGTAGGGAAAGGGGGATGGAGTATTATTGTTTCATGGATGCAGTTTCAGTTTTGCAAGATGAAAGGAGTTCTGGAGATGGAGGGTGGTGATGGAACACAGCAATATGAATATTCTTAATACTCCTGAATTGTATACTTAGAAATGGTTAAGATGACAAATTTTGTTGTAGTTATTTTACTACTATAAAAATATTTTATTTTAAAAACTGAAAAGTAAACACTTAAGAAAATAAAAATACCACGAGCTAGTAAATAATTCAGTACAATTACAAAATAAAGATTAACTTATAAAAGTGAAAAAAGTTCTTCTATACTTCAAAATAAACTAGAAAATAACAGAAAATAAGATAACCATTTTTAATAGCAATAAAGACAATAAAATATCTAGTATAAACACAATAAAAACAATAAAGTACCTAATAAAGGATGCAAAAGATCTTTAAGGAGCAAAAGCTTAAACTGTTTTAAGGACATCAAGTGAGAAGAACTAAATAAATATATAGTACAATGTAATACTGTAAAGATACCAAAACTGAACACAATGTTGCTTGCATTTAACACATTGCTAATAAAGATTCCAGTAAGATTTTTTTTGTAAATCTGGCAAACTTTTTCTAGTATTTTGATGGAAGAATAAAGATTTGTAAACAGTTTTCAAGTTTTGTTTTTTCATTTTACAATTGATTTTTGTATTTATTTCTACAATAAATATATATTCATTACTTTCTCCTGATTATGTAAAAGAAAAACATGGTCTTTGTAGGAAATTAGAACAATATACAGACATAAAGAAGTCAGAATTTCATAGTTCTCTATAATACCCACCTTTGACACATAGTGATAATCTATTCTTGTTTTTTTTTCCTTAAGAAAAGGGACCTCACTATGTTGCCAGGCTGCATGGCGCACTGCAGCCTTAAGCCTGATTGGGCTCAGAGCAATCCTAGGACTTGGGTCTACAGGCCAATACATAATGTTACATAGGTGTGATCATACCGTACATTCTCTCTTTATTATGGACACCTTTTCTCCACTGTCTTCCCCAATTCCATGTAGCCATGCTAACATTCTATTTCTCTATAATCGTATATCCTATACATACATAGATGCATACTATTCTGAATCATTCTCATGGCTATAAAACACTACATAGCATTCGAACCATAAGTCCGTTATATTCATGTCATTAGGCATATTCTTTACTTTCAGTTTTTGGTGATTATAAACAATGGTGCAATAAAAGTCCTTGTATGTTATAAATTCATACACATTTTTTTCTTTAATTTTATGAACATGATCTGTACTTTTATTTCTATAAGAGAGATTTCCAGGAATAGAAGTGTTGAGTAGAAGAGAATATGTATTTTTAATTTCTATAGATATTGCCAGATTTCCTTCCCAAAATACTATAAATCTTGACTTTCCCACCAGTAATGTGTATCATACTACCCTTTCCTCCACATACTTGTCCAATAAGCTTATTGTTATTATAATGTTAATTTTTCTGTCTTTTTTGGAATTTGTGCATCTTTTCACATTTATTGGCTGTTTTCTGGATTCACATCTATATTCATTTTAATTGAGTTGTTCATCATGCGATAATGTAGAAATTAATGCTTTGTTATCTGAGTGGAAAATGTACTTTTCTTGTTCCATTAGTGCCCATTGATTTTTATGGGATTTTTTTCCATACAAAATTTTTAATTTTTAAATAGTCAAATATCTTTATCTCGTATTACAGATTTTGGATTTCCTGTGTTGCTAGGAAGATCTCAGAAATTCAACTACTGTGTATGTTTTCTCATATATTTTCAGCAAAGATTTTTATTATTTCTAAGCCTTTATTCATCTAGAATTTTTAATAGAACATATTTTTATTTCTTTCCATATGAATAGCCAGTTCGCTATTAGGTCAATTTTACAAAAAGAAAAACAGCTGAGGACTTAAACTCAGATATTAAGGCATGCTACAAAGCTACAGTAATTTAAAACAACGCAGTATTGATACAAAGACAGATCAATGAAACAGAACAAAGAGCTTAAAATAGGCCAATATTTTTGTGATATGTGACTTGCTACATTATAAGGTTGACACGCAAAAAAAGTGAGAGAAGATGAAAGATGGCTTATTTAGTAGATGGTCTTAAAGAAATTAGTTTACATGGAAAAATAAAGTGAAAAACAAAGGTGTATTTCAAATGGGTTAAAGACTTGAGTACGAAAGCTGAAACATGAAGAAAACATAGGGGAAAATCTTGGTGATCATGTGGCAAAATATATACATATATATAGAAAACATGTATATATGGACATACACATATATAGGGACATATATAGGATATATATATGGATATATGGATATACACATATATAGGGATATATCCAGATATAACTATATATGTGCATATGTATATATAGAGAAAGTTGAATAATACCAAGTTTTGAAGAGAATATAGAGAAATAAGAGCTTTTATGCAAAACTAATGTGAGTGACAGTCATAAGGTTTTTCTGGAAACAATCTTACTATACTTAATGAAATGGTGAATTTTTAGATGTTAATCTCACTCTGAAAATAATTCCCAGACAAACTCTTAAAACTCCTATAAGAAACATGTACAAGCAGACAATTCACTATTGCTGCTTTATGTATTTGTCACAAGAAGAATCAATAAATACAATGATAATTGGTGCATATGATGGGATCCCACATGTACAAAACGTAATGTTTCATGAAAACAATGTTTAAAAAAAGAATGAAATCAGTAGCATAATACCAGTTGCAAACAGTTAAGTGTGTATACATGTATATACACACATTTATATATGTAAGTATGTATATATGTATATGTACACACACATAAAATCATACAATATATTTTACATATACAAGAACATGTATCTAAATATTATATTGGTAATCTATGGGATTAAAAGAATGGGAATGGAGATTAGGAATAAAATAGAAAATGAAATAAAACAACAAAAGGACCTTGTTTAGAAGCATGTTATGGAGTACTACACAGGGGGTGCATAGTTAACCCAATTCTGTAACTCAGATCAAATACTAAAACAATAAACAAAAATAGTATAGAATAAGATCAATAAATCCTCTCATTTTTCAATTCTAGAAACAGACCCTGAGAGATTAAGCTCCCTGCTCAGGTCATTTAGCCAATTAGTGGCCATACCAAGACAAAAGCCAAATATACAGACCATTTTACCCCACTGCCTCCTTTACATAGCTTTAAGCAATGGAGATATAACCATAGCTTAAAAGTTGTCAAGGAGTCTCATATGCCATAAAATTTTAAATCAACTTAATGATAGCATAGATTTGGGGCAGTGGATGTCTTGGGTTTTGTCTGCCCAACCTCCTTTCCTTTGGGACTTAGTCCTCCCTAGCTCCATATGTTTCTGGCGGAATGCTGATCCCAGGAACCCCTGCATAGCCACCACCACAACCACCAGGATGGGTACCTAATCCAAGCTAATTTAATTACGCTCTCTCCCAAGGAATTGAATCTTGAGCAGAACACAGAGACTGATATGGGTGATGGACCCAACCAAAAGAGAAAGCCCCGAACTCCTGCTCATCAGATGGGTGAAGCAGATGTTCCTGTCTTTCTCAAAGTCTGCTAGTTCAGCTCTTTCTTGGATTGTGTGGGTTGCCCAGCCTCTCCCCAAAATGTTTTTGTTGATTAAATTAGTCTTTGTTGTTGTTAGCCTGTCTAAATGTAGTATGCTAATTATAATAAACTTGAAACATTCAATAAACAGTCATTTTTCATGGTGCTTTGGAATGTGACTGGGCTGTGGAGGGGGTTGATCTGAATGGCCCATGTTTCTTAAAACAGATTTTCATGAAAGTATAATTTTTACGGCTTTTTATTTGGTAGCAAACAGAGAATTTCAAATCCATTGGATCAGTCATTCCAAAAGGGACATTTCAATATCCTAATGCCTGGAGGCACATTCAGCATTGCTGAGTGTTAGAAGATCTGGAATTACCTGAATGTGAACCTCTCTGACTTCTTTCTTTGCTCTCTTCCTTCACTACCACCTCTCCCACCTCTTTCCTCATGGGAAGGAAAATATAAATCTCAGTAGCATACTGGTCGTATGTAGATAAGGGTGCAACATTTACTGGATGACTGTACATTTTCCGAAGAAAAAATTGTTTAAACACTTTCTCTTTTTTCCACTACCGAATTATGTCCCATATGCAGTCTGCTACAGAAAGTAATGAAGTGAATAAATATATTAAAAAGTAAAATCCTGCTGTAGCTACCTAGAACATAAATCATTATAGCACAAATGCATTTGCTGTTTGTGTTTCTGGAACTCAAAATATTTCACATATTATCTCAGTTCCTAACATCCCCATGAGATAGGTAGATAACCGTTGGTATGCAGCACCTTTTGACCTAAATGTCTAGAACATTCTGTGCACACTTTATCCTCCTTAAATTCTTATGAGTCAGCAAGATAGCAAGGGCTGACCTCCTTGCTTTACAGTAATAGAAACAGACTCAAGAGAGACAATGACTTACCTGATGTCAAACTGCAGTTTGGCCACAGAAGTAGATATTGTGCTATCTACAGTATCTCCCATAAATATCACTTAAGAAAGTGAGAAATGAGATGCTTGGGTCAAAAGAAACGAAAAGTGAGACAAAAGAGGGGAGACAGTGATGGTCACCTCACTTCAAGTTATTGAACTACTCTCATAAAACAAACTAGAAAAAAAATTTCTTGGTAGCTAAGACAAGGTCAGGTTTCTGGGAGAAGTAAGTCTATTTTATCTCCTTCTCTTCCCTTCCACTTGCAGTGAGCAAGGTAGCGAGGAGTGAAGATGGGAGAAGGGAAGAACACCAGACCCCAAGGCAATGATCAAACTGCTTTGAAAGGTAAATCAGCACTGATTTTAGGGGGTTTTTGTGCAACTAAAGGCAAGAGAAGAAGATGACCATACGTCTCTAGGATGGAAATGACTGTCACGCTCTAACTCAGGTTGTCAGTTGACCATGGCTTGGCAATGCAACAGTGAAATGTTTGAAGCTACAAGTGCCTTCAGTGGTGTAGCAAACACTAGCTATTACCTTAAGATCTCTGGCATGATATTTTCTTCCACCAAAATTTGAATTTTTTCAGAGGACAGTGGAGTTCAGAATTTAAACCTTGCCACAAAAGCAAAGCCAACATATTTAAACTACTTCTCTTAATCTTCCCAGCAGTTACTCCAACAGATAAAGGAGCTTTGGTACCAACTCACTTCTCGTTTTCTTGATAAAGAGAAACTAATGATCTAGAGATTTCTATGACGTATTTTTGAACTAAAACATTATCATATGCATTTATATAGCTTCTTTATTTTTGTACCAACACATACCTTAGCAAGGCAATGATAAGAAAAGTGGCCACCCATAACAAAAACAAAACTTCGTGTGCATCTGGAAAACTTCTTTTGAATGAGAAAAATAGTCACTTGTCAAATGTGATATGGAAGTTATTTTGGTGAATCACATACCCATTTCTACTAGAGAAACACGTCACATGGAATAGTTTGTGCTACAACAGGAAGGGAGCCTCTCTAAATAAAAATGGAGCAATAAAGAACATTTCCTTCTAGCCATCTAGTATGTCACTAAATGCATTTCTACCTGGTTTTGTCTATAGAGATAAGACATTTTTAACTTTCCAACTAAGCAACAAATGTACTGTAAGTAGTTGCATAGAACATCGTTTGTGTGGACTTTTGGATCAGAACTGGAACTGACATTAGAGAAATTTGGCAATTGCAGTATTTTCAAAGAAGTTAGAATTCAATTACACAAGGGACCTGTAGCATATTGTTGGTGATCCACTCAGACCACTTTGGATCCCTTTTACTATTTCTGTGCCAACCCACCTCCACCCCTCGCCCCTCACATTAATCTCTTTGGCTTTTAATGGCCAATACTGTCCCCCACTACACTGCCCTTAGGCAACTGGAAGCAGGGCTTTGCCCAAAACGGTAAAAGGAAGTTCCTGGGAATATATTCTCCTTGCCCACTCCTCCTCCCCCTACCCTCACTATAGCCCTTAGCAAAAGACTAGCTGCTGCTGGACTGTGGTCATCTCAGTTTCTTTGGCTAGGGCCAAGACATTCAGAGATGTGACTAAAACCCCAGCCCTTGCCTTTGGGATCAGGCTAAGGCCCAGAAAGATGTCATCTGAAATCCCACCTTTGCTAGGCCTGCCCCCTCTCCCTTGCCAGCTTTTCCTGGAAGTAGCTCCTTAATAAATCACTTGGCCACAAGTCCTCTCTGAGCCTGCTTTTAGGGAAAGTAACCTAAGACAGTAGCTGAAAACAACTGATAAAACAACACCATCTGCATTCCCTACTAATCTATAATTAGTACTGTATATGTATCTATACTGTTCCAAAACAGAATTTTCTCTGAATTGGTTTATACTAATCAACTTCAATTCCACATAGTTCACTAATTACCTTCCTAAACCTCTCCATCAAAGAGATTATAAAGCTAAGTATCACCCAATTGCATATGAATATCAAATTGAAAATTGGAAGAACACAAATTAGTGGAGATGTTAAAATCACGTTTAGCTTTGTAGCAGTTTTGAAGATGTTTTGATGAAAAAACTTGTCAAATGCCTTTCAAGTAACCTTTTAAAAATGATCTATAAATTATTTCTTTATGCCCTTTCAGAGAGATTTGTCTACTTTCAAATTAAGATAGCAGTTGTTTAGCTAACAGGATTTAATTTTGAGAGAAGACAAACTATGAAAATGTTAGGGAGAAAGTCATGATAAATCAGGAGCATTTTTTAAAATGAGTAGTAAATGTTTCTTGACCCACTTCCAACTCATTAAAGTATTTCTGAATCCAATCTGAATCCTTGCCTCAGAACCTTAATAGCCTTTAGTGAGAAAATTGAATTAACTTTTTGAATTTAACTTATAAAGGTCAAAAGGAACATATTTTGGATGACATAGGAGATTAAGTATGTGCTATTTCATTTTCCATTGTTTAATGCCTAATATATCATTTATTTGAAAACAATCAGGGAAAAAATATTTTCATGCAGAATGATGTTCATCTTCTAATTAGGAAAACATGATCATAATCCTTTTAGATAAATTTTGTCTCTATTGTTTGAAAACAGAAAAAAAATCCATATCTAATATGGGTTACATCTTGAATAATAAGTAAACCTATATACAACCAAGAGTAAACTAGAGAACAGAAGCAGTATACGTCCCTCAAGACAAATCCAAAATCAAGGTAAATCCATTCATGCCATAAATATTTACTGAACAGCTAATATGTGTCAAACACATATATGCCTCCTCCCCTCATGGAACTTAGTCCAGAAGTTTTTCTTCTCAGGTTTTCTTTACCTTTTGTGACTTCTTTGCAGGGCTTGACACTGCTAACCAATGTACTCCCTCGAAATTACCTTCTTTAGAGTCTAGAGAGAGTCTGGACCTCTGAAATACTGATCCCTCCTGGCTTCCTCCTGTTTTTCTTCATTTCCTTCAGCTCCTTTGTTTTGTTCATCTCCAAATGTTGATTTCTCTGAGTCAGTTCACATCTAGCCATTTACTTGGCTTGATCTACTCTGTACAAGTTGCTGACGCCAGATAAACTTTTCTAATTTCAACTAATCTTCCGTGGTCTAGATGCATACTTTTAACTGTCCACTTCACTGCTCCACCTGGATAACCCAGATACTTCAAACTCAAGGGTCCTCCCTCTTCTCACCAGAAAACAGCAAAGGAGAAAATTATCCTTCCCTGTCTTCCCAATCCCCATGAAACACAGAACCCCATTAATGACAAAACCAACTTAGCTGCCTTAGATCAGAAAACCTATTATCTGGACCTCTTTAATAATCCTTATCTGATCTTTTGGTTTCCAATCTCTTCACACTTTTCCACTGAATCACAATTCATGTAATACCATTAAAGTTATCAATTATAAATCAGATATGAATAATATTAATCTTCACTTTAAAATCTGCATAGCCATTTTTAAAATCATAATATAAAAGTGAAACTTCTAAATAGGGTACACAATGCTCTTCCAATCTAATCTCAGCCTGCCTTTTACACCTTAATCTCTATCCAACCCTATCACAGATCCAACAGTGCTGGTTTATCACTGTTTATTGAAATCACCAGGCATTTTCAAGCCTCTGTGTTTTTGCTCATGCAATTTTTTCTGCCTGCAATCCTCCCTACACCACCTCATATCTGACTCATCCACATAACTGAAAGTATCTTGACTTTTATTCATTTTTATACCTTCAGAACATAGCCTGTGCTTAGATTCTCATGGATTTTCAATTAATGTTGAATTCAAAATCCTTTCTAATGTGGTTCCCACTTTCTTTTACTGTCTTATCTCTAGCCTTTCACCCAATTCAACAAATTTTCTAGTCAGATAAGTTATTCATTATGACTGAACCGATGAGGCTCTCTCATGCTTTAGCCTCTTTGTGAAATCCTATTCATCTACTAAGAGTCAACACAATCTAGACTAATATATACTCAACGCATGTTCTCATTTGTTCTATGGAGGTTTTCCCATCTTCTCTCTTCAGATACACCCAAGTGAAATTATTCACCCTCTTTCTCAATAACTTATTATCCAAAATATAATACCAGATTAAATCATATATGTGTATGTGTTGGTCTCTCACACTGAATCATGAGATACTTATCTTGTTTCATTTATTATATATGCAGAAACTAGCATAATACAAGGTACTCAATAAGTATCTAAAATTTTGAATGGAATTGATCTGAATTGAAAAACAGACCAGATTAGTTGGGACATAGGATTCTTATATTCTCATGGTTCACAACCGTAGCTAGCATTAAAATATCATGGGGAGCTTTTATAAAACACTAACACCCCTGCCCCATCTCAAGATAATCTCATTTAATTGGCCTAGGGAGGGTCCAGCACCAGTACTGTCTCCAATGTGATTGGAATGTTGCAGTGATGGTGGCAGGCAGCACTGGAGGAATGAGTAAGGGTCAGATTGCAGAGTTCTGCAGATGCCAGCCCAAGGAAACTCAGGCACTAACTTGCTCTGGGGCCACATCCCTCATCATGGATTTGCTGGTTGAAGGGTCTTAGGAGACTTGAATGAGTGTTAATTTTCCGTAATGAAATTATGCAGTGTCCTGAGGGCTACTTACCCTCTCCACGCAAGATACACAGTACTAAAAAATCCCTCCCCCCCCTTCTCTCCCTCTCCCTTCAGCTGCTTGAAACTAAAACAAATATCCTCTCTGTCTGCCTCTTGGTTTACATGAAAAGCTAATATTATAATGGTGGAACACTGTAAGCACCAATGTGGGTTCTCAGACTCCATTTGCGCCTTGGCTCATAGCCGTCGCTGGTGAGCCCCACAACTCAGACCCTCCTCAGCTTCTGAGTCATTTTGACAGAGATAGCAAAATTTACAACAGCTTCAGCACAACGCTTAACAGGATCTGGCATCCCATAAAGCTGCCAGCCAGAACATTAAGTTCCAGGGACGTGACTCCAAGACTGCCTCTGAATCCTGGCACCGCTTATGGTTCATGTTTCCCCAAGAGGTGGTCACCCTGGCTATATTACCTGGTAGTGCCTCATTTCCATAGGAAGAACACCCAGATCTCATGATATTACTGATCCTGCATCATCCCTCTACCCTCAAACACCACCATATAGACCCCATGTGTGCAAGGTCTTATCCTATGGTCTCTCAGCTTCAAACCCATTCTATACTCTACTCTGTGATGCTGAAACTGGGACACTGCAAATCACATTTCAGCTTTGCTGGCTGGCTCTGTTAGACTCTTTTAATAGGGCTGTTAGAAGGAGATTGCTTCTTTCTGTTCACTCCTGTGGGCTTCCTGTTCCTGGCAGTACTGACCAGCAATGCCTGTTCTTCACCCTGGTCATGCCAGTTAATTCCAGTACTAGCTGTTGAATCCAGGTTGCAGATTTTTCAGCTACATCATGTTGTCTCAGAGACACCAGCAGTAGCCAGTGTCCCCTCTTTAGAAATACAGATCCTAGGTCCACAGGGCCCCTGCTCTGACTATCACACACCACAGCAGCAAAGCAGCAACCCCACTCTTTCTCAGAGGTCTGAAATCCAGCCCTCTTGGAGGCCCTCTCCAAGCTTTTAAGTTTTAAAGACTCCAACCACTTTGTGCTCTCAGCCCCTCCCAGCCCTGGGAGCAATAGCTATCTTCTACAGTTGTTAACTTGGAGATTTTTTTGTGTTCTCTTTTTCCTTTTCAATTCTTCACTGATTAACTAAAAATTCTTTATGTTAAATTCTCACTGTTAAAATAACTGGTGGGGGGTTCCTTCCTTTGATTGCACCCTATTATTCAAGGCCTGGCTCTAACAGCAATATTGGCCCAAATTATGTTGCAACCATTTTTTTTTTTTTTTTTTTTTTTTTTTTGAGGTGGAGTCTTGCTCTGTCACCAGGCTTGAGTGCAATGGCACCATCTCGGCTCACTGCAACCTCCGCCTTCCAGGTTCAAGTGATTCTTGTGCCTCAGCCTCCTGAGTAACTGGGATTACAGGCACACGCCACCGTGCCCAGCTAATTTTTTTATTTTTAGTAGAGATGGGGCTTCACCATGTTAGCCAGGATGGTTTCAATCTCTTGACCTCATGATCTGCCTGCCTCAGCCTCCCAAAGTGCTGGGATTACAGGCATGAGCCACTGCATCTGGCCCCACAACTACTTCTATACGTTGAATCTCTTAGCAGTCCTCATTGGAATCTGTCTCTGTAACCACAACCAGAAATACTTGAGTCATTATGCTTGATCCACCACTGATGACTGATGTAGCATAGCCACAAGTTCTGGACTATTTAACATAAATTTTATTTACTTACAAAATAAGAATGATACTAGTAGCCTATTTTTTAGGAGTAATGAGTATAACCAGGAGATCTTTAGCACTTATAAGGAATGTTTCCATGGCATCTTTGGAAATACTATCACCTACAGAAGCACCTGGCTTCCTTTCCAGGGCTCTCAGTTGTACCAGGCATCAAAGGTAAAAGGACAAATTGCAATGAGATGGATGCTAGGGGAGGATAAGCTCCCTCTCTAGCTAAACAACTCACTCTCATACCACAGTTTCACAGACACATGATATAAAATGCTCTCTCAACATGCCTTAATATGATGTTGATTTTTAGATTAATTCCAAGGTGGTTGAATTTTTAAATAAACTTACAAAGTATTGACATGTATAGGACTATCCAAACTGATATTGTGTAATCTATGCTTACATTTTACATAAATTATTTTAATTAATTCTTACAACAATTCTATAAAATAGATTATATTATTATGTCTCTTATTGCAAATGAGAAAACTGAGACACCAAGAGGTAGAATAACCTGTTGATATCTTTCTGTCTCCCATCTGTCACCTTCCTAGCCCTGAGAAGAAGCCTGTTTCCCCTCTTAATCTTAACTCTGGTGCCCCTATCTCTACATCGTTGGCTGGTGCCATGCCTGTCGCTAAATTTATCTGATTGGCTCATGATCCCCAACTTCTTCCCTCCCTTTTTCCTATGGGACAACATAGTCTGTGTTGATGATGGAGTGTAATAACTTATAAGCAGCTGAATTGGGATTCCGACTACAGAGTACAAAGTCCACAACTATTTGCCACCCTACTATTCTTATTCCGCATATCCACTCTGTGAATGTAGCACTTACATTAAAGGCTCCATATAGTTTGTCTTTACTAATGTTCAGATGAGTGATTACTTTTAAAATAGCTTAAGGAATAATTATATTTCACTCAAATCCTCTCCATAACTTCCATGATTTGGGATTATAAGCATGCTTTTCTATATATTGCAGTTCTTACCTTATGAACTTATGGAAGCTCATTAGCAAACCATGCTAATTGAATCTAATATATTTGTCTGTGGGAGTTAAGTTAGACATGGTGGTAAGGTTCTTAGGTCAGTCCATAAAAATTGTGCAGTTGCTCATCATATGCTCAGAAAACTGTGACTTAGTAGTAAAGCTGAAAAAAAAGAGTTACATTTTGCTTTTAAGATTATAAAGTAGATTTCTAAAATAATTTGTAATAATTTTTAAAGGCTATAGAACTCAGCAGAGGTATGAGAAGGCCATGTTTTGGTGGGAACACACAGAGGAAATCGCAGAAAACAGGAAGGAGCCTGACCTCACGCTTCGCCCAAGGGGAAAACAGCATTCTGCCTGTCTACACACCCGACAGTCAATACAGACTATGTGCTCCCATAGGAAAAAGGGAGGGAAGAAGTTGAGGATCATGAGCCTATCAGATAAATTTAGCAACAGGCATGGCACCAGCCAACAATGTAGAGAGAAGGGCACCAGAGTTAAGATTAAGAGGGGAAACAGGCTTCTTCTCAGGGCCAGGACAGATGAGGGGTAGAAAGAAAATTCCTCTGAGTGACAGCTTTGTTACCGGAAGTCAATGTGATGGGGCCCAATCAAAGAGAAGAGGAGATCTCTTTAATAAAAGAGCACTTCACTATGATACCATCACGGGTCAAAGCCATGTAATAAATGAGCCACAGGTAAACTAGGCATATTGTTGAGGTCATTTCTACACAGTACTTTCAAGAATTTCAATTATTCTTGCCTTCTATTATTTAGTTGTTTAGATAAGATTTTAAATAGACCTTGTTTCCAAGGAGAATCTATTACTCAGAGACACTTTTAGCAAAATCCTACTGATAAAGAATAAATTCCAACTGTTTAATTCTGAAGAGATTTTACATTTTTAAGCTCATTCATCTATTCATTCAGTCAACAAATATTTATCCTTACCATGTGCAGGGTATTGACCTGGGTGCTGGAAGATACAACAGTGAGCAAAACAGATAAAAAGTGTCTGCCGGCCGGGCCTGGTGGCTAACACCTGTAATCCCAGCACTATGGGAGGCCGAGGCAGGTGGATCACCTGAGGTTAGGAGTTCAAGACCAGCCTGACCAACATGGTGAAATCCCATCTCTACCAAAAATACAAAACTTAGCCAGGAATGGTGGCATACGCCTATAATCTCAGCTACTCGGGAGGCTGAGGTGGGAGGATCCCTGAGGTGGAGGTTGCAGTGAGCCGAGATTGCGCTACAGCACTCCAGGCTGGGTGGCAGAGCGAGACTCCATCTCAAAAAAAAACCCAAAAAACTAAGTGTCTGCTATCAGAGAGCTTACATGCTAGTTTTATGACAACTGAAGATTCATCTGCAAATAAATTAATTTCCAAAAAGGTTTCTTTTTATAAGGTGTCAATCCTGAACTTCAGTATTTATAAATATGTAAGATTTAGGATGCCATCAGATAGCTTCAATATTATGTAAATTTAAAGAAAATATATGACACAGGCCAGGCACAGTGGCTTATGCCTATAATCCCAGCACTTTGAGAGGCCGAGGCAGGAGGATCACTTGAGGCCAGGAGTTAGAGACCATCCTGGGCAACAAAGTGACACCCTATCTCAACAAATAATCAAAAAAATAGCCAGGCATGTTGGTGCATGCCTGTAGTCCTAGCTACATGGGAGGCTGAGGCAGAAAGATTGCTTGAACCCAGAAGATTGAGGCTGTAGTAAGCCATGTTAACACTACTGTACTCCAGCCTGGGCCACAGAAGCCCTGTCTCAAAAATAAATAAATAAATAAATAATAAATAAATAAATAAATAAATAAATAATATAGATTCACAGACTGATGAATAAATCATCCTCTTAAAGTCATATCAGATAAATATGACTTGTGCTGTTTTTATTTTGCCTCATAGTTTTGGGCTTATACGTGTTTAAACTACTTAAAGCTATTATTTAGAGCACAAAGATAAAAGACAAAGTGAATATAAGAAATGTAAGCTATATACCATGAAAAGTAACAGGATTTTGTCCTGCTACTCTATTAATTCACACCTATTTGACTCAAAAGCTGAAACTTGTCTTTGAATGTGTTTTGCACAATGTGTAAGAAATTTCTACCTCATCACAGAGGTTCCAAATATTGTCAACTGAACATATATCTGGATACTTCTGTAAGTCTGTTGGAAGTTCTTAATTTAGGAAATAAAAACATGATACGTAAGTGTCTACTGAGGGCTAGAGGAAATTACCCAATTAAAAGAAAGAATACAATACTCTGGAGAAAAGGAAATGCCAAGATGTCAAAACCTCTCTCAAGTAAAATCTTATGGATAAAGCTCAGCCTTTCTACATAGAATGACAGAGGATTTGGGTATGACTTCAACTTTTAATAGATGTTTTTCTCTAAAAGGGATAACTCAAGTCTATGAAAAAAAGATAGTAGGTAAAAATTTGAGTGAAATAAAATCAGTGAAATGTCATATGTAAATGGGAAAAATTTTAATACAATTTGATTAATTTTGACTCCACTAATTCAGAATTTCAGAAAGATTCATAAGACATACACTGAAGTTTATCTTTGTTGTAATCTGGGGGAAAAGATCTTCTAGGTCAATGTTTCCCAAACTTTAATGTTCATAGGAATCACCAGAGGATCTCATTAAAATTCAGATTCTGATTCAGTAGCTCTGTAGTGGGCCCCAAGATTCAGCATTTCTGCCAACTTTAATTGAGATACTTCTGCTACTGATCTAAAACATGCTTTGAGCATCAAGAATTCAAGTAAATCAGCAAGGTAGATTGCAAAAGAAATGATCAACCAACCAACACACACTTCCACAACATCCTTGGGGGAAAAATGACTGCTTACAAATGACTCTATGTTGTTCATTAAAACAGTTGTGGTAGGAGTTTTACTTGGCAAGATGGTGTAAACAGCTAATTGGAGTTAATGCACATTGTCAAAAATACAAACCAAGGTTTTCTTTAAAAAATACTCTAGTGAGCCAATTTTTCATTCTAGTTTCTCTTCATTTATATAACCTTCATTTTAATTAACAAACATGGAATTTGGACATCTGAAATCAAAAGAGTGATATGATTATCCATCTTTAATTCTTCTTGAGTCATTTTCCTATCATGTTTGAGATCTCCCCGTTTACTTACTTATTCGTTTACTAAGAAAAAACAGGAAAATGCTGATGAGAGCAAATTCGAGGGAGATAAATTAAATACAGATCATAAGATGCCCCTTCCTCCCTCATTCCACTCCATATCTGGTGAGATAAACAGTTAAGTATTTTTAAGGTAAATGTTATTATATAGCCCAAACTATAAATAATAATGCATTAAAAGCTTCAATGTGGTATTTTTTATGGGTCACTACCATGGCTGGCAATTAGCTGAGGCTATCCAAAAGACTTTGATGTACCTTGGTCCTATTTGCAGGACATGCTAAAGAAATATAGAACCTGCAGCATATCTGTCTATATTCACCAATTATTTGGTTTCTGGTGGCAAATGAAGAGTCCCTCCACTAGAGAAAAATAGCAGCAGAGGACAGAGGTGAAGATGTAACACCAGGAGTACACAGCAAGGCATCTGGAGTGCAGTAAGAGAGAGTCCAGGGGAACAGGAAGAGACAGGAAGATGAGGGAAAAAGAGAGAAGCACAAAGACGCATCATTCAAGAAAGAGAAAAGGAAAGTAGAGAAAAAAAGATTTTAAGAAGGTTTGAGAAAAACCAAAGTTTGAGAAAAAGCAAAACTTTGAGAAAAGCCAAAGTTTTAGCCATACAAACTGCCTGCACTGTGTCTGGAAAAGGAGGTTCCCCAAGCTGCACAGAACACATGTAACACCAGTACCATCCAAGATGGCAGAGAGATTCCCACACACCAGCATATCATCCAGGTGGAAAGCACTTTCCTGCTTCAGAGATGCATAGATTATTTAGTTTCCTGCCATCAAACAATCCAAGAATAATTGACTACTCTGTGGCTGCGTCTGTGTTCACTAAGCAAATTTTCTTTTCTCTGGAGGAAAAAAAGTCTAACAAAATAAGCCCTGCAGTAAACTTGACATTTGTATTTCTCATTAGAATTTAATAAATTGGCACAGATGGAAAAAGAAAGATGCAAGGAGGGGTGGAGGAAGAAGAGAACGAGCCCAGAGATAAATCACGGCTTGAGCTGTCCCTCTTACGAGTAAATTGGGTATAGAAACCAGAATTTGCCAAGTAAAGTGTAGCCTCGGTAGATCAAACTTCACAAAGTGGGAGATAAATACCAGATGAACAGAATCAGATCAGAAATCAAAAGAAAACTATTGGGCATAAGAGAAAAATTTGAGTAGGAGCCAAAATAGAAAAAAAATATATATATACATAGAGGAATCAAAATTGGAAAAGCAAAGAGAACTGAGGTTCAAGAAAAGAAAGTATGATGTAAAATAAGCTGTAAATGTGGATGTACTTCATTCATAACATTCTTTTTATGGGAATTCCAGTGTGATTCCAAGAGCTCAGAATGGATTTAAAAGAAAACTCCGAGACCTAATATCTTAACGATCTTTTATTTCCAGCCTAGAGACTACCAAAACTTCACAGGACCATCTAAAGCCACTTCCAGCTGGCAGAGGTGGCCATTTTCTCCCATGCATGCAGGAGCAGAGTGGTGAGTCTCCAGCCTCGCACAGTTCTCCATCCCATTGCTCCAATCCAAGCCCTAGCCCTGCTGGAAAGAACACCAGGGACCACATAAAAGTAGAACAGACAGAAGACGTAATAACTCCCTTAAGATACCTTAACAAGCCATATATTCTGACCCTGAGATCATTATTACATTTGGATGAGTAGGCCCAGTCTCAAATAAAATGGGAAGAAGCATTTGGGGCTACTGAGGAATTTCCTTGAGTATGGATCTTCTATAAATTTGATCTTCCAAGAACTATGCTGGGGATGAAGAGCAATGGTGCTGCTGTCAGTCTCTGCTTAAGTTGAGTAAGTCACAGTACTTCTGATGATTTCTATGTTTACTAAGGGGTCGTCTAGACTGATATTCCTTCAAGAAAGAAGAAAAAAAATAATAACCAGGATCACTTTAGCCCTTAGCAAGTGAGAGCTGGTGGGTGATTCTGTAAGTTACTTGATGTCTTTTCTCAGCATTTCTTACTAGTTGATAGGAATCCACACCTGAAAACATCAATTTCTACTCACCCTTCACTCTCTGATTAAGGATGCAATACTCTGCTTTGACTGATCTTTACACCTCTTGTTAGTGACTAATAATCTGTTGGTGAATTGAAAATATAGGCCCTGTCCAGTGCTAAAAAAGACATTCCCTGGAAATGAACTAAAATAAAACAGTCATATGATCTTATAAATCTCAGTATGTATGTCTTTAAGACTCACCAAGATATTTTGTAATAAAAGCAACACTCAATCTTTTCCAACAAGCACCAATGGCAAAGTTAACAATAAGAACCACAGAGGTCTCAAGAGGAAAGTTGCAAAAAGAAATGAGAACTCTGCTCCCAGGGCTTTCCCTAAGTAAAAGAGTGAAGTAAAAGGGAAGTTTTTCTTTGGGCTCTACCAAGGACCTCACTTTTTCTAGGTCCTTATATCAGCCTTGCCCTGTGAGTTCCACATCCCCAGTGCCACCCATGCTCCATGCTTCTATCTGCATCTTGGTGGCCTATAGCACACTTGCACTCATGGAGAAGTTCCATTTAAATGGAGCTTCCTTGGGCAGCATCCTAGCTAAGGGTAGGACATGGGGCAAAAGCAAGGTGAAGACCAACATGCCTGTCCAGAAACAAAATTCTGATGACCCAAACTATTAAGCCCTCAATAAAACTAGTCTGTGTTGTCAGAAGTCAGAATAGTGTTAACCTTTAGGTGGGTGGTTAGTGATTGGAAGGGAGCAAGGCAGACTTCGGGGTATTGGTAGTTTTCTATTGTTGACCAGTGCTGGTTCCAAGAGTACGTTCACTTTATGAAAATTCATTATAGTAAGTGAGCTATACACTTAATATATGTGCCTTTTATTGTATGTATAATACATCAAGAAAGTGTTAAAATAAAATATAATGGCCTTAGGAATGACACAATGTAAGAGATTGAAGAAGTTCAGAATAATTCAAAACATAATCAACATTACCTAGATATTTTAAGAAAAAGCAAAATGACATCTGATGACACTATTCCTTGTAAATATTTCTTCCCAGTCCATCCTTGCTGGGAAGTATGGTTTTTAAAAGGTTTTCACCAGCCTCAAGCTGGCTTTCAATGTCTTGATTTTGTGGGATGTCTGTAGAAAAGGAGTTAGAGAATGTCTCTAGCATTGTCCTGTGAAGAAGGCAAGCATTGCTGAGTTGGATCATTTGAGCCAGAGGCCACTGGTTGATTGGATTATCCATCCAATTCCCCTGGTTCAGGGTCTCATTCTTAGCAAGTCATCCATAGAGAGAGAACCAAAATTACATTTATTATTCTAAATTAATAATGTTCTAATTTGACATAAATCTCTGTGGAGTACCAATCTTTTATCAATAGGAGGATTCTTTATAATCTAAAAAAAAGCTTATCAAATTATCACATAACAGTAACCATAATTTTTTGTTTAGCAACTGTGTTTGCAATAACAATGTCTGCAATAGGCTGGGATACAAATTAATCTCCCTAAAAAAAGCAACTGGTGCAAAGCACTGGGACAGGCTCCCTCATTGGCATGTGCATACGTTGTGTATTCCCTGGGCCAATGCAGTCAGACTGTGAGCAATTGCCTGCTTTATCCATGAATAAGACTGTGTGTGACTTCTACTGTGTGTCAGCTATAACAAACCAAATTATATTAAGGCAATGGAAAAAATATTTTGATGTTTCTATCAGCCTGATTATATTGTGCATTCTCAGAGAAGTCTTAAAAGAGATTTGTTACAATCAGATCTCGAACAATTGCTACTCTGGCAGTAGTAGAATTGGGGGAAAAGAAAAGATCAAGAATTTGATCAGGTGTTTTGTATTAGTCTTATATTCATGGCATTGAATTACATCATAATACCTGTTGATTTAATGGGATTTGATAATACCAAGAAAGAATCTCATATCACTAACAGAGAGAAGTAAAGGGACAAAGATTGAAAGGCAATTTTAAATATTTGTAAAAACATAAGGTTTCCAAATTTGCCATTAGTCTGTTTGCATGTTTTCCATAATTAAAATCTATTTTTTTCTGCCAACTAAAAGTTGTTTGTATTCATTTTACTTAACTCATTTTTCTTTTCCTTCATCTGTCAGGTATTCTCCTGCTCCAAAATGAAAATATTGTGGCTTATATATTTCATGCAGACATTTCAAATATGAATTTTCCATTCAGAGAAAATCTTGTCTTTTCCCTTTTGGGAGAATGTGTCGGCTTCTAGTTCATGCCATTATTTGAAAAATACCTAAAACATGCCATATTGTTAATCATCAGTTTCTCAATAATCATGAAGGAAACAGAGAAACATAATGTCTGACACCTAGACATGCCTAAATCACTATTTTCTCATACTTTATTCTTCTACACCCCACAAGGAGAAAAATGTCAACTGCTTTCCCAGAGCAACCTTGGAAAAATATATAAGATATCAACATTAGTTTTAGATCAATTGTTAAAATAATGCCTAGTGATATGGTTTGGCTGTGTCCCCACCCAAATCTCAACTTGAATTGCATCTCCCAGAATTGCAACATGTTCTGGGAAGGACCCAAGGGAAGGTAATTGAATCATGGGGATCAATCTTTTCTGTGCTATTCTCGTGATAGTGAATAAGTCTCACAAGATCTGATGGGTTTATCAAGGATTTCAACTTTTGCTTCTTCCTCATTTTTCTCTTGCTACTGCCATGTAAGAAGTGCCTTTCACCTCCTGCCATGATTCTGAGGCCTCCACAGCCATGCAGAACTGTAAGTCCAATTAAACCTCTTTTTCTTTTCAGTCTTGGGTATGTCTTTATCAGCAGCATGAAAATGGACTCATACAGTAAATTGGTAACAGGAGTGGGGTGTTGCTGAAAAGATACCCCAAAATATGGAAGCGACTTTGGAACTGGGTAACAGGCAGAGGTTGGAACAGTTTGGAGGGCTCAGAAGAACACAGGAAAATGTGGGAAAGTTTGGAACCTCCTAGAGACTTGCTTAATGGCTTTGAAAAAACTACTGACAGTGATACGAACAATAAGGTCCAGGCTGAGGTGGTCTCAGATGGAGACTAATTTGTTGGGAACTGGAGCAAAGGTGATTCTTGTTATGTTTTAGCAGAGACTGGCGGCATTTTGACCCTACCCTGGATATTTGTGGAACTTTGAACTTAAGGGAGATGATTTAGGATATCTGGCAGAAAAAACTTCTAAGCAGCAAAGCATTCAAGAGGTGACTTGGATGCTGTTAAAAACATTCAGTTTTAAAAGGGAAACAGAGCATAAAACTTCAGAAAATTTGCAGCCTGATGATGCAGTAGAAAAGAAAAACCCATTCTCTGAGGAGAAATTTAAGCTGGCTCTAGGAATTTGCATAAGTAGCAAGGAGCCTAATGTTAATCCCCAAGACCATGGGGAAAATATCTCCAGGCCATGTCAGAGACCTTCACAGAAGCCCCTCTCATCACAGGCCCAGAGACCCAGTAGGAAAAAATGTTTTCCTGGACCAGGCCCAGGGTCCCTGTGCTGTATGCAGCCTAGGGACTTGGCTGAAGGGGGCATATGTACAGCTCAGGCTGTGGCTTCAGAGGGTGGAAGCCCCAAGTCTTGGCAGCTTCCCAGTGGTGTTGAGCCTCCAGGTGCACAGAAGTCAAGAATTGAGGTTTGGGAACCTTCGCCTAGATTTCAGAAGATATATGGAAATGCCTGGATTCACAGGCAAAAGTTGGCTGAAGGGGTAGGGCTGTCATGGAGAACCTCTGCTAAGGCAGTGCGGAAGGCAAATGTGGGGTCAGAGTCCCCAAACAGAGTCTCTAACTGGGGCACTGTCTAGTGGAGCTGTGAGAAGAGGGCCACCATCCTCCAGAACCCAGAACAGTAGATCCACTGACATATTTCACCACGCATCTGGAAAAGCCACAGACACCCAACACCAGCATGTTAAAGCAGCTGGGAGGGAGGTGGTACCTTGCAAAGCCACAGGGGCAGAGCTGGTGTTGGGCCCACCTCTTGAGTAAGTGTGACCTGAATATCAGACCTGGAGTCAAAGGAGATCATTTTGCAGCTTTAAAATTTGACTGTCCTGCTGGATTTTGTATTTACCCAATACCTGTACCTCATTGTATCTAGGAAGTAACTAGCTTTATTTTTATTTTACAGGCTCACAGATGGAAGGGACTTGCCTTGTCTCAGATGAGACTTTGGACTATGGACTTTTGGGTTAATGCTGAAATGAGTTAAGACTTTGAGGGACTGTTGGGAAGATGTGATTGGTTTTGAAATGTGAGTACATTAGATTTGGAGGGGCTAAGGGCAGAATGTTATGGTTTGGCTCTGTGTCCCCACCCAAATCTCAACTTGAATTGTATCTTCCAGAGTTCCTACATGTTGTGGGAGGGACCCAGGGGGAGGTAACTGAATCATGGGGACTGGTCTTTCCTGTGCTATTCTCGTGACAGTGAATATGTCTCACAAAATGGGTTTATCCGGGGTTTTCGCTTCTGTTTCTTCCTCATTTTCTTCTTGCCACTACCATGTAAGAAATGCCTTTCACCTCCTGCCATGATTCTGAGACCTCCCCAGGCATGTGGAACTGTAAGTTCAGTTAAACCTATATTCTTCCCAGTCTTGGGTATGTCTTTATCAGCAGCATGAAAATGGACTAATACACCTAGATATAAGTTAAAGTTACCCACATCTAGGGATGAGCAAAAAGCTAGAAATAAAAGTATCTTAAATTTTTGAGCTTATTTTTTCTTTCCGTTCAGTTACAGTTAACTAGACTAGTTAGTTAGAAATCACCACCACCCAATATCTTCACCTAGAATGCTACTTCTTGGGGCACATGATGTACCAAACCCAGGTCAGAGAATCAAAGGAAAACCTCTCATCCATAAGCAAAAGAGAAATAACGAGAAGAAAAAGAAGACCTTAGAGAATTTGCAAAACACTTGGGGAGGAGAAAAAAAGTAGCATTCGATTTACATGCAAAGTGTTTAATGCCTAGTAACCTCCACCCCTAAGCACAGAATTCCTTTTTCTCCTAACTACTTTAGTGATCATTCCTCTGGCACTACAACTGTGAATTTTTCTTTGTATAATACATTTTTTTCTCCTTTTTTTGCTAAATTATATGAGCTAATTTAAATTATGAAAGCAAAATTTGACTTTTGCCTTTTGTCCATGTAACACAGTGGTTCTCTACCAGGGACAATTTTGTTCTCCAGGGAACATTTGGCAATATCTGGAGACATTTTTGGTTCTCATAACCTGTGTGAGGGACAACTGCTACCGGCATCTAGTGAGTAGAGGCCAGTAGATGCCTTAAACATCCTACAAGGCACAGAATGTCTCCTCCTTCTCACTAAGCCTCATTCCAAAAGAATCACTGGATCATTATTCAAGGTCATATATCTATCTAGAGAAAGCATAGGATACTTACAGCACACCCTGTGATCCAGATAAACTTGGTGTGGATATAGAGATCTGATGCACAGATCTACCTTCAAGGCATGAACTGCAATCCCAGCTGTTGCAAATACTATCAGCAAACAGCCTCTAGTTGCCAGGTGCTTCAAGATTTGCTTCAGCTGCAGAGACCATCCTCCGCCAAGGCCAACCCCTTCCAGGTGTGGACCACAACCAATGACTGATTGCAGGAAGGACATAAAGGCCTGGCCATTTCAGCCCACCATGGGACAACTCGGATGGGATAAATGCACTCCACAGCTTCCATAGGAGGACTGCCCAGCATTGCAATTCAACTTCTCCCCTTGCACAATCCTGCTTCTCTCTGCAAATTTTGACCCATACTGTACATTCTTCTTCCCAGTCTCTGAATCACCATCTGCTGCTGGAGGATCCAACCTGAGACCAGACTCCTTTGGATGGGAAGCTTCTGAGAAGAAAAATTTGGGGGACCCTAACACTCCACATGGAAAATAACTAGAAGAGGTTTATGGGGCCCACAGAACTGCTGAAGAAAGGTGCTGAGGGAAAATCAGTAGGTGTAGGCTCCATGTCAAAGCATGGAGAACTGAGCTATAGTAGCAGGTTAGAAATGCCCCTGAGACATTGACCATGGCTTATCCAAATGAAAGAAAGCTGTGTGTTTTTTAAAACTCAAAAAACCTGCTGAATGATGGCAAAAACAAATGAACAAAACCCTTCTTCTGAAGTTACATTAGGATATTTAAAAACAAAACCCAAACGTGCATTATTGTGTCAGTGAAAAAGGACAGGGATCGACCTCTCCGAAAGAGCTGCCCTTCCAGCACCCTGAGGCTCCCAGGCTGTTCCACACCCCTCAGCCACTAGACTGAGTCATCTCTGACCACAGATACGTATCTTCATAAGAGGATACAACTGGAAGGTTCTGCTTTGACTGGTTGTGGGCTCAGAAACCCTGGCCGTAACTCAAGCCAACTAGGATCACACCTGGGAACACACCCCTCAGCCATGAACCCACAGAACATGAAGCATGGCTATTTTTAGCACTGAGTTGTCCCAACATTGCTGAACCATGAAAGCTTGAATTTTGCAAGAGATTTTCATATGTGAGAAATAAAAATTTATTGGTAGGAGAGGGTGGGCCATAGAAACTATTAACAAGTTATTTGAATCTGAATAAAGAGTTTGCACATGCTGGTGTGCAAAGAACTGTATTTTATGGGTCATTATAACTTGTGTACTTATGGAAATTCATTTTCAAACATTGTATTTTTCTCTATTTTTGGTTTCACATGTAGCATTTATTCCTGACAGGTGATTCCAGCTTTTACAATGCAAAACCACTTCTGCAAATTCTATCTTAAATGAATCTTCAAAAAAATAATCATAAGCTTTTGCATTTGTCAGTTAGGAAATATTTAACGTCAGTGAGATACTCAATAAACGAGCAGGTAAAATTGAGAAGAAATACACACAAATGTTTATTAAGCAGTGTCAAACAAGCAAAGCAGGGAAAAGTAGAAAAGAGCTGTTTCTTATACCCAACTTCAAAGAAAATCCAGTCAATAAACATCAATCCAGAATCCAAATGTTCAAATGTCCTAGGCAATCTACAGTCAGCACAGTCATGATTACACCATAAACCTAGCATTGTGGAGCTCAAGATCCAATTTGGATGATTTTTTTGCACATGCTTCACCTTAGAGTTTCAGAGACACTCAAAGGCAGCCTGCTGAGACCTGTGCTTCCCCAGGCCAAGGCAATGAGAGTGAGAGCCCAGTTAGAAAGAAGAGATGCCTAAAGAAGATGGATTGCCATCACAGGACCTAGATCCCACTAAAAAAGGAACAAAGAGAAGAACAAAGAAAGAAACAAAGAAACCTTCTGCTGGGGACAGAGGGAAACAGGCAGCCATCCTAGAAAGGCTCTGTAAGACAGCAGAGAGGAAGGTCTCTCTGAGAGACTGAGACCACCAAGTGCAAGAGCCTCTGAAATGAGAAAGCCAGTCAGAAATTTCCTAGCACAGAGTCAGAAATTCATGGTTCTGTCTCATGAAACTAGGTCCCTGCTATATACAGTCATGCACTGCATAACAACGATATGGTCAGTGTGGGTTAGATACATGATAGTGATCCCATAAGATTATAATGGAACTAAAAAATTCCTATCACCTATTATCTGTCATAATGTCTGTTGCAGCACAACACAGTATTCATCTGTTTGTAGTGATGCTGGTGTGAACAAACTCACTATCCTGCCGGTTGTACAGAAGCCTAACACATACAATTATGTACAGTACATACCATTTGATTATGATAAAGGACTATGCTATTGGTTTATGTATTTACTATATTATGCTTTTAATTGTTAGAGTGTATTCCTATTCATAAAGACAAAGTTAGCTGTAAAACAGCCCCAGTAGGTCCTTCAGGACATGTTCCAGAAGAAGGCATTGTTATCACAGAAGATGGCAGTTCCATGCTGTCATTGCTCCTGAAGACCTTCCAGTGGGACAAGATGTGGAGGTGGAAGACAGTGATATTGATGACTCTGACCTTGTGTAGGCCTAGTGTATGTGTTTGTGTGTTCATTTTTTAACAAAAAAGTTTAAAGAAATTTAACAGAAAAAAAAAGTTTACAGAATAAGGATATAAAGAAAGAAAATATTTTATACAGTCATACAATGTGTTTGTGTTTTAAGCTAAGTATTATTACAAATGAGTGAATATTTTTAAAAAGTTTTAAAGTTTGTAAAGTAAAAAAGTTAAGGTAAGATAAAGGTCGCCTATTTTTGAAGAAAGAAAAATTTTATATAACTGTATAGTCTAAGTGTACAGTGTTTGTACAGTGTTTGTAACATCTGCAATACTGTATAGCAATGTCACATTCACTCACCACTCACCCACTACCTCACCCAGAGCAACCTCCACTCCTGCAAGCTGCATTCATGGTAAGTATCCTATATAGGTGTACCAATTTTATCTTTTTTATTGTATTTTTACAGTACTTTTTCTATGTTTAGATACACAAATACTTACCATTGTGTTACAGTTGCCTACAGTATTCAGTACAGTAACATGCTGTATAGGTTGTAGCTTAGAAGCAATAGGCTCTACCACACAGCTGAGGTATGTGGTAGGCTATACCATCTAGGTTTGTGTGAGTATACTCTATGCTGTTTGCACAATGATGTATTTTTCAGAATGTATCCCTTTTATTAAGTGGCACATGACTGTATATACAGATATATGTGTGGATGTATACATGTATATCTACATCTTCCTACATATGTATATTTAAATGTATATATGTGTATTTATGTGAATATATGTATATATGTGTGTAGACACACACTCATACTTATATATACTTACATACATAAGCACATACACATTTACACAAACATACATGCATACAGAAATACAGACATTGAAATGTTTGTTTCTTGTTTTTTTGCAGCTATAACGTAATAGCACAGATTGGGTAATTTATAAAGAACAGAGAAGTGTATTTGGCTCACAGTTCTGGAGACTGAAGTCCAAAATCAAGGGGCCTCATCTTTTGAGGGTGAAGGTCTCCACATGGAGAGAGAGGATGAGAGCACTGCAGAGAGAGAGAGAAAAGGGGTAGAACTCATCCTTTTGATCAGGAACTCACTCTTGAAACAATGGCATTAATCCATTCATGAGAGCAGAGCCCTTATAACCTAATCACCTCTGAAAAGTTCCACCTCCCAACACTGTCACAATGGCAGTTAAATTTCAATGTGAGTTTTAGAGGGGACATTCAAAGCATAGCACCTTGAAACTCAGCTTCATACAAGAGCTCTTTCAGAAATAAGCCTGCAAGTCACAGACTTATCAATAACTGTCCCTCTAATATATTCTCAACAAAGAACAATTTGGTTAAGGGTTACAGACTCTGCCTTGTGGCCTTATTTATGTTTGCTACCTGAAATCTTGCTAAGTTTTCCAAGATATCTAAGCATGCTTGGTATTCTTTGGGTAAACGACAAAACAAGCAGAGACTGGCCTATCATTATGTATTTTTACTTTTCTATATTCTGTTCTTGGTGGCAAAAGCAGAAAAAGATTTAGGAGATGCCATGTTAACATTTGCATTAATTCACACTTTCTTTGGAAGTTTAATCCTATCAGTCAGGAAATGCAAAATTTAAGGTTCTTCCATTTATGTAAATTTGCATGCTTTTAATTGGCTGCATTTTTAACCACTAGGAAGTAACTATTATTTTATTGTCCCATTTTTACACAATAGCAACTTAAGTTTCATTTGTAGCACTTAATTGTCAAGTCACTCATCGATTTTGAGCTCAAACTAACTACATTTCCATTGCTCGATGCAGAATACTGTTTAAAAGAATATACATTTTGCACATCCAAAATGACAGGCATGCACAATGACTTTACAATTCACATTGCTAAATGAAGTCATAGAGCAATAAGCAGATTGGTAAGCCAAAAACCTAAAGCTTTTATAAATGCATGAATGTAGTCTCCTATTTATCCATATCCCTGGCTTCTCCATCTCCCACCATCTCCTTCTCCTTTGGGCATCTCAATGATCATTATCACCTCAACCAGAGAACAAGCAAGTGAAAAAGAAAAGCATGAAATTCAAATCAGCTTGTTGCTTTTTAGTAGACTCTTCAAAAGGTTTGTGGGAGAAAAAGCCAAAATTAATGGCTAAAATTAGGTTTGGAGAATATGTCAGATTTCATTTATTGATGCTCTTCTGCACTTGCCCACCCCATTAACGCTAATAATTGAAAGTTCGTTTCATTTATCACAGCACACTAAGCAAATGCTATTAAGTCAAAACCACAAAAAGAAAGTAAGATTTTAAATTGCTGCAGGAGGGACTATTATAGAAGTAAACTAAATGACTTCAAGGAAGACAAAAGAACTAGTTACCAAAAGAAGTTATGGAATCGTCCTCTCTGAAGATTTTTAGAAATCCAGTAAACAATTCCTTCAATGGGGATATGCTTGGACACAGAGAAATCAACCTGCAATTTCTTAAGGTCCTATGCTTTTTAGTTTTACATTAATTCACTTTTTAAATGGGTGATCTGTGAAGTAGTTTAAAAACAAGGGAAAATTTGGTATGGCTTAATTAATGATATACAACCCAGAAGCCCCCAGTCCTTCTCAAATTTTAATTAAAAAATTTAGTTGCATTGCTATTAAAATTCAATGTATAATGACCCAAATCTCCACATTTCTAGATTAATAACAGTGTCCCCTTCCCCATACACGTGCACAAATTACGCAAGATTCCAGGTTTTTAAATTCTGGTTTGCGAGTCAGACATCCTGTGTAGATCTCCACAACTTTGCCTTCCAAAGAAGTTGACCTGCTGATCATGGCTCCTGTGAGTTACTTCAACAGTAACTACTGAAACCTGAATATCCTACAGAAATAACCCTGACCACAGAGCCATGCTCACTGTTTGCACAGCTACCAAGGAAGTGTTCTGTTGATGAACCTAGACTTTAGCAGTTTCTTGAGATATAAAGAGAAACACCCCTCACCCCCAACGACAAACTAAATAAAAAAAGAATTGCTTGGGCCCCAAGCATTAATTGGTTTTGTAGCTCTTATTTGGCTCATTGAATCTATACTCACTGTATTTTTAGACAGAGAATTGTTATTCTTTCCCCAGGAAAACTATTCTGCAGGTCAAGTTGCATAAGAAAGCTTGGGCTATGCATATTGAGTCGGGAATATTTAGCTTCAGACCTCATCTGCTTCTCTCCAGGTACCACATGCAGTTTGACCACATGGTAAACCATAATCTTGAATAGGAAGCTCTGCATTTCCTGAGGGAAATCACAGTGGCTCAACTCAATATTCCTCACCAAATAAACATTTATTAGATACCTATTGCTAGCACACATAGGAAGGTACTGGCTGTGCCTTGCTAGAGGAAATAGAAGACACTATGTGAATACCTCAGAGACACCTGATCCAGTCTTGGGGGATCAAGAAGGTTTCCTGGAGGAAGTGACATCAAAATTGTGACCTGCAAGGAGATCAGGAGGCTATCAGGTAGAAAAAGGTAATGAGTATATTTCAGGAAAAGAAAATAATTTTACAAAGGACTACACATGCAGGAGGACATGTGCTCATGAAACTTCACATGATTCAGCACAGCTGGGGCAAAATAGCAGTGAGACACCACTAGAGCTACTTGTAAACAATCTTGAATGCCATGCCAAAGAACTGGAGCTCTGTCTTAAGGGCTACAGAGAGTCATTAATTACTTTTAAACACAGGAGTGATAGGATCAAGTGTGTGCTTTAGAAAGATAATTCTGAAAAGTTGTTGTAGAAGACTGAGGTTGGAGCCCCTTGGTAGAAGTACAGCATACTGTCAGATTATTAAAAATAGTACAATTCCCTGAGGGAGGTAGAACTGGAGCTGGGCCCTGGAATTGGAGAAAGGCTGTGTAAGACTATCGGAACAGCATGGATAAGGTTAAGGAGGCAGAAAAATTCGAGGACAAAATGTGTAATGAGCAGAAAGTAGATGACTGGGCCAAAGTGTGGGCCTTGAGAAAGAATTTGGTATGCAGTGATGCTACAAGAGTAATTGGAAACAAAATCAGAGATCCCAAATTGCCCACTGACTAATTTCATTCTGATAGCAATGCAGAGTTGTTGAAGTGTCTTGACATGTTCCAGTTTTAGAAAGACGATTTAAGGAGTGAGGAAATGTTATTTTGCACATCTAAACTGAGACGTGAGCTTTTCAGTGGCAGAGATCATCTCATTCCTATTTGAATTTTCAGGACCTCACACTGCGTGTATTCAGTAGGTGCTCAATAAATGCTTATTCTTTAACCAGAAGATGGTTAGATGGATGGGTGAGTGGATGTATGAATGGATAGAAGGATGAATAAACAGATGAATCATCAAACCCCTAGGATAAGTGAGCTCTGAGTGAAATAATTTATCTGAGCAAACAAAAACCTAGGAATCCTGTAAAATAGGTGATGGAACCCACACCATGCCCTGCAGAAGCTAACAGAGAAAAAAAGTCTTCTTTATCCCCTCTAATGAGGTCTGCATCTTGGTTCTTGATAACTCTTTTAAGTGTGTCTCCCAAAAATATGCTGTGTGAACTGTCCATTGAGATGTTGTTTCCTTCAAGATTATCTTCAAAATCTTGAACTTTAGTAGCTATGAGTTCCCATTTTCCCTGACAAATAAGACAAAAGGCTTCCCTCCCTAAGATCATATACTAAACTTTGGGTAAAGAAATGAAAAAACATTACATTTTATAGGGCAACCATGTATTCTTTTCCCCAGAAATAAACATCCCTTCTCACACCTAAAATAAAACTCTTAGAACTGACTCCTTAATTAGAAAGAGTAAGTTGTTTCCTTGATTAATTGCACATTGCAGAAAAAAAGACTATGTAGGAGGTAATAATTTATGGTAGCAATTTGAGGTGGTTTTGTCTTAAACTTTCCATGGTTTCATACTGTAGATTTTGGAAAACATAGTACTTTGTCAAAAAGGGAAGGGGGTGGAGGAAGTAAAATAAATATTTAAGCCCAGAGAGATCATTCCAACAAATGTTCATTCTTAGATCATCTGTTCTTCATTTCATGATATATGTTATAAACAACAGCCTCACTCCAGCTTTTGCATTGCTGAATACTGTAAAATTCAACAAATATGTTAGTGAACATATATATGTATTTGTTGTAGTTTGCATTCACAGATAACGCTACTAATGGAGTTGTTTGCCATGTATATGGGTAAGGTTAAAAATCTGAGAGAGTTAAACAGTTTTTCCACATGGGCAGATGCATGGGAGGACTGTCTTATTTTTGTAGTTCTAGAGACCATTTTAGAACAAGTCATTTCTTATGACTCTCTTTGCTCAATGGGTTATCAATGCCTTTGCTTTAAAAGAGCTACATGAATTTACTCATTGCCAAGTGGGTCTTTTGGCTGCTGCTATACCAGAATATCTTAACAATATAGCAAGGCTGTAGATTGTATTTCAGGATGATAAGTTAACATTTCTTCTTCTGGAAACTGCAGTCATCTCCTGTTTCCTGTGTGTTTTTCCACAAAGCTGTTAGTTTTTCTATCTTTTGGAAGGGCAAGAACATAGCATTAGGCAGGGTTAGCAAATACTGGTCCATAGTTAAGTTTTACAATTTACAGAAAGTTAAACAAGTAACCAGAAATACAAACACACAATACTGTAAGTTTATCTAAAAGCCAAATTTATTCCATTTAAGTGACTGAACTTCTTTTCATTGTGTTAAGATCATAACATCTACCCTCTTAACAATTTTTAAGTGTATAATATAGTCTTGTTAACTATAGGCACAATTTTGTACAGGCAACTTATTCATTCTCCATGGCTAAAACTTAAAGCATGCTGAATTGCTACTCCCCATTTCTCCCAATCCCCATTCTCTGACAACCACCATTCTACTCTCTGCTTCTATGCATTCAAATTTTTTAGATTCCACATCTAAAGTGAGATCATGCAGTATTTGTCTTTGTGAGCCTGGCTTATTTCATTTAGCATAATGTCCTCCAGGTCCCTTCATGTTGCCACAAAGGACAGGACTTCCTTTTTGTACGTTTGAATAATATTCTATTGTATGTATATATCACATTTTCTTTATCAATGGACACTTAGGTTGTGTGTACATCTTGGCTATTGTAAATAATACTGCAATGAACATAGGAGAATAAATATATCTTCAAGATCTTGTTTTCAGTTCCTTTGATAAATAACCAGAAATGGGATTCCTGAAACATATTTTTATGTTTAATTTTTTGAGGAGCCTCATACTGTTTTCCATAGCAGTGGCAACACTTTACACCGTAACCAACAATGTACAAGAGTTCTAATTTCTCCACATCCTCACCAACACTTGTTTTGTTTTATATTAGCTATTCTAAAAGATGTGAAGTGATATTTTGTTTTTGGTTATGATTTGCATTTCCTTGATAACTAATGATCTTGAGCATCTTTTCATACACCTATTTGCCATTTGTCTGTCTTCTTTGAAGAAACATCTATTCGATTCTTTTGCTCATTTTGTAATTGGGTTATTTGTTTTCTTGCTATTACCTTATAGGAATTCCTTACATACTTTAGATATTAACCCCTTATCAGATATATGCTTTGCCCTTATTTTCTCCCATTCTATGGGTTGCCTTTTCACTCTGTTGATAGTTTCCTTTGCTGTGCAGAAGCATTTTAGTTTGATATACTCATATTTGTCTATTTTTGTTTTTTGTTGCCAACGCTTTTTGTGTCATATGCAATAAATCATTTCCAAGAATCATGTCATAAAGCTTTTCTCCTATTTTTTCTTCTACAGGCTTTACAGTTTGAAGTCTTATATTATGTATTTATACACTTGTAGGTGATTTTTGTGAATGATGTAGGATAAGCATCCAATTTCATTTATCTGCATGCAAATATCCAGTTTACCTAAGACCATTTGTTAAAGAGACTCTCCTTTACCCATTGTGTATTCTCAGTAAATTTGTCTAAGATCAGTTGACTATAACTCAAAGGATTATTTCTAGGCTTCCTATTTTGTTCCATTGTCAATATGTTTGTTTTTACACTAGCAACTACAATTAACTACTCTAGTTTTGTACTGTATTTTGAAATAAAGGAGTGTGATGCTCTAAGTTTTTTTTCTTTTTCTCAAGAATGTTTAGTTCTTTGGGGTCCTTCATGGTTGCATGGAAGTTTTAGAATTGTTTTTCTGTTGCTGTGAAAAAAAAATGACATTGGGATTTTGATAGGGAATGCAGTGAATCTGTAGATCACTCTCAGTAGTAGGAACATTTTAACAACATTAAGTCTTCCAATCCATGAACACAATGTCTTTCCATTTATTTGTATCTTCTTTCTTTCCTCAGTGTTTTATAGTTTTCAGTGTACAAATCTTTCACATACTTAGTTAAGTTTATTCCTAAATATTTTGTTATTTTCAATGCTATTGTAAATGAGATTTTTCCCCCTTTTCTTTTTGAAGAGTTTGTTGTTAATGTATATAAACACAGCTGATTTTTGTATGATGATTTTGTACCCTGCAATGTTACTGAATTGTTTATTCATTCTAATAGTTTGTGTGCGTGTGTGTGTGTGTGTGTGTGTGTGTGTGTGTGTGTGTGAAGTCTTTAGGGCTTTCTACATATAAGATTATGTCATCCACAAATTGGGATAATTTTACTTCTTCTTCATCCAATTTGGATATCTATTTCTTTTTCTTGCCTAATTGCTCCAGCTAGGACTTCCAGTACTGGTATGGTTTCAATATGATTTGTCCCCACCAAAATTCATGTTGAGGCTTGCTTCCCAATGTGGTGTTGTTGGGAGGTGGTAATTTTAAGAGGTTCTTAGATTATTAAGAAAATTTAATGCCTTTCTTGCAGGAATGAGTTCTCACTCTCACAGAAAAGGATTCATTACCATGAGATAGGGTTATTATAAAGCAAGGATGCCTCTCATGTTTGGTCTCTTTGCATGAGCACACATCTTCTTCCACTTTCCACCACGAGTTGATGAAGTATAAGTTACCTCACCAGATGCAGCTGCCTGATCTTGAACTTCCCAGCTTCCTGAACCATGAGCCAACTAAATTTTTTATAATAAATTACACAGTCTCAGGTATTCTGTTACAGCATTAGAAAATGGACTAAGACAAGTACTATGTTGAATAGAAGTGGTGAGAGTGGACTCGTGTCTGTTCCTGATATTAGAGGAAAAGTTTTCAGTTTGTTACCACTGAGTATGATGTTAGCTGTGGAGTTCTTACATATGGCCTTTATTATGTTGAGGTAATTTCTTTCTATTTCTAGTTGAATAACAGTTTTCATAATAAAAATGTGTTTAATTTTGTCAAATACTTTTTCTGCAACTGTTGAGATGATCATGTGATTTTTATTCTTCATTCTGTTAGTGTGGTATGTCATGTTAATTTATGTTTACATATTGAGCCATCCTGGCATTCCAGGATTAAATCCCATGTGGTCATGGTGTATAATCCTTTTAATGTGCTGTTGAGTTCTGTTTGCTGGTTTTTATAGGGATTTTACATCTATGTTCATCAGGCATATTGGCCTATCATTTTTTTCTCTTGTAGTGTCTTTGTTTGGCTTTGGCATCAGAGTATTTCTGGCATCTTAGAATGAGTTTGGAAGTATTTCCTATTCTTCAACTTCTTAAAAGTGTTTTAGAAAGATTGGTATCATTTTTTCCTTAAATGTTTTGTAGAATTTATTAGTGAAACCATCAGGCTCTGGAATTTTTTATTGTTGTTGGGAGGGCTTAGATTACTGACTCAATCTCCTTACTAGTTATCAATCAGTACATATTTTCTATTCCTGATTTGATCATGTGGTACATGTTTCCAGGAATTTATCCATTTCTTCTGAGCCATACAGTTTGTTGGCATGTAATTGTACATAGTCGTTTATTATGATCTTTTTTCACATTTCTGAAGCATTAGTTGTAATGTCTCCTCTTTCATTTCAGATTTTATTTTGAGTCTTCTCTCTTTATCTCCATCTAACTAAAATTTTACCAATTTTGTGTATCCTTTGAAAAACCAACTTTTAATATCATTGACTTTTAAATTGTTTTTCCATTATTTGTTTCATTTACGTCTGCTCTAATCCTTATTGTTTCCTTCCTTCTGCTATTACTTAGTTTGTTCTTCTATTTCTGGTTTATTGAGGTGTAAAATTGTTAGTTTGAGTTCTTCCTTCATTTTTAATGAAATCACTTATTACAATAAACTTCCCTCTTAGGACTGCTTTTGCTGTATTCCATAGATTATAATATGTTTATTTTCATTTTCATTTCTCTCAAGATATTTTCTGGTTTAACTTTTGATTTTTTTAAACCCATTGGTTGTTCAGGAATGTGCTGTTTAATTTCCACATGTTTGTGAATTTTCCAGTTTTTCTTTGCCATTGACTTCTAGTTTAATTTCATTATAGTCAGAGGAGACACATGGTACAACTTCAGTCCTCTTAAATTTGTATTGTGACCTAACATGTGATCTATCATGAAGAATGTTTTATGTGCACTTGAGAATAATATATATCCTGCTGCTGTTGAGTGGGATGTTTTATATATATTTGTTGGATCCATTTGGCCTATATTATTGTCCACTGTTTCCTCATTGATTTTCTGTCTAGATATTCTAGACATTATTGAAAATGGGTATTGAAATCTCCTACTCTTACTGAATTGCTATTTCTCCCTTCTGTTTAATCAATGTTTGCTATATATTTATATATGCTTATATACATAAGCAAACATTGATTAAGCAGAAGGAAGAAATAGCAATTCAATAAAAGTAGATTATAAATACATAGTGGGTATCGAAATCTCCTACTATTATTTATAGATCTATAGATATATATCTAGATATCTATATAGATATGCTCTGATGATAGGAGTATATTGATTTATAATTGTTATATCTTTCTTGGTAGTTAATCCTTTTATAATTACATAATGTCTTTCATTATCTCTCGTGACATTTTTTACTTAAACTCTATTTTGTTTGACATGTATAGCTACTCAGACCTCAACTCTCTTTTGGTTACCATTTGCATGAAATACCTTACCATACCATCTCTTCACTTTCAACCTATGAGTATCTTTAACTTTACAGTGAATTTCTTGTAGACAGCATGTTCTTGGATCTTTTTTTTTAAAACCCATTCAGCTACTTTGTATTTTGTCTTTTTGTTTTTTGGTTTTTGGTTTTTTCTGTTTCTTTTTTTTTTTTTTGTATGTTTGTTTGTTTGTTTTTTGAGACAAAGTCTCGCCCTGTCACCCAGGCTGGAATATAATGGTGCAATCTCAGCTCACTGCAACCTCTGCCTCCCAGGTTCAAATGATTCTCCTGCCTCAGCCTCCCAAGTAGCTGGGATTACAGGTGCCTGCCACCATGCCCAGATAATTTTTGTATTTTTAGTAGAGATGGGGTTTCACCATATTGGCCAGGCTGGTCTCAAACTCCTGACCCTGTGATCCACCCAACTTGGCCTCCCAAGCTACTTTGTATTTTGATTGAGAAATTTAATCCATTTACATTTAAAGTAATTATTCATAGGGAAGGATTTACTGTTGCCATTTTGTTCATTTTTTTCTGTCGTGTAGTTTTTTTATCTCATTTCCTCTCTTGCTTTATTCCTTTGGGCTTCCTTGATTTTTAAAATTGATATGCTTTAATTCCTTTCTTTTTTTCTTTTATCTATCTCCTATAGGTATATTGTTAAGGTTACCATAGGGTTTCTATAAATCATCTTATAGTTAATAACAGTCTACTTTAAGCCAGTAATGTCACTTCAATAGCATACAGAGACTCTACATTTTTTCTTCTCACACATCCTTACTTTATGTTATTGATTTTACAATTTACATCTTTTTATAATATGTATTAACATTTTCATAGTTACAGTTTTTAAAATACATTTGTCTTTTAACTTTTAAACTAGAATTTAAAATGGCCTATCCACTACTATTAGAGTATTATAGTTTTCTGTATTTCCATATATTTACCTTTACCAGTAAGTTTTATACTTTCGTAAGCTTTTGTATGGCTGTTCAGCATCCTTTCATTTCAACCTGAAAAACTCCCTTGAGCATTTCTTGTAAGGAATGTGTAGTGGCAGTGAACTTCCTCAGCTTTTGTTTTTTTTGAAAAGTCTTTATCTCTCCTTTGTTTTTGAAGAACAGTTTTGCTGGAAATGCTATTATAGGTTGACTTTTTTCTTTTGCTTAATTTCAGCACATTGATCCCACTCACTTCTGGACTGTGGGATGTTTGCTGCAAAATCCATTAGTTCTATTAAGAGATTTTCTTGTACACGAGGAGTCCCTTTCCTCTTGCTGCTCTTAAAATTTACTCCTTGTCTTTGACATTTGACAATTTGCTTATAATGTGCCTCCATGTTGATTACTTTGGATTCTTCTTATTCAGGATTCACTCGGCTGTCCAAATGTGCAGGCTCACTTCCTTCCCCAGATTTGGAACATTTTCAGACATTGTTTTTGAATAAGTCTTCTGCTCACCTCTCTCCCCCTCTTTCTCTCTCTCTCAACTTGACTGGTCTGCTTAACATTGTTCTATAAGTCCCTTAAATTTTCTTCACTCTTTTTAAATTCTCCTCTGAGCAGATAATTTTCTATGTCTCGTCTTCAAGTTCATTAATTCTTTCTTATGCTTTATCTAGTTGGCTGTTGAACTGCTCCACTAAATTTTGTTATTCAGTTATTATATCCTTCAGCTCCAAAATTTCTGTTTAGCACTTCTTGGTATTTCATATCTTTTTGGTGAAATTCTAACTTTGGTCATGCATTGTTCTCCTGACTACATTAGCTGTTTTTTTTTAAATACATATATATGTTCTTTCTCAGGTTAAAGATGCTTTTTGTACTCTCAGTTGTTACCATAAAAATGGGTTAAATTTTATCAAATGGTTTTTTACCATCTATTGAGATAATCATGTGGAATTGTCTTTCACTTATTTTGTTAATGTGATAAATTAGGTTAATATTTTTAATTCATTGATTATTGAATGTTAAGCCAACCTTGTATTTTTTTTGGATGGACCTCACTTAGTCATGAGCTATTATAGTTTCCACATATTAATAGATTCAATTTGTTAATCTTACATTTAAGAATTTGCATCTGTTTTCATAAGAGACATAAGCCTATAACTTTCCCTTCTTTTGATATTCTTTCCAGGCTTTCATGTTAGGATTATGTTGGTCTCATAAAACAAGAAGTATTACCTCTTTATCTGGTCTCTGAAAAAGTTTTTTTAAGACTGATATATTTTCTTCTTTAAAAGTTTTGGAGAATTCATCAGTGAGGTCATCTCTTCCTGAAATCTTTATGGGAAAGTTTTTACTTGAGGATTTAATTTCTTTAATATATATAAATTATTTAGATTTTTCAATTATTTCTTGTGTCAGTTTTAGTAAGTGTATTTTTCAAGATTTTAAAAAGCTCATCTTAGGTGTTAAGTTTATTGCCATAGAGTTGTGCAAAATATGATTCATTATACTTCTAATTTCTTTAGGGAGTATAGCGATAAAACCTTTTCTTCCCTAATACTAACTATTGGTTTATTTCTTTTATTTTTGATAAGTCTTTCCAGTTATTAATAAAATTTTATTGAAATGTTCAAGGATGTAATTTGTATTAGGGTTTTCAAAAGAAACAGAACCAATAGAGGATGTACATAAAAAGATATTTATTATAAGAAATTGCTCATAAAATTATATAGGCTGAGTAATCCCAAGATCTTCAGTCAGCAAGCTGAAGACCCAGAAGAGCTGCTGGTATAGTTTCTGTCTAAGTCTGAAGGCTTGAGAAGCAGAAGATCTAATGATGTAAGTTCCAGTCTGACTCCAAGTCCAAATCTGAAGGCAAAAGACTGACGTCACAGCTCAAAGGCAGTCAGAGAGAGAATGAAGCTCCCTTACACAGCATTTTTATTCTATTTGGGCCTTCAAAAAATTGGATAAGGCCAACCCACATTAGGGAGGGCAATCTGCGTTAATCAGTCTACCAATTCAAATGTTAACCTCATGAAGAAACACCCTAACAGACACACTCAGAAAAATGGTTAACCAAATAATGGGTACCTCATGATCCATTGAAGTTAACACAAAAAATTAATGATTACACAATTTTTGGCTTTGTAAATATTCTTACCTGCATGTTTGTTTTCTACTTTATTTTTGCTTTTATATTTATATATACTTCTTTTGGCCTTCTTGGTATTTAATTTGCAGTTCTTTTCTATTCTCTTGAGATATAAGCTTTGATGGTAGATTCTCAACCTTTTTTTTCTAATATATACATTTAAAGCTAATAGTATACTCTAAGCACTGTTTTAACCTATGTCTTACAAGTTTTGATATGTCCTATTTTCATGACCGGTCAGTTCAAAATACGTTATAATTTCAATTGGTCTTTCCTATTTGATGCAATGAGTTATCTTGAAAAGTACTGATTAACCATTTGAAATTTGAGATTTCCAAATATTTTGATTATTTTTCTATGTTTCTGCTATTTATTTCTGGCTTACTTCCAATCTAGTAGGAGAACATACATTGTATGCTTTCAATCATTTGACATTTCTTAAGACTTTTTCATGACTCAGAATGTGCTCTTTTTGTTCAATGTTCCATGACCATGTGGAAAGTATATATTCTTTCTTATATCAAGTAGGTCAAATTGGTTAATGATGTTAGGTGCTTTATAAAGAAAAGAGGTTTATTTGGCTCACAATTCTTCAGGCTGTACAAGAAGTATGGTATCAGCAACTGCTTCTGATGAGGGCCTCAAGCTACTTCCACTCATGGCAGAAGGTGAAGGGGAGCTGGTATGTGCAGAGATCACATGGTGAGAGAGGAAACAAAAGAGGAAGGACAGGAAGGTGCTAGGCTCTTTTTAACAACCAGCTATCATGGGAACTACTAGAGCAAGAACTCACTCATTAGCCATTCATGAGGGATTCACCCCCATGACTCAAACACCTTCCATCAAGCCTCATCTACACCATTGGGGATCAAAATTCAACATGAGGTTTAGGGGGAAATATCCACATTATAATAATATGTTAAAAGTTTTATAATTTATTGGACATCTTCAAATACTTTTCTTTCTCCTTAACAAGTCAATGACATCTAGTTTGAATAGAAGACTCCTGAATTATGACTCTATTTCTTTCTGTAATTTATAGATATTATTCCAGTCCTCTGCATTATAGTGTTGAAGTAAGTGGCTTATGATATTCCAATTCATTTTCTTGGGCAGAAAACATTCTTTTTGAATAATATTCTTATTTTGTTTGAAAATTTATAACATATCTTTATACTTAGAGTTCACTATTTTTATAAGTACCTTCAATACTGCTTGACTACTGCATTCAATCTTTCTTCACTTAGGAAAAAAATCTTGTTAAATAGTTGCTTGTTTCGCTCTGTCACATTCCCTTCCGAAATGCCAATTTTTTTTTAATGTTAGACATTCTGAAGATACTCTCTTCTGTCCTTTCCCTCATGATTTCCAAATCTTCATATTTTTGCTCTGTGCTTTTAAATCTTTTATCCAATTAACCTTCCAACCCATTAATTGGCCTCTGAACAGTGGCCATCTTTTTCCCCGTATAATTTATTCATTTGCAGATGCTCTTTATCTAAGTGAGGAAGTTACCTGCTGTTTGCTGAATATATTATTATAAGTGAGTACTAAACTTTGTTAATTGTTTTCATCTATTGATATGATTGTGTGGGTTTTCTCTTTTAGTCTTTTAATATTGGAAAATACATTCATCTTTGACCATTAAAGCAATCTGCATTCCTGAGAATAAGCACATTAAATAGTAATATAGCATCCTTTTTCTTGCTTGCTGGATTTATTTACAAATGTATTTTAAAGGTTTTTGCATCTATGTTCATAGAGATATTGGTCTGTAGTTTTCTTTTGCTACAATTTCTGATCTACTTTTGGTATCAGGATAATGCTGGCCTCTTAAAATAAGTTGGGAAGTATTTCCTTTTCTATTTTATGAAAGAGTTCATACAGCATTGGAATTATTTCCTCCTGAAGTGTTTGATCAAATTAGCCAGTGAAACTACATCTACTTGGATTGGGGGTGGGGGTTAATTCAATTATCAGATTAATGCAATTTTCTGAATAGAATAAGGATATAAAAATATCCAGGTTTCCATTTTGTTGACTAATGGTGGCCTAAAGTTTATTACAATATCCCTTATTATCCTTTTAATGTCTGTAGAGTCTGTGGTAATTTCCTATCTTTCATTTCTGATATTGGTTATTTGCATCTTTTCTCTTTCCTACACCATCTGTCTAGCTAGTGTTTATCAATTTTGCTGATCTTCTCAAAGACCTAGTTATTGATTTCTTTTATTTTCTGTTCTGTTCATTTTTTCCAACCTCTTCTCTCTCTCTGCTATAGTTTGAAATGCTTCTATTGCCATATCTTCCAGATCACTGAGACTTTTATACAGAATTTACTCTATTAATTCCATGCAGTCAATTTTTCATTTTAAACATTGTATTTTTCACTTCTAGAAACACTATTTGTCATTTTTATATCTTCTATTTCTCTCCTCATTATATTAATAGCTCCCTTTACATTCTATAGCTGTTTCTTTGACTGATAGTTCCATTATCTCTAGCATTTATAAGTCTGTTTCTATTGGCTGATTTTTCTCCTTATAATGAGTACATTTTCCTGCCTTGTCATATCTAGTAATTCTATTGGATTCTGAATATTGTGGAACTTACACCATTAAATACTGGATTATGTTTTCTTCCTTTAAAGAGTGGTGAACTTTGTTGGGAAATTCACTTAAATTAAGTGCATACTTGATCCTTCAGAGGATTGTTTTTAAACTTTCTTAGGATGAATTTAGAATAGTTTTTATTCTGGAGCTAGATTTGTACTAATACTAAGGCAAGACTCTCCTAGTATTTCCACTAAATTATCTGGGTTTTTAACAAGCACACTCTGGTCTGACTAGTCAGAACTCAAATATCTTCCAAATCTATATATCTATGTAAGCTTTCAGAATTGTCATGGAGTTTTACCTCAAAAATGCAACAGATTCAAAGAAACTCCTCTGAAAATGTCTGGAGCTCTTTTCTGCATAGTTCTTTCTCCTCTGGAACTTGGACCCAAATGTTTAGCTGCCTCGAACTCCCCAAATTCTGATTTTTGTGTCCTCAATTCATTGAAATTATTATGTTCTGCTTGGAAGACCATACATGCACTATGATCTGGAAAATGCCTGCAGGCAACAAATCAATTGTATTAATAGATTGTAGGGCTCACCTCTTTTGTGTGCCTTCTCCTGGGATCACTATAACCTTCAACGCCTGTTGCCCACTGTCATAAAGCTGTTTTTCCATATACTTGTTCAATTTTCTGTTTTATTTACTGTGGGAGGGTAAGTTAGGCCCAGTAACTACATTATTGCTGGCAGTATAAAGTCTATCCATTGATTTATTTAGCAATGAATTTATGTTTTTGGCTCATGTACTGCAGTCAGGTCACATTTTATGATGTGGCTCTATTTTAATTTCTTCAGGTATGATTACTGTTTTTCTGCTTATGTTGTCATCTGTCTATTTCAATAGTTCTAATTCAATTTTAATTTCTTCAGGTGTGATTATTGTTTTCCTGTTTATGTTATCTGCCTATTTCAGTAGTTGTAATTCACTGGGCATGTGGCCTATTTATCACATAACTTTTCTCAGGCTTTTGGACCCTCTAAGATGACGATGATGATGATGACGACGATGATGATTTTGGATGCTTTGTGTTTTTGTTTTTGACTGCTCGCTGGGACTCATGGTTGTTGGATTTCTTTAAGAGGCAGCATTCCCTAAAATGGCTAAGAGCTCAGCAGTGTCCCTTCTGGTCCTCTGATGGATGATCGACTTTGAGGAAGCCTCCCTTTTCCTCATAGACTCCCAAGCTCAGGGCTAGAATGACTTAATTACTTTTTTTCCTTTGGAAGTCAGGAAGACCCGTAATATTCATGACAGTCAATGTTACCTATAACCCTCATCCATAATGTTTACAGATCAAGATACTTTCTATAATTGTTCACTTTATAATCCTTATGTCCATGCTTCCATGCAGATCTCCAAGTGTTTCTTGAACTCATGGGGGAAACCCCCTCACTAGTATTCTCTGCTGGTGCTTCTACACAACTGAAGACCTCACTGAACCTGGGAGCCTATAGACAGACCTCAGTAGAGGCCTAAGAAGATACAGCTAAATCAAAATTGGACAAGGAAGAAAGATGACAATGTGTCTATTGCCATCAGGCAATGTTAATTTTAACTTTTAAGATGTTTCTTGTAGGCCTTCCCCCACATGTCACTCCCATAGTACCGTTCTCTAGGAGATAAAAGCTATGTTCATAAAATAATCTATGTTGTTGGTTACTAATTTATTCTTCCAATGAAAGTTGTTTGCACTTCAATCACAACCTTTTATAAACACTAACTTAATCTAAAGTCATGTATCTGTTTGTAGGACTTTTAAATATCATGACAAGCGAGGGAGGAAGACATTTTCTGTGTGAATCCCATTATAATCATCCTAGAAATGGAATTGCTGCAACATAGGATGTGAACACATTCAGCTTTCTTAGATATTACTAGGAATTTTACCAATAGCAGTGCATAAAACTGTTGTTACTCCTCACCCTCTGCAATGCTTGAAGGTATAAGATATTTAAAGTTCTAGAAGTCTGATATGTATAAAATATTGAATTATTGTGACATTAATTTTTATTATTTGCCATTTGGATAACTTATTTTGTGAACTGACTATTCATATTATTTATTTCACACTAGATTTTTTTTTTTTTTTTTTTTTGAGACAGTCTCACTCTGTCCCTAGGCTGGAGTGCAGTGGTGCAATCTTGGCTCACTGCAACCTCCCCCTCCCAGGTTCAAGTGATTCTCCTGCCTCAGCCTCCCAAGAAGCTGTGACTACAGGTGCCCGCCACCATGCCCAGCTAATTTTTGTATTTTTAGTAGAAATGGGGTTTCATCATGTTAGCCAGGATGGTCTCGATCTCTTGACCGCGTGATCTGCCCACCTTGGCCTCCCAAAGTGCTGGGATTACAGGCATAAGCCACCATGCCTGGCGTATTTCACACTAGATTTTATCTTTACTTACTGATAGGTGGCCTTTGAATAGTCTAGGAATGAATCTTGTGCTGAAAGATTGTAAATACTTTCTTCCAAATCTGTGACTTGCCTTTCAGATTACAGGGTAAGTTAATGTTAATGTTAGAATTGTCAAATTTATCAGTATTTCTGTTAGAGGTGGTACCTTTAGTTCTTGTATTCTTATTTAAAAAGTCTTTTTCTACCCTGAAATGATCCTATGTGTTCTTGTAAAACATTTTTAGTATTGTTCTCCATATTTAAGATATTTCCATCTGGAATTTATTTTTGTATGGTGTGAGATATGGATATAACCTAGAAATATAATTATGTTTTCCTTAATGCAAGCCAAATTTTATGTGGTTATTTATTTTATAAGCCCTGTTTATTACACCTTTTCCTCACTGATTCCCCACTGGCCAGTAAGGTCACTACTGTTTTACACCAAATTCCCCAATATGAGTCTATTTCTTGCCTCTCTCGTCTATTTGTCTATCTCTGAATCAAGCCCAGGGATCAATGTTTTGTTGTTATGGGGAACCGGAATTTTTGAGAAGCTCACTGGTTACTGTCCTCTAACTTACTGGCAGAAGATTGTTGGAAATACCTAACCATCAGAGGCAAGGTAGATGTAATTAATATCATGGCATCAAGATCAGAGAGGTACTTAGGTGCTTGACATAAATCATAATGTCTATACAGTTGAGATATAAGAACAGCTAAGTTCTAAATTGTTTGGTGCAATAAAAGAAGAAATTAAGACCCAGTGAGCAGAAAACTGATGTCAGGTACCATAATGGAAAATCACCATATTCATCCAGCTTCTAGATCTACATTTGTCAACACTGTATGAATGGGAGATAAGATCTCTTTGAAGAATTACCCTGCAATGCAACCAGAGGAATATACAATAATTATGTTTCTTGTTTGCTCCAAAGAAACCCTAAGCTATTTTGCCAGGGTAAAGGCCACAGAGGAACAAGTAATACCTAGACTTTCCAAGGCAATGCAAAATACAATCTTAGTCCTCTAATTTTAAAGAGGGCTTATAGAGGCCAAGTAATCAATGCAGTCATAGCCCAGGATAATCTGATAGTGGGTTCATAGGTCCTTGAACTCACTCTGGTTCTTTCCTCAGGTTATAAATGTGTAATTGATGCAATATATATATATATATATCTCAGGTCACATTGGCTGGAATGGGAGATATAGTAGAAAGTTCCTGAAATCTGTGTCTCCTGGTCAAGGTAAATAATCCAAAGTAGGTAAATCAGAAGAAATACCATATCACCATATCTCACAAAGAATTGCAGGGATGTCTACTACCATCAAAGAATTGAAGGATGTAGTGGTGATGCATCATTTCTCTGTCAATTCATCTAGGCCTTCACAAATATCAGATGAACAATGGCAGATGAGGGTACTATAAACATAACGGTAGCTCCAATCACAGTAACTCTATGAAATATAATCCTTTTACTGGAGCAGATCAATGCAGGTTCTGGAATTTAATAAGCATTTATTAATTTAACAAAATTTTCTTCTCCATTCTCTGAGTATGGAGAATCAGAAATAGTACTTTTTCTTAGCAATAAAGCAATTTACCGTCACTGTCCTGCCTTATAGCTACTTGACTCTCCTCCCCTCTATTATGTAACTTAATTTGGCACTAGATGATAGAAAACTCTGCACACATGTATATTTATATGTATATGTGTATGGTTTTTTGCTTTGAAATTGCGAAAGGTAAAGTGTTTGAAAATGATGATTTTCCACTTCATTTCCTAAGTTTTCATGTTTTTATTCACCGGTAGACTAATTGTATCTCAAGCTTTGTAATAAACTGGTCAAATCTTTCATTTTTTTCTCATTCAGCAACATTAAACACATAGAGCTCAGAAGTGAATTTTCCTTTGACACGCAATAATCTTCAGACATTTTGAATGCAACAAAAACTTTTCCGTGGTTCCATTTCATAAGGTAAGGGTATTGGGTAAGAGTATTGTAAAACTCCCCAGCCATTTGAAGCTCTCCTGCACAATGAAATACATGAAATGCTGTAGTTTTAGAGATTGCTGGTTGATTTCAACATACAATTGAAATGATCATAACTGTCTTATTCAAACTTTGATATTTCTGCTACTACATTTTACATTTTTTTCAAATCTTCATGCTGAAAAATAATGAAAATCTTTTCACAAACATTGTTAAACTTCTCTATGTATAATTTAATAATAAAAATCTGCTTGGTCCTGCAGAACTCAGACCTCCTTTAAATCTCCTAATATACCATTTTAATTTCCTGCATGGATTTTGTTAACCTGTCAGGAGTTGTAAAACAGATAACAGAGAACTTTTGAGCATTAATAATCTATTTTTGCAGATGTGCTCCTCTCTACCTCATTAGTAGACCTGATGCCAAACTACTTTCTATGGACTGGCTGAAAAATCTCACCTCGAAGAATTAGACACCAATACTAACACTGTCTTAGAAAAAAAAATGTGCATATGGTCTCCCAAAGATACTCATCTGGTTACTTCCCATTTTCACATTTACAAATACTAATTGATCTACCTAGGTGACACCATCAGATCAGAGAAAATTCGAGTGGTAGATAATGGAAACAAATATTTAAAGACACTGGACCAAGACATATGAGCTAGATACATAAAGGTCTTGTTTAAGATGATGGCTAGGAAGGTACCAAGAGCTGATTTTGCCTAATTGATAATTTTTCTTAAGCCCACTAATACTTAGTAATAACTATTAGCATAGTAACAAATCCCTCAGACAAGACAGAAATATTAGACCTGGGAAATCAGAGTGATGTAATGATATCAGCAGAAACTTTTTCATTAGTTCTGACTTCAGACTTCAATTGATCACTTATTAGCCGTGTGATCTAGGGCAAATTATTGCACCTCACTTTTATCATCAATAAACTGTAAATAGTAACACGTACCGGAGACAATTGTTGTGAAAATTAAGTAATGAAATACATCTAGCACATCATTAAGGCTCTGTGAATGTTAGCTTTTTAAAAATATTCATCTACTTTAATAGAAAAACAAACTCAAAAATTAGAAAGGCAAGATGATTTCTTACATTTCCTCTAGTTCGACGTTTCTGATGATATGTTTCCAAACGAAGGCAGAAGAATCAGGGAAACTTGTTTAGCTCTTATTTAGAAGCTCAATTGCCACCAAACATCACGTCTGCAGCATGGCGTTCTCACATATTTTCAGTTTCCACTCATACAAACCAATTTGACCATGCAGCATATTCACTATACCCCTGGGACAAGAGCAAGTATTCTAGTTAAGAAGATAGACTTTTCTGTGTTGGAATTACAGTCCCTAAATTCAAACTTAACTCCCAGGATATCTCCCTTTCCAACATGCCTGAGAACACAAACTAATCAAGTCCATTTATCTCCTACCTTAAGGGAGATCCTGCTAACAGCTTTGTAAATAGTGCTTTTTACAAATCTTAAAAGTCAAGATTAACAACAAAAGTAAATGCATACCCATGGGAAATGCTAATGGTAAAATGATAATGAAATTACCTCTAGCCCTTCCCCTGGTGAAAAGTTTTCATGGTTCTCTTTGGATTTGTTTGCTAAAGCATATTCTGTTTTTCTTGTATTGTTTTTATGTTTTTGTTTTGATAAAAGCATATTCTGTTTTTCTTGTACTGTTTCTAGGTTTTTGTATTTGAAGCTAGGGAGTGAAGAAAGTAAAGACAGCATAGGAGTTAGGTAGTTTATGAGATTACTTGATGTTTCACTGGATGCCATCTTAATGATACTAGGATGTATATTTAAAGAAGTAAAATTATATCTACTTGCAGATAACATGATTCTCTATGTTAAAAAAAAAAAAAGGTTCCACAAAAAAAGTTATTAAAACTAATAAAAAATTCAGTAAAGTTGCAGGAAGCAAAATCAGCATACAAAATCCAGTAGCCTTTTTTTTTTTTTTTTGAGATGAAGCCTGGCTCTGTCACCCAGGCTGGAGTGCAGTGGCACGATCTCGGGTTACTGCAACATCCGCCTCCCAGGTTGAAACAATTCTCCTGCCTCAGCCTCCCAAGTAGCTGGGATCACAGGCACCCGCTACCACGCCGAGATAATTTTTTGTATTTTTAGTAGAGACAGTGTATTGTCATGTTTGCCAGGCTGGTCTCGAACTCCTGGCCTCGCCTCGGTCTCCCAAAGTGCTGGGATTACAGGCATTAGCCACCACACCCGGCCCAGTAGCATTTTTTAATGCATAAATAACAGACTAACTAAAAAAAAAAAAATCAAGAAAACCAGACAATTTATGATAGCATCAAAAAATCAGAATACTTAGTAATAAATTAAACCAAGGAGGTAAAAGACCTGCACGCTGAAAACAATAAAACATTGATAAAAGAAATTACAGAGGACACAAATAAATGGAAAGATATTCCATGCTAATAGATTAGAAGAATTAATGTTGTTAAAATGTCCATACTACTCAAATCAATATACAAATTTAATGCAATCTCTATCAAAACCCAATGATATTCTTTACAGAAATAGAAAAAATAATCCTAAAATTTATATGGAACCACAAAAGACCCTGGATAGCCAAAACAATTCTGCGAAACAAAAGTTGGCAGTATTATACTTTCTGATTTAAAACTCTTTTACAAGGTAATAGTAATCAAAACAGTATGGTACTGGTGTAAAAAACAGACACAAAGGCACAAGAGAATAGAGAGCATAGAAATAAATCAACCACATATAATCAACTAATTTTTAACACAGGCACCAAGAGAACACACTGGGGAAAGAGTAGTCACTTTAATAAATGATGCTGGGGAAACTGGATTTCTATGTGCAAAAGAATGAAATTTGACTTATATCTTGTGCCATACCCAAAATTCAGCTCAAAATCGGTAAAATACCTAAATGTAAGACCAGAAATGATAAAACTCTTAGAAAAAAACATGGGGGAGAAGTTCCTGAACATTGGCCTTGGCAATAATTTTTTTGGATATCACATCAAAAGCTCAGGCCCCCAAAACAAAAATAAATAAATGGGATTACGTCAAACAAAAAAGCTTCTGCACACAATCAACAAAATGAAACAACATCCTACAGATCAAAAAAACTTTGCAAACCATATATCAAATATGGGGTTAGTATTCAAAATTTATAAAGAACTCAGACAGCTTAATACTAGAAAAACAAATAATCCTATTAATAAATGGGCAAAGGACCTGAACAGATCTTTCTCCAGAGAAAACATAAAAATGGCCAACAGGTATATGAAAAAGTGTTCTACATCATTAGCCATCAGGAAAGTGCAAATCAAAACCATCATGAGAACTGCCTCACATCATTAGGATGGCCACTATAAAAAATGAAAACTAAAAAAGATAAATGCTGGTGAGGGTATGAAGAAAGGGATACCTTGTGTAGATTGATACAGTCATTATGGGAAAGATTATGGAGGTTTCTAAAGAAATTAAAATTAGAACTACCACTCCCATATTCATTGCAACATTATTCTAGCCAAGATGTGGAAACAACCTATGTGTTCCATCAAGCGACACATGAATAAGGAATATTATTCATTCCTAAAAAACAATGTGGTCATGCCATTTGCCACAACATGGATGAGCCTGCGGGAATTTACTAAATGAAATAAGCCAGACGCAGAAAGAAAAATATTGCATGATCTCATATGTGGAATCTTTTAAAAAAATTTAAATATACACAGACAAAGAACAAAACAATGGTTACTAGGGGCAGGGAAGATGTGGGGTGGAAATGGGGAGATATAAGTCAGAGGATTCAAACTAGTAGACGTGTAGAATGAACAAGTCTAAAGATCTAATGTACAACATTACTATAGGTCATAAAACTGTACTGTATACAGGATTCACGATAAATGAGTAGATTTTAGCTGCTTTTGCCACCCACAAAAGATATGAGTAATTAAGTGAAATTTTGGACATGTTAATTTCTTTCATTTTAGTAATCGTCTTACTAATGTATCATATAACATCATGTTGTATACCTTAGACACAATAAAATTTATTTTTAATAATTAAAAAAGCATTGATTTTAGCACCTTAGTAACCTGGTTTGAATTCTAATCTCAACACTGCTAGCTTTTTGACTTTCCACAAATGCTTAACTTGTCTGACTCTCAGTGTCTTCATGTGCATAAAGGTAAAATTACCTGAAATTAATTCAGAAAGAATAAATGAAACTGGCATAGTAGGCTGCAAAATGTCAGTTCTTGCTTCCCATTGTTGTATTTCCTCTTTGTCTGTATTTACTTCATCATGAGAAACTAACATAGTCTCTCATCCACCTTCATATACACACACACACACACACACACACACATATATAGAGGGGGGGGAGAGAGAGGGGGGTAGAGAGAGAGAGAGAGAGAGAGAGAGAGAGAGAGAGAGAGAGAGAGAGTCTAGCTCTGTCATCCAGGCTGGAGGGCAGTGGTGCAATCTTGGCTCACTGCAACTCCCGCCTCCCAGGTGCAAGCGATTCTCCCGCCTCAGCCTCCTGAGTAGCTGGTATTACAGGTACGTGCCACCATGCCCGGCTAATTTTTTTTGTTTGTTTTTAGTAGAGATGGGGTTTCAACGTGTTAGCCAGGATGGTTTCGATCTCCTGACCTTGTGATCCACCTGCCTCAGCCTCCCAAAGTGCTGGGATTACAGGCGTGAGCCACTGTGCCCAGCCCATTTATATTTTTTATAATTTTCTCCTTACTAATACATCTTCATCTTGGACACAACCAAAAAAGCAGTACTAATGAAAGACAAAGGCTAAGGAATGTTTACAGATTAAAGGAGACTGAAGGGATAATGACAACAAAATGAAACATGATTCTTGATTACATTCTGGAATATAACAGCCATTAGTGAAATATTCGGTAAACTAAAATCATTACCAAAAATATTTGGTAAATAAAATCTTTAGCTGTGATAATGACATTTTATTAAGGTTAATTTCTTGATTGTGATCATTGTAATGTGGTTATGGAAAACAATATCCCTATTTTTGGTAAACACATATTAAATTATTTAGAACTAAAGAAGTATCATGTTTGCAACTTACTCTCAAATGATTCAGAAATATGTTTGTGTGTATATAGCTACATATGTATGCATGTGTATGAGTGTACACTTAAACACATATACCTATGTACATATACATACATGTAGCCAATCCTTATTATTCATGGATTCCATATTTCCAAATTCAATGCCTCACTAAAATTGATTTGTAATCACAAAATCAACACATGTGACACTTTTGGAGTCATTTGTGCACATACACAGAGTGGTGAAAATATGAGATGCCAAATAAGCACAAATCCAGCTGACGTCGAACAAGCTATCCCCTGCCTTCTGGTTTCGCCTCTCATATTGTAAACAAATGTCCTTTTCACGGTCTATTTAGAGTAATATTTTTCACATGCTTATGCTTTGTATTGGTGATTTTGCTGTTTAAAATGTCCCCCAGACATAGAAGTGCTGTCTAGTGTTCCTAAGAGGAGGAAGGCTGTGCCTTATGAAGAGAATAATGTGTTAGAAAGTCTCTGTTCAGGCATGAGTTATGGTGCTGTCAGCTATGAGTTCACTGTTAATCAACAATATATTTTAAATAAGGTGTCTTTAAACAGAAATACACATGAAACAAAGTTTCGTATTTGTGGAATCCAGTTGTGGAAAATGTGATCAGACACTCATGGGAACCTAACCCTGTATTTCTCTTAGGAACAATGACTCAGTATTTGCTAATTCAGTGTTTGCAGTGGCTTTAAAGAACAAAACTAAGACAAATACCAAGAATACAGAAAGAGAGCAAAGCAGAGTGAGAGGAATGATAAAGCAAATGTGGTAATATTAATTTGGAAAATCTGGAAGAGAATTATACAAGAATTTTTTCTACTATTTTTGTAGGTTTTCTGTAAGTCTAAATTTTACAATGAAATGTAAAGATTAAAAGCAAAACAAAATGCTGCACCCTTGGTTCAGAAACTTCTTTCAGAATCAGGAGCAATCTAGAGGCAGATGAGGGAGGTACACCAAGATGTGGGAGTCTGAGAGGCAGGCATCTGTTTACTGTAGGTGACCCTGAGCAGAATAACTAGGAAAGTATGAATAATGGTCAAGAGAAGAAGTAAAGCATACAAGAGGCATGAAGAGTCCTGAATGTGAGAAGAATCACGGAGTCAGAAGCTACTCTGATTTGTGGGAAATTGGGAAACAAAGTAAAAAAAGATAGATTTGACCAAGCATTCAGATTTAAATGTGAGGCAATTAGAAGTTCTGCTCGATAGACACTGTTTACATGGCACTAGATCAACCCAATAACTTTAAAAGAAATGGGCAGGACCAGACACTTCCTTCCTTTGCATTAATATTCATCTTTTCTCAACATTGTACTTATCACAATGCATGTACTTATCACAATGCAAATACATGTCTTCCAGTCCAACAGTCCCCAAAGTCAACTTGTTCCAGCATCAACTCAGAAGTTCAAAGTCCAGAGTCTCATCTAAATCAGATATGGGTGAGACTCATAATTCATCCTCACAACTCATCCTGAGGCAAATTCCTCTCCTGTTTTGATCCTGTGAAATTAACAAGTTATATGCTTCCAAAATACAATGGCAGGACAGGCATAGGACAGACATTTCCATTTCAAAAGAAGAAAGGGGTAACTGGTCCCAAATAAGTCTAAAATCCCAAAGGGAAAACAACATTAAATCTTATCAGAATAATCTTTGATTTTATGTTCCACATTCTGGGCACACTGGTGCGGGGGCGTGGTTTTGCTGGACTCAGTCCACTCAGCAGCTCTCATGGATTGGAGTCTTGTGCCTGCCACTCTCTCAGGCTGATGCTGTAAGCTGGTAGCTCTACACTTCTGGGGTCTTGGGAATAGCTCCACTCCCACTGCTCCACTAGGCATTGTCTTAGCGGAGTCTCCTTGTGGTGGCTCCAACTCCACATTTCCGCTCAGCATTGCCCTAGGAAGAGCTCTCTGTGGTGGCTTCCTGGGCCCCTAGGCTGTCTGCAACACCATGTGAAATCTAGACGGAGGAAGCCCCACAACTCTTATATTCCATGCACCTGCAGAATTAGGACCGCATAGTTGCTGCCAAAACTTATGGCCTGTGCCTTCCAGATCAGTGGGTCAACATGCACCATGCCTCCTTGAGCCATTGCTGGGGTAGCCAAGGAGCACTGTGCCGGAATTTAGAGAGCAGAAACCCAAGGTTTCTGCACAGCAAGCCCATGGAGGGCATTTCAGGCCCATCCCTCAAAACCATTCTGCCCTCCTAGAGCTCAGGCATGTGACTGGGGTCAGGCCTCAAGTATCTCCAAAATGCCTTCAGGGTCATTCACCCAAAGTCTTGATGGTCCCTTCTGTCTGGACTAATTTTAGCATAGGATTGCTTGGATACACCTGTGGTTTGCTTTCCTGAACATGCTTTTTTGTTCTTCAGATGGCCAGCCTGAAAGTTTTCCAAATGTTTCCATTCTTTGTCTCTTTTAATTGTAAATTCCATCTTTAAGTCTTTTCTTTCCTCTTGCATCATACTGTATGCAACTAAAAGAAACCATATAACTCCTTCAGTATTTTGCTTAGAAATTTCTTTAGCCAGACATTCTAGTTCATTGCTCCCGAGTTCCTCTTTCCATAAAGCCCTAGGGCATGAACACAATTCACCAACATTATTTGCCAGTTCATAACAAGGATGGCTTTTACTCCAGTTTCCAAAAAGATACTCCTCTTTGCCATCTGAGATTTCATTAGAATGGTCTTTATTGTTCATATTTTTAACAACATTCTGATTATAACCACTTCTGCAGTCTTTACAAAGTTTCCAACCTTCCCTACAGCTCTCCCCTTCTTCTGAGCCCCCATCAGAATCACTCTTAACACTCAATTTATGGCAATCTAGGCTTTTTGTAGTCTGCTCCTCAAAATTCTTCTAGCCTCTACCTATTACCCAGCTCCAAATCTGCTTCTACATTTTCAGTGATTTGTTATAGCAACAGCCTTGCTTCTCAGTACTAATTATCTGTCTTCATCCATTTCATGTTGCTATAACAGAAATCCACAGACTGAGTAATTTATTTTTAAAAAGAAATTTACTTCTGATAGGCTAGGAAGTCCACGGCTGGGGGCCTCAAATCTGGTGAGAGCCTTCTTGTTGCATCATCCCATGACAGAAGGAGGAAGGGCAAGAAAGCAAGCAGGCACCAAACTTGTTTTTTATAATAATCCCACCATCCCCACTCTCATGATAATTATCCAACTCCCATGATAATGACAGACCATTCATGAGGGAAGAGCCCTCACGATCGAATCACCTCTTTTTCTTCTTTTTCTTTTTTTTTTTTTTTTTTTTTTTTTTTTTTGACAGAGTTTAGCTGTCATTTAGCCCTGGCTGGAATGCAAAGCACAATCTCAGCTCACTGCAACCTCCTCCTCCTGGGTTCAAGTGATTCTCCTGCCTCAGCCTCCCAAGTAGCTGGGACTACAGGCATGTGCCACCATGCCTGGCTAATTTTGTATTTTTAGTAGAGATGGGGTTTCTCTATGTTGGTCAGGCTGGTCTCAAACTCCCTACCTCAGGTGATCCGCCCACCTCGGCCTCCCAAAGTATGGGATTACAGGGGTGAGCCACCACGCCTGGCCAAATCCCCTGTTAAGGGTCTCACCTTTCAACATTGTTGCACTGGGAATTAAGTTACCAACACATGAATGTTGGGGGAGACATTCAGACCATAATAGAATGTGACATACATACAAAATGGGCAAAATTCATAAGTGTACAGCTTAATAAATTTTTACAAAGTTATCAAGAAAAAGAATATCATCAGTATAGCAGTTGTCTTCATACTTCCTCCCAGTCACTATTTCCCTTAAAGGTACCATTATCCCACTGCCATATGTTAGTTTTGCCTATGTTTGAACTTTATATAAATAATATTATGCAGTATGTACTCTTCTTACCTGGTTTCCTTTATTTAATATTGTCTCTATGAGTGTCATTTACTTTTTTCATGTAATAATAGTTTGTTCATTCTTATTGCTGTATAATATTCTCTTGTTTGAATATGTTAAAATTTATTTATTCTGTTTACTATTGAATGACATTTGATTGTTTTCAGTTTGGGGTTATTATCAATAGTACTGTTATAAACACCTTTATATTACATTTGGTACACATTTACAAATGGTTTTTATACCCAGTTGTGATATTGTTGGGTTATTGAGTATATGTATGTTCAGTGCTCAGTTTTAATCTGTCAAACAGTAGTTATGGTTGTTAAAACAATTTATACATTCAATAGTGGTGTATTAAAAATTATCCTGGATTGTTTTTATTGTAGTTTGCTATTTTTACTTGACTATATTTGGAGAATATATTCTGCAAAACCTGTACTTCTTGAAAGGTAAAATTTTAATTGTGACCAAGAACATGAACAACTTTTAAAAATATTCCCTTAACCAAGAGAAAAAATGTATAGTCTATGCTTGTTTATACACACACACAATCATCAAATTGAGACCTGAATAACTTTGGAGCAGTAGGATATTTCAAGATACAAAGACAATAGCATATAAATGCCAGTCTCTCTACATTAATATATAAACTTAATGCACTTCCAAACAAATTACAATAAGGTGTTTTTGTAATGTAAAAATTATACTATGTTTACGCACAAAAACAATTTTAAAAAATCAACTATCATGAAAAATTGAAACTAAAGTAGTAAGGAGATGCTTGTCCTACTACATACGATGCATTACCATCAAGTTACTATAAACTTTAACATAATGTGTTGGTAGAGGAATAGCCAAATAGGAAAACATAGAGTCTAGAAACAAATTCAAGTACATAGAAATTTTACATACAATAAATACAATTTTACAATATGTTTGATAAAATGAACTGTATTTAACAACTATCTATCTTGAAGCAAATAACATTATTTTTCAGCTATCCATTCAGCATAACTGGCTATCCATTCAGAAAAAAAGACATATAGACTACTTGATATCACACAAAAAATAAATTATACATTAATTTAAAAACTAAACATTCAAAAATTAAGTTTATCAGCAGAATACTGAAAAGAATGTGTAACTTTGGGATTGGTGGATGATCTAATAAGAATATTTTGGAATTCAGAAGTCATAATGATCAATAGATTTGACTATATAAAAATTAAAATTTCATTTAAAAATTTAGAGATAGGCTGGCAGAAAAGATTTGCAATATATTTAACAAAGGTTAAAACCAAAGAAAATGACTGAATAAACTGTGGTTTAAACCTAAATGTTACTCGGCTATTAAAAACAATGAGTTAGATCTACATGCACTGACAAAAAAAAATGACCATTTTTTGGGTCACTGACCAAAATTATTTTTTCATCTCTATTCTGGGAAGATAATGACAGTAGTACAGCTTTCTTCTTGAAACCTCACGTAAAAACAGTCAAAGTAACTATAGAGAAAAATCAAAATATTTACAACAAAAATTGAAAGCAGGGTACCACCATGAACCATGAAGTACAAACAGAGACAAAATACCAATAACCACAAGATCTAAATGTTATTGAAATCTGTATGAGAGAAAACAGAGGGAAGCAAGCATGTACCTGACTGACCTAAGAACAGGATAGCACAAAATAGTCATCTTAAACTTTGGCAGACCAATTTGAAAACAGCAGCTACATCTAGGAAGGGTTTTGCACCCTCCAGTAGTTTTTAAGGGCAAATAGCCACGGTAAGGCTAAAGAGTTTGGAGCAGCCTAGCCCCTCTAAACTCTTGAAATTCTCTTGTAGGACAGGATCACACACCAAGAAGAAACTTCTGGGAGCAAAATGAAAACTGAGAAGGATTGGTATACAAGAAACAAAGAAAAGAGGAAAGCCAAATAAAATTGGGCAGAGTGAATAAAGTCAACAAATCATAGAAAGCAGCATGCCATATATTTAACACTACACAGAAACAAAAAGAAAAAGAAAATTTGTGAAGACAGAAAGCTATCTAAACCAAGATCATTCTGAAAATTTAGAAGAACGGAAATCATACTAAAATGAGCAGCATAAAGGTATTGAGATCAAATTCCATATAAAATTACTGCAGGAAAAAGAATAAGAACCAGGATGACATCTGTATACAATAAAACACACCAGAAAGATACATTCAAAAGACAGATAACAGGTGTAAAGTACTATTTCCAAACAAGCTAAAAGGTATTAAGAAAATTTACAAAATACAAAAAAAACAGTGTAACTTAAAATACAAAAATTCAAAACTGAGGTAATGGAACTCAAGAATTAGAAATAAGGGAGAAAATCATTTTAGAAATCAAGACTTAGCTAGAAGAAACACAGGAGTGAATAAGCACAACAAATACTGTCTTAGGGACTTTAGGAGAAAATGGTAGATAGCAGGTGGGACTAACTTGCAGCTCCTACTCAGCAGGACAGAGCAGTGTGTAGAACCCACATTGTGAACTTTTGCTCCAAGAACTACTGCAGGAAGATACCAGGAAAGCCAAGATAACCCACAGACCCTCTGAAGGAGGTGAATTGCCACTGTAGGCTCCATGGGACAGCTGAGGAACACCAAAGACAAACAGCATAATCTCTTGGAAGCTCTATGGCCCCGCTCAAGGCCTGATCCTCCATATACTATCACAGCTGATGCACTCTTGAAAGCATCACATCCTGGCTGGAGGCCAACAACACAGAACCAGTGCACTTAACAATAATACAACCGAGGACCCTCAAAGTCCACTTTGCTCCCTTACTACCTCTGCTGGAACAGGTGCTGGTATCCATGGCTGAGAGACCTGAAGATGAATCACATCACAGGACTCTTTGCAGACATTCCCCAGTACCAGCCTGGGGCTCCACTGGGTGGCTAGATCAAAAAGAGAAATAACAATTGCTGCAGTTTGGGTCTCAGGAAGCCCCATCCCTAGGGAAAAGGGGAGAGCACCACATCAAGGGAGCATTCTGTGAGACAAAGGAATCTGAACAGCAGCCCCTGAGTTCCAGATTGTCCCTCTGACATAGTCTACCCAAATGAGAAGGTACCAGGAAAACAATTCCGGTAATACGAAAAACAAGGCTCTGTAACAGCCCCAAAAGATCACACTAGCTCACCAGCAATGGATCCAGACCAAGATGAAATCTCCAAATTGCCAGAAAAAGAATTCAGGAGGTGAACTATTAAGTCAATCAAGGAGGCACAAGAGGAAGGTGAATTCAAACTTAAAGAAATTAAAAAAAAAAAAAAACTGATACAGGTTATTAATGAAGAAACCTCCAACAAAATAGAGAGTATAAATAAAAAACAATCACAACTTCTGGAAATGAAGGACACAATTAGAGAATTTCAAAATACACTGGAAAGTTTCAGCAATAGAATCAAACAAGTAAAAGAAAGAACTTCAGAGATCAAAGACAAGGCTTTCAAATTAACCCAATCAGACAAAGAAAAAGGAATTTTTAAAAATGTACAAAGTCTCCAAGAAGTTGGAGACTATGTCAAACGACCAAACCTAAGAATAATTGGTGTTCCTGAGGAAGAAGGGAATAATCAAGGAAAATTTCCCCAACCTTGCTAGAGATCTAGACATTGAAATACAAGAAGCTCAAAGAACACCTGGGAAATTAATCACAAAAATATAATCGCCCAGGCACATAGTCATCACGCTATCTAAAGTCAAGACAAAAGAAAGACTCTTAAGAGCTATAAGGCAAAAGCATTACATAACCTATAAAGGAAAACCTATCAGATTAACAGTAGATTCCTTAGCAGAAACCCTACAAGCTAGAAGGGATTGGGGTCCTAGCTTTAGCCTGCTCAAACAAAATGTTTATCAGCCAAGAATTTTGTTTCAAGCAATACTTAGCTTCATAAATGAAGGAAAGATAAAATTTTTTCAGACAAACAAATGCTGAGAGAATTCACCAGTACCAAGCCAGAACTACAAGAACTGCTAAAAGGAGCTCTAAATCTTTAAACATATCCCTGAAACACATCAAATTAAAATCCCCTTAAAGCATAAATCTCACAGGACCTATGAGACAACACAATGAAATAAAACTGAGGTATTCAGGCAACAAATAGCACAATGAATAGAATAGTATCTCATATCTTAATGCTAACATTGAACACAAATGGCCTAAATGCTCCATATAAAAGATACAGAATAGTAGAATGGATAAGAATTCACCAGTCTGTTCCAAGATAGCTGACTAGGAACAGCTCTGGTCTACAGCTCCCAGCATGATCAACGCAGAAGATGGGTTATTACTGCATTTCCAACTGAAGTAACTGGTTCATCTCACTGGGACTAGTTGGACAGTGGATGCAGCCCATGGAGGGTGAGCTGAAGCAGACAGGGCATCGCCTCACCCAGGAAGCGCAAGGGGTCAGGGGATATTCCTGTCCTAGCCAAGGGAAGCTGTGACAGACCGTACTGGGAAAACTGGGACATTGCTACACAAATACTGTGCTTTTCCAATGGTCTTAGCAAACGGCACACCAGGAGATTATATCCTGCGCCTGGCTCAGTGGGTTCCATACCCATGGAGCCTTGCTTGCCGCTAGCGCAGCAGTCCGAGATCGAACTGCAAGGCAGCAACCTGTCTCAGGGAGGCACATCTGCCATTGCTGAGGCTTGAGTAGGTAAACAAATCTGCCAGGAATTTCGAACTGGGTGGAGCTCACCACAGCTCAAGGAGGCCTGTCTGACTCTGTAGACTCCACCTCTGGGGGCAGGGTATAGCTGAACAAAAGGCAACAGAAACTTCTACAGACGGAAACCTCCCTGTCTGACAGCTCTGAAGAGAGCAGTGGTTCTCCCAGCACGGTGTTTGAACTTTAAGGATGGACAGAGTGCCTCCTCAAGTGGGTCACTGACCCCTGTGTAGCCTAACTGGGAGACACTTCCCAGTAGGGGCTGACTGACACCTTATACAGCCAGGTGCCCCTCTGAGATGAAGCTTCCAGAGGAATGATCAAGCAGCAATATTTTCTGTTCTGCAATATTTGCTCTTCTGCAGCCTCTGCTGGTGATACCCAGTCAAACAGGGTCGGGAGTGGACCTCCAGCAAACAACAGACCTACAGCTGAGGGACCTGATTGTTAGAAGGAAGGCTAACAAACAGAAAGGAATAGCATCAACATCAACAAAAAGGACATTCACACCAAAACGTCATCTGTAGGTCACCATCATCAAATACCAAAGGTAGATAAAACCACAAAGATGGGAAGAAATCAGAGCAGAAAAGCTGAAAATTCTTAAAACCAGAGTGCCTCTTCTCCTGCAAAGGATCGCAGCTCCTCGCCAGCAATGGAGCAAAGCTAGACAGAGAATGACTTTGACAAGATGACAGAAGTAGGCTTCAGAAGGTCGGTAATAACAAAATTCTCTGAGCTAAAGGAGAATGTTCAAACCCATCGTGAGGAAGCTAAAAGCCTTGTAAAAAGATTAGACAAATGACTAACTAGAATAAACAGTGTAGAGAAGACCTTAAATGACCTGATGGAGCTGAAAACCATGGCACAAGAACTAAGTGACACATGCACAAGCTTCAGTTGCTGATTGATAAAGTAGAAGAAAGGGTATCAGTGATTGAAGATCAAATTAATGAAATGAAGCGAGAAGAGATGTTTAAAGAAAAAAACAGTAAAAAGAAATGAACAAAGCCTCCAAGAAATATGGGACTAGGTGAAAAGACCAAATCTACATTTGATTGGTGTGCTTGAAAGTGAAGGGGAGAATGGAACCAAGTTGGAAAACACTCTTCAGGATATTATCCAGGATAAATTCCCCCAACCTAGCAAGGCAGGACAACATTCAAATTCAGGAAATACAGAGAACACCACAAAGGTACTCCTTGAGAAGAGCAACCCCAAGACACACAATTGTCATATTCACCAAGGTTGAAATGCAGGAAAAAATGTTAAGGGTAGCAAGAGAGAAAGGTCAGATTACCCACAAAGGGAAGCCATCACATTAATAGAGGATTTCTCGGCAGAAACTCTACAAGCAAGAAGAGAGTGGGGGCTAATATTCAACATTCTTAAAGAAAAGAATTTTCAACCCAAAATAATTTCATATCCAGTCAAACTAAGCTTCATAAGTGAAGGAGAAAAAAAATCCTTTATAGACAAGCAAATGCTGAGAGATTTTGTCACCACCAAACCTACCTTATAGGAGCTCCTGAAGGAAGCACTAAACACAAAGGAAAAACCAGTACCAGCCACTGCAAAAACATATCAATGTGTAAAGACCATCGATCCTAGGAAGAAATTGCATCAACTAACAGACAAAATAACCAACTAACATCACAATGACAGGGTCAAATTCACACATAACAATATTAACCTTAAATGTAAATGGGCTAAATGCTCCAAATAAAAGACACAGACTGGCAAATTGGATAAAGAGTCAACACCCATCAGTGTGTTGCATTCAGGAGACCCATCTCACATGGAGAGACAAACAGGGTCAAAATAAATGGATAGAGGAAGATCTACCAAGCAAATGGAAAACAACCACCAAAAGAAAAAAACAGGGGTTGCAATCCTAGTTTCTGATAAAACAGATTTTAAACCAACAAAGATCAAAAGAGACAAAGAAGGCCATTACATAATGGTAAAGGGATCAATTAAACAAGAAGAACTAACTATCCTAAATATATATGCATCCAATACAAGAGCACCCAGATTCATAAAGCAAGTCTTTAGAGACTTACAAAGAGATTTGGACACCCACACGATAATAATGGGAGACTTTAATACTCTACTGTCAACATTAGACAGATCAACGAGACAGAAAGTTAATAAGGATATCAAGGAATGGAACTCAACTCTGCACCAAGCAGATCTAATAGACATCTACAGAACTCTCCACCCCAAATCAACAGAATATACATTCTTCTCAGTACCACATCGCACCTATTCCAAAATTGACCACAGAGTTGGAAGTAAAGCACTCCTCAGCAAATGTAAAAGAACAGAAATCACAACAAACTCTCTCTCAGACCACACTGCAATCAAATTAGAAGTCAGGTTTAAAAAACTCACTCAGAACCACACAACTACATGGAAATTGAACAACCTGCTACTGAATGACTACTGGGTAGATAACAAAAAGAAGGCAGAAATACAGAGGTTCTTTGAAAACAATGAGAACAAAGACACAATGTACCAGAATCTGTGGGACACATTTAAAGCAGTGTGTAGAGGAAACTGTATACCACTAAATGCCCACAAGAGAAAGCAGGAAAGATCTAAAATCGACACCTTAACATCACAATTAAAAACACTAGAGAAGCAAGAGCAAACAAATTCAAAAGCTAGCAGAAGACAAGAAATAACTAAGATCAGAGCAGAACTGAAGGAGATAGAGACACAAAAAAACCCTTCAAAAAATCAGTGAATCCAGAAGGTGGTTTTTTGAAAAGATCAACAAAATTGATAGACCACTAGCAAGACTAATAAAGAAGAAAAGAGAGAAGAATCAAATAGATGGAATAAAAATTGATAAAGGGGATATCACCACCGATCCCAGAGAAACACAAATGACCATCAAAGAATACTATAAACACCTCTATGCAAATAAACTAGAAAATGTAGAAGAAATGAATAAATTCCTGGACATATACACACTCCCAAAACTAAACCAGGAAGAAGTTGAATCCCTGAATAGACCAATAATAGGCTCTGAAATTGAGGCAATAATTAACAGTCTGCCAACCAAAAAAAGTCCAGGACCAGACAGATTAACAGCCGATTTCTACCAGATGTACAAAGAGGAGGTGGTACCATTCCTTCTGAAACGATTCCAATCAATAGAAAAAGACGGACTCCTCCATAGCTCATTTTATGAGGTCAACATCATTTTGATACCAAACCCTGACAGACACAACAAAAAAAGAGAATTTGAGACCAATTTCCCTGATGAACATTGATGAGAAAATCCTCAATAAATTACTGGCAAACTGAAACCAGCAGCACATCAAAAAGCTTATCCACCAAGACCAATTTGGCTTCATCCCTGGGATGCAAGGCTGGTACAACATATGCAAATCAATAAATGTAATCCATCACATAAACAGAAACAAAGACAAAAACCACATGATTATCTCAATAGATGCAGAAAAAGGGCTTCGACAAAATTCAACAGCACTTCATGCTAAAAACTCTCAATAAACTAGGTATTGATGGAACACATCTCAAAATAATAACATATACTTACAAAAAACCCACAGACAATATCATACTGAATGGGCAAAAACTGGAAGCATTCCTTTTGAAAACTGGCACAAAACAGGGATGCCCTCTCTCACCACTCCTATTCAACATAGTGTTGGAAGTTCTGATCAGGGCAATCAAGCAAGAGAAAAAAATAAAGGGTATTCAATTAAAAAAGGAGATGTCAAATTGTCCCTGTTTGCAGATGACATGATTGTATGTTTAGAAAACCCCATCTTCTCAGCCCCAAATCTCCTTAAGCTGATAAGTAACTTCAGCAGTCTCAGGATACAAAATCAAGGTGCAAAAATCACAAGCATTCTTACACACCAATAACAGACAAACAGAGAGCCAAATCATGAGTGACCTCTCATTCACAATTGCTACAAAGAGAATAAAATACCTAGGAATCCAACTTACAAGGGATGTGAAGGATCTCTTCAAGGAGAACTACAAACCACTGCTCGACAAAATAAAAGAGGACACAAACAGAAGAACATTCCATGCTCATGAATAGGAAGAATCAGTATCATGAAAATGACCATACTGCCCAAGGTAATTTATAGATTCAATGCCATCCCCATTAAGCTACCAATGACTTTTTTCACAGAATTGGAAAAAGCTACTTTAAAGTTCATATGGAATAAAAAAAAAAAAAGCCCACATTGCCAAGACAATCCTAAGCCAAAAGAACAAAACTGGAGGCATCACGCTACCTGACTTCAAACTATACTACAAGGCTACAGTAACCAAAACAGCATGGTACTGGTACCAAAACAGAGACATAGACCAATGGAACAGAACAGAGGTCTCAGAAATAAGACCATACATCTACAACCATCTGATCTTTGACAAACCTGACAAAAACAAGAAATGGGGAAAGGATTCCCTATTTAATAAATAGTGCTGGGAAAACTGGCTAGCCATAAGTAGAAAACTGAAACTGGATCCCTTCCTTACACCTTATACAAATATTAATTAAAGATGGATTAAAGACTTAAATGTTAGACCTAAAACCATAAAAACCCTAGAATAAAACCTAGGCAATACCATTCAGGACAGAGGCATGGGCAAGGACTTCATGTCTAAAACACCAAAAGCAACGGCAACAAAAGCCAAAATAGACAAATGGGATCTAATTAAACTAAGGAGCTTCTGCACAGCAAAAGAAACTACCATCAGAGTGAATAGGTAACCTACAGAATGGGAGAAAAATTTTGCAGGCTACCCATCTGACAAAGGGCTAATATCCAGAATATACAAAGAACTTAAACAAATTTACAAGAAAAAATCAAACAACCCCATCAAAAAGTGGACAAAGGATGTGAACAGCCACTTCTCAAAAGAAGACACTTATGCAGCCAACAGACACATGAAAAAATGCTCATCATCACTGGCCATCAGAGAAATGCAAATCAAAACCACAATGAGATACCAGCTCACACCAGTTAGAATGGTGATCATTAAAAAGTCAGGAAACCACAGATGTTGGAGAGGATGTGGAGAAATAGGAACACTTTTACACTGTTGGTGGGACTGTAAACTAGTTCAACCATTGTGGAAGACAGTGTGGGGATTCCTCAGGGATCTAGAACTAGAAATGCCATTTGACCCAGTGATCCCATTACTGGGTATATACCCAAAGGATTATAAATCATGCTACTATAAAGACACATGGACACATATGTTTATTGTGGCACTATTCACAACAGCAAAGACTTGGAACCAACCCAAATGTCCGTCAATGGTAGACTGAATTAAGAAAATGTGGCACATATACACCATGGAATACTATGCAGCCATAGAAAAGGATGAGTTCATGTCCTTTGTAGGAACATGGATGATGATGTAAACCATCATCCTGAGCAAACAATCGCAAGGACAGAAAAGCAAACACTGCATGTTCTCATTCATAGGTGGGAATTGAACAATGAGAACACTTAGACATAGGGCGAGGAACATCACACACTGGGGCCTGTCATGGCATGGGGAGCTGGGGGAGGGATAGCATTAGGAGAAATATCTAATGTAAATGATGAGCTAATGGGTGCAGGAAACCAACATGACCCATGTATACATATGTAACAAACCTGCATGGTGTGCACACGTACACTAGAACTGAAAGTATAAAAAAAAAAAAAAAAAAATGTACCAACCATGTATCTGCTGTCTTCAAGAGACTCATCTGAGACATAGGGACTCACATAAGCTGAAGCTAAAGAGGTAGAAAAAGATATTCCATGCAAATGGACATCAAAAGTGAATAGGAGTAGCTATTCTTCTATCAGACAAAACAAACTTTAAAGCAATAACAGTTTGAAAAGACAAAGTGGGACATTATATAATGATAAATGAACTAGTCCAACAGGAAATTATCACAATCTTAAATTTATGTGCACCTAACACTGGGGCTCTCAAATTTATAAAACAATTATTACTAGACCTAAGAAATGAGATAGACAGCAACACAATAATATTGGGGGACTTCAATACTCTGCTGATAGCACTAGACAGGTCAACAAGAGAGAAAGTCAACAAAGAAACAATGGACTTAAACTATACCCTGGATCATCTTAACATATATATACAGAACATTCTACCCAACAATTGTAGATGTAAATTCTATTCATCAGCACATGGAACTTTCTTCAAGATAGACCATATGATAGACCTCAAAACAAGTCTCAACAAATTTAAGAAAATCAAAATTATAGTAGGTACTCTTTCAGACCACAGTGTAATAAAATTGGAAATCAACTCCCAAAGGAACCCTCAAAACCATGGAAATACATGACAAATAAGCCGCTCCTGAATGATTACTGGGTCAACAATGAAATCAATATGGGAATTTAAACATTCTTTGAGCTGAACGATAATTGTGACACAACCTATCAAAACCTCTGAGATACAGCAAAGTCAGTGCTAAGAGGAAAGCTTATAGCATTAAATGCCTACATCAAAAAGTCTGAAAGAGCACAAACAGACAATCTACGGTCACACGTCAAGAATCTAGAGAAGTAAGAACAAACCAAACCCAAACCCAGCAGAAGAAAAGAAATAACCAAGATAAAAGCAGAACCAAATGAAACTGAACAAACAAAAAAATACAAAATATAAATGAAACCAAAAGCCAGTTATTTGAAAAGGTAAATAAAATTGATAGACCATTAGTGAGATTAACCAAGAAAAGAAGAGAGAAGATTCAAATAAGTTCAATTAGAAAATGAAACAGAAGATATTACAACCAACACCACAGAAATACAAAAGATCGTTTAAGGCTACTACAAACACTTTCACATGCATAAACTAGAAAACCTAGAGGAGATGGATAAATTTCTGGAAGTATATAACCCTAGTAGATTAAACCAGGAATAAACAGAAACTCTGAACAGAACAATAACAAGCAGCAAGGTTGAACTGTAATTAAAAAGTTACAAAGAAAAAAATCTTCAGGACCAGATGGATTCACAATTGAATTTGATCAGACATTCAAAGAAAAATTGGTACCAATCCTATTGACACTATTCCAAAAGACAGAGAAAAAGGGAATTCTCACTAAATCATTCTAAGAAGCCAGTATCAACATAGTACCAAAACCAGGAAAGGACATAACAAAAAAAGAAAACTATATACCAATATCCTTGATGAATATAGATGCAAAAATCCTCAACAAAATATGAGCTAATTAAATCCATTAGCATATTAAAAAGATAATCCACCATGATCAAGTGGATTTCACACCAAGGATGCAGGGATGGTTTAACATCCACAAGTCAATAAATGTAATACACCACATAAACAAAATTAAAAACAAAAATCACATGATCATTTCAATAGATGCAGAAAAAGAATTTGACAAAATCCAACTTCCCTTTATGATTAAAACCCTCAGCAAAATCAGCACAGAAGGGACATACCATAAGGTAATTAAAGCCATCTATGATAAACCCACAGTCAACATACTGAAGAGGAAAAAGTTGAAAGCATTCCCCCAGAGAACTGGAACAAGACAAGGATGCACCCTTTCATCTCTTCTGTTCAACACCCTTTCATCTCTTCTGGAAGTCCTAGCCAGAGCAATCAGATGAGAAAGAAATCAAGGGCATCCAAATTGGTAAAGAAGAGGTCAAACAGTCAGTTTGCTGATGACATGATCATATACCTAGAAAACCCTAAAAACTTACCCAAAAAGCTCCTAGAACTGGTAAATGAATTCAGCAAAGTTTCAGGATACAAAATTAATGTACACAAATTAACAGCCCTGCTACAGACCATAAGCGACCAAGCTGAGAATCAAATCAAGAACTCAACCCCTTTTAAAATACCTGCAAAAAATAAAACAAAATAATTAGGAATATACTGAACCAAGGAAGTGAAAGACCTATACGAGAAAATCTACAAAAGAATGCTGAAAGAAATCATAGACAACATAAACAAATGGAAACATGTCCCATGCTCATGGATGGTATATTAGTCCATTTTCACACTGCTGATAAAGACATACCCAAGACTGGGAAGAAAAGTAGGTTTAATGGACTCACAGTGATGCATGGCTGAGGAGGCCTCACAATCATGGTGGAAGGTGAAAGCATTTCTTACGTGGCGGGAGCCACAGAAAATGAAAACCAAGCAAAAGGGGTTTCCCCTTAAAAAACGATCAGCTCTGGTGAGACTTACTCACTACCACAGGAACAGTATGGGGGGATCCACCTCCATGATTCAATTATCTCTCACTGGGTCCCTCCCACAACATGAGGGAATTATGGGAACTACAATTCAAGATGACATTTGGGTGGGGACACAGCCAAACCATATCATTCTGCCCCTGGCCCCTCCCAAATCTCACATCCTCACATTTCAAAACCAATCATGTCTTCCCAACAGTCCCCCAAAGTCTTAACTCATTTCAGCATTAACTCGAAAGTCCACAGTCCAAAGTCTCATCTGAGACAAGGCAAGTCCCTTCTGCCTCTAAGCCTATAAAATCAAAAGCAAGTTAGTTACTTCCTAGATACAATGGGGGTATAGGCATTGGGTAAATACAGCCATTCCAAATGGAAGAAATTGGCCAGAACAAATGGGCTACAGTCCCATGAAAGCTTGAAACCCAGCAGGGCAGTCAAATTTTAAAGGTGCAAAATGATCTCCTTTGACTCCATGTCTCAAATCCAGGTCCCATGGTCCCAAGTGTTCCCATGGTCTTGGGCAGTTCCATCCCTGTGGCTATACAGGGTACAGCCTCACTCCTGGCTGCTTTCATGGGCTGGCATTGAGTGTCTGTGGCTTTTCCAGGCATACAGTGAAAGATGTTGGTGGATCTACCAGTCTGGGGTATAGAGGACAGTGACCCTCTTCTCAGAGCTCCATTAGGAAGTGCCCCAGTAGGGACTCTGTGTGGGGGTGCCCACCCCACACTTCCCTTCTGCACTGCCCTGGCAGAGGTTCTCCATGAAGGCCCTGCCCCATCAGCACACTTCTGCCTGGACATCAAGGCATTTCCATACATCCTCTGAAATCTAGGCAGAGGTTCCGAAGCCTCAGTTCTTGACCTCTGTGCACCTGCAGGCTCAATACCATGTGGAAGCTGCCAATGCTTGGGGCTTGCACCATTTGAAACCCATGACCTGACCTGTACCTTGGCCCCTTTTAGTCATTGCGAGAGTGGCTAGGATGCAGAGCACCAAGCCCCTAGACTGCACACAGCAGAGGGACATTGGGACAGGCCCATGAAATCATTTTTTCCTCCTAGGCCTCCGGGTCTGTGATGGGGTGAGGGGCTGCTGCAAAGGTCTCCAACATGCCCTGGAAACATTTTTCCCATTGTGTTGGTGATTAACGTTTGGGTCCTTGTCATTTATGCAAATATCTGCAGCCAATTTCAATTTCTCCTCAGAAAATGGGATTTTCTTTTCTATTGCATTGTTAAGCTGCAAATTTTCTGAACTTTTATGCTCTGTTTCCCTTTTAAAATGGAATGCCTTTAATAGCACCCAAGTCACATCTTGAATGCTTTGCTGCTCAGGAATTTCTTCTGCCAGATACCTTAAATCATCTCCCTCAAGTTCAAAGTTCCACAAATCTCTAGGTCAGCAGTAAAATGCTACCAGTGTCTTTGTTAAAACATAATAAGAGTTACCTTCGCTCCACTTCTGAACAAGTCTCTCATCTCCATCTGAGACCACCTCAGCCTGGATTTCATCGTCCATATCGTTATCAGCATTTTGTCCAAAGTCATTTAACAAGTCTCTAGGAAGTTCCATACCTTCCCACATTTTCCTGTCTTCTTCTGAGCTCTCTGTTTCAACCTCTGCCTGTTACCCAGTTCCAAAGCGGTTTCCACATTTTCAGGTATCTTTTCAGCATTGCCCCACTCTACTGGTACCAATTTACTGTATTATTCCATTTTCACACTACTGATAAAGACATACCCAAGACTGGGAAAAAAATAGGTTTAATGGACTCACAGTTTCATGTGGCTGGAGAGGCCTCACAATTATGGTGGAAGGCAAAAGGCACTTCTTACATGGCTGTGGCAAGAGAGAATGAAAAACAAGCAAAAGAAGTTTCCCCTTATAAAACCATCAGATCTCATGAGACTTATTCACTACCATGAGAACAGTATGGGGGAAACCACCCCCATGATTCAATTATCTACCACTGGGTCTGTCTCACAACATAAGGGAATTATGGGAGCTATAATTCAAGGTGATTTGGGAGGGGACACAGCCAAACCATATCAGAAGGGTAGAATCAATATTGTGAAAATGAATATACTGCTAAAAGCAAGCTACAAATTCAATGCAATTCCCATCAAAATACCACCATCATTCTTCACAAAACTACAAAAAAAAATCCTAAAATTCATACAGAACCAAAAAAGAGCCCACACAGCCAAAGCAAGATTAAGCAAAAAGAACAAATCTGGAGGCATCACATTACTTGACTTCAAACTATACTACAAGGCCATAGTCACCAAAACAGCATGGTGCTTGCATAAAAACAGGCATGCAGAACAATGGAACAGTATGGAGAACCCAGAAATAAAGCCAAATACTTACAACCAACTGATCTTCAAAAAAGCAAGCACAAACATAAAGTGGGGAAAGGACAACCTATTAAACAAATGGTGCTGGGATAATTGGCAAGCCACATGTAGAAGGATAAAACTGGATCCCCATCTCTCACCTTATACAAAAATCAACTCAAAATGGATCAAAGACTTAAACCGAAGACATTAAACCATAAAAATTCTAGAAGATAACATCAGAAAAACCCTTCTAGACATTTACTTAGGCAAAGACTTCATGACCAAGAACCCAAAAGTAAATGCAACAAAAGCAAAGATAAATAGATGGGACTTAATTAAACTAAAAAGCTTCTGCACAGCAAAAGAAGTAATCACCAGAGTAAACAGACAGCCTACAGACTGCGAGAAAATCTTCACAATCTATACATCTGACACAGTACCAATACCCTGAATCTACAAGGAACTCAAACAAATCAGTAAGAAGAAAAAAAACAACCTCATCAAAAAGTGGGCTAAGGACATGAATAGACAATTCTCAAAAGAAGATATTCAAATGCCTAATGAACATATGAAAAAATGCTCAACATCACTAATGATCAGGGAAATGCAAATCAAAACCACAAGTGATACCACCTAACTCCTGCAATAATGGCCATAATCAAAAAATCAAAAAATCATAGATGTTGGCATGGATGTGTGAAAAGGGAACACTTTTACACTGTTGGTGAGAATGTAAACTAGTACAACCACTATGGAAAAAAGTGTGGAGATTCCTTAAAGAACTAAAAGTAGATCTATCATTTGATCCAGCAGTCCTACTCCTGGGTATCTACACAGAGGAAAATAAGTCATTATGCCAAAAAGATTATTGCACATGCATGTTTATAGCAGCACAATTCACAACTGCAAAAGCGTGGAACCAGCCCAAATGCCCATCAATCAATGAGTCAATAAAGAAAATGTGGTAAATATATACCACAGAGTACTACTCAGCCATAAAAAGGAATAATATATTGGCATTTGCAGCAACCTAGATGGAATTGGAGACTACTATTCTAAGTTAAGTAATTCAGGAATGGAAAACCAAGCATTGTATATTTTCACTTATAAGTGGGAGCTAAGCTATGAGGATGTGAAGGCATAAGAATAATACAATTGACTATGGGAACTTTGGAGAAAGGGTGGGAGGGGTTAGGGATAAAAGACTACACATTGGGTACAGGGTACACTGCTTGGGACATGGGTACACCAAAATCTGAGAAATCACCACTAAAGAGCTTATTCATGTAATTAAATATCACCTATTCCTCAAAAACCTATTGAAATAAAAAGGTAAAAATTTGAAAATATATATTGTCTTTAAAAGTAAGTGATAAAAAGTAGTAAAACAAACCTCTTAAAAAGAAATGAGAAAATAAAAGACTTTGAGAGTAACATAATTAAAGATAGTAAGAGAAATCCAATAAATAGATAATCAAAGAAGGGAAATCACCATGTAACAAAACTAGACATTTATTAAAACTTTCCTAAATAATAAGAAACATTTTTTACAACTAATATTGAGCGATCATAATGTATATTTAACAAGATTGACTCAGAATGACCAATACCAAGTTAGTTTAGTGAAACTGCTAGACTATAAAGGAATATAAGAACTCTTTAGTATTTAAAATAACACGTAACTTATAAAGGGTATAAAAGTATATTATCATCAGACTTTTTGATATAATATCTTTATGCCAGAAGAAAATAAATATATTGAATGTATGGAAGGAAAGAAAATGTGAAATAACTATTTTCTACCCAGCTAAACAGGTCTTAAAGAAAAAAAAGCATGAACCATTATAATTTAGGGAATGGCATTCCCATGAATCCTTCTTGAAAAATCTACTGAAAAAGTAGCTGAAAGCAACCCAAATGACCAAAGAGACATTTAAATAAGTATTAGTGGGTAGGAAATAAATATATAAATTCACATAAAACTAATTCTAGATGAGAATTAAAACAAAGAGATTGGGTCCTGGCAAGATGGCCGAATAACAACAGCTCCAGTCTGCAGCTCCCAGCAAGATCAATGCACAAGGGAGGTGATTTCTGCCTTTCTAACTGAGGTACCAGGCTCATCTCATTGGACTGGTTAGACAGTGGGTGCAGCCCACAGAGGGTGAGCTGAAGCAGGTTGGGGCATTGCCTCACCCGCGAAGCCCAAGGGGTCGGGGAACTCCCTCCCCTAGCCAAGGGAAGCCGTGAGAGACTGTGCTGTGAGGAATGGTGCACTCCAGCCCAGATACTACACTTTTCCCATGATCTTCACAACCCACAGACCAGGAGATTCCCTTGGGCACCTACGCCACCAGGGCCCTGGGTTTCAAGCACAAACCTGAGAGGCTGTTTGGATAGACACCAAGCTAGCTGCAGGAGTTATTTTTCATACCCTAGTGGTGCCTGGAATACCAGGGAGACAGAACTGTTCACTCCCCTGGAAAGGGGGCTGAAGCCAGGGAGCCAAGTGGTCTAGCTGAGCGGAACCCACCCCCACAGAGCCCAACAAGCTAAGATCCACTGGCTTGAAATTCTTGCTGCCAGCACAGCAGTCTGAAGTTGACCTGGGACGCTTGAGATTGGTGGAGGGAGGGGGGTCCACCATTACTGAGGCTTTTAGGCCGTTTTCTCCTCACAGTGTAAACAAAGACTGGCTTGAAATTCTTGCTGCCAGCACAGCAGTCTGAAGTTGACCTGGGACACTTGAGATTGGTGGAGGGAGGGGGGTCCACCATTACTGAGGCTTTTAGGCCGTTTTCCCCTCACAGTGTAAACAAAGCCGCCGTGAAGTTTGAACTGGACAGAGGCCACCACAGCTCACAGTTCACAACTCAGCCAAGCTGCTGTAGCCAGACAGCCTCTCTAGATTCCTCGTCTCTAGGCAGGGCATCTCTGAAAACAAGGCAGCAGCCTCAGTCGGGGGCTTATAGATAAAACCTTCATCTCCCTGGGACAGAGAAGCTGGGGGAAGGGCAGCTGTAGGCACAGCTTCAGCAGACTTAAATGTCCCTTCCTTCAGGCTATGAAGGGAGCAGTGAACCTCCCAGCACAGTGTTCGAGCTCTGCCAAAGGACAGATTGACTACTCAAGTGGGTCCCTTGACCCGTGTGCCTTCTGACTGGGAAACACCTGTCAGCAGGGAGAGCTCCGGCTGGTATCTGGCGGGTGCCCCGCTGGTATGAAGCTTCCAGAGGAAGAAACAGGCAGCAATCTTTGCTGTTCTGCAGCCTCCGCTGGTGATACCCAGACACACAGGGTCTGGAGTGGACCTCCAGCAAATTCCAGCAGACCTGCAGCAGAGGGGCCTGATTCTCAGACAGAAAACTAACAAACAGAAAGGAATAGCATCAACATCAACAAAAAGGACAACCACTCAGAAACCCCATTCGAAGGTTATCAACATCAAAGACCAAAGGTAGATAAATGCATGAAAATGAGGAAAAATCAGAGCAAAAAGGCTGAAAATTCCAAAAAACAGAACGCCTCTTCTACAAAGGATCACAACTCACCAGCAAAGGAACAAAACTGGATGGAGAACGAGTTTGACGAATTGACAGAAGTAGGCTTCAAAAGGTGGGTAATAACAAACTTCTCTGAGCTAAAGGAGCATGTTTTAACCCAATGCAAAAAAGCTAAGAACCTTGAAAAAAGGTAGAATTGCTAACTAGGATAACCAGTTTACAGAAGAACATAAATGACCTGACGGAGCTGAAAAATACAACCTGAAAATTTTGTGAAGCATACAGAAGTATCAATAGCCAAATCGATCAAGCAGAAGAAAGGATATCAGAGATTGAAAATCAACTTAATGAAATAAATCTTGAAGACAAGATTAGAGAAAAAAGAATGAAAAGGAACGAACAATTCCTCCAAGAAATATGGCACTACATGAAAAGACCAAACCTACCTTTGATTGGTGTACCTGAAAGTGACAGGGAAAATGGAACCAAGTTGGAAAGCACTCTTCAGCATATTGCCCAGGAGAACTTCCCCAGCCTAGCAAGACAGGCCAACATTCAAATTCAGGAGATACAGAGAATGCCACAAAGATACTCCTCAAGAAGAGCAACCCCAAGACACATAATAGTCAGATTCATCAAGGTTGAAATGAAGGAAAAAATGTTAAGGGCAGCCAGAGAGAAAGGTCAGGTTACCCACAAAAGGAAGCTCATCATACTAACAGAGGATCTCTCAGCAGAAACCTTACAAGCCAGAAGAGAGTGGGGGCCAATATTCAACATTCTTAAAGAAAAGAATTTTCAACACATAATTTCATACCCAGCCAAACTAAGCTTCATAAGTGAAGGAGAAATAAAATCCTTTGCAGACAAGCAAATGCTGAGAGATTCTGTCATCACCAGGCCTGTCTTTATGGAGCAACAAATTACTCAACTGGTTAGTATATGGCCAGGAATTATGTATAAAACATTTGTACTGGTTTGAAGATAGTCCTTCTAAATCATCAGGGAAGAAATAAAATAATTTACAAAAAAAAAAAAAAAGAGCTCCTGAAGGAAGCACTGAACATGGAAAGGAACAACTAGTACCAGCCACTGCAAAAACATACCAAATTGTAAAGCTCATCGACACTATGAAGAAACTGCATCAACTAATGGGCAAAATAACCAGCTAGCATCATAATGACAGGATCAAATTCACACATAACAATATTAACCTTAAATGTAAATGGGCTAAATGCCCCAATTAAAGGACACACATTGGCAAACTGGATAGAGTCAAGACCCATCGGTGTGCTGTATTCAGGAGACCCATCTCATGTGTAAAGACACACATAGGCTCACAATAAAGGGATGGAGGAAGATTTACCAAGCAAATGGAAAGAAAAAAAAAAAAAAAATCAGGGGTTGCGATCCTAGTCTCTGATAAAACAGACTTTAAACCAACAAAGATCAAAAGATACAAAGAAGGCCATTACATAATGGTAAAGGGATCAATTCAACAAGAAGAGCTAACTATCCTGAATATATATGCACCCAATACAGGAGCACCCAGATTCATAAAGCAAGTTCTTAGAGACCTACAAAGAGACTTAGACACCCACATAATAATAGCAGGAAAGTTTAACACCCCACTGTGAATATTAGACAGATCGGCAGAAAATTAGCAAGGCTATTCAGGACTTGAACTCAGCTGGACCAAGCAGATCTAATACACATCTACATAACTCTCCACCCCAAATCAACAGAATATACATTCTTCTCAGCACCACATCGCACTTATGCTAAAATTGACCACATAATTGGAAGTAAAACACCCCTTAGCAAATACAAAAGAATGGAAATCATAACAAACAGTCTCTCAGACCACAGTGCAATCAAATTAGAACTCAGGATTAGGAAACTCGCTCAAAACCGCACAACTACATGGAAACTGAACAATCTGCTCCTGAATGACTACTGGGTAAATAACAAAATGAAGGCAGAAATAAATAAGTTCTTTGAAACCAATGAGAACAAAGACGCAATGTACCAGAATCTCTGGGACACAGCTAAAGCAATGTTTAAAGGGAAATTTATAGCTCCAAATGCCCACAAGAGAAAGCAGGAAAGATCTAAAATTGACACCCTAACATCACAATTAAAAGAACTGGAGAAGCAAGAGCAAACAAATTCAAAAGCTAGCAGAAGACAAGAAATAACTAAGATCAGAGCAGAACTGAAGGGGATAGCGACATAAAAAATCCTTTGAAAAATCAATGAATCCAGGAGCTGGTTTTTAGAAAAGATCAACAAAATAGACTGTTAGCCAGACTAATACAGAAGAAAAGAGAGAAGAATCAGGTAGACACAATAAAAAATGATAAAGGAGAGATCATCACTGATCCCAGACAAATACAAACTACCATCAGAGAATACTACAAACACCTCTATGCAAATAAACTAGAAAATATAGAAGAAATGGATAAATTCCTGGACAAATACACCCTCCTGAGTCTAAACCAGGAAGAAGTCGAATTCCTGAATAGACCAATAGCAAGTTCTGAAATTGAGGCAATAATTCATAGACTACTAACCAAAAAAAGCCCAGGACTATATGGATTCACAGATGAATTCTGCCATAAGTACAAAGAGGAACTGGTACCATTCCTTTTGAAACTATTCCAAACAATAGAAAAAGAGGGACTCCTCCCTAACTCATTTTATGAGGCCAGGGTCATCCTGATACCAAAACCTGGCAGAGACACAACAAAAAAAGAAAATTTCAGGCCAATATCCCTGATAAACACTGATGCAAAAATCATAAATAAAATACTGGCAAACCAAATCTAGTGGCACATCAAATAACTTATCCACCAAGATCAAGTTGGCTTCATCCCTGGGATGCAGTGCTGGTTCAGCATATGCAAATCAATAAACATAATCCATCACATACACAGAACCAATGACAACAGCCACATGATTATCTCAATAGATGCAGAAAAGGCCTTCAATATAATTCAACACCCCTTCAAGCTAAAAACTCTCAATAAACTAGGTATTGATGGAACATATATCAAAATAATAAGAGCTATTTATGACAAACCCAGAGCCAATATCTTACTGAATGGGGAAAAGCTGGAATCATTCCCTTCAAAAACTTGCACAAGACAAGGACACCCTCTCTCACCACTCCTATTCAACATGCTATTGGAAGTTCTGGCCAAGGCAATCAGGCAAGAACAAAAAATAAAGTGTATTCAAATAGGAAGAGAGGAAGTCAAATTGTCTCTGATTGAGGATGACATGATTGTATATTTAGAAAACCCCACCTTCTCGGCCCCAAAACTCTTTAAGTTGATAAGCAACTTCAGCAAAGTCTCAGGATACAAAATCAATGTGCAAAAATCACAAGCATTCCTATACACCAATAACAGACAGAGAGTCAAATCATGAGTGAACTCCCATTCACAATTGCTACAAAGAGAATAAAACACCTAGGAATCCAACTTACAAAGGATGTGAAGGACCTCGTCAAGGAGAACTACAAACCACTGCTCAACAAAATGAGAGAGGACATAAACAAATGGAAAAACATTCTATGTTCATGGATAGGAATAATCAATATCATGAAAATGGTCATACTGCCCAAAGTAATTTATAGATTCTACGCTATCCCCATCAATCTACCATTGACTTTCTTCACAGAATTAGAAAAAACTACTTTAAATTTCATATGGAATCAAAAAATATCCCGCATAGCCATGACAATCCTAAGCAAAAAGAACAAAGCTGGAGGCATCATGCTCCCTGACTTCAAACTATATTACAAGGCTACAGTAACCAAAACAGCATGGTACTGGTACCAAAACAGAGATATAGACCAATGGAACAGAACAGAGGCCTCAGAAATTACACCACACATCTACAACCATCTGATCTTTGACAAACCTGACAAAAACAAGCAATGGGGAAAGGATTCCCTATTTAATAAATGGTATTGGAAAAACTGGCTAGCCATATGCAGAAAACTGAAATTGGACCCCTTCCTTACATCTTATACAAAACTTAACTCAACATGGATTAAAGATTTAAATGTAAAATCTAAAACCACAAAAACCTAGAAGAAAACCTAGGCAATCCCATTCAGGAAATAGGCATAGGCAAAGACTTCATGACTAAAACACTAAAAGCAATGGCAACAAAAGCCAAAATTGACAAATGGAATCTACTGAAATTAAAGTGCTTCTGTAGAGCAAATGAAACTATTATCAGAGTAAACAGGTAACCTATAGAATGGGAGAACAATTTTTTAATCTATCCGTCTCACAAATGGGTAATATTCAGAACCTACAAAGAACTTAAACAAATTTACAAGAAAAAAACAAACAACCCCATCATAAAGTGGGCAAAGGATATGAACAGACACTTCTCAAAAGAAGACACTTATGTGGCCAACAAACATTTGAAGAAAAGCTCACCAACAGTGGTCATTAGAGAAATGCAAATCAAAATCACAATGAAATCTATCTCACACCAATTAGAATGGTGATAATTAAAAAGTCAGGAAACAATAGATGCTGGAGAGGATGTGGAGAAATAGGAACAGTGTTAAACTGTTGTTGGGAGTGTAAATTAGTTCAACCATTGTGGAAGACAGTGTGGCAATTCCTCAAGGATCTAGAACCAGAAATACCATTTGACCCAGCCATCCCATTACTGGGTATATACCTAAAGGATTATAAATCATTCTACTATAAAGACACATGCACATGTATGTTTATTTCAGCACTGTTCACAATAGCAAAGACTTGGAATCAACCCAAATGTCCATCAAAGATAGACTGGATAAAGAATATGTGGCACATATACACCATGGAATACTATACAGCCTTAAAAAAGCATGAGTTCATGTCCTTTGGAGGGACATAAATGAAGCTGGAAACCATCATTCTCAGCAAACTAACACAAGAACAGAAAACCAAACACCACATGTTCTCACTCATATGTGGTAGTTGAACAATGAGAACACATGGCCACAGGGAGGGGAACATCACACACCAGGGCCTGTCACGGGGTGGGGGTCTGGAGGAGGGATAACATTAGGAAAATACCTAATGTAGATGAGGGGTTGATGGGTGCAGCAAACCACAATGGCACGTGTATACCCATGTAACAAACCTGCATTCTGCACATGTATCCCAGAACTTAAAGTATAATAAATAAAAAATAATAAAATAAAAATAAAAAACAAAGAGGTTATACAATCTCACAGGTAGATATATTAAAACCATGAAAAGGGATAGATTAGGGTAGCATATTAAAAAGTTTTACCTGTTTTCTGTAATTATAGTTAGTGATAGTATTGTTATGGAACTGTTATAACGTGAAATAAAACTAATGACTATGAATTTTTTTTTTTTTTTTGAGATGGAGTCTCGCTCTGTTGCCCAGCCTGGAGTGCAGTGTTCCCATCTCTGCTCACTGCAAACTTTCCCTCCCAGGTTCAAGCAATTCTTTTGCCTTAGTCTCCTGAGTACCTGGGATTACAGGCACATGCCACCTCACCTGGCTAATTTTTGTATTTTTAGTAGACATGGGGTTTTACCATGTTAGCCAGGCTGGTCTTGAACAACTGACCTTAAGTGATCTGCTCACCTCAGCCTCTCTAAGTGCTCGGATTACAGGCATGAGCCACTGTGCCTGGCCTGAAATATTTTAATTGTAACACCTCCTATACCTTGGTAGAATTCTCAGAATGTAAAAAGGCATATCAGTGTAATAAAGACTAGGTTAAGTAAAAATCCAGTAGTTCTAAACTTCAACTGGACATATCAGTAAGAACACATGAGGTACTTTATAAAGTGTGTTTATATCCTAATTCTATACACGGAAAATGCCTAGAAACAGTGATAAATCCAATAGCAATGAAGATCCGTAGAGACCTGATTGTGGTCTTGAAATACTATTTCCCAACAAAGATGGAAGGGGTATTTCCTGGAGACAACGACTGATTGTGGTCTGAGAAAGACTAAATGAACAAAATGAGTACGAAATACTTTGACATACCTGAAGTCATGGAACCTACTAAAAACTCTTAGAGCAATATTTTAAAAAACAAAAACAAAACAAGACTCAGAAACAAGCTTCAGGAGAATTCTCCATCCAAAAATGAAAACTTTGAACCTCAATAAGAAAAAGAATTACAGCATGTTAAAACTCAACAAATACAGCATGTTTGAATCCATGATTTTACAATTATATTCTTGCTTTCTTACTGCATTTGCCAGGGTTTCTAGTATGATGTTGAAAAGGAGCACTAGAAGGGAAAACCTTTGCCTTATTCCTGCCCTTGCAGGAAACTGACTAGTTTCTCACCATTAAGTATAATATTCATCGTAGGGTTTTTTGTAGATGTTCATTACCAAATTGAGGGAATTCCACTATCTTCCTAATTTCCTGAGAGTTTCTATCATGAATAGGTGTTGGATTTTGTCAAATGCTTTCTCTGTGTCTATCGATATGATATAATCATGTGCCTTTTCTTCTTTAGTCTGTTAATGTGATGGATTATATTCTTTTTTGAATGCTGAACCAGCCTTACATACCTGGGATAAATCCCACTAAGTTGTAGTGTGTTATTCTTTTCATACATTGCTGAATTTTATTTACTAATGTTTTGTTGGGAATTTTAGCATCTATGTTCATAAGAGATATTGGTCTGTCGTTTTCTTGAAATGTCTTTGTATGGTTTTATTATCATGGTGATGCTGGCTCATGGAATTAGTTAGGAAATATTCCCTCTGTTTCTATCTTCTGGAAGAGATTATAAATAATTGACATAATTTCTTTCTTAATGTTAAGTAGAACTAACTGACCAGTGAACCCAGTTGAGTATTGTGCTTTCTGCTTTGGAAGGTAGTTAATTATTGATCAGAAGTACATTTTTTAAGAACATTAATTGGTCGCCTTCTAAAAATGACTAGAAACCAATTCATTTTCTTGAAAACTAAGTAAAAAGAAAAAAATGAAGCATTTATCCTGCCTTTCCTATATGAACTGTACCTATGGGTAACTGAACAGTAGATGTGGGAGCTGTCTCCTTATGAAATAATACAAAGTGAAATAAATAAACTAATATAACATCACTATATGGGGAACAAGTGCTTCAGGCAATGGGAAACTAAGTTCCTCATAGACTAGGAAACAACTATAAATTCTGAATATAATACAAAAAGTAGCTACTTTAAAGCACTACTCAGTGAACAGAAGCTGATAGATTCTGGTGGGAAATCCATGGTAGGAGGAAAGGAGAAATATGTATTGGGATCCTGTTTCATGGAATTTATCCAAAAGCCAGACACAGCTTCCAAGAAATATGGGATTATGTGAAAAGACCAAATCTACGTCTGATTGGGGTGCCTGAAAGTGAGGGGGAAAATGGAACTAAGTTGGAAAACACTCTGCAGGATATCATCCAGGAGAACTTCCCCAACCTAGTAAGGCAGGCCAACATTCAAATTCAGGAAATACAGAGAACGCCACAAAGATAATCCTAGAGAAGACCAACTCCAGGACACATAACTGTCAGATTCACCAAAGTTGAAATGAAGGAAAAAATGTTAAGGGCAGCCAGAGAGAAAGGTCAGGTTACTCACAAAGGGAAGCCCATCAGATTAACAACAGATATCTCAGCAGAAACTCTACAAACCAGAAGAGAGTGGGGGCCAATATTCACCATTCTTAAAGAAAAGAATTTTCAACCCAGAATTTCATATCCAGCCAAACTAAGTTTCATAAGTGAAGGAGAAATAAAATCCTTTTCTAAAGTCTAAAGCAAATGCTTACAGATTTTGTCACCACAGGCCTGCCCTACAAGAGATCCTGAAGGAAGCACTAAACATGGAAAGGAACAACCGGTATCAGCCATTGCATAAACATGCCAAAACATAAAGTCCATCAATGCTAAGAAGAAATTGCATCAACTAACGAGCAAAATAACCAGCTAATATCATAATGGCAGGATCAAGTTCACACATAACAATATTAACCTTAAATGTAAATGGACTAAATGGTCCAATTAAAAGACATAGACTGGCAAATTGGATAAAGAGTCAAGATCCATCAGTTTGCTGTATTCAGGAGACCCATCTCACATGCAGAGACACACATAGGCTCAAAATTAAGGGATGGAGGAAGACCAAGCAAATGGAAAACAAAAAAAAGCAAGGATTGCAATCCTAGTCTCTGATAAAACAGACTTTAAACCATCAAAGATCAAAAGAGACAAAGAAGGCCATTACATAATGGTTAAAGGGATCAATTCATCAGGAAGAGCTAACTATCCTAAATATATATGCACCCAATACAGGAGCACCCACATTCGTAAAGCATGTCCTTAGAGACTTACAAAGAGACTTAGACTCCCATACAATAATACAATAATAATGGGAGACTTTAACACCCCATTGTCAACACTGGACAGATCAACGAGACAGAAAGTTAACAAGGATATTCAGGAATTGAACTCAACTCTGCACCAAGCGGACCTAATAGACATCTACAGAACTCTCCACCCCAAATCAACAGAATATACATTCTTCTCAGCACCACATCACACTTATTCCAAAATTGACCACATAGTTGGAAGTAAAGCACTCCTCAGCAAATGTAAAAGAACAGAAATTATAACAAACTGTCTCTCAGACCACACTGCAATCAAACTAGAACTCATGACTAAGAAACTCAATCAAAACCGCTCAACTACACGGAAACTGAACAACCCGCTCCTGAATGACTACTGGGTACATAATGAAATGAAAGCAGAAATAAAGATGTTCTTTGAAACCAATGAGAACAAAGACACAATGTACCAGAATCTCTGGGACACATTGAAAGCAGTGTGTACAGGGAAATTTATAGCACTAAATGTCCACAAGAGAAAGCAGAAAAGATCTAAAATTGACACCCTAACATCACAATTAAAAGAACTAGAGAAGCAAGAGCAAACACATTCAAAAGCTAGCAGAAGGCAAGAAATAACTAAGATCAGCGCAGAACTGAAGGAGATAGAGACACAAAAAACCCTCCAAAACATCAATGAATCCAGGAGTTGGTTTCTTGTAAAGATCAACAAAATTGATAGACCTCTAGCAAGACTAATAAAGAAGAAAAGAGAGAAGAATCAAATAGATGCAATAAAAGATGATAAAGGGGATATCACCACTGACCCCACAGAAATACAAACTACCATCAGAGAATACTATAAACACCTCTACGCAAATCAACTAGAAAACCTAGAAGAAATGGATAATTTCCTGGACACTTACACTCTCGCAAGATTAAACCAGGAAGAAGTTGAATCCCTGAATAGACCAATAGCAGGCTCTGAAATTGAGACAGTAATTAATAGCCTACCAACCAAAAAAAGTCCAAGACCAGACAGATTCACAGCCAAATTCTACTAGAGGTACAAGGAGGAATTGGTACCATTCCTTCTGAAAGTATTGCAATCAACAGAAAAAGAGGGAATCCTCCCTAACTCATTTTACGAGGCCAACATCATCCTGATACCAAAGCCTAGCAGAAATACAACAAAAAAAGAGAATTTTAGACCAATATCCCTGATGAACATCGATGCAAAAATCTTCAATAAAATACTGGCAAACCAAATCCAGCAGCACATCAAAAAGCTTATCCACCATGAACAAGTGGGCTTCACCCCTGGGATGCAAGGTTGGTTCAACACACGCAAATCAATAAACATAATCCAGTATATAAACAGAAGCAAAGACAAAAAACACATGATTATCTCAAAAGATGCAGAAAAGGGCTTTGACAAAATTCAACAATGCATCATGCTAAAAACTCTCAATAAATTCGATATTGATGGAACGAATCTCAAAATAATAAGAGCTATTTATGACAAACCCACAGCCAATATAATACTGAATGGGCAAAAACTGGAAGCATTCCCTTTGAAAACTGGCATAAGACAGGGACGCACTCTCTCACCACTCTTATTCAACATAGTGGTGGAAGTTTTGGCTAGGGAAATCAGGCAAGAGAAAGAAATAAAGGGTATTCAATTAGGAAAAGAAGAAGTCAAATTGTCCCTGTTTGCAGATGATATGACTGTATATTTAGAAAACCCCATCATCTCAGCCCAAAATCTCCTTAAGTTGATAAGCAACTTCACCAAACTCTCAGGATACAAAACCAATGTGCAAAAATCACAAGCATTCTTTTACACCAGTAACAGACAAACAGAGAGCCAAATCATGAATGAACTCCCATTCACAATAGCTTCAAAGAGAATAAAATACCTAGGAATCCAACTTACAAGGGATGTAAAGGACCTCTTCAAGGAGAACTACAAACCACTGCTCGACAAAATAAAAGAGGACACAAACAAATAGAAGAACATTCCATGCTCATGAATAGGAAGAATCAGTATCATTGAAATGACCATACTGCCCAAGGTAATTTATAGATTCAATGCCATCCCCATTAAGCTACCAATGACTTTCTTCACAGAATTGGAAAAAACTGTTTTAAAGTTCATATGGAACCAAAAAAGTCCCCACATTGCCAAGGCAATCCTAAGCCAAAAGAACAAAACTGGAGGCATCATGCTACCTGACTTCAAACTATACTACAAGGCTACAGTAACCAAAACAGCATGATACTGGTACCAAAACAGAGATATAGACCAATGGAACAGAACAGAGGCCTCAGAAATAATACCACACATCTACAGCCTTCTGATCTTTGAAAAACCTGACAAAAACAAGAAATGGGGAAAGGATTCCCTGTTTAATAAATGGTGCTGGGAAAATTGGCTAGCCATAAGTAGAAAGCTGAAACTGGATCCTTTCCTTACTCCTTATATGAAAATTAATTCAAGATGGATTAGAGATTTAAATGTTAGACCTAAAACCATAAAAACCCTAGAAGAAAACCTAGGGAATACCATTCAGGACAGAGGCTTGGGCAAGGACTTCATGTCTAAAACACCAAAAGCAAAGGCAACAGAAGCCAAAATGACAAATGGGATCTAACTAAACTAAGGAGCTTCTGCACAGCAAAGAAACTACCATCAGAGTGAACAGGCAACCTACAGAATGGGAGAAAATTTTTGCAATCTACTCATCTGACAAAGGGCTAATATCCAGAACCTACAAAGAACTCAATCAAGTTTACAAGAAAAAAACAAACAACCCCATCAAAAAGTGGGTAAAGGATATGAACAGACACTTCTCAAAAGAAGACATTCATACAGCCAACAGACACATGAAAAAATGCTCATCATCACTGGCCATTAGAGAAATGCAAATCAAAACCACAATGAGATACCATCTCACACCAGTTAGAATGGCAATCATTAAAAAATCAGGAAACAACAGGTGCTGGAGAGGATGTGGAGAAATAGGAACACTTTTGCACTGTTGGTGGGATTGTAAACTAGTTCAACCATTGTGGAAAACAGTGTGGCAATTCCTCAAGGATCTAGAACTAGAAACTAGAAACACCATTTGACCCAGCCATCCCATTACTGGGGATATACCCAAAGGATTATAAGTCATGCTGCTATAAAGACACATGCACACGTATGTTTATTGTGGCACTATTCACAATAGCAAAGACTTGGAATCAACCCAAATGTCCATCAATGACAGACTGGATTAAGAAAATGTGGCACATATACACCATGGAATACTATGCAGCCATAAAAAAGGATGAGTTCGTGTCCTTTGTAGGGACATGGATGCAGCTGGAAAGCATCATTCTCAGAAAACTATCGCAAGAACAGAAAACCAAACACTGCATGTTCTCACTCATAGGTGGAAATTGAACAATGAGATCACTTGGACACAGGAAAGCGAACATCACACACCGGGTACTATTGTGGGGAGGGGGTGGGGGGAGGTATAGCATTAGGAGATATACCTAATGTAAACAACGAGTTAATGGGTGCAGCACAGCAACATGGCACATGTATACATATGTAACAAACTTGCACGTTGTGCACATGCACCCTAGAACTTAAATAACAATTTTTTAAAAAATAAAAATAAAAAAATAAAAATGGAAGGAGAAAAACATACAAGTTAGTGTGCAGTGTCTAAGGATTCGCACTTGAGTGATAACACAAAACAATGCAAGGAAGTGATTGTTATAAAAGTCAAGGTTACTAAGGAGGGGAAAGAGAACTCTTATTGGAATGGGCCACAGGAAAAGTCTTCTAGAGTGGCAGCGAGGTCCTATTTCTTCACCCGCATTGCCTTTATAAACCTGCTCCTCTTATAAATAATTCATTAAGCTAGCGATTTTCCAAGTGTGTTCCCAGTTATGCAGCATCAGCATCATCCAACAACTTGTTAGAAATGCAGATTTTTAGATCCAAGCCCAGGTCTGCTGAATCAGAAACTCTCAAGATGGGCCCAACAAGCTGTTTTGAGAATCCTTCCAGATTATGCCTGTAGTCCCAGCTACTCAGGAGGCTGAGGCAGGAGGATCACTTGAGCCCAGGAGTTAATGGTTGCAATGAGCTATAATCGTGCCACTGCACCACTCCAGCCTGAGTCACACAGCAAGACCTCATCTCCTGAAAAAAAAAAGTTAAAACACATTTTTAAAGGTGCAAAGTAATGTGTTTTTCAGACAGGCGATGAGGAACTTGTGTTATATATGTATAATATATATGTTATATATTACATGTACTATATACATATATTATACATACATTATACATATATAATAATGTGTACATTTCTTGTGTTTACATGATGAAAGTGTAAAATGGCATTCATCAAAGCTTTAGCATTGATTAATTCAGGAACGTGGTACTAAAAGGAAGAATTTTACTTCTTCAAATTCTTTTGTAGAGAATGTAACTTTTAAAAATTGTATTGCTGACATTAATTTGAGTTACATATTGCTCTTGTAACTTAAAATAATTATACAGTTTAAAAGATGAACACAAAAACTAAGACTTTCACTTATGCATTTTAAAAATTGTGTCTCCCAGAACACTAGTATTCCACAATATGTTCATAGGTGTTCCAATTAAAATGTTTAGTAGTCAAATAAAGGTATTCAGTTGGTGCAAAAGGAATTGTGGTTTTTGCCATTAAAAGTGACGGCAAAACCAGCAATAATTTTTGCACCAATCCAATATAAAGAACATCAGAGAACTTCAAAATGCAAATTTGTATTTTAAATGTTGTTAGAAATTTCACGTTTAACTTCACCCATTGTTTCCAACTTCTTTTTAAAGAATGAATGCTTTCTTCACAAAATTCCTATTACCATCTAGTAGCCATGGTGTTGGAGCCAGCTTGGACGACTTGTGAGATCTGCCTATGCACAATTCCTCCCAACTTTGTGTTCAGTGACATCAGTGGTAGCTTAAGATCAGCCATGGTGGGACTATTTACACCATGGAAATCAACAAAGACCACCTACCCACTAGTGCCAATTGTGAAATATTTTCCAGCACACCACAGTTTAGCAGACTCAGCATTTACATAGGACATGGAGAAATGTTGCTTTAGATTATTTCCTTTAGCTGGAATCTAGTGGTCCTTACTAACTTTAAATTTATTATATTTCTAGTACATAATGCATGAGCAAAGCAAGATTTTATTAATCTCGGCATACTAAAATGTATTCATAAAGATTTTTCAAAACACTAAAGAGAAGGTTGAGGAAGAGTAGAAGTTGAGAGAGTAAATGAAGTTTAGAGGTACCTCCTATTAACGCTGCTGTACAAGTGTAGAAATCTGAGGGGAGAACGAAACATTTATAGCACATTCAATGCAGCAAGAAGAGACAATTGTGGTAATTTTCCGTTGATGTGATGCTGCTTTTCTTGGGTAGTATGAAGTTCTAATCATTTTTGTCTCCAGCCACAATTACCTCTAACACAGCATGTAGAAATAGCTCCAGTTTCCCCCGGCATAGTGTATGAAAGTAGGTCTGGATTTGTATATTTTTGGCTGAAACGACCAATGTCCTAAAGAATGTTGTCACATCCACGTGGAACCAGTAAGCACCTCCTGTAAGACTAGTCTGAAATACGTTTCCAGTAAGCGCCATCCTTACTGGCAAGTACGTCATTCCCTTATCCTCTCTCAGTTACTTTCACACAGACTTCTCGAGATTAAAACTTAGTACATCAGCAGAAGAGTGGGACAAGGGCCAGTGGTTGAAGATTTTTGAACAGGTGGTGGCAAGCCAAAGTGTGACAATAGCATCAATAAAGCTCATCTTTATAATGGAAATTTTACTGTGACAAAAACTGAAAGAGGCAAATGTTATATAACCAAAGTTCCACCCTTGCAAAGCTTGGGTTGCTGGCTGCAGCCCTCCTTACACAGAATTAGAACACACCACACAGATAAATTATGTTACACGCATCTATGAGAGCAAAGTGGGAATCCCAGCAATGAGAAAACAAACCCAGTTGCTCAGTAACACAGTGGCCATGTGCTGTACAGTAACTTTGAGCCCAACCCTTGAAGCAAGACGCCAATTCCTTATCCATGGAGTCATGCATACCAGTATTGCAGGCTTGCATGCCATAGGCTTCTGAGTGAAAGAGGAAACCCTGATGGTGAATTCTGCTGTGGGCTTTCCTCACACATGGTATTAGAAACAGCATGAGCTCAACCAGAATTCTCACTGCAATGGGACTGTTCCAGGAATGATACAGGGCCTTTTGCCAATTACTAATACATGGTAAATCACAGTGTAAATAGATACAAAGTATGTTAATATGTTGATAATAGCATTCACATGATCATATTTACATAATTTTAATTTATTAGAACTATATATTTACAAGCATTCTGGGGAAATTAGTACACACAAAAACAGCAGGGGCGGGGAGGGGGAGAGAGAGAGAGAGAGAAAAAAAAATCATGTAGATGAATGAGTATTACAAAGAGTCAAACCCGCTTCTAGGCATTTCCTCCACTGTCAAAACATCTCGAAACATCTCAGACTTGCAAAGGCATCATTTGTTTTCAGTAATTATTCTGGACGTCTCTCCATGCTGACAAGTGAGCTTCAAACATCTTTCCAGGCTTTTGTGAGAAGCATATAGGATTCTTATCTGATAATGAGTCCTTTGGGAATTGAAGATTCTCTAAGGAGTTCTTAGGTCTTATTTTACCTTCTTGATTACTGTCATTTGCTTCCAAAGTTTAACTCTTTATCTGACTGTTAAAAACATAGCTATCCACCTCTCAATTCCAAATGAAAGGGAATATTATAGTCTTGGTGATATTTTGCCTTCATCATAATAGCTTCATTTATTGTGCACTGTTTTCAGTTACTTTATTTTATGTATTTCTTACAATAACCCCATGGAGTTTATACAGATTATACATAAGGACACTTACATCTAGAAAAATTAAAGAACTTGCCTAGAAATGTAAAGTAAGAGATAGAGTAAAGATTTTAACTTTCTTCCTAAAAAGTTGCTGAATGTTCCCACTTCAATATTCTCCTTCCATGTAGCACCAAATATTTACTGTTCCTCTTAATTCTTGCTTCTTCCATTTCTTGAGTCAGCCATAGGCACTATAGTCCAAACATTCTTGTGAAAATGGAGAACAGGAAAGTAAGTCTCCTGGTTTGTTTCCTATCAGGTATTCCTGTTGAGAGTGAGCCCAGTGAAAAAGTTCTGAACTGCCTCTCAGATTCCCTTCTGACAATGCAGTTCCAAGGAAGAAGGCCATTGCCGCGTTGTAATTGAGATGAGCTGCCTTTTGTGCTGTCTCTGTGAGATCTGCCCCTGGCACTCACATTTCCTGGCCCTTAACTTGATGAATGTTGGCACAGCACAGTGGCTATTGCTTGCAGGAGGTTTAATGAATAATTACATTCTGATTGACTTCTAGACCAGACAAAATGCTGAATACCAAATGCTGAATACCAAATACCAAAATGCTGTTTCAATACCCAGCAGCTCTTCCATTAACATCCAGGTGAGTTTTACATGTAGACCAAAGTCCCTAATAAAGTTAACGTTAGATTCAGTCACAAAACTACAAACCGTCCAATATGACTTGCAGCATGTGGAGACATCAAGGTCATAGGTGGAAATTCGTAATGACAGGTTTATTTTATATGCCTTTAGTAACCTAAAGAAAGCAAACTGATTATTAATTTTTCTTGGTAACTATAATTTTATTTCATTAAGTTAGCTTTTTTGTAACATGTTACTGCTAGGAATAAAATGTTTCTATATCTAGCTTAGGTCGACACAATAGCAATACCATATAGGGATACCAAGATCCTAATAAAAACTCAAGGAGAAGGAGGTCCCAGATTGTACTCTCAAATATCAGTATGCATAAACAATGCAGGTGGAGTGCTAGAAAGAGCTCAGGATTTCATCCAGGTGTCCTTGGGCAAAGAACTTTTACTGATTCTTAGTTTCCCCATATGTAAATTGGGAATAATGTTGTCATCTTCAGAAAATAGTTGTAAAAGTTAAATAAAATAATGGCTATGAAAATATTTCCTGATTTACACAAATACTAATATTTATTAATACGATAGAAAAACCTCTCAATGTATTTGGCTGATATTCCAATTTTTCAGTCATACTCAGTTTTCAGGGAGGAAGACAATAGATTAACATTTTTTATAGATATTATTTCTTTCATAGCAAAAAACAAAAAAAACTTCAGAAAATGTATTTTTCAAAGCATTCTATTCTGCACATTTGTTTGGCGTTTCTCTCCTTGCTCTTTCTTTTCAAAATTTATCTTCATTATGAGTCATCAATATTTAACGAAAAACTTAGAAAATACACAAAAATGGGCATGAAATCTACACCACCACCCAAATACAAATACCATTAACACATAGTCATACTTGTTTTCTATACACTTACTATTTTTCTATACACTTACTATACACTCACTATTTTTTCTATACACTTACTATTTTTATGAAAAATTAGACTATGCTATTTATTAAACCATGTAATAATCTCTTTTATAATAATAAATACTGTTATTTTTCCCTTTGCCTTATATCAATAAGGATTCTTCAAGAAATTATTATAGATATTCTCAAACACGCTTTTTTAGTGTATGGCAAAATAACTTATCTAACCATTTTATTTTATCTACCTTGTCTATTCAAATAATTCTGCAATCAGTGTGCACAAATAGAAATCTTTGTGCAATCTGTCTCCAAGAGTCAAAAATACTTTGATTAAAAACATGAGCTTTACTACGGCTCTTGAAAGATAAGATCTTTTTTTTTCATAAATTGTGTTGATTTACACAACTACTAGCTGTGAGAGCATCCATCTCAACACACATTTGTTAACGCTGGTTATTATATGTTCAAAAATTTTTTGCTTGATTGATGGAAAAAGGGATCTCATTTTAATTTAATTTAATCCAATGATACTGAAATTCATTATTCATTTTTTAATAACTTATATGTCTAATTGAGCCAAGTTAGTAGTTAAAATATTTCACAGTAACTAAATTTTCCTAGAACTCCTTTGAATTTCCAAATGCTTTCACCTTCTCTATTAGTGATATTATATTATTCTGAATATGAGGATTTTTTAGTGTTTTTGTCTTCATTACTGTTGCCTAGGCTGGAGTGCAGTGGTGCAATCATAGCTCACTGCAGCCTTGAGGTCCTGGGCACAAGCGATCCTCCTGCCTCAGCCTCCCAAGTACCTGGGACTAAACACATGTGCCATAAGACCCAACTAATTTTTTTTTTTTTTTTTTAGATGGAGTTTCATTCTTGTTGCCTTGGTTGGAGTGCAATGGCATGATCTTGGCTCACTGCAACCTCAGCCTCCCAGGTTCAAGCAATTCTCCTGCCTCAGCCTCCCGAGTAGCTGGGATTACAGGCATGTGCCACCACACCCAGCTAAATTTCTATTTTTAGTTGAGATGGGGTTTCACCATGTTGGTCTGGTTGGTCTCAAACTCCAGACCTCAGGTGATCTGCCCGCCTCAGCCTACCAAAGTGCTGGGATTAAAGGCGTGAGCCACCATGCCTGGCCCCAGCTAATTTTTAAATTTTTTTGTAAATAGGAGATCTTGCTTTGTTGCCCAGGGTGGTCTCAAACCACTGGCTTCAAGCAATCCTCTCACCTTGACCTCCTAAAGTGCTAGGATTACAGGTGCAAGCTGCTGTTCCCAGCTGATTTTACCTTTTGATTAAAATGACTCTCTTTATAGGAATTAATGTTTTTGCTGTAAATTCTGCTTTATCTAATAGTAATATTAGTTTTTAAAATTTGCATTTGCCTTGCATTTACTTGCCAATATTTCCAGTTTTAGATGAGGAAACTCTAAGTAGTGTATCTCTGGATTTGTCCTTTCATTGAGGTATTTAACAAATGTAGATTTGATGGTCTAACTAGTATTTAATCATGCTTCTATCATGCTTTTATATGTATTTTCATATCGTCTTTTAAAAATATTTTCTGGCTGGCTTTTCCCTATCTTTTTTGCCTGAATGGAGGGGTTTACTTGAGGGGGGGAGTGTGTTTTGGGTTTTTCTGCAGGGGTTGGGTTGTTTTTGTTTGTTTTGGGGGGTTTTGATTTTTTTGCTACTGTTTATTAGCTTTGGTTTGGAAAGAAGAAATTCCATTTATTTCTTAAGCAACTACTATAAAGTTTTCCAAATACAGTCTTAATACTATATTAAGCAAGCCAGAAGAGTTAAGGGCAAAGTAATCATTGTCAGCCACCATTGATGGAAAAGAAAATGCTTGTGTCTTTGCTTTTGAATCCACTCCAATCTCTAGACATTAATTTAACTTGGGATATCAACTCTGTATTTTTCATTCTTTAATATTTTTAAACTAAAAGTCATTTATTTTAAAGGGAAAGCAAATTTTATAATCCAAGTGGTACTTTAATAATTATGTAGACTAATGTTGGTCTATATAATTTTTACTAATAATTTAAACTAGTGGTCCTTTGCAGCCACTAGTTCCTCTGCCAAAAATTCCAATCCTCAATGCAATTTGTGTTGGTATAACTCAGTACTTAAAAATTTTTATTCAAATTGCCTAAATAGCATATTTTGAATTTATGTGTATCAAAGAATGCCTTTCTGTTACCTTCACACACTGTTAACTTAGCTGGGTATAAAACGTTTTCAAAGCTCTGAATTAAAAACAACAATGAGGAGGAGGAGGAAAAAGGGAAGAGGACAAGCAGAATAAAAAAAAAAAATATGAGGGGCGGAGCAAGATGGCCGAATAGGAACAGCTCCAGTCTCCAACTCCCAGCGTGAGCGACACAGAAGACCGGTGATTTCTGCATTTTCAACTGAGGTACTGGGGTCATCTCACTAGGGAGTGCCGGACAATCGGTGCTGGTCAGCTGCTGCAGCCTGACCAGCGAGAGCTGAAGCAGGGCGAGGCATCGCCTCACCTGGAAGCGCAAGGGGGAAGGGGATCCGTTTTCCTAGCCAGGGGAACTGAGACACACAACACCTGGAAAATCGGGTAACTCCCACCCCAATACTGCGCTGTAAGCATACAGGCACACCAGGAGAATATATCCCAATCCTGGCCGGGAGGGTCCCACGCCCACGAAGCCTCCCTCACTGCTAACACAGCAGTCTGCGGCGATCTATCCGCAAGGCAGCAGCGAGGCTGGGGGAGGGGCGCCCGCCATTGCTGAGGCTTAAGTAGGTAAACAAAGCCGCTGGGAAGCTCGAACTGGGTGGAGCTCACAGCAGCTCAAGGAAGCCTGCCTGTCTCTGTAGTCTCCACCTCTGGGGACAGCGCACAGCTGAAGACCAACAGGGGAAGTAGCGGGAGCCGGTGCAGACGCGAACGACTCTGTCTGACAGCTTTGGGGAGAGCCGTGGATCTCCCAATGCGGAGGTTGAGATCTGAGAACGGACAGACTGCCTGCTCAGGTGTGTCTCTGACCCCTGAGTAGCCTAGCTGGGAGAAATCCCCCACTAGGGGCAGTCTGACACCCCACACCTCACAGGGTGGAGTACACCCCTGAGAGGAAACTTCCAAAGGAAGAATCAGACAGGTACACTCGCTGTTCAGCAATATTCTATCTTCGGCAACCTCTGCTGCTGATACCCAGGCAAACAGGGTCTGAAGTGGACCTCAAGCAATCTCCAACAGACCAACAGACAGTCCTTCTGACTGTCAGAAGGAAAACTATCAAACAGGAAGGACACCTATACCAAAACCCCATCAGTACGTCACCACCATCAAAGACCAGAGACAGATAAAACCACAAAGATGGGGAAGAAGCAGGGCAGAAAAGCTGGAAATTCAAAAAATAAGAGCGCATCTCCCCCTGCAAAGGAGCGCAGCCCATCGCCAGCAACGGATCAAAGCTGGTCAGAGAATGACTTGGACGAGAGGAGAGAAGAAGGCTTCAGTCCATCAAACTTATCAGAGCTAAAGGAGGAATTACGTACCCAGCGCAAAGAAACTAAAAATCTTGAAAAAAGAGTGGAAGAATTGACAGCTAGACTAATTAATGCAGAGAAGATCATAAACGAAATGACAGAGATGAAAACCATGACACGAGAAATACGTGACAAATGCACAAGCTTCAGTAACCGACTCGATCAACTGGAAGAAAGAGTATCAGCGATTGAAGATCAAATGAATGAAATGAAGTGAGAAGAGAAACCAAAAGAAAAAAGAAGAAAAAGAAATGAGCAAAGCCTGCAAGAAGTATGGGATTACGTAAAAAGACCAAATCTACGTCTGATTGGGGTGCCTGAAAGTGAGGGGGAAAATGGAACCAAGTTGGAAAACACTCTTCAGGATATCATCCAGGAGAACTTCCCCAACCTAGTAGGGCAGGACAACATTCAAATTCAGGAAATACAGAGAACGCCACAAAGATACTCCTCCAGAAGAGCAACTCCAAGACACATCATTGCCAGATTCACCAAAGTTGAAATGAAGGAAAAAATCTTAAGGGCAGCCAGAGAGAAAGGTCGGGTTACCCACAAAGGGAAGCCCATCAGACTAACAGCAGATCTCTCGGCAGAAACTCTACAAGCCAGAAGAGAGTGGGGGCCAATATTCAACGTTCTTAAAGAAAAGAATTTTCAACCCAGAATTTCATATCCAGCCAAACTAAGTTTCATAAGTGAAGGAGAAATAAAATCCTTTACAGATAAGCAAATGCTTAGAGATTTTGTCACCACCAGGCCTGCCTTACAAGAGACCCTGAAGGAAGCCCTAAACATGGAAAGGAACAACCGGTACCAGCCATCACAAAAACATGCCAAAATGTAAAGACCATCGAGGCTAGGAAGAAACTGCATCGACTAACGAGCAAAATAAGCAGTTAATATCATAATGGCAGGATCAAGTTCACACATAACAATATTAACCTTAAATGTTAATGGACTAAATGCTCCAATTAAAAGACACAGACTGGCAAACTGGATAAAGAGTCAAGACCCATCAGTCTGCTGTATTCAGGAGACCCATCTCACATGCAGAGACATACATAGGCTCAAAATAAAGGGATGGAGGAAGATCTACCAAGCAAATGGAGAACAAAAAAAAGCAGGGGTTGCAATCCTTGTCTCTGATAAAACAGACTTTAAACCATCAAAGCTCAAAAGAGACAAAGAAGGCCATTACATAATGGTAAAGGGATCAATTCAACAGGAAGAGCTAACTCTCCTAAATATATATGCACCCAATACAGGAGCACCCAGATTCATAAAGCAAGTCCTTAGAGACTTACAAAGAGACTTAGACTCCCATACAATAATAATGGGAGACTTCAACACTCCGCTGTCAACATTAGACAGATCAACGAGACAGAAAGTTAACAAGGATATCCAGGAATTGAACTCATCTCTGCACCAAGCGGACCTAATAGACATCTATAGAACTCTCCACCCCAAATCAACAGAATATACATTCTTCTCAGCACCACATCGCACTTATTCCAAAATTGACCACATAATTGGAAGTAAAGCACTCCTCAGCAAATGTAAAAGAACAGAAATTATAACAAACTGTCTCTCAGACCACAGTGCAATCAAACTAGAACTCAGGACTAAGAAACTCAATCAAAACCGCTCAACTACATGGAAACTGAACAACCTGCTCCTGAATGACTACTGGGTACATAACGAAATGAAAGCGGAAATAAAGATGTTCTTTGAAACCAATGAGAACAAAGATACAACATACCAGAATCTCTGGGACACATTTAAAGCAGTGTGTAGAGGGAAATTTATAGCACTAAATGCCCACAAGAGAAAGCTGGAAAGATCTAAAATTGACACTCTAACATCACAATTAAAAGAACTAGAGAGGCAAGAGCAAACACATTCAAAAGCTAGCAGAAGGCAAGAAATAACTAAGATCAGAGCCGAACTGAAGGAGATAGAGACACAAAAAACCCTCCAAAAAATCAATGAATCCAGGAGTTGGTTTTTTGAAAAGATCAACAAAATTGACAGACCACTAGCAAGGCTAATAAAGAAGAAAAGAGAGAGGAATCAAATAGATGCAATAAAAAATGATAAAGGGGATATCACCACTGACCCCACAGAAATACAAACTACCATCAGAGAATACTATAAACGCCTCTACGCAAATCAACTAGAAAATCTAGAAGAAATGGATAAATTCCTGGACACTTACACTCTCCCAAGGCTAAACCAGGAAGAAGTTGAATCCCTGAATAGACCAATAGTAGGCTCTGAAATTGAGGCAACAATTAATAGCCTACCCACCAAAAAAAGTCCAGGACCAGATGGATTCACAGCTGAATTCTACCAGAGGTACAAGGAGGAGCTGGTACCATTCCTTCTGAAACTATTCCAATCAATAGAAAAAGAGGGAATCCTCCCTAACTCATTTTATGAGGCCAACATCATCCTGATACCAAAGCCTGGCAGAGACACATCAAAAAAAGAGAATTTTAGACCAATATCCCTGATGAACATCGATGCAAAAATTCTCAATAAAATACTGGCAAACCGGATTCAGCAGCACATCAAAAAGCTTATCCACCATGATCAAGTGGGCTTCATCCCTGGGATGCAAGGCTGGTTCAACATTCGCAAATCAATAAACGTAATCCAGCATATAAACAGAACCAAAGACAAGAACCACATGATTGTCTCAATAGATGCAGAAAAGGCTTTTGACAAAATTCAACAGCCCTTCATCCTAAAAACGCTCAATAAATTCGGTATTGATGGAATGTACCTCAAAATAATAAGAGCTATTTATGACAAACCCACAGCTAATATCATACTGAATGGGCAAACACTGGAAAAATTCCCTTTGAAAACTGGCACAAGACAGGGATGCCCTCTCTCACCACTCCTATTCAACATAGTGTTGGAAGTTCTGGCTAGGGCAATCAGGCAAGAGAAAGAAATCAAGGGTATCCAGTTAGGAAAAGAAGAAGTCAAATTGTCCCTGTTTGCAGATGACATGATTGTATATTTAGAAAACCCCATCGTCTCAGCCCAAAATCTCCTTAAGCTGATAAGCAACTTCAGCAAAGTCTCAGGATACAAAATTAATGTGCAAAAATCACAAGCATTCTTATACACCAGTAACAGACAAGCAGAGAGCCAAATCAGGAATGAACTTCCATTCACAATTGCTTCAAAGAGAATAAAATACCTAGGAATCCAGCTTACAAGGGATGTAAAGGACCTCTTCAAGGAGAACTACAAACCGCTGCCCAGCGAAATAAAAGAGGACACAAACAAATGGAAGAACATACCATGCTCATGGATAGGAAGAATCAATATCGTGAAAATGGCCATACTCCCCAAGGTTATTTATAGATTCAATGCCATCCCCATCAAGCTACCAATGAGTTTCTTCACAGAATTGGAAAAAACTGCTTTAAAGTTCATATGGAACCAAAAAAGGGCCCGCATTGCCAAGACAATCCTAAGTCAAAAGGACAAAGCTGGAGGCGTCACGCTACCTGACTTCAAACTATACTACAAGGCTACAGTAACCAAAACAGCATGGTACTGGTACCAAAACAGAGATATAGATCAATGGAACAGAACAGAGGCCTCAGAAATAATACCACACATCTACAGCCATCTGATCTTTGACAAACCTGAGAGAAACAAGAAATGGGGAAAGGATTCCCTATTTAATAAATGGTGCTGGGAAAATTGGCTAGCCATAAGTAGAAAGCTGAAACTGGATCCTTTCCTTACCCCTTATACGAAGATTAATTCAAGATGGATTAGAGACTTAAATGTTAGACCTAATACCATAAAAACCCTAGAAGAAAATCTAGGTAGTACCATTCAGGACATAGGCATGGGCAAGGACTTCATGTCTAAAACACCAAAAGCAATGGCAGCAAAAGCAAAAATTGACAAATGGGATCTAATTAAACTAAAGAGCTTTTGCACAGCAAAAGAAACTACCATCAGAGTGAACAGGCAACCTACAGAATGGGAGATAATTTTTGCAATCTACTCATCTGACAAAGGGCTAATATCCAGAATCTACAAAGAACTCAAACAAATATACAAGAAAAAAACAAACAACCCCATCAAAAAGTGGGGAAAGGATATGAACAGACATTTCTCAAAAGAAGATATTCATACAGCCAACAGACACATGAAAAAATGCTCATCATCACTCGCCATCAGAGAAATGCAAATCAAAACCACAATGAGATACCATCTCACACCAGTTAGAACGGCAATCATTAAAAAGTCAGGAAACAACAGGTGTTGGAGAGGATGTGGAGAAATAGGAACACTTTTACACTGTTGGTGGGATTGTAAACTAGTTCAACCATTATGGAAAACAGTATGGCAATTCCTCAAGGATCTAGAACTAGATGTACCATATGACCCAGCCATCCCACTACTGGGTATATACCCAAAGGATTATAAATTATTCTACTACAAAGACACATGTACACGTATGTTTATTGCGGCACTATTCACAATAGCAAAGACTTGGAATCAACCCAAATGTCCATCTGTGACAGACTGGATTAAGAAAATGTGGCACATATACACCATGGAATACTATGCAGCCATAAAAAAGAATGAGTTTGCGTCCTTTGTAGGGACATGGATGCAGCTGGAAACCATCATTCTTAGCAAACTATCACAAGAACAGAAAACCAAACACCGCATGTTCTCACTCATAGGTGGGAACTGAACAATGAGATCACTTGGACTCGGGAAGGGGAACATCACGCACTGGGGCCTATCATGGGGAGGGGGGAGGGGGGAGGAGGGAGGGCTTGCATTGGGGAGTTATACAAGATATAAATGATGAATTGATGGGTGCTGACGAGTTGATGGGTGCAGCACACCAACATGGCATAAGTATACATATGTAACAAACCTGCACGTTATGCACATGTACCCTAGAACTTAAAGTATAATAAAAAAAAAAAAAATATATATATATATATATATGTTTTGCTTACTATGTTTCAGGTACTCTTCTAAGCACTTTAAATACATTAATTCATTTAATCTAACAATAACCATACACAAGTACATTTATTACCCGCACTGTTTGTTAATGAAAATGAAGCACAAAGAGGGTCAGGACTTTTCCCAGGCTTACCTAACTAATATTCAGCAGAGCTAGGTTTTGAAACCAGGCAGTCTGGCCCTAGTCTCTCCATAATCTTGACCATTAACCTCTTCCTTTATATTCTAGCATTTAATAGTGAAGAAATTAAAAGACAATCAATGTCCTTTGTTGGAAACTCGGTAAACCTAGATTAACCTTTCGTTGCTGCTCTTTGTTTCTCTTGATGTTTAGGTGATGCTGGAATTTTAAGGCATACATAAGGATATGTCTAGGTGTGGTTCTGGTTTTATAAAGTTGATTTGTACTTCAATGTACATTCTTGCTCTTGAGACTGAAATTATCCTTTCTTTTTAATTTTAATTTTTTATTTTATATTTAAGGGGTACATGTGCAGGTTTGTTGCAAGAAGATATTGCATGATGCTGAGGTTTGGGCGTCTACTGATCTCATCAACCAAACAGTGAACATGGTACCCAACAGGAAGTTCTTCAGGCCCTACCCCTCTCTCTCCCTCATTTTGGAGTCCCCAGTGTCTGTTGTTCTCAGTCATGTGTATCCAAGATTTAGCTTCCACTTACAAGTGAGGATATGGGATTTTTGGTTTTCTGTTTCTGCATTAATTCTCTTAGGTTGATGGCCGCCAGTTTGTATCCATGTTGCTTTTCAGGTGGTGTTTTCCTTTTCCCTTTGACCACTGCTGTTGATTCATCCTTTCTGTTTTCTATTCATAGAAGTCCTATTTTATGTAGGTTAATCTCGTGGATGAGTCATCTATGCCCCTCATATTTTTCTCTTCTTAATCTCTGAATTCTGGGTGAGCACATTTAAACTTTCACTAAATCAGTTCAATTTTCACCAGATTCTCTTCTACTGTTTAACTCCTCTATTTATGAATTAAACAATGACGTTTTCCATGTGCATGTAATACTTGTTCTTCTCTTCCATAATGGCTCCCCTCTGCTTTGTCTCTAAGCTTTAACAATTTATTTTCCGAAGATGACTTTCCTACTTACTTATCCTACAGAGAAGAGTGTATGCTCACTTAGTAGTGGCTTATAATCAAATATAAGACTGATAGGAATTTATATGGGTCCCTGCTTAAAGCTCTCACATTTTCAAACACCATAGTTTAAAGCATAGAAAAAAAATAATAAGAGAGAAATTATATTCACAGTAAAACTGCATCATAGGTTCTGAGATGCATAAGTCTAGGGGAATTGTGGAGGGAATTAGAGTCATAGACAGTTACAGCAAAGAACTTCATTTCAGTATTTGTATAGAAGTCCTGCTGGAAAAGCAGGCCTTGGTATTACCTGGATCTCTCCAGGGTTGCAGCTCCTGGCATTTGACACATGTCCCATTTCAGTCACTTCCAACAACTCACTGCTCGTTCTACTTGCCACCTTGCTCAGTGGCCAGTTATACAAAATCTTTCTGCAGTGTGCTAAGCACTGAGCTAATTACTGGAAACATAAGGGGAAACAGGCTTTTCTTATTTTCAAGGGTCTAATAGGGGACACAAACACAAAAACAGTGTGTTCCAACATAATATGGTAATGAATATGATATGTAAATTTTGGATACTATGATGGTTTAGAGAATGGACACATATTATCAGGTTGGAATATATCACATTTAAATGAAACTATTTCTGCAGACTTACTAGTTGAACCCTCTCTGATTGAACTGATCTTTGAATGTATTGGGACAAATTTATTTGTTGGTTTGACTTGGTTTGGTTTGATTTGATTTTTTTAACTACATTAACCAATAATCAGGTTATTTTGTTCTTAATAACATTTAGCCTTTGTCCTCTCTAAGTCATCTTACACCAAAATCAGGCAAACAAACTGTTCTTTTCTTCTTATATCTTTATATATCTGTTTGTCTCAAAAGTTCACCCAAAAATTTGCAGCCAATCAAGTCAGAAGTACAGACACAATATCATCAACTTACTCTACTCACACATCAGTAAATCAATTTGCACAGTGAAACTACCATGATCACCAAACAGTATCACAGTTTGTATAGACTATTACAATTTACCTTTAGCAAATTATTAAATAAGTTAGACATGAGGTTAAAAAAAGACTGCATCTTTACATACTTACATAAAATATAGAAATAAATGTATAACATATTCAATATATAACACACATACAAATGTATATATTTTATACATATATGTACACAGCTATATATATTTACAGATATATACCTGTGCATATATGTCAGTTTGAAATCTGACCATTCATTGCTGGAACATGTATATAAGCATTTGCATGGGGACTCATTCATTATGAAAACCATGATCCCTACGTGAAAATAAGGCAACCACCAGAAGACAAATCAGAAAGGAAGAGTGAGGATGAAAACTCAAAGGCTTGACAAATCACTGCAGTAAGAGATGCTTTTCTCAATTTGCTGATGGTCTGTTTCTCTAGATTAATAGTAATCCGATACCATATGTTTAGTTCAACCCCTACAGCTTTTAGTGCATGCCTCTTTTGGAATCAGCCTGCTAGGTCAGCAGCTTCAGCTGTTTTTGGCAGTGTTTTGATTTTTCACCAAAATTGATACAGTAAATCTGAATCTAACTGAGTTTCTTAGATAAACTTTTAAGCTAAGAGCTTTTATCTCTTCAAAGGAGTATCAGGCTGCCAAAGAAGCCAACGATATTTATGTTTATTTATATGTATCTAGGTATATGATTAGGATGTGTGACAGTTTATAGAGAAATTTGAAAAACTGACAATCTAGATTGATATTTATATTTCCAAGTTAGATTGTTTAGCATTTTTTACTGATAATATTATTTTGATGTTTGGATTGTATTTCAGTAAAAGTGGGATCCCAAATGCTTAGAAAAATATTATTCTCTGTACATTTTATCAAAAATTGAAACCTTTTTCAGAGAGATATTATTGTTTACCTTTTGAGGGGATTAAGGTATCACACACAAGTACATGAAAGACAGCATAAGTGAAAAAACCAAAGGCCTTAATTTATAACAAATGCACCCTATTCACTTTTTATAAACAAAAGAGTCAATAAAATGAATGTGCACATAAACAACTAGAAAGGACATTATTAGAGTTCCCTGGAAGATCTTAGATACTCTTAATTTATAGGAAAATTGATTTCCAGATCTATTTAGATTTTTCTAAGATTTTTTTTTGCCAAGTGAAGCAGTATCATTCTGCGAAAGGCTTTTAACTTTACAATTTGAATCTTACAAAAAAGGGAGGAACAACAGCTACAGGCAATGACTTCAGTGTTTTCAAGGAATATTTACGTCAACCTTCTATAAGTGGACCGACTTAGAAAGACGGATATTCTCTAGGACAATTTTTGCCCATACCTGTGGTTTAAAAATACTGCTTGGAGAAGTCTATTTCTTATATTATCTCTAATAATTCATTTAGGGAAAATGACCTTGTTGTGCAACTCTGTTTGGAACTGTTAATTAAAATTAACGAGTATCTTGCTGTTTTGCACTGGCTTGTTTCTTAGATCAAGCTAGTTTAATCTGGACTGGTCTGACGTCCTGCTTGGACAGGTTTGATACTCTGCCAAGAAGCCAGCAATAGGCTGTGGAAGGCTAAAAATCTGAGCTGCCAAATAGCAGAGTTCTGCAAGTTGAATTTGGGACATGAACAACAGAAAAGAGAACTGCAGCTCAGAAGTAAAGGTGGCAACATTCTGAGTTACCAATACTGAATAAAGCTACTCCCTCTATAGCAAAATGATTTCTTATGCTTGTGTGTGTGTGTGTGTGTGTGTGTGTGTGTGTGTGTGTGTGCGCGTGCGTGTGTGTGGTGGACAGAGTCTCGCTCTGTTGCCCAGGCTGGAGTGCAGTGGCATGATCTCGGCTCATTGCAACCGCCGCCTCCCGGGTTCAAGCGATTCTCCTGCCTCAGCCTCTCGAGTAGCTGGGACTACAGGTGCATGTCACCAGGCCCAGCTAAATTTTTGTATTTTTAGTAGAGACAGGGTTTCACTGTGTTAGCCAGGATGGTCTTGATCTCTTGACCTTGTAATCCTCCCGCCTCAGCCTCCCAAAGTGCTGGGAATTCAGGCATGAGCCACCGTGTTGATTTCTTATGCTTTTTTCAGTTATCAATTAAGAACTATGCACAGACATTCAGAAAATTTCAGTAATTCCCTAGAATTGGCACTAAAATATGTAGAAAAAGAATGTGTAAACCTAAGAAATATTGAAATACTCAGTGTTACAGACCTGCATTAAATCTGATCACCGCTTGCCTATTCTCTATCTTTAAAATAATAATGATAATAATAATAAACAACTGAATTTGTTTCTTGCAAAAACCTCAACTTTTGGTTTTAGGATCAGAGAATATTTCATTTTTAAAATATATTTTTAAGTTATGATTGTTTTAATAACATTTGGGATTTCCTAAAGACCTACAAACAATACGTAAATTACCCTTGGCAGATATGCATATTTCAGTCATACAAAAGGGGAAACTAGAAAACTTAGAGGGGGCTATAACAAGCCTCAGCTATCCCTGTTATTTCCAAATCAACACAACTAGTACTCTTCTCCCAGCCAACAACACAAGGCAGTGTTATTTTGTTGTTATTTATATTATATGAAAACTTGGGAGATGGAAGCATTCATAATTTCCTGACTACTTAGCAATCACACGTTAATAAACATGCCTTCCTTTAATTATAGTGCTTATGTACAGTCCCTCTATGTGACTACTAATTGGTAATAAGGGGACTATTATTATGATACCAGTTTTCCCCAAAAATGATAATTGATTTAATAGAATTTCAATCCAAATCCAGCAGGATTGGTTTTTAGAAATTATCAAGCTGACTCTCAAATGTATATGAAAAAGCAAAGTCATTAAAATAGCAGAATTAATTTTGAAAAAATAATTTTGCAAACTGGAGGAATAATACTGTCTTATTTCCAGACTTTCTATAAAGATACAGTAGTTAATATAGTATGACACTGGAGAAAGACTGACATAGATCAGTGGAACAGAATAGAGCCCAGAAATAGACTTACATATATATAGTCAATTGATTTTCAATAATGGTGCAAAAACAATTAGATAGCAAAAAGACAGTCTTTTCAATAAATGATTCTGGAACAATCAGCTTTCCATATTGTAAAAATACAGTGTCTTGATCCATACTTTACATACCACAGAAAAGTAACCCAAAGTGAATTACATGTAAAATTCTAACCCTTTCAGAAGAAAATCTTTATGAACTTCAATTAGCCAGAGTTCTTAGGTATGAAAGCACAAACCATAAAAGAAAAAAATAGACCCATTGAACTCCAAAAAATTAAGAACTGCTCTCAAAAGACTAGGAAAAGAATAGAAAGACTAGTCACATACTGGGAGAAAATATTTGCAGTACACATATCTGATTTTTTTAAAAACTGCATGCATAAAAAATAAAAATACCTCTCAAAAGTTAATAATAAAAAGGAAAAGTTTCAATAAAACAAATGGGTAGATACTTTACCAAGGAAGATACACAGATTGCAAGTAAATACATAAAAAGACATTCATGATCCCCTGTCTTTAAGGAATCACATTAAATCTACAATGAGATCTTACTAGCCTCCTATTAGAATGACTCAAAAAAATTATAGGTGCTGGTAAGAATATGGGACAATGCATTAATGGTGAGAATGGAAAATTGCCAAAACAGTTTGGCAATTCCTTATAAAGGTAAACATACACTTAAAAAAAGAGTCAGTAATCTGACTCCTAGGTATTTACCCAAGTGAAATGAAAACTTGTATTTACATAAAAACTCTGTAAATGCTTATAATGACTTTCTTTGTAATTATTTAAAACTGGAAACAACCCAAATGTCCCTCAACTGGGGAATGGATAAATGAACTGTGGTGCAGCCATATAAGGGAATATCGCTCAGTAAGTTAAAAGAATGAACTGTTGGTACTTGCAACAACTTGGGTGACGATGTATTTTGTAAAGAAAATAAGCCAAACTCAAAAGGCTATGTATGGTAGGATTTTGCTTGACATTCTTGCAAAGGATGCAAACAAAACGAAACAAATCTAGCGGTGGTGAGAGGCTGGGAATGGGGAGTGGGTTTTCCTGCAAAGGCCCATGAAGAGTTTGGGGATGCTAGAACTGTTCTCTAGATTGTGGTGGTGGCGGTGGCAGCTATGGTTACACAGCTATATGTTTGCCAAAGCATGCTGAATACTACATTACAAAAAAGTAAATGGGGGAAAATATAGTGTTAGAGGAAGCATTAGAAAAAGATAGAAAGAAGACAGAGGGCAGAGTTCAGAGTCACTGAGGAAGAATGAAGTATTATATAGTTGAGCTAAGGATGTGGGCAATATGGACCAGGGTGAGGATCTCGTGTCAGCCATGTGTGATCTGAGGCATTTGATATATTTGCGTCCTTGACACAGGGTAAGTTACTTAACCTCTTTAAGTCTCCATATCATCTACAAAATGCAGATATGTAACATCCACTTCATGGGTGGCTCCGTGGCTAAAAGGGAAAACATATGTGCTTTGTCTTAGCCCAGAGCTGGACACATAATGAGTATGCTCAGTGAACAGCAGCTGTGGCAGATGCCTCTAGTATGCTGAATCACATCCGCTTGGCCCACCTCTACCACAGATGGAGTGGACCACATTTGTATGTCTCAGACTCAGATCCACTGACAACATCCCATTTCGAGCATGTGCCTCTGACCTCTGCATTCTGCCTCAGGTCCTGGGAGCACTGCTGGCCCAGCTACAAGTGTAGCTCAGAAATGTTGGGGAGGTGAGAGCTCTGAGACAACCTCAACAAATGGTACAGAGCAGCCAGTGTCTTCTTTCTCAGGAGGAGAAATGTGGAGGTTCTAACCAGATCAAGAATGTTTGCTCATAGTGGCAACCATAACAGTGTACGTATTGTCTTCTTTTTCCCCAGTATCTTACCCTTTACTCCTTCTCTTCAGCTTCCTGAGATCATCCTTCCATTTACCGTCTATCCCAATGACACATTTCAGATTCCATTTTCAAGAGAACCCAAATTGACAAGACAACTATTACCAGAAAGTTGTTTCTTAGAAAGTCAGATGCAATGATTTCATGAAATGTCCATTCCTCATGCCCCCTTTTATACATCTTCCTTTCAGTCAGTACTATTTATATGGTGATTTGCAGCTTGCTACGTATCTAGATTATCCCATTACTCCACAATTTCATGCAACCATGGAGTACAAAGTTTACAAATGCACTCACCACTTTGCTGCTGTGGCTTTTGTGTCACTTCCATGCTCCACTCTGGGCTCTTCCCCCTTTTTGCTACCCACCAAAATAATCTCTGCTTTAAAATAGGCGACACCCCTGTTCTTACATCTCCCATCCCTGCTTCTTCCAATCATGCTAACTTGCCTACTTCCTTCCCATCCACAATACCACAACATCGCTGAGCTACTCTGTAAAATGTGCTGGGATGACCCTGGGGTTCCCAGGCACAGACTCACCTTCAGTGCTCACAGGGAACCTTCATTCTCCATACAGAAGAACACAGGGAGCACTCAAGTGAAAAGGGCTGGAAGGAGAAACAGACATAGCAATACCCTGCTCTATCCCAAGAGATTAATGCTTTCAGGTCCTCCAAACATCTCCTTTGGCTATTTCCTCTGCCCCTCACTCCCATTCATAGTTGTTTGGAAAACTGCTTGTAGCTATTTGAAAAATCAACTTATACTATCAAAGAAAACTTGACCCTGGATTGTAGAGCAAATAAGCCCCATTGTAACAAGATTTAACAAACACAAAAGCAGTCTTGAAATATTGCTGGATCCTTTAAAATGAAATTATTATCTATATATGGCACTCCACATCTGGTTATGATACCAGGCTGTGCTTTCGATGGTTTTACAGCTTATCCTAGTGCTGTTTAATATAACTTTCTGTGGTGATGGAGAGGTAATATATCTGTGCTGGCCACTGAGCACTTGAAATGTGGCTAGGGCCATGGAAGAACTGAACTTTTAACTTCTTTTCATGTTAGTTAATTTAAATTTAAATCACCACATTTAGCTATTCCCTCCTATCTTATTGCACAGGCTTATAGTTTCATCACCAATTATCATAGAAACACCAATTATCACAGAAATTAAAGGTGTATCTCCTAAGAGTACTCTTTTTTTCTTTTGTTTTGTTATTTGGTTGAGATTGGCAAAATAGGATTTCTCTAGGAAACACTAGTACTTGAATGTTACCTACTATGAGTTTAATTATTAGTATATAAAAATGCTTTCATGCTTTTAAGTTTATTAATATCCCAAGAGTCACAAACAAGATATATTTCCTTTTAAAATTATAATAATTTAAACAAAAGCTAAAACCTCTTGAACAGGAAGGCTTTTCTCAAAAACAGAATGTATAGTTTGACATCAGCCTCTGTGTACTCTGTGGCTTCCTTGGGAAGAGCAGTTTTAAGCAGATTATTAAATAAATCTAGGCCTCTTAGATTATTTTGTTTCTCAAAGTTGGGAATAGAAAGAATCCCCAATAGCGTCATGTCCTTTTTCTTTATCTATTGCCCATATCATTATTGAGAGCCTAGAGACATAAATGATTATTTTTTCCCAGACAATCTAACCTACTTGAAAACTGTCAGAATATAGGCAGCTGACAACATCAAGCAACTTATTGTGGTCAGTAAAAACATATAGTCTAAAATAAGGTCTTCTCAACCATTCCCCAGTTTTGATATTGGCCAAAGGATATACAATTTCAGTTAGACCAGAAGATTAAGCTCAAGAGATCTATTGTACAACATTGCAAACATATTTTCTTTTTTGAGACAGAGTTTCACTTTCTTGCCCCGGCTGGAATGCAGTGGCATTCTCATACCTCAGCCTCCTGAGTAGCTAGGATTACAGGTGTGAGCCACCACACCCCGCTAACTTTTGTATTTTTAGTAGAGATGGGGTTTCACAATGTTGGCCAGGCTGGTCTCAAACTCCTGACCTCAGGTGAGTCACCTGCCTCAGCCTCCCAAAGTGCTAGAATTACAGGCATGAGCCACCTCACCCATTGTAAACATATTTAATAACAATGTATTGTATCCTTGAAAATTGCTAAGAGAGTAGATTTTAAGCATTCTCACCTCAAAAAAAGTATGTGAGATAATGCATATGTTATTAATAGTTAGCTCGATTTAGCCATTCCACTGTATAAGCATATTTCAAAATATGTTGTGCACAATAAATACATACAATTATTATTTGTCACCTTAAATTAATTAATAATAAAATCCAAATTCTGTTCCTTCAGCTGGACTAGTTTCCTACTTCTAAGTTTTTGCTCACAGAGCAAAGTGAATATCTTTTCCTCCCCATGCTATCCATCCAACCCTTGCCTGTTTTAGGTCCTACCTCAGTTCAGCCTTCTCCATGTGGCCCTGTAGGGGTTAAGCCTCTCCTAATCTTCAAGAACAAATATTGTCCACATCACTCACTTGTCATTTATTGTTAGTTAATGTGTGTGTGTGTGTGTGTGTGTGTGTGTATCTGTGTGAGAGAGAGTATAAGGCTATGTGTGAAGTCCTTGAACAATGCCTAGCACATGGTGAGTGCTCAATAACTGTTAGCCTTTATTAGTATTATCATTGATCTTACTAGTAGTAGCCTAATACCCTAGCATAGTGTCTTGAAATTAGTAGGTTTTCAATCAATGTAAGCCATACAAAATAATGTTTTATATGCATTATTTATTTTATATATTTATATATATTTATGGATATATATTTTATTTATATCCATATGCATGGATGCTTTGCAAGGCATTTCACAGACACACAGAAAAAAGTAAGTAAAGGGAGGGCTTAACTAATTATTATGAGTTTGAAAAATAGATTTTGCATTAAAATTCTTTTATAAAAGTTTTATCCAGTTTGTGTGTACATCCAAATTATATTATATTTAGTCTCTTCTCAAGGATAACAGCCCTCCTCCTACCCATCTGTCATGTCAGGTTGCACTGAGCAAATGCTAATCTACCTTTTTGATACATCATTTGACAATTTCTGGTTTCAGATATCACACGCAAGGTTGCACATCAGTGAATTAAATTTGAATCCATATTGTCAAGTGCATATTTAGAATAAAATTATGTTGCATCTTTTATATAAACTTAAAAAGTAAAGTTGTACATCAAGTGAGTGTGTGCATATAACTTGAATGAAGAAAATAAAAGCAAGACAAAGGAAGACATTGTCTTATTGGCTATGAAATTACTGAATCAACTCAGCTGATTTGTGGAAGAAAGTCTAAGCAGCTTTGGTTGAACTTTTGTGGTACAATTTCTGGATGCCCCTTCCATTAATTCATTAAATAAAATGAGCATTCTTTTCATTCTAATTATCTCAGCTACACATGTTAAATATGCTAAAAGCTAAACACAGGCAATAATATTCCTGTCATTTGTTTCATCTGCCAACTCCTCAGAAATAATTAATCTATATTGAGAGAAGTAATTCTTCACTTAAAATGATTTTTACCACTGCAAAGGAAGCAGCATGCAATAAAAATTCATATAACCTAGTACTCATTACCAAAATAGAACTGAAAAAGCACTAACAGCAATTTAGCTCAATACAATGGAGAAAATTGCTGGTGTTTACTTTAATTTTATAGGATAACTTTATATTTCAGATTTGACAGATTTTTTAAAGGTTTGTTTTAATTTTAGAGACAGTCTTATTGGAATTGAGAGCATTTGAAGATTTTTCAATTTTTGAATTGAGAATATCAATTTTTAACATATTTGAATCCAAAAAGTATCAACATGATTTCTCACCTCTAAAGTTAACAATAGAGGTAGTGTCACGTGCATGAGGAACAGCCTCAATCCCCCATTGCTAACTAGAGAGATAGACAGAAAGACACAGATGGTAATAAAGTTATGGGCCAGACATGGTGGCTCACACCTGTAATCCCTGCACTTTGGGAGGCCAAGGTGGGTGGATCACCTGAGCTCAGGAGTTCCAGACCAGCCTAGCCAACAGGACAAAACTCCGTCTCTACTAAAAATACAAAAAAAATTAGCTGGGTGTGATGATGGGCACCTATAAACCCAGCTACTCGGGAGGCTGAGGCAGGAGAATCACTTGAACCCAGGGGGCAGAGGTAATAGTGAGTTGAGATTGCACCATTGTGTTGTCCAGATCAAGACACCGTCTTGGAAAAAAAAAAAACAAAAAAACAACAAAAAAAGGAGAAGAAACAAAGTTGTGATTATTATGATTCTCTACAGTGTGGCAGCTAATACGCAAAAGGCACCTTGGGTTATACATGCATTTTTCTAGCCACTTAATGTTTTCACCATCGAGCAAAAGCAGTTGACCACAGTACAATAACACAGCTCACTGCACAGTCAGCAAACAGACACAGTTCTATCCTCAGTGAAACAAGTACTGCCTTGGAAGTGCTTGGAGGGCAGGTTTTCTCCTTTTGTGCATTTTGTACGAAGTCTGCAACTGTTTTCCCTCCATCTGCAATTTATTTCTCTTCTGTTGCCTTCTTAAGCTTCAACTGTCTCCCATCAAGTACTAACCAGGCCGAACCCTGCTTAGCTTCCAAGATCAGATGAGATTGGGTGCGTTCAGGGTGTATGGCTGTAGTCAGAAGCTTCAGTTCTCATGTTCATTATCATCTAACTACATTCACCTTTCCCACCCAAGGGCGAAATTCAAAATTTACTGTGGCCTTATTTTTTTTTAATAATTTAAATTAAAAAAATTTTTTTAAAATAAGGTCAGAGTAAATGTCCTTTTAACTGAATTAGTGTTAATAATTAGGACTTATTTTTTGGTCATGCACTGGCAATACAGTTGTACAGGTTTGAGTGGCCCATCCCAATTTTTTATTTTCATTCTGTTATTTTTTTGGACATGATGTTGCAGAACATGAGGATTTTTTTTAAGAAAAGCATACATTGTACTATAGCAGAAAAAATGTTTGTTTTCTAGTTTAGATTTTCTCTATAAAAAATTTCATCCTTACTCTAAAAATCACACTGCTTATATTCCAGGTTTAATACATCATGTATCTTAGTTTCTAAGATCACCCCCAAGGCATTTAAAAACCTCCCCTCTTTTTCCCACAACCTCGTCTAGCCTTGGACTGTGAAAAAATCCTCAATATACGTGGTTAGGTTATTAATACATCTATTTTAGTGCTGTTGAGTGCTAGTCAAAAATTATTTTATTCAAAAATATCATTTGATATTAATTGGTTAAGTCATTAAAGTTTTTTATTCTACCAATAATCTGTGATTTACGATGTTCTACCTATCTAATTACAGCACTGTGACTCATTTCTTCTATTTCATTGCACGAGGCTTCTTGTAAAAGATAAAAGGTTTTTGTTTACCTGTCATCTCTCTTTTCCCTTCACTTCCCATGTTGGTCTTCATCATGTGGACTTTGGGATGCTAGTCACCTGCCTGCTATTTTGCTGACATATTTTTGCAAGTATTTTTGGCATATCACTGCTTGAAAAACTTGCCCTTTCTCTCCCATAGGCTATATACTTTAGCACTTTCCCCCTAACCTGAACTCTTCCATCTGTCTAACAAGCAATTAATTCTCTTGACAAAAATAAATAGGCATCAGTGGTAGTTTTTAATATGTCAGTTTTTACTACATCAAGAGAATGAATTGGTCCAATATGAGTGGTGTTTGTTTAGCTGTTATATTCTTTTAATTTTGTTCATTTTGTTTTTTTCAGATCAGCAAATCTCTTTTTCAAATCAGAAGAACAGAATATGTAAGTTAAAAAGATAAACTCCAGAACCAAGCTTTTGAGTTCACATTCTCTTCTGTTTATTCACTACGTGGTCAAGTTATTTAACCTTCTTGACCCTCAGTTTTCTCATAGAATTGAGGGTAAATTTAAATGAGTGAATATATATGAAGTGTTTATAGCATTGTCTGACATATAGGAAGAATAAATAAATGAATGATGCTATCATTGTTACTATCATCTCCCCATGTCACTGTTTCTTATGACATGTCATTCCTAAATATACAGCCTTTATGCTGTATATTTGTGGGTATTAAATTATGAAGTACAATTCAAAGTTTGACATACTAAGTCAAACTTACTAAGTTGTGGTAAATCAGAGTTAATGTCTTCAAACACATGTGTATGCACACACACATGCATGTACACAAACACACACACACACACGTCAGGCAGGAATGTTTTAAAATCTTGTCAGCCACTGTGCCACACTAAAACATTGACTAGGAACCCAAGGCGGTAGACTTGGTAAAGGGGGAATCTCACATCTTTGGTTGACTCTTCCAAAACAGCCATCTAATATAAGCAAGATGAGGAAGTACGAATTCAAATTATACTCTATGACTGATGTGTGGGAACAAGACATTTCACTACATCGTTAATTCACTGAGAAGATAAATAAGTAGTTACTATCCTGTGCCAAGCACAGTGCAAGGAGCTGGGGGTACAAAGACAAACAAAAACAGTCGTGGTCCTTATTGTCTCAGTTTATAATCTGGTGGAGAAAATATACAAAGGAAACAATGTAGCAGAAAAGTTGAAAAATAAATAATGCAAAGTTTCATGAAAGTACCCAGAAGGGCATGTATATTTAACCTGAGTGGTCAAGGACTGCCTCCAGAGGAAGCACTGTCTACGTGGAGATCTAAAGGATGAAAAGGAATTAGTGAAAGTCTGGGTAAGACTTTCCAAGGTATGCAAAGGCTACTTTACATCTTTACATAATTTTTTTTTTTTTTTTTTTGAGACAGAGTCTCACTCTGTCACCCAGGCTGGAGTGCAGTGGCACGATCTCGGCTCACTGCAAGCTCCGCCTCCTGGGTTCACACCATTCTCCTGCCTCAGCCTCCCAAGTAACTGGGACTACAGGCGTCCGCCACCATGCCCGGCAAATTTTTTTTTTGTATTTTTAGTAGAGATGGGGTTTCACCGTGTTAGCCAGGATGGTCTCGATCTCTTGACCTCGTGATCTGCCCGCCTCGGCCTGCCAAAGTGCTGGGATTACTTTACATTATTAATTAATTAATTAATTAAGTCTATGGGCTTGTTGTCACTGTGCTTGTCTAGCCTCTTCTAGAATAAGAGCAGATTTGTCTGAAAGTGCACTGTCATATATTCGTCTCCTAGAAAAGTGCATATACAGTAGCATAGAACAGGAACTCTATAAATATGTGAGAAATGAATGAACAAATGTCAACAGCTCTGTTATTTCCCCCTTAGAGCTTCCAACTAAGAAGTCTGGTTAGTTTAATGTGATGATTGAACTTAAGGGTTTGCATGGGTACCATTTATGCATGTCAAGGATCTATTGTACAAATAATAGTACATGTCATCCTTGTGTTTATATCAAAAGCTATGGCTTACTCTTCAGTGTTGAAGACAAAGAGACAATTCATATTATCTATGTTAAGAAAAAAACGATATTAGTATTTCTTGCCTTTCCATGATCTTGACTAACTGCCTTTAAGATTCAGCTACAAAACATATGTGTGGGTGGGAGTGAGTATGTCCAATGTTTGCACCCTAGCAATTTGTATAGATTCTCAATTATATTCCCATCCCAATCAAAGAAAAAGTGAAGAAAGGATACCCTCCTCAAAATCTTAAATACTCGATGTTGGGTTAAAAATACTATTTCAGCTCTAGGTTCAAGACAAAAATGTTGCTAGGATTCCTAAGTAAGTCCTAAAGTCTTTCTGAAGAATCACAGTAAAATACTGATTTGAAGCAAACCCAACAAATGTGAAAGGTAGGTTGAGCTTATTTCTAGGAATCAGTAATTATGGCATAAGCACAGAACAGGTGGGGGAATTGTGAACCAACCAGTTTATTTCTGGCATCTTTCTACTTCCCCATTCAGAAATTTTCTCATCTCATTGTCTAAACCATCTTCTCCTCCAATACAGTCCCCACTTAAGGTTGATCCTCTCAGGTAATACCTTAAGCTCTCAATTTGTCTCTTTATCCTTTTATCCTTCAAAAGCTCAGCTAAATTGCAGGCCTCATTTCTATGTAGTTGAGGTATTCATGAAAGGCAGTCTGACCCAGTAAACAGCAGAATTGAAAGCCCCGTTCAACCAGCTATGCTGTGCAGTCTCTGGCAAGTTACATGAGCTCTCTGAAGCTGTGATTCTCATCAGTAGAAGGGGAAAAACCCTCAGTTGCTATTACATTAGGAAAATGAAATCAATGAATCCATATTGGCAAGTTTATGATAAAAATACTCAATGCATGCTTCCAGAAATATCCACATTTTCAAAGGATGTGAGTCCAAAGGAACACAACACAGGACATTTTCTTGTATCACTAAGACAATATTGAGATTAAAGACTTATTGCGCAGATTTTAACCTATATTTCATGAGCAGCTACCTACAATATCTGCTAGAATGGGATTCATACAGAAGAGGATTAACAAATAGAAATTGCTAGATAATCAAATAGTTCTAAACCAATTATTGGACGAGGAGTTAGCACAGAGCTAGGCATATACTAAGCGCTTTAATTTTTAACTAAAGGAAACCAGCCACTACTTTATATATTTTAGTGGGCAATTACCTTCTGAGTATATTTGGATACTTCCCACAGTGCCAATACTTTTTATTGATGCTAAAATGGACGTTTTCCCTCACATTCACATCTCTGATATCAGGATACATCCCACTATTTATTACAATTAATTAGCCTCTTTCTTCTTGCTTGGTGGGACATAATCAATGCAATCTTAGATTCACAGAAGTGTAACATATTGAATTCTAGACAATGAATATTCAGTAAGTTCTGATGGTAAGGCAGATAACAAGTACAGTTGTACCTCGGTGTTCATAGGAGATTGTTCCAGGGCCCCCACAGACACCAAAATCCTCAGTGCTTGTCTCTTATACAAAATAGTGTTGTATTTCCATATAACCTGTGCACATCCTCCCATATAATTTAAATCATCTTTAGATTACTTATAATACCTAATGCAATGTAAATGCTATGGAAATAATTATACTATATAGTTTTTTAATCTGTATTTTTTCATGGTTGTATTGTTTTTTTAAAAAAACTTTTATTTTAGGTTTGGGCTATGTGTGCAGGTTTGTTATAAAGGTAAATTGTGTGTTACGGTGGTACTGTTATGTTTATTGCTTTTTTCCAAATATTTTTCATTTCTGGTTGGTTGAATCTGTGGATACAGAACCAACAGGTGTGGAGGACTGACTGTACATAGTTTAATGGACCACAGAGATCTATTTTGCTTCTTGGATGTTTAGTCCCTGAGCATCAACTCTAATAATATTTATAAAGGCAGATATAAACAAGGTATGTGTGATTTAAAAAAAGAGGGTGCTTCAAATGCTTAAAGCACAATTTCTAAAGTTATATCAATGGATGAAGACATCACTCAAGCTTTTGAAAGAGTTCATGTCCTAGCAGTTTTTGTTTCACTTTGTGACATTCATATTTTATTTATTTATTTTTGTAACAGTGTCTCATTCTGTCGCTCAGGCTGGAGTGCAGTGGCAGTGTCACGGCTCAGTGCAGCCTCGAACTCCTGAACTCAAGGGATTCCCCTGCCTCAGTCACCCAAGCAGCTGGGACTACACCATGCAAGGCTATTTTCTTAATTTTTTATAGAAATGAGGTTTCAGTGTGTTGCCCAGACTGGTTTCAAACTACTGGACTCAAGTGAACCTCCTCCCTTAGCCTTCCAAGTGTTAGGATTCATAGGCATAAGCCATGGCACCCAGCCTACTTGTTTATTTTTTAATATTTATTTATTTATTTTATTTTTAAGAGAGAGTCTCACTCTGTCACCCAGGCTGGAGTGCAGTGGTGCTATCTCAGCTGACTACAACCACAACCTCCCGGGTTCAAGCAATTATCCTGCCTCAGCCTCCCAAGTAGCTGAGACTACAGAGGTGCACCACCATGCCTCACTAATTTTTTGGTATTTTTTGTAGAGACAGGGTTTCACCATGTTGCCCAGGCTGGTCTCAAACTCCTGAGCTCAGGTAATCCACCTGCCCCAGCCTCCCAAAGTGCTGGGATTACAGGCATGAGCTACTGTGCTCGGCCTACTTTTTGATATTTTTAAACAATCATTAAGGCATGTACTTTTTAAAATTAAAGTAAATATGTACTCACCCTATTTTGAGATTTGGTCACACCCCTTGAAATAATTATATATTCTCTAGGTCATCACAAAGCCTGACTTTGAAAATCACTACCTTGTACTCACTACCTTGTATATTTATGCGAAAATACACAGCGTATAATGGCTCCTTTAAACAATAACTAAACTGTTCGTTCTACCCAACAAATGGTTTACTGGATAGAAATCTTTTTTTTAATGATTTTTGGGGTGAGGGAAACAATTTTTAGAAAAAAAAGAAATACATGCAGTGATACCAGAAGCATAGTAAGTTTATATTTAACTTTACAAAGCTTCCATTATTTGGGGTTAATGTAAACATAGCCATGTGACTCACCACAACATAATTAATATGTCTGAGTAGCACAGTGGTCGGTGTTGACTGTCATGTATTCACCTTCTCTAAGAGGCTGTTTATTTTCAAAATGACATTTCACTCCCTACGAAGACGCAAGCATCCTTATTGCTTTCACACATTTTGGTTTTAAATTTGTGATTTGCCACCCTGGGTGCAGTCATCTACAGCCCAGATCAGAATCTCATTTTTTTAAAACAGTCTCACTGTACTGCCTAGATCGGAGTGCAGTGGTGCGATCTTGGCTCATTACAACCTCTGGCAGCCAGATTCAAGCAATTCTTGTGTCTCAGCCTCCTGAGTAGCTGGAATTACAGGCATGCACCACCATGTCCAGCTAATTTTTGTATTTTTAGTAGAGACAGGGTTTCACCATGGTGCCCAGGCTGGTCTGCCTGCCTCAGCCTCCCAAAGTGCTGGGATTACAAGCATGAGTCATGGCGCCCGGCCCCAGAATATCTTACTTAAAAACATTATGTGACATAAAAACCCCAGCCTCCCACCATAACCCACACATGTGTGCCAGTGAAAGAGTATAATCCATTCCAGATGCTTAAATCTATGATATTCCCTGTAGTCATGGGAAATGTCACATTGGACATTTTGCACCATGGATTCACATATTTAAAGTTTCTGTGACATTTTAGAATGGTACAGTCTAGCAAGATCTGCAGCTGCATATCACAGCATTTAACAGAATTCTTTTATTGGCTTAAGTAATTCCCATGTGGAAAAAAAAAAAGATTTAGAAATGATCAGGGATAGATCAAGAGATCCATAGAAATTTCAAAAGCAAAATGAAATCCTGCAACTATTAAAAGAAGGAGAATATTTTCTCTCCTTTTTCTAAAGCAGACCAAACACAAAATTGAGAAAAATCAATTTTAGAATGCTAATCTTTGAAAACGCAGTGGAAACAACCCAAATGCCCATCAACTGATGAATGGATAAATAAAATGTACTATATCCATACAATGGATTATTCAGTAATAGAAAGGAAGTACTGGTATATGCTACAACATGGGTAAATCTTTAAAACTTTGTGCTACAAGAAAGAAGCAAATCACAAAAGACTACATATTGTTTGATCCCATTTATATGAAATGGTCAGAATAGGTGAATCCATCTAGACGGCAAGTAGATTAGCCATTGCCTAGGGCTGAGCGGGGGTGGCAGATGGGGAGTGACTGCTAATAGGCACAGGGTTTCTTTTTGAAGTGATGAAAATGTGCTAAAATTGTTAATAGATAATCTATTAATTGTTAATTAATTGTAATATATTATGCATTATTAATATATTATCTATTAATTATGCATTGTTAATAGATAATCTATTAATTATTAATTGTCAGTCGATTGTGGTGACAGTTGCATAATTCTGAATATGCTAAAGGCCATCAAATGGCTTTTAATGGGCAAATTGTATGGTATGTGAATTATCTGTAAATAACACCATCTCAAAAGAAAAGGAAATAGCTTAAAGGTGAAAGCTTTTCCTCCTGGAATGGCAAAAACTTTCTCCATGGGCAGATATAGAAATGATCTGCCACAGCCCTGAAAAATAAAAATTTGCAAAGGGAAAGGAGTCTCCCTTGCAGAAACTTGCTGCAGAGAACTCAAAATGGAGGCAGTTATCGCTTCTATTATCTATGTTTAAATAAGTGATTCTACTAACCGGGAAGCAGTTATTGGAGCCTGAGTAGGATTGCTGGATAAAAAGCAGGAAGCCTGGTTAAATTTGAATCCCAGACGATGAATCAAATTTTACTATATGTATGTTCCCAAATATTACATAAATATTAAATTAAATGTTATAAAAGTATTATACATTTTGGGACATGATTATGTTGTACTAAAAATCATGCATTGTCTGTCTGAAATTAAAATTTATTTGGATTCTCTGTATTTTCTGTTGTTCTTAAATCTGGCGACCTAGGGCCTGTGATTATTAATTTTTAGAGATTTAAGAGCTCAGAGCAGTTGAACACAAAACCAAGGCAGGTCTAGCTAACACTGGGAGAAATTTGTCTCATACCCTAAATCACCTATTTGTAAAATAAGTAAATAAATAGTTATTTGGTTCTTTATTTGCCCAGCATTATGCAAGACACTGGAGATACTAGAGTAAGAAAGATGGACTCCCAACTTAGAGTCTGGTAAAGACAGACGAGTGAAAACGCAGTAACAATAAAATGCAATAAATGATAGAAGATGAGAAGAAGGTAGCAACTGAATAGAAAAAGTTGGAGAATCCTAGGTAAAGGAAAAAAGATGGGCAAAGACTTAGAGATGAACAAGAACATGGCTAGTTCAAAGAATCAAAGTAATTTCATATGAAAAAATACAGCAAGTATAGAATGGAGAAGGTATTATTTTAAAGAAGTATAAAGAAATCAGATCCTGGAGGTTTTTCTTTTAAAACACTTCATTTTTCACAGCAGTTTTAGGTTCATAGCAAAATTAAGCAAAAAGTATAGAGAGTTCCCATTTATTATCTGTCCCCAATACATGCAGTTTCCCCATCTATCAACATCTCTCACCAGAGTGGCACATTTGTTACAATTGATGAACTTACATGGACAGATCATTATCACCTAAAGTCCACAGTTTATATCATGGTTCACTCTTGATATTGTATATTATATAGGCTTGGACAAATTTATAATGGCATATATCCACTGTTACAGCATATAGAGGAATTCCATTGCCCTAAACACCCTGTGTTCCTGCTCATCCCTCCCTTCCCTCTAAACCCTGGGAGCCAGTGATCTTTTTACTGTCTCCACAGTTTTGTCTTTTCTAGAATGTCAGATAGCTGGAATCATACAGTATGTCACCATTTCAGATTGCTGTTTTTCACTTAGTAATATGTTAAACATGTAAAGTTACTCCATGTCTTTTCATGGCTTGATATCTCGTTTCTTTTCAGTACTGAGTAATAGCCCATCATCTGGATGTACCCATGGAGGGTTTCCTTGATTTTGCAAGAGCCTCAAGCAAACATTTGCTTCATCTACCTGTTGAATAATCTTCTGCAGACAGAGGATGTTTAACAGTATTGAATATTCAAGAAGACAACATAACAAAAACTTCAACATGCCCACTGGATTTAGAGACAAAGATAATAGAAACTTGGTAAGTTTAACTAGAGAGATAGGTCAGAATCCAGATTGAAATTAGTGTTAGACTAAATAGGAGGTAGAGGCAAAGGAATGGAAACAATGAACATACACAACCCTTTCAAGGAATTGGCTCGAGAGAGAAGAGTTTTCAGCCTTAGAACTCATAGCTCTTTTTTTCAGCTTTATGAGGTACACGTGATGAATAAAAATTGTATATATTTGAGATGTACAACATGATGTTTTGATATACATATGTATTGTGAAATAATTACCATAATCAAGCTAATTAATATAACCATCACTGTATTAGTCTGTTTTCACACTGCTATAAAGAAATACCAGAGACTGGGTAATTTTTAAATTCACTCGCTATCACAAGAACAGCACGAGGGAAACTGCCCCCATGATCTAATCACTGCCCTCCCTTGACACATAGGAATTACAATTTGAGATGAGATTTGGGTGGGAACACAGAGCCAAACCATATTAGTCACCTCACATCATTAGCATTTGTGTGTGTGTGGTAAGAATATTTAAGATCTACTGTCTTAGCAAATTTCAAGTATACAAAACAGTATTATTAACTATAGTCCCCGTAGCTCTCCAGAACTTATTTATCCTGTATAACTAAAACTTTGTACTCTTCGACTAACATCTATCCATTTTTCCCACCCCACCCAATCCCCAGCCCTTGCAGCCACCATTCTACTTTCTTCTGTGAGTTCAACTTTTTCAGATTCCACATATGAGTGAGGTCATGCAGTATTTGTCTTTCTGTGTCTGGCTTATTTCACTTAGCATAATGTCCTCCAGATTAATCTATGTTGTCACAAATGACAGGATTTCCATCTTTTTTAAGTTTGAGTAATATTCTATTGTATGCATAACACCACGTTTTCTCTATCCATTCATCCTCAATGAGCACTTAGGTTGATTCCGTATCTTGGCTGTTGTGAACAATAACACAATGAACATAAGGGTGTAAATATCTCACTGAGTTAGTGGTGTTATTTCCTTTGGATATACATCCGAAGGTGGGGTTTCTGAATCATATGACAGTTCTATTTTTATGTTTTGGGAGGACCTTTCATACTGTTTTCCATAATGTCCATATGCATTTACATTGCCACCAACAATACACAAGGGCTCCCTTTTCTCCACATCTTCACCAACACTTATCTTTTGTCTTTTTCACAATAAGCATGATAACAGGTGTGAGTTGATATCTCATTGTGGTTTTGGTTTGCATTTCTCTGATAGTTTGTGATGCTGAGCTTTTTTTTTTTTTTTTTTTCATATACCTCTTGGCCATTTGTATGTCTTCTTTTGAGAAATGTCTATTCAGTTTCTTTCCCCATTTTTTAATCAGGTTGTTTGTTACTATTGAATTGTTTGAGTTCTTAAAAGATATTTTAATGGGACAATCTTGAGTGTGTTTACATGCTGATGAAGAGTTACTGAGGTCTGTAGAAAGTGCAAGAAGATGGTCTCTTGTGAAATAGGAAGGAAAAGTAACTGCCTGAACATAAAGGGGGAAATTGAGCAGTCAGAAGTTTAAGGTGAGTGGTGAAGGAATGAGCTGCTGGACAGAACAGGGTAGTTGACTATGACTGGGGCTAGGAAATAAAGTAGGACAAAATATTAGTGATATAGTGCTTCTTTTCACTGAGTAGGTATTCCTAAAGTAACAGGAAACCACTATTACACATATACACACACCAGTGATAGAAATATTTTTAACATTTTTGATGTATTATAAAGATTCAAATAAAAAGAACTTCATCGATGGTAGAATAATCTATCCTTCAAAGCAGAATACTCCAGAATGAGAATCTAGAAAAAGCATCACTGCCACCCAGCTCCTTAAAAATTCAGAGAATCAGCTTCAATTTACTAATCATCTCCAATTCCATTATCCACAGCTAGATGCTAGAAGCCCTGATCTGAATAATCTAAAACAGCAGATATTCAAAAATGATTTAAATTAGCTCCTGAAAAACTTATTTACATTAAATTTACATTGTTAATTTGCCTCAAACAAATATTAAAACTAGTTTACATTCTCTGAGAAAATACTCAGTGATATCAAGGATTAGAAAACGATTAGAATTTAGAGAGAATCCAGAGATTAACAGTTAGCAACAAATGACAAAGAAAATGAATCCCCACAATGGTATTGAGACAAATTTCTTTTCTTTGTCCTTTTTTTTTTTTTTTTTTTTTTTTTTTTTTTTTTTTTTTTGCAGAAGTAGGGAGTAAGGAGGGTCTTGCCATCTTGCCAGGCTGGTCTTGAAATCCTGGGCTTAAGGAGACAAACTTCTAACAAAGTGAATTTTTTTTCCAATTACAGAAAAATAAATGATCCCTAAATTTTCAGAACTAGAGCTGTTTTTGTTGTCAACAAGATCCTACTCCTACCCTGAGCTGAAAGTTGACTTAAACTCCAAGTGTATTCCTTCCAACACCCAGACTTAGCTAAATTACTTCTCAGTAATAAACAGTTCCACCATGTGCATGCATTGAGTAAGATGCAGCCAGGACACATGGCCAACTGTAATATAATTACATTCCTGTCACATCCTTCCTCTACTCACTCCTTCATTCAGTCAATTCGTTCAATCTTGTCATCATTTGAGTCCTGAGAGTTTACTGTGCGTCACGGACCGAGTTAACTGCTAACATCACACAGAGCAATGATGGAGATGACCTGAGTAAATCACCAGTTAAAAACTATGGAATGTGATTTAGGACAGTAACATACTATAAGGGAAAGTAGTGGACTGCTCACCTAAGTCTGGTGTTAACTTAGGAATACTTCCCAAGCAGATTTTTTTTGTATTAATTCTGGAAGAATGAGTAAGAGTTAACCACGTTGTGAAGGAAGAGGATCAGGAAGGTAATAAGAACAGGAGTTCACTTTGGACAAAGAGGTGAAAGATGTCATGATGGACACAAGAAAGGAGTTTCCTCTGGCTGAGAGTTACGTCATGAGTTACAACATTGAGAGACCTGTATGCCAAGATAATGATGTGGATCATATCCTAAAGGTTATGAGGATTTATTGATGGAAGTCTTGGAATGACATGATAAGTTTTATGTTTTGGACAATTGCTCTAGATTGATTGGAGAAATTTGGGGAAAGTGTGAAGCAGATAAATAAGTCATGGAGTCTGATTAAGATAGACGCTGTGGAACTGGAGGAGTTGAATATCAAGAAATATTGAAGGGGCAAGAAACACAGATTTGGAGATTGGTGAGTGGAAAGCAATGATTGCAAGGAATAGCAGTGGCTTACTCCTCTAATCCCAGAACTTTGGGAAGCCAAGGCGGGAGGATCACTTGAGCCCAGGAGTTCAAGACCAGCCTGGGCAAAACACTGATATCCCCACCTCTAAATCATAATAATAACTATTAATAATAATAATAATAAAAAAATGCTATCTTTTTTGTCTGAGCACAATGGCTCATGCCCGTAATCGCACCATTTTGGGAGGCTGAGGCAGGAGGAGTTGGAGACCTGCTTGAGCAACATAGGGAGCCCTCATCTCTATTAAAAATAAAAATAAAATAGCTGGGCGTGGTGGCATGCACCTGTAGTCCCAGCTATTCGGGAGGCTGAGGTGGGAGTATTACTTGAGCCCAGGAGGCAGAGGCTGAAGTGAGTCATGATAGCACCACTGCACTCCAGCTTAGGTGACAGAGCAAGAGCCTGTATCAAAATAAGTAAACAAATAAATTTTAGCTTGAACACGTAATGAATGTTGGCATTACCGCTCAGTGTTAGAGACTATAGCAGGAAGAAAAGATTAGAGCAGAAGACAATGAGTTCATATGTGGTCATGCTAAGAGATACCCTCATAGAGATTACAAAGTGAATTAAATCGGTCTGTCACTCAGGAGACATATCAAAGCTGGAGATATACACTGGGAGTCATGATAATATAAGTGCGTGCAGATAAAGGCATAGCCCATAGGGAGTGAAACAAAGAGGAAAAAACAGACAAAAGGGAAACATAAACTAAACAAAGACCTGTACATATTACACCAATTAAACAATAATAAGTGTTTTACTTAGTGGGGCTGAAAGGGGTAAGGCTAAGGTAGAGTTCAGCCTTTCTTTATCCCTATCAATTCACCCTGGTTATTCCACTCAAAATAATTTTTAAAAGTTTTATTATTCTGTCTTGATGAGTATTTCTTATTCCTTAATTGTAAGCAAATATTACTTTTCAAAAATAGCTCCTAAGGGAGCTAAGTTAATACATTTGCTTCTTTTCTTTAATTGCAAGAACCTGAATCAATCTACAGATCATTTAATATTTATATGATGTTATGTTCATTGACACTCATTGACATATAATATTGTAGAATACCTTACGGTACATCACAAATAAATGACTACAGATTCCTCTTATTTCTGGAAGCACATGCCTATGCGATATGACTTTTCCTCCCAAAGAGGAAGAGAATCTTTACCCCCTTTCTTGAATTTTAGGGACTTTTTTTGTTTTGGTTTTTTTACTGGTTTGGTCAAAGATGCAAATGATGCAGGCAGAGACTTGACAAGGGCTGTACGCTGGAGCTGACTCTTGCTACTGGGAAATCTTCCCCCACCATATAAACAAGCCCAGGTTAGCCTGGAGAATGAGACCATGTGGGACAAAAATGAGCCATCTCAGATTAAGGGCCCTAGATCTAACCAAACTTCCATCCAACAGACATGCAAATGAAATCATCCTAGACTATCCAGCCACAGATTGAGCTGCCAGCTGATTATACATATTAACAAAACTGCCTCAGAAGAGAAGAGCCACCCAACTGAGCCAGAAAGTTGTCATCAAATGAAATGATTATTATTTTAACTCAAAGTTTTGGGATGATTTGTTATGCAACAATGTATAACTAACATCACCACTTTCTAGAGTTAAATAAGAAATCATTTAATATCTCTGATATATGAAGAGAACCTCACAGCAGGCAAACTGCACCTATTCTGTGACTTTATTCAGAAAAACATACCATACTTACACATGTTTTAGAGTGCACAAACATATATTAAATCATAACAATTAAGTATCTTGATTTTCAATCACAGTTAACTGCATGGATTAATTCTGAGTAGAGACAAGCAGCTCTAATGAGTTTTCACCCTGAAGCTACACATTTTTAAACTTAGTAATTGTAATGAAGGCACATAATGAGGTTTTTTAAAATCCAAATAGCACACTGATACTTATTACTGACCTTTTATTTTGTTTTTGCTTAAATTTCAATAGATGTCCTAAAAACTATTTTGAGAAGGATGCCACAGAAGTTTCTCAAAAAATATAGGATGAAAACATTTCATAAAATAATTAATGTGACTGCAAAACATTCAACAGGATTCTTCTAGGATGCCAATCTCACAAGTTAAAACTAGTTTCATAGGATAATTACAGAAAAAGGTTATGAATTATTCATCTTTGTATTGCCTATAATCCCTCCAGTTTAGGAGGCTCTTGATATATATTTGTTGAATGAGTGAATGAATGAATTATTGAGTGAGTGAATGATTAATGGGCCAATTGCATCGTTTCAGGCTTTATTATATGTGGTTGTTATATTTCAGGAGATGTGATTTGACCCATGATATAACTGACTTGATATAATTAATGAGTCATTTCATAACAAGGTTCTGCTGGTATTGTACTCGTAAATGAAACCATGCTAATGACTCAAAAAGATTCATCTCAACTAAGAGATCCCTCTGCACAAGTTAAATTTGTCAGTTTCTACCCAGTATCTAAAATGAACTGTATTCTTCTTTCAAAATAATACAGTCAGCCGATCTAACTTCCACCTAATTTATAAGTTGTGTGTATAGTTATAGACATAGATGTATAAAATATACATTTATCTTTATATAGAAAGATAACACTACTGGTGGCGATTGTTATCTGAGTGAACAGGTGTGGCTGAAAAAACCTTTGCCTGACCAACTGTTCTTTCCACACTATACACATATAAAGAGTATTCTATGGTTGGCAGCTGTAGCCGTATTTGCAGAGCCCACAGTAACTGCACCATTTAAAATAATACCCTACCCATTACCATTATTCATAAATAGCTATACTTCTTCTAACTAATGCAAGTAAACCTGTTCTGCCTATTTTCACTTGGAATTCCAGAATTACATTGAATCATATGAAGTTTCACTTTGTGAGATCTTTATAGTTTTTCTTCTGCTCACTATTTTTGCTTGCCATCCTTTACTTAGCACACAACTTTGTGAGTATCCTATTGTCATACATTCTCTACACCTGCCCAGTCTCAAAGCCAAGTGCTTCAGTAAGAAAATACACACACTAGCTAATTTAGGCCCTCACTGTCTGACTTACCTATTTAAAGTTAAGTATCACTCACAAGGGGATCTAATAGAACTCTTCAAGAAATAATTTGTTCATATATTTACTGGCTATTTATTGAAGCACCAGGCACCGTTCTCGGTGCTTGGAATACAGCAATATGCATAGTCACTGCTACAATGGAACTCTGTTGTATGCATGTTTCTCTTTCCACTTCAGAGCAGGGATAGCATCTCTTCCTTAATATCGCTTAGACTGGTGTTTTGCACCTAGTAAGTGTTTAACAAATGCTGATAGGTCAGCATTCTGGAAGCCTTCAGTTTATGCTGGACTTCTGGTTGAGTCCATTCCCACTCCTGCTTGCTGGATTTCTTGGATCTCCATATGACCTACAGAACAAAAATCATGATTGATTTCAGCTCTCTATTGCCAATCAAAATAACTGGCTACATTGCTTTCTTTCTGCAAGCTGGAATATGATTTCGCTCTTCCTACACTTATGACAGTCCTGTGGTTCTATATTTATTCTGCCAAGTTTTTAATATGTTTCATTAGCATCTTTCCTGAGTGCCCTAAATGTATTCTAGGAGTGCAGGTACAGGATCAAAGCATGGATTTTAGGAGGCTTGTCTGTGGCATGACACACTGCCTTGTACTTGCTCTCTCCATGTGCTTTTCAAACACCAATATTCATCAGCACACCACATCAGCTAGAGGCAAGACAACAAAAAAGATGACTAGTAAACACGGGCACAAGCTTGTTGTTCATTTACCCACTTTCTGGTAATGAACATCAAGCATCAAGCATCTTAGAGATTTGTTGGTCAGTTGATTATTCCCAAGACTGTATTTTAGGAATCCCAAAGAGAGCTACTGATAGATTCCTACCACGAAAGTTCTCTGACAGATCCTACCTACCCAATTTCACATTTCTCGCTCAGTATAAATTCTCCCAAAAAAGGTCTTGCTGGTTTTATAAATTTGGATTCAAAAAGATTAAATATTATATTATCCAAGTTTCATTTCCCCTTAGATTTTTATAAATACCACATAATTGCCAGCCTTCACCCTGTGTATAATCTAAGACAAAGTTGGAAGAGAGGGGGAGAAAACTCTAAAATGTATTTGTAAGTAATACATATACTTCTGGAAAACTAGGAACTGGGATTGTGTAAATAGCTTTGCATCATGGTCTGGACAGCAGATTATGTGTGCATATATTTGTTAAAAATTACCTAAGTATAATTTCTATCCCTCAAGGCTAAAACCATAGAACAATAAAAACCAAGTGTTTATTTCATGCCTCCTAGGTTCACAGAAGTATGCTAATTCCTGTGAAAAGAAAAAATGTCACTCCCCCTGCCAAGGATCCCTAAAACTTTTATGAAGCAATAAGACCAAATAATAAAATGAAAATATGAAAGGGCCAATAATAACATGTTACACTATTTTAGCAAAATCACAAATATCATTTAAAAGCCAAAGTCAATGGCTAATTGAATGGCAACATTAATTAGTGCTAAAGAAACCCAGAGACAAGAGTATTCTGAGAAGTCCAGGTGCTTCACTCAAAAGCAAGTACTCTCAGAAAAGAGACCAGACGTACACAGTTGGACCCAGGCTCAAGGCCTTGTAGTTGGGCGTGGCAGGAATTAGCATGAAAGTGATGGCTTGTCAAGGATGGATAGACATTTGTCACACTTCCTTGGCTGTCCAGAAGCTTTCTAATCCTTCCTATGTTGGAGAATTCATTCCTCCCCCAAAGCAGAAGCTAAAAAATTGCTTTCCCAGCTTCCCTTGGAAATCATGACCTGGGCCTTTCCAATGCACTGACGTGAGACATGAGTTCAGAAGTAGATGAAGTGAATGAGAAAGCACAGTGCTGAGTTGATGCCAGTAAGGGCGGTAAGGACAGTCAGTGCCAGAGGCTGCCGTGACAGTAGTCTGAGCTCTAGTATCCTCTGAAAACTTCTCAGCCTCTATATTTGGCATCAAGCTGTCTAGTAGACTAGTGCCACACCGGAATTTGAAGATTGTTCCTGGCTGCAAAGTAAGCAAGTTTAATCCTGTGTTTATTGTAGAGACTTTATTATTTTAAACATAATTTTTAGAGACGGGGTCTCATTCTGTCACCAGGCTGGAGTGCAGTGTTGTGACCATAGCTTACCGCAATTCCTGGATTATAGGCATGTGCCACCACATCTGGCTATTTTTTTTTTTTTTTTAAGTTTGTTTTTTAGAGACAGGGTCTCCTTATGTTGCCAAGCTGGTTGTGAACTTCTTTTTTGTCTTTTTTGGAAATGAAGTTTCACTCTTGCCGCCCAGGCTGGAGTGCAGTGGCACAATCTCATCTCACTGTAACCTCCGCCTCCCAGGTTCAAGCAATTCTACTGCCTCAGCCTCCAGAGTAGCTGGGATTATAGGCACGCGCCACCACACCTGGCTAATTTTTGTATTTTTAGTAGAGATGGGGTTTCACTGTGTTGGCCAAGATGTTATCGAACTCTTGACCTTGTGATCTGCCCACTTTGGCCTCCCAAAGTGCTGGGATTACAGGCATGAGCCACCGAGCTCAGCCGTGAACTTCTTATCTCAAGTGATCCTCCTACCTTCGCCTCCCACATTACTGGGATATAAGCACAATCCATCACACGTGGCGGCAGAGATTTTATGATGTACCCACTATCTAAAAAATTCTGCTTAAAATAGTAAAGGTGGGTTCTGTTGTTTGCAACTAAAAACCTTAACAAAGAACAGATTGACTAGAGCAAAATGTGCATCTTGAATCAATATTTGTCTAGGAAGAAAAAAAACAAAAACAAAAACAAAACATATATTAGTAGAAATACTAAGTCCAGAACAAGTTCTGGAAAATTAGGGAGAAAGCAAGTGGCTAAAGGATAGAAAGAGTGCATGATACATTTAATATGATGGCATAACATGCAAACAGCATTAATGCTGGATGTTTCACAGAGGCGTGCAACTCCCCCGCCCCCAGCTGCACTCTGCCTCTTCATCCATACTCTGCGCTCTGGGAGGCTGAACTCTGTCCTCTGCATCACTGGGCTCGCCTGCTTTCTGCATTTCAGCTGAGTTCTGCCAATGTGGAGCACTACAAGGCAAGAGTATGAGATCAGAGTCCATTCTTTTGACTTCCTCCCTGCAAGGTCTCACAGACTGATGTTTATCCTGACCAAAGGTCCCAGCTCCTGCCAGGCAGGCTTTTCTCACCACATTCTTTCATTAAGTACCTTTTCTTATTCTTGAGACATACGGATGGTGATGAAATTCCAAAGCCACTGGCTCTGGAGTCTAACCTTATCCTTTGGTGTTTCTGTACTATACCACACCTTTGCAAATAGTATGTTTATAAACACTTCTCCATTTACCTAGTTGAGTGTGCCATCACTTTCCTGTTGGGACCCCAACTACTAAACTATTATAGATTATTTGGAAGTACATGTCTTATAAAACTATAAAAACCTGCGGGGAAAAGATGAACACAACATTGAGAAAAGTGCTTAACCCTAGGGGACAGAAAGAGGAGGAGAGTAATTAGATTAGAGAATGGTAAACAGGAGACACAGCAGGCAGTAACTATCTATGTAATATATATCATATAAACATTTATTCTTACATTGGGTCATAGAAACATAAATATTTTCTACACCATTCTTCATGATTTTTATGGTACAGTCCACAGCTTTACATTTTTTTTCACTCTCTTAAGGCTATCTTTTAGTGAATAAAAGTCCTAAATTTAATGTAGTCCAATTATCAATCTACATGCTTAATGATTAGAGCTTTTTATGTCCTATTTAAGAAATCTTTGACTGTTTAAGAATATCTTAGTCATTAAAATATTCTACATGTTATTTTCTAGATGTTTATCAGGTCACCTTTCTCATTTAGGCCCACAATCTATTTTGAATTTATTTTTTGTATGGTGATATGATTTGTATGGTTAACATACTGTGAGATTCTTGTGGCTAATATTGTATTAGGATTTTGCCTGTATGTTCATGAGTAAGATTAGCCTGTTGATCCTTTTTTAAATAAGCGGCTGGTAATTGGCTATTAGTAATATTTCCTCCTTAAATATTTAGAGCATTCACTGGACCTAGATGTTTCTTTCCAAGGAGGTTTTAAATGAGAGATTCAATTTCTTAAATAGAACTATTCTATTCAGACTTTATTTTCTAGCACCAGTTTTCATAAGTTGTGTTTATTTCATCTGAATTTTCAAATTTATTGTTATAAAATTTTATCTGCAGTATCCACACAGACGCAAAAGAACAATTTTATCTTCCGAAGCAGAACACTTGGCATCTCTGTGACAGATAACTTCACTATCACTCAGAACCACCCCAAGATTAAATATCAGTCTTATATTTGTATAACTTAAGAAAGCAAAGATCTGTTCCAAAGTGAATGTCTGTCTCCACTAGGAGCTAAAAGCTCCTAGTAACTTTACAATAAAACTCACTCATGGGAAACACAACTTACACTTCACCTAGCACTAATTACACAAGTGATAAACATACAGGCAGCAACTGGGAAACTCTAGAGTGCAACTCCAATATCAAATCAGAGCAAGAGATTGAGATTTTCAGTTACCAGATTGGAAATAGTAGATAAAGTCATAAGAAAGAGCTCATATTTCAGAAAAACATGGAGAGTGAAAAGCACCAAGTTAAAGAGGGAGGAAAGTGGGAAAAAATTGCAGCAAAAATAAAATAGGAAAGGCGAAAAGTAGGGGGAAGAGCTAGAGTGATGGCATCAGTCATGTCAAAGGGGAGTTTGAAAAGGGAAGAGTTGGTCAGCCATATCCAATCTGAATAGCAGTTTTGGAGAATGAGTACTTATTAAGATCGTTGGCTTTAACATTTAAGAGAGAAGTTTCAGTAAAGTAGGAGATGTTAACGAGGAAGTAAATAGTTAGAAAATGCGGGTAATGGGTTGTTTCTACTGATCTCAAAGGAATGCCCATACTGAATAGCGGTGGGACCAAGTAGTCAAGAGATGTTGAAATGTCTCTGTGTGAAAAAAGGGAAAGTTTTAAACTGTAGCCTTACCAGTCAAGATGTGAAAAGGACAAACAATTTAAGCAGTTTCAGGTGAGCCAGGCCTAACACCCAAAGGTCACAGACATTACAATCCAAACAACAACCCCGTCTTCCTTCAACCTGATATTTAAAGTCCCATAAGGCTTTACATTTTTTTTAAAAAAGCACTGCTTTTCTTCTGGCTTTTTGTATCACTTAAAGTGTTTACCAATCTCTATAATAAAACAAAAATACAATTCTAAAAGGAGTCATTATACTCTATCATTTTAGCTATGTTTACATGAAACAAAGAAGTAATGTGTACCCTGGGAAACTGAGCACAGTGAACTCCTATTACCCTCACTCAGTCATTACATGATTTCTGGGAACATCAAAGATAAAGGACCATCCTAATTCCAGAATCTCAGGTAGCACTTTGGTATGTTTAAAGGTTCTGACAGTGAAATTATTGCTAATCCTGTACCAAAAACAGATTTTTAAAAGAAGACTCTTTACTTTCAGGAAAAAGTTCTATGTCTTGGATACTTGCAGTATCTTAAAAGAAAAATTTTTTTGTTTTGTTTTGGTATAAGAAAGGAGATTGGCATTAAGAAGTCAGGAAACAACAGGTGTTGGAGAGGATGTGGAGAAATAGGAACACTTTTACACTGTTGGTGGGATTGTAAACTAGTTCAACCATTATGGAAAAGAGTATGGCAATTCCTCAAGGATCTAGAACTAGATGTACCATATGACCCAGCCATCCCACTACTGGGTATATACCCAAAGGATTATAAATTAGTCTACTACAAAGACACATGTACACGTATGTTTATTGCGGCACTATTCACAATAGCGAAGACTTGGAATCAACCCAAATGTCCATCTGTGACAGACTGGATTAAGAAAATGTGGCACATATACACCATGGAATACTATGCAGCCATAAAAAAGGATGAGTTTGCGTCCTTTGTAGGGACATGGATGCAGCTGGAAACCATCATTCTTAGCAAACTATCACAAGAAGAGAAAACCAAACACCGCATGTTCTCACTCATAGGTGGGAACTGAACAATGAGATCACTTGGACTCGGGAAGGGGAACATCACACACTGGGGTCTATCATGGGGAGGGGGGAGGGGGGAGGAGGGAGGGATTGCATTGGGGAGTTATACATGATATAAATGATGAATTGATGGGTGCTGACGAGTTGATGGGTGCAGCACACCAACATGGCATAAGTATACATATGTAACAAACCTGCACGTTATGCACATGTACCCTAGAACTTAAAGTATAATAAAAAAAAAAAAAAAAAAAAAAAAAAAAAAAAGAAAGGAGATTGGCACACAAAAACAGGTCAAGAAATCTTCCATGAAGATACTTCTCAGGTTACTACAAAGTAACCTTAGTGCTTCAAAGGAATAATCAAACTATCTCAATATACAGAGTCTAATTATTTATTTTAAAAATCATTGTTGTCAACATATTAATTTCAGAAAACACATGACTTTTAACCAGCCCAGTGTCTCAGGATGCATTTTAGCTTCCCCTTACATTCCTTCTCTAGAAAAGAGTCTTGCCTTTGTCCTCTGCAGCAGAGATGAGCAGGTCGTCTTCCCAGAGCTCATGCTGTCGGGGAAGGGGTGACAGAGGGAATAGGTGAGGTGAATCCTCACAACTCTTCCCCTGCACAGATTTAGTAATTCTAGGCAACCCTGCTCCAGCTTAGCTGGAATAGTGGAAAGTTTTCAATTGTAAAAACTTTCTTTCATACCTTAGTCTTGCTAAAAATAGTTTCCTATAACTGAATGAAAGCATAAAATGAAATTATGAGTAGGAGAGGTTTTCCTAATGCAGTCATGTATCAATTAAAGATAAGGATACATTCTTCATCCTTGTGAAAAACATCAGAGCATACTTATACAAACCTAGATGGCATAGCCTACTACACACTTGGCTAGACGGGATAGCCTATTGCTTCTAGGCTACAAACCCATACAGCGTGTGACTGTACTGAACACTGTAGGCAACTGTAACACAGTTGTAAGGATTTGTGTATCAAAACATAGAAAAGGTACAGTAAAAATACAGTATGAAGCTTAGGCACAGTGACTCATGCCTGTAATCCCAGCATTTTAGGAGGCTAAAGTGGGCAGATTGCTTGAGCCCACAAGTTTAAGACCTGCCTAAGCAACATGGAGAAATCCCATCTCTACAAAATAGTACAAAAAATAGCCAGGGGTGGTGGCACATGCCTGCAGTCCCAGCTACTTAGGGGACTGAGGTGGGAGGATTGATTGAACCCAGGAGGTTGAGGCTGTAGTGGGCCCGGATTGTGCCATTGCACTCCAGCCTGGGTGACAGAGTGAGACCTTGTCTCAAAAGAAAAGGAGGGGGTGGGAAGGGTCAGCCACATCTCTGGGGTTCAGTAGACTCAGCCATTCCAGCCTGCCAGCTGTGAAGAATATAAATGGTCTGAACACAGAAGAGTCTCCCACAACACACCACAGCTGCCTTGCCAGATCATGGCCAGGCTGCTTCTTTAAGAAAGACCTCGATCCATTTCTCCTCACTGGGTGGGACCTCTCTGAAGGAGCTTTAGCCACTCTAGCCAGGGTTCTATGGATAGAGCTCTGATCTCTTCCTGGGACAGAGCTCCCGGTCGGGAGGTGGGGTGGGGGAATAGGGGGAGCAACCTCCATCTCTGCAGTTCAGTTGATTTAGCCTCTGTAGCCTGCTGGCTTGGGGAATAGTCTGGATGAGGAAGGGTCCTACTTCCACTCCCAATGCAACATACCTGCTATACCAAAAAGCAGCCAGACTGCTTTTTTAAAAGGGTCTCCAATCTCATTCCTCCTGACTGGGTGAGACCTCCCAAAAGGGGTCTCCAGCCACCTCCTACAGGTGTGTTCAGGCTAGCAACAGGTCAGTACCCCCCTGGGATGGAGCTTCCAGTGGAAGGAGCTGGCTGTCATCTTTGCTGTTTCACAGCTTTCACTGGTATACCTCCAGTTATGGAAAAACCAAGGCAACCAAAGCAGACCCCCAGCAAACATCAGCAGCCCTATGGTACAGTGACCTATTAAAAGAAAAACAAACAAACAGAAAACAACAACATCAACAAAAAACACCACACACTAACCTCATTCAAAGGGCAGCAACCTCAAAGACCAAAGGTAGGTAAGCTCACAAAGATGAGAGAGAATCAATGTAAAAATGCTGAAAACTCAAAAAGACAGTGCTTCTTCTCCTTCAAAGGACCATAGTACCTCTCCAGCAAGGGCACAGAACTGGGATAAGGGTGAGATGGCTGAATTGACAGGAGTAGGCTTCAGAAGTTGGGTAATATCAAACTTCACTGAGCTAAAGGAGCATGTTGTAACCCAAAGCAAAGAAGCTAAGAATCATGATAAAACAATACAGGAGCTAATAGACAGACTAGTCATTTTAGAGAGGAACATAACTGATCTGATGGAACTGAAAAACACAACATGAGAACTTCACAATGCAATCACAAGTATCAAGAACAGAATAGACTAAGTGGAGGAATGAATCTCAGACACTGAAGACTATCTTTCTGAAATAAGACAAGCAGGCAAGAATAGAGAAAAATAATTAAAAAGAATGAACAAAACGTCTGAGAAATATGGGATTATGTAAACAGACTGAACCTATGACTGATTGGGGTACCTGAAAGAGAAAGGGAGAATGGAAACAAGTTGGAAAATATACTTTGGGATATCATCCAGGAGAACTTCTCCAATTTAGCAAGACAGGCAAATATTCAGATTCAGGAAATGCAGAGAACCCCAGTAAGATACTCCATGAGAAATCAGCCCCAAGAAACATAATGGTCAGATTCTCCAAGGCTGAAATGAAAGAAAAATGTTAAGGGCACATAGAAAGAAAGGCCAGGTCACCTACAAAGGGAAACCCATCAAACTAACAGCAGACCTCTCAGTGGAAACCCTGCAAGCCAGAAGAGATTGGGAGCCAATATTCAACTTCTTAAAGACAATAATTTTCAACCCAGAATTTCATATCTGGCCAAACTAAGCTTCATAAGTGAAGGAGGAATAAGATCCTTTTTAAACAAGAAAGTGCTTAGGGAAGTCATTACCACCAGGCCTGCCTTGCAAGAGCTCCTGAAGGGAAGCATTAAATATGGAAAGGAAACCCCATTACCAGCCACTACAGAAACACTAAAGTACACAGACGAGTGATACTATGAAGCATCTACATAAACAATTCTGCAAAATAACCAGATAGCATCATGATGACAGATAGCATCATGATGACCAACTTCACACATAACAATACAAACCTTAAAGTAAATGGGCTAAATACCCTAACTAACAGAATGGCAAGCTGGATGAAGAGACAAGACCCATCGGTATGCTGTCTTCAAGAGACGTATCTCATGTGCAAAGACACACATAGGCTCAAAATAAAAGGATGGAGGAAAAATTACCAAGCAAATGGAAAGCAAAAAAAAAAAAAAAAAAAAAAAAATGCAGGGGTCACAATCCTAGTTTCTGACAAAACAGACTTTAAACTAACAAAGACCAAAAAAGACAAAGAAGGGCATTATGTAATGGTAAATGATTCAACTGAATAAGAAGAGCTAATTATCCTAAATATATATGCACCAAAAAAATAATGAAATACTTTAGAGTAAATTTATTTCACCAAATAAATAATGAAAGTATTTCACATTGGGTAAATAATGAAATTAAGGCAGAAATCAAGAAGTTATTTGAAACTAATGAGAACACAGAGACAGGAGCACCCAGATTCATAAAGCAAGTTGTCAGAGACCTACAAAGAGACTTAGAATCCCACACAATAGTAAGAGGTTTTAATACCCCACTGACAATTTAGATCACTGAGGTAGAAAATTAACAAAGATATTCAGGACCTGAACTCAGCTCTGGATCAAGTGGACCTGATAGATATCTACAGAACTCCCCACCCCAAAACAACAGAATACATATTCTTCTTATCACCACATGGCACTTACTCTAAAATTGATCACATAATTAGAAGAAAAACACTCAGCAAATGCAAAATAACTGAAAATCATAACAAGCAGTCTCTCAGACCATAGTGGAATCAAATTAGAACTTAAAATTAAGTAATTTGTTCAAAACCACACAATCACATGGAAATTGAACAACCTTCTCCTGAATGACTTTTGGATAAATAATGAAATTAAGCCAGAAATCAAGAAGTTCTTTGAAACTAATGAGAACAAAGGGACAACTTACCAGAATCCCTGTGATGCAGCAAAGCAGTGTTAAGAGAGCAATGTATAGCACCAAATGCCCACGTCAAAAAGCTAGAAAGATCGCAAGTTAACAACCTAACATCTTAACTAAAAGAACTAGAGAACCAAGAGCAAATAAACCTCGAAACTATCAGAAGACGAGAAATAACGAAGATCAGAGCTGAACTGAAGGAGACAGAGAAGTTAAAAAGTCTTCAAAAAAAAATAAACAAATCCGGGAGCTGGGTTTTTGAAAAAATTAATAAAATCGATAGACTGCTAGCTTGACTAACAAAGAAGAAAGAGAGAAGAGTCAAATAAATACAATCAAAAATGATAAGGGAGATATCACCACTGACCCCACAGAAATACAAACAACCATCAGAGAATACTATAAATGCCTCTATGCACATAAACTAGAAAATCTAGAAGAAATGGATAAATTCCTGGACACATACACCCTCCCAAGACTGAACCAGGAAGAAATTGAATCCCTGGATAGACCAATAATGAGTTCTAAAATTGAGGCAGTAATAAACAGCCTACCAACCAAAAAAAAAGCCCAGGACCAGATGAACTCACAGCTGAATTCTACCAGAGGTACAAAGAAAAGTTAGTACAATTTCCACTGAAACTATTCTAAAATCTTGAAAAGGAGGGACTCCTCCCTGACTCATTCTATGAGGACAGAATCATCCTGATACCAAAACCTGGCAGAGATACAAGAAAAAAGAAAACTTCAGGCCAATATCTTTGATTGATGATGAACATCAATGCAAAAATCCTCAATGAAAGTACATTATTGCCAGTAGGCAAACCAAATCCAGCAGCACATCAAAAAGCTTATCCACCATGATCAAGTTGGCTTCATTCCTGAGATGCAAGGTTGGTTCAACATACAGAAAACAATAAATGTGATTCATCACATAAACAGAACTAAAGGCAAAAACCATGTGATTATCTCAATAGCTGCACAAAAGGTCTTTGATAAAATTCAACATCACTTCATGTTAAAAACTCTCAATGAACTGGATATTGAAGGAACATACCTCAAAATAAAAAGAGCCATATATAGCAAACCCACAGTCAATACTATACTGAATGGGAAAAAGCAGGAAGCATTCCCCTTGAAAACCAGTACAAGACAAGGATGCCCTCTTTCACCACTCCTCTTCAACATAGTACTGGAAGTTCTGGCCAGGGCAATCAGCCAAGAGAAAGAAATAAAGCATATTCAAATAGGAAGACAGGAAGTCAAACTATCTTTGTTTGCAGATGACATGATCCTATACCTAGAAAACCCCACTGTCTCAGATCAAAAGCTTCTTAAGCTGATAAGCAACTTCAGCAAATTCTCAGGATACAAAATCAATGTGCAAAAATTGCTAGCATTCCTATCCACCAACAACAGGCAAGCAGAGAGCCAAATTATGAACGAACTCCCATTTACAACTGCTACAAACAGAATAAAATACCTAGGAATACAGTTAACAAGGTAAGTGAAGGACCTCTTCAAGGAGAACTGCAAACTGCTGGTCAAAGAAATCAGAGAGGACATAAACAAATGGAGAAACATCCCATGCTCATAGACAGGAAGAATCAATATCATGAAAATGGTCATACTGCCCAAAGTAATTTATGGATTCAATGCTATTCCCATTAAATTACCATTGACATTCTTCAAAGAATTAGAAAAAACGATTTTAAAATTTATATGGAACCAAATAGAAACCACAATAGCTAAGACAATCTTAAGCGAAAAACTGGAGGCATCATGCTACCTGACTTCAAACTATACCACAAGCCTGCTGTAAGCAAAACAGCATGGTACTGGTACAAAAACAGATACACAGACCAATGGAATAGCATAGAGAACTCAGAAATAAGACCACATGCCGACAACCATCTGATCTTTGACAAACCTGACAAAAGCAAGCTATAGGGAAAGGACTCCCCATTTAATAAATGGTGCTGGGAGAGCTGGTTCACCATATACAGAAAATTGAAGCTAGACCCCTTCCTTATGCCTTATACAAAACTTAACTCAAGATGGATTAAAGACTTAAATGTAAAACTCAAAACTATAAAAACTCTATTAGATCACTAGCATTCTTATACACCAATAATAGAGAAACAGAGAGCCAAATCATGAGTGAACTCACATTCACAATAGCTTCAAAGAGAATAAAATACCTAGGAATCCAACTTATAAGGGATGTGAAGGACGTCTTCAAGGAGAACTACAAACCACTGCTCAATGAAATAAAAGAGGACACAAACAAATGGAAGAACATTCCATGCTCATGGATAGGAAGAATCAATATCATGAAAATGGCCATACTGCCCAAGATAATTTAAAGATTCAATGCCATCCCCATTAAGCTACCAATGACTTTCTTCACAGAATTGGAAAACTACCTTAAAGTTCATAGGGAACCAAAAAAGAGCCCGCATTGCCAAGACAGTTCTAAGCCAAAAGAACAAAGCTGGAGGCATCACGCTACCTGATTTCAAACTATACCACAAGGCTACCATAACCAAAACAGCATGGTACTGGTACCAAAACAGAGATACAGACCAATGGAACAGAACAGAGGCCTCAGAAATAATGCCACAGATCTACAACCATCTGATCTTTGACAAACCTGACAAAAACAAGCAATGGGGAAAGGATTCCCTATTTAATAAATGGTGCTGGGAAAACTGGCTAGCCATAAGTGGAAAACTGAAACTGGATCCCTTCCTTATGCCTTATACAAATATTAATTAAAGATGGATTAGAGACTTAAATGCTAGACCTAAAACCATAAAAACCCCAGAAGAACACCTAGGCAATACCATTCAGGACATAGGAATGGGCAAGGACTTCATGTCTAAAACACCAAAAGCAAACACAACAAAAGCCAAAATTGACAAATGGGATCTAATTAAACTAAGGAGCTTCTGCACAGCAAAAGAAATTACCTTCAGAGTGAACACGCAATCTATAGAATGGGAGAAAATTTTTGCAATCTATCCATATGACAAAGGGCTAATATCCAGAACTACAAAGAACTCAAAAAAATTTACAAGAAAAAAACAAACAACCCCATCAAAAAGTAGGCAAAGGATATGAACAGACACTTCTCAAAAGAAGACATTTATGTAGCCAACAGACACATGAAAAAATGCTCATCATCACTGGTCATTAGAGAAATGCAAATCAAAACCACAGCCAGTTAGAATGGCAATCAGCAAAAAGTCAGGAAACAATAGATGCTGGAGAGGACGTGGAGAAATAGAAATGCCTTTGCACTGTTCGTGGGAGTGTAAATTAGATCAACTTGTGGAAGACAGTGTGGCGATTCCTCAAGGATCTAGAACTAGAAACACCATTTGACCCAGCCATCCCATTACTGGGGATATACCCAAAGGATTAGAAGTCATGCTGCTATAAAGACACATGCACACGTATGTTTACTGCAGTACTATTCACAATAGCAAAGACTTGAAACCAACCCAAATGTCCATCAATGACAGACTGTATTAAGAATATGTGGCACATAAACACCATGGAATACTATGCAGCCATAACAAAGGATGAGTTCATGTCCTTTGTAGGGACATGGATACAGCTGGAAGCCATCATTCTCAGCAAACTATCACAAGAACAGAAAACCAAACACCTCATGTTCTCACTCATAGGTGGGAATTGAACAATGAGATCACTTGGACACAGGAAGGGGAGCATCACACACTGGGTCCTATTGTGGGGAGGCGGTAGAGGGGAGGGATAGCATTAGGATATACACCTAATGTAAATGACGAGTTAATGGGTGCAGCACACTAACATGGCACGTGTATACATATGTAACAAACCTACACATTGTGCACATGTACCCTAGAACTTAAAGTATAATAATAATAATAATAAAGAATATGTGGCACATATACACCATGGAATACTATGCAGCCATAAAAAAGGATGAGTCCACGTCCTTTGTAGGGACATGGATGCAGCTGGAAACCATCATTCTCAGCAAACTATCACAAGGACAGAAAACCAAACACCTCATGTTCTCACTCATAGGTGGGAATTGAACAATGAGAACACTTGTACACAGGGTGGGGAACATCACACACCGGGGCCTGTCATGGGGTCGGGGGAGCGGGGAAGGATAGCATTAGGAGATATACCTAATGTAAATGACGAGTTAATGGGTGCAGCACACCAACATGGCACATGTATACACATGTAACAAATCTGCACGTTGCGTACATGTACCTAGAACATAAAGTAAAATTTAAAAGAACTCTATTAGAAAATCTAGGCAATATCATTTAGGACATAAGCATGAGCAAGATTTCATGATGAAAATGCGAAAAACAGTTGCAACAAAAGCAAAAATTGACAGATCGAATCTAATTAAACTAAAGAGCTTCTGCACAGCAAATGAAACTATCATCACAGTGAACAGACAACCTACAGAACGGGAGAAAATTTTTGCAGTCTATCCATCTGACAAAGGTCTAATATCCAGAATCTACAAGGAACTTAAACAAACAAGAAAAAAGCAAAGAACCCCATTAAAATGTGGGCAAAGGACATGAACAGACACTTCTTAAAAGAAGATATACATGCAGCCAACAAACATATGAAAAAAAGCTCAACATCACTGATCATTAGAGAAATGCAAATCAAAACCACATCAAGATACCATCTCATGTCAGTCAGAATGGCTACTATTAAAAAGTCAAAACACAACAGATGCTGGCCAGGTTGTGGAGAAAAAGGAATGCTTTTACACTGCTGGTGGGAATGTGAATTAGTTCAACCATTGTGGAAAACAGTGTGATTTCTCAAATACCTAGAGGCAGAAATACCATTGGACCCAGCAATCCCATTACTGGGTATATACCCAAAAGATTATAAATCATTCTATTATAAGGATATTGCTGTTTTCATTGCATGAATATGTTCATTGCAGCACTATTCACAATAGCAAAGACATGGAATCAACCTAAATGCCTGTCAGTGATTGACTGGATAAAGAAAATGTGATACATATACACCATGGAATACTATGCAGCCATAAAAAGGAATGAGATAGTGTCCTTTCCAGGGACATGGATGGACTGGAAGTCATTATCCTCAGCAAACTAACAGGAACAGAAAACCAAATACTGCATGTTCTCACTTATAAGTGGGAGCTAAATGATGAAAACACATAGACACATGCAGGTAAAAAACACACAGTGGGACCTGTCAGAGGAGGGGTTGTGGGGAGGAAGAGCATCAGGAAGAACTGCTAATGGATGCTGGGCTTAACACCTAGGTGATAGGATGATCTGTGCAGCAAATCACCATGGCACACATTTACTTATGTAACTAGCCTGCATATCCTGCACATGTACCCCAAACTTAAATGTCAAAGGACAAAAAACCCTCCAAACCTATTTCTTAAAAAAAGAGAAAGAAAAAATACAGGATGAAAGATTTTTAAATGGTATGCCTACATAGGTCACTTATTATGAATGGAGCTTGCATGACTGGAAGTTGCCCTGGGTGAGTCGGTGAGTAAATATGAAGGTCTAAGACATTACCCTACACCACTGTAGACTTTATAAACCCTTTACACTTAGGCTATAGTAACATTATTTTTTAATGTTCTTTCTTCAACAATAAAATTAACTTTAGTTTCTCTAACTCTTTTACTTTATAAACTAATTTTTTAACTTTTAACTGTCATAATAACACTTGGCTTAAAATACAAACACACTGGGCTGGGCACAGTGGCTCATGCTTGTAATCCCAGCGCTTTGGGAGGCCGAGGTGGGCAGATCACGAGGTCAGGAGTTCGAGACCAGACTGACCAACATGGTGAAATCCCATCTCTACTAAAACACAAAAAATTAGCTGGGCATGGTGGCAGGCACCTGTAATCCCAGCTACTCAGGAAGCTGAGACAGGAGAATCAATTGAACCCAGGAGGTGGAGGTTACAGTGAGCCAAGACCACACCACTGCACTCCAGCCTGGGCAACAGAGTGAGATTCCATCTCAAACAACATCAACAACAACAACAAACACAAACACATTGTACAGCTATACAAAAATATTTTCTTTCTTTTTATCCTTATTCCATATACTTTTTCTATTAATTTTTCATTTCACTTTTTAAACTTTTTGTTAAAAAACTAAGACACAAGCACACACAAGTCTAGCCTATACAGGGTCAGGATCATGAATATCACTGTCTTCCACCTGCACAACTCGTCCCACTACAAGGTCTACAGGGGCGATAGCACGCATGGAGCTGTCATCTCCTATGATAACAATGCCTTCTTCTGGAATGTCTCCTGAAGGGTCTCCCTGAGGCTGTCTTACAGTAAACATTTTTTATATATAAGTAGAATGAGCATACTCTAAAATAACAATAAAAAGCATAGCAAATACATAAACCAGTACTATGGTTGTTTATTATTATTATCAAAAATTATGCACTGTACATAATTGTATGTGCTAGACTTTCATATGACTGGCAGCAGGGTAGGTTTGTTTACACCAGTATCACTACACACATGTGAGTAAGGTGTTGCATGATGACATTATGACAGCTATGACATCACTAGGCAATAGAAACGTGCCATTACATTGTAATCTTATAGGACCACTGTCATATATGCCATCCATAGTTGACTGAAATGTTATTGTGTGGCACATGACTGTACTATTTTTTGGCATTTTCTGAACAACACAAATCAACAGTCTTGGGCCATATGAGTTACATTATCAATGTTGTAACACTGTAGAGCTGGAAGGGACTCTAAAAAATTCTGGTTCAAACCCCTCATCTGATGAGAAAAAGTCCAGAGATGTGTGATTACTTACACAAGGTCACACAGTTAATGGAGGATTAAGTACTAAAACTCTAGTTATTATATTCTACCACACCAAACTTTTCTTGCAACAATACACAGCTAATTTATTTTCCCTTCGTTCTTCCTTTTCTTTCTTCCTTTTTCTTTTCTTCTCCTTTCATTTTTTCTCTTTTCTTTGCAAATTTCTTACTTCTTTTCTTCTTTCTGTTTTCTCTCTCTCTCTCTCTGCCTCTCTCTTTCTTTCTTTATCTTTTTTCTGTGCCAACTTTACTGGGTGAAGGGATAACTAGGTAGCTGGTAAAACATTGTGTGTGTCTGTGAGGATGTTTCCAGAATAGATGAGCCTTGGAGTCAGTAGACCAAGTGAAGAAGATTGCTCTCATCAATATGGGTGAGCATGACCCAGTCTTTTGAGAGCCAGATAGAAGCAGAAGGTAGAGAAATGGCAAATTCACTCTTTCTTCTGGAGCTGGAATGTCCATTTTCTCCTGCCCTCCAACATGAAAACTCCAAGTTCTTTAGCCTTCAGACTACGAGACTTACACCATTGGCTCACCTGGTTCTCAGACCTTCAGACTCAGACTGAATTACACCACCAGCCTTCCAGGTTCTCCAGCTTGCAGACAGTCAGTTATGGCACTTCTGGTCTCCATAATCCTGTGAGGCAATTTCTATAATAAATCCCCTCTTATGTATCTCTTTATATATCCTATTGGTTCTGTTTCTCTGGAAAACCCTAATATTTTTCTTTCTTTTTTTAAATGGAATAAAATTTGAAACCAAAGATTAAAAATATTGCATACTTTAACCCACTACACTGTCTACCCCTCCAGGCACCATTAAGAAACCTTCATTAGTTTCTTTGAACTGAAACTTGTCATACAGGTTCTCAGCCTGGAAACAACCTCATTATTTGTGGAGTGGCTTTAAAAAATAATTTGAAAATAATTCCTTATGTATTTTACTTTTTTTTTCACTTTCTATAACTCAGTGTATCTCCATACTATCCATTTTAACACTGGTATCTTATAAAGTCATTTAAAATGCATCCATTGAAACAGTGAGTAAAATTTTATCATGCAGGTCAACAAAATTTGACATGGGTTTCATGCATCCAGATTTATTTTAGCATGTTAGATATCATTTTAACTTGGCTAATAGAGTTTTAACTTTACCCTAATTTTAACTTTACCCGAATAGAGTTTTAAAGTTAAAAAAACATCAACTTGAACACTAATCTACTTTTACGAGTAACTGTGATCCAAATAACTAACTGGCATGCATACTGAGGCCACTTAGTTTATCAACAATAGAAACAACACTAGAACTCAAGTCTACTGAATGGAAATCCAGTTCAATTATTTATTCCACCACATCATATTGACCTTCCCTCCAAAAGAAAGTTTACAGATCAATACATGGCTGTTTGCATCTTTCCAGTCCTAATGTTCCTAAAATAAACTTTTATCTGTAAGTTTTGCTTCAACAATTATTCTTATTTGGGGATGGGAAGGGCAGAGGATATTTTCATTCTGTCTTCCTTTCTTGGGTTCTGCCTTTCTTTCATTGCTGGCCCCTCACTGAAGTTGCCCTTCTGAAATGGTGAACAAACTTCCAGGTTCTTGCCTTACATCACCAAAGAAGGGGGGAAAAAAGCAGTTCCTTATACCTGTGAAGCAGGTTTCCTTCCTGGCTGGCACAAGCCATCAATTCTTAGGAAAACAGCTGCATCAAGAAGTCAGCTATGCAGGTCCTTAAGGATTTGGGCATGGTAGAAGGTGGCAGAATGAGACTGAGTTTTCATGTTTCAACCTTTATAGAGTCTGTATAACTTTACTCTCAGAGAAAAGTGTTCACCTACAATATCTCCCATTAGTCAACGCCAAAGCCCATCAAAATACCAAAAACCAAACACCTCCAGGTCTCTACACGAAGACCCAGGACCTGGCCAATGTCCCCAACACCTCTGACATTCTTGAGATCGAGTTCACAAAAGGGGACCCGTGAAGATGACCAACGTCAAGGATGGCACCACCCACCAGACCTCCTTGGAGCTCCTCATGGTACCTGAGTCAAGTCGCAGGCAAGCACGGTGTGGGCCGCACTGACATCGTAGAGAACCGCTTCATCAGAATGAAATCTTGAGGTATCTGCAAGACCCCACAGGCACCATCCTTTACCACACCTATTTAGATATGGAGGCCTTCACCATGGACCGGGAAGTGTGCCAAATCAAACAAGGCCTGGGCTTGAAATTTGCTGAGCTGATGTATACTGGTTTCTGGCACAGCCCTGAGTGTGAATTTGTCCGCCACAGCATCGCCAAGTCCCAGGAGTGAGTGGAAGGGAAAGTGCAGGTGTCTGTCCTCAAGGACCAGGTGTACATCCTTGGCCAGGAGTTCCCACTGTCTCTCTACAATGAGGAACTGGTGAGCACGAACGCGCAGGGTGATTATGAGCCAATTGATGCCACCGGGTTCATCAACATCAATTCCCTCAGGCTGAAGGAATATCATCATATCCAGAGAAAGGTCACTGCCAAATAGACCCCTGTACAATGAAGAGCTGGGGCCTCCTCAATTTGCAGATCCCCCAAGTAAAGGCACTAATTGTTGTGATAATTTGTAGCTATGACTTGCTCTCCCCAGCTGGCAGTGTAGTGGGGCTGCCAGGTCCCAGCTTTGTTCCCTGGTTCCCCTGAAGCCGGCAAATGTCATCATCGAAGGTAAGGATGAAGGGCAGCTATGGTGGGGAGCTGTAAAATGACAAGTAAAAGATGTGTGTGTATATATATATAATCTATATGATGTCTCAAAATACATATTTTATATATATGTGTGTGTATATATATATATATAATTCTACCTCTATAATCTCTTTACTTCAGTATTTCCAAAGTGTCTTTATCTTAGTTGGTAAGTACATAAAGCATAAAATCTTTCATCACTGTTAAGCACTCCTTGACACCGTCAGTCTCTTTGATTACCAAACCAGCTTCCTCACCTAGGCCTTTCCCCAACCCTTTGACTAATCTTTAGCCTTCCTTTGCAGTCTTCTCCTCCTCTGTCAATCCCTTAAATATGGTACCCTGCTCTTTTCTCAATATCCAAGATCCTCTGGCCAGTGCATCTATTAAGTTGGCACCTAATTAATCCCTCACGATATTACACTTTAGTCCAGATCTCTCTCATACCCTAGCAAATAAATATCTAGAGTTGTGCTGCCTAATACAAAAGCCACTAGACACATATGGCTATTCCATAAATTTAAGTTAATTAATATTTAATATAACTTAAAACTTAATTTGAAGTTCCCACTAGCCACATGTGCTTGCTGGTTACCATACTGGACAGAACACATATAAAACATTTCTGTCAATGCCAAAAGTTCTAATGGATAGTGCTGCTCTAGAACTTTCTACAAACGGCATCACAATAACTCATCTCTATCTTAAAATGCCTCGAACTTATCTTACATGAATGTCCAAACCTGCTTTTCCATATGCATCTTCTTTCTTGTCTCTACTCTAACCCTATTGCTACTGCCTTAGTTCCCATAAACTTTGCAACAGTATCCTAACTGATCTTCCTTCCCGTAGTCCTACGGCCCCCCAAATGCACTTTTCAGGATGCAGCCAAGGATCTCTTTCCAGACTGTAAGTCTGGCTGTGTTAATCCCCTGGTAATAACTCTTCAGTGGTTTCCCAGTGGCGAAATAAGGTAACCACTTAATTTATCATCTGAATCCAGGCAATTTTGATAATTTGGTGTTATTAACAATTATACAGCCATAATAGGACTAAATTGGGACTCTCAGAGGTAAACAAGTCTGTATGGTCACCCTGCATAGAGACTACATTTCTTGGCATAGCTCCTGTCCTCTTACATGATTGAGGCCCATATGTGTCTTCAACACTATAGACCTGCTTGCCATTCACTGAATGTGATGTCCTCTTTCACACTTCTGTGAATTTGCTTGTTCAAATTCCAATGCCTGGATCAGCCGCACTCTCCTTGTCATGCCTGTAAAAATACAGAATTCTTAAAGATGTATATGGCTGGGCAGGCGCGGTGGCTCACGTCTGTAATCCCAGCACTTTGGAAGGCAGAGACGGGCTGATCACGAGGTCAAGAGATCAAGACCTTCCCGGCCAAGATGGTGAAACCCCGTCTCTACTAAAAATACAAAAAAATTAGCTGGGTGTGGTGCTGCATGCCTGTATTCCCAGCTACTTGGGAGGCTGAGGCAGGAGAATCACATGAACCCAGAAGGCAGAGGTTGCAGTGAGCTGAGATCGCGCCACTGCACTCCAGCCTGGGTGACCAAAAAAAAAAGTATATAAGCACTACATATATACTGTTTTATTTTAAAATATGCATTTCCTATATGTACAATAATATATAATTCTCAGAGAAATTTGGAAAATGTAGAAAGTTTTAAAGAGAGCAAAATCATCCACCTTTCTACCACTCTGAGGCAACTACAGTTAACAATTCATTGTGTATTTTTTCTTTTCTTTATTTATGTGTACCTTTGTATTGTTTTCTTTCCAAAATTTAGTTTTTTTCTATTTTGCAGCAAGCTTTAATCATGTGATATATTATTTACATTTTCTGTCATTAAATAGCCTCTGCCATTAAAATTCAAAATTACTCGATATTACTTCACTGTATGAAGATGTAACAGTTTGATCTTATGTTGTGTATTTAGATTGCTTGAAACTTATAAAATTTATAAGAAATTAAATGTTTTCTCATAGCAAAAGCAATTCATATTTATTGTAGACTTTTGGAAGAAAAATCCACAAAGAAGAGACATCACCTTTTGAAAAATCATTTTATAATATTTGAAAGATAAATCTGTATGAAAATATATTTTTGCTGTGCAGAAGCTCTTTAGTTTAATTAGATCCCATCAGAGTGAACAGGCAACCTACAGAATGGGAGAAAATTTTTGCAATCTACTCATCTGACAAAGGGCTAATATCCAGAATCTACAAAGAACTCAAACAAATATACAAGAAAAAAACAAACAACCCCATCAAAAAGTGGGCAAAGGATATGAACAGACATTTCTCAAAAGAAGACATTCATACAGCCAACAGACACATGAAAAAATGCTCATCATCACTCGCCATCAGAGAAATGCAAATCAAAACCACAATGAGATACCATCTCACACCAGTTAGAATGGCAATCATTAAAAAATCAGGAAACAACAGTTGTTGGAGAGGATGTGGAGAAATAGGAACACTTTTACACTGTTGGTGGGATTGTAAACTAGTTCAACCATTATGGAAAACAGTATGGCAATTCCTCAAGGATCTAGAACTAGATGTACCATATGACCCAGCCATCCCACTACTGGGTATATACCCAAAGGATTATAAATTATTCTACTACAAAGACACATGCACACGTATGTTTATTGCAGCACTATTCACAATAGCAAAGACTTGGAATCAACCCAAATGTCCATCTGTGACAGACTGGATTAAGAAAATGTGGCTCATATACACTATGGAATACTATGCAGCCGTAAAAAAGGATGAATTTGCGTCCTTTGTAGGGACATGGATGCAGCTGGAAACCATCATTCTTAGCAAACTATCACAAGAAGAGAAAACCAAACACCGCATGTTCTCACTCATAGGTGGGAACTGAACAATGAGATCACTTGGACTCGGGAAGGTGAACATCACACACTGGGGCCTATCATGGGGAGCGGGGAGTGGGGAGGGATTGCATTGGGGAGTTATACATGATACAAATGATGAATTGATGGGTGCTGACGAGTTGATGGGTGCAGCACACCAACATGGCACAAATATACATATGTAACAAACCTGCACGTTATGCACATGTACCCTAGAACTTAAAGTATAAAAAAAAAAAAAAAAGAATTTTAAATTTCAAAAAAAAAAAGAAAATACATTTTTGAAATTGTTTTAAATCATTCAAAAAATATTATATTTCTGGAAATGTGGAAAAGCAAAATTTCAAGAATGCAAGTATTGCATAAAGATACATTTTTATAGTTACGAATTGTTTTAAATATTTAATACTGCCACTAAGCTAAATTCTTCTAAATGTATAATGTTAAATATGTTTGTAAGAAATACTTCTTAAGATATTTAGCAGCATTCCAGAAACTCTACCCATGAACAATTAAGATGGAATTCAACCTTTCTGAAAATTTTCACTGCATTTTACTCATGGATGAAACAGAGAGGTTCATCTTTCAAATGTTATGCAAAGCTTCTAACCAGGAAATTTTGGAAAATATAAATTATTTATAGCAAAGATGTAAGACTTAACCAACTGTAATTGAACCTGAATTTGTGGTTCCAGGAAACAATTAATATATCACAGATAGAGTCACCATTTTCCTTTTCAGCGAGTGAAAGGTAGACTTGTGAATATATGAATACCAGAATATGTGTGAAAACACTACCATAGTTTTATTACTTGCTGCTATTCTACTCATTTTAAAATGACTTCATTCGATCTCAATTAAATTTAATATGCCACATCTTGGCAGGAAAATGTTGCAGATTTATTCCAGTGGTCTCTACACACTAACCCATGACAGAAATGTTTTTGCTACCTCCTTTCAAAAAAAGAGATATCAAAATATTTGGAATGGAGACATGGTGACTGACTAGTACTAATATGATATTGGATTTTGGAGAAGGTAGTTCAGAACTATAAAAACATGAAGAATTCTTCTCTGCTCCAAGCCCTCAACATATACATAGTATATGACCTAGAAATTATGACTGAAAAAATATCACCTTCAGAGACTGGGCAGAATTTCAGCAAGCACACCAGCATGTAAATACAGCACCAACCAGCTGCCATGGACAAACTAACAGGCACAGTAGCACTTGGCCATTCTGAACTGGGCCCCGAAAAAGGGCATGTGACTTATCATTGTAGGTGATGTTTGGGATTATCTGGGAACATCCGTGTGAGAGTGCAGCCAGTAGGCAGCACACATTTGTGCAGGCTGATTACGAAATGTAAAAATACCATCAAACATACCTTGGTTTCTTTCACCAATGTAGGAAAAAAGGAAAGCTAAGATGAATGGCTCTAAACAAAGCTGAGCATAGAGTGTGCTGGTTATTTCAGGAGATAGAGCCTTGTGCTTACTAGTGAATCAAGTGTAGCATGAACTAACAGGCATGAAAATAGGTACTAATCCTAATGTCTAAGGGGTGAACCCAAATCAGTTCAGATTTAATCTACCTCAGTGTTCCGTTTAATTGGTTATTTCCGACTGCCAATGTATTTGGTAGAAGAAGATTCAAACTACAGTTTTCTGTAAGTGCATGCTGAGATTCTGTATGGCTTTCACAGAACAGCAGAGGGAGAGGCAGGGATCAGTGATAGCAGAGCTGATACCAGTTGGCCAGACTACCGAGATAAACACACAGCTGTCCTGCCACCAATGAACAGAGATCTCCCGCAGCTCACGCTTTTCACCCTGAAATGTGTAATTCCTCCCTCAAATAGGGCACAATGCTAACATTTTTTTAACCTCTTATAAATATTCTTCTATGCATAATTATCCACCCAACTGCATTTCTTGTTCCTGTAGCTGTTTGTTATAGATAAAACAAATATTTTTATACATAAAATCAAGTTTTCCTTTGGCTTCCAACAGGATTCTGTAGCAGAGATCCTTAAGGAACTTAAACTAAGTCTATGACCACTGCAGGCAAGTAAAAGAAGCTTTCATATTTAATAACAAAACTTTACTGGTGGCTGGCAAAATAGCCAAATAGGAACATCTCTGGTCTGCAGCTCCCAGCAAGATCAACAGAGAAGGCAGGTGATTTCTGCATTTCCCACTGAGGTACCTGGCTCATCTCATTGGGACTGGTTAGACAGTGACTGCAGCCCATGGAGGGTGAGCCAAAGCAGAGTGGGGTATTGTCTCACCCGGGAAAGGCAAGGAGTCAGGGAACTCCATCCCCTAGCCAAGGGAAGCCACGAGGGACTGTGCCCTGAAGAACGGTGCATTCCAGCCCAGATACTACACTTCAGGTCTTCAACCTGAAGACCAGGAGATTCCCTCAGGTGACTACACCATCAGGGCCCTGGGTTTCAAGCACAAAACTGGGTGGCCATTTGGGCAGACACTGAGCCAGCGGCATGAGATTATTTTCATACCCAGTGGTGCCTGGAACAGCAATGAGACAGAACCGTTCACTCCCCTGGAAAGGGGGCTGAAGCCAGGAAGCACAGTGGTCTAGTTCAGTGGATCCCATGCCCACGGAGCCCAGCAAGCTAATATCCACTGGCTTGAAATTCTTGCTGCCAGCACAGAAGTCTGATGTTAACCTGGGATGCTTGGCTTGGTGGGGGGAGAGGCATCTGCCATTACTGAGGCTAGAGTAGGCTGTTTTCCCCTCACACTGTAAACAAAGCTGTGGAGGAAGTGCAGACTAGGTAGAGCCCACCACAGCCCAGCAAAGCCACTGTAGCCAGACTGTCTCTCTAGATTCCTCCTCTCTGGGAAGGGCATCTCTGAAAGAAAGGCAGCAGCTGCAGTTTGCGGCTTATAGATAAAACTCCCATCTCCTAGGGACAGAGCACCTGGGGGAAGGGGCAGCTGTGGGCACAGCTTCAGTAGACTTAAACATTCCTGTCTGCCAGCACTGAAGAGAGCAACAGATCTCCCAGCACAGTGCTAAAGCTGTGCTAAGAGTCAGACTGTCTCTTCAAGTGGCTCACTGAGCCCTGTGCTTCCTGACAAGGAGACACCTCCCAGCAGGGGTCAATAGATACCTCACACAGAAGAGCTTCAGCTAGAATCTGGCAGGTGCCCCTCTGGGACGAAGCTTCCAGAGGAAGGAGCAGATAGTAGTCTTTCCTGTTCTGCAGTCTCTGCTGGTGATACCCAGGCAAACAGGATCTGGAGTGGACGTCCAGCAAACTCCTGCACATCTACCACAGAAGGTCCTGACTGTTAGAAGGAAAACAAACAGAAAGGAATAGCATCAACATCAACAAAAAGGACATCCACACAAAAACTCCATCTGAAGGTCACCCGCACTGAAGACCAAAGGTAGATAAATCCACGAATATGAGGAGAAACCAGCTCAAAAAGGCTGATAATTCCAAAACCCAGAACGCCTCTTCTCCTACAAAGGATCACAATTCCTCCAGGGTACGGGAACAAAACTGGACAGAGAATGAGTTTGATGAATTGACAGAAGTAGGCTTCAGAAGGTGGGTAATAACAAACTCCTCCGAGCTAAAGGAGCATGTTCTAACCCAATGCAAGGAAGCTAAGAACCTTGAAAAAAGGTTAGATGAATTGCTAACTAGAATAACCAATTTAGAGAAGAACATAAATGACCTGACAGAGCTGAAAAACACAGAATGAAAACTTTGTGAGGCATACACAAGTATCAATAGCTGAACCGATCAAGAGGAAGAAAAGATATCAGAGATTGAAGATCAACTTAATGAAATAAAGCATGAAGACAAGATTAGAGAAAAAAGATGGAAAAGAATGAACAAGGCCTCCAAGAAATATGGGACTATGTGAAAAGACCAAACCTACATTTGATTGGTGTACCTAAGAGTGATGAGGAGAATGGAAACAAGTTGGAAAACATACTTCAGGATATTATCCAGGAGGACATCCCAACTTAGCAAAACAGGCCAACATTCATATTCATGAAATACACAGAACACCAGAAATATACTCCTCGAGAAAGGCAACCCCAAGACACATAATCATCAGATTCACCAAGGTTGAAATGAAGGAAAACATGTTATGGGCAACCAGAGAGAAAGGTCAGGTTACCCACAAAGGGATGCCCATCAGACTACCAGCAGATCTCTCTGCAGAAACCCTACAAGTCAGAAGAGAGTGGGGACCAATATTCAACATTCTTAAAGAAAAGAATTTTCAACCCAGAATTTCATATCCAGCAAAACTAAGCTTCATAAGCAAAGGAGAAATAAAATCCTCTACAGAAAAGCAAATGCTGAGAGATTTTGTTATCACCAGGCCTGCCTTACCAGCGCTCCTGAAGGAAGCAATAAATATAGGAAGGAAACACCAGTACCAGCCACTGCAAAAACATCAACTTGTAAAGACCATCGACACTATGAAGAAACTGCATCAACTACCAGGTGAAATAACCAGCTAGCGTCATAATGACAGGATCAAATTCACACATAACAATATTAAACTTAAATGTAAACAGGCTAAATGCCCCAATTAAAAGACACAGACTGGCAAATTGGATAAAGAGTCAAGATCCATTAGTGTGCTATATTCAGGAGACCCATCTCACATGCAAAGACACACATAGGCTCAAAATAAATGGATGGAGGAAGATTAACCAAGAAAATGAAATAAAAAAAAAAAAAAGCAAGGGTTGCAATCCTAGTCTCTGATAAAACAGACTTTAAACCAACAAAGAAAAAAAGAGACAAAGAAGGGCATTACATAATGTTAAAAGGATCAACGCAACAAGAAGAATTAACAATCCTAAATATATATGCACCAAATACAGGAGTACCCAGATTCATAAAGCAAGTTCTTAGAGACCTACATAAAGACTTAGACCCCCACGCAATAATAGTGGGAGACTTTACATCGCACTATCAATATTAGACAGATCAATGTGGTAGAAAATTAACAAGGATATTCAGGACTTGAACTCAGCTCTGGACCAACAAGCAGACTTAATAGACATCTACAGAACTCTCCACCCCAAATCAACAGAGTATACATTCTTCTCAGCACCACATCACACTTATTCTAAAACTGACCACATAATTGGAAGTAAAACACTCCTCAGCAAATGCAAAAGAACAGAAATCATAACAAACAATCTCACAGACCACAGTGCAATTGAATTAGAACTCAGGATTAAGAAACTCACTCAAAACCGCACAACGACATGGAAACTGAACAACCTGCTTCTGAATGACTACTGGCTAAACAATGAAATTAAGGCAGAAATAAGTAAGTTCTTTGAAACCGATAAGAAAGACACAGTGTACCAGAATCTGTGGGACACAGCTAAAGCAGTGTTTAGAGGGAAATTTATAGCACTAAATGCCCACAGGAGAAAGCAGGAAAGATCTAAAATCCACACTTTAATATCACAATTAAAATAACTAAAGAAGTGAGAGTAAACAAATTCAAAAGCTACCAGAAGACAAGAAATAACTACAATAAGAACAGAATGGAAAGAGATAGAGACAAAAAAACCCTTGAAAAAAATGAATGAATCCAGGAGCTGGTTTTTTGAAAACATTAACAAAATAGACCACTAGCCAGATTAATAAAGAAGAAAAGAGAGAAGAATCAAATAGACACAATAAAAATGATAAAGGGGATATCACCACTGATCCCATAGAAATACAAACTACCATCAGAAAATACTATAAACACCTCTACTCAAATACACTAGAAAATCTAGAAGAAATGGATAAATTCCTGGACATGTACACCCTCCCAAGTCTATATCAGGAAGAAGTCAAATCCCTGAATAGACCAAAAATGAGTTCTGAAATTGAGGCAGCAATTCATAGCCTACCAACCAAAAAAAGCACAGGAGCAGATGGATTCAGAGCCGATTTCTACCAGAGGTACAAAGGGGAGTTGGTACCATTCCTTCTGAAACTATTCCAAACATTAGGAAAAGAGGGACTCCTCCCTAACTTATTTTATGAGGCCAGCATTATCCTGATCCAAACCTGGCAGAGACACAACAAAAAAGAAAATTTCAGGACAATATCCCTGATGAACATCGATGTGAAAATCATCAATGAAATACTGGCAAACTGAATCCAGCAGCACATCAAAAAGCGTATTCACCATGATCAAGTCAAATTCATCCCTGGGAAGCAAGTCAGGTTCAACATAAGCAAATCAATAAACATAATCCATCACATAAACAGAACCAACAAAAAAAACCACATGATTATCTCAATAGATGCAGAAAAGGCCTTCGATAAAATTCAACACCCTTCCATGCTAAAAACTCTCAATAAATTAGGTATTGGTGGAACGTATCTCAAAATAGTGAGAGCTATTTATGACAAACCCATAGCCAGTATCCCACTGAATGGGCAAAAGCTGGAAGTATTCCCTTTGAAAACCAACACCAGACAAGGATGCCATCTCTCACAAGGCTGCCTCTCTCAGGAAAAGAGGAAGTCAAATTGTATCTGTTTACAGATGACGTGATTGTATATTTAGAAAACCTCATTGTCTTAGCTCAAAACCTCCTTAAGCTAATAAGCAACTTCAGCAAATTCTCAAGATACAAAATCAATGTGTAAAAATCACAACCATTCCTATACACAAATAACAGACAAACAGAGAGCCAGATCATGAGTGAACTCCCATTCACAATTGCTACAAAGAGAATAAAACACCTAGGAATACAAATTATAAGGGATGTGAAGGACCTCTTCAGGGAGAACTACAAACCACTGCTCAAGGAAATAAAACAGGACACAAATAAATGGAAAAACATTCCATGTTCATGGATAGGAAGAATCAATATCGTGAAAATGGCCATCTGGCCCAAAGTAATTTATAGATTCAGTGCTATCCCCATCAAGTTACCACTGACTTTCTTCACAGAATTAGAAAAAAAAACTACTTTAAATTTCATATGGAACCAAAAAAGAGCCTGTATAGCCAAGAGAATCTTAAGCAAAAAGAACAAAGTGGGAGACATCACACTATCTGACTTCAAACTATACTAAATGGCTATAGTAACCAAAACAGCATGGTACTGGTACCAAAACAGAGATACAGACCAATGGAACAGAACAGAGGCCTCAGAAATAATGCCACACATCTTGAACCATCTGATCTTTGACAAACCTGACAAAAACAAGCAATGGGGAAAGGATTCCTTATTTAATAAATGATGTTGGGAAAACTAGGTAGCCATATGCAAGAAAACTGAAACTGGACCCCTTCCTTACAACTTATACAAAAATTAACTCAAGATGGATTAAAGACTTAAATGTAAGACCTAAAACCATAAAAACCCTAGAAGAAAACCTACGCAATACCATTCAGGATATAGGCATGAGCAAAGACTTCATTACCAAAACACCAAAAGCAAAGGCAACAAAAGCCAAAATTGACAAATGGCATCTCATTAAACTAAAAAGCTTCTGCACAGCAAATGAAACTATCATCGGAGTGAACAGGCAACCTACATAATGGAAGAAAATTTTTGCAATCTATCCATATGACAAAGGGCTAATATCCAGAACTACAAAGAACTCAAACAAATTTACAAGAAAAAAACAAACAACCCCATCAAAAAGTAGGCAAAGGATATGAACAGACACTTCTCAAAAGAAGACATTTATGTAGCCAACAGACACATGAAAAAATGCTCATCATCACTGGTCATTAGAGAAATGCAAATCAAAACCACAGCCAGTTAGAATGGCAATCAACAAAAAGTCAGGAAACAATAGATGCTGGAGAGGACGTGGAGAAATAGAAATGCCTTTGCACTGTTCGTGGGAGTGTAAATTAGATCAACTTGTGGAAGACAGTGTGGCAATTCCTCAAGGATCTAGAACCAGAAATACCATTTGACCCAGCAATCCCATTACTGGGTATATACCCAAAGGATTATAAATCATTCTACTATAAAGACACATACAGACATGTGTTTATTGCAGCACTGTTCCCAATAGCAAAGACTTGGAACCAACCCAAATGTCAATCAAAGTTAGACTGGATATAGAATATGTGGCACATATACACCATGGAATACTATGCAGCCATAAAAAAGCATGAGTTCATGTCCTTTGCAGGGACATAAATGAAGCTGGAAACCATCATTCTCAGCAAACTAACACAAGAACAGAAAACCAAACACCACATGTTCTTACTCATAGGTGGGAATTGAACAATGAGAACACATGGCCACAGGGAGGGTAACATCACACACCAGGGCCTGTCACGGGGTGGGGGTCTGGGGGAGGGATAACATTAGGAGAAATACCTAATGTAGATGATGGGTTGATGGGTGCAGCAAACCACCATGGCACGTGTATACCCATGTAACAAATCTGCACGTTCTGCACATGTATCCCAGAACTTAAAGTATAATAAAAAATAATTTAAAAAAATTTACTGTTGCAGGGGGCTTCAGGGGATTTAAATCACTTTTACATATAATTATTTTAGGATTGCAATAACCTAGTATGTAGGACAGGAGTTATTATCATTATTATACCAATGAGTAAACTACTCTGGGTTTAGTGATGTTTCATGTATTGTTTAAGGACCTATGACTAATAAGTGACCAGGTTTTCTAACTTACAGTTCAGTATTTGTTCTTCTACACTGTGAATGAATAACTGACATGTTTTTTTCAAAATTTCGAGATATTTAGATAGATGTCTCTAGATAAGTGTCTATATCTATTTCTTATTTAAGTTTCTATATGTAGTAATACAGATAAGATTTATATGGAAATCTAGATACGGAAATCTAAATAAATTTTTATATGTGTGTGCATGTATAATATTTACTTTGAAATTTAGAATTTCCTTTGAAGTCAGGCAGTAGTGAGAGGATGACCTCTCTGCTCTGCCTACATGGGAAGCAACACAGGAGGAAATAACTCTCCATCCTGGAAATACACAAAGTGTGAGTCATCTATTTAATGTGATGGCAATGGTCTCTACCATCTGAGGTCACTTCTTGTACTTGGAGAAAGTTGGCAGAATAACTTCCAACCCACAAGTCAGGAAGTTGGGCTATTGAAAGTTTTATTTAAATGACCTTTCTCTTTTGCAAATTCTGAATGTGAGGCTTCCTTCCAGTCCTACAGACCTCAGGCTATAAGTAAAATAGAGTAAAAAGGGGAATAAAAATATCAATAAGAGTTGAGTAAATAATGGAAAGTTGATACCACAATAGATGATGTCCAAAAGACAGCTAAGCACAAAACATGAAAATGCCAAGTGAAATGAAGGCAAGATTTGTCTCACATGGTGTGAATTTCTAAAATCTCTTAGGAATAATTTTTATTAGCTGCCAAATCTTAAGAAAGATTGAATTGTATTTGTCAATGCAACATCAATCGGGTCTTATACCTTGTTGTTATATTTGGCACTTCAGTAAGGTACTTTTGCACAATTATGTCAACACATTGAGTTAGCCTTTGTCAAGAAAGGCAAGCACTTAAATTCTTGTCAGCCTGTCATGTCATTAAAAAAAAAAAGGATCTAAGAGTCAAGAACAATAAGCAACTATTCTTGGCTTCATTAGTGCCTGTATTTTGATCTTTTCCTTTTGACACTCTTTCTCAGGCACATCTGGGCAAGTCTAGTTACAATAAGCCCAGTTTAAAGGAAACAGAAAATTCCACAGTGAAGTTCTCCACTTGACTGACAGCTATTTCACTCTCAGGAAGAGTGGCAATTGAGTATGATTATCTTTCACTTTGAGATGCATTTGTAATATGAACAGGTGCATCCAAGCTAAGTTGGGGTTAGTAATGAATGGAAGAATCTGTAGTGACTGTTGGAACCAAAATTAATGTGAATAAGGCAGAGAGGCTGCCAGAGAGATGAGATCAAGGATAGATTAAGTACCGCAAATCTCATTAGTTGGTACCTAGGACAATAAATAGTAGATGGTTTAATTATGTTTTACAATGAAAGAAAGCATATATTGAGGAGGGACTGCAATGTTAACTATTAATTAGATATATAAATGTTACTCTTCCTTAGTCTGCATTTCTTAAAATAAATAAACACTCAGAGATCATATTTAATTCTCTGCTGACTAATAACAATGTTAGAAATATGAATCATAAAAAAGTCAGTTCCTGGAAATAGCATACCTTTGTTTCTCATGCAATCAGTATTTTAAGTGGCTTCATTACAAAGATTAAAATAGTCTTAGCTATTTTTCATTCTCAGTGTAATTAAATATTTTCTGTAGTCAGAGATCCTAACTCCGAGACAGGGGAGTTAGGAAATGCCTTTTGGTGAGTCCTCACAAAGGATATTCGGGGCTAAGTCTAGTGGGGAGGAATTACTTTATCTTTTGAAGACAGGGTTGAAAGTATGTCTCTATAAGAAATATCTTCGCAACCATTCATTAGAGACAAAATGCAAGAATGAAAATGGCTGCATTCTGTTCTAATTTTTTTTATAATTATTATTTTTCTTTTCTTAAAGTAAACTTTGAGGACTTACAATAACAGGCATTTATGTATTTCTCCTTACAAGAATAGTTAACCACATAACTCACCCACAAGATAGGAGAACTCCATGAGAATAGGGGCCCTCTATTGGTTTTGTTTATTAACATAGACTCAGTTCTTATAACAATACCTGGAACTTAATAAAATCTCAATAAGCATTTGTGGAATAAATAAGTGTACTTAAACTGTATTTTTAAACCGGATTCCTGAATGTTAACGTCTCTACACCCCCTCTACACCATGTGAATGGTGAAAGATCCTTCTTCACGGACTTTTGAGTTAGACAAGGCTGGGTTCTACTCTAAGCCAATCACAATGAATTGAGCCTCAGTTGCCTTTTATATAAAATAAGACTTACAATGCTCACTTTGCCTGGATGTACAGTAATCCTCCCCCTAACCCTTATCAGAGGAAAATATATTGCCACATTCCCAGGGGATGCCTGAAACCGTGGATACACTCAAACCCCATATGTGCTGGGTTTTTTTCTCTATGGTAGTAGGCAGGTGGCACATACAGCATGGATATGCTGGACACAGGATTGTTCACATTCTAGGCAGGGGACTTCATCGTTCTACTCGGAATGGCTAGCAATTTAAAAGTTATGAATTGTTTACTTCTGGAATTGAATATTCCATTTAATATTTTGGGGCATTGTTGACCACAGGTAACAGAAGCCTTGGAAGGCAAAGCCGAAGATAACGGGGGGTCTCCTGTCATGTAGACTGGAGATAATGTGCACACATGAACACAAAGTCCAGGAGAATATTTGATATCTATATTATAGGTACAATAAATTAGGATTATTTCTACCATTTGTTACCTACACCATTCTACTAAAGTAAGTTTAAAATAAAATGTTAAGCCAATGACTAGTGCAACCTCTTATAACTCGAAAAAATTAACCTAGCAAGAACAAGCGATTTGTTGAAGGATCAAAAAGTTGTGCTTTCTAGGAGAGGGGGGTCTGTACCAATTCCTACTGAAGAATTCGAGGGCAGAATTCACAGGATGAATCCTCTATTTTTAACTACACATTGATTTTGGTGTCATTCAACATACGTTTTCTTAGACCTCACAAAGCTAACACGTAATCTCTTTTTAATACTAATCTTAACCTCTTATTTTTGTTCAGCTCCTCTGTCTTCAAAACAAGTTAAATAAACTTGGAAACCCTACATGATGAATCAGTTCTTCAAATAATTATAACATATATTAATTTAGATTATCACGAGTATTAGTTGAACTGGATCAATTCAACTTTTTTGTATATTTCGCTTCAACATTTTAGACTTTAAGAGCTAAACAATACTTAGTAAAATACTTCTTCACCTTATCAAAACACTAGAAAACCTAGTCTGTGCCTAAGGGAAAGTGTGATACTGTTAGGTGGCATCCTGCCACTTTACAGAGGCCTCAGATCACACTATTCTTTTGAGCAAATTAAAATTAAGCTGGATGGCTTGAAAACATCTGGAGAAGCTTTCTTAGCTCCTGCCACTACAGTTTCTTCCTGCATCTGCTTCCACCACACTTTTAACTACCTTCTCCACCATCACTTCATGCCTTATTCCTGCTTTTCTAATGACTTAAAAGTCCTGCTCCAATAAGTATGGTTAGGTGTCTGAACCATCAGTGTATCCATCCACACTCAACTGCAAGATGCAGCAGTGAGACACTCAGAGCAATGAAAACACAGGATCAAGGACAGCAGATCTCTGAGTTCATCACACAGACGCAATAGGCCTTGGCCAGACAACTGACTAAAGCTGCCTTATCTATATATTAAGGGTGTTGAAAACACTGGCTGTAGAAATTCCTCAAGGTTATTCAGAGGTTTCAAGTCTGTGAAAGCAGACTGCAACTAGAAGTGCTCTACAAATATTGGTTGCTTTTAGGATTATTACAAGAGAATCTCTTTTTCCCCAGACTTACTTGCTGAGATAAAGTTGCAAGGCAATTGATAACCACTAAAGAAGTAAGCTACAACAACATTAGTAGACTCAAGCACATTGAAGTAAAAGATCAAAATAGTTTGAAATATCCAAGATACCACAATAGATAAACAATACTCTGAACTGGGAACTAGGCACAGATTTTTAATTGAGGCTTGAACTCTCACTCTATACATGGGGAAAGTGACTTAGCAAATTAGCAATTAATTGTGTATCACATTACTGTACTAGGTATGCAACTCACATACATTATCTCTAATCTTAAAATATTATAGCAAGATAGCTATAATTATCTCTATTTTGTAGATGAGGACATGGAGACCCTGAGTGGCTTAGAGCATGACTAAGATTACAGACGTATGAAACAGTAGTTATCTTTCCAAAGTCCCTCCCTTCCCTACTCTATCATGTTACTGCTTTCTCCCTTAGTTGTCTGATCTGTGAATTGAATGGTCACTCCAAAGGTTTTCTTAGGTCCTCTTCAATTCTAACGTGGTGATTGACTGCAAGTGATGAGAACTCGGCCAGTTGGTGGACTGCAAATGATCTATTGAAGTAGCTTGAAATAAATCAACCATGTGCCTATGAATAGATTATAAGTATCCCAAGATGTTGATGCTCTTATCTCTCAGGCTTCTGGGTAGGAGCAAGGGGAAGCTGGAATCCCTGGCTCTGTCACTATGTGTACCCTATTCCATTTACTCCATACTCCATACTCTTACTATGCAAGACAATTCTCAGCATGTTAGGACCAAAAGCCTCTGGGAAATTCTGCAATAAATGCATCACATGGTTATATATAACACAAAAAGTGCTTTGTTGCTTGTATCTGTTGAATCCATATCACTCAGGCCATGTTGTAACTCTGGAAATGACTTCGTTTCCCCAGCAAAAACCCATAGCATAACTTATACATTCTCCAGCTTGTAGATCTGGAGCCACAAATAAACCGTAGAAGCAGAGGAACTGATTAAGCCAAGAAAATTAAACGCAATTTTTGGAGCATAACCTAGGTAACTGTATTTACATGAAAGTTTATTTAAACTGATAGTCTTGCTACATTTCAAGATTTTATTAGGGAAATCAGGATGTATGTTGACCTTTCCCTGTGGACCAAATCAGCCTTGAATTCTGAGGCACAATATGAAATTCTCCTTAAATGACAGTAATTTTTTTTTTTTTTTTTTTTTTTTTTTTTTTTTTTATTTAGACGGAGTCTGGCTCTGTCTCCCAGGCTGGAGTGCAGTGGCTGGATCTCAGCTCACTGCAAGCTCCGCCTCCCGGATTTACACCATTCTCCTGCCTCAGCCTCCCGAGTAGCTGGGACTACAGGCGCCCACCACCTCGCCCGGCTAGTTTTTTGTATTTTTAGTAGAGACGGGGTTTCACCGTGTTAGCCAGGATGGTCTTGATCTCCTGACCTCGTGATCCGCCCGTCTCGGCCTCCCAAAGTGCTGAGATTACAGGCTTGAGCCACCGAGCCCGGCCGACAGTAATCTTTTCTTTCCATCGATTCAGTAATTTTTAAAGCACATTGCATTGTAGAAACATGCAAAGTAGTTACTACTGAATACATCATTGACCTAGTTGATGTTTAAAAGGTTATCAAGCATGTACATCTTTGAAATATTAAGATTAGAGTTTCTTGAACAAATTATAGAGCTAGTACTTCCTCTTGATTGGGAGGTCAGCTTCTAAACTTTATAGCTATAAACTGACGGTCTTTGTGAAACAGAACTGTGGAAGTACAGTCCACTGTGGTTCCTACAGTATCCTTCTTTCCAGGCAGAGCCTTCTGGGGATGAGAAAGATGCTAAAGACAAAGGAGAATGAGTCAAAAACAAAGTATCCTGTGGGCAAAACCTCACCCATGCAATTAACTGAACCAGCCACTCCTAAATGGGACATGTGCCCTAAAATCCTGCTCTTCCAAGAAGCCAAATACTGCAAAGTTGCTGCAACTGCACCCCACTACTTCAATCTAAGACCAGTAGATATGCTTACATTGCATGCAGAAGAAACAAATCTCCACTGTTTCTCTCTTCAGCCTTTTGCCAACCTATACTTGCCTTGGGAACAGTATGGTTTCACATAAAAATTGCAGCTATTGAGGCTTGTTCATATGGAAAGTTAGGATGAAGGTGAACATTTCTCTAATACAGAATAATAAAATTATTGGTTTTAACTTTGAGTCATCACAGTCTTTATTAAATGCACACCATTATTTATGGTGTACTCATATTATTTTTATTTATTTTTTATTTTTGAGACAGGCTGTCACTCTGTCACCCAGGCTAGAGTGCAGTGGTGCGATCTCAGCTCACTGGAGCATCGACCTTGCAGGCTCAAGTGATCCTCCCAAATCAGCCTCCTGAGTAGCAGGGGCCACAGGCACATGCCACCACACCTGGTTAATTTTTTTTTTTCTTTTTTAGAAATGGGGTTTTACCATGTTGCCCAGGCTGGTCTCGAACTCCTGAACTCAAGCGATCCACCCACCCTGGTATCTCAAAGTGCTGGAATTACAAGTATGAGCCACCACAACCCTAGTGTGCTAATATTAAAGAGTTTAACTCTGGATGCTACTATGTCTGTTGGATTTAGAAAACATAACCAATAATCCATACATATAACCACAATAAAGTTTTCTTTCTTCCTCAGAAATTAAGTTATCATCTCATTTTGCTTGTTGTGTTAAAAATGAGAAAGCTGATTGGGGACCAAAGTTTATTATCCTGTAGTACTTGTGCAAATTACAGAATGAAAATAAATTAGCTATATATAGGAATAAAAAGTATCTCTAATTGTGTTTATTTTTTTATGTATAAATATTGATTTTTTAATGTAGACTGTAAGAGACTTTCAAATAAGAATACCAGATTTATAAAAACCTTAATTAGGGCTTTCTGGGACAGAACAGAAGAGTTTGCCCACCAACAGTCCTACAAACCAGAACGTCTGAAGGCCTCAGAGAAAGATAATACCACATCAAACAGGTGATAGAAAGGATTCAATTTTTAAAAAAAATACTACATTAGTGAGGTGTTTATTTTTGTTTTCTCTTTTCAAAAAGAAAGAGATATACTGGGAATCTGACAAACTCTGAGGCTTGCTTGAATTCGTCCCTGATTGTGTCATGCTATCTCATGCTACATCCCTGAAATGTGTCATGCAACATCATGCTATATCCCTGAATGTGTCATGCTATCTCATGCTATATCCCTGAAATGTGTCATGTAACATCATGCTATGTCCCTGAATGTGTCATGCTATCTTATGCTGTATTCCTGAATGTGTCATGCTATCTCATGCCATATACTTGAATGTGTCATTCTACATCATGCTATGTCCCTGAAATGCATCATGCTGTCTCATGCTATATCCCTGAATGTGTCATGCTACATCATGCTATATCCCTGAATGCATCATGCTATCTCATGCTGTATCCCTGAATGTGTAATGCTATCCCATGCTATATCACTGAATGTGTCATGCTATCTCATGCTATATCCCTGAATGTGTCATGCAACATCATGCTATACCCCTGAATGTGTCATGCTATCTTATGCTATATCCCTGAATGTGTCATGCTGTCTCATGCTATATCCTTTAATGTGCCATTCTACATCATGCTATATCCCTGAAATGTGTCATGCTACCTCATGCTATACCCCTGAATGTGTCATGCTATCTTATGCTATATCCCTGAATGTGTCATGCTGTCTCATGCTATATCCTTTAATGTGCCATTCTACATCATGCTATATCCCTGAAATGTGTCATGCTACCTCATGCTATATCCCTGAATGTGTCATGCTATATCATGATTACATCCTTTTCGACATCTGTTCCCTCTATCCTAAGTGCTCAGCATTTCTTCTCATAACAAATTTAGAGTCATCATTTAAGGTCCAGTTCTGATGTAACCACCTCAAGGAAGTCACCTTAGGTAATGGTTGAGTTGATCCATGATATCCATGACCATGACAATTCTAGTCCTCACACTGGTTAAGGAAGTCCCTATTGCTAGACTTTTCCTTATGAGCAGAAACCAAGTTAGACATTGCTTTGCTTTTGCCCTGAGTTTTTCTTAGAATTAAACATAATGAATTAAACCACCTAGCACAAGATTTTTTGCACAAGATGTTTTGTCTATATGAAATAAATGCTTTCTGTTGTTATTATTGTTATTATGATTAGGTTGCACAACCCGCAGAGAGCACAGCTAAAACTCAGCCAACACAGACACACTGGACTTCTGTGGCGGCACTCAAGGGTAGGTCACTCCTATGCACCCGGGCTCCCGGGTTCTTTATTCCCTCTCTTATGTTCCAATTATACCTTAACACTTGGTGGATATTTTGTGGTGTGTGTCAGAGAGGTGGAGTGGCAGATTAATGAAGGAAAGTTTTCCACACACAGTCATAACAACATAGAACCACATACTTTTGTTCTACTCTCACTGACTTTTGGTAGTAACCTATGTGTGTCTGGTGTGTAAAACTAATGGTTTTTTGTGTGTGTGTGTGTTTTAACGACTAAATATATGATAAATTGCAAATGAAATTATTGCATTACCAGCTTGATCTATTTAAAAAAATTTGGACACTGTTAATCTTTGTTCTTATTTGTTCTTATTCTTAAACATAGGAGGAAATTTTATGTATCAAATATTTTTACAAAAAGGAAATTGCACAAAAAGTGACCAATTGGGACAAATAATATGTCTGTTCTTCATAATATTTAATACCATAAGTATTTGGAAATGTCTAGATATTTAGAAATATTTAGATTTTTGTTAGCATATTACTGTAATAAACTAAAATCTACTCGTATATTTTTACGCATATACAATGTATGATTATAAAGTGATACAATTGATTTCTCATGCTGTATGCAAAATTTAGTCTTTATTCTACAGTCACATTAGCTGTGTGCTTTTCTTTGTCTCAGAGTTACAATGCATTAAACCAATCATAAATGCCAATGATGTGCAAAACAATGTGTTTGATGATCTCAAGGAAAAAATAAATCCCCAATTTTTAGGAACTTACGGTTCAGTAATATATATTCCTTGTCTTTGTGTTTTTCTTGCTTTCCCTTATTTTTTGACAGCATATGAAATTTAACTAGCAATATTAGAGGTCTCTAGAATATAAAGCAGATTGACTCTCATTCTTTAAAGATTTCAAGGAGAATTATAATGGCAGCATATATGGGTGAAGGAAAGTAACTTTTATAATTAAATATCATCTCCCTGATAAACTAACACGTATTCAGCACTTTTATTTTATTTTGTTTATTTTATTTCCATTTTTCTGGAGATAGAGTCCTACTCTGTCGCCCAGGCTGGAGTGCAGTGGCAGGATCTCAGCTTACTGCAACCTCCGCCTCCTGGGTTCAAGTGATTTTCCTGCCTCAGCCTCCTGAATAGCTGGGATTACAGATGTGCACCACCATGCCTGGCTAATTTTTCTATTTTTAGTAGAGATGGGATTTCACCATGTTGGCCAGGCTGGTCTTGAACTCCTGACCTCAAGTGATCCACCCGCCTCGGCCTCCCAAAGTGCTGGCATTATAGGCGTTAGCCCAACACATTTATTTTAACAAAGGTTACAATGGTGCTTGCATTATCATGGTATCAGGGAATAGTACTTGCGGTTTTAACTTCCAGTAGCGATGCCCCATCCTGCATATGTACCCACTCCCCTGTTATTTTTAGTCACTGTTCGAGCAGCATTAGTTTTCTAATTAGTTTGGTCAATGGTATCCAGTATGTTCTGTAGCCCTTTGCAACACTTTTTCAGAAAGTGAATGATTTTAGCTAGTAGAGTACACATAAATTCCACAAAGCAAGAGAATTTTACTAGAGGAAAATATTATAGATTTTCAGAGAGTAAAGACCTATACATGAAAGTGTTAAATACTATGTCTTAGTCTGCTAGGGCTGCCATAACAAAGTACCACAGACTGGGTGGCTTAATCCACAGAAATGTATTTTCTTATGGTTCTAGGGGCTAGACGTCCAAGATCAAGGTGTCAGCAGGTTTGGTTTCTCCTGAGGTTTCTCTCCTTGCAAATGACCAGCTTCTCACTCTGTCCTCACATGGCCTTTTCTCTGTGCAAGTGAATCTCTGGTGTTTCTTCCTCATCTTATAATGACAGTTCATATTGAATTGAGGCTCTACCCTTATGGCCTTCTTTAACCTAAATTCCCTCTTTAAAGGCTCTATCTCCAAATACAGTCACATTGCGAATGGGGGCTTCAATATATGAATTTGGGAAGGTGGCTGTGGGAGATGAAATTTAGTACATAACACTTGGAAAAAAGAGATACTCTCTATCATAAACATAAGTAATCTCACTGAAAGAAACTCCTCTAAATATTTCTGAGCATTCCTTCCAAACCTCTGAGAAAGTAAATTAGGCAAAGTATACAGTACAGCTGTCATGGATTTTATTTTACATCTCAGGTTTAAAAAATGCCACATTTGTTATTTTTCCAAATTACATTTAATCTGATCAACAGGGTGTGGAAAAATCAATTGTGGTTATTGTTGGGGCTCCATCACCCCCCTTCATCCAGGTCCTGTGTAGACCCTGAAATTCGTATATGGCTGAGAACATTTGGGAGATCCCTGGTGTTTAGCCCTCACTGGTCATCATCATCACAGGTAGACTCTCCTAGTACAAGTCACATGATGGCTTCAGGGCTGAAAGGTGGGTGGAGGTTCTGCTGAGGTTGGGAACCTGACACCTTGGGTCCCATGTCCATAGGGAGATAAGAGGGAGGAAGTCAGCAGAGATTTCTGCTACTCTTGGAGCCCCCAGACCACTTGCTTACCTCCCTCTCAGATTTAGCAAAGAGTGCTGCTCCTTTCTCCAGCCTGGCCACTTCTGGTTCCCCTTATCATGTAGCCCTCTACCTGAGAATCTCTCCTCATTGGGGTTTAGAAATGCACGTTTCTCCTTATAGCCATCATTTTTCTTCTCACTATTACAAAAAATAAAAATAACAAAAGACCTGAACGGAGCTGCCTTGTAGGCTGAGTTACTCAGTAGAGATGACAGCTGATGTCTACACAATCCAGGAAAATGAAATGTTCCACATCTGTTTCATCATAGCAACCAGGAAGAGAGCACAAATCCCTTCTAGGAGACAATGAGAGACATCATAAACTAAAGAGATAAAGACATTGAATGAGTAGCATTACAGGCTCTTTCAATGTCTTTTAAGTTGTCTCTGTTTTACTTTCCGCACCTGCCCTCCATTCTTAGTTTCTTAGGAGTGTCAAAACGAACCTCAGTCTCATCATGGGAAGAGGAAGGCTGATATCAGGAGAAAGTAGATGAGAAGAAATGTGAATTTTGCCAACAACATATTCTTCCCCCTTTCATATGACTCTGTTGTTCTAATTTTATCCAAAGCTCTACAAAACTATTCACTTCAAGAAATCTCAATAATCCAGTAACCATTCTGGAGTCAAATAAATTCTGCAAATAAGTGTTGCTAAGAAATCGGATTGGCAAAACATAAATAAATGAATTAGATAAGCAGAGTAGAAAATGTTCTTTAGCTAAGACACCTGGTCAGCATTTGTATTCCTTATATATCTTATTCCTGTTAGCTGGCTCTCAGAGTTCGAACAAGATGGACAAGACTGATTACCGTGTCCTTTGATATTACTCTGGACTTCTACATGCAGGATTCTTATAATAAAAAGATACTTTGCATAACTATTTTCTGTAAAATTGAATAAAATATAAATCAAAAGTCATAATTTTTAAAAATTGTCATGTTAAAAGTGTTATCACTAAATTTCCCCACATTAAGATTCTTTTGTCAAAAACTTCTGTCATATTTTTAAAAGAAGTAAAGGATGAAATAATGTGATTACTGGAATTTGCTTCAAAATAATTCAGAGCTGGGGCAGGGAGGGAATGAAAGGGAAGATGAAACAAGACTGACCAAGGGATGTTAATTTTCAAGGCTTATGATGAATACATGTTGATCATATTATTCTATTTTTGTATATGTTTCAATTGTTCTACAATAGAAGTTGAAAATAAGAAGTAAAACTTCAAAATTGAATTTAGGACTCCTTACAAAAAATGAAGAATTGGGGGGTGGAGAGGGGGTTGCTGACAAGATGGCCGAATAGGAACGGCTCTGGTCTGCATCTCCCAGGGAGATCAACAAGGCAGGCCGTGATTTCTGCATTTCCTAATGAGGTACCTGGTTCATCTCATTGGGACTGGTTGGACAGTGAGTGCAGCCCACAGAGGGTGAGTCGAAGCGGGATAGGGCATCGCCTCACCCGGGAAGCTCCAGGGGTCATGGAATCCCTCTCCTAGCCAAGGGAAGCTGTTAGGAACTGTACCGTGCACTCTGGTCCAGATACTGCACTTTTCCCACGATCTTTCTAACCTGCAGACCAGGAAATTCCCTACAGTGCCTACACAACCAGGGCCCTGGGTTTCCTGCAAAAAACTGGGCGGTCATTTGGGCAGACACTGAGCTAGCCACAGTTTATTTTTCATACCCCAGTGGCGCCTGGAATGCCAGCAAGACAGAACCATTCACTCTGCTGGAAAAGGGGGCTGAAGCCAGAAAGCCAAGAGGTCTGGCTCAGTAGGTCCCATCCCCATGAAGCCCAGCAAGCTAAGATCCACCGTCTTGAAATTCTCACTGCCAGCACAGCAGTCTGAGCTCGACCAGAAGGGCATCCGCCATTACTGAAGCTTGAGTAAGCTGTTTTCCCCTCACAGTGTAAACAAAGCTGCCAGGAAGTTCAAACTCGGAGGTGGCCACTGGAGCCCAGCAAGGCCACTTCGGCCAGACTGCCTCTCTAGATTTCCTCCTCTGTGGGCAGGGCATCTCTGTATAAAAGGCAGCAGCCATAGTCAGGTACTTATGGATAAAACCCCCACCTCCCTGAGACAGAGCACCTGAGGGAAGGGGCGGTTCAGGGCCCAGCGTCAGCCAACTTAAATGTCCCAGCTTGGCAGTTCTGAAAAGAGCAGCAGATCTCTGAGCATAGCATCTGAGCTCTGATAAGGGACAGACTGCTTCCTCAAGTGGGTCCATGACCCCGTGTATCCTGACTGGGAGACACCTCCTAATTGGGGCGACAGATAGCTCATACAGGAGAGCTCTGGCTGGCATCTGGCGGGTGCCCCTCTGGGACAAAGCTTCCAGATGAAGGAACAGGCAGCAATCCTTGCTGTTCTGCAGCCTCTGCTGGTGATACCCAGACAAACAGCGTCTGGAGTGGACCTCCAGCAACCTCTAGCACACCTGCTGCAGAGGAGCCTGACTATTAGAAGGAAAGCTAACAAACAGAAAGGAATAGTATCAAAATCAACAAAAAGGAAGTTCACTCAAAAACCCCAGCCATAGGTCACCGACTTGAAAGACCAAAGGTAGATAAATCCACGAAGATGGGGAGAAACCAGCGCAAAAAGGCTGAAAATGCCAAAAACCAGAATACCTCTTCTCCTTCAAAGGATCACAACTCCTCGTCAGCAAGGGAATAAAACTGGACAGTGAATGAGTGTGACGAATTGACAGAAGTAGGCTTCAGAAGGTGGGTAATAACAAACTCCTCCAAGCTAAAGGAGCATGTTCTAATCCAATGCAAGGAAGCTAAGAACCTTAAAAAAAGGTTAGATGAATTGCTAACTAGAATAACCAGTTTAGAGAAGAACATAAATGACCTGATAGAGCTGAAAAACACAACACAAGAACTTTGTGAAGCATAAACAAATATCAATAGCTGAATCAATCAGGCACAAGAAAGGATATCAGAGATTGAAGATCAACTCAAAAGAATAAAACAAGACAAGGTTAAAGAAAAAAGAATGAAAAGGAATGAACAAAGCCTCCAAGAAACATGGGACTATGTGAAAAGACCAAATCTACATTTCAGTGGTGTAACTGAAAGTGACAGGAAGAATGAACCAAGTTGGAAAATATTATCTAGGAGAATTTCCCCAACCTAGCAAGACAGGCCAACATTCACATTCAGGAAATACAGAGAACACCACAAACATATTCCTCGAGACAAGCAACCCCAAGACACATAATCATCAGATTCACCAAGGTTGAAATGAAGGAAAAAATGTTAAGGGCAGCCAGAGAGAAAGGTCAGGTTACCCACAAAGGGAAACTCATCAGAATAACAGCAGATCTCTCTGCAGAAACCCTACATGCCAGAAGAGAGTAGGGGACAATGTTCAACATTCTTAAAGAATTTTCAAACTAGAATTTCACATCCAGCAAAACTAAGCTTCGTAAGTGAAGGAGAAATAAAATCCTTTAGAGGCCTGGCAGGGTGGCTCACACCTATAATCCCAGCACTTTGGGAGGCTGAGGTGGGCGGATCATGAGGTCAGGGGATCGAGACCATTCTGGCTAACACAGTGAAATCCCGTCTCTACTAAAAGTACAAAAAAGTTAGCCAGGTGTGGTGGTGTGGTGGCAAGCGCCTATAGTCCCTGCTACTTGGGAGGCTGAGGCAGGAGCATCGCTTGAACCCAGGAGGCAGAGGTTGCAGTGAGCCGAGATCATACCACAGCACTCCAGCCTGGGTGACAGAGAAAGACTCCATCTCAAAAAAATAAATAAATAATAAATAATAAATAAAAAAATTCCTTTACAGAGAAGCAAATGCTGAGAGGTTAAAAGAACTAAAGAAGCAACAGCAAACAAATTCAAGAGCTAGCAGAAGACAAGAAATAACTAAGATCACAGCAGAACTGAAAGAGATAGAGACACGAAAAACCCTTCAAAAAAATCAACGAATCCAGGAGCTGGTTTTCCAAAAAGGTCAACAAAATAGATAGACCACTAGCCAGACAAATAAAGAAGAAAAGAGAGAAGAATCAAATAGATGCAATAAAAAATGATAAAGGGAATATCACCACCGATCCCACAAAAATACAAACTAGCATCAGAGAATACTATAAACACCTCTATGCAAATAAACTAGAAAATCTAGAAGAAATGGATAAATTTCTAGACACATACACCCTCCCAAGACTAAACCAGGAAGAAGTCGAATCCCTGAGTAGACCAATAACAAGTTCTGAAATTCAGGCAGCAATTAACAGCCTACCAACCAAAAAGTCCAAGACCAGACAGATTCACAGCCGATTTCTACCAGAGGTACAAAGAGGAGCTTGTATCATTCCTTCTGAAACTATCCCAAACAACAGAAAAAGAGGGAATCCTCCCTAACTCATTTTATGAGGTCAACATCCTCCTGATACCACAACCTGGCAGAGAGAGAACAAAAAAAGAAAATTTCAGAATAACATCCTTGATGAACATCGATGCGAAAAAGCCTCAGTAAAATACTGGCAAACCAAATCCAGCACCACATCAGAAAGCTTATCCACCATGATCAAGTCGGCTTCATCCCTGGGATGCAAGGCTGGTTCAACACACGCAAATCAATAAACATAATTCATCATATAAACCAAACAAATGACAAAAACCACATCATTATCTCAATAGATGCAGAAAAGGCCTTCAACAAAATTCAACAGCCCTTCCCGCTAAAAACTCTCAATAAACTAGGTATTAATGGAACATATCTCAAAATAATAAGAGCTATTTATGACAAACCCACAGACAATATTATACTGAATGGGCAAAAACTGGAAGCATTCCCTTTGAAAACCAGCACAAGACAAGGATGCCCTCGCTCACCACTCCTATTCAACATTTGTGTTGGAAGTTCTGGCCAGGGCAATCAGGCAAGAGAAAGAAATAAATGGTATCAAATAGGAAATTAGGAAGTCAAATTGTTGCTGTTTGCAGATGACATAGTTGTATATTTAGAAAACCTCATGATTTCAGCCCCAAATCTCCTTAAGCCGATAAGCAACTTCAGCAAAGTCTCAGGATACAAAATCAATGTGCAAAAATCACAAGCATTCCTATACATCTATAATAGACAAACAAAAAGCCAAATCATGTGTGAACTCCCATTCACAGTTGCTACGAATGTAATAAAATACCTAGAAATACAACTTACAAGGGATGTGAAGTACTGCTTCAAGGAGAACTACAAACCACTGCTCAAGAAAATAAGAGGACATAAACAAATGGAAAAACATTCTATGCTCATGGATAGGAAAATATCAATATTGTGAAAATGGCCATCCTGCCCAAAGTAATTTATAGATTCAATGCTATCCCCATCAAGCTACCACTGACTTTCTTCACAGTATTAGAAAAAACTACTTTAAATTTCATATGGAACCAAAAAAGAACCCGTATAGCCAAGAAAATCCTAAGCAAAAAGAACAAAGCTGGAGACATAATGCTACCTGACTTCAAACTATACTACAAGGCTACAATAACCAAAACAGCATGATACTGGTACCAAAACAGAGATATAGATCAATGGAACAGAACAGAGGCCTCAGAAATACCACCACACATCTAGAATGCTTTTACACTGTTGGTGGGAGTGTAAATTAGCTCTACCATTGTGGAAGACAGGCGATTCCTCAAGGATCTAGAACTAGAAATACCATTTAACCCAGTAATCCCATTACTGGGTATATATCCAAAGGATTATAAATCATTCTACTATAAAGACAATGCACATGTATGTTTACACAATAGCAAAGACTTGGAACTAACCCAAATGCCCATAAATGATAGACTGGATAAAGAAAATGTGGCACATATACACCATGGAACACTTGCAGCCATAAAAAAAGATAAGTTCATGTCCTTTGCAGGGACATGGATGAAGCTGGAAACCATCATTCTCAGCAAACTAACACAAGAACAGAAAACCAAACATCGCATGTTCTCACTCATAAGTGGGAGCTGAACAATAAAAACACATGGATACAGGAAGGGGAACATCACACACCGGGGCCTGTTGCGTGGATAGCACTATGAGAAATGCCTAATGTAAATGATGGGTTGGTGGGTGCTGCAAACCACCATGGCACATGTATACCTATGCAAGAAAACTGCACATTCTGCACATGTACCCCAGAACTTAAAGTATAATTTAAAAAACACAATTTGCATTTTAATTTAAAATTGCACCAGAAATCTCTACAGTAATTCTGATAAAGTCATGAAATCATTCTTTCCTTTAAAAAAATAAAATGAAGACTAACAACAAATATGATAGAAAGGCCACTTATAACTACTTGAGAACACTGGACAAGTGTCAGAGTGATGTGGAAAATTTCAACTACTTCTGCAGTTAAAGTGTTCAGAACCCCAGGGAACTGAGCTCTTTTGTCTTCTTCTGTCATGACTGTGAAAGCTGATGGGTGTGTCAGTCACCCCTCAGAGTAGTGCTTTGGGGAATAAATCACTGTGGCAGCTAGTGCCAACTGGTGCTCATGCTGTTTTCCTATTCTCTAAGGTCTTGTCAATCAGCAGCTGCACTTCTGAGAAGAATTGAAAACCAAACCCCAGCGGCAACTCTCCGTACCCTAATAATCTAATAATGGGGTAAAGAAATAGCAAAAGGTAAAGATGCTAGCTATTCCCCCCTCCTTTGTCCTTAATCTTCTGGATCCAAGGCTGGCTCCTCTCCTCTTGTCACCTTAATCTTTTGGGTCCCACTGGTGCACAAATACACTCATTTCAGAATTATTTATTAAATGGGGTAGGGAACTTTGCCAGGTGTTACAAGGGATGCGCAGAAGTATCAGCCATTCTCTCTTTCCCTAGAGGGCTGGCAACTGAGATAGAATTAGGATACATAAAGATGAAATAAGTGAAAAATGCAAGGCAGTGTTGAACATATGCCCACTGAATAATACAGGTATCAAATATTGTGAGAGTTCCGAGTAGGGAAGGGCCCATAGTTGAGGAAGTAATTTGGAAAAGCTTCATGGAAAGGATGGGATTTAAATGGCGGTTTTAACTATATCCAAATTCAAGGACTGAGTGAGAAGCACATAGTGCAGTAGAAAGAGTGAGACAACTGAGTCAGACACATTTGCCTCCCAATTCCAGCTGTTATCTTTGAGACTCCATTCTCTCATGTGTAAAGGTTGTTATAAAAACTTAAAATATTAACATTTGGGAAAATGCCTATAAGTACATAGGTTCCCACTGATTGTTCGCTTTTGTTTTGCTTTGTTTTGTTTGTTTATTTTAGACGGAGTCTTGCTCTGTCGCCAGCCTGGAGTGCAGTGGCGCCATCTCGGCTCACTGCAACCTCCGACTCCCTGGTTCAAGTGATTCTCCTGCCTCAGCCTCCCAAGTAGCTGGGATTATAGGCACCCGCCACCATGCCCAGATAATTTTTGTACTTTTAGTAGAGATGGGGTTTTACCATGTTGGCCAGGATGGTCTCGATCTCCTGACCTCATGATCTGTCTGCCTCAGCCTCCCAAAGTGCTTGGATTACAGGCGTAAGCCACCACGCCTGGCCAATTGTTTGCTATATATATAGGAAGTCACGGGATAAAAATTTCTAAACCAAAGTTACAGCCAGATTGTAGACACCTTGAGTATCAGATTAAGGGATTTAGACTTTATTTTATGGATGTCCAATGTTTAAGCCAAGAAGGTCATGGTGAAAGTGATATTTGGGAAAGATTGTTGCAGCAGTTATGCAACCTGTTTGAGAGGGGAGACTTGATCCAGACAATTTATGAGGTTAATGCAATGGTCTAAGCTAAGGGCAAAGCCCAGAGATGTGGCCAAAATGAATGTATCATGAAACTTGCGTGGGCCCCTTCTAAGGCCTCAGAAAAAACCCTAGACATACCCTCACAGTCACGTGGGCTTGTAAAATTTGCAAAAATAAGATATTATAGTGGGTTAAGACCACTGTCTCTTTCCACTCCTAGTTCTTCCTTCAATATTACTTTTCTCTTGTGCTCTGGACTGGCAGTGGGCACTCTGGGAATCAGACTAGGATGATTTGTGTTAGAGAGAAATCTAGTTCTGGCTTAGTGGTGTATGTTTATGTGGATTTCAGTCACTTCCCTAAAGAGTTAGGTTATTATTATCTTTACCTATACAGAAATGGCTTCAGAAATATGCCTATCTCCCAGTGCCAACTCCCATGAAGATGCAGAGGCACAGGCTATATTGCAACATACCATGACCTAAGACCCTAAGGTCCCAAAGGCAATGGGTGATAGAAGCAAAAAACTATTTTGGAATGTATGGAACCATAAGCAAGTCAGTGGAAAATTCTTCCAACCATCAGATGTATAACATTGGAAATGGATGGTTTGGTTTTCATTGACAGCTAATCAAAACAGATGTTCTGTCCCATCAGGAATATGTTGGACACTGCAGCATATACATTATAACTGTATAACCACATTATAATAATAAACACACTGTACTTTGTTTCTGTTTATATTGGAAATGTAAAAAACAGGTATAGGCTGGGCACAATGGTTCATACCTGCGATCCCAGTACTTTGGGAGGCAGAAGCAGGCAGATTGCCTGAGCCCAGGATTTTGAGACCAGCCTGGGCAACATGTCAAAACCCCATCTCTACAAAAAAAAAAAAAAAAAAAAAAAATACAAAAATCACCCTGGCACGGTGGTGTGCTCCTGTAATCCCAGCTACTTGGGCAGGTAGGGTAGAAGGATTACTTGAGCTGGGGAGGTTGAAGCTGAAGTGAGTTGCGATCACACCACTGCACACCAGTCTGAACAACAGAGACTCTGTCTCAAAAAAAAAAAGAAAATACATATCTATATATATAATTCCTAGGTTTATAGAACACAAACCTTTGGTCCCATCTCACGGTAAGTCTAAAGCAGCTTGTTATGAAAAAAAAATTTTGATAGTTTTTTCATAGATCTGATAACAATTTTATGACATTACCAATAATGAACCGATGATGAAAGAAACTTTTCTAAACCATTAATAGCTTTTAAAATTTTCAATCCATTAAGTTGGAGAAAGACTGAGTTGTCTTTCTATTCTTTCTACAGAAAATATTACACAGTCCTTTGCTTACAAAGAGGTGATCAACAAGAACATAGTGTTGTGTACCCCAAAAAAAGAAGTATTAGGGAAAAAACAAGGTGTTGAGGTATATCAGGCAGTGAATTAATAAAAATTTTGTGTTATTTTTATGGATTTTGTAATGTCTATGGTGTTTGTGTGATATGATTCCTTTTCCCAGCCTAAATAAAAGTTAACTTCCATGCCTAATTTTGTATTTATAATTTCTTCATTTTTTCTAAAAGAGAGTGCCCTAAACCTGGATCTACCCCCCTGATTGTGACAATGAGAATAAAATGAAAAGAACAGATGCAGACATTCAGGAGGAATCATGAAGAGGGAAAAGGTCTAACCTGAGGAATTGGAAGAATGAAGGCATCTCTTCAATTTGGTTTTTATATATGTTGGGTATACCTGATGGAACAGAATAGAAGAGTCTAATATCATCCTGAAGCCTAAGAAACAGATTTCAGTCTAAAGACTGTTTAAAGCAGCATCTTCCCTGGGATTATCTCAAAGCATGGTTGGAAAGAGTAAACTAGTCCCAGTCATCTTATCTTCACTCTTCATTGTCTCTATGTAGTATTTTCAAACTGTGAAGACATAATTCTGTGGGCTGTTCATAGATATTACATGAAAGATCTAACCTGACATGTATATGTGAGAAACTGGATCAAAGAAAATTGAACTTGTTTCCTTAACAACCAATTTCTTAGATACTTGGATATGCTAGTTTGCATTATTAATCTCCTGTAGAAGGCTATCTCATTGACCACAGAAACCCTATCCACTCCTTTTTGGGTGCCAGAATTTTGGGGAAAATGGTCAATGACACAAGTTTGGAATACTCACGTCTAGTAGAAAATAAATGAAATGAACGTCACATGCCCTCAATGTCACACTGCCACTACCCACGCTGCATTGTCTATCATCTGCAGCAAGCTCCCAACTTATCTTTGGCCTTATCACCACCACCCCTTCACCCCAAACCATTCTCCAAACTCTGGACAAAGTCATCTTTCTAGTACGCAAATCAGGTTATATTATCATCCTCTTATTGCTTTTAGGAAAAGATACCAGTTCTTAGCAAAGAGATATGGATCTCTTCCCAAGCTGTTGCTCCCATCTATCTATGTGGTTTCCATGATAGCTGTGTTATTAATCTTGTCATACTTGACAAGTGTCTTTTTCTGGATTTGAGGACTTGGGACTAAGAGAGTCAGTGGTCATGTTTTCTGTTATGTGACCCTTAGAAGAAGAGGTGTCTGCAAAGAGAAAGAAAACAGATGGACAGGAAGAACCAAGACGAGCAGGTGCTGATGGTATTCAAGGTCAGATGTCCCTGTGAACTAGCCCCACCCCTGTCCTAGGGCTCTGTAGATGGTGCTTCATATTTACGCTTAAAATATTTTTGAGTTGATTGAGGTGTGCTTCCGGTGCGTGCCACCAAGAGTCCCCATGAATGCAAATAGTTTCCAAGAACTTTTATGACTTGGGCCCTATTTAACTGTCCAAAATCATCTTTGTTTCCCATCTCACTTTTTATGTTCAATACCACAAACATGTTAGGCCCCTCTCACCTTCAAATCCTTCCTTGAACATACTCTTCTATTTCTTTATTCATCCTTTAGGTCTTAATTAAAATGCGTTTTCCTTACAGAAACCTTTCCTGATTTCCAAGTCTGGGACATGTGCCTCTCACAGCTGTTGTCCTCCTATAAGAGGACTTATCTCACTGTGTGTCATTCCCTATTTGTTTCCTCCCCTGTGTATTTCTTTACCATAATCCCTTCTGTAAAGTCAGGAGCCATGACTATTCATTGTTCAGTTCTCACCGGCTAACACGTGTCAGGCATATACTAGGCTTTCAATATATATTTGTTGAATGAATACGTAAATTAGTCACCAGGCAACATGTGTAAAATAGTAGTAAATGAATAAAGAATGGGATGAAAACCCGTGAGTCCACCCCCATCTAAAAAGCAGAGCACTGCTGGAACCTACAAATTTCCCATGTGTTCTTCTCTGTTCTTTCATTTTCCCATCCGTATGCCCCAGACATCACCACTATCCCAAACTTTGTTTTCTTTATTTCATTGTCTTGCATTTTCTTAAGGGTCATACCACATACAAGGGGACTTCAAAAAGCTTGTGGAAAATGGAACTAAAAGATAAAAATTATAAGAAGAAGAACAGCATGAGTTACTATGCAGTCATTAACAATATTGTAAAATATTTCAAACAGTATATGGGTATATGGGCACTTTTTGTTAAAGATGGCAAGTTGAATGCATATATTTACTCCTGCCTGCTTAGAAAACTCTACAAAACTGTTGGCTGTATGAATGTCTTCTTTTGAGAAATGTCTGTTCATATCCTTTCCCCACTTTTTGATGGGGTTGTTTGGTTTTTCTTGTAAATTTGTTTGAGTTCTTTGTAGATTCTGGATATTAGCCCTTTGTCAGATGAGTAGATTGCAAAAATTTTCTCCCATTCTGTAGGTTGCCTGTTCACTCTGATGGTAGTTTCTTTTGCTGTGCAGAAGCTCTTTAGTTTAATTAGATCCCATTTGTCAATTTTGGCTTTTGCTGCCGTTGCTTTTGGTGTTTTAGACATGAAGTCCTTGCCCATGCCTATGTCCTGAATGGTACTACCTAGGTTTTCTTCTAGGGTTTTTATGGTTTTAGGTCTAACATTTAAGTCTCTAATCCATCTCGAATTAATTGTCGTATAAGGAGTAAGGAAAGGATCCAGTTTCAGCTTTCTATTTATGGCTAGCCAATTTTCCCAGCACCATTTATTAAATAGGGAATCCTTTCCCCATTTCTTGTTTCTCTCAGGTTTGTCAAAGATCAGATGGCTGTAGATGTGTGGTATTATTTCTGAGGACTCTGTTCTGTTCCATTGGTCTATATCTCTGTTTTGGTACCAGTACCATGCTGTTTTTGTTACTGTAGCCTTGTAGTATAGTTTGAAGTCAGGTAGCCTGATGCCTCCAGCTTTGTTCTTATGTCTTAGGATTGTCTTGGCAATGTGGGCTCTTTTTTGGTTCCATATGAACTTTAAAGCCGTTTTTTCCAATTCTGTGAAGAAACTCATTGGCAGCTTGATGGGGAAAAAATGCTCATCATCACTGGCCATCAGAGACATGCAAATCAAAACCACAATGAGATACCATCTCACACCAGTTAGAATGGCAATCATTAAAAAATCAGGAAACAGCAGGTGCTGGAGAGGATGTGGAGAAATAGGAACACTTTTACCCTGTTGGTGGGATTGTAAACTAGTTCAACCATTATGGAAAACAGTATGGCGATTCCTCAAGGATCTAGAACTAGATGTACCATATGACCCAGCCATCCCAGTACTGGGTATATACCCAAAGGATTATAAATCATGCTGCTATAAAGACACATGCACACGTATGTTTATTGCGGCACTATTCACAATAGCAAAGACTTGGAATCAACCCAAATGTCCATCTGTGACAGACTGGATTAAGAAAATGTGGCACATATACACCATGGAATATTATGCAGCCATAAAAAAGGATGAGTTTGCATCCTTTGTAGGGACATGGATGCAGCTGGAAACCATCATTCTTAGCAAACTATCACAAGAACAGAAAACCAAACACCGCATGTTCCCACTCATAGGTGGGAACTGAACAATGACATCACTTGGACTCGGGAAGGGGAACATCACACATCAGGGCCTATCATGGGGAGGGGGGAGGAGGGAGGGATTGCATTGGGAGTTATACCTGATATAAATGACGAATTGATGGGTGCTGACGAGTTGATGGGTGCAGCACACCAACATGGCATAAGTATACATATGTAACAAACCTGCACATTATGCACATGTACCCTAGAACTTAAAGTATAATAAAAAAATTTAAAAATTAAAAAAAGAAAAAAAGAAAAAATAAATTAAAAAAAAAAGAAAACTCTACAAAATTACATTAACAGGGTCACAAAGGAGAAAGCTCCTAAGGCTTAAAGAATAGGAGCGCAGACAATAGCACACTAGATATGTCAACAAAATCTTAGAAGCTTGAAAGCAAACAGACGAGCATTCACCAACTTGAGACACCAAAAGATGACTGCTGGCCAAGCATGATGCCACTCTCTAAAAGAGAATCTAAACCTGGATCTGTTCCGGACTGTGACAGTGAGAATAAAACAGAAAGGACAGATAGATGCAGGCTTTCAGGAGAAATCATGAAGGAAGAGGCCTAACCTGAGGAATTGTAAGAATGAAGGCATTTCTTGAATTTGGTTTTCAGGTATGTTGGGTTGACCTAATGGAGGAGAATAGAAGAGTCTAATGTCATCCTGGAGCCTAAGAGAGAGATTTCAGGCTCAAAACTGTTTAAAGGAGCTTCTTCCCTGGGATTATCTTAAAGTGTAGTTGGAAAAAGTAAACCAGCCCCAAAACTTTTTGAAAACCCCTCATGTATAGGTATTCCTAAATGATAAAATTGTGTTTCTTATTTTAACTATTTTGGAGTTTATAAAACTGGTAGCATGAAACTTTTTTGAAACTTTTAACAACACACAGTATTTATTCTAAGCTGCATCCACATTCATGTATGTAGTGATAGTTAACTCATTTTCACTGCTGTATAGTATTGCATTGAATAAACTTTCCACAATTGATTGATCTATTTTTACCCATTCTTCCCATCACTCAACTCCTCAGATTCCTTCTATATCTCTATGCAAAATTTTATTTCCCAAAGATGGCACAACAGTATTCCTCATACCATGTGCTCTTTTGGTGACATTGCCACTATCCCATCAGGAAGTGGAGTTTAATTTCCCTCTCCTTGAATCTAGGTGGGCTTGCGACTGCTTCAACCAAGACAGCATTGCAGAAGTGATGCTGTGTGACTTCTGAAACTAGACCATAAGTCTTAAGATAATGCAGTTTCCACATTGTTCACCAGAACACTCATGCTCTTAGAGCTTTGAGCCACCATGTAAAAAGTCCAACTACCCCAAGGCCATCATATTTTGAGGAAGCCACGCCACATAGAAAGCCCAATGTGTGGACACTGCAGTCGTCAGTCCTGATTTTCAAATCAGTGCCGTCCAGGCGTCAGGAACACCAATTAAGGTGCTTACTGATGGTTCCAGACCCCATCCTTTAAGTCACTCAAAGGATGACTAGTCACTAGCTAACTCCCACGTGCTCAATCCACATTCCTAATCCATGGGCACAACTGTAAACAACTATTAGTAAGTTTTAGAGTAGTTTGGTGTACAGCTATACTAACCAGAACCATTTCTTAGTAATGTCCCTCCTCTGGGCCCCATATCTACCTGGGAAAAATTGTCCCCTTGCCTTCGAGGCCCCTCTAACTTTATCAACCAATGTTCTTTTCTCTAATACCCACCATACATAGCTCCTTCTAACTAAATCAGCTTATAATTCTTTATTAAACTGTTATAAAAAAAATCCTTACTAAAATCTTTTCTCTACCCCCACCAATTTCACAGGATTCTAGGCCTCCTGCTCAAGCAGAACCACCTTTCAACCATTTGCCACCCATTTCAACATTTAGTTTCTCTAAAGACTTCTTTACCTTTGAGTAAACTTGTCTTAACAGTGTTTCTCCCAGTGTGGTCCACAGACCACCTGCATTAGAAGCACCTGGGTCCTTATTCAAAATACAGATTCTGGACAGCACCTCATACATAATGAATCAGGGTCACTGCATTTGTAGCAAGCACCCCAGGTGTGCCTTAAGCATCCCAGTGTTTAAAAATCATGAATCTCTAGGGAATTATTTAAAGTGGGTGGGAGGTCAGGGTATGTAATGCTTGGTGTAAACTTGAGAAAAGAGACGTAGGAGAACTCAGAAATCCTTTTCTTTTTGCCAACTAAAGCAATTAAAACCCCAGTGCTCTATATCTCTAGCCCTGTTTCTTTTCCCAGGCACTATAAAACCATGACCCCAAAGTTATACAGCAAATGCTCAGAAAACATTGCAAGCCTTGAAGTTAAGGTAACATATAAATGAATAAATGAAAGAATGTAGAACTTACTGTCTACAAATCATTACAAATGAGGTTCTGATTTTCAGATCATGCTATGGGTTAGTGTCAAGGATGGGGAATATATTTATAAGTTTCAATGATATTTTAAATACATAATAGTCATATACACAAACATGCATGACTAACCATTATGTCACTTACCCCAGGCATGAGTATTTCACTAATGCTAAACAATCCCTCTGTGGAATTGCTCTCTCATCGTGCACCTTTATAAACATTCTTTCAGTTCTGTTTTCCTGTTTCCAAAGTTTTTTGTTTATACATTTCTATATACCCTGCCTTACTTCACAAAGGATTTTGAATATTTATTCCATGTGTATATAAAAACAAATACAGCCCGGGTATGTTGGCTCATCCCTGTAATCCCAGCACGAGACAGGCAGATTACCTGAGGTCAGGAGTTCAAGACCAGCCTGGCCTACATAGGGAAACCCTGTCTCTACTAAAAATACAAAAATTTGCCAGGCGTGGTGGTGCACGCCTGTAGTCCCAGCTACTCAGGAGACTCAGGCAGGAGAATCTCTTGAACCCCAGAGGCAGAGGTGGCAGTGAGCTGAGACTGTGCCACTGCACTCCAGCCTGGGTGACAGAGGGAGACTCCGCCTCAAAAACAAAAACAAACAAAAAACAAATACAAATAGGTGGCAAGAATGTTTCTGTACTCAAGTCAGCTGCTCCCCAATATGAGAGCAACAGAGGCAAAGAACTATGATTTCCCCATCCCTGTTTATCTGAGAAAATTATAAAAGTTGCCTGTTACTTGTTATGTAATTATCTAATAGTGTTTAAATATAACACTAAGAAATATGTTCTTAGCTACATTCATGCCAATGTAATAAACTCCTCTTTCTCAACCACCATTTACTGTTTGTGTTCTTCTAAGCCATCACAAAATGTGCATATAAAAGGCAGAAAAGCAAGAAATAAAGGAAAGAGAAGGAGACAGGGAGAGGAAAATCTGATGTAAGAAGAATTCCTAAATAGAGAAATCTATCTCTGATGTCATAAGAATCATTGAATTCTCAAATCTCAGAGATGATTCACTAGACTGCTGCATCAACTTGACACTTGCCTTGTGTTATTTTCTCTTATACTGTGCTCTATTTACACAGACATCTTCCAGTAATTTATAAGTGCTCCGAAAGTACAGATAAAGTGTATTTTCACTGGTGAACCTTAAGATGATGGCAGTTGCTACACATCCTTTAAGTTCTCTGTCAGAGAATTTCTCTCTTTTAATGAGACATAAAAGAGTTCACTTTACAACAATGAGCTATAAAAATAGTAACCACAAAAGCAGCAAAATGAATTTAATGCTTAAAAATATATAGATCAGGCCAGGTGCAGTGGCTCATGCCTATAATCCCAGCACTTTGGGAGGACGAGGTGGGAGGATGGCTTGAAGTCAGGAGTTCAAGACCAGCCTGGGCAATATAGAAAGACTCTGTCTCTATAAACAATTAAAAAATTAAGTGGGTATGGTGATGCATACCTGTAGTCCTAGCTACTAGGAGGCCTGAGGTGGAGCGATCGCTTGAGTCTAGCTGTTTGGGGCTGCAGTGTGCTAAGATTATAATACTGTACTCCAACCGGGGCAACAGAGTGACATCCTGTCTCCAAATACACACACACACACATGTACCTACATACAGATCACATATATTATTTCATTTGACACTCACAGCAACCCTATAATGTAGATGAAAAAAAGAAATCATTATTTTTTCAGGTTTTTTTACATGTATTCTCTCTTTTTATTGACACATACTCTCTTCTGATATCCACATTGCTTCCTCCCTCACTTCTTTCAAGTTTTCCTTCAAATGTTACCTATTCAGAATTCTCCCTTGACGACTCAAAAAAATAGTACGCTATCTCCTAGTCTCCCCCTCACCCCCATTACTCTGCTTTCATTTTCCCCATAGCACTTTTGCCATATGACAAAATGTAGTTTTTGTATGCTTTCTCTACTTGGATGTAAACTCCATGGCAGTGGTAATTAAGTTTGTTTGCTACTATTTCTCTAATCCCAAAAGAGTACCTAGCACACAGTAGTGCTCAATAAACAAATGAATGCATTATTCCCATTTCATGAAGAACAAGTCAGGAAGTGTGGGCTTAAGAGATTTGACCAACATGGCACATCTAATGAACGGCAGATTAGGTTCTGCATCACAGGTGTTAATTCCAAGTCCCCCTATATTTTCAGGACGATCAGAAAGAAATTGTGTTAACTTGATGTACACTATTGACTTCACTGGCATTAATTTCTACAATAATGTGGAACTTCTTTTGCTGCTTCACGAGTGTTATCTGGAGAAAAAAATGAAAGTAGGCCACATTTACTGATACTGGATAGGATGGTAGGAAAATGTCTAAACGGAGCCACAGGCAGGGCAATCTGCAGCCCACCAAGAAGTGGTGCACATTTCCATAGTGTCAATCTTACTTCCATGATCCCTAAACAAGCCTTTTGCAAATTATTTCAAAGCACTCTTTGCCAAAAAGCAAATAGTGATTTCTTCCACAATGATAGCATCTTGAGATATGATGCTGTTAAGGTAACAAAAGCCATTGGCTATTCTCATAGTGGACCATTTAGCAGTATGACAGGTATGCGACATCCCATAAACACTGGCAAGGGGAACAGCCCTTGCAAATGGGCCCAATAACTGTTGTGCTTTCATCAGATTATAAGTATAGCAATAAAGAAATCCTCAAGTAATTTTAGACAGTACTTTCCCTTGGCCTTTAAAGATGACTAACACACTTCTAATACTAAACACAATTTAATTTAACCTAACTCACTTAGAAATAGTAAACTCTCTATTGATTACCATCCTATTAGCCTATTAACCAGCCTATCCTTTATTAACCAGTACTTTCAAGCAAATCCTAGTAGTGAATGTTAAAATTGCAAGAGGGTTAAGAGATCATCCATTAAAAGTCCATTATTTTAAAAGAAATTTTTGCTAAGTAACTTATCAATTACACCCAGTCATGAAGCAGTGCAGTCAGAGTAGCACCCTCAATGTTCTTTCTACTGCACACAGTAGGATTGCATTTTGCACAGGGTCTGCCATTCCCAGCAAACTGTTAACTGGATGGATTTGAATTTAATGGCCTCGAAGCCTGGCAACACCATGAAGTAATTTTGAATGATTTGTAAATCATTGGGAGGAACATACATTAAATGATCTTCATTACACTATTTATGTTCTTTAGATAGTGTTCGATCTCTGAGAATTTATAATGTCAGTACAGGTTATATATAACAAATGTTATTAATGAAAATGTTTGGTCAAGCAGTACAATCAATTTTCTGACCAAACTTGAAGGTATAATTTTTTTTTGTTTTTAATTACAAAGTCGGAAGCCAGTAAGGAATCTGAAAGGCTAGAACACTGATATAGAATTACCTCAGCTAATGCCTATTCTATAATAATATATTCATTCAATTCACAAACATTTATTAGCTCTTCACTAAACCATTTCCTTCTCCCTCCTAGGCACAGCTAGACTACTCTTTTCACCTTCCATTGCAATTAGCTACAGCTATATGACTGAGTTCAGGTCACTGGGTTGTCAGCAGTAGTGATATGTGCCATAACTCTCTCCCACGTGTGATCCTCTGTTTACCTTCCTCATCTTCCAACAACATGCAGAAAATCTAGTGAAACTCTCTAAGAGCTCCAGGAGACAGCAGAGCCACAAGGTGGAAGGAGCCTGGGTCCCTGAGTCACATGTGCAGGAGAAGAATGTAAGTGCCATGTAAAAACAATGGAATATCTTAGGAAAGGCTTTCCAGAAGCTCTAGTAGCAGAGATGGACATTGAATTAAGGTTTAAATTGGAAAAAAAGAAAGGAAAGTCACCTTAGATAGAAGAGAAAGCATACATAGAACTTTAGATGTGAAAATATTAGATGACATTTCAGAAACAACAAGTTGTCTAAAGTAACTGGCATATGTAGTAAAACACAGGCAAAGCTTTGAATCTTAAGATAAAAATTGAGTGTGGAAAGATTATGAAGAGGCTTGTGTGCCAAGTTAAAGAATTTAGACTTTACCCTATAGGCAGTAGAATCCAGGAAAAGGCTTTAAAACAGGGGAGTGACATAAACAAAACTATCCATTAAAAGGTAAACTCTGGTACCCTGTGGAAAATAACTTGAAAAGGGAAGCTGGTGTGAGAATGAGGCAAGTATTAGACTATTGGAAAAGTCCAGGCAAGAAACAACGCAAGGAAGGGTTCAGGCTGCATCAGAAGAAATTGATACAAAAACAGATACAAGAGATGATAATATTCAAGTGGCTGTTAGGTGTAAGCCAGTGGTCCCCAACATTTTTGGCACCTGGGACCGGTTTCATGGAAGACAATTTTTCCACAGACTGGGGTGGGGGAGGATGGTTTTGATACGATTCAAATGCATTACCTTTATTGTGCATTTTATTTATATTATTATTACATTGCAATATACAATGAAATAATTATACAACTCACCATAATGTAGAATCAGTGGGAGCCCTGAGCTTGTTTTCATACAACTAGACAGTCCTATCTGGGAGTGATGGGAGACAGTGACAGATCATCAGGCATTAGATTCTCACAAGGAGCATGCAACCTAGATCCCTTACATGTGCGGTTCACAATAGGGTTTGCAATCCTATGAGAACCTAATGCTGCTGCTGATCTAACAGGAGGTGGAGCTCAGTCAGTGATATGGTTTGGCTTTGCTTCCCCACCCAAATCTCATCTCAAATTGTATTCCGCACATGTTGAGGGATGGACCTATAATCCCTACATGTCAAGGGAGGGAGGTGATTGGATCATGGGGGTGGTTTCACCTATGCTGTTTTCATGATAGTGAGTGAGTTATCACAAGATCTGATGGTTTTATAAAGGGTTCTTCCCCCTTTGCACTCTCTCTCTCTCTTTCTCTCACCTGATGCCATGTAAGATGTGCTTGCTTCCCCTTCCACCATGATGGTAAGTTTCCTAAGGCCTCCCCAGCCCTGCAGAACTGTAAGTCAATTAAACCTTTTTATAAATTACCCAGTCTCAGGCAGTTCTTTACAGCAGTGTGAGAATGGACTAATACAGGCAGTAATGTGAGCAATGGGGAGCAGCTATAAATATAGATGAAGTTTCACAGACTGATACCGGTCCTTGGCCACAGGGTTGGGGACCCCTGGTGCAATCAGTTAAAAGTAATATTAACCGAGACAGGGAACACAGAAAAGATACAGATTAGAAGAAAAAGATGATAAATTTGCTTTTAATTATGTTGAAGCTATCCAGTGGGCATTTTGCATTACATATGTAGAACTTAGAAAAAAATTCAAAATTGGAATTATAAATTTGGGAGCTGGCAATGTAGAGATGGTATTCAAGCCAATGGAGTGGATGAGATCTGCCAAGAAAAGAGTATAGAGTGAGAAGAGAAGAAAGAAGAGATTTCACAAGATATTTGAAAGAGTGGTTAGAGGAGTATAAAAAGCATCAGGAGAGGAAAGTGTCATGAAAACCAAGGGAGGTGAGACTTTAAGACTCCCACTCATGCACAGGAGGTCAGAACAGACCCATCAGGGAAATCAGATATGCTAACTAGGCACAGAGTAGGGTTACAGCGCCTGGAACCCTGTAAGGCACTGTGGGCATGTTCCAAACATTTTCCAGAGAATGCAAATCTGTCATCAGATTGAAGTGATAAGTTTTGGCTGGAAGTCAAAGATGGAGCAAAAGGTCAAACACGAAGTAAATGCAGAACCTTGGAGGTGGAGGATTGAGACTGGAAAAAGGCAAAAAATAAAAATAAAAAAGATCTAGGATTTTTGCTGGAGCTCCTACTTGCCAAATTCTGGCCAGACGATAGACTGGGTCAGAATAAACACAAGAGGTGGTCAATTGTTTCCGGGAACTAGAAGCCTGAAGGGCCACTGGAAATTGGCTAGTAGGTATTGAAGCAATTTTGTTAGTTTTGGAGGAAGAAAAGGCAGATTATTGAAGGCAATGAGTGGAGACATCTTCCTCAAGATTGCTGATTGTTAATGGAATTTTGTATGGAAGCTTGAGGAGTAGGGAGGCTGAAAAGAAGACTCTGAAGAAATTTGTAGGCTGAGGGTAAGAATCTATTGAAGAAAGCAACATGGAAGATTGAAAGAACACATAATATAAGAAATCGAGGTGGAAGTCAGGAGATGAGACCAAAAAACCTAAGATGCTACCTATGAAAACAATGTCTTCTCTTGCTTTATTGTCTTTGTCAGTTCTTGCCACTAAAACAAAGCACCTGAGACTGGATAATTTATTAATAATATAAATTTATTTCCCACAGTTCTGGAAGCTGGAAAGTCCAAGATTAAGGTGCTGGCAAGGCCCCACTTCTTAACACTATATATCACATTGCAATCAAGTTTCAACATATGCATTTTGGAGGACACATTCAGACCATAGCATTTGATCTTACCTTTTGGTGGGGGAGGGAAAAAAAAAAAACAGGAGAATAATATGGAAGAAGTCTAGATAACTGGTGAGGGATACTGAGGGAATTCATAACTAATGGTCTTTGTTTTCCTAGTAAAGCCAGGCTGGGTCATCCACTCGGAGAGCTGGAATGTGGAGGGTGCACACAGGTTTGAAGAGAAAGGAAAGCTTTGGAATAAAGGGGGCTGCAGAGAAAGAGGACTGTCCGGGATATATGAGTAATTAGATTTGCACTGAAGGCTCAGCTCAGGCAGGGAGTCAGAAGGAGACAAGATGTTCCCTAAAGATGATTAGAGCCAGAGGGTCTAAGAACAGGGAAAGAAAGAAATAAATCAGATAGTTTGCCTGCTAGGAACAAAGGAAAGAAAAGAGGATAACGAATCCAAAAGTGTCAAAGAGGGTATGATGAAAGGACTGACTGACCAGTCTGCCCTGAGCTGCTTCTGGACTGAGGTCAGAGCCTAGCACAGTTCCTACCACAGTGTCTGACACACAAAATACATTCAACAAATGTGGAATAAATGAATGAACAAGTGAACGAATGAATGAACAAGCACACGCTGGAAATTCAGGCTGGTTATGGAGGAAATGAAGTGGACTAGGAAGGACTCAAGAAGCAGGACTGTGTCCTGAGGCAGAACAAGTTTTATGGAAATGGAAAAGTTTGAGAAGAGAAAAAATACAAGGTTGCCAGCAGAGAGAGTCATTTCAAATTCAAATTTTCAGACGAGCAGTTAAAAGTGATCCAAAAGTTCAAAATATACTTCTGTAAATGTAATTGGTAAAATGAAATGGAGGTAAATGTCCGTGTAAGGGCAGGCCATTTGATGGTTCATCAGTAAATATCATGATGTCACCAAAGTTGACAGTAGATGGTAGAATAGAGAGAAGCTGTGAGCCAAGCTCCAAAGTCCTCAAGATTAAGAAGAAATGACCCAGGGGTGACAGTAACGAGAACTTGAATATATCATGGAGATAATAATATGGGCCTTCCCTACCACCTGGAATTCTTGTAAGGATTAAATGAAAGAACAATTGCATACATGTTTTTGTTTGAAAGTAAAAGATGGAAGTGTCCAGGACACTTCATTATTAGGTGAAAACTACATAAAATTGTCAGAAAGCAGTTTTGGGGAACCAGGATAATGCTGAGTCCTCTTTAAGAAGCTAAAATATCCATTCTGACTAGTGTGAGATGGTATCTCATTTGGTTTTCTGTTTTTCTGGGTTTTGTTGAGATGGAGTCCCACTCTGTCGCCCAGGCTAGAGTACAGTGGTGCACTCTTGGCTCACTGCAACCTCTGCCTCCTGGGTTCAAGTGGTTCTCCTGCCTTAGTCTCCTGAGTAGCTGGGATTACAGGCATGCACCATCATGCCTAGTTAAATTTTGTATTTTTAGTACAGACAGGGTTTGGTCAAGTCAGCCAGGCCGGTCTCGAACTCCTGAACTCAGGTGATCTGCCCACCTCAGCCTCCCACAGTGCTGGGATTACAGGCATGAGCCACTGTGCCCAGCGCTCATTTGGTTTCGATTTGCATTTCTCTAATGATTAGTGATATTGAGCATTTTTTCATATGCTTGTTAGTCACATGTGTGTCTTCCTTTGAAAAGTGTTCATGTCTTTTGCCCACTTTCTAATTAGTTATTTGTTTTTTGCTGGCAGACTGGATAAAGAAAATGTGGTATATACACACCATGGAATACTACACAGTCATAAAAAAGAGCAAGATAATGTCCTTTGCAGCAATATGGATGGAGCTGGAGGCCATTGTCCTAAGTGAACTAAAACAGGAAAAGAAAACCAAATACCATATGTTCTTACTTATAAGTGGGGGCTAAACCTTGAGTACACATGGACACAAAGAAGGAACAACAAACACCAGAGCTCACCTGAGAGTGGAGGGAGAGGGGAGCGTGAGGATTGAAAACCTACCTATTGGGTACTATGCTTATCACCCGAATGACAAAATCACCTGTATACAAGTCCCCATGACATGGCAATTTACCCTATAACAAACCTGCACATGTACCTCTGAACCTAAAATAAAAGTTTTCTTTTTTAATTTTTAAAATTTAAAAAAGAAGCCCAAATACAGGAGCAACAGTCAGTGTTGTGGTGGAAGCAGTGTCACTTGGAGTAACGCTGGATTTCAATTAAAGGACACAGGCAAAGAAAATAATTTTCACTACTAATGAAGTGCTAAATCCTGGGAGCTTTATCTACATCATCTTAAATTCCCACAGCAACCATGCAAAATAGGTATTACCATCTTCAAATTACAAATGAGGAAACATGCACTCTAGTTAAGTCACCTTCCATAAGTTGCACATTTGTAAAATTGAGTAGTTAGGATTTGAACTCAGCTCAGGCAGATGAAATCCCATTCCCTTTCTACCACATGACACTACAAGAAGTTTCGATGTATTTAGCACTTTATAGGGGAGATAGGATGTGAGCATTAGAATGATGCACAAATCCGTAGTATACGATAGAGGTAAAGAGGACAACTGAGCTGGAGGGGACTGGAGTGTGGGCACGGGTAGGTGACAAGAGGGGTCTGCCCTTGCTGATGGATAAGACTGGAGGTGGAGGGAGTTGGAAGGGGAGAAGGAAGAGAGCAAATGAAATTATCTGGGCTTGCATTTCAACTGGAACTTTGATGTTCAGTGATTGTGGTGTCTGCATGAAGTTCATTACCACCAGCATGGAGGTTAACTGACAGCATTTTTTATGTTAGCTTTTTTTTATTATTATTATTTACATGAACAGTCAAGCAACCATCTTGCCACTTTAACAAGTACCCTTGAGGAATCAATTAAAAATTCCTATCTCAGAGGACTTACATATGTACAGTAACAGCTTGGGTTAATTTACGAATTCATCTAATCAGCCTGCCATATTATTAGCCAACTTCCCTAAATCTTGTTTTAATTTACACATTAAAAAGGAAATGTCTTCCAATTATCTTTGTGCACAATTAGAAAAAAACATATAGACACATCATTTTAGATGATTGGTCATAACTTTAATGTATTTTATGAAGGAAAATTGATAAAATCATGTTTTAAGGTATGTAAGGTGTTTGAAAACTGCTCTTTCAAGCAGCTTTTTTTTTTTCTTGTCATTTTTATAGTCCTGTTTGTGTGATCTTTTTTTCTTCTGGACAAATCCTTTCTTAATATATAGCACAGAGATATACATCAGTCAGGTTCCAAATGGCTCATCAAAAATTCTGAGAGGATTTAGAAAAAAAGCAAGTTATTATTTAAGATAAATGCTGTGAAGCAGGGATAGCTTTCACAGCTAGAGATTTTGAGACACGCAAAGAATCTCATGGAACCCAAAGATGACTGGCCTTTTGTGGACAGCTTCTCTTCTCACTCCTGGCACATGTTAGATCCCTTAGATGGACTTAGTTGTACTTTGCAATACATCCCCGGCACCTTCCCAACCTGTCCCAATATTCTAACTCCCAAAGAATGGGCAAGGCTTATGGACACACTCACACAGCATGCAAAAGAAAATTTCCCAGATTCCTCCCATTAGACTTCTTTTGTCTGGTTATATCTTCCTTCTTCTGTTTCCCCACTTGGCTTCTCAAAAACTTATTGTCCTATGTAATTCAGCTCTTTTTCACCATCCTTCAGAACGCAGAGAGGAATTAATTTTTTTAATTGCCCTCTACCTCAAAGAAGTCATTTATACCCAAATTCTCACTTTACTGATAAAAAATTTTAGGCTAAAGAAGGTATGTGTGGCACAGCTAGCAAGAGAATGGGGTTCTTTATATACTGTTGTTTTTTTGCCCCCACATTCAGTAAGTCCTGAAGATTCTTCCTACTCCAAATTCTATCATTTGTCTGCTCTATGGCTCATGATGAATTTGGACATTAATATATAGTGGCCTAAAGTTATAATAATGTGAATGGTTCAGGATGAGGAGACTTCGTGTGTCTACTTTTTGTTGTTGCTGATTTTTTTTTTTTTTTTTTTTTTTTTTTTTTTTTTTGAGATGGAGTCTCGCTTTGTCACCCAGGCTGGAGTGCAGTGGTGCAATCTCAGGCTCACTGGAACCTCTGCCTCCTGGGTTTAACCAATTCTTCTGCCTCAGCTTCCCGAGTAGCTGGGATTACAGGTGCGCACCACCACCAGGCTAATTTTTGTATTTTTAGTAGAGATGGGGTTTCATTCACCATGTTGGCTAGGCTGGTCTCCAACTCCTAACCTCAGGTGATCTGCCCGCCTCAGCCTCCCAAAGTGCTGGGATTACAGGCATGAGCCACACCACCTGGCCTTGTCATTGTTGATTTTTTTTTAACTGATAAATACAAATTGTATATATTTATGCTGCACAACATGATGTTTTGAATCATGTATAATTGGGAAATGGCTAAATTCAGCTAATTAACATAGGCATTACCTCACATAATTATTTTTTGTGTGGTGAGAACATTTAAAATCTACTCTCTTAGCAGTTTTCAAGTACATCATACATTGTTGTCAACTATAGTCACCATGTTGTACAATAAATCTCCTGAGTTTATTTCTCCTAACTGAAATTGTGTATCCTTTGACCAACATCTCCCCAATTCTCCCTCCCCTCCCAACTACCATTCTATTCTCTATTTCTAGAATCAAATTTTATAGATTCCACGTATAAGTGAGATCACGAGGTATTTGTTTTACTGTGCTTTATTTCACTTAGCATAATGTCCTTCAGATTCATCCATGTTGATACAAATGACAGAATTTTCTTCTCTTTAAAATTTAAGTTTGAATAATATTCTATTGTATGGCTGTATGTGTGTATAAATGTGATATGTATATTATATATAGAACATTTTTAAAAGTTTTAAAACATTCCATTGTGTGTGTATAAATGTGATATGTTATATGTGTATGTATGTATATATAACATTTTAAAAACTCCATTCATCCTTTACCAGCACTTCGGTTGATTCTGTATCTTGTTATTGGGAATAATGCTACAATCCATATGGGAGTGCAGATATCTCTTCAATATATTAATGTCATTTTCTTTGTATATATACTCAGTGGTGGGATTGCTGGATCATATGCTAGTTCTATTTTTAATTTTTTGAGAAATTTCCTTACTGTTTTCCATAATGTTTGCACTAATTTACACTCCCACCAATGGTATGCAAGAGTTCCCTTTTCTCCACATCCTAATACTTGTTCTCTTCTGACTTTTTGATAACAGCCATTATAACATACATGAAGTGATAGCTTATTGTAGATTTAATTTACAGTTCCCTGATAATTAGTGATGTTGAGCATTTTTTCATATATTTGTTGGCTACTAATACATATTCTTTTGAGAAATATCTGTTCAGGTTCTTTGCCCATTTTTAAATTAGGTTATTTGTTTTCTTGCTGTTAAGTTGTTTGAGTACCTTACATATTTTGGATATTAACTTCTTATCAGATGCATGGTTTGAAATATTTTCTCTCATTCCATAGATTGTCTCTTCATTCTGTTAGTTGTTTCCTTCACAGAGTAGAAGCTTTTTGGTGATTCTATTTGCTGTGATTCTATTTGTCTATTTTTTGCTTTGTTGCCTATGCAAAACAGATGTTATGGAACTTTCCTCCTGTATTTTCTTCTAGTACTTTTACAGTTTCAGGTCTGATGTTTAAGTTTTTAATCCATTTTGAGTTAATTTTTGTATATGGTATCAGATAAGGGTCTAATTTCATTATTCTGCTGTGGATATCCAGTTTCTCCGAAACTATCTATTGAAGAGACTGTTCCTTCTCCACTGTGTGTTCATGGCATCTTTGTCGAAAATGAACTGACTGTAAATAGCATGGGTTTATTTCCGGTCTCTCTACTCTGATTCTGTTCCATCGGTTGATGTGTCTGTTTTTATGCCAGTACCATGCTGTTTTGATTACTATAACTTCGTAATATATATTGAAATCAAGTAGTGTGATGCCTCCCGCTTTGTTCTTTTTGCTTAAGATTGCTCTGGCTCTTCAGGACTTTTTATGATTCTATACAAATGTTAGAATTGTTTTTTCTATTTCAGTGAAATATTTTATTGGAATTTTGATACAGATTAGAGTGAACCTGTACATTGCCTTAGATAGTATGGACATTTTAACAATATTAATTCTTCCAATCATTGAACACAAAATATATTTCTATTTAGTTGTTTCTTCAATTTCTTTCATCAATAGTTTATATCTTGCAGTGTACAGATCTTTTACCCCCTTGGATAAATTTATTCTTAAGTAGTTATTTGTAGCTATTGTAAATAACATACTTTCTTGATTTCCCTTTTGAATAGTTCGTTGTTAGTGTATTACAACACTATTTATTTTTGTATGTTGATTTTTTCCTGCAACTTTACCGAATTCATTTATTAATTGTAACTTGGAGACTTTAGGGTTTTCTGTATATAACATCATGTCTGCAAACAGACAATTTAACCTCTTCATTTCAGATTTGGATGACTCATTTCTTTCTCTCGCCTAGTTACTGTGGCTAGGAATTCCAGCACTATGGTGAAAAGAAGTGGCAAGAGTGAGCAACCTTATCTTGTTCGTGACTTTTAAAAAAGCTTTCAACTTTTCACCACTGAGTATAATGTTAGCTGTGGGCTTGTCATATAAGGCTTTTATTGTGTTCAGGTGCATTCATTCTATACTTAATTTGTTGAGAGTTTTTATACTGAAAGGATGTCAAGTTTTGTCAAATCTTTTTCTGCATCTATTGAGATGATCATATAGTTTTTGTCCTTCATTCTGTGTTGTGTCACATATATTAATTTGCATGTGTTGAACCATCCTTGCATCCAGGGACAATTTACACTTTGGTATTATGCTTTGAGAGTTTGAGAAATATTGGTATTAATTATTTAAATGTGTGGTCAAATTCAGCAGTGAAGCCATCAGGTCCTGGCTTTTCCTTGATGTGAAAGAAATCTTTGATTACTGATTCAATCTCCTTACTCATTATTGGCCATAACTCTTAATTTCATAGAATGGTCCTTGACTGATCTGAAATGCCCAGATACGAGGGAGAATTGATGATCATTCCTAATATCATATACACACACATCACTAATTGTTCAAAAACCTGCACTATTGTCTGGTTTTTTTAGTGAATATGTGAAGCTTGTTAGGTTAATTTCTTTTTGGTTCTCAACTTTAAATTGTTTAATAGATTAAAAAAGTCAACAAAGCAAGCATAAACACACTTTGTGTATAGTTCTACATAGTAATGTAAATTTTGGGGGGATGGTTTGAGACAGGGTCTGACTCTGTCTCTCGGGCTGGAGTGCAGTGACACTATCACAGTTCACTGCAGCCTCAAACTCCTGGACTCAATTAATCTTCCCACCTCAGCCTTCTGAGTAGCTGGGACTATAGGCATGCACCACCATGTCTAACATTTTTGTATTTTTTGTAGAGACGGGGTTTCGCCACGTTGCCCAGGTTGGTCTCTTAACTCCTAGGCTCAAGCGAGCCACCTGCCCTGGCCTCCAAAAACGCTGGGACCACAGGTATGAGTCACTGCACCTGGCTTGTAAATGATTTTACCATAATAAATACTGTTTAAAAGTTACTGAAAGGCAGTGACTATGAAGTTTGATTCAGGCACAGGCTTATAATGTGTCCAACAGACAATCTAAAGATGACAGTGCATATAGGGATGTGGCTTAATGTGTTCATGTGTTCAGGCTTTGAATTTCTTGACTCCTATAAGGTACCACAGTGTTAACTGAGGACAGTGGAGTATTATGAGATTACAATATACTTGTATCATTTATTTATTTAGTTCATGGCAATTTAGGCTGAGCTCAGCTGGACAGTTGCTCTGATCTCAGCTGGGCTCCTGCATGTGCCTGTGGTCAGCTGTAAATCAGCTTTAGGTCAGATCTGTTGATCTTGGCTGGGCTGTCTCATGTGTCTGGGGCCTCTGTTAGCATAACTGGGCCGACTTAGTTCTGGTCCTTGTGGTCTTATCCCCTAGCTAGGTAGCCAAGGCTTGTTCATGTGACAGAGGAAGGAGTCCCAAGAGAAAAGTCGGTGAAACTTCTTAAGTGCTAGACTGGGTACTGCCACATCATCATTTCTGCCACATTCTATTGGTCAAAATAAATCACAAGGTAAACCCCAATTACAGGGATGAAGAGATAGATTCCACTTCTTGATGAACAGATCTGTGAAATCTCATTGCTAACAGCATGGACACAGGGGACATGAACTCACTGTCATGGCAATTATATGTGCCTAGCATAGTGCTTGGTTTCCCTGAAAAGCTGTTTCACTAGCTACTTAATTCAGTAAGTGCAAATAACCCTTCTACCCTAAGGTTGTCTTAATTAACCAGGTGAAACAGACTAACCGAATTTTTCATTCCTATTAAATTCTACTTTAAAAACACAATACAGAGTTGAAATCTTAGAGAAAATGTACCTGGTCCTTTCACTTCTCATTTCTCATACTTTGGGCAGGTAAGCATTTCACAATAGCCTGTGGGTTGCTTTATGCTTTCCTGAAGGCAATGCAGAGAAAGTAGCAGCAGTGTTTGATACGATATGAATTTGGCTCTTGAAATCTCTAATTGGACAGCCTCATAGGAACTCTTGCAGCCTCCTTCTGGAAGATGGTCCAATCATGTTTATCAACTGGAGGTTGAAAGATGTAACGTACTTTCAGAAACACTTCATTGTAATAGGCAATAGGATCCCTGGTTCTTTATTATGTAGTTTATGTCCTAAAAACTGTTTGAAACCAGTATTTCATTAAGTTCACCATGATAAGTAGTTTGTTCAGATTAAGCATTTGAAGTATTTTCATTCACATTCATATGATAGGTAAGATAAAACTTGAACTCAATTTTAAGTCTATTTCTGTACCATACAGCTTTATTCATCCTACTTACGCCTTACAGCAATGTTGAGTTGATAATACACATTTTGAGAAATAAAATTCTATTTACCACAAATGCCTATTTACCTGCTATTTGAAAATACTGCTTTGCTTTTACTTTTTGCACAAAAATGTGAAATGTACTTTTCTAAGTAACTTCTTTTATATGTCATTTTTGAAATCTCAGTCTATGGAGTTTTTAGCATATTTGTTTGTTTTATATACTTTTTAAACTATTCAGATTTAGATCTAATGAGGCTGATTCAACAAGCAGATTCCTTCACTAAATGTTCAGATGTGAAGTAATATGGTGACCTTTGTTTGACTCTTTTGGTGGACATTGAATTATAAACCAGGAATGGAGAGTGGCTGTTTGCTGGGGCTTTAATTAGCATCTCACTCATTTGTCTAGTGAGCTTAATAATTAAATGCTGCTTAATTTAATATAAGAAGTTTGCCAAGTGATGCTGATCTATGAATTTATGAATGTATTAATGTTTTTCACCTTTAAAAATAAAAAGAGCAATACAAAAATGTATTTAGCACATAGCTAGACTTTGATTGCTTCTACTTTAATTGAAAATAGGTGCAACCTACCAGATATATATAATTACACAAGAAACAACAAAAAAAATCAAGTAAAAACAAAACCCAACTCAAGATTTGAATATTTATGTATGTAGATATCTATAATAGAGCTTTTTAAAGACAGCTTAATTTTTTTATCTGCTTACAGTATATTTTAAGTGAAAAGCAAGAAACTGATTTCAAAGTAATATTTTTTCAAATAAATGTAGCACTTGAAATTAAATTTTAATATAAGAAATGTTTCCCAGCATTATGAATTATTTTAGGAAGGAGAGTCTCAGAATCAAAATTAGAACTTTTAAAGAATCATTATCAATCTCCAACTAAAATAATACAGGAATCTTTTGAGCTCAGCATAATCATTTTCTCTTTTATCAAACTGGAAAACTGAGTCTACTTGGCAGACCAAAAAGAAGTGTTTTAGAAGTGGGGTCAGGGAGGGGAGGTGGGAGAAAGAAGGGGAAGTGTTAGAAATGGTAATTTAATGTAAACACAGATAATTTTTTTAAAAAAACCCTAATTACTTCATTTTCTAAATAATGGGGTTCACACTTTGAACTCTGTGGATGGTTTTTTTATTCTGACTTCAAGGCAATAGGAATGATTAACCACAGAGATAAAAAATAAAGTCCCGCTCCAAATATCAGCAGCCACTCCTCATAATTGAACTAAAACCTCTATTGACAGGAAATCATTATGTGATACATAACTTAAAAGTAATTAATATATCTATGACGACACTGTGACTTTATTCTTTAAAATTAAATTTTTGTCTTTATGGCATGACAGTCTCTCAAAGAACACAACTTCAAGTCAACATAAAATAGACAGATTTCTATATGTGAGAGATTAGCCAACTACACAATCACAATGACTTTGAACTCCTCATCCCAAAGATGCATTGGGTGCATTTTTTATAAATTGAAATAATAAATAATAGATTGAGTCTAAAAGTAATCTGTGTTTTTGCTGAGCCATCTACTCCCAAAATATCTGGATTCTGAGTCTCTAATACATTAGACTGAGAATTTTATTCCAATCTCAAGTTTTATGCATGCAGGCAAAGACAAAACCTTGGTAGTTGTGTGTTCTTTTTAAAGTTTTTGTCTTTTCTTCCTGTCAACTAAAATAGTTCTCTCTTCATTCAAAACATATAAAAAGAAGCAGGGGAGAGATTAGAGATTATGCAACATTCTGCTCCATCCATTCCAGGTTGTCCACCACTCCAATTTATTAAAATGCAGAGTTTTCATTAGAAATAAGTAATTCTTTAACTCTTATCTAAATTCTTTAAAAAACAAAACAAACAAACATTTTCTAAAGGCACAGGCAGCTGCCAGCCCTGTCTCCTCATTCTGAGTGAGCCATTTTCTTAGCCAGCAAGTGGTGATATAATTTGCTGCAATAATAAGGCAGGCAGGCAGGCAGGAAAGCGTTTTTTGGACTTTGCCTGATTGGGAAATTGGCAAGTTTCCTTTTGTTGTCTGATGCCATGATGGAAATATACAGAGATGCTAATTACCCTAATTGTTTGTGCTTAAGATTTAAGTTCTTATACATCACACTTCAAGAGATTCAGAATAATATCAAAGAATGATGTGTGACTCAGTGAATCTTTGATTCTGAGACCCAATATATGGAATGTAGTTGCTACTAACGCTGGCCTTTACTCACTGTGTGATCTTAGACAACCTCAATGTTCTGTCTATACCCACTCATTTGGCAGTGGTTATTTTCTAATGTTTATTTTTTTTTTTTTTTATGTGTTTGCATGTTATCTTTGCAAACATATTGCCAGCCTTAGGTAATTAAGGACCTCTTAGCCAATACATATGTATTTGTGTTTCACATTCTCTATATTCTACATGTGTGTTGATTGATTTTGAAGTCAGTTGAATAGTTTCTTTACAAGTCAATGCTATTGAAATTTTATGCCTGTAGAAAGGCTGTTAGTTCTTGGACCCATTGTAAATAAGCCCTAGTTCCATTCTCTTCACTTCCAAGTAGACCGCTGGATGTGTTTAATTTGCAACGGAAAGTGGAAGAATGCTTAGGGCATACTTTCCAAAAATGTGTTTCTCTGTCAGATGTTAATAGATGTTATTTTTAGGATTCCATAGTCAAATGAGTTTGTGAAATGGAAGATTAAAATTAATTAATACAGGTTTTTTAATGGAAAGACTGCTTAGGAAATTTAATATGCTAATGAGCAATTAAAAATCCCTTAGAGAGTGATAAAGTACATGGTTTCCTACTTAGTTGACCATAAAAACCATGATTTTGAAGAGCATCTCACATGACTAGTTTTCTACAGAACACATTTTGTGAAATCCTGATTTTGAACAGGACAAAAAAGAATGTTAAGTAAATACGTATGACAAGAAGAGAAATCAGAGATGGTAAAAGTGACATTTGGAATCAAAAGGTGGTATCAGTCCAAACATGTAGGTTATGCTGCAGTGACAAATAACCCCAGTATATCAGTGATTTACAAAAGAAAATGTTTACTTTTTTCTCATGCCTCATGTTGATTACAGGATGGGTGAATGCACTGATCCACATTATCTTCATTGAGAAATGCAGCTGGAAGAGCTTCTACCACCTAGAATGTCACAGATCACCATGATAGTGGGAAGGTAATTTGGAGAATTACATCAGGACTATGAAAAGCTTCTACCTAGAGATGACCCATGCAACTTCTGCTCCCATTCCATTGGCCAACTCTAACTTAAAGGACATGGGAAAGTATAATGCTACCACATTTCTAGGAGAGTAACACAATATTGGTGTTGAATATTCCTAATGACTACACAGAGACAGAGGAGAGCTGCCTCCTCCAGGTCATGCATTTTCCTATTATCCAGTGACTCATCATTGCAGGGCTGTAAAGGGAAGGGCCCTCACCTCAACTCAAGACAATTCTGCAGGGTAATCCCAGTTTCAGAGGCCTGCAGAGGGGTTGACTGAGGTCTCTGTTAGGTCTGCGTCACAGCCCAAGCTCCCTTCTGTGCAGTCCTCCTTCACCTCCCCTCCACAAGATGTTGTTCCCAAAATCACTCACTAAAGAACCTCTTGCTTGATAATCTCTATCTTAGAACTTACTTTTTTGGGAATCCAGTCTGCTATACTATACAACATATGTCCTTCAATGATACAAAATATTGTTTTGTGTGTTTTCAAACTTTATGTAAATGGTATAATGCTGTATACACTCAATTTGCTTTCTTCAAATTATGTTTTCTGAGGTATAGTCATGTTGACTCACATAGCCCTAATTAGTTTACCTTTAACTGTTTTTTTTTTTTTTAAATACCACGAGTTATTTATCTATTCTTTTGTTAGCCAGAATTTGGGTTTTTCCCAATTTTTTACAATTACAATCTTCCTGAGACATAACTACTTGTTCACATACACAAGAGCTTTTCTAATACACATATGTACCTTAAAAAGAATGCCAGGCCAGGCACGGTGGCTCAGGCCTATAATCCTAGTACTTTGGGAGGCCAAGCCAGATGGATTGCCTGAGCTCAGGAGCTCGAGAGCAGCCTGGGCAACACGGTGAAACCCTGTCTCTACTAAAAATATAAAAAACTAGCTGGGCATGGCAGTGTGCACCTATAATTCCAGCTACTTGGGAGGCTAAAGCAGGAGAATTGCTAGAACCCAGGAGGCAGAGGTTGCAGTGAGCTGAGATCATGCCACTGCACTCCAGCCTGGGCGACAGAGCAAGACTCCCTCTCTTAAAAAAATAAAATAAAATAAAATAAAATAATGAAAGTAAAATAGGGGATCTGCATTCTCAATTTTATTAGGTGTTGTAGTTCTCTGGATACTAGTAGAGAATAACATAAATGGTGATTTTTCTGTTTCTGTGAATTGCCTATTCATACCCTTGCCCATTTTTTTCTATTTAATTCTTGTCTTTCTCTTATTGAGCTTAAAAATATATATATTCCTGATACTACTCTTCATCAGATATATGGTTGAAATATCTTCTCTCGGTCTATGACTTGCCTTTTAATTTTTTTATGGTGTCTTTTTATAAATAAGCTTTAAATTTTAATGCAAATTTATTCATCTTTTTTTCTTTTGGTTTATGCATTTTCTGTGTTGTTTAGAATATGTTTCCCTATCTGAAGCCTTGAAACATCCCTTCAGATGTTTCCCTATCTGAAGCCTTGAAAATAATCTGTATTTTCCTTGAATGTATTTATAGCTTCTGCTTTTTACATTTGCATAATTAATCCATCTGAAATTTATTTTTTATTTTTGTATATAATATAGTAGATACTCTTTTGTTTTATACAGGTAGCCAATTGTTATAGCACAATTTTTTCCAACCTAATATTCCATGCTAATTTTTTTTGTTTAGAAATGGGGTCTCACTCTTGTTGCCCTGGCTGGAGTGCAGTGGCATGATCATAGCTCACTGAAGTCTCAAACTCCTTGGCTCAAGCCTCCCATCTCAGCCTCCCAAATAGCTAGGAGTACAGATGCATGCTACCATGCTCAGCTAACTTTTTTATTTTTTGTAGAGATAAAGTCTTACCGTATTTCCCAGGCCTTATCTCAAATGCCTGGGCTCAAGTAATTCTCCCACCTCTGCCTCCCAAAGGGCTGGGATTACAGGCAAAAGCCACTGTGCCTACCAGCCCCACACTAATTCGTAGTGTCACTTTTGTAGATATAAAAATGTATGTTGGGCCCTCTGTTCTGTTTAATTGGTATGTTTGCCTATCCCTGCACTAACATCACTTTGAATTAATTAATGTGGCTTCACAATACACCCTGATATCTGAAAAACCAAACTGCCTTCCCTTCATTCTTCTTTAAAACTGCCTTGGCTTTTCACAATCTTTTGTTCCAAGTGAATTTTGGAATCAGTCTATTAACTTTCACTAAATAGAATTCTCTGTTGGGATTTTGATTGGACTTGCAACAGATTTTTATATATGAATTTGAGGATTATTGATATCTTTATGATATTGAACATTTCCATTTATGAAAATGGTACCTCTCTAGAGAGATTCCATTTTGCTATATACATGCCCAAGTCCCATGTTTTCTGTGTTGTGATACACTCAAGGGAGTGTGGACATGAAGGAGCAGGCTATGCATCTACATGGCTACCCTGTTTTCTCTTTCAGTATAAATGGATTAAATTTGGCACAAATGTGATTTGAAATAAGTGCTGTGCTTTCAGAGTGACTGATACCACACTGAAGAAGCTAGGTAGTGGCATTTGAAATTATCTAAAAGGCTGAGAAATTCAACAAAGGAGTTGTAATAGAGTCAAGGGAGAGATGAAAAAGTATGAAATAATACGTGGGAAAGAAAAGGAAAATAGGTTGTTCTGCACTGCTGGATCTCATAAAGTTTGGCAGGCTGTTATTCATTCATTAATTCATTCAATAACTATTCACTGAGTACCCACGATTTTCCAGGCAAGTTCTGGCTTTGGGGGAAGAGTAGGAAACAAAACAAAGCTCCTGTCCTTGGCGAACTCATTTAGGGAAGGGACTTAGAAAACACTAAGTACTAAGTACCTACTACATGAAAACTACAAGTCACTATTTTAATCCTCAAGGTGATTATGAGAAGACTGGTCATGATAAAATCACCAAGAGAACAATAATGAATGTCATTGGACATAGTACTAACTATAAATGCAATTAAAAGTCTGAGAAGAAAGATAATTGGAGATTGGAAGTCAAATAGATTTCTTGGAGGAACTCCATCTCTTGCTAGTATTTGAGAACAAGCAGGATTTGGTAGGTAGAGAGGAGAGTGGAGGGTGTTTTAGGTGGGAACAGCAGCATCAAAAAGGACACTGAGATGAGACTCTCCATGCTATGTGAGTAGAGAGAGCAGAACTCAATATTCCTGGAAAAGAGAACCATGTGGGCAAAATCAGATGAGGTTAGATAAATGGAATGAAGCTTGATAATGGAGGAATCTGGCCACTATAAGTTTAACATCCAGAGAGCAATTACAGGGTCCTCCTCTTCCTCTCTCCTCCTTTTCCTTCTTCTTCTATAGATCTGGAAACCGACTTGATAAAAGCAGAATTGTACCAGTTATCAGCCCAACACTGATATAGAGAAGGCAATGGAAAGTGGAGAGACAAGGTATACAAAGAGGTACTTTGAGCTTGACCCAGTTTGGAAGACTTTGAGACAGGAGAGACAACATGGACTCTACTCACGGGACTTATCATCAACATGGGAAGGCAAAAGTAATTTGCCTACTACCAAATGAATAAACGTTTGTAACCCAGATGATTGTTGAGACATCCTGCTGTTTGGCTTGAATCCCCAAATCCAGACACAGTTAAGTCTTGAAACTCTCCTCATGCTTTCTGCAGATCCCCAAGGGCTGCTGTCTTTCTTTCATGGTCACTCTGCCTACAGCACCTGCATTCATGTGTGTTTCCTCAGTTTTCTCCCTTGACAAGCCAAAACTCTATCCCTTCATCAGTTTCCAAAAAATACGCATGTTCTCCAAGCATTTTATAAGTTTGCTTTAATTTCCTGAGGTATTGGGAACATGGAGAACGATCACATTGGGCTATACGCAACCTCCCAGGGCTTGCTGCTCCATTCTCCTCCTTTCTCCCAAACTTCCAGCTCTACTCCACTTTTCTCCCTTCTGGATTGCTTGCAAGAGTCTCATATTCTGCTCTCTTTTTATGTAGATCAGCTCAATTCTCCTCTACTCCTCACTCTAAACAGTCATGCCCAAACAAATCAAGGCATAAATAACTGGTCTCAACTCAGATGAGAGTCTCATCTCAGTGTCCTTTTTGATGCCACTGTTCCCACCTAAAACACCGTCCACTCACCTCTATACCTACCAAATCCTGCTTGTTCTCAAATTCTAGTGAGAGATGGAGTTCCTCCAAGAAACCTATTTGACTTCCAATCTCAGATGTTCTTTCTTCTCAGACGTTTACTTGCATTTATAGTTAGTACTATGTCCCAAGATAACTGATAACTGGTACAAATTTGTAAGTAAATAAACACATGAAAAAAAAAAATCTTACACACAAAATACATAGCAAAACAAACCAAGGCAGAAAGATAACTATGTTTCAGACCACGTAGAAAAGCTGGGAATAAAAGGGTTACAGTAGTTCAGAGAAGGAAAAGATCGATCAAGAAGGGCTTTAATAGAGCAGATAGATGTTGAACTAGACCCTGAAGAAAGGCAATAATTAGTATTACAGAGCGAGGAGGCAAGAGGTCATTCAAGAAAACCACACAACTGAAAATGAGCATAGCATCTGGGAGAAGGCAACTCTTGACTGGGAAGCTAGAAGCAAGATAAGGCTGACTGGTGCTGGAAATGCCAGATTGTCAAACTCAAGAGTTTGGACTTTATCCAATAAGAACCAGAAGAAGTTCTAACAAATATACTTTGCAAAGCAAGGAAGCTTTGGGAGTGGTCTCAGAAAAAAGAACCAGGAGTCCAAACACTATCAGAATTGTCTGTTTCTGATCTCTGCTTCTTTTTATAGGTTGACTTCAATTTCTTCTCCTGAAAATGTGCTTTCTCTACCCAGGGGCTGGAGTGATTCAGCAGATTTCTGGCTCACCACCCATGGGGAAAAGGCTTTTATCTCTTTCTTCAGCTCCAAAAAATCAAGAGAAGAATTCTATTTGGCCTGCTTGAACCAAGTGCCCATTCTTAAAAGCATCATGGTATTCAGGAAGGTAAGTTCATGAAGAAAGACAGCAGTTCCTAATGGACCACAAAATAAATAAAGCACGACCAGATCCGGGGAAGGGAGAAAACAGAGAGTGAAAAAGTACCTCACTCCACTTCTTTATTCCCTATGTTTTCCCTTCCTCAAATCCAGACATCACTATTGGGGAAGAGTTGTGAATCAGGAAGCAAACACAGTTTGTTTCTAAGACTGGACCCACTGACAAAATTTATATAAGGAAAACTTATTTATTCTTCAGTAAGCATTTTTTGTTGACAATCTACTATTCTCTCTCTCTCTTTTAGAGAGAGGGTATTACTCTGCCACCCAGGCTGACATGTAATGGCACAATCATAGCTCACTGCAGCCTCAAACTCCTGGGATCGAGTGATCCTTCCACCTCACCCTCCCTCGTAGTTAGGACTACAAGCATGCACCACAATGCCCAGCTAATTATTATTTTTTTTAATCGATGAGGTTTTCCTGATACTGAAGCTGGTCTTGAACTCCTGGCACTAAGCGATCCTCCCACCACTCCCTCCCAAAGTGCTGGAATTGCGGGCATGAGCCACAGTGTGCCCAGCTGACAATCTACTATTCTTAAGCTTCTATTTTATCTTCCTTATTTTTTCCTCACTTTTTTTTTCTAATTTAAGTCATTACCCAAAATTTTGTGTCTTCTTTTAAGCCACCTTAAATTCTTTTGGAGAAAAAGAGAAAAATATTAAAAGCAACTACATAACAGCTGTTACGAACCAATTGTTATGTTAAAACATAGTTCTTGTTTTCAAAGAGCTCTAAGTCTAGTCTATTATAATGGAGAAAAATGATAATGCCACTAAGGAGGCATAAATAAAATTGTGACTTCAGAGTTTACCTTACTATAAGAAATAGTATCACTGGACCAATATTTTAAAGTAGAATAGAATAGATCAAATTAAGACCTGAAGATATGGCAAAGAAAGGCTTTGTATACAGAGGGGCAGCTTGAGCCAATAGAGTGAGAGTGATCAAGAGCAGAATGTGTTCAGGAAACAGTTCATATCTGACAGGATGAATCTGGGACTAAAAGAGGAGTGGGCCAAGAGAAGTGGAACCCTTCCATACCTGTGGCCAGGCGGCGTGACAAAGGGACAGTTCTAAATTTTTTATACAAAACTTTATGGAACAATGTCTATAGGGTATTAGAGGAAGAACTAAGCTGAAGAAGTCAAAGAGACTGCAAGATTTTGAGGGTGAGGAGCAGGAAAATTAGCAGTGTCTTGGGGCAGATTCACGTTACAAGGCAAAGATCATCCTCACAATGAGAAAGGATCACCTCCCATTTCTGGAAGAAATTCCAATCCTAATCCCACGAGAGATATAGGTAGAGGAGAAGAGCATCTTCTTTTCCTCCCACATTAACCCTTGCAGGGGTTGGTGGTGGCTCTGTATGGTCTATGGCAGTGGTCCCCATCCTTTTTGGCACCAGACACTGGTTTCATTGAAGACAATTTTTCTGGGGTCAAGGGATGGTTTTGGGATGAAACTGTTCCACCTCAGATTATTAGGCATTAGGTAGATTCTCATAAGAAGAATGTAACCTAGATCCGTTGCATGCACAGTTCACTATAGGGTTCGTGCTCCAGTGAGAATCTAATGCCACAGGTGATCTGGCAGGAGGCGGAGCTCAGACAGTAATGCTGGCTCCCCAGCTGCCTACCTCCTGCTGTGTGGCCTGGTTCCTAATAGGCCATGGACTGGTACCCTGGGGACCCCTGGTCTATGGAAGCCACAAGTCATGGAGTTGTGAAACCACTCATGGTGTCACTGAGAAGCTTCCACACCTCAAAGATCCAGATAAGAGTGTTCAAACCCATAATCCATGCATCATAGAAAGTGAAAGGCTTTTATGTCATCCTTGTTGATTGTAGTTGGGTCCAAGATGCCATTTCATCTGAATTAAGTAAACTTTCTATTTGGATCCCTGTTCCACATCATGTCAGCCCAGATCGGGGACTCATTCTCTTCCTTGATAGTCATAGGTTAATTGTTCACATATGATGGTAGTATTTACAATAGACTTGATTGAAGGTTTGAGAAATGGAAGGGGGTTCAGATAACAGAAAACAGCTTCAAATGGGATTTTAGACATATATATGTGTGTATATATATTTTTTCTTTCTTTCTTTTTTCCTTTTTTCTTTTCTTTTTTTTTTTTCTTTCTTTCTTTTTTTTTTTTTTTTTTTTCAGACAGACTCTCGCTCTGTCACCCAGGCTGGAGCAGTGGTGCCACCTCGTTTAATGGCAACTTCCACCTCCCAGTTCAAGCGATTCTCATGCCTCAGCCTCCCTAGTAGCTGGGACTACAGGCATGCACCACCACACCTGGCTAATTTTGTATTTTTAGTAGAGATGAGGTTTTGCCATGTTGCCCAGGCTAGTCTTGAACTCTTGGCCTCAAGTGATCTGCCCACCTTGGCCTCCCAAAGTGTTAGGATTACAAGAGTGAGCCACTGTGCCCAGCCTAGACATATATATTATATAAGCCTCCAACCATCCCATGACTAAAGGATTTTCAAAGGCCTCTTCACCTAACATAGTGCGCAGTCTTGCTCCAACTCCCACTCCATACTCCTTTTTCATGTCTCCCATTTAGAATTTCCCCTGAAAACTTTCAAACTCTTCACTCTATTATAATGAGCAGTGTTTTTCAATAATGGGAGATACCTCCCTCTGCCCCCAACACACACACTTGACAAGGGTTGATTCGGCAATGTCCGGAGACATTTTTTGATTGCCATAACTTTGGGGAGATTACTACAAGCATCTAGTGGGTTGAAGCTGGGGATGCTGCTTAACATCCTACAATGCACAGGATGCACAGGACAGCCAGCCACAATAAGGGACTATCCAATCCAAATGTCAAGGCTGTAAAACCATTGTATAGAGCAAATCAGTTCTCTCCATTCTCCATACTCCCAGATATGCAGGCTTCTTCATCTTTGTATGTTTTCCACCTATGAAGCGTTCACTCCATTCTATCAAAGGAGATTTCTGTTACATTACACAAAGGCAGCTGAGACCCCAAAGCTTCCTTTAACATGAGCTGCCCTTCTAAGTTGTGGTTTTAAATAGCATATTTCCTCAATACGTATAGAATAAAGTTCTCATCCATACTCAATTACACTAACTCTGCCAGGAAGAGAAAGAGAGAAAGAGAAGAATGTAAATAGTGTGGGTGATTCTGTCCCACGTTTCACTAAAGCATATGCCCCAGAGGAGCGCGAGAAGGGAGATGTGAATCTGATGTTCCTTCAGTTGGTCTCAGTTCCTGAATTGCTCTCATAGTATGAGCATCTCACCATGCTGAGTGTGATTCAAGTGTTTAAAGATACATTTTTTTTTCTTGTACAACATGGCCCCCAGATGCAAGCCAACTACTTTATCAGGTGTTTAGCTGAGAAAACAGCAATCTGTTCCAATGCTGGAGGAAAAACTGGCTGAGTTGGATGGTATAGAAGCCTCAATCACGACGCATAAAAACAGCCATGTATATTATACTTTAAGGGTGAATGAAGGGATTTTTTTCCCAGGGTATTTCTGAATTTATATCAATGTTCAACTCACTTCATGATTTTAGGGCCTAACTTTATGTAAAATGCAACTCCACATTACCAGGGAAGAGGGTCTGGTGAAATAGCCGAGAAGTAGAGGTATTGGGATAGAGCCTTGAGGGATATTACAGGCTGGGATGATGATAAGAAAGAGAAAAGAAAAGAAGGAATGGTGAGCAAACATCAGAAAGGTAAAGAGGACTTAGAGATCACATTGCTACTTTATCAATTTTTAGGGACATCTATTTGTTTATTGAAAAGTTTGCTAATTTTATAAAAGGAAAGCTGTGCCACAGAAAGCTTAGTTCATTGCAGTATCGACCTTTCAAAAATATTACTGCACAGTGTAGAATCAAGGTCTGTAAACTTACAATGGAATACCTGTTGAATTGTTAATTCTCTTTCTCTGTTTGCCTAATGTGAAATGTTAGCAGCTAAGCACATTTATCTGTTAATTTCCTAAGTAACATATATGTTAACTTGGTTTTTTAATTTAAAAAGCTACTAAGCATATCCCATAAATTCTAAATACTTTGTTTAACTATTAAACAGCAAGTGACAATGGCAGCTTTTGCAGGTGTGCCTTTGAAGTCTGTGTTTATATTGTGAAAGTGACTGTGTGTGAGTGTATAAACAGAGAGGTTGACAATTAAGTGGTCACTAGGTATCTCTAACTTCGTTGGCACAGTTTCTGCCAGTGGCCCACCCTCAATAATTTAAAATGGAGGTTATTCTTATTGCTAAGATGATACTACAGGTCATGATTCTTCTCCTTCTCTCTTTCTCTTCCTGGTAGCGTAAGCAAAACTGAGTATGGAGGAGAAGTTTGTTCTGTACGTACTAAGGAAATACGCTACTTAAAACCACAACTTTTTAAAAGAAAGGCAGCTCGTGTTAAAGGAAATCTCAGGGTCTCAGCTGCTCTTGTGTGCCATAATATGGGGAAAAGGCAAATTAACTCATAAATATTTTATAGGTCAAAAACTGTATATGAGGTTTCGAAAGATAAATGCTATAGTAATCATTTCAGAAATTCCCTTTTTAATTAAATACAATATTTTCTAAATTGTGCTGTGGTGCATGGCATAGGCTTTTTAACTTGGGAACTTTTTGAATAACGCACTAAATAGAGGGAAAATTGTTCTCTACTAAGTACTGTTTTCAACACATAAAATTTTATAATGATTTTCTTTCATGTGGGCACAAATTATGGATATGGGTACTTTTTCTGGACCAAATTGCTACCCTTTGTTTTCAAGACTTTAGTTCCATGCTCCTATGAGGTAAAATTTCTAAAAAGTAGTTGAGAATGTAGAATCTGGATTGGAAATTAAACACTGGATTAGAAATACTGGGGTACTGGGAAGTGCACGGAGATGGAAGAGTTTACCTAATGGGTCTTAGTGACTTATCCAATAATACTATTAGAAATTATTATTTGGATTCTAGAGGCAGAACATATGAAAGTCAAAGCGTATACATGTTTGGAACAGAATCTGAATCTGGTTCTGTGGGATTCTACAGTCCATATTATTTTCTCTACAACATGCTGCTCAGCTACTTGACACTCCATAATGTGTTCAGTAATAGTTTCCTAGTAGAAATACATTAGAACTTCACTATAATACTCTTACTATAGACTTAACATTCTGTCCCCATTTTCTTATTCTGTACCACGTAAATTAATCAGGACAATTCATTAACATATAAACCCCAATGTCTCATAGGGTGCACACAGTAAAGATTTATTTCTGACTCATGCCCCAGTCCAGTGCAATGCAGGCAACTGTCTTTGGCTTTTCCCCAAGAGGTGATGCAGGAGTACAATCCCATTTCAGACTTTGATGCTACCATTCTAAACTTGAGGCCTCCCGAGCATTCATGACAAGGGAAAACAGCTTGGGCAGTCATTCGGGGAGGGGGTGAGGGTTATGACCAGTCCAGGAAGTAGAACACATCGCTTCCACCAAAACAATAGGATCTAGACTCAATCATTTGGACCCAACCTAAATGCAAGGGAGAGTGAAATACGTAGCCATCCTGTGTGCCCCAAAAGAGGAAAATGAAGTCAGAGTTGGTGAATCCACAGCATCATCTGTTTCACATCATCTAAGAGTTTACTTCTTCAAATAGCAGAAGAACCCTAAAAATATTATCAGAAAGTTGAAGTCAAATTCATGTCATTTGACATGAAGAGGATATGCCTGAATGTTAGTGAGAGGAAGCCAGACAGATAGCCCAGAATACCAAATAACCCAATAAAGAAAATACAAAAAAAAGGAGAAATTATTGATAAGGTCAGACACCAAGTGAATAAATAGGAAAGTGTACTGCTGTAAGAGCAAATGGTTTAAGACTAAGAGTATATTAAAAATATCATAGCTAACGCTATTTACTATAAGCCAGTCATTATACAGGTTGTTAATCTCCATCATAACCTTATGAGGTAAACTGTGTTATCTGATTTTGCAGATGATGAAGTTGAGGCACAAAGTTTAAGTAATTGACCCACAGTCACACAGCTACTCTGTGGCAGAACTGGGATCCAAATCCAGGCCAAGTCTGGTTCCAGGGTCTATGCTTTTAACCTTCATACTTTACTTCCACTATAAAAGACAAACACTGCTGGGTTTCTTCTTTTATGTGATACCTGGTATATGACGCAGAGGCAACTTTTCAAAAAATGCCCAAGTTCCAATGTACTTTACTACCCACCAATTTATCGGCTGTATTGGCCCTTTCTTTCTTCCTGATCTCATTCCCTCTGTGCAAAGTAATTACTTAAAAGGCAAAACCAAATGGATAGACACTTTACTCCATCACACATTCTTCTCCTTGCCATTCCAGGCAAAGAAAACCCTACTTTTAAATTCCTCCAGAGTAGAAAGTTCATAACTTCCTTTGTAACCTATATCAGTGTTTGGCACTCTGCAAGTAAAGTAGATATACTGCATTTGGAATGTATGGGAAATCTGGAATTCTTCACCAAATTTCCAGGAAGGCCAGTAAATCCTGGATAGCATATAAACCCAAAATGGCAGAATGGGGGTATGCTTTCTGCATACCTTTCACACTTCTCTCAAACACGGGTTGACAAATAAATCGGTGTTGTCTCTTTCTTTTTCCTTTGTATCCATTCCACTGGTCAAGTTTTTGCATCTTGGGAAGAAATTACTAGTTTTTTCTTAGGAATCTTTCCTTGGCCATTTGTGGTCCAGATATCTCTCAAGAACATTCTGAATAGCCCATGGAAGCTGGGGTAATGTTGACAAAGTTTAATACCCTGTATGGTGGTGCTGACTGGCCAGGCATGGGTGTCAGCCAATGAGAATGGACACTGGCTGTAAGCACAGAGCCTGGCTGTTCTATTACTGACCAACTGTTCATCAATCAGCCCCTAACCTTGTGTGATGGTGTTGTGGCAGGCACACTAAAGGAACCTGTGACCTCCTGCACATTCTCCCCTGTGCTAACATATACTCAGTCAGAGGCCCAAATATTCACTTTCTCCCTGTGACAGGTGTAGATTAAAATCTGTGGGGCTTTTTTATTGGGGGGGGGGCTCTTTATGGAATAGTATTACTTGCATTTCAAACCCTGCTGATTAATCTCATATAGTTGAAATTCTTGTTATCTTTCACTCTTTATTTTTTGAGATTGGTTTGAATCGGGTATGTTTCTTCTCACTTTAAAAAAACATTAATTAAATCTAGCCTGTCCTGCAAACTTACTCATGGGTCTCAATGAAAGATCAGCTCATCTTCACCAGAATATTTAGCTACCTGATTCCACTACCTCTGTTTATTGCCAATTGATGGTCTCTCTCGATTTTGAGATTGTAAATCCAGATCCCAGTGTCTGCACTGAAGTCCTTGAATGCATCCCACCCTCCACTCATCATTTCTTACACCTCTCCTTAACTATAACCTTAGATCTTCTGCCACGGTTCAAGCCTATCTGCCCAGTGGAGCTGGTCAGCACTTATGGCAAAAGCCATTAATTGCCCTTCTGTATTTATGCTTGCCTTTTTCTTTTTATAGTAGAACTCTAGTTTTATCAAGGCACATGGCCAAATCAACCTTTCTTGAAGTTTGCTCTGGCTAACGCTATGTAAGCAAAACTAATGAATGCAAATTACCAAGTCGAGGTTTTTGCTTTTTAATAGAAAATTATGGCTATGGAGCTGGCAAGACAGCCTCCACCATACAGATAAAGTCATTACTCTATGGAACTGGGGAACAACGAGCAACCTGGCTTCCTAAAGACTTCAAGTATTAGACTGTGAGTTCTGCAAGGAGTGAAGGAAAAGAGAGTTCTGCATGGAGTGAAGGAAAAGAGAAGAGAAGAGAAGAGAAGAGAAGAGAAGAGAAGAGAAGGAGGGAGGGAGGAAGGAAGGAGAGAAAGAAAGAAAAGAGAAAGAGAAAGAAGGAAGGAAGGAAGGAGAGGCAGAGAGAGAGGGAAGGGAAGGGAAGGGAAGGGAAGGGAAGGGAAGGGAAGGGAAGGGGGAAGGGAAGGGAAGGGAAGGGAAGGGGGAAGGGAAGGGAAGGGAAGGGAAGGGAAGGGAAGGGAAGAGAAAAGACCTCATGTAGCAGAATCACCTACCCACCCTGGACCACATTCATTTTTCTCAACTTTATGTGGCATAGGATTCAACTTTTCTGTATTTTTTGGAGAGTCTCTTTTCACAGGAGCTTTATCCATACCTAATACATCAGCATATATGAAACACTGCAGTACTATTTCTAGGTTAAAGATCAGCATATTGGGCTGGGCACGGTGGCTCATGCCTATAACCCCAGCACTTTGGGAGGCCAAGGGGGGCAGATCACCTGAGGTCGGGAGTTCGAAACCAGCCTGGCCAACACAGAGAAACCCTGTCTCTACTAAAAATACCAAATTAGCCGGGCATGGTGGCGCATGCCTGTAATCCCAGCTACTCGGGAGGCTGAGGCAGAAGTGCTTGAACCTGGGAAGCGGAGGTAGCAGTGAGCCGAAATTGCACCATTGCACTCCAGCCTGGGCATCACAGAGAGACTCTATCTCAAAAAAAAAAAAAAAAAAAAAAAAAAAAAAAAAAAAAAAATTAAAAAATTTCCAAATAAAGTGAATTGTTAAACTCACTGAATTGCTAAGCCTTGTCCAATTTGGACTGAACACGTTTTTCTAGGATGACAGTCAAATGACTTAGCAATTTATACAATTTGGGCTGACCAGAATAGTTCTGCTAATAACTTCAGATCAGCATGCAATGATCTACACTATCTCTGCCATTGGTTGACTAAAAGATGAGTCAATTAAGAAGAAAGAAGATTGGAAAGTGATCCAAAAACAGTGCCATTGGAATGCACTGAATTTTACTTGCTCTGTTCTAAGGATCTGTATTCCCCTAGGCAGGCAGTTCTCCTTGCCCTGAGGTCTTCTTCATTCCTGTTCTCACAGGGAACCGTTGCTTTTTAAATTCCTCCCCTCAACTGAAACCATGAGCTGGATTATGTAGCAGTCCCCACCTGAGTGTTGTTTGGACCTGAATGCCTGGAGGCCATGTCACGTTTCGGATATATTAAGAACAGATTCCCTACCCAGGGCTTCTAACAAAGGATATAAACTCCCAGGTGATGAAAGCCCTAACCCGCTGTAGTTTTTTGCTCCCTCCCTCTCCAACAGTAGCCCCCACCAAGAAATAGGAATGTATCACCTTTATGTGTGTGTGTGTGTTTTTTTTTTTTTTTTAGGAGTTTCGCTCTTGTTGCCCAGGCTAGAGTACAATGGCTCGATCTAGGTTCACCATAACTGAGTAGCTGGGATTACAGGCATGCGCCACCCTGCCGGGCTAATTTTGTATTTTTAGTAGAGATGGGACTTCTCCACGTTGATCAGGCTGGTCTCGAACTCCTGACCTCAGTGACCCGCCTGCCTCGGCCTCCCAAAGTGCTGGGATTACAGGCGTGAGCCACCACGCCCGGCCACTTTTAACCGTTTTTATACTTCTATAGCAAATATGACAAAAGGTTCACAATTGGTAATGTGAGGGTGGTGACTACTTTGGAGCTTGTGGGCTTTTCAATTTTTTTGTATGCTTGAACTATTATTGAAATTTTATGAAACATTTATAAACTTATGAGATATTTTATCCTTAATATTTGTAATTAAATATGAATATAACAATATTTGTAAAGAAGCCATCAAAAACTCTAAGTGACTTTTACAATTGCAAAAAATAAAATGAACTCAATGGGCTACTTGATTTGTTACAATTAGCTTTCTATGATGTCACTATCAGGTTAAGGAAATCTGATTTTTTTCCATGTAAGTCTTCCTTTTAAAAACTGTTAATGATGTTTATCTTTCTTTCAGAACTGTTTCCACAATGTATGGATTATCTCTGGATAATGCTCCAATCAGAGATTACTACTAATTATAACACTGACTTTCCTCACAAGCAAAATATTGGGCATTCCTTTTTAAATGCTGCTTACTTCATTTCAAGTTTGATTTTAAGAAACACTAGGAATGTAGCTTTATTTTATTTCTGTTGAATTTCTTTGATTATTCATCAGGTCTGTCTCTATAAAAACAAATTTTATTTATCTTGATTGAATTTCATTTTTCAACTTCTCAAAGAAGTAAAACCCTACGATGTCAACATTGTTTCCTAATAAACGGATAAAATTGTTATAGAAGTAAACAGAGGCTTGGATACCTGAGAAAAAATATTGGAAATCCTCTCACACAATAGTTGGTCAAATCCTAGGAACGTTCTGTTTGCAAGATGAAAGGAGTTCTGAATTGGATGGTGGTAACAGTTGCACAGCAATACGAATGTACTTAATACCACCAAACTGTACACCTAAAAATGGCAAAGGTGGTAAACTTCATGTTTTGTGTATTTTACCACAATTTAAAAATGTGTTATTAAATTAAGAAAACAAACTAGGAATGGCCACTGGCTTTGTTAAAATTGATCTAAATTGATGAAGCCTCCCTTTTGATAAGGTAAAAGCTGAAAAAGGAGCATTAGTTAAAACCTACCTCAAGAGTAATGAGCCCATCTTTATGACATACTCAGGATAGAGGGAGAAAAGTGATCTGAACTTGACCACAGTGAACTGTCTGGAAAGGTAATTGAGCTGACAGGATGTGGTGGCTCATGCCTCTAATTCCAGCCTTTTGGGAGCAAGGCAGCAGGATTGCTTGAGCCCAGGAGTTTTAGACCAGCCTGGTCAACAGAGCAAGATCCCTATCTCTACAAAAGAAAAACTTTTTTTTTTTTTTTTTAAGAAAAATAAAAGGTAACTGAAGGAATGAAGTTAATCAGTTCTCAACTTCTCCAAGTAATTCAAAGTTAAGTAGTGCCTTAAAATATAATAATAAAGTAATAGGTACTTTAAGAGGCTGAAAATGGTAAAGTACTTCCCAAACACCGATTCAGGGAAAGAATTGAGGGGTCATTAAAAAAAAAATCAACATACAGTCTGAGGGCTGTGTAAAGACAGAGAGAAGGAAGTCCTCAACTTCAAGTTCAGCTAGCCAGTCCCCTTATGCCAATGATTATGTGACTGCGAAAGCCCCCCCTTTTTTTCACTACAAGACACTTGCTTTCTTCTATCCACTCCTGCTTCTCCCTGACTCCCAGCAGAAGCTGCCAGTGATAACTTAAACTCTGCAAATGAGCAACTTGAGGGCAATTATTTTGTTTGCTGCACTCTAGGGCAATGGTTTTCAAAGTGTAGTCCCCAGACCAGCCCCATCCACATCAACCTGGGAACTTGTTAGTAATGCTAATTCTTAGACTCCACCCAAGACCTACTGAATGGGAAACTCTAGGGGTGAAGCCCAGAGTGCTCTTTTACCATGTTCTCCAGGAGACTCTGATGCGTGCTAAAATTGGAGAATCGTTGTTCTTGATTCTCAGATGTGTGAAGGGCTTGAGGACCCAAACTGAGGCTTTGATTCTCAAGGGACCTCAAAAACCCTTTGAATTGGTAGTGTGATCTTCAGTCTTCCAAAGAAGTATTTCCCAGAGAAATACGGTCTTGGTTTTCTGTAACAAACTTCCAGGGGTAGACAGCTAAGATTTTTTGAGTGCAATAACTAGATACATGTACTGTGATAAGTACTTATCCTATTGTAGTAGCAATAGTCAATACATGGCTGGGCGTGGTGGCTCACACCTGTAATCCTAGCACTTTGGGAGGCTAAGGCGGGCGGATCACCCGAGGTCAGGAGTTCAAGACTAGCCTGGCCAACATGGTGGAATCCCGTCTCTAATAAAATACAAAAATTAGCCGGGCATGATGGCGAGTGCCTGTAATCCCAGCTACTCAGGAGGCTGAGATGGGGGAATCGTTTGAGCCTGGGAGATGGTGGTCGCAGTGAGCCGAGATCACGCCACTGCACTTCAGCCTGGGTGGCTGAGCAAGACTCCATCTCAAAAAAAAAAAAAATAATAATAATAATCAGTATGTTTCCCAAGTAAAGAAACTTAAACTTAGAATAAGTTATTTGATGTGGGTCATAAGTCAGTGACGAAGCCAGAATTCAAAGCCATTCAGGCTGAGTCTACTGTACTGCTTGATTTGCTTGTCCTGTGAAAAGAACCTGTGTAAAACACAGCTCTAGGCTGAAAATTTCTGCTTAGACTTCTTATTAAGAAGACCTAGACTTGGGACCCTTTCTTGCACCTTGGGCTTTTTGAATTCTCTGCAAAAGTTAGTGTTTGCTTGAGTTTCTCCATGAGTGTACATGCTGAGATTATCTTGATTTACTTCTTGGGTCCATAGTTTGTTTGTTTGTTTGTTTGTTAAGGTACCATTACCTGTCTTTTAGCACTGGGCTTGTGATGCCATGGAAATAACATAGTAGATAAAAAGATATGTATATATGATATTGCATTTTGTTCTTTGGCAGTTGTTACTGAATTATAACAATAATTTTGTTTACAAATAACGGTAATTAGAAAACTGTTAATTACATTTCAGACGAAACATCAGTTCAGTGGTACTTAAATTCAAAATAAAACAACATAATTTATAAATGAAAAGGTAATAGTATACAACCGATCATGTTGAAATGATCAGTTATAAAAATAATTTTCTTAGAATTTTTTCTTCTTTAAGATAGGTAATTATTGTAAAATTATGTGTCTTGTATTAAAAATAAAAAGGGAAATGTTTCATGCACACATGGTCCTACTAAAATCCCAAAACTTTAGGTACTTATTTGGTCCTTTACACAAGGAAGCAATCAACACTATCACACTATCATCATATATTAGCATTTTTAAGTCTACCCAGCCTTTGCTTACAAGATGTGGTTCTACCACATTCATGGTAAACACCATTAAAGATTTTTTTTTTTTTGAGTCAGAGTTTCACTCTAGCTGCCCAGGCTGGAGTGCAATGGCGCAATCTTGGCTCACCACAACCTCTGCCTCCTGGGTTCAACCGATTCTCCTGCCTCAGCCTCCCGAGTAGTTGGGATTACAGGGATGCGCCACCACACCTGGCTAATTTTGTAGTTTTAGTAGAAATGGGGTTTCTCCATGTTGGTCATCAGGCTTGTCTCAAACTCCCAACCTCAGGTGATCCGTCTGCCTCAGCCTCCCAAAGTGCTGGGATTACAGGTGTGAGCCACCATGCCCAGCAAGAAATTTTTTAAAGTACTAAACTAGGTTTATTCCTAAACATGTCTACTCGCTTTGATAAAATATTAAGGTCTAGTTATAACTAGCACTAAGTACTTCAAAATAGATTAGAGTTTAAATATTAAGAATTGACATGTCATATACCTTCCATATAGAAAGTGTTCATTTTAAACATTTAAACATTTTAAACATGGATATTCAATGTCAAAATGTACATATTAATAAAACTATATAGTACTCTGTGAAAAACTATCAGCATTGAAAGATTTGCACCTGGTTAGAGGAAAAGATAGCTAACCTCGACTTTTACTAAAACTGTACATGTCTTTTGAAAAAAAAATCCCAAGAAGCAATTAAAAAATACTTCATATTGAAAGAGCTAATAGATTAGTAATCTCAAAAGGATTAGAGAACACAAATGCAATATAATAAAAATATCATTTGATATAAGAATGCATAAACTCTCCACTGGGCCAGTTAGATGAAGTGGGAAATACTCAGCTGCCTTACTTGGGACAAGCTCAAAAGTTGGATTAGGTCTTCGAAATAAGCAGATGACCTACGAATAAGAGGATTCAGTAGGCTTCTCTAATATTATACCATTACCCCTACTTCTCTTGGAACAAAAATCATTCGATCTGGGGAGACTATAGGTGAAAGGGAAATTTGACACTTGCAGAGATTTAGTTTTAGTTTGCTTTGTAATGCATTACCCATAGCAAATTTATCTCTATCTTTAGGAATAAAGATGACATCTGTCATGAAGCTTCTTACATTTTTTGTTTGCTGCTTCCAGTGTCATATATCTGACATGTGATAACCTCCCTCTATTAACTCTAATGTTAGAGAGAAGGTTTTATTCACTTTGGCTACCTACATGTCTATTCTTCATCTAGAATTATAGTGTCTGTTTCTGACACTGAACACACATTTTAAGAATCATCTTTTAAAATTACCTTTATTATGTATACTTAGGCATCAGAAAATTAATTTTGTTTTGTTTTGTTTTTGAGACAAGGTCTTGCTCTGTTGTCCAGGCTGGAGTACAGTGGTGCGATTATGGCTTACTGCGGCCTCAACCTCCTAGGCTCAAGCTATCCTCCTGCCTCAACTGCCCAAGTAGCTGGGACTATAGGTGCATTTCACCACACTCAACTAATTTTTTAAACTATTTTTTAGAGACAGGGTCTTCCTATGTTGCCCGGGTTGAAAAAATTAAAATATACAAATTCAAGTGGCCTCGTTTTATGTGGATACCTTATTGCCTGCCCCTGAGGCATTAATAACATTTTATATCACAGTAATTTTTTTGTGGCTAAAGATTAAATCCTGAAGCATTTTTTTGCAATCATCTTTGCTAGAGTTTAAAAAATAGTGTTGACAAAGATGTTGTCTTAGTTGTTACTGACAGCTGTTAAAATGCTGCTAAAAATATAGTGCCAACTACTGAAAAGCTAACTGCTCCTGTGAAGTCCTAATGAGAAATTCTAAATGAGTGTTTCATCAAGTTCAACAGAGACTTACGTTTCCCACACCTGACCCACTGGATTGTCTCACTCTTTTTGTGGTTGTTACTGTACTATATTACAGAAACAGCTTCAAGGCATAATTTTAATGAGCACACAAATCATGCAATTATTTATGCAAGATTAGCACAGTTATTTAAAGGTGATGAATTTCTTGTACTAAACCAAGAATATATGAAAAAAAAAAGAGGAGAAACTGAAAATGTCTTTATTTTTATTAAAATATACTGCTCTAAGTTCCTCCCCCTTTTCAACTACTGTACATTATTTCTAAATTTAGAACATCAGTGTAGGCACAGTGAAATCTGATTTGCTTCTAATAATATGGCATACTAATTGTGATGCATGTGCTGTTTGGTGCTCTGTCATCTCAAAATCTAGCCATAAAAATGTATTAAGTTTGCATATTTTCTATTTAAAATGACTACAAATGGAATTAAGGTAGACAGATGAATAAACAGTAAGGTAAACAAATACAGAAATTAATGAATAACCAAAGCTAATAAAAATATTCCAAGTAGTCTAGAAAATTGAATTTGGGCTATTTTGGATATTAACAAAAACCCTGATACGTTTTGTATTTATCTTCTGGTCCACAATTTCTTATTTGCTTGCAGTGTTTATAAACTGTAACATGTGTGTTTTGCAATAAACAAAGAAGAAGTTTTATCTTATATTATTCCTCTATTCATCTTCTCTCTCCAACACCCCCCTCCTTTCTGTTTCTGACTCTCCCTGTCTTTCTCAACTCTTTCCAACAGCTGGTAAGAGACTGAGAAGAAAAAAAAAAAAAAATCCCAGCTTTTTAGAAAGAAAGAAAAATGCCAGCATGGCTAGGCTTATTAATGAAGTTAACTAGGACCAAATGCTTAGCCCTTAACTTTTAAAAATTATTGAATATGATTACATTATATGATACCTATTGGTCTTTACTTTCTTGTCAGTAAATACATAATGGAGAGGTATATAATACATTTCAATATATACATGTTCAATTTTTTTTGGCTTATAATTTTACAGCTTAACTCCATGGTTTTCCCCCACCCCTCAGTGTCAGCTGTTGAAGGAATGGATTCGGAGCGGAGAACTAAGGGGTGGCTCTGCTAAAGCTGAAATAGAGAGCTAGGGAGGATTTTTTCCAACATAAACTTAGATGATATTAGGCTTTGTATCTGAAGTTACATAATAGAGGATGTGATGTCACACATGTAAATTGCAAACGCTGAGTCGTGCACTTTAGTGGCAAACCTCAGGGAGTTTGACATTAATGGGATGGGGGAGGGAGGTGTCCCGAGGTTCAGCGACTGTGAATAGAGGGAGAGCAATTGTCAAAAGGGAGATGTCTGATGCTGCTTCAAGCTTTCAGCTATTTGGCAGCTACATAGGAGACAAAGTTAACGTTCTTTTCCATGCGATAATTCTCCTTTCTTTTTATTTTTCTTGAAAAAAATTCTATCCTTTTGCAAGGAAAAAATACACTTACGTAAAAAGACGAAAGCAACAAACTTTGTTAAGAGACACCTCAGAAAACGACTAAATATTGGCATTGCTAGGCACACATATTTCTGAGTTGATCGGGCTCTCTATAAATGGGCATTGGAATGAAGAGTATTCCTAACTATCTAAAAACCCATCTTCTTTTAAGAGATCTCTCTGAGGCATCACTTGCAAAACCAGTGTCACCTTCTCTTCAGATGAGGGAGACTCGGATCTTATCCCAAAGCTGTTCACTTTTCAGCGTGTCACAGGACCACCTTTTGTCTTACAGTCAGCAGAGGAAAATATAGAAGTTGTTTACCTGGGGGAAACTTAATCATTGAAATGTTTGGGCAATTGTTTAAAGACTCAGATATCAAAAACCAAATAAAGCTTTGCCTATTAATAATTGCAAGATCCCCTAACATCTCTCCCAAGGGATAAGATAAGCTGATACTGTAAATAAGGGCAAATGGACTCCCCACAGGCTATTTTGTGAAAAAGTTTCAAAGGAATATCCATATCTGCTTAAAAATTCAATCTTAGCTTTATAATACCAAGCTGTTTTAAAAGCAGGGAAGATGAAAATTTGAGAACAGTTTGTGCGTGTGTGTGTGTGTGCAGGTAAAATGGCCAAAAAAAAAAAAAAAAAACACAGGAAGAAATCTTATAAATTTCTAAAATGTTACAGTTATAATAACCCCACTGTACACCCTAGTTTGTTCAAGCTGTCCTTAATTGAAATCACTGATTAAAATAGTGCTGGGAGTACCTAGCTTAAGAATTGTTACAGAAAATCATTTTGTAAAGGGGGAAAGAATAATCAATGCCCAATTTATAAGTTTTGGAAGCAATTAACATTATATAGGTTACCTTAACTGGGGAGTTCTTTTTATCCAACATTGTGTTATGAAAAATTTCAAACACACAAAAAAGTTGAAGGAACTTTACAGCGAACACCTGTATACTTAGCACGTACATTCTACTATTAATATTGTACTACCAACATGCTTTATCACACATCTATCCATCCTTCTGTCCATTTTATCAATCCACCAATGTCACTGCGTTTTATTTTTGATGCACGCATTTCCAAATTAGTTTGCAGACATCAGTACACTTCTAAATGGTTCTTTTTAAAAACTCACTGAATATTTTTCAAACTATCTGATATGTAAATATTTTCCTGATCACCATCTAAAGATATACCTCAAGAATGCCGTAAATATGAACCTAGAAGCCTTTCCTACAAATAAAAGCCAAAAGGTTGCTTTACTAGAGGTGAAAATGTTACCTTGAGCCATCTAAGAACCAAGTCGTGCCAAAACTGTGTAGGTGATGGAGGCAATGGGAAGCTCGCTGTTAGGACACTGGGAATGTGGAAGGAGAAAGGCAGTGATAGTTTTAACAGGGCAGCTCGGTGTTTAACACGGGTCTATGTGGGAAGGGATTAGCAACTTTCACAGCTATTTAGGAATAAAACGGGAAAGAACCCAAAGAAGGGCGGAGGTGGAGGGGGGCAACAGAACCCGCAGAAAAAGGAGTGTTAAACCAGAAAAGGGGTGTGTGTGCGGTCAGTTCGCGGGGTTTAACTGAGTCAAAAGGAACCACAGCAGGGGAGTGGTAATGACACTCACACTTCTTCCCCCTCCCAAGCCCCCAATCTTCCATCTAAGGGTATGTGTAACGGTGCGGGGGAAGAGTCTGGGGCAGAAGCGTACCTCGCACACGCGCGTGAACACGCGCGCACACACATGCACACGCATACATATCTCCTGACGTGGTGATCTGCGTGGCCGGGGTGGGGGCGTGGGACTCCGGGGAGGCTCCGCAGAGGGGCAGCGGGCGCGGGAGAATCCCGGGATCCGGGTTCACTCATCCATCCTCCGGTCCCCCGCCGCGTGCCAGCGCGCCGCCGGCCGCCCGCCTGCCGGGCCCAGTCGCCCCCCTTTCACTTTCGCGTCTGCGTAGGTGTCTGCCCGGGCGGGCGCGAGGGCGCGGGGGCGCGCCAGGCGACGCGGGGGCGCGCGGCGCGCCGCGAGCAGAGGGGGAGGGGTCCCGGCGCTCGGCCCCTTCCTTGGTTTGCCCCGCCGAGCCGCCTCCGCGGGCGTCTGAGCCGCCGTCAGAGCGAGGGGACCGGTCGCGACCGCCGCGCCCCAGCCAGTTCCCCACACGCCTCGGCGCGCAGACGCCCGCTCCCTCCTCGGCGCCCCCCCACGGCGGGGGTGGGGCAGAGGCGCGGCGAGCCCGAGAGGGGCGGGGAGAGGAGCAGCCTCGCGGGGTGGGCAGCCCGGGAGCAGGAAAAGAAAACTTTTCCCTCCGGCCCCCCGCGCGTGGTCCCCAGCCTTCGCCTCCCCCCGCAGGTGGGAACTGCACCTGAGGCCGGGCGCGAGGTCAGGGCCAGACTTTGAAGGGCTGCGGGCAGGGCTGAAGGAGGTGCGTGCATTTGGGCTCAGTTTTCGTTCGGCCTCCGGGTTGTCAGTGACCGTAGTGGGAGGGCGGCCGCCGGCGCCCCTTCCCGTTTCCCACCGGCTGGTGGCCGGACGCGGTGCCACCTCCTCCCGCTCCTGAGGGTGTGACCCGGGGAGGGGGGCGCAGGCTCCCCCTGCGACCGCCCCCTCCTACACGCGCTTGGCCGCCCGACCTGTCACCGGCTACCCCGGGCCGGGGGAGGGGGCGCGGAGAGCGGCGCTGCGGAGCGGCGGGCGCGGGATCCTCCCGCCGGACTCCCCGGCTCCCAGGGACGCCGCCGCCGTCAACGCCGGGCGGACGCGCAGCCCCGGGAGAGGAGCCCGCCTGAGGCCCGGCCGCCGCCGCTGGGGGCGGGCGGGTGCCCGCGTCCCCCTCTGCGCGATTTGGCGCCGCTGCCTCGCCGCCTCTTGTAGGGTAACAGCACTATTGCTCTACCCACCGTCAGCAGGGCGACTGCTGGGATTATCATCCTCTCCGTCCTCACCGCCGATCAGCCAATATTGGACTTGCTGGTGGCGGCGGCAGCAGCGGCGGCGGGAGTCTCGCCGTCCCCCTTCCCCCGCCCCAGCCTCCCCACCATGTCCTAGAAAAGGTGAGTGCAGCGACAGTCACTTTGCGCTGACAGCGGCGAGAGGGGTCCGGAGAGCGCAGGGGCGGCCCCGGGCTAGGCAGGTTGCGCGCCGAGGGCAGAGGGCGCGGGTTGGCGAGCGGAGGTGGGATGCGGGTAGGAGACGAGTTGCCCGCTGGCGGCCCTGGGGCAAGGGTGCTGGGTGGCGGGCGAGCGATCGCGGCGGCTGCCCCTGCACGGTTCTAACCTAGATTTTGCAAGAAGCTGAGATCCAGGGCAAGACCGGCCCTCCTCAAAGGAGGTAAAAACTTAGTAAAAGAGACACGTCCTTTCCTTTAATAATGAATAATTCGGCAACGCTTGAGGAACCGCCGCCGCCTCTCTTGCCCAGGCTCTAGGTCCGGGACTCCCCTTGCTCCCGCCCGCCGCCAGCGCTCTGCCGGGGTGCGATGGATGTCCGGCTGGCAGGGACGGGAGAGTGCGCGTGACGGTGGGTCCCTTGGGAAAGTTGGGATGCTCGGCGGGGACTCTTGGCTGTGGGGACGGCGGGGGCAGCTCCGCGCTGGGGACCGAGGAGCATTAGAGTCGGGGGTCAGGAGCAGCTCGTGGCGCCGCCGCTGTCGCCCCTTTCTCCAGGGAGTTCCCGACTGGAGCGGCTGAGAGTTCAAGTCTCCCTGGGTTAGGGGTCGGGAATCCCGAAGCTTAACTAACTGTAAGGAGAGGAGGGGCCTTTGGGCACAGGGTGTCCCCCCGCCCCCAGCCTCGGGCTTTGGCGGGCGCTAAGCGAGGGTAAGGCGGGAGGCCGCACAGCTGCCGCCGCCGGGCTGTGGGTCGCCGAGGGCCGGGGACCAGATTTAGGTGTATACGTCACTGATGCTGACTCCGGGCCAGCGGGGAGCCTAAAACGGGGCCTTATACGCGGAGCCTAAAAGTCCTTAGAAATCAAAGTTAAGAACCCCATCCTTTTGCTTAGTAACTGCAGCATTTGGGTGGGCGGGAGGAGAATCGAGGAGGGGGCGGTTGGAGGGAAACCGAAATTTCTTCATGCAGACAACCGATCCTTCGAAAACAGTTTGGTTCCTTCCCCCCTCCTGCCTGTTTCTCCCACTTATGTGACCCACCCCCTCCACCCATTATAACGTGAATATCCTCGATGGTAAGCTTGCTTTCAAATTGAACTAGTGGAAAAATCCAATACTAAAGTAGTAAGTATAGTGACAAAATTTTGAGGAAGTAGAGGAGCAGCTCTTGACTCTGGCACTTTTTTCATTTTTCTTTTTCTTTCTTTTGATTTTTCTTTTTTGTTTGTTTGTTTGGTTAGGGGTCTAAGGGATGGGAGGAAGGCTGTGTTTAAAGGGTTTTTCCAGCACGGTTAAAACAAGTACATTCAAATCGAGTGGGAACGTGATCGTCTTGCTCGCTGGCAGCGAAGGCTGCTGCTGCTCTGCTGAGAGGTAACTCTGGAGACAGTGGAAAGGGGCTGAGAGAGGAACCTCGGGGGTCGGTGATCCCACCCAGAGTCCTCCCCGCGCGCGGACGCTGCTGGGCGGCGCCAGGGTCTGGGCTGCAGCTCACCTGGCGCTGCAGGTGGAGAGCGTGAGGGGACGACACTTTGCTCGCGGAAAAACCGACTTCTTCCGCGTCCCCACACTTTTCACATCTCTCCAGATATCCTGGGGTCGGCCAGAAGGAGAGCAGGGTGGACGTAAGCAAGTTTGGGCGGCCAAGCGATGGGGGTGGGGGCAGCGTGCGGAGGCCGCCTGATGTAGCCACCGCCCGGCACCCCAGGATCCTGTCGCGGCTGCGGCTTTAAGGAAGCTGCCGAGTCCAGGCTGTGTCGCAGCAACTTTGTATCAGTCATGTCGCCCGCCTGGTGACTGACAGCTTGGATTGTCCAATAAGAAGCCCGCCTGACCCGTGCAGCGTGGAGCCTTGTTTCTCTTCGGGCCAATAGGAAGGGTTCAGGGGGGCGGGATAGCAACCTGAACTTTATCTGGACATGTGACCCGCTTTTAAAAGGGCCAGCCCTCCAGCTGGCCCACTCCCCCTCTGGGCTTTCGCCCGCCCTCTCTCCCTCCCTTTCTTGCCCGCTCTGGCCCTGCCCCTGCCCCCTCCTTTCAGCCCCTCCGCGCCCGGGGTGTCATTGGGCCCGGGAGACTGGAGCCAACTTCAGGCTGCTCAGAGGAAGCCCGTGCAGTCAGTCACCTGGGTGCAAGAGCGTTGCTGCCTCGGGCTCTCCCTCTGCAGGGAGAGCGGCACTCGCTGGCCTGGATGTGGTTGGATTTAGGGGGGCTCCGCAGCAGGGGTTTCGTGGCGGTGGCAAGCGCTGCAACAGGTAGACGGCGACAGACGGACCCCGGCCGAGGCAGGTGTGTAGGGGCGCGCGGCAGGGCAAAGCTTGCCCTGCTCAGCGTGCGGCCGCGGCGCGGGAGCGTGCACTTTGCAGGGAGAAGTGGCTGCGTAATCCGGAGGCACAGTCAGTATGGTGCTGTGTGCTTGTTGTTTTGTTTTGGTTTTCCACTTTTCTCCCCTTTTGGCCGCCAGAGGACTATTTTGGGAAAGTTTGGCCACTTTGGATAAATGCCCTCTAACTAGCAGCTTTTGACTGCCTTTGGCAGTGGGAGGTCTACCACGCTTCCCTTTCCCCGAAGATGAATTTCGGATCATTTTCCCTGTACAATTTTTAAAGGACGTTTGAATACTATTTCTTTCCTTTATCAATTGCGGAAGCTCCCAATTCTCAGCCGGAGGTGTAGCGGAAAGGGCAGTTGAAGGAGATATAGATCCTAATAGATCCTGTATAAAAGGGGCTCTGGAAATTCGTGCATTTCCCGTTCCCTAGCATTCGCGAAACTCTTGAGACAGGCTACGCTTCCTATGGCATCAGTTGGAATTTTAAGGGCAAGGGAGAAGGGACGAAGCTTCTTTTGGTGGCATCCTTACTCTGCTACTGAATTTTAGGTGCGTGGCTTTGCCTACTCAATTTAAACAGACCAGGTTTAAATAATAATGGTTTATGGCACCATCAATTTTAATTATTTATTATGACATAGGAGTTAGGAAAACTTTTGATAGCAGACGAGCTTTTGAAACCGCCGAATTTTAAAGGCACCAAATTGCTTCTTAACATTTTGTATTGCCATTTCTCTAGGTGCTGTTATTGATGATATTTACATAGTAATGATAACAGCATTCTCCATCTGTGAAGTCCTGCTGTGAAGTTTTAATTTTATGTTTGACATTGTGGCAGCTATCGTGGAAAAGCTTGAGAGAAGTTTTAAAAAATAATTTAAAGTGGAGCTTTTTCCTTTAAGGGAGGCATAGTTTTGTTTGGCGATTTTTGGAAAGATCAGGTGGCTCTGTAAATTAGGTGAGTGAATAGAAATCAGGTGTGCTCAGTTCTAACTGGTTCTCCCGCTCTCTTAGGTGACCTTGGGCAGATTTCTATCATTTACCTCATCTATAAAAGAGAGGAACATAATAGTTCTGTAGTGGGGAATGACAAAAAATAGGTACGTATAGTGAACTTTCACAACTATGCAGCCTAGAGATGATTGTGAGATTCTTAAGCGTTAGTCTTTAAGGTGCCATATTATAGTGAAATAAATATTAAAAATGATGCCTTTTCTATCATTTCCATCATGATGAGATTGGGTTTTGGGGGATACTAAAAGTGAAAGTGTTTCCAGATAAAATACAAATTCGCAAGGATCTTTGTTAATATTCATGAAAAAAGTACTTCCTTATGGAAAAGGGCAATTTAACGCAGACTGTTGTGAAAATAGCATTTCTTTTGTGTTTGAGAGCATATGTATGGCTTAAAGTAGCACCTCCACCAGTGCTTTTCCTTATGTGAATTTTTTTTTATGATTCGGGGTGAGGCCCATTTGCATGAAAATTAAAAGTTCATAATTTTTTTGCATTTTTCCTAAGAGAATCTTTGGTATGGTTTCCACTGTGAGGCAGGCAAGCCTGATTTTTGTTAGATTTGTATACCTCTATCAGCTTCATTTTATACTTTAGTAACAAAACCTTTTTCTTTATCCTGTAGATATTAAGTTCTATGAGGATCATATTCATCGACTAGTATTTTCAGTATTCACTAGTAAGTACGGGTTGACTGAAATTCTGCTCAAGCCATGGTCATTGTGCCAGTTCCAGAAAGACAGCCTCGGTTTCCTGGATGACATAGGACATAAATTCCTAACCGGACCCATTTGTTTACAGAAAAGACTAATTAAAATACTAGGGAGACTCAACGTAAAATATTTCAATAATGCTATTTTAAAAAATATCTGATCTTAAAAAAATGTTTGCGTGGAAGCCGTGCAGATGCTAGATGTCTTGTCTTTTGTGTTTGACTATTGCCAATCTGTATTGTTTCCTTTGTTGAGAGGTGCCTTAGGTTGGTAGACGAGAATACCTTAAACAAAGTAATTTAGATTTCAGCAAAACCTTTTGCAAATTCCTTAATGAGAATCCTGTCAATCATGTGGTGAAATACAGCCTATTCTATGTTATTAAGGGAGTTCAAGGTTAGCCAAATAGGACTAGGAGAGTTGTGATCAGCTGTATGATGTTAGCTAATAAGGTGCTACCTTGTCCAGGGCTTTAAGACTGTCTTTGCTGCCCATCATCTCCCATATAGATTCTCTTCAAGTCTTCTGTAGCCTCACAAACATGGGATTTGGTTCTTGCTTTAGGGCAGAGTGCCGAAAAGTGCAGAATCTTAGTAGATGTTCTTTGAGAAAAAGGTGCAGTGGTCAAATTATTTGAAGAATGCTGGATTAAAAAGTAAACAGAATCTCCCAGAGGTTTTGGTATGCAAATTTATATAGGGAAACCAAAAAAGCCAAGAGTGACCACCCTTCCCAAAGACAGTTTGGAAAATGGGTTTTGGAGAGAGGTCTGGGTGAGGGTCCCCCTTCAGACACAGGACAGAGAGCCCACTTGTCTATGACCAGGAAGAGAATGAGGCTGTGTGAGTGAGGCAGAGTGTGCCAGTGAAGGCCTTCGGGTAAGGTTGTTGAGACAAGAGTAACTTCCAGGCATCTGGTTAGATTGTGGTGCAGTTTGCCAAGAGAGTGAATGTGAATTTGGGGGTGGGTGGGGGGTGAGATGTGCAGAAAGTGTTCAGTTTTGAATACAAATAGACATATCGTGTTGTTTAATGAATTTGGTTCTGAACCATTTATACCTTAGCTATATAGTCATTCATCTTTAGTATGGGGAAGACAGAATATTCTTAGGTAGACATAGAAGCAGCACATAATATTTACTGCTATTTTTCAATACATAGCTATGACTAAATGGTTTTTTAGTAAAGCATAAAAGGCCAGTCTTAGCTATTTGGATCCCAATTCACTGTTTTTTAGTTCAGTTTTCTGTCAACTTTTACTTGGCTTTCATTCACACCAAATCTTTTGGCTGGAATTACCATTAATAGATAACTACCTCAACCTTTGTAATTTTATTTATTTCCTACTGTTTTGTGATTGATTTTTGATTAGGAATTTATAGGATGTTCTTTAAGTGAAAACATACTACATAATTGGTAGATTTTAATGTTTGGAAATTGAGTATTGATATTATAATAGTTGAAAATTTTTTGTGATCTATCTAATTGGGATACTGTAATGAAATTGATCATTTCTGCCCTTTCAGAACTTAAACTCTAGTGTAAAACACAGAAAAGTAAGAGGTAATTATAATACTTGGACAATTTGGACATTAAATTTCTTCATAGGGCTTTGTGCTATCTAATGCAAATTTACTTATGAGTCCAACTAAGATTTATCTTATGCAAATTTATTTAGTAGCATTATTTTTCAATGTTAATACATGTTCTGTAACAGAAGGACTTCCTGTTTTTTTGTTTGTTTGTTTGTTTTTTAAAACAAAGGGAAGGTAGGCAGGGTCAAGATAGTGGCAAAGAGGGGAAAGGATGAGAGGACTAAAATAAAGCTTGTATATAGAATTGCAGAAACAGCATCTTTTAGATCAGGACTTTTATTGAGCCATAGATTGTTTACAGACTTCGAGATGTTTGAAAACTGCATAATACAGATTTTAGGAGTTTTAAAATAGTAAAATGTAAAAATAAAATTTTACTGTGAGTGAGTTAATTTCCTTTAAGATGTGTTTCTTTAGAGTGGTGGTTGTCAGTCAAGGGTGATTTTGCCCCCCCATGGGCATTTGGTAATGTCTGGAGACATTTTCAGTTGTCACAACTGGGGAGGCGAAATACTACTGGCATCTAGTGGGTAGGGTTAGGGATACTGCTAAACACCTTAACAATGCATTGGGCAGACCTCCACAGCTAAGAATCATCAGGCCCAAAATGTCAATAGTGCCAAGATTGAGAAACTGATGTAGAGAGAGACTTGCTATCAAATTGTAGCTCCAACACTTAGTGGTTTGCCCGGTGCCTCAGTTTTCACACTTGTATTATTTGGATAATACTTTTATCAGTCATTCAGGGTTGTGTGTAAGGTTAAATGAGTTAATATACTGCATTAAATTATATGAGTAAGAATTATATCAATATAGCCTATTATGATGATTTTATCTGTGAAGTAAATTGATCTATAGAGTGCATGGATATGGTTGTATATCTGAAACAACCTTATGGGTTGCTTGAGGATGGGGATTGTGTCTCTTCTGTTTATCACTACCTATTCACTGACTGGTCTAAGGTCAAGGATGTAGCAAGCACTTGATAAATATTGTTGAATGAATGAACGAATGCTTAAATTTTCAGGGCTCCTCTCAGATTTCTCCATTTGCCATTGAGAGTAAACATTTTTGATTGTTGGTAGTCATTCTAGCAGAGGTAGCACTGGTACCATGCACAGGTCAGGGTGCATGTCAAAGTCATTGCCAAATACAGAGAAGACACCAGACATTCCTGAGTTGTCATACAGCCCCTCTGAGCTATGGACCATCTTAATCAGAATATATAGATCCTGACTTTTCAGAACTGACATTAAATTATCTTCATCACTAGTCTATCTTAAGAAAGTCTTACTTCTAAAAAAAATCACAAATTATTTTTCTATGATAACTCATTTGGTATGTTTGTGTTTGGAAAGAGTAACTTTAATTACATTTCCATATTGTTTTTAACACGGCCATGTATTAAATATGGAAGGCAGCTTCTATATGATCCATAGACTCCAAAGGCATTGGAGTCAGAAGATTGAGATTTAAACCCAACTTTGTCACTATGTCTTTGACTTTGGGCAAGCCACCCACTTCACTAAGTCCTCAGTTTCCTTTTTTTGCCTGCCTTAATTCCCAGAATTACTTTGAATGTCTAATATGTTAACATTTGTAAATATTTTTTGCAGACTCTAAAGACTGTATTATAGCAAACATGTTACTTTTATTTAGATCCAAAAGAGTTTTATATGATCGCTTCTCTTGTTCTGACATCTGGACAAGCTGTAGTCAATACTCTGTTATGTCAGCATCCAAAAAGGGAACAGTTTTAAATTGGCTAGAAATGTTGCTTATAATAAGTAGAAGGTGTTTCATGGCTCAGTAAATGCAATTTTAGAATTTCTTTTAGAGTAATATTGCTATAACTGACTCTAATTTTTTAATGTAAATTTATTTGTTAGTGATGGAGACCAAAGGCTACCACAGTCTCCCTGAAGGTCTAGATATGGAAAGACGGTGGGGTCAAGTTTCTCAGGCTGTGGAGCATTCTTCCCTGGGACCTACAGAGAGGACTGATGAGAATAACTACATGGAGATTGTCAACGTAAGCTGTGTTTCCGGTGCTATTCCAAACAACAGTACTCAAGGAAGCAGCAAAGAAAAACACGAACTACTCCCTTGCCTTCAGCAAGACAATAATCGGCCTGGGATTTTAACAGCTGATATTAAAACTGAGCTGGAATCTAAGGAACTTTCAGCAACTGTAGCTGAGTCCATGGGTTTATATATGGATTCTGTAAGAGATGCTGACTATTCCTATGAACAGCAGAACCAGCAAGGAAGCATGAGTCCAGCTAAGATTTATCAGAATGTTGAACAGCTGGTGAAATTTTACAAAGGAAATGGCCATCGTCCTTCCACTCTAAGTTGTGTGAACAGGCCCTTGAGATCATTTATGTCTGACTCTGGGAGCTCCATGAATGGTGGCGTCATGCGTGCCATTGTTAAAAGCCCTATCATGTGTCATGAGAAAAGCCCGTCTGTTTGCAGCCCTCTGAACATGACATCTTCAGTTTGCAGCCCTGCTGGAATCAACTCTGTGTCCTCCACCACAGCCAGCTTTGGCAGTTTTCCAGTGCACAGCCCAATCACCCAGGGAACTCCTCTGACATGCTCTCCTAATGTTGAAAATCGAGGCTCCAGGTCGCACAGCCCTGCACATGCTAGCAACGTGGGCTCTCCTCTCTCAAGTCCGTTAAGTAGCATGAAATCCTCAATTTCCAGCCCTCCAAGTCACTGCAGTGTAAAATCTCCAGTCTCCAGTCCCAATAACGTCACTCTGAGATCCTCTGTGTCTAGCCCTGCAAATATCAACAACTCAAGGTGCTCTGTTTCCAGCCCTTCCAACACTAATAACAGATCCACGCTTTCCAGTCCGGCAGCCAGTACTGTGGGATCTATCTGTAGCCCTGTAAACAATGCCTTCAGCTACACTGCTTCTGGCACCTCTGCTGGATCCAGTACATCACGGGATGTGGTTCCCAGTCCAGACACACAGGAGAAAGGTGCTCAAGAGGTCCCTTTTCCTAAGACTGAGGAAGTAGAGAGTGCCATCTCAAATGGTGTGACTGGCCAGCTTAATATTGTCCAGTACATAAAACCAGAACCAGATGGAGCTTTTAGCAGCTCATGTCTAGGAGGAAATAGCAAAATAAATTCGGATTCTCCATTCTCAGTACCAATAAAGCAAGAATCAACCAAGCATTCATGTTCGGGCACCTCTTTTAAAGGGAATCCAACAGTAAACCCATTTCCATTTATGGATGGCTCATATTTTTCTTTTATGGATGATAAAGACTATTATTCCCTATCAGGAATTTTAGGACCACCTGTGCCCGGCTTTGATGGTAACTGTGAAGGCAGCGGATTCCCAGTGGGTATTAAACAAGAACCAGATGATGGGAGCTATTACCCGGAGGCCAGCATCCCTTCCTCTGCCATTGTTGGAGTGAATTCAGGTGGACAGTCCTTCCACTACAGGATTGGTGCTCAGGGTACAATATCTTTATCGCGATCGGCTAGAGACCAATCTTTCCAACACCTGAGTTCCTTTCCTCCTGTCAATACTTTAGTGGAGTCATGGAAATCACATGGTGACCTGTCGTCTAGAAGAAGTGATGGGTATCCAGTCTTAGAATACATTCCAGAAAATGTATCAAGGTAAGTTGGTTTTCTCCATTTTTTTGAAAGTCATGGCTTTATACATGTTGAAGGTTAGCATTATCTTTACAGTCGATAAATTTAAACACATTTCAGATTACTGTTTTAAGGATGGTCATATGGTCCCTTTTGCATGTTGATATAATGTTATTTTTTTGAAGTAGAGGAAAAAAACGTTCTAAAATATCTACGTTGATTTTGAAGGGGCATATGTAGGTGTCCCCCACTCCCCATTGCCTGTTTTAGGTGTTTAGAAAATTTATGTTTTACTGGCAGTTACTATGTAAATATAGTAATTTTGCAGAAGAATACTTGATTTTTTTTTCCTTTAGCTGTTTGCTGGTTTACTAATATTGCTTGAAGTTAGTTTATTTGTGGTCTTAGTCCTTTTTTTATTATGGCTTTCTTTATTAATCATCACTTCATCGGTTGTGAAAAATAAAATTGAATCCTGTATTTGTTACCCACAAGCTTCCCTCCCTTCTGCCCTTTTCTGGGTAGGTTAATTATATGAAAGTTGTGGTTTTTCAATACAAATAAATCATTTCGTTAACTGTTGAGGGCTTTAAAGACTCAGCATATCTAAAATTACTAAGTGGACAATCTTGCTTTCTTACTTATATTGGAAGTGAAGTATGTCACTGCAGTTTTGAATTGGTATATTTATAACTTTTCAGATCTGCAAGAAGACATATTTTATTTACTGTAAAATATCTCTTGGCTTTCCTTGTTGCAGATATCATGTTGTATATATTTAGAAAAAACAAGGAAGAGGTTTTAGATATGACTATAAAGGGTGGTTCTAAGTTATACAGTGAATACTTGGGTTGGACTTTGCTTCAGTACTGTTTTTATGACATGGTTGTGATAAATTATTCCTTTATGGACTATATAAAGAATAGATTTCCTTGGTATAGTTCGTTCCTTTGGCATCCAGAACTATGTGGATATTTTCCTTTATTTCGTTAAAAATTATCTTGTGGGGAATATGTCCATCCCATTAACAGGATACAGGGTTTACATGTATTGCTGTGGCTTTCTCCTACTCTGTTTTTTTCCCAAACCAAAAGCAAAAATTTTAATTTATGTATTATTTTCATTGGCATTGCCTCAAACCTTGCTTTTCTTGCTTTTATGGAAGCAAACATTTCATAAAGGATACATTTTTATAGTTTCCCCATAGTATGAACTATTCAATCATATTCTAATGCTGTCTCTTTAAATTATAAGCCCTAACACAAGTCATGAGATAGCATGGCTGCCATCAGAACCAAACTGAGCTGTGTTTTACTGCTATTGCTTTGCTTTACTTTTAGAGAAGGAAATTTTTTCATGTGATGTGAATATTTTTGTAAATGATGTTTTTAGTAAACTGGTATGAGGTAGTATAGCCTGGTAGTTAACAGCATGACTGGTTGAAATCCCAACTCTGCTACTTAATTGTTTAATCTTCTCAGCTGTATAAAGGAATTAACTAGTACCCATCTCAAAGGTATTTAAGACAATTTAAGTGAGTTAATTTATGAGAAATACTTTGAATTCCTTTCGATATGTTAGTGTGCATTGTATATGTTTTAGCTATTATGAGATGGTTTTATACTTTTTAGTTTTCATATTTTTAGTTTTTTCCTTCATTATATGAAATTCCACAGAATCTTATAAATACTTAAAATATTTAAGCATTTATTAAATATTTGTTAATTTCTTACGATTAAGCTCATTTTTAAAAAATGATTATGCACTATACCTTTGTTATTACAGTTCTATTTATGCTTTGTTAGTTTTGAAAACTATTTCTTTGAATAATGATGTTTCTGGTAGAAATGTTACAGATGCAGTAAGCTAAAATGATTAGTTGTCTCTTATGTTTGTTTTATATCCCTGTTTCTACTATTTTAAATGTACTTTTCCTGCTCAACTCATGAAGCCCCTCCTGATGGTCCAAGGACCCACGCATAGCCTTAGACATGTTAGTATGAATTAGTGACCTTGAGCCTATCCGGCATTTGTGGGCACAGGAAGTGTTGTCTTGTGTCTCCTCTTTAGTATTCCAAAATTCCTTATGTGTTTGTTAATACAGTCAATAAGGATTCATTCTGCTTATATACGTACTGGTTTTGTGCCAGCTAAATTTCCTAAAAACTTTAACTTAAAGCTTTATAAGAGATTTGACAGCTCTTATAGATTAATGATTCTTTACAGCTTTTCTTGGTGAATAGTATCCAAACCTATTTGTTTTGATGATTATCAGAGTAAAAGCTCAAGGATCAGAGGAAATTTTGATGTTTTTCTAGAGTTCAGTCTACATGTTATAATATTTAAACTCTTCCAAGTATCATTCTTAGTCTCTTATTTTGAACAAAAAGCCCAACCTTTTTGCCTATTTCTTAAAATATGATGATAATTCATTTCGGGGAATGTTGAATAGATTAATGAATTAAATATCATAAAGGATTAAGGCAGGGTATACTGCTTCTAGGTTTAATAGTATCCTTTATCATTAGGTTGAACCTTGAACTACAGTATTTTCTGGTAGATCTCAAATCGTGGTTAGAGGGTTCCTGAGACCTTTTCAAGGAAGTTCACACAGTCAGAAATCATGCTTTGGTCGAATATCCACTCAAAATGGAACACAGACCAATGGATTTTGATATAATCGTGTAGGAAAAGTTCACTGATACTGTTTCAGATTCCACATTGAAACTAACCTTTAAAGAACTATTCAGTGTGAATTTTCAGTATAATATCAAAGATTCATATCTACAATTATCTGAAATGACCATTAAAATATTCTTTCCGTTTCCCAACAACATATCTATATGAGACCAGATTTTCTTTATATACGTGAAGAAAAACATAGCACCACAGGTAGCAATGAAAATCCAGCAGTCTTCTATTGAGTGTGACGGTGGTCTTGCAAAAATGTTAAACAGTGCCACTCTTGTCACTAAGGACTTTTGTTTGGGGAAATATTGTTTCATAAACAGTTTTCATATTGTTTATGTTAATATGTAATGACTTATTTGTAAATGATTTTAAAACATTTGTTTTAATTTTTAATTTAAACTAATTTAATATTAGTTCTAATTTTTAATTTAAATAATTTATTTTTAGTTTTAATTTCCAATGTGGTAGCAATAACTATAACTCACATAAACAAAATGCTCTTTGGGATCCTTCATACTTTTTAAGAATGAAAAGGAATTCTGAGATCCAGAAGCTGAGAACTGCTGGTTTTTACTCTTCTATACACCCTTTGGAGGTTAATGAAGAAAGAAGATATTACATTATTTGTATTAGCGTTACTGAATATTATTCTGAGGAAGGAGTGTCTATTCAAATAGGAAAGATGATTCTTGCCCAGGTTAATTTTTTAACCTGACAGAAATGAGTAATGGCTGTGAGGTGTGTGTTGTCTTTATTTCAGTCTGTGGGCATTCCGTGAGAGTGGGGACGAAAGTCAGCTGTTAATCATTTCCAGTGGATGGACTGTCTAGTGCCAAATTGTAAAGTAAATTCTGACAAAGCTAAATGTAAAGCCCTCAGAATGGACACCGGACCTAGTTGTGGCAGGTAGATTAGAACTCCCCTGTCTGCTTGGACACCAACAAAACTGCTCTGAGCCTCAGTTTCTTCATTTTAAAGTGATTAAGTTGAACTAATCGCTTTGCTAATCACTAATGTGCTTCAAGAGTTACTAGTGTAATTTCCTTTGAGGAATCGAAATAGAGTATCTTTTAACATAACTTGTTAATCTAGTTTCAAGTATTTTGTAGTCTCAAATCTAGCTTCATGATTTTCAGGTTAGTCTGGGGAGAAAAATATCGTTTCCATTTACATTTTAATGTAAAAATGAGGAGGGGTGATCTATGATTTCACTTAAAAGAGGAGCAGTTGTGTTTTTTTAAAACCAGATTAAAAAAAATAAACTCTGAAACTTACTATGAATTCCTTGTTCTTTTTATTTACACAATTCCTCATGGAAACAGGGCATTTTTGTTGACATAACACTGGCTGTTTATGGCGATAGTCATAGTCACTTTGATAGCATCGTAACACAGGGCTAACGTTGACTTAGACTTTTAAATGTAAAGTTTACTATTTCAAAGGGCATATTCTGGTAGGTTTCAAGACAAGTAATTAGGTATTTATCTTAATATGTGCTGATTTTTTTTTCACAATAGAATGAAACAGTTTAGTAAATAACCTATATGTATTCTTTTATTTTTCAATTGCCCCTGAAGTTTCCTTGAAACTCACATCGTATGACAAACCAAAGCATCAGAATTCGGGGAGTTTGTGACAAAGTTTGCCCTTTTACCAAACTTTCAGAATAAGCAGCTGAGACGTAAATATTTCTGTGTAATGCAATGTATGAAAGAATGGTGGGATGTGTGTCTGAGAGAGAGAGATTGTATTGGTGCTTACTCTCATAAATAAATCCATTACAGCATTGCTTAGGTCATTTGGGAATGAAAACATGTAACTTTCTTTTACTTATTATGTGTCTCATAATATTTTGATTTTGAAGTTGCTAATGTACCTAGAATTCCACCAGGTAAATATTTTTATAAATTATTTAAAAATGAGAGTTGTTTCTCCTGATATTCATTTTTTATTCACTTATGATATTTCAGGGAAGAGTGGTGATAATAAAAAAATTAAGTGTTTTATAATACACAAATCAGTATGTACAGTGTACTTTTGTGAGTTTTATTTTTAAACATCACAAATATCATAGGCTTATATGTCAGTATGTCTGCCTCTTATCATGTCAAATATTGGTTTATTATTTACACCATACTTTAAAAATGGTGCTGAGATAAAAGCCATGGTTTCAGTTAGATAACCTCAAATTATTCAACTTAATGCAGTTTTCATAGCAGCGACATACTAGGGACTTAGACTTTTGAATGTAAAGTTCTTACTATGGAGATATCACTTATAGATTTAATATTCAATATTGCCTTTTGCAATATTGTAATTCTAGGTGTGTCTGACCTTTTCTGTCCTTAGAATGTTGGAGTAATAGCAGATGTTATATTGATCACCACTAATTTAGGAGCAACACTTTGCTTCTCTTCATACTTTGATGTCATTATGTTTTTCTGCAAAATAATACTTTTTTTCTTCACTTTCAGCTGTTACTTTAGTTTTGTACTACTCATTTGCTGATAAAAATTTACCCCCACTGCTAAACAATATATCATTTTGTTTCATTTACTAAATTCAATTGAGAGAAAAATATTATATTTAAATATAGTCATTAACTTGGATATCTTTGATGACGTTCCAACATTTATTAATGAAAACCGAGGAAAAATATAAGCATGTTAAATGGATAGTGTCTTCATTTAAAACATTAGGGTCTCTGGTTTTAAACTTGTGAAGTATAGGATTTGTTTTTAGTTTTAAAAGTTTTATTTTGTTCCTTATATAGTAAGGTAATAATGAAGTTAAAATGTAATTCCATATAAGCACTTAATTAATTTATGCTCTGGAAACCTCTGGATTTATGATCGATAGTGGTATGGCTAAGGCCAAAATTTTTATGTAGGAAAGTGGTAGAAATTGTTTGTATTTTATGCTAGAAATAGAAAACTGTAGTTTAAGGAAAGAAACAGGACAAACAAAAAGTAATTTGAATGCTTAAAAAGTTAATACCTTAGGGAGGGAGTATGAGATAATAGCTGGCCATCTGGATTCATAACTGTGGCCATGACTTAATTTCATGTGTGATGAATACTTCATCAATGTGTAATGAATATTCACCTTATATATTACGAGTTTTTGAGCTAAATATACGAAAACTGTGATATGGAACTGAATTTGGCTCGTAAGTGGCAAAATTGACTTTAGATATTCCGGCAGAGAGAGGCTATATGGGCAAGTCTTGGAAAATGGGGAAGTGGGAGATGATCAGAGTTGGCATTTACACTTAGTGTTGAAAATGTTGCAGGGAGTGGGGAGTGAGTACTTACTGGAGGAGGGAGCTCTATGAGCAAAATCCTGGAGATAGGGAGAAAACACTGAGTGTGGCTGAGCCGCATGGTGGACTGTGATGTCGTGTTGGGGGTAAGAAAACCTGGAAGAGGCTAATTGGAACTAGAAGGGAGTTGAACTTGAAACTTACACTAAGAAATTTGTACTTAATTTGGTAGGTAGTAAGTTGTTATGGAAATATTGGAGCAGGACATGGCAGGAGAGGAAGTGCACTTGGGGAAACCTTATTGGGCAGCGTGTTTGTAGGGTGGATTGGAGCATAAAGAGCCTTGTTAAGAAATTATTCCAGCTGTGTAGAAGGATGAGAGCTAGGCTGTCTGGAGTAAGGATGTTGGGGGTAATAGAAAGAAGGGGACAGGTTTGAGATATTACAGAAAAAGCTTATGTAAGTGTCTATCTTTTGTGTAAAAATTTATTTTGAAATAATCACGGATCTACACAAATGTATATTACAGAGAACTCCTATCATCAAGGACATTCACTTACATAACCAGAATATAACCATCAAAATCCAGAAATTAGTATGGGTAAGTTACTAGCGTCTACTCTTTTGCAGTTTGTCCCAATAATTCCTTTTATAGCGAAAGGATCCAGTTCAGAATTATGTGTTGTGCTTAGTTGTCGTGTCTCTTTAGTCTGGGATAGTTCCTCAGTCTTTTCTAGATTTCATGGCTTGATACTGCTTTTGAAAATTAAAGGGCAGTTATTTGGTAGAAAGTCTTTCCATTGGTTTTTCTGGTATGTTTCCTCATGATTAGATTCAACAGATGTACCTTTGGCAGTAATATCATGGTCTCCCCAACCTTAGCATCAGCTTTTATACCACCATCTCCTGCTGGAATGGAAGGATAATGTAACAGAAAGAAGGGCAGGATTCTACTCCCAGCTCTGTTTTGTGCATTCTTCTCATTGCATCCTGTCAGGTGGCATGTGACTTCTGTTTGTGTTATTTCTGTACTTAGACCACTTGATTCAGGTGCTGTTTGCAGGGTTTCTCCATGATAAAGTTACTCTTTTCCTTTTGCAATTATAATATATTTTGTGGAAGGTACTTTGAAGCTGTGTAAGCACCCCATTCGTCATCAGCATTTGTTTATTCATGTATTTATGTATATCGGCATGGCATCATTGCTTTTTGTTTTGTGAAGTGAGTTACGTACAGACTATTACTGTCCTAATTTTTGATGGTCAGAATATTCCTTATTAAGCCAATGGAAGCCCGTTGAGGGTGGTTTCTGTGTCCCTTTGCCTTGTCCCCATCATTCCTTGAGTACATCCTTGCTTTAGGCCCATCTTGTACTTTTCCTGACCTAGATCTGGAATTGGCCATTTCTTCAAGGAGGGTCCCTATCCCTAAAGACACTTTCCTCTTTCTGATTACAGTCTAATGCCACATTCTGGGTCATAGGGACACCCTCTGTTTCTATGGCTGCCCTCCTTATCCCACCTAGGCACAGACTCCCGTGCTGGGCTGTCCTCACCCTGCTGGGGTTTGGACACCCTCCACTAGACCACACAAACACACAGGTGCCCTCCTGTCTCTGCTTGACTCTGACCTTCCACATCAGGTTTCCGAGCCACCCTTGGGCTTGATAGACCCAACTGCAAGCCACCACAGTTGGCCACCCCCTTTCCCCTCTGTGGATACCTACTTTGCTGTGCCTTATGTAATAATTTTAGGACTACATTGTTAAGGAAGAGGAAGGGGAGGAGTTGATATTTGAGTAGAAATAGTAAACTATGTGGAAATTTGGCAAAAACATCATGTTGTGAGCTTAACTCTCATTGATAATGGTGAGTAATTAAGAGAAATGAAGAGGTCATCCAGGCACCGTGTAATTCCAGCACTTTGGGTGGCCAAGATGGGCGCATCACTTGAGGCCAGGAGTTCGAGACCAGCCTGGCCAACATGGTGAAACCCCATCTCTACTAAAAATACAAATATTAGCCAGGCATGGTGGTTTGTGTCTGTAATCCTAGCTACTCAGGAGGCTGAGATGCAAGAATTGCTTGAACATGGCAGGTGGACGTTGCAGTGAACCAAGACTGTGCCTCTGCATTTCAGCCTGGGTGACAGAGCGAAATTCTGTCTCAAAAAAAAAGAAAAAAGAAAAAAAGAAATGAAGAGGTCAAGAATAGGTTTGGAGCAGTAGTACTGTTACCTTGGCTACATGAGTTTTAAGTGCCAGAACTACCTATGATTGGAAATATTCTTCATATAGGTGGCAATGTTGGTCTGGAGGTCAGGGAGGCCTCTTCATAGTAATTGCAATTGAGGGAGTCAATGTGGATGCTGTTAGGTTGGTGCAAAAGTAGTTGTGGTTTTTGCTATTGAAAGTAATATTACCCAGGGAGGGAATGTATATAGTGACTCAAGTACAGTTTAAAGTGCGTTTTGTTAGGAACTTGGAGGACTAGTGCCCCACTAAGAAGATGAGCAACACATCCTAATAAAGGAGACAGAATTATGTAGAGAACCAAGATCATGCTAAGTCATAGATGCCAAAGGGAAGAATCAGGTAGTCTTAGAATTTCCAGTAGAAGGACTCTAAGACTATCTAGAAATCTGACCCGCTGTGGGCACGGATACTGAAACTAACGCCCAGAGAAACAACATGGCTTTTCCAGTATCATACAAAGTAGCTAGTAACACAGCTGGGAATAGAATCCTGCCTTTTTGTCTTTGTTACCTTATCCTTTTCTTCCAGTGGGAGATAGTGGTACAAAATCTGATGAGAGGGTTCAGAAGACCATGAATAGAACCTGAGAGCTGTTGACAGATGGGTGTTGGTGATTTTCAAGAAGGGATTGGATTGGATTGTAATTGGCTAAGGAGTAAATGAGCAGTGAAGAGGAGAACCTGGGGCATGGGGCGAAGGCACAGTGCTTACTCTTGGGACTATGTTTGCTTTGTCATCTGTTTTGGTGACAAAGCAAAAGTGGTTAAAGGGAAGAGATGGTAGCGCAAAGAAATGGCAGTTTCAGAGTAAGGATTTTGTTCAACAGGTGAAATATGAAGAGGGCAATGGACTTGTGCCGAGATCGAAAATGTGAGAGAGACAAGAGGATTGATGAGGCAGTGTCCTGAGAAGGTGAGAATAGAAATGACACCGCAGTCAGCCTCAGAGTTAAATATTTAACTATGAGAGTTTCAGCACTTGCTGGTGACTGGCGTCACTATTTTACAGATATGAAAACTGGAACAGAGACAGTATTCGTGATCTGCCTAATGCCCCATAGTGAAGACAAATGAAGAAACAGGTATTTGAGATAGAGAAGAAGAAAGCAGACTATCCTAAATAATAGGCAGCCAGATGGATCTTTTAAAAACATAAATCAGATTATGTGGCTGATAGTTTCAAGCCCTCTGGTGGCTTCTCATTGCAAGCAGCAGAAAGTAACATAATTTAGGGTCTGTAAGGCCCTAAATTACCAGGGCCCTGATTGCTGTATTTAGTATCTGTTCCTCCTTGCTCATTCCCCACACTGACCTTTTGGGGTCCTCTGTACTTACTGGTGCCTCTGCCAAGAAGGCTCTGCCTCCAGATTTTGGTTTCCTGCCTCTTTCTTGTCACTTAGGATTAGTTCAAATGTCACCCTCTCAGAGAGGCCTTCCTTGATCGTCTTATTGAAAGTGGTGATCCCCTACCTTCTAACACGTCACCTTCTTTATCTGTCTTCATAGCAGTACCTGTCAGAATGATGTTTCTTTACTTCATTTCTGCTAGTAAGCATGTAAGCCTCCTGAGAGAAGGACCTCCTCTGGCCTGTTACTTGTACATTTTCCATACCTGAAACAGTGCCAGGTCTGTTGCTGATGTTCAGTAAATATTGAGAGAATGAATGGATGGATTGACTAGCAGAGGGGGTGGGTATGTGTCTGACATGACTAAATGTTGGTGATTATGTAATATTAATAAAATTATTAAATGACAGTTCTACTGAGTTTAGCAAAAAAAATTGTTTTGACTTCCGTCAGCATATTTTTAGGATTTTCCACAAAATAATTAACAAATACTGTTCTTCCTTTTTCTCATCTCAGTATAATACAGTAGTTGGTGATGATGTATTCCAAGCTAATTGATGACTTACACTCTTAGTCTGCACAATGAGGTTACTTATTTTTAATTCTTACTATAAAATTCACTCTTTTTGGTGTTCAGTTCTATATGTTTTGTGAAATGTGTAGTCATGTAACCGCCACCCATTCGAGATACGGAAAAGTTCTATCACTCACTAAAATTCTCTTGGTCGATACTTTTCCTCACTCCCAACTCTAGTGACCACTGTATGTGCCCTATTGGCATAATTTTGGTTTTTTTCTATATTCTCTATAAACTCTATGTAGCTTTTGATTCTGGTTTCTTTCACTCAGTATAATGCACTTGAGATTCATCCATATCATTGCTTGTTTCAGTAGTTTCTGTTTATTGCTGAGTACTATTCTATTTATGGCTATATCACATTTTATTCATCCATTTACCTGTTGGTAGACATTTGGCTTGTTTCTAGTTTTGGCTACTTCAATTAAATCTATAAATATTTACATACAAATATCTACATAGACATATGCTTTTTTTGTTGTTGTTGTTCAGTAAAAAACTAGGAGTGCAATGACTAGAATATACAGTAGGGGTAATTTCAATTTTTAAGAAACCATCAAATTGTTTTACAAAGTGTTTGTACCATTTTAATATTTCCACCAGCAGTGTATTAGAGGCACAGTTCATTACATCCTTTCTAACACTTGATAATCTTTTTAAGTTTAGGCATTATAGTACATGTGTAGGGATATCTCATTGTGGTTTAAATTGGCATTTCCTAATGTCTTAAAGACACCAAACATCTTCTCATGTGCTTATTTGCCATTCATATGCCTTCCTTTCATGCCTGATTACTCTTGCCCATTTGTATTGTGTGGTTTTCATCTTTTTGAGTTCTGTTATCAATGTACCTTAATGTAAACGTTTTGATAGAAGACCTGGAATTAAGAGTACAATAGATATTTAAAATTCTGTATTGACTGGCTGGGCATGGTGGCTCACGCCTGTAATCCTAGCACTTTGGGAGGCCAAGGCAGGCAGATTTCCTGAGGTCAGGAGTTTGAGACCAGTCTTGCCAACATGGTGAAACTCCATCTCTACTAAAAATACAAAAAAAAATTAGCCAGACTTGGTGGTGTGCACCTGTAATCCCAGCTACTCGGGAGGCTGAGGCAGGGGAAGGGGAATTGCTTGAACCAGGGAAGTGGAGGTTACAGTGAGCTGAGATCATGCCACTGAACTCCAGCCTGGGTGACAGAGACTCTGTTTCAAAAATAATAATAACAATTGGCAATTTTCAAATTATTTAGTCCCCACTCTGTCCTTAATGTGGGTGAACACAAAAAAAGAACATGAAACAAACCAAATGTCACTACTGTATTCCCATCTAGTTGGGGAAGATGGCTCACACGAGTGTATACAGCCTTCCCCCCACCGCCTCCCTGCCAATTATGTGTTTGATTGTGTGATGGAGATAAAAGTTGTCACCAAAGATTAGAAAAGGAAGAGTTCTGTGTGAGCTGGGATAGTCAAGGAGACCTTCATACAGGAGGTGAAGATTTCAGTAGATGTTTGAAGATTGGTAGTATTTGAGGGGAAATAGGGAGAGTATTCAAGGAATAAGTAACAGCACAAGTCAAGTGCTAGACAGGACAAATGAAACTTGCCTGGATGGGTTTAATGGTAGTTGGGGAAAACTAGATTATAGACATCAGTGAATGCTGAAATGAAGTTCTGGGCACTGTTAATATAGCACATTAAAATTTTTTTTTTTAATTCAGGAATGACATAAAAGGGGGTAGAAAGGTGAACCTGGTAAGCAAAGGAGAAAATAAGGATTGAGACAAAAGCACAGTCTAGATGCTATCATATTGGTAATTTAGGCAGATAGGAGCCCAGGTGATTGCGATGGTGAGCAAGAGGTAAATACTGGAGACAATTTAAAGGAAGGAATCATTGAATGCCAGGTTATTGGACCCAAAACCTGTTCCTTTTCCAGTACACTACTAAACCATGTGTGTTAACAGCACCACAAAAAGTAGATTGCCAAGGAGTATAGGGAAAAAAAACGCAGGAGTTTGTAGGAACGAGGAGAAACTTTAAGCAGCGTTATGGCTCTAATGTAAGAGAAGAGGAGCAGAATAGTTTTGTTTGAATGAAGGTAAAACTTGATAATTTCAATATAAAAATAGAATACTTTTTATTAGACTACAGAAAAAAATACCCCCAGGAAATGGAAACAGGAAGAGCCAACTACTGGTTTGGCAGAGTTGGAAAGCAAACTGGTGAAAGATTATGTAAATGAATTAGAAATAGTGACATATGGATTTTGATATGCATACAAGATCTAGGCTTGTTTGAAAGTCTATTAATTGTGTCCTCAAGTAACTGGTGTTTGAATTCACAGTACTGTTTCCAAAAGTAGAAATGTGCTTATTTTCTTCCATCACGTGGTAGGGTTTTTATTTACTTAAAAAATATTTTTCCGATATGTTTGAGATTCTAGATGCAAAGTTTCAGGGTATAGAGATGGAATGGGAGCAGATATTCTTTAGTTTATGCCAATTTGGATTCTCACTATTTTTTTTTTTTTTTTTTTGAAATGGAAATTATATCCTGAGAGGCTTTTGTTCTTGGAAATTTGAGGTATGACTAAAGAACTTTTATGATCATATGATACAAAGGGTTTTTTTCCTCAATTTTTCTGTCATTTTCATGCCCAATCTAGGTAAGTAGACATGTGAGTTACTCCCCTGAGACTTCTAAAAGCATTCTGGGCTTTCTATATGTGGTAGAAATGATAATTTCATTGACATAAACCCTGTATTTTGGACTTGGTTGCTATGTGTAAGGTGAAAAATAGCATTTTCTCCCCTCTTAAGTACTGTTTTTTAGGAAACTGAAGAAATTAACGATGCCTAGAGTAGAGGAAGGAGGAGTTATAAGCATAGCAACCTTTCACTGTGAAAACCTAAAGCTCCTACATTTGTATGACTTCGGAAACATTCAGATCCGTGGGTGGCTACTGGATGTCCATTACCCCTATTTTTGAGCTAATTTTCATTTAACAAATGAAAGATCTTTATGAGAGAGTATAATTTCATGAACTGTGCATTTTTTGAAGGCTGAATGTGTTGCCAGTACCTGAGAATGGAAGAGGTAAAGAATAGAATTCTGTGAACATGGCCTAGCCTCTGTGATTTCATAATGCTGAAGTATGCTTTTTTAAAAAGTTAAATTCTTGCCAATTTTACTCTAGCAGGAATAAATAAATCTAGTATTCTGAGAGTTTTAATGAAACTAGACATAAAACAAGTTAAAATTAATGGGGAAAATGGCTAGATGTCCATGACTGTCAGAGTCAGTACATTGTCAGTAGCTTCCAGAAATGTAGCTGATATTAAGCTGAGTTATTTCCAGGCGTTGAATCCATGAAGAATGATAAATGTTTTCTCATCATACTTATTCTTAGAATGTTGTGATACTTTTGATATTTCAGTTACTCGGCTTTAAAAGGGGAGTGCCCTTCCCTGGGCTTTGCCCAAAAGAAGAAAGAAAGACTATTTTAAGAAAGAAAACATGGGTATTTTAAAGAGAGGATTACACTGCTATGTGAAATACCAGTTCTACTTAGTAAACTCCTTGGAACCTATAACAAACAACAGTGCACATTAAAAGCACTTAATCCAAAAAAGAGTTCTGAAGATGGATGGTGGTGATGGTTGCACAACAGTGTGAAAGTGCTTAATGCCACTTAAGGGTGAATACGGCAAATTTTAGTATATTTTATTATAATAAAAAGGGTAGTTGAGTCCTAAAAATAGGGAGGTGCTGCACTGTCTAATAAGTATAGTGTCATAGATATACTCTGTTCCATACTGATTTTCTTTCAGCAGGCATTTATATAAGCACTTGACTTGGTCAAAGCCTAGTCCTGGGTGTATTAGTCTGTTCTTGTATTGCTATAAATAAATACCTAAACCTAGGTAATTTATAAAGAAAGGTAATTGGCTCATAGTTCTGCAGGCTGTACAGGAAGCATGGAGGCATCTACTTGGCTTCTGAGGAGGCCTCAGGAAACTTGCAATCATGGTGGAAGGCATGCATTTTGCGTGGTTGGAGCAGGAGAAAGAGAAGGAGTGGGGAGGTGCTACACACTTTTGAATAACTTGATCTCATGAGAACCCTATCACAAGACAGCAGCAAGGGAATGGTGCTAAACCATTCATGAAGGATTCAACCCTGTGATTCAGTCCCCTCCCACCAGGCTCCCATCTCCAACATTGGGGATTACAATTTGACATGAGGTTTGGGTGGGGACACAGATCCAAACTATGTCACTGGGTATGTGGTCAGAATGGAAAATGAGGAAGTCCTCACTTTTAGGAATACCCTATCTAGAGACATTCAAGATCCCGTTACAAAGTAGGTTGTGGTAGGTGTTATTCTGGAGGTACCAAATAATGTTTTGAGAACATAGGGTGGGAACACTTAGAAATTAAATACTGATTTCATTAATAAAATTATGTGATGGTTATAAGTGAATGTTATAAGTGAATGTAATATAATTAGTCAGTACTCTTGGTTTGCAAACAGCACAGGGACCCATCTCACATTAGCTTAAAGAAAATAGAATCTCTTGGCTTAAACAAATGGGAATTCAAGAAGTACACCTCAGGCTTGGTTAGATCCTCGGTTTCAGATGGTGTCATCCTAAATTTCTTTGTCTCCATCTATTAGGGTTTTTCTCTTTTTATTCAGTTATATTTTCTGGCCAGTATCACTCTGGGCTTTTATTTTCATTAGTTATTTAGGTGAAAGGAATAACCTTTCTCGATGGATTCTGATTGGTCCCTTGTCCAGCCTTAAGCAGGGGTGTTGCATGTGTGCTCACGTGAGTGGACATGGAAGCATGCAGGAGGTGGGAGCTTGGTCTCACCCAACCCTATGGACTAAGAGAAGATGTGTCTTCAAAAGGTCTGGCCAAACAAAACTGTATCCTACATCAGTTTCAAAAACTGATCATACAGTCATTCATTAATTTTTCCCTATCTAAGTAGGTTGGTCACATTGCTTTTCTAAGCATTATCATTAGTAAGACTTTATTACTATTGAAGTGAACTATCTAGTAGTAATATTGTGATCTGGTGGAGAACAGAAAATTAATGATTGGAAAGGGCAAAAGCAACATGTTTTTGGGAGGGAGGATCTGATAGTTTCTTTTACAGAATACATTTACAGATGCTTTAATAATGAGAAAATTTAGTGGTAATCAGAATGTTTTCCAAAACAGTGCACTGCAGATTGATCATCAAGTCACGGATACATAAAGAATGTTGCCATTAATATTATTCTAAAAACTCATTAAATTGGTCCCATGAATAAATATGGCTCTAGACTATCCAGCTCATTATCATTATCCACCTAAGAGTATGTAAGAAGTATTTTATATCATATCTTCTTTGGCCCTTTCACTGAGGGCCTGTGACATTCTTGATGCAAATAATCTTTTCTGAATATGGGCGGATTACTAACAAAATAAATTTATACCTGCTCACCAGGACGGTATACATACTTGCACATGTAATTTTGCTTATAGCTTCAGAAGATTCATGGGCCCCTTCCTTCACCAAACATTTCATGAACCCATGGGCCCCATATTAAGAACCCTTCCTCTTGGTCGTTGTTAAAATATAACTACGTAGCAGGAAGAGGACCATTGTGATCCACTACCAATAGAACATTTATAGTTGAAAATGCAATTCCAGTTGTTTGTTCACCAGTGGTGCTAAGTTATGCATTTGTTCACATCTCATAACATGTGGTAAATGTTTATGCAAGATGGCTATCCAGGCAAAAAAAAAAAAAAAAAAAAAAAAAGGAAGGAAGGAGGGAAGGAAGGAAGGAAGGAAGGAAGGAAGGAAGGAAGGAAGGAAGGAAGGAAGGAAGGAAGGAAGGAAGGAAGGAAGGAAGGAAGGAAGGAAGGAAGGAAGGAAGGAAGGAAGGAAGGAAGGAAGGAAGGAAGGAAGGAAGGAAGGAAGGAAGGAAGGAAAGAAAGAAAGAAAGACAACTGTGAAATAGAGAATGCCAGGTGACCCATATAAACAGGCTAGAGATATATTTGAAAAAGATGAGGGTTAAAGAGTGTGTAGATGTTGGCAGGTAAAGACATAGCATCCTCTAGGGAGGATATTATCAGGAGTCAGAGTCATCTTGGTAAATGGGAGAAAATGTAAGAAATGAACATGTAGAGGAGTGGAAAGCCAACTTTTAGGTCATACTTCCACTTGCTCATTGTGTGGCCTTGGGCAAGTTACCTGTCCTCTCTAAGAATGAGTTTCCTTCCACCTCTGTAAAATAGTGACACCAACAGTCCTTCCTCCTATGCTATTGAGAAATTTTCTGAGCTAATCTGTGTAAATGACTGGCATGTTGAGAGTGCTCAATAGAAATCATAGTTCTTATTATTGTTGATTGTTACTAGTTTCAGTTAAAATTGAAATAGAGGAATAGGTATAAATAGGAACTACAATGGGTAAATAATTATTCATATGAGAGTATGACCTAAGAGATTCCGTTTTGAAGTGAATTAGCAATGTAGTATTAATAAATTCAACCTCAAACTAACATTATTTTAGAGAGAGGAAATTCTTCTAGTTCTTTGTGTCCTTGTGAGAGCCTTCATGGAGAACTGTATTCTTCTCTGAATTTCAAAAATAGAGATTATCATGAAGATATCTTAGTGATTTTTAAACTCTTTTTTTTTAGAGCAATACAAATGAAGATTAACATTTACATATATCACATGCTACATGGTGGATTTGATTGAAAAACATTGTGTGGGTATGTGTGTGTGGGCAGTAAAGCAAATGGCACAAGTTTTGTTTTTGTGATATTCATAAAAATCAATACTCAGCATAAAAATATGACTCAGTAAGAATTGCTTATTATGGACTATAACATAGATAAGATAGACTGCACAGTGATATACTGTGATGGTTTTCATTTCTGCCTCTTTTCTCACTTGTGAAAATCATCAGAATGCAAACAAGAGAGTGGCTTTATTATCAGAAGAATCGTGGACCCTTTCTGTGTTTCTGTTTTAACAGTATGTCATTCACAAACATCAATATTATTAACAAATTACTTGGCATACAACTCATAACTGATCATACCCTGTTGTCTAGTGTTCTGATTATAGGGACTTGTGCTTTAGAGAAAAGCCTGAGAAGCCAGTAAAAATGTCAGAAATCTCTCCCTCTTCCCCACATATTAAAACATCACTAAGTATATAATGCTATTCAAATATAAGCACTGTTAAGCAGGTGATTGCAAAATATATAGTATCTTCTTTGGACAACAGAAATGAAAACAAAAGAAACCCCGTTAGGTATTTAAATCAGCTATGAAAAATCTGCTGATTTTATATTATTGTTAAACACTGGGCTGGAATTATTGTTTTGGGAAGGCCCATGAGAGCTTTTGCTCTGTGGGTTTTTAAAGGTAAGAATAAATTTCATGTTTGAGATGTTTTTGATGTGCCTGTAACCAGAATAGAAGTGTCTTAGATTATAACTTTCTCTCAGATTGAGTAATTCTGTTGTAATAAGTCAGCATATGTTGCCGTCTATTCTAAAAACTGCATGAAGATAAAAACATATTATATAAAACCATCTATAGTATCAAGTCTTTACAATTCCACTATGCTTAAGATATAATGCCAACACCATACACTAGATAATTTCCAGATGGTTTAAAGAGAACCTCAATTGAGAAAAACACTGAGTTGAACACATATCTGACTCTTGGATAGAGAAGTCTCTTTATAAGAAGAGAGCGGTAGAAGGAAGTATGTGTGTGCATGCACACACACATGCATACATACACTGAACATTTTGATTGTATAAAAATTCAAAATTCCCATATGCTAAACAAAATTAAGACAAAATATGGGAAATGATGAGTAGGTTGATATCTCCGTAATAAGAGCTAATACATATCGATAAGAAGACCATGAAGACTTCCAAGAGAGGAGGGATAAAACAAGAAAAAGACATAAACAGGCAGCTCATAGAAAAGTAAATACAGGCTGGGTGCGGTAGTTCACGCCCATAACCCCAACACTTTGGGAGGCCGAGGCGGGTGGATCACCTAAGGTCAGGAGTTCGAGAGCAGCCTGGCCAACATAGTGAAACCCCCGTCTCTACTAAAAATACAAAAAATTAGCTGAGCATGGTGGCAGGCACCTGTAATCCCAGCTACTCAGGAGGCTGAGGCAGGAGAATCACTTGAACCCAGGAGGTGGAGGTTGCAGTGAGCCGAGATCATGCCATTGCACTCCAGCCTGGGCAACAAGAGCAAAACTTCATCTCAAAAACAAAACAAACAAAAAAAAAGCAAATACATATGGAGTGTATGAAGTTCTAAACTGTTTAGTCATGATACTAAATAGATAAATAGAAGTGAAAGCAACAATTTGGTATCATTTTAAATCAGATTTTCAGAAAAAGCAAATGGTGGGTAGGGAGCATTGAGACCATCATTCTTGGATGGAGTCCAGTGGAGAGTAGAAAGACACAAGTAATTTGGCAGCATGCACTATCAGAAGTAGTGTGATGTGATTCCAGAGCATGGACTCTTCAGCCAGATGTCCTCAGTTTTACCACTTACCAGCTGTGTGATCCTAGGCAAATTATTTAACAACCTTTTGGTGCCTCAATGTTCTCATCTGTAAAATGGAGATAATGATAGAATGTACCAAACAGTATTGTTATAAGGACTCAGTTAGAATATGTAAAGTGCTTAGAAAAGTGCTTGTCCCATAGTAAGTCCTACATAAATGTATTTGCTATATTATTACCATTGTCTTTTAATATCTCAAAAGATCCAGTTTCTAGGAGTGTGTCATCAGGAAGTTGTTATACATATGGAAAAAGATTCATGTATAGTGGTGTTAATTTAGCATAATTTACAAAAATTTAAATAACTGTTTTTCCCAGTGAATTGGAGATTAGCCAAATCTTGGTAAATTTATTTTTTTCTTATTATGATATAATAAATGCAGCTATGTCTGTGAAGAAAATTTATAGGAAATCATTAAAATTTGTTTAATATTATGACATGCAGCTCTATAGACAGAATTTGTGTCTGCACAGTTATGTATGTGTATATTTTATTCTCAGTGGAAAGAAATGCATATTTTTTTCTTAGTGGAAGAAAATGCCTCGAAATCAGTGGTGTTTGTCTATGAGTAATAGGATTACTGTTCTGTTAATTTTTCTTTTTGTATTTACCAAATTTTCTACAATGAGAATGTATTGTTTCTAGGACAAAAAATTATTAAAAGAGCAACAGTAATGATTTTATGTGAGAGTGTAATGAATTTCTCACATGTAAGAAAAAGATCGTCTTTGCCTCCAGATGGCACTAACATTTTCACAGAGAAGTAAAGAGTTCTGGGCTGATGAGCGTTTTGTTCAGTTAGGATCTAGCCTTCATGGATATGTTTGTCTTGCTTCCTAAACCAGCCCTGGACAGAGGGGTGGAGGGAGGCATGGACCCTGCACATGCCCCCTCAGAATGCTGCTTTTTTTCTTGCAGGTTTTTGCCTGTTTCTAGATTCTTTAAAGTTATGGGGCCATTTGTTGTAACATCTATTAAAACCACTTGAGAACAAATGAAATTGTTTGCTTATAATAATCTGAAAAGCAAGTGTGATGAATAAAACATATTTTTCATAGTATAGTTTATTTCCTAAGCTAATAGAGCAACTTTAAAGAGCTATTAGGGCAGAATAAAAATACTGCATAAAAAATCATTATTCTAACATTTATTTCTCCTCTATATTAATGATCTTTCCTCCTGCTCCATCATTCTATCAGGCCTGAAATTTGACTCCTTCAGTTCCTGTAAGATCCTGTAAGAATGGTTCTTTCAGGTTCTTAGGTTCTTAAGTTAGATTGACAATCCTTTGCTTTTTCTTTTCTCTTCTGTTTATTATTTTAAGTTGCACTGTTCTTACATAATGATCCTTTCACTTAATGTGATGAAGCAAAGTTAACTGAGTAAATAGGAAGAGTTTTATTTAATAATTGCTATTAGGTGAATCACTGGAAATTTTGAGCCTAATAGATTTTTCTGTAGGCAAATCAGTTGCAAAATATTTTAAAGGTTTGAATTTATGCATATCATGAAAAACTTACTGTCTTAAAAATAATTTTGTTAATAACCCTAATACTGTTAATAACTTCATGGTTTGTAATTGGCCTGCTGACTGAATATTCATGGAGTCTCTGGACATGGAAATAGTGACTTATCTAGATTTACCTTTATGATTTATTCACCTCTTATTGCTAAGTAGTATTTTTATAGTAAAAACTAAATATTTTATAAGGCAAAAGGTAAAGGAAAAATAATTATGACATAAATTTCCTTTCAGAAACTCTCATGTCTAACATCAGTATATGTGACAAATCATTTTCCAAAAGTCCTTAATGTATTTAATTTTGACCTATTGGTAATAATTTTTGAGTATATTTTTTTCAAAAATAACATTAAGGTCAAAATGCAATTATTTGAGATTCGTAACAATCAAGGTAGATCATAGTTATCTACTGTAAAGTTGAATTAGTTGAACTGAACAGAGGCCATATCCTCTAGACAGGGGTTGGGAATTTTCATATGATGCCTTATTTATCTCTTTATTATTTTTAAATTAATTACCAAAAGCAAAATAATAGTACTCATAATTTGCTGCCCAGAGTTAACAAATGTTAATGTTTCATTTGGTTCAGATCTTTCTGTAAATGAGAGACAGAATATTACAGACAAAGTTCAAATCAGATTTGGATCCCTTCCCCACCCTTTTCACTTCCTCCCTGTCTTTGCAGAAGCAGTCCAAGTCAAGAATGTCATATGTATTTTCTGCCCATGTTTTTATCCTACATATATAGGTGTATGCATATATTTAGCAATTTACAGAAATGGAATCTTACCCTTGCAAAACATCTAATGATTTTTGAGCTCTATGTGTGATGATACATTTAGATGTAGTTTATTTTACTGTAATTGCCTGATAATATTCTATCGCTTATCTATTCCCTATTAATGGACGTTTAGATTGTTTCCAGTTTTATTGCTGATAAAAATAGTGCTGCAGAGACAAATTTTGTAAATGTCTGCTTATACACAAGAGCAAAGATTTCTCTAGGATATATAATTAGAAGTAGAATTTCCGTGTAATGAAGAAATGTATACATCTTGCATTTTATAAACTTTGCATAATGCCTGCCAGTATGTTTGTGCTGATTTACGTTCTCATCAGTATGTGTGAGGTACTGATTTGCCACATCCTTGCTTACGCTTTCCATTGTGGGTAGGAAAGAGTGTATCATTTGTAATTTAAATGTGAATCTGTTCGTTACAGTAAAGTTGGGCATATTTTCATAGGTTTATCAGAGTGAGTTTCCTCTTCCATAAATTGCTGTTCATATCCTATTTACCTGTATTACTTGTGACTTGATGTCTGTTATGGATTTGTCAAAGTTATTAATCTGCGTATTAAACGTTTGGTTATGTGAGTTGAAAATATGCTCTCCCAGTCTACTGCTTGTGCTTTAACTTTGTTATAGTGTTCTTTTTCATGCAGATGCTTTAAATTTTGATGTCATCAAAATTTCAATTTTTACTGCTTAAGGTTTGTGCTTCTTTATATCCCTTGCCTAAGAAACCCCTAAGTTCATGAAGGCATTTTTCAATGTATTCTTGCAGTTGTATTTCTATTTTTCTTTAAGTCTCAAAGCTTTTCATGTAGTAGTTGATAAAAGAATTTATTTTTTGGAAACATAGTAGTTACTTTAGGAAATGATGCATTTCTGCCACCATCCTCTCAAATAATCCTCACAGTGATAGGGATGATTTCCTATGATATTTAAGAGAGTAAGAACAGAAAACAGTTATACCCTGTGACTTACCAAGAGTGAGTGCTACATAGCTATTTAGAAGCTTTCAATAGACACTAGATAAAATACAGAAGTTGGGGCTGTTTATTTCTTATTTGGTTTTGAGGTTCAAATATTTGTGAAAATATGCTTGTGTGGAAAGATAACATAGGGGACACTTGTAATTTTGATCAGTTATTCGTTGCAGATTTCGATTGCTATCGTAAACTTCTTTTGAAAATAAATACAAGGCCACACAGACTGGAAAAACTCAAATGATAGGTATTTCTGCTCTAAACTCTCAACAGTTTGTCACCTGAGGTGTGATGGGACACTCAGTCATCCTTTTGGGATGATGCCTAACTAAGGTGTGTGTGTGTGTGCGTGCGTGTGTGTGTGTATGTGTGTATTCACAGTGATTTGTGGTCTGGGTCAGAGAGGGAGAGTTCAGTCACAGATTAAACAATAAAAATTATATGCTTTTAGAAAATATAAATAAGCAAAAGAATGTAAGCCTAGAATGTGCTGACAGTTGAGTTTTTGAAAATATAGTTCAAGTTGACATTATAAGACTCTTAGATGAAGCTAATTTTTGTTCCTAATAAAGGAAGGAGCATTTTTTTTTTTTTACTGTTTTTCCACATTTCTCTTGTTTCTGCATCTCTCTTCCATTTAAATTACCAACAGACAGTGCCTGCATTTTATTATTGAAAGGCTAAATCTGAATCTCCAAACTGTGAATACTTAGCCAAAAATCTAGTTAGAATGCCAGCTTGATCTTTTTTTACTTCACTTATGTATTCTAATATAGTTTCAGTCTTCTGAAATTTAACCAATTTTCACTGTAATTGTAGGAATAAGTCTGTCCCAGGAAAATAAGTGAGTAAGGGGATACGTTGCTTTCCTAACAGTAAGAATGGCACAGCTCCACCCACCCCTCCCTGCAAAGAATGAAAGCCGCCCGTGGGTATCTGCAGGGGAGGGTGTGTGCAGCCATGGCCAGTGCTGCCTTGAATGTTTATTGTGTTCACCGAGGCTCAGTCGTGATGTGCTTTCCAGGCATTAGTCCCTATGGTGACCCCAGGACACAGGTGTGATAACCCTGCTTTGCTGATGAGGAAACTTAGCGCTTTTGCGAGAGTGAGTAGTTTGGCCAGGATGACAGTTAGTAAATGCAGCAACTAGACATGTTATAACCCAGCTCTGACCAACCCGGAAATCCCCTTTTTTAAATTGATGCTGTCTTCCTAAAATGTGCAGTGTTAAGTTTTATAAGTAGATTTTCTTATTCTTTACTTAGGAAGAATGTGGTAGGAGAGGAAGAGGAGGCCTGGGGTTCCTTCATCTTGGTTTGTGTTGCAGAGGAAGCAAAATAAAGGAGAACTGACTATTTATTCTAGCAACGCTGAAGACTAAATTTTGCCTGCTTAGTAGTTAATCTTAGAGCTTGCTCTGGTTGTCTATGCATATGGCACCTTACATAAGTATCATTTGATGTGACATTGTCTGAAGATGATGTGAGTAGGACGACACTGTCCAGAAGGTTTAAGGATAGAGCTCAATAGCATTGTTGAATTAAAAAGAAAGAAAAAGCAGAGTGCCGAGCAATATAGACCTTGTGATGCCATTTATATAAAAATCTAAAACCACATAGAATATGTCCATTTGTTTATGTGTGCATATAATGGAAGTATAAAAATATAGAACAGGCTGGGCATGGTGGCTCACGCCTGTAATCCTAGCACTTTGGGAGGCCGAGACGGGCGGATCACGAGGTCAGGAGATCGAGACCATCCTGGCTAAATGGTGAAACGCTGTCTCTACTGAAATGAAAATACAAAAAAATTAGCCAGGCGTAGTGGCGGGCACCTGTAGTCCCAGCTACTCAGGAGGCTGAGGCAGGAGAATGGCGTGAAACCAGGAGGTGGAGCTTGCAGTGAGCGAGATCGCGCCACTGTACTCCAGCCTGGGCGACTGAGCGAGACTCTGTCTCAAAAAAAAAAAAAAAAAAAAAATATATATATATATATATATATAGAACAAAGATATCAAGCAAAATTTAATTAGTGCTTGACCCTGGAGAGGGAGGGACGGAGGGACAAACACATTACCCTTGTCTGTAATATTTTAAATTTATATTTGAAAAATATTTGAATTCGATTTGGATTTCATTAAATGTTAACATCTTTTAAATCTAAGTATTAAGTATATGGATATTTTGTTAGATGCTGTATTATTGCTTCTCCTCTTCTGTATTTGAATTTTTTCTCCAGGTGACAGCAACAACAAAATGTGGTCATAGCCAGGAGAATTTGCTACCAATTGCTGTGCCCTGAAACAAAAATAGTTTGGAACCTAGAAGTAGTTTCTTTGATTCTTTGTTTGGGCCAGTGGTGGGTGGCGGGCGGGTGGGGGATGGGCAGTTGATGCAACCAGCCAAAATGAAAGATATTAAGCTCTTGCTACAACTAAAAAATGTGTAGTTGGAATACAGCAAGAAACTGTGACTTAGGTCTCCCAAATTGTATAAGATGACATTGAGTTGAGAGTTGGAGTACTGAAGATTATCTGAGGTTTCCTCATATGGTTTAGTTTGGCTTAGGTCTTTGGTGACTGTATGTGTTCTGTATATCTGAACCCTGACAGTGGTCTGTAAAGCATATTTTTGTCACTACTCCCGGCCAAATGATATGTGATACTCTTGTCCTCTGTGGGCACATGAATTATAGCATTATAACTTCAATTATTTTAGGTAAGAAAGAAATATGAATGGCCAGCATACAAATACTCACTGCTTTGAGTGACCTTTTCCCCCTTCTCAGTCTAAAATGTTCATGTTAACTTGCAGATAGGTAAGAAAAATACATTCTTTCAGGGATTCTGCTTCTGTGGGTCATTGTGAAAGGTTCCCGGCCATGTACGGAGGTCACAAGACACCAGGTTGTATTCTGATTTTATTTCTGTGTTTTAAACTTTGATTTAAGCTTCTGCAGTTAAACTAGGAGGTAGTGGTAACAGTTCCCTGAACTAAGTCTCTCTAAATTTGAAGCCCATAACCTACTGTTATTGCTCATCTAAAGGGGAATATGCTGTGAACTGAAGATTTGAGAACATCTGGATTTGTCAATTCTTGGAGGATGGTGTAGTTTCTTGGAGACTTGTCTCCATTGCCTCATTTTAATCACTTGTATTCAAAACTTTATTATTAGATAACTTAAGCACTGTTTCATTTATTGAAAACACAGGTAACTTGACTTGGAATGGTATGGGTGAGAAGCAGCCAGCTGGTTTGAGATGAACTGAGTTTAGTAGCATTTGATTACAACTTACATTTCATAACAATGGGAAATTTACATGTATATACAAGATTATTAGCATATTTTCTAAAAGTTGGATGTGGTTTTTGAATTTAACAATTCAGACATTGAAAAATAAGCGTCGTTTTTTAACGGTACCTAATTTTTTATGTGACTTGTACTTAATAGCTTTTATAGAAAACATCATGTATAATGGTAGTTATTGGAATTTATGTAGTTTAAAAAAACACAGTTTAAAGGACTTTATAGACATTATGTCATTCAGATTCATCCTTCTCTTGTGATTATGGAGAAATTCTCCAATTTTCAATTATGTGTAGGGAATTTTTAGTGAAGAGAAATAAAGTATATTTTCCTTACAGTCCTAAGGAAAAATCACTGGTTAAAAAACAGAATTTAGGACTGAGTTAGTAAATTACCTACTTTGGGACATTGTACTCTGAACTTATTTGAGATATAATAGTTAAAAGGACCTGCTAGGCAAAAAATATTTTGCATGAAGTTTAAATATGAATATGTTTTCATTTTAATATATTTTCAGTGAACATTTTATTATATAATATGCTCAATTTTCAAACAACTAACCTAGAAATTCTTAATAGAGCTAATTTTTTAGGTAGCTAATTCTTTGGAAAAGAAAAATAACATTTCTAATATGCTTACTGTTACGTAAGAAAAGGTCCATCAGAAAAGATGAAGTTTAGATTTAAAAGTTTTGACAGGGGCTGGGCACGGTGGCTCACGCCTGTAATCCCAGCACTTTGGGAGGCCAAGACGAGCAGATCACGAGGTCAGGAGATGGAGACCATCCTGGCTAACACGGTGAAACCCTGTCTCTACTAAAAAAAAATACAAAAAAAAAAACTAGCCGGGCGAGATATCGGGCGCCTATAGTCCCAGCTACTCGGGAGGCTGAGGCAGGAGAATGGCATAAACCCGGGAGGCGGAGCTTGCAGTGAGCTGAGATCCGGCCACTGCACTCCAGCCTGGGCGACAGAGCGAGACTCTACCTCAAAAAAAAAAAAGAAAAAAAAAAAAGTTTTGACAAAGATAACATGACAAGACAGATAAGGCCTGAGTCTAGTGGATGAAAACTTGGGAACATGTGACTGTCCCTGAAGGTGCCAAGTCATGGGTTATTTAAATTAGGTGCTAAATAGTTCATGGTTCAATTTGATAAGGAAAAACAACAAGAATTTTTAGAGACAGAAGAGAAAATATAGAAGGCTAATAAACATAGGATTTTATCTCAATATCAAAGACATAATTAAGACATTAAAATCTATTCCTTGCTTTTCATATTAACAAAATTTTTAGAATAGTTTGCTTTTATAAATGAGAATATACATATTCTCTTAATGACAGTCTAAACTGGGATATCCTTTCTGGAAAGCCGTTTGGCAATATGCTAGGAGCCTTGTTTCTTTACCCTTTGACCGAATATCTCCACTTCTAGGAAACGATCCTAGGGGAATAATGAGAAATTTGAGCAAACATTTACAAAAATTCATTGCAGTATTAGCAAGACCTACAAAACAACAACTAATAGGAGAATTATTCAACAAAATTTGGTATATTGCTATTATTTAAGACTAGTAGATGTTTTAAATATTTCTAATAACTTTCAAGATACAGAAAAATGCTGTTTCTTATATTACTGAGTGAAAAAAACCAGGGTATAAAACAGTATATATAGCATGATCTCAGTACTTCTTATATATGCAGAAATACACAGTCTTAGATGTATTAATAGATCAATTAGATGAAATACACTAAATAAGTATTTTTCTGAATGGTGATATTATGGGTGATTTCATTTTTAACACTTTTATTTTCTGTTTTCTGTAGTCTATTTTCGTAAAGAAATAGTTAAAATGGTTGCCTATTGTTAAAGAAAATATCTTTGAATTATAAGGTTTTAATGGATGACTTGATCATTTCAATGAGTTTAAAAATCCGAGTTTGATGGTGTGGAGTATAAAGAAACATAAAATGATCTCTGCCTTCCAGGTGCATAAAACTTGATGAAGGAATCAAGATAAAACTCTACTGAAAATCCTACAAATAAGATTTCTGCATTTTAAAGAACCTACCTCTATAGTCACCTTAAAATAGAGGATGGAAATCTAGTTTATGTTCCTATCACATATATTTGTTTTTTATCAGTTACCTGATAACTGGCTAGCACTGATCAATATAATTAATTATTTTGATCATTTTGTCTAATTCATTGAGGCCTGACTTGGCCCATCTGTGACATGTAACACCCCTTTCCTCTGTTTTGATGGAAACGTGTTTGCTTAGAGGTAATGGTCCCCTGCTAGTTCGAAGGTGATAGCTAATAAAGAACCTTCTTATTTTGTAGCTAAGGGTATTGATTTGGCAACATGTTGGGTTGCCTCCTGCTTCAGCACAATAGCAGGAGGAGGTAGGTGGGAGGGAGTGCTCTTCTAAGGGTGTGTGTAGTTTCTGCTTTTGGTGTGCTCCGAAAATCTAATCTAAAACCTGTTGCTTTTTTAACTTCAGGGAGGTTTTGCTGAGAGCATGCTAACAGGTTATGAGGAGTTTCTTTACATGAACTTGCTAATATATATTAGTGGCAGAAAATAATATTAGTGTTAAAAGTCAGGATCGAACATCATTCCAATAGTAAATAGTGATGGGACAAGGATATTGATGTGTGCCATTTTACAGTAAGACTAAAATAATTAAAAGAGCTCCTAACTAGTATAAAAATGGAATGGTGAACTAATTTCTTTAGAAGGATGTATTCTTAATGAAGTGGGGCCTCTGTTAGATTTGAGTGATTTACATTCATTTAGATTCATTATGTGCGTATGCTTGCAAATGATATTCTAGAACTATGAGAAAAGCTTTTTGGCATACTTGGAAATTCGAATGAAATCCTGTCTCAGCAGTAATTTATACAGGCTTTAACACTGTTTTATTTGAAGAATAAGCTGTTTAATGAATGGATCAATAAAATTTCACAAAAGTAAACCAATCAAAACTATATGTTTCAGAAGCATGATAAAATCATTTTTAGATGGGAAAACACATGAAAAAGATACATTTTTACAATCTTGTAAGCCACTTATGGCCATAGACTCTGATTTTAACACTTTCTTTAGTTGAAAAAAACATAATCAAGTGAACCCTACTTGTAACAGGGGTTTCTGTTGTTACTAGACCACATTTCTCCTGTGTTAGAAATACTATCTTCCTAACAATCTGTGACTTTGAGTACTGTGTAGTGACTGGATTGAAATTACACTGCTTGGATTTGAATTCTGGCTCTGGACAGTTGTTAGTAATGATCTTGGAAAAGTTGTTAATTTCTGTAAGCCTCAGTTTCTCTGTTTGTAATAATCTGCTTAATTTACTGAGTAGTTGTGAAGATTAATTGAATAATACCCACAGATCTATTAGCGCAGTGCAGTGCCTGGCACTTATGTAAACGTTAACTCTTTGCAAATGGTTGTCATGATTTAATTAAGACATATTTTTAATACTTGCTGTTACATTTTCTTAGGCTAAAACATGTAAGTCCAATAATTATGCAGCTTAGATTCACATCTCCCTGAAACTATCGACTGTTAGACTTTAACACTGATCCTGTACTTACTTTGAGTTTTCTAGGCCACACATTCTGATGGTTAAGAAATCAAAACAGATTTTTTCTTAATTATCTTGGATAGCAATGAATTGTATTATGTTAACATTCTTAGAGTTTAGTATTTGAAAACTCCTAAATGTAAATATTTAGGATCCTATCAGTGAGATTCTTAGTTAAAGCTTTTGCCGGCCTCCTGTTTCTCTTAGGATAAAAAGACCAGACTCGTAATATGGCCTGCAAGACCCTGACCTGGCTCTGATGAGCTCTTTGTTTCATCTCTTACCTCCTCGCTCACAACTTAGTTCCAGGTGGGCTTAATTTCTCCAAGTTTTCCAGCAGTATGTATATATTCTTACCTGTGGGCAGTTTTCTCTGCCTGGGGTATTTATCTTTCCATACCTCCTAACCAACACAGCGTCCTTGCTCACGTCTGTGTCCTACCGGTTAGTACTCCAGGGATCAGCTTAAACTGCTCCATCCAGAAGGCATTCCAAACTCTGACCTTAAATTCCCCTTCTCTATACTTACACTCTTCATACTTCTCCATCAAAATGTGTATATTTTTAGTATTGTTGTTATTACTACTGCTAGTTTATTATTACTTGTTTAACTCTCCTCCCTCATGAAATGCCTCATGCATGCCTCATGAAAACAGTGCTGTTACTCTCTTGTTTACTCTCTCTCTTTTTTTTTTTTTTTTTTTTTTTTTTTAAGACAGTGTCCCTCTCTTACCCAGGCTGGAGTACAGTAGTGTGATCACAACTCACTACAGCCTCAATCTCCTGGGCTCAAGCAGTCCTCCTGCCTCAGGCTTCCAAGTTGCTGGGACTGCAGGGATGTACCATTGCACCTGGCTAAATTTAAAAAATTTTTATTTAAAAAACAAAAACTCTTTGTAGAGACAGAGTCATGCTGTGCTGCCCAGTCTGGTCTTGAACGTCTGACCTCAAGTGATCCACCTGCCTCTGCCTCCCAAACTTCTGGAGTGACAGGTGTGAGCCACTACGCCTGATTGACTCTTCTTACTGAGACTTGGGAAGTCTGAGTTGGAGAATAGTGGCAAGGCCAGCGAGGCCAGTGACAGGGCACCTGTGTGTCAGACAGACTCTGAGTCCCCCACAGCAGTTCACTTGCCCTTTGCGTATGAAGCAGTTACTTCCCTTTGGAGATTTTCTCTAACTTCCTCTGAGAGAGAGGTTACATTTGTAAAGTGCTTTGAAATTCCAAAGGTCTCTCAAATTTTTATCAGTATAAAGCATTCAAACGTGGCTGGAAATAGGCCAGTTCTTAGTGTGGGTAAAACTCAGGTATAAGTAGTTCAAGGAGTCTTCTGTACTCCTTGTTGCAGTGGAATTTTTTTCAACTTGGTAACTTTCTTTCTTTTTTTTTTTTTTTTTGAGACGGAGTCTCGCTCTGCCGCCCAGGCTGGAGTGCAGTGGCTGGATCTCAGCTCACTGCAAGCTCCGCCTCCCGGGTTCACGCCATTCTCCTGCCTCAGCCTCCCGAGTAGCTGGGACTACAGGCGCCCGCCACCTCGCCCAGCTAGTTTTTTGTATTTTTTTAGTAGAGACGGGGTTTCACCGTATTAGCCAGGATGGTCTCGATCTCCTGACCTCGTGATCCGCCCGCCTAGGCCTCCCAAAGTGCTGGGATTACAGGCTTGAGCCACCGCGCCCGGCCAACTTGGTAACTTTCAAAAGTGAAATGCTTTATTAGGGAGAAGCAAAGTCTTTGTGCGTTCCCTGCAAGTGTGGATGTAACAAGAGATGATGTGGTCTTGGTGGTGGACAAGTATGCCTTGAACCTACTGTTCTTTCCTAGTCCCAGCTTGGGAATGTGTGAGAAAGGGGTGTGTGTGTATACACATGCTGCACATCTGCATAGCTGGCAAAATATTTGCAAGGTATCTTTACCCTTGAGAGTTGGAGAGAAAAGGGTTATGGCTGTGTCCAGTGTTCTTTTTGTGTAGCCCTACGGTGAGACTAGTGTATCTTTCTATACAAAGACATATAACATGTCAAATTGTCGTTGTTATGATCTATTTCCATCTATTGCCTCTTTAAGAAAAATAAGTTTATTTTGGATTTTTTGGATGTTGTACGAGCAGAAGACAATTTTAACACCACTATCTTTCTAGAAATTAATCCTCAAGAATATAAAGTATTTGAAATTTAATAGTTCAGTAACTTTGTATACTGACATAATTTGCTAAACATTTAGTACATGAGCTTGGAACCATCTAATTCTCCACATGCATTGAAGTTTATAAGCTTAGAAGATTCTCCTAAATATATGCTTTTATTTCTGATTATTTTAAGTCATTTAAATTTGATTATAATTTTTTCCTTCAGGTAACATTCTCAGAAACAAATATTACAAATAAATTGTGAATGTAAATTAAAAACATTACATAGATTTTCATCATTGCCGAAAGTATGCCCCTAAGTACATTTCCTCCTTTTTTATTATGTTTTCTTGTGCTTTGATATTATGTTTTAAAATCATTTTATCATTTTCCTTCCAAAAAATTCATCAAGATCCATGTTTATTAGTTTGAATTTGAATTTCTAAATGAGATGGTAGATCATAAGTGCTGGAAAGTGATTGCTTGAAATTAACAGAGCATTACACTAGCATTATACTTATGTTTATGAGGAGACCTAAAATATTTTGTTTGCATTTTTGTGCACAGATACACGTCCCTGCCCTAGACTCCCCCAAAACAACACGATAAAGACTCTGGGAACCTTAGAATGGTCTTTGACCTGTAACAAAATTTTGATTATTAGTGTAATATTAGTGTACCACATTTAATTAATAAATGTGTTTTTATTCCTCTTTTGTTCCATACGTCATATTAACATTTATTCAGATGAACACTTCTTTTAAGTGAATCCTGTTCTAATGAAAAATATTATCTAATATAAATAATCAGTGAATAATTTCCGTTTTGAAATGTTTTTTAAACTAGAGTTTTCAGTTTTTTTATGCAGGTGTGCCAGGCTTTAACCTGACCTATGAAATGGAATGAAACCAACTTGGACATGAATTTTTACTTTCAAAATAGTTCCAAATAAAAAGCATCAGAAGAGCAGACTTTTAAACTCAGATATATCTGAGTTCAAAATATGACTTGATTCTCTGAGCAAAATGTGTAACTTCTGACATGTTAGATTCCTTATCCAAGAAATGGGGATAATACCTACCAAAAAGAAAAGGCAAGTAGGTAACATTTGTTATAGAAGGTGAAACTTTACATATTTAACCAATTATCGCTGCCACCTCTAGGTATACAAGTTCTCCTGGCATGTTTAAAATAGAAAGTACATAAATGGGAACTTGAAAACTTTTGGTATTACTTCCAAAAACATATCTTCATTTAAAAGATAAACTAGTTATCAGAGGAAATGGGAAAAAGTCCTCATAATTTTTAGAATCTTGAACTTCTACACTGGTACTTACTTTCCTCTTTATATTATTTAGGACATTTAAAAGTGCAAATTACTGTGATCAAATCTAACACAAGAAAATGGTTGTCTTAATATTATTGCCTTGTTTTAAAATCAATATCTGGCTCTGCATGGAAATGTATTTTCTGAAGCATGGGAGCAATCTGTAAAAAATAGTCAGAAATAAAATCAATTATATTATGTAGAGAGGGCAGGCATTGAAATAGATATTTTTCTGTCATTAGAAAACAGAACATTTCCCTAAACTTGTATTTTTCTATAGGTTTGATCACCTTCCTTTCAACACTTGACTGCTTTCTCATGGAAAATTTCTTTCTGAAGCCATGAGGGATTTAGTCTGTAATAAAGATATCACCCAGCAAATGGAAAGCAGATCCTAACAAAGTGTAAAAAATTAAGGACTAGTGGAATAGAGAGAACTCTTTCTTTTTCCTTTTCAGCATCCAATATGTGTTTGTATCTCAAATAGTAATTTATTGAAACATACAGTTGAAGCTTTATAGTAATATGAGGGGAAATGTAAGGATTTTATACTGTAGACTATTTTTGTAATTTCATTTTTTAAATTAGACTATTTGGGTAATACACTTTCATCAAGTAATTTAAACAATTATTTTAAATGCCTTATAGAATGTGTGTTTAAAAATGTGTATGAATGTGTGTATGTATGTATACACATACAACTATATATGCATATTTGAAATATATAGAATTTTATATAAACTAAAAAGTTTCCTGTTGCTGCTCATTACAAAAAGACACCCTCAAAACCAAAGGAACCACTATTGTGTATCCTTTAAGACTTTTCTATAAATTCACTTGTTGTTTACAGCTTGCCATTTTGAATTTAATAATATATTTTGGACTTATTTTCATGTCAGGCGGGAGTGCCTTTTAAACTTGTTTTGTTTTCCATGTGTGTGTATGTTTTAATGCTGAAAACTTTTAAATAAAATTGAGGCATTTCTTGCCTCATATAATATTTATTGAATGGCTATCATTTGCTATGTAGGTACTAGAGATATTGAAATGAAGATATTGAAGTTCCTTACCTCACGGACTTATGTAGCAATTGTTGTATTCATATACAAAAATAATATAAATATTGAAGACATGTTCTAACTGTGAATTTAGCAATTCATACCGAAGAGGAGCCCAGTGACTCTTCATCAGTCTCTACATCAGTCTCTGAAGTGCTTCACTCCCAGATACTTTGTGTGAAATTATGTCTTACAATAAACCTGAAACTCAGTAAATACCAGCTTGATTTGAATATAACAAGACATATCCTGGTCAGATATTTCATTATATCCTCTGCCTACAGTACAGATGTAGTTGCTGATGTTTTATTTATTAAATAGAGTGTCTTTGGTCAAGTGCTTCACCTTGATTAGCTTCTCTTCCTTCCCCTACTTCCAGTTTTTCCTAGTTCAGAATAATTACTGAAACATAATTTGATCTGGCAGTTTATTGTTAAGAATTCAAAGCCTAGAAGGTAATTGTTATGTCTGTCTCCTGTCCATGAGGCTTGTTACTGTAATATAACACTGACCACACTATTGGGCTAAGATTAAAAACCTGTACATGACCTGACACCAGAGCCCCATTGTGGAACCTACAACCTGGGTACTTCCATACTGAAGATCATGTACCACAATTCTTCTGCTTAATTTAGCTCTTTAAAGTATTTGCAGTTACCCCATACCATTTAGGACCTAGCTCAGACTGTAACAGAGACCTAGAGTGGCTTAATCATGATTTAGGATTATTTGGTTTTGACTTATGAAAAGTTGGTTGCTGGTACAGGTTTAGAAGCTCAAGAGCATCAGGGCTGAGTCTTTGTGATCCCTTTGGCCTTTTCCGAGTCTTTGTGATCCCTTTGGCCTTTTCCTCCTAGTCCCAAATGTTAGGAGGGAAAAAGGAGGCATGGAGAAAAGCATGGTGTCTATTTTAAGAAATACAGCTTTATCAGAAGTCTTTAGTAAGCTCCTGCTTGCATCATTTAGACCAAAACTGTGTGATATGACCACCTCTGGCTCCGAGGGAAGCTGGGAAATGTAGTGTTTTAGCACATTGCTACCCTGAACAAAATAGACCTTCTGCTAGTAGGGAGACAGGAGAATGGATATTCTCCTAGCAGCCTCTGTCATTCTTACGCATCAGATCGTAAGCACCATGTGAGGATGATTTCATAGTAGATGCAATGAAGGAGAGAGATGTATTTTCTCATCTAGTTGGTTCACCTGGTGGGTATACTGTGAGTCTCACCAGTGTGTTGCCACCATGGTGATTATAATGCCTACTTGGCGAATTTGTTGTGGGAATTAATTGAAGTAATGTGTAAAACATCTGACCAGCACATGGAACATAGTGAATATTCACTGTGTTTGATGTTGTTATTAGTAGCTCAGTAAATACTACTTGGCAGATAATAAAATGTGATTATTAGACATTCACATTAAATGTATACAATATAATTCTATATATTTAAGGTATGCAACATAATGTTATGGGATGGAGATTCCCCAAATCACAGAATAGAGGGACCCAAAATTCTGTGTAATTGCTAAAGCAAATTTATCTTGCATTTCTACACCAAAGCAGTCTCTTTTTTGAGATGGAGTCTCACTCAGTTGCCCAGGCTAGAGTGCAGTGGCATGGATCTCAGCTCACCACAACCTCCACCTCCAGGTTCAAGCAATTCTTCTGCCTATTTTCCTGGTACTACAGGCGTGCACCACCATACCTGGCTAATTTTTGCATTTTTAGTAGAGACGGGGTTTCACTGTGTTGGCTACACTGGTCTCGAACTCCTGACCTCGTGATCCACCTGCCTCGGCCTCCTAAAGTGCTAGGATTATAGGCATGTGCCACCGCGCCTGGCCGCAGTCTTTAAAAATAATGTAAACTCTATTTGTGTATGAAAATATAGGATTAGATTTCTCTTACTCTCTTATGGATTGGGAATAGTCTCCGAGAGCAAACAATCAAGAGTGGCTTTCTGACTTTGTTAGGTTTTAAATAGAGCGAATGTCTACTTCCCAAGTCACAACTATTAGTATACATTACTATAAGTAGAAGGCAGTCTAGAGAATAGTCTAATTGTGTTTCCAACCCAGCTCCCCACTTCACGTAGGTACACTGCTAGCTCAGCCCTTGAAGGTTTTTGAATTTTTGGTATTTGCCTTAAGAATGTGAAAAAAGCAGACCTGGGCATCTAATCAAATCCCAGGACTATTGGGTTATAAAGAATTCCTTGATGCTTGAAAAAGTGTCAGTTTCTGACAAATGCCAGTATAATTCTCCTTTACACAGAAAGACATAAAATGTTTTAAGTTGTATGGCTTTTAAAATACAAGTAGTTTCTTGAAAAATTAAGATAAGTTGAAAGAAGCTACATTCTAAATCACTGTTAAATCACCGTTCATTGATGTTTTTGGAAGACACTAAAGTAGAAAAGTTTATAGTTTGCATCTGTATTCCAATAGTCACACAGTGAGCTGTGCCATATTTACAGTTCTTACCTAGTGTGCGTTAGCACTCGTATCTGGGTTGATTTCCATGGGCTTGAATAAAGTAAGATTTTTAGGATTATTAATCAGGAATAAAAAGCCATGGAAGGATGCCTAAAATATTAATATCTGTGATTGGTGAGTTTGTATATATATGTATTTGTGTATGCATGTTTGTTTGTGTGTCTATATATATAGAAACTTTGTTGATGAAGAGTAGTGTTTGTTTATGTAAGGTGTATAAAAATTTTTTGAAATATGCTAATCTTGAAAATTTTTATTTTCCAAACTAAGGTTAAAATTATTTTATTTTCTCTTAGTATTTCATTTTGAAAATTTGGTATGGATAACCCTTCCAGGAATTAAAAGTTTGCCATAATGAAGATATTTGTTTTATCATTATATAGTGTTTTGAAAAATTATGTTCTTAATTATATATAATACACTATATGCATGTCATTTAATATGTAGTGTATTATATATAATTTATATATTATTTTGAAAAATAATGTTAAGTATTTAAAAGTATGTGAATTATGATAAATTATGACAGTATTCAGTGGAATATTATGTTGCCATCTTAATGCAGTCATGACACTCATGCAAGTGTAGAGAATGTTTACTATATATGGAAGCAGAATGCAATCTCTGGAGTCTGAATACAAGCAGGCCTACTGAGACAGTTAACACAAAGGCCAGAGGCAAGAGTGGGCCACTGTTTCAAGGGATGCAAAGCAGTGCTAACTGGATGGCTGAAGAGTTTAAGTTGGGCAGAATGGTGAGAAATGACCCTGGAGGGATAACCAGGACATAGTTCACAAAGAGTCTTATCTGTGCCATCCTAAATAAGCACTTGTTCTCTTTTCCTAGAATATTCTTCCAGTGTCTTTTATGACTGCTTTGCCTCTTCCTCAGGCTATGGCTCACCAATTACTCCTTAAGAGGCCTTCCCCAAACACACTCTCTGAACCTTTCACTCTCATTCAAACACAAACATGCACACGCACATGTACACAGTCGTTACTCTTTATCTCACTACCCAGTGTATTTCTTTTTTAGTGCATTACAATTGGTAATTATTTTGAATTTCTTAACTTCTTGTCTCTACTAGAATGTAAGCTCCATGAGGGCAGGAGTGATCAGTTATGTTTACATATTTATATGTCTTACATACGGAGCATTCAGTAAATATCTTTGAATAAGTTAATCAGGAGTTTGAACTCTGTGCTCAGCACCATTCTGTGCTGTGTAGTCTTGGGAAAATTACCTTTGAATCTGTTTTCTCATGGATGAATTTGGGATACTTATACCTTAGTTTCTTATCTCAGATTATAAAATGTGAGTTAAGGTGAGATACAAATTCAAGATCATTATATAGAAATACACATACTACAAATAAAATTACACCCCAGTGGTTTCACAGAAGTGATATTTTATATATCTACTTGGGTATTGTAAGGGTACACTGATCAAAATAATGTACTGCCATCAATTTCTCATACTTACTTGATTGGCAAAGCTGGGGTTAAAATATTCTAGGTTAACCTGAACTTGTTAGAGAATTAATTATGTAGCTTTTGTGAGCAACACCTGTAGTGGATTAAGTAGCATCTCCTAAAAAGATATGATGATGTCCTAATCTCTGGTATCTGTGAATGTGACCTTATTTGGAAGGAGGGTTTTTGCACATGTAATTAAATTAAGGGTCTTAGGATGAGGGAATCCTGAATTTAGGATAGGCTCTAAATCCAATAGCTGGTGTCTTTATAAGAGAAAGGAAAGGGAAATTTGAGATAGAGAAACACAGGGGGAAACCATGTGACAATGGAGGCAGAGACTGAAGTTAAGCCAAGGAATGGGAGGAGCCAGCAGAAACTGGAAGAGACAAGGAAAGTCTCCCCCAGAGCCTTCAGAAGGGTTTCAGAGACAACTGGATTTTGAACTTCTGGCCTCCAGAACTGTATGAGAACAAATATCTGTTGTCTTAAGCCACTAAATAAATGTGTGTATGATACTTTATGTCAGCCCTAGGAAATGAATACAGTATCCCAGATATTTTGGGTTTATTGAAAACCGAAAGAAAGTTTAGGTGACATTTTCCATTTTCAAGCTCCAGCTGTATGTATGATGAGCTGCTCACTCTCAGTTTAGAGCAGAAGAACAATTGACATTTATAAGAATTCCTTCAATTAAAAAATAGAAATAAGGTGCTTAGGGGATTAGGAAAAGGAAAGGAGTTTTTTTGTATGAGAGTTGTTAATGAATTATGAGAATGCTAGCAAGTAAAATGAAGAATAACAATAAGGAAAGACTTCTTGTTACTTTGTGTGTGTGTTTGCTAAAGGTGTGATAATACATTTTGGCAGGATTCCCGTCTGAGAGATTGGCGGCTCTGTGTATTTTATCCACAGCACAGAGATTATCTGACTGGCCAAAAGCCTCATAGTTCTTAGGCACTAGAGCTAGAATTAAAACATAGGACTGTGGCTCCAGACGCTTTCCTATTTTCACTGCACAGTGCTGCCTGAAGGACAACCTCACACCAGGCACTGAGGCCTTGGTGTCAGGAGTGAGGCCACTCTCCTCCTCAGGATTGCTGGGCCCTCCCTGGCGGTCAGGACAGCAGGTTACAGGGAAATTGTGGGGGCTGCTGGTCTTTCCTGGCCACATTTCCCATCATGGGGACCTAGAACAGATGTTGAGTGAAAGCAGCTGTTGTATGTAATCCGTGGTGTATAATGCCTAAGTAGCTATTTCCACTTTGAATTTCATTAGGGTTCCTGTGGCAAATTTTGATTTTTCCAGAGAACATTTGTACAAGTTAATGTTTAATACTTAGTCTTATAATCCATGGAAAAGAAGGGTTCTTAGATCTTTAAAAGAAAAATGAGCGAAACATCAACTTCTATAAATTGAATTATCCTTTATATGCAGAAATAGGTATTGGAGAGAACCAAGTTCCCTTTGGTAATATATTTACTGTGTAAAGAAAAGTTTAGAAAGTTAATGAAATGATTCAGAATTGCTTTAGAATTATTCCGAGTTTATTAGAGTGTATTGTTTTTAGCTAATCATTTTACTTCATGGAATACATTAAAATGGTCTGTTGTGTGATTTTTAAATGAATTAACAAAACTTTATAGGAACCTGTCTTCAGGGACCCATACATTTTTGTCCCTATATTATTATTTAGGTTGAAAAACATCTCAAGTCATGGTATGAATGTTGTGCTTGTTGTTCATAGTTTAATGAAGCTCTTCTCCTCAGCTTATTTAGTTGACTATATAGAAGGAAAATAAATCTTTATTGCTTTTGCAATTGAAAAATTCAAGTAAAGCTTCAGTTACCTTTCTAAACTCTTTGTTAGCAAGAGGTGCTTTGTTATAAAAAGTTGAGGGTAATTTAGACATGTACAGAATGGTTGGATATAAATTTTTCTCAAATTGCCTTGAACTTTTAATGGATAAAGTGAAGAAACTTTGCCCCAGGGAAAACACAAGTATTTCAAGTTTTATTACTCATAAGTACTAACATATGAATTTTTAGTCTGTTTATATATGAAATTTATGTGCTGCTTTAGATTTATGTGATGTATCATGAAATATTGCATATGATATGTTCAGTACAACTTTGGTGTTGGGATTATTCCAGAGAGCTGAGCATTTGCTTAAAATTCAAGACTATTTTGTTTTAGACATTTGGAATAGAAATCTGTCTAAAATAAATTGCCCATTTTCCTGTCTTCTTAAATAGATTGTACTGACCAAAACCTTTCTTGATGAATGATCACACTATGGTTTATTTTAAGCTCTCTAGGAGCTTAGTTGCTTTTGTAAGCATAGTGGAATGCCTTGTCCCAAGTATAGCTTCCACCTCTATCTGTCTGTAAGTACACTGAGGGCAGGATTAACATTTTTAAATTCCTGGCACATCCAGCACAACATATGGTCAAATCATTTTACTTGAATGAATGAAACCATTATGACAAAATATGGTGCCCCTTAGGATCAGCTGATATATTTAGCGTTCTTTGCCATCATAATAAATAACCCCAGACTGCTGTCACTGCTTCCTGCTTTGGGGCTGTTATCTGGTCTGGCTTGTATAGCACAACATAACATACCTTCTTGTTCTATCATGAGTTTGGAATATTTAATTGAGTATAGTTCAATATTATGTACAATGAGAGCAAATAAGCTTTAAGAGCCTGACTTGGTATCTGTGTATGAGCACGTTTAGCACACGTATTTGGTATTATCTTCTTCAATCACAGAAGTCTATTTTACTTAATTTTTCTGCCATTTGCTTCAGTCCTTTCCTTTTGAGAGGTGGATCAGTTCAGGTTAGGATAACCCTTGTGGCACAGTTGTAACTCCGTGACTCCTTGTTGCTGTGATCCCCACCTTGTTGGGAACTTTAACTGATGCCAACTTTCCAAAACCCAGAGTGAGGATTCATCTAGGTGGCTTATCTCATTGCTGCCCCAAGTAAGTGCCTATTCCAGAGGATTTAGGGGCAGAGCCCTAAACCACAAGCCACAAGAGTAAAAATTTCTTTGAAGTTGTATATTGTTTCTCAAAAATTAATGCCAATTTGGAGTCTATACGTATGAATTCACATTTATTTTGATGTAAAACAATTTTTTAAGTAACTAGTGGGAAAACATTTCCTCTCTCCACACATATACACACGTGTGTATTTAAGTACATACCCTGTTTTTTTCCTACTGTTACTCTCACCTCCTCCATCCCAACACACACGTTGGTTACCTATCATTTTTAAAACTTTGAGAATGAGAGAGAGGTTTATTTCCAACCCACCAAATCCTGGACTGTTTCCCCACCTACATTCTGCTTGCAAACTGAATAATTCTTTCTTTAGTTGATCTTTGTTTTCCTACCTATGCAAATCCTGGACTGTTTCCCCACCTACATTCTGCTTGCAAACTGAATAATTCTTTCTTTAGTTGATCTTTGTTTTCCTACCTATGCCTTTGTCATAGGTAGAAACCATATTATATTTTCAGCATCCTGTCTAGAAATCTTAGCCGGATCTGTAAGTTCATTTCCATCTTTCAAGTAATCTCAGGCACAAATGTTACCAATTATTTTACCACAATAAACTGCTCTTTTCCCAGTCTTTAATTATCTTTCTATAAGTTTTCCTGCTTCTGTGTAGTACCCAGTCCCAAAACTGATGCTACCTGTTTTTAATTTTTATTTTTTGAGGGTCTCGCTCTGTCCCTGAGGTCGAAGTGCAGTGATGCAGTTACAGCTCACTGCAACCTTGATCTCCCAGGCTCAAGTGATCCTCCCACCTCAGCCTTCTGGGTAGCTGGGACTACAAGTCTGTACCACCACACTCTTTTTCTTTTTTTTTTTTTAGTAGAGTTGTGGTTACGTTATGTTGCCCAGGCTGGTCTTGAACTCTTGGGATCAAGCATTCCTGCTGCTTCAGCCTCCCAAAGTCCTGGGATTATAGGCATGAGTCACCATGCCCAGCTGCTTTTTTTTTTTTTTTTTATGATAGTACTGTACTTTCTGATACCAATTTCTATATTGGTTTTCTGTTTCTGCTCAATAAACTTTCCAAAGTTATTGGTTCAGGCAACATCTATTGATTTGCTTGTAATTCTGCAGTTTTGGGTGGGCTTGGCTGGACAATTTTCTGGATTTAGCTGGGCTCAGTCAGGCAACTCTGGTCCTCTGATGGCTTCACTGGGGCTGGAGAGTTTCAGATGGCCTCATTCATGTGGTGGGGGCCCCAGTGCTGGGCACTTGTTAGGCAGGCCCTTTTCTCTCTGCATTCTTTCACTATTTAGTAACCTAGCCCAGGCTTCCTGAAATGGCAGCAGCAGTATTCAAAGAGTAGAAAGGTGAGAGCTGCAATGCCCCTTGAGGCCCAGTCTCTGGACACACACAGTGTCACTGCTGCCTAGCCCTGCTGGTCAAAATAAGTCACGAGGCCAGCCAAGACACAAGGGGTGGGAAATAGATCCCTCCTCTTTATGGGAAGAGCTGAAAATTCTATGGCCATGTGTTTTAAAACTGCCACCCCACTATTCCGTACCAGCAGAGTATTCCAGTCAAGAAGCAAAAATTATTCAATATTGTTGATTTTCTAGATCAGGGATCACAAACTGAATGCTTCAGTGTGATCACTGGCACGTTTAAAAAACAACCCAACATTTCAGCATCAGGAGGTTTTACATTAAGCTGAATCCTGATTTCTTCTTTTTAACAGAATGGAAATCCTGGTAATACTGGTCTTCCATCCCTGTGTCCCTGAGGAGCTGGAGCTAAGTAGGCTGCCACCTTTAGGTGGGGTGTGTCTTCTTTAGTTCATCACCATCCCCACAACTGCCTATTCACTCGGGCAAGATTCCTACCCAGCTCCCAAGGTATCTGAGCCCTGTGACAGCTCCTTATTACTCAGGACCATGAATCAGAATCATTTGCAAAGTTTTTAAAATGGCTCTTTTCAGGGCTCTACAAGACCTTTGGAGTTCTATTTGCTGGTAAGCGCAGTCTGGGTGTATGCATTTTCACAAAGCTTTGCACGTGCTTCTAATGTACACCTGTCATCAAGAACCACTGATTTAAGATAATGTTCCCTCAGACTAGTGTGAATCATTGAAAAATGACTGTGCTTTAAACTTATTTCCCTACTAAAAAATGTCATGTGCGTTCACATTTATTTCATTTCCCTTCCCAATTTCTCTGTGAGGAAAGTATGCGATGAAACAAAGATAAGGAAATTAATTTGTGAATTGCTGGGAAATCTGATTTTGTCTCCTGAAACTCTACCTTCTCCATATTTCAAAAAAAACAAAAACAAAACTTCAGCATTTATTACAGCCTGAGGGATCTTCTACTTGTAGGAAACTTGTATGGAAACAATACATTTTAGTAATGATCCTTTTACCAGCACCTGAATCTCTACCTACTGAAAGATCTATTTATAAAAATGAAAGAGAACTGTGAACATTAGCAGCTGCTGACTACCTATGGAAGATGCTATGGAGGTATATCGTTCGCCACAAAACCAAAGGAAAGCCTTACATTACTTTAAAAGGACCAGAAAACATGCATATATTTTTGCAGATGTACATGTCTCAGAAAGCAGCTTCTGTTACAGTATTATTTTATTTTACTAAAATACTTTTACTTTACAATGGTCAAAATTATGTTTTTTAGATATCCTGAACTCTGAGACTTTTTAGAAAGAACCGTGTTTCCTTGACCTGCCTTCTCAGTCTTGGTAGCCGGTCCTCTCTCTGTGTTCAGTACACATTCATAGAGCAGTAAGTAAGAGCTGAGCTAGCTCTTGGGGGCTAGCAGAGCATGCCTGCCCTCAGTGAGAGCAAGTGCAGTGGGAGAAAGGTACAGTGAGAGAAGTGACAGTGAACTGCAAATGCCCTAAGAGTCACTGCTCTAGAAGGCAGTGGGAAAAACACAACTTAAATCTTGCTTACAGCAAACATTTCAGAGACACTTGGTTTCCTATAGTGAATTCAGTAAAGTCTGAACCTTGAAAGGGGGGTAAGCACATTGTATTCTTTCGTATTTCATATTTTTGGACATTCATAGAACATCTGAAATGATAATATGGCGTGAAATGATTGTTAAATAATTTCTTTAAAATTTCTACTCATGGTCTATCTCTTCTAATTCAAGCTTCTTTGTTAATATTTAGTAAATGCATCTATTTGTCCTGTCAGATCTTAAGTATATTTTGGAAGCTGTGTACGTTCAGTACGTTTGGCTGACCAGATTCTTTTCAGGTGTTTGAAATATTTCCCCAAATTTCAGGTGTGGTGCTTTCTGTTTAAACCAAGCACTTGGTAATAGGTATTAATTTTGTATTGAAAAATTTATTTACCATCTTAAAATATGTAAAGTTTTTATTTCTCCAAAGGGTTTTTTTTTTACTACGTTATTACTTGTAATAATTTATTATATAAAACATTCTTAAGTTTCTAGTGAAGGAGACATTTGACTTTTTTTTTTTTTTTCAATGGAGTCTCGTTCTCTCATCCAGGCTAGAGTGCAGTGGCCCGATCTTGGCTCACTGCAACCTCCGCCTCCCGGGTTCAAGTGATTCCCCAGCCTCAGCTTCCTGAGTAGCTGGGATTACAGGCATGTACCACCACGCCTGGCTAATTTTTGTATTTTTAGTAAAGACAGGGTTTCACCATGTTGGCCAGGCTGGTCTCGAACTCCTGACGTCAGGCGATCCACCCACCTCGGCCTCCCAAAGTGCTGGGATTACAGGTGTGAGCCACCACTCCTGTCCTTGATCTTTTATTTAAATACTACACATATTACTTATTAGTATGTGATTTGTCAATATTCTGCTAAATTTGGATCAAGGCCACGGCTTTCTTTCCTTTCTTTGGGGAGCAGAAATCTCTGCTTTACATGCTCCAACTATTCAATGGATAGATGAGGTTAAACAAAATAGTATCAAGGTCAAAGACAGTATTTGTAAGAATTATACAAATGCTGTTAAAAGATTTTCTAAAATTAAGAAAACCTTCCTTTTTTCATATTATTGTAGCTCACTTTAAGTATGAGATGTACAATTCTGACTCAAAGTGAGAAATAGAACAGAAAACCATTTGTGTTACTCAAGCACTGTTACATGTCATGGTTCTGTGTAACAGATTTTATAAGCTTTGGGACCTAATAAGAGGCTGAGACCCTGTTTGGTTTATAAATAGGTGTGGGATATTATTTAGGTCTTCAGAAATAAAAGCAGAGAATCATTTCCTTATGTATCAGTTCCTCTATGGGAAAGCATATTAAAATGTAGAAAATATAATGGTATATAATTTAGCAACATAATATACAATGTGGGTTGAGAGACAATTACAGTGTTTTATTTCCCTATATTTTCCATTTTAACTGCATGCATTTTAGCAACAATTGGTTTCTGGCTGTAACATTATTTTAGCTGTTTCATAAAGCTTTATAGCAAATTACTGTGGTGTACCAGATAAAATAAATTCCTTACTTCACTCTTAAAAGTCATATTATGAGCAGACATAATTTTTTACTTTTATAGGTAAGCATGTATTTTATAACAATTTTGAGGGCCTGTCAAAATCTGAGTTCGGGATTGCTGTTGCTAACATTATTTTAGTGGTTTCCTCTGTATTTAAGATTGAGGGTTCATTTTATGCAACAAATCAACCATCTTATGCCTATTTGGTTCATAGCAAGCTGATCTATATACAGTGCTGAATTCTGGGGTCACACATCACCAAGTAAACAGCAACTGCTTGAATAGAACCTTGTTGTATTTTTCATTCACACAGTGCCCGTAGTGTACTGTTTCCCTAGGCAGCCCTACCTTGCTCTCTTTTCAGGGGATTCTGGAACTACTCTTTGGCCCTTGTGAATACCTTTCCTGCCTGCCACCTCCCAGAACATTTGAATTCTTGCTACCGTCTCACACTTCTTACCTAACCCTAAATCCCATTTGGGCATGTTTTCACCTGAGAATATTATAACTCCACCCCAAGATACTTTTCTGTTTGGAAAAGACTAGAGAAGAATGGAACAAACATTCATGTATTTATCTCTCAGATATAATTGTCAACATTTTACATATTTCCTGCAGACTTTTTTTTTTAAGGAATGTATACTTGAAGGGTTCCTGATCATATTTCCTTCCCTCCTTGCCCAGACGTTACCTCTCCCCTGGTGTGTAGGTCTATGTTTTATCCTTTTACCATATTCCTATCAATCCACAAAGAGTATGAATTATTGTATTACACACTCTTAAATTTGTGTATATAAAATGTAATGATTTTAAATGTTAAGGCGTAATATTACAGGTCAGATTTTTTCAATAGTCTGATGTTCTCTAGAATTTTGATTTCACAATTCATGTTTCTCTTTGTGCCTTTAGTATTAATATTTTTGTCCTTAATGCTCTGTTACAGTAACCAAAAGAATGCCATTTATAAATTTGAATGAAACAATATATATGTAAGACTTGATAATCTCAGTGTAATCACCTATGGAATGCATAGAAGATACAAGATATGTTTTTATTGGTCAAAAAAAGTACTTTTTGGTACAGTTTAGTTTTTAAATTCTACACAGCTTCCCTTATTAAACTGGCATCTTCTCTTAATGAGGGCTTTTTCCTGTAACTAGTAAGAGATGAAAGCCCCATCACACTCTACAAAAGTAATACTAGGAGATAAATGAGGAAAGAAACGAGCAAAGGACAAGAAGATTTCTAAAAGTACCAAACATTCAGTATGTTTTTAAGTACTGTATATACTGGAAAGAGGAGAGACAGGTAAATTTTCCAAATTACTATCTTGAAAATAGTGCATTTACCTTTGAAACTCTTACCTGGTGAATCCTGAGCTGAACACCTTTTACCTGTGTCCTATAGAATTCTGACAAAGCACCTGCCATCTTTCTATTCTTACACAGGTAGGCCAAGTTCTCTCTGCAGTGAGTCCCTTTTTATTATTATTGTTTTTTCAACCCGGGGCCGTGCTTTTTCCACAGGACCTGACCAGGCTTCTCACTGCCATTAATTACAAGTTGGATTGCTTCAGAAAACCTGGTTGTGTAGCTGAGAGAGGCTTTCCTTTACTCTTAAGAAGAGCCAAGTGTAATGCCTTGGTAGATGAAAGAGGAAATTTGAGATGAAAGATAGCCCTCTAAGTTGAACATTGAGTTAATTGAGGCATAACATATGTCTTTACAAAATTGATACCTAGCACAACTAGTTATAATCTGGTAGCCAGGCAAAGCTTTCTCCTGTAAGCCAGAAGGCTGTAGGGTGTCCTGCAAAGGCAAAGTGTATGAGAGAATGTGCCCCTTTCCGGCCGGGCGCGGTGGCTCAAGCCTGTAATCCCAGCACTTTGGGAGGCCGAGACGGGCGGATCACGAGGTCAGGAGATCGAGACCATCCTGGCTAACATGGTGAAACCCCGTCTCTACTAAAAAAAAAAAAAGGAAATACAAAAAACTTGCCGGGCGAGGTGGTGGGCGCCTGTAGTCCCAGCTACTCGGGAGGCTGAGGCAGGAGAATGGCGTAAACCCGGGAGGCGGAGCTTGCAGTGAGCTGAGATCCGGCCACTGCACTCCAGCCCGGGCGACAGAGCGAGACTCCGTCTCAAAAAAAAAAAAAAAAAAAAAAAGAATGTGCCCCTTTCCAACCTGCTTGCTATGGATAGATGTTACCCAGGTCCCCTAAGTGAGGTTGGCTAATCTGCAGAGGAGTAGGGAAAGTACACCTTCTCGTCTGGGTCTTCTGCAAGCCCTGCAACTAAACAGTACTTTCCAATTGTCAGCCACCCCTACTGGGTCTTCTCACTTATTACCCTTTTATTAGTATTTGGGCATCACAGTGACTAAATGATAAACAATTTTAAGAAATAGGTTGCTTTAGTTCTGAATAATAAGTTTAATAGTCTCCTCAACTTATTATATCTAAGCATTTAAAAAATGTTCTGTCTGATTTTATATGTTAGAATTGTTAAATGGTTGATATCGTTTGTGATGTGATATGATATAAACATACTTTTGGAAGATTAAAATGTTCATAATTGATTATTTAGGAGAGTGACTAAGGCTGATGCATTCTCTCAACACAGGTTGAGCATCTCTAATCTGAAAATAGGAGATCTGAAATGCTCCAAACTCCAAAGCTTTCTGGGCACCAGTGTCATACCCAAGGGGAATGCTCACTGGAGTGTTTTGCATTCAGATTTTCAGGTTTAGGATTTTCACCTAGTAAGTATGATGCAAATATTCCAAAATCTTAAAAACTGCAAAATCCAAAACATTTCTTTTCCAGGCATTTTGAGTGAAGGATGTTCAGCCTGTACTTTATTGTTTTCCAGAAAATACTGGATTTTATTGACTTACCTAATATTCAGGGAAAAAGTAAGCTACCCTAGCATGTAAATTATTTTCCAAAGCCATTTTCTCATTTCAACTTATTAGAATTTCCAAACAAGACACGAATAGAGAGGAATGTGTCTGGAAGAGGTGGCAGTTCAGAGTTCTTGGGTAGCTCAAGAGTGACTGTAAACAAACTGACTTATTAGAAATGCAGTGTAGTAGCAAGATTTTCAGTGATGTGTTCATATTCTGACCAGGTTTCTGGCCACAAAATATTTGATGGTGAATAGGTAGCAGGTTGCCTTGATGTTCTTTGTACCACCTGTAAAATACTGCTTGCTCCAAATTTCATAATTAAGACATTCACAGTTGTGTAGAATAAAAATATATCCTTCTGAGAAAACAACATGCCCAGTTCATATATTGGATGATGCTATCACTGTTAAATTCTTAGGGATTACCACAGTTACTGACATAATTTTCCATATCTTTTCTCAGGATACAACCATTTTTAACACTTTATGCATTGAGATGAGTGTATTTTACAGTAAGACATATTGTTATCACCTCCAGATCCCCCTCCCTTCCAGCGATTTTGTCATGTTCCTTTAAATAAGTTAGCATTCAGTCAGTGCTTGGTGTAAACATGTGACCAAAACAATTTGAAGCATACAATTGAGAGTATATAGTAGTGACTTTTTGGTTTTGTTGTTCTTGGGGATATCCGTTAACACAAATATATCCATCAAAAATAATTCCAGCTGTATATAACAGAAAACTCAGGCTAAAGTGGCTTAATCAAATAGGGGTCTCCCTTTCTCTAGTTTAGAGCAAGGCAGCCCAGGGCAGGCAGGTAGCTTTGTAATGTTGTTGGATCTGAGGTTCTTTCTGACTTTCTGTTCAACCTTCTTTTTGGTTGTTCAGCTCTCATCCTCATGCTTGTTGCCTCATGGTGGCAAACTGGCTGCTGCACCTCCAGGATCCTTGAAGGTAAAAGTCAGTGAAAAGTTAAAGGTACAAACCAGTAAAACCTGCTTTAAGCTTTCTGCAGGAAACAAAAGTCAAATCTGCTTAAAGAGCTTTCCCAGAATCTCCAGCTGGTAACTTCCGTTTGTATCACATTGATCAGAAGTAGGTTTCTTTGCCATCCATAACTGCAGTGAGGTTGAGATATTTAGTTTCTTAGCTGAGAAATGTTGCTCTGCACAAAACTGGGTTAAGTCACTAAGAAAAAAGGAGATTAGGACTAGACTAGACAGGCACAGGCTGAAGAGTCCATCCCACAGTGCCTGTGTGCCAGAGACTGCAGAGTAGAGAGGCCGAGACGAAGTCTAGGAAGACGGCATATATTAGAGAACGACATTTTTTTCTCTCTGATTTAAGAGCAAGACAAAACTCTACTATTAGGAACAAAAGGTGAAAAGAAGTTAATATTCTGTAGTCCTTTCTCTTGAAATTGACCACAGGGAATTCTTGAATTACAGCAATTTATAGTATAATAGAAATTCTGCAGACCCTGAGTTAGGCGACTGTGGGACCTGACCTGGTCTGCCAATATCTGACTTTCTTCTGCCGAACAAATCGCTTCATTCTTGGCATATGGGTTTCCTCCTTTCAGCATAAAATGAGGGCACTGAACTCATCACTGTGATCCCTCCAAGGGAAAGACTTCTGGATTATCTGAGTTTGTTGTTTACAATTTACTCAGTTTGACTCCAAATCCAGCTCTCTTTAGACATCCCCACATGTGAAGTTGGTTAAGCATATTATTTGTGGCCATTTTTATGAAAAATTACCATCAGGTTACTTGTTTGCCTTAGTTATTTGTATGGAAAGCTGAGGTATGCTCGTTTTCAGGAATGTTACCCCTTTGAGACTTGCCTGCAGCTCAGACCTGTGACCACACAAGGGAGTGGCCCTGTTAATTTTGGTGTTAAAGTTGGATTTTCTTTTCTGAACCCTCACGTTCAGAGCTGTGGAGAGAGGGGAGAGAAGTACTCAATTTCATGTAAGTGAGGGGAGTTTATTCCCAGGTTCATTGTTGCTAGTGTTAAAGTGGCTCCTCTCCTGGGGACTGCGAGGGGGAGGGATTTAGAGTGGTTTCCGTCTTGCACACACCAATGACATTCCTCTACTTGTGTTGGCATTCCAGTACAGGACCACCTTGGGTCCTCCCCCTTATCCCTGTCTGTGCCTCCAGCAGAGAGCACCTTTGGCACACCCGCATATCTGAAATAGGCAGATGGTTAAACCGATGACAATTGCTCCATCTTTAGTGGCAAAATGTGCCTGAAAGTAACTCAAGGAGGCAGTGGTGGTGTCAATTCAGATGATCCTGAGTAATGATGGAAAGGAACGTGGGGGTCTTGCCCCAGAAATACTTTGGTCAACCTTTGAGGTTACAGCTCGTCCTGGGGGCTGCAGAGGATGTCTGGGGGATGCAGGTGGCATGGGGGAGTATGTGCAGCTGAGGTGCAGGAGGAGGACCTCTGTGGAGAGTCTTGTCAGACTTGATTTAGGATGATGAAATTGTGTATCTGTCTTTCTCTCTCTTTCCTTCTTTCCTCTCTCCCTTGCACTTTCTTTCAGGCTTTAATTTAATATTTCATTCTAAGCAGATATATCTTTGTGTTCAGTTGAAAATGGTGGACAAAAATTTTGTTCTCTTACGGCATTTGCCCTTGAATAAGAAAAAAAGATTTCAGATAGAAATCTGAGCAACCTGAGGTTTCTGTATGGAATATAAGAAGAGTCGCAATGAATAATTAAGCAAGTTATAGCTAATAAAATATACAGCACATTGCTTCAAACTAAAACATTCTAACTCTGCCTCAGGGATGAATGCTTTTCATTATTTTTTAATTGTTGCCAGGGTTGACCTTGAAGGTCTTATCTGGCAGATAATTTGTTATGGTAAGAATGAGATCACTAAGCATTTTAGACGACCTACATGATGCATAGAGTTTCTTCCTGTTATATAATGGTGATGTGATAAGTCTGTTTTCCTGGGAATTTATTCATTCATTTGGATGGTATTTTATTTCTCAGAGCCCCTCTTTGGCAGTATCATTGTTGCTGTCCTACAGGAAGATCTCTGTAGCTGTGATGTTGATTTCTGAGCTCATGTCATATGCATACTTAAGTGACTGCTGACTCCTGATGGTCCACAAACACCAGAGGAACAATTGTCCATTTGGACAAAATGAACATGGGAAGATTTAGGACCTACTTACTACTCTTAGGAAAATGGCATTCTGGAAGAGCATTCTTCCATGAGTAGAGTTGTACAGGTTTTGTGCTGATGGCCTCGTTATGTAGCCTTTGTTACTATTCAGTCTTCCTTTGCAGCTACTGCAGGGCCTAGAATTGCAGAGTGGTTCAGTAAGCCTAGTTACTGATGTTTTTTATGGTTGATATTGAAGAGAAATACGGTAAACAATAATTCAATGTTTTATTAACTTAATTCACTTTTTTCCATTTATATTGTATTTTATGAAGGACAGATAATAGAACAATCTGGCTATAGAATGATAAACGCATAGGAAAAATCTGTAATTTTCACTAAATAGAGTAAGAAGAACCTGTCGTATTGGGGAATTAAAGTTAGCAAATATAGTTTCTTGTTTGTTTGGAATGTGTACTGAATCCTAGACTTGAGTATTAAGTTCAAAACCACATGGTGTTGATATGCATAGTATTAGTGGGTTTTATGTGTACAATTTGGAAAAAAAAAACAGACTCTTATTTGTTGCTTGTAATATATAGTATGTCTTTGTTCAGTGTTTTCTCTTAGAGAAAAAAAAGCAGTAATACAATTCTCATGATACTCTCTTCTGGACAAATAAAATCCAGTATGCTGTTAAATATGTAAGATTTATATGAGACATATATAAGAATAAGATATATGTAAGACTATGTGAGACATACATAAGAATAAGAAATAAAATTACTACCAAGTATTCTCATATTGATAATTTGAAAATTATCAATTTTAAATTGAATAAAATTTTAGTTCCTATTACTGTATAGAAAATATTCGTGCTTTAAAAATATTTTTGGTAATAGCAAATATGAATCATATATTATAAATGATCATTTAAATTCTATTTTGAATATGTAGAAAACTAGATGCCAAGCAGAGTCTATATAAAATCCATTGTTTTTTCTTCCTGGCAATTGCCAGTGAATCTGGGTTCTTACAAACCAACAAAGACCCCGTTATTTTACCAAATGTGTAGTTCCTTATTGCTGCTATCCAATTTTAAAAGGTGCTTTTTTTTTTTTTTTTTTTTTTCCTGAGACAAAATCTCGCTGTGCCATGTAGGCTGGAGTGCAGTGGCACGATCTCAGCTCACTGTAACCTCCACCTCCCGGATTCAGGCAATTCTCCTGCCTCAGCCTCCAGAGTAGCAGGGATTATAGGCACACGTCATTATGTCCAACTTATTTTTGTATTTTTAGTAGAGACGGGATTTCACCGTGTTGGCCAGGCTGGTCTCGAACTCCTGACCCCGTGATCCACCCTCCTTGGCCTCCCAAAGTGCTGGGATTACAGGTGTGAGCCACTGCGCCCATCCAAAAAGTGCTTATTTATAGATCCTATGAAGTTAAACTGTGTCCTTGGATTATAGTGTTAAAGTTGTAAACTTAGACCATTTGTACTGGTAATGCTAGTTTAACATTTTGGTATGGTGAATTCCTACTCAAACAGCTGTTGTTTAACATTTATAAAACTTCATAAAATTGTAGCAAAGGTTTCATGTTTGATTTCAGATACAGTATATTCAAAGTAATAGAAGCCCGTAATTTTAAACCAAGGGCAAAAGTATGAAATCTCTCCAACAGAAGCAAAAATCTACCAGATTTCTAGGGTACTACAAACTGGAGCATAGGAAACACATAAATTGTCTTAATACTGTAGACTTATTTCTTCTTGATGCCTGATGCTTGATTTTTTCCAGCTCAGAAAGGAAAATTCTAAAAAATCATTCTTGCAGCTTTAAATCCTGTTATAGCTACTTTTTATGTAGTGTAATGAAACATGTAGTGTGATGACATTTCATGCTATTCTACATGTCATACATTAAGATACCAAGTTGTGAACATTTTATTTTTTCAGGTTAATTTGGAGATTATTTTGTGTGTTTTTATCTAATTTATAGGACTTATTTACACTTAGGATAAATTATATTTATTTATAGTTACAAACTGGATTTTATTTTCAGTATTTTCTCTGATGAAATTGAGGCATTAGCCATTTACGTTTTTTAAGGATTGAGGTGGTAGCAGATCTTTTTTGGTGTTGGAGAGAAGGGATAGTACCATTCTACTGCTTTATTTGTAACTCAGCTTTCTTTGTGAGGTCCTGTTTCCTCCTTTTAATGTTACTCAAAGTGACTTTTACTTTACTCTTTTCTCCAAACAGATCTCTTAGTTGACAGCAGGTAACCTACACATAGATAGTGTTGTAAAACTCAGTATTAAATTGATTACTGCTATATATAGCATTTTTAAAGAAAAGATGTTATTAATTAAAATACCCAGAGTAGCCCTTTAAATGTATGATGTCATGGAAATTATAGACATTAATTTTATGTGCTATAAGCACACAGTTATTACATTTATAAAATACCTGTTTTATACCTTTCTTAACTCCCATTGAGTTACTTGTAGCATTGTGGTTCAGTGGCTTTGGAGTTGAACAGATCTGTGTTCAGATTAGGCTTGCTTACTGGTTGGTTTTGTGAGCTTGGACAAGTACCATAGCATTAGGGTCTTGTTGTGAAGATTAAAATTAATGTGCATGTGGAACAGCTGTTACATAGTAAGTGCTTGATTAATATTAGATATTAAGTGCATGGACCATCTTCTTATTTTTATCCTTAGCACCTAGTTCAGGGTCTGGCACTGAGGATGAGGTGAAATAAATGTTGAATGAGTGAATGAATAAATAATAACTAACTCATTAGAGATCCTAGAGAGGACTGCCACTACTTTTCTGCCTTCTGATTTGGAGATTGTTCTCTTTGACTTGACTCTTAACTTCATAAAGGCTTATGTAGAAGGGCTTGGCCTTGTACTCAGTCAGCCATTCTGGAAGCCTGAGGGTTGTGCTTGATTCTTCAGAATCAAGCTTCTTTTACATACCAGTGAATTTAATTGCCTACACTGATCTATGCTGTGTCTAATGGGTGGAGGGAACGGTCAGGACCAGGTTTATATAAAATAGGGGGTTTGTATTAGATCTAGGTAGATGACAGTGGTGTGGGAAAAGAAAACTGGAGAAGAGAAAGTTCTAGGCAGGGAGACTTGCATGAACAGATGTATAGATGGTGAAGGTATATTGGGGTGGTTAGACCAGAACATGTAAAAAATACGCACAAGTGTTAACAGAGCTCACCAAATGGGCTTGGTACTTTCAGTGGAAAAACTAAATGATAAAGTGAGCATACCCTGAGTGAGTTAGTGATCCTAGACTGAAGGAATTTACTGTTGCTGTAAGCAGTACTTTGAGCTTTTGATTTCTGATTTTGTGTTTTTAAAAATAGAAACATTTTAATTGAATTTCCCATGTTGTAAAGATTACTCTCCATATGAACTCTTATTGCACAGATGTCTTGTTCATCATGGGTGTGGACAGTAATGTATTTTGTCATATGGGAAAGTATATTTTCTAGTATCTAAATTAATAATGAAATGTTTCTGAATATAATTCAAGTTAATGTTTTATTTTGGTCTAGCAAGTAGAAAGGTCACAAAAGTAGATTTTAAAGCATTTAGAAACTTTAACAAGTGAGGAAACAGTGATTATCATCAGTGCATTTTTCTAGAGAAACAATATATGGCATTTGAACGACGGGGCTAGCTCACTTGCCACCATTTACTACTTTTGTCATAAGATATTGAACTTTTTTTTCCAGATTTTGTTCTTATCCTAATGTTCTTCCTCTTTTTTTTTTTTTTTTTTTTCCTTTTGAGACAGGGTCTCACTGTAGCGCCCAGGCTGGAGTGCAGTGGTGTGATCTCAGCACACTGCAACCTCTGTCTCCTGGGCTCAAGCAATCCTCCTGCCTCAGGCTCCTGAATAGCTGGGACTGCAGGCGTGTGCAACCATACCTGGCTAATTTTTGTATTTTTTGTAGAGACAGGGTCCTGCTGTGTTACCCAGGCTGGTCTCAAACTCCTGAGCTCAAGCAGTCTACCCACTTCAGCTTCCCAAAGTTCTAATGTTCTCTTGATGAACAGTTTTTAGTAATGCATGATAAAGTATATGTGTATTATAAGTATATGTGTATAAGATTTTATATCAGGGTATATAATTTTTAAATATTTAATTTTTTATTGTGGTTTTTTGGTCACAAAATTCTCATTAACTGTATATAAGTCTGTTAATGAGGTCTAAGTATGTAAGAAAAATTATACAAGAGTTTTAAAAACTCATCATTATGGCACTTGCTAGGTCAATCTAAACTATACAGAAAAACTATGCTTCTAAAAATCTACATGCTGAAAAGATGCTCAGCATCATTATTCATAGGGAGATGCAAGTCAGGACCACTGAAGTACCACTTCGCGCTCACTAAGATGGGTATAATCAAAGAGACAGTAACAAGTATTGCTAAGGATGTGGTGAAATTAGAACGTTCATGCATTGCTGGTGGGAATGTAAAATGGACAACAGCTTTGGATAATAGGCAGTTCCTCAAAAGTTTAAATATAGAATTCCCATATGACCCAGCAATTGCAAGAGAGCTGAAAATATAGGTTCACACAAGAACTTGCACATGAATGTTCACAGCAGCATTGTTCATAATAGCCCAAGGATGGAAACAACCTGAATGTCTATCACCTGATGAATGGATACATACAATGTGTCTTCTCTGTAAGAGTGAAAATTATTGAGCCATAAAAGTGAATGAAGTACTGATACAGGCTATGACATGGATAAACCTTGAAAACGTCATACCCGATGAAAGAAGCCAAGCACAAAAGGCCACCTAGTGTCTGAATCCATTTATGTGAAGTACTGCATAGTTTCTTAAAAATAGTTGCACAACTTTGTGAATATACTGATAATCACTGAATTGCACACTTTAAAGGCAGGAATATTATGGTATCTGAATTATATCTCAATAAAAAACAAAAAAGTCTATGTGCGTTTATAATACTACAGCCATTATATTTACCCTAATTACATTTTTTAAAAGATACCTAACTTTCCCTTATACCTTTTTGAATAACGCAATAATCATTTAAATTTATTTTATGAATTTTTAATATAATCCTTAATTTTAGTTTTCCAAATTAGGTGGGGATAGAGGATTAGTTGGTATTAAAGTGTATTGAAACTGAAATATGGACTTAATAAGCGAGCATCTGTGAGGAAGAACAGGAGCAGAGGCCAGGTTTAATGTTATCCTGCTTCTTATTATCGTTAAGCTTTGAAAATATATTTCTAATTATGGTTTGAACCTTTTACTGCATTTCATCTTTCTCTTTATCATTGGCATCATTAGAAAATGGAAGGTGCTTATTTATTAGCTAATATGAGAGAATATGATACAATTTTGTTTTTCTCTCATTTCAAAATTGGCCTATTACCTCTTGTCAACTGCTGTTTCTGAATAGAAGCTTACTTTTACAAATCAATGGTTCCTTAGACCCCCTTTCGAAATTCAGCTTAGAAAATCTCCTGATGCCATGTTGGTGCTTCTCCACAACCTTGATTCTCTTTTCAAATATAGCCTGGCTTGTCTCCCCCGTGGGACTCTGGGAAGGGAGGGTGAACTTACTGTGCACATTGCTGTTCTGCTGTGCAGTTCTGCTCTGACCCATTTGCACACCATGGTTTGAATCCTTTCCTCTCATCCTATTGGGGAGGTATGGGAGCAGCTAGCTATATGCCTGACAGGATTCACTGATGAATTTCTAACTGCTTCAATTTGAGCATTTCTGGTATTTAAAAAAAAAAATACTTGATTTACGTCCCTAAATTGAATTGTTTAAAAAATTATCTTAAGATAACAATATTCTCACTCTGAAAGAGATCTAGATTTTCTAGAGAGTTAAATTTAGACACATAATTAAATTATGAGATCAATTTTAATTTCCAGTCCTTTTTTAGTAGTGCTTAATCTCTCACTAGTGTTGTCTTCTAGTTTTTAATCTTCATATGTCATATTGTATGCTCTGTTGTAACTTGCTTTGTTTGCTCTTCCTTCTTTTGAGGTTTTTGCTGGTACAGGTTGACTTAGTGAATTCGTTTTCATTGCTATATAATATTCTATTATTTGAACACAATTTTGTTTCTTTTGATGAAAATTCTTTGTAACCTTTATTCTAAATCATAGTGTAATGTATACTTTTTTATATTCCCCTGTACAAAGATAAAAACTCTCTCTAGTGTAGTAGTCTGTTCTCACACTGCTATAAAGAAATGCCTGAGGCGGTATAGGAAACATGACAGCATTTGCCCAGCTTCTGGGGAGGCCTCAGGCATCTTACCATCGTAGCAGAAGGTGAAGGGAGAAGCAGGCATGTCTTACATGGCTGAAGTATGAGGAAGAAAGAGACAGGGGAGGTGCCACACACTTTTAAAGAAACAGATGTCCCGAGAATGCTATCAGGAGAACAGCACCAAAGGGATGGTGCTAAATCATTCATGAGGGTTCTACCCCCATGATCCAGTCACCTCCCACTAGGCCCCACCTCCAACATTGGAGATTACAATTCAACATGAGATTTGGTTGGGGACCCATATCCAAACCAATTCAGTACAGGGTGTGTATATTTTTTTTTTGGTGGGGGTGGGGTGGGGTGTGTATCTTCATTGTTTTATACTCTGTTGCCCAGTTCTTCTGCAACTGACAGTCCTACCAGAAGTGTATGAGTCTTCCTCATTTCACATTCTTGCTAACAATGTTATTAATGAATTTAATTTTTTGCTAGTCTGATGGGTAGGAGTATTTTCTTATTGCTATCTTTCAATTACCTTTTCTTTCTTAAGACACCCCCCACCCCACCAGACCCCAGCAACCAGATTGTAGGGAATTTGAATCTTCCTGGTTCATACTCTTTGGTATTGCTATAACAACCTCCATGGCCCATGTGAAGGAACCGATAATTAATCAGAGTGGAACATTTGGTGAGGTCCCTCTGGCTTTGAGTTTACACTTATCTCCCTGTATATCTGGCACATATGTTGTCTAACTCTGGGTTACCCTTTGCATTGACACTAAGGCTTCCATGCCATGCTTGCCCGGTCTTCCTTTGTACCACATACCCATTTCTTTCTCAGGTTCTGCTATCTCCTGGGAACTGGGAGGCCCTAATTTTTATATTCCAGAGAAGATCTCTTCTCCATCTGCCACCGAAGACAAGGAACAAAATGATGGAAACAGAACAGAAATAAAGTCTCAGGAAACTACTCTACTGTAGAAGTATCTGACATTGCCTTAGTGATTCCTCTGCTTAGTACTCAAGCTCCCATAAATGCCTCTTCTGGGCTGTAAGAGTTTATCTACTCTTTACAAATGTTCACTGTCCTGCTGTTATTATGATTGTTACTATGATATAGGACACTACCTCAAAACCTTTTTTCTTTGTATCATTTCCCAGCTGCCTGATGCTTTGCTGCTTCCCACCAATTCATCTGCTTTTTCCTTACCTTTTTTCTTTTACATTCTTGCCAGCTGTTTGCCCCCTCTGCCACTGGACCAATTCCTTGTCTGTTTGTGGACAGCATCTATTTTTAAATAAAACTCTCTTTGCTGTCCCCACTTTTGGGAAGAGCTTCACAATAATTGAGAAGACATTTATTCCATAGGAAACGCCATCGTTAAGTACTCTTCTCCATAATAGCCACAGGCTAGTGCCCTCATACCATGCAGGCGTGGATGCCACAATCACCTCCCAAGACACTTTCCTTGAACTCTTATCTAAAATTTTATACTCTTTTTCCTGCCCGAAATCACATCCCCTCATTCCTCGTTTATTTTTTCTCTTTAGCAACAATCACTAGCTAATAATCTGTGCATCATACTTATTTACCTTTCTTTTGTCTTCCTTCCCTACCAAAATAAAATGTCAGTGAAAAAACTAAAAGTTAAATTAGGAATATGTTGTCTTTTATATTGGTAGTTAAGATTTAAAAAGTTTGGCCTAAGCAAGTTTGTTACCCCAGATATAATATGTAAAGAAATCGAAATATTAGTATACTTAATTTTAATTTCCATTTAATTTGGGCATAATTTCAAAAAAAAGTGTAACTTTGAGGAAAAAGAGTTTTTGTTGTTGATTTTAATATGTTGGTTATAAAACTATAAGTTTTCATTACTGAAAATAAATTGGTAATACCCTATATTAAAATACTGATTCACTCTCTAATATAATTTTTCTGTTAGTCTATTTTTAAAAATTTCTAATAATATAAGGATATGTATTAAATCTTACCAAGAAAATTTTATTTAAAGCTTTTGTTTCAGGTTTAGCTGGCCTTGGACAGCAGAACTACCTGTACTGCCAAACATCATGCTTAAGCTTTTGAAATTCTAAAGTTAAAACTAAATTAATAGATAGGTTGCATTTTTATAAGTAAAATAAATGATTACTGAAAGTTTAAGCTAAAACTCTTGGAGCTCTCTCTTACCCTTTTACAGACTCGTTTGGCCATATTTTGAGAGTCATTGAGGACAGAGAAATGTAAAAAGGAAAGGGTCTATTGCATGTGGGGCTACATTCCTTCTTTCTTTCTACAATATTTGAAACACACAAAACCAGCAGCACTACACTGAGCCCTTTGTTCTTCCTGTTGGGCAAAACACTAGATAGCTTACTGTAAATATGGCCAACTGCCAAGCTGTGGCGCAGATTTTTTTTTTTTAAATACTGTAAACTGGCACGGGCTCAAGAATTACAGTTCTTCCTTCCTTTTATTTACTTTCTCCTTCTACACCAAAGAGTTTCATCTCTGGTAAGAGAGAAAAACTGTTGTTGTGGTTAAAATGCCCAGTTGTCATGGTTTTTTCTTTTTTTCTTTTTTCTTTTTTTTTTTTGCCTTACTCCTGACCTTGAATAGATTTCTTTTAAAATAAGCAGAATAACGTTATTATTCTTAAATTTTAAAAGAGCTATGTCCTTTCATGACCAATGTAAAGGACTGAAGTAGAAAAGTGGAATGAGAACTGAGTTGGATTCAGAATATGTGTTAATACCATGCTACTTTAAAAATTGATTTTGTATTGGTGACTTCCTAATTCTCTTTTGTTAATTTTAGAGATATTATCTTGGTTTTACTTATAGTGATCTTAGAATATTTTGGTCTTAGATTTCATTTTTAATACACCTGTGTTATTTCTGACTGACATTAGTAACTTGCCTCCCCTTGTGTTGGAATTAGTATGGCTGCAACTGAGTTGAAAAGAGGCACAGGGAAGGGTGTGTTCTGCTTTTCAGCTACAGGGTGTGTCTCTTTTGAAACTTTTTTTTATTCAATAAAAAGCTTGGAAATTTTGTATTTTTGAAAGAATTATTTGCTGTGCGTATTAAAATAGATGAGCGAAATACCAAAGATCTGCATTATTAAAATGACGTGCCTCTCACAAAAAAGAGATGTGTCAAATCAGTAGATACTTTTTGATATAAATACCATCTTGTCGAATAATATTTAAAAATTTTTAATATAAATACCATCTTGTCAAATACTTTAAATTTTTGCAGGTTTTTTTTTTTTTTTTTTTTTTTTTGGAGATAGGGTGCTACTCTGTCTTCCAGGCCAGAGTGCAGTGGTATGATCTCGGCTCACTGCAACCTCCACCTCCCGGGTTCAAGCAATTCTCCTGCCTCAGCCTCCTGAGTAGCTGGGATTATAGGTGCCTACCACCATGCCTGGCTAATTTTTGTATTTTTAGTAGAGATGGGGTTTCACCATGTTGGCCAGGCTGGTTTCAAACTACCTACCTCAAGTGATCCACCCACCTTGGCCTCCCAAAGTGGTGAGGTTACAGGCGTGAGCCACTGCATCCAGCCAATTTTGCAGTTTTATTGATTAATTTTATATGAGGAAGCTTCTAGGTCTAAGTAGAAATTAAATGTGTATTGTAATTATTTTTTCAACACATCGAACTAAGATTTTATTTATTGTCTTCACCCCACTGCACTGACCATTAAAATTATTTTATACAGTAGACATGTGACAACGTATTTACTTTTTCATTTCACTCATTAATCTTTGTTTTGTTTTAAGAAGGAAATCTCACTAGATGTAAATACAAGGATATTTGTCTGTTTTCAGATACAATGAAAAGTAGAGGGTGTTTTGTTTATAATCAGATTTCGTGTCAGTGTTTTTGGGAGATGCAGGGGGACCTTAGAAAGCATAGGTGATTAACCAGAGATAGGGAGCCTGCTTCTACCAGGCTGCTCTACCAGTTACTGGGATGAATTTTTCAGTAGTCTCATATATTTTTAATTTTAGGGGGATTTTCATTGAACTGATTGAAAATAATTTTAAAACTTCGGTAAAATATTGGCTCCTTTGCCTCAGTTTCCTCACACAAATGAAAATTTAGGTTATTAGACTGAGGTCTAAGCATCCAGGAGGTTCTTTTATACATTGACATATATAATTAACAGTTGTTATTTTTTCTGTGTTCTCCAGAATTTTCGTGTACAGTTTCACCTGTATACTGGATACAGTTATTAAGCTGGGAGTTAAGAGGCAAGCTTCTTACCCTGGCCTTCATTGAATAATCATCTGACCTTGAGGATATTGAGTCTTTCTGGGCCTGGTTTCCTCATCTGTGAAATAGTGAGTAGGACTAGGTGTTCTTAGAAGTTCTTCCCAATATGAAGAGTCTAGACAAAATTCTGTGATTATTTTGCCTTTTTAAGAGACTGGAATTTATGAATAATGAGAACATGATATTCTAATATAGTGAATATTTAATTTATATTCAAAGAATGTAGGTGTAGAATGTTACATAACTTAAGGAAATTTTTCTTGTATCCTTAGTTCCCTCTGATTTTAGGATAATTTTTCTTTTATGATAGGCTGTTGTCATTTGATATCATTCATAGAAAGAATGTGAGTAAAAATGGCTTACAGATTAGGATATCTGGTAATTCTGAAGATGTTCCAGTACAGATAAAATCTAGGTGGTGGATACCATTTCATATCTCAAAAGGCAGCTGCAGAGGACTGTGCAAGGCTTGGAATCCAGACCTGCATTTAAATCCTGGTTCTGTTGTCCAAGAGTTTTCATTCCTAGGATAATTCACCAAAATGTTCTGGTTCTGAATTTTCTTGCCTCTAGAGTGAGGATAATAGGATGTCTGTTTCACAGATAGATCCTGTTAACTGAGTTTAAATTAGATTGTGTGTGTGACTATACTTAACTTCAATTTTAACATTCAAAATGTCATCCTGGCCGGGTGCAGTAGCTCACGCCTGTAATCCCAACACTTTGTGGGAGGCCAAGATGGGTGGATTACAAGGTCAGGAGATCAAGACCATCCTGGCCAACATGGTAAAACCCCGTCTCTACTAAAAAAATACAAAAAATTAGCCAGGCGTGGTGGCATGTGCCTGTAGTCCCAGATACTCGGGAGGCTGAGGCAGGATAATTGCTTGAACCCAGGCGGCGGAGGTTGCAGTGAGCCAAGATTGCGCTACTGCACTTCAGCCTATGCGAGAGAGCAAGACTCCATCTAAAAAAAAAAAAAAAAGTCATCCTTTAGTTCAAGTCAGCAAACGTTTGTTGGGAATCCAAGATACTCTGCTTGGGAGAAGCATATACCTACCTGGATAACAAGAATGTAAGGCATGATACAGGATAGTTGGTTGTAAATCAGAAAAATCCGAGTGTGATGTAGATGGAACAATGGATTTCAATTGGTGAGATTGTGCAAGACAGCCTAAGAAGGTAGAGTTGAGCAAGGCTTAAACAATTGGTAGGATTTTACCAGTGGGAGAAGGAGGGGAGAGAGAACCAAGAGAGGCTTGTAAGCAGAAGGAAGAGTGCTATCAGCATTGGAGGGTTGAATATCTTGGTGGAACTTGGCTTCCCTTAGAAAGACAAACAAATAGAAGTTACTCAGGAGGAAATCAGAGTATAGCATTGCTTTAAGAAGTAATGTTTAATTCCAATAGAAATTGATTCTACTTACATAAAGTGCTCGTTTACTCTAATGTCTTATCAAAGATACCTACTTTCTTGGGCGTGTGTATGTGTGTGTATAAATCAGATACTGCTGAAAAATCTTTCAGTTTCAAGCAGTGTATAAATTCCTCTGGTAGTAAGAGAGTGTTGCACTCCTGGCTTTTGAACTAATTAAAGCAAGAAAATTCTTAAAAGGGGTTAAACTATCTGAAGCATAGTCAGAAATCAGTGGAAGGATTGCCATGTTTAATCTTGGTTTATTATCCCTTAAAATAATGCTATAACTTAATAAATTTTCTTTGGAATTGATCCAGTGAATGTCTGACTTTAAGTGTTAATGTCTTTGAAGAATAAAGAAGTTGTCAGGTTTTTCCTTTTATGTCCTTTCCATTTGGAAACAAGCCACTTTTTATAATATTTCATAATGTATTATTTAAAATAAAGTTGTTGTGAACCAGATTGCTTATAGGCACATTGTATTTCTGGCTGCCAATAGGAAATGTTTTTCTGACGACTTGAGTAGAATTTTTTTTTTAACATGTTAAGAACGCCTCTTTGGTTTGTGGCCTCATCTGTTCACTTTTGGGGATGCTGGGATTGCCGGTCATATCACCTTCAAGGATCTGAATAGGATCACTGAAAATAGTGGTCAGTACCAGGGCCTTTATGTGAAGAAAAGATTAACTGGGTATAGAAGTAAGAGGAAATATGACATATTTTAAAAACAAGATAAGAGTATAGTATCTAGAATTTTATTCCTGTCATTGTCATTAAGTCACCAGAACATTTTCAGAAAATTAAGACATATTTCTTTTTTGGTTTATCCATGAAACATTTTTAATGAAAAGGGATGATGTTTAATGTTATTAAGTTTGACCAAAGACTAGATCTCACTTTAAATACATTCTGGTTTAAAGGACTAATCTTTATTTGCTAAAACAGCATGCAGGTGTATTTTACTTCAAGTTTTAAATAGATTCTGCTAAAATTGTGGCCATGAGACTTTTGTGCATGAGCAATAATTCATCCCTTGTTATTTCTTTTCTGACTAGGAGGCCAACTATAGTTGGTATATGATAGTAACAGATATTTCTGGAATGAATAAATGAAAAAAATCAAGGGTGTAGAAATAAGTGTTGTCATGGAAAACAGTTGAAAGTTTGTCGTTCTCCCTCTACGCATTCTAATTTTGTACTGTTTGGCCTCTGTCACTCACTAGCTTATGACTTTAAGCAATGACTGTGTGTAATATATCTAATTTTTAGCTTTTCCAGTAAAATCTCTATCACAGTACCTGTCTCTCAGGTTAGTGAGGATTAAGTTAGGTACTGTTTTTATTTTATCAAAAATTTAAGGAAAGTGTGCAGTGTAAATTTGATACCTATTTCGAATTTCAGATACTTTTGAATATCTTTTCCTCCTTTTTATCCTCTTCTGGTGAATTAGACACTACATTTAAAGGGATTGCGTGCACACAAGGTCACTAGGTATAAAATTTTTCACTTTCCATAAGATGGGATATGGTTGTTTAATTAAGTGTTGCAATGTCTCTGAGAGCCTCTTCTGTTTCTGTGTTTACCAAATTGTAGAATCATTAAGTCATCAAACCCCAAGGGGGTCTAAAGCATTTATGTAGTTTGTTCTGCAGACAGGACTGGAGAAATTTTGAACAGCTCTCTCTTCTATCATGTGATTATAAGAATTAAAAGTAGAGGAAAGAAGGGTGCAAGAGAAATGGAGATGGTTAATGGGTACAAAAAATAGAACGAATAAGACCTAGTATTTGCTAGCACAATGGGATGACTATAGTAAACATAGCTGTATATATTAAAATAACTGAAAGAGTATAATTGAATTGTTTGTAACACAAAGAATAAATGCTTGAGGTGATGGATTCCCCATTTACCCCAATGTGATTATTACACACTGCATGCTTTTATCAGAGTAACTCATGTAACCCATAAATATATATATACCTACAAAAATTAAAAATTAAATACAGGAGGTCAGGCATGGCGGCACATACCTGTAGTCCCAGCTACTTGAGAGGCTAAGGCAGGATTGTTTGAGTCTAGGAGTTTCAAGCTGCAGTGAACCATGATTGCTCCTGTGAAAAGCTGCTGTGGGGGCTGGGTGGGGAATAGAGAGAAACTTCCATCTCTTATTGGGGGGTGGAGAGGGGGAGGAAGATACTGACTCTCAGTGTAAATTAGTGAAAACTTTTCTAAAAGTAATGAAAGGAACCTTACTTTTGTAATTCCCTAAATGAATACTTATTGGTAAGATGGATCCCTCTTTATTTTATAGTTAAGCAGACTAGGGGAGTGTCACGTGCTTTTTCCAGATATCTATATTTTAGCACCCCCTCCCATTCATCCATTTTAATTTCTTATAAACTTCATAGTTGGAGAAACTCCTACCAAAACTCCTGATTTTGACAGCATTTCATGTAATTTTACTCCTAACAATACACATCTGTTTCTTTCATGTGTAGATATACTGATACACTCACATACAATATTTGAGAAAAAGTTATGTAGGAAGACTAATTATATGTTTCATCTAACCATACCACTTTCATGATTACATTCACAGAAAACACTTTTAACAAAATAAAAGTGAATAGCAACCTTCTCCTTGCTTAGTATTTATTTATTTATTTTTTTGCTATTGAATTGTCTTAATTGATGTGCAGTGAGGTTGCTCCAAATCCTTATTTGTAGAAAAATAAATATTCAATAGACAGAAAATTTGCCTTCTGAACTCTTGCCTTCATATTTGCATCTTCCATGGCATGTTTGACCAGGTCAGTAATGGGGCTCCTAGGGGCCAAGGTGCAGGTTTCCTCTCGTAGGAAGCAGGAGCTCTGCTTTGTTCTGTGGTCAGATTGCATGGCTGACTCTGGCCAGTTGTCTTGCACCTGTCACTGGCCATCTATCCCCATGGGACAACTTTTACCATCCATCACTGCTGCTAGAAAAACACTTCAAAGCACATGCTTTCCTGTGGATGGGCTAGCTGCATCATCTCGGGATACAAGAAAGCATGTTGTTACTGATTTAGAAAGTTATTGCTTCTGAAAAGGTGGCACTTGGTTCCAGCCCCTCAGTGCCCATCAGTTGCACTCAGTTCTTTGCAGCATATGGAGAGACTGGGACAGCCAGCATGGCTCCCCGTGAGCTCAGCAGCAAGTCTTATTGCCCTTTGTAATATCACTTTTTTTTTTTTTAAATCACCTTCACTGCCTTTCCTTCTACAGAACTGTAGTATTTGTTTTGTCTCCTCATTAAGATCCTGCCAGACGGGCACATAGATGTCTCTGGATATGGGTCGATTTAATGACATCAGAGTGGGCACAATCCATTGCTATAGAGAAATGGCAGATTATGCTTTAAAATGAAGAGAAACCATGAAGAATTTAAGAGAAACAGCATAATGTTTATACTCAAAGTGCTAAAGAAGTATTTAAGTATCAGTTTTCAGATCTCTTATGAGTTAAGATTTGTCAGTTGATTTTATTTATTTTTTATTCCAGCTCTAATTTGTCATGCCTCAAAGTGAAGTATGTGTTTCTCATAATGCTACCATTTGAGGCATTTATTTCTGTGGGCAAATGCTGTCATCATAAAATGTGTTGGGGAAGTACAAATTAAACACTTTGGAAGGGGCTTATGTATGCCAATATGAAATGGTATTGTAACTTCTCTTAAATTCATGTGATGGATACTTTAAGAAACAAACTTTCTAAAGAGATCTTCATTTTATCAATTTATAACAAGCATTTTGAAGCATTTTGAAACCATAAAAAATCACTAATGCAATGCCATGTACAGAATCATGAGTTAGATACTTGCCCTCATAATCCATTCTGGATTAGTTTTGCATGAAGCAGAATGAGGGAAATAATTATTTTCTCTGCTGACAGGTAATTGCCAAGTGTGACCAGCCCCACTTCTTCCCAGGAATTCTAAAAGTATGTACTCTGTTTTTTACAGAATGTAGTTAATGGCAGCAAGTGGGTAGAAGAGGGAAGCTAGAATGGAGGTCACTGAAGCAAACTCAACAAAGGCCAAGAAGGAAAGCTGGTGAGGACCCTGAGCACCAGGGAAAATGTCCCCAGCCTAGTGTCAACAAGTTCTGTCTCTACATGGCTGTGTCTTTTGGGAAATCATGCTGGACCAAACAGAGCAGGAGATTTATGAATTGAGATTAACCACTTTCTGGGGTCTCCCTGTGGGTGTCTCGTAAATATTCATTGATGCCTTTTATAGGGTTCTATCTTTTCTTTGACTTACTCTCCCCTGTGCTGTTTTCCATACCAATCTCCTCTTCGGATATCTTCCTGCTGCTTCCTTTCTCCCCACATTTGAAATTCAGTGAACCATTATATATAGATGTAAAGTTCCAGACGCCTATTGTGCTTCCAGTAGCTAGGGTCAGGGAAGGATTAAATACATGATTGTGTGTATGAAAGTACCATGTTCATTTTATTAATAAAAATATACCACTGTCATTTGTTGCTGCTAATGACAATAATGTGTCATTATGATGTAATAACAATAGCAGAGACAGGGTGGGGAAGCTATTTTCTTCCCACGATTCGATTTTCTCCTTTGAAGAGGTAGTAATCCAGTTGTACACACTTAGTATTGAAGCACATCCCAACCCAAGAACTAAGTAACTATGGTTATTGCGCATCCCCTTCACACACTAAGGGATTTTAAGCTGAAACCACAAGTGTGCAGAGACTCAGAGGGGAGAGACACAGCAAGAATCTCAGCTGGGGTTTGTGGGGCTATGGGATCTGAGGGAGTGTGGTAGAGAGGAAGAGGGAGAGGTGACTGGCATTGTGTGTAGAGAGAGGGGCCCACTACCCCAACAAGGGCATCAGGAGAAGTGATGAAGTGATGCATCTGAGGGACATTTAGGGGGAATCAATAGGGAGATATGGAACTGATGGATGTTGGGGCCCAAGGGAGGTGAAGAAGTTTAAGATGATATGTGGGGACCAGTTTTGTGCACCTGGGTAGGTTGTAGAGGAAATACAGCAGGAGGACAAATGTGAAAGACTGTTGCTCTGGTGCATCTCTGGGTGCAAGTATAGCAGGTAACTTGCAGAAATCCCCCTTGACTTTTTTTTTTTTTGAAAGGGAGAATGTATTTCTTTCTGAAGATATTTGCATTGAACCTAGGAAAAGCACAGGTTTTCAATGTTTTTTTTTAAAATTGAATTTCTTCCTCAAAGACTTCTAGTTCCCCCTTTACTGTCACTAAAGTAATGCTGAGCATAAATCTTTCTTGAATAAAGACAAATTTTTGTGTAGTTCTCTGTATTTAGGAGGTATATTACACTTGCCTTTGTGATTTTATGGATATTAGATTGGGATTGTGGTTAAGCTAATGAACTGAAGAACCCAATCTGATGGTCTCATCATTCAATCCAGCAGCCTGTCTTAAATTTCAGGCTAATATCTGTGTTTATATGTGATCGCTTAGCTAGAATTCCTTAGGTATGAAAACATTGTTCATATTCAACCCAAGCTGAATTTTAATACTGTGACTTTTTAAAGTTCATTTAAATATACCTTTAGACTTTTTAATATTTTATGATTTTCACTTAAATTATGACATTGTTGATTTAACTTTATGATTGTATTTATATAATATGACATAGACCGATAGAGCAATTATGGTATGCCCAAAGTATATGTATAATATTTGGGTTGCTGTATTGGCTCAAGCAATTGCATTCATTGAAACCACTTACTAATTTTGGGGCAGCTTTTGAAATGTAGCAAAGCACACAGTCTCATGACGGATCCATTTTATTATATATTTTGTTTCTTTTAGACAGTGCCTCAAATGAAGAGGTACTGAAACCTTTTTGTGTTTTTCAGGTGACACGAACACTTGTTTAAATGGGCAAACCTAGAAGTGACAAAATGCAGTACGGGGTTTAAAGAGTGTAACACACCTCTTTCTGCCTTTATAAGGGATGTTTCTTACTTATTAAAATAGTATATAGGCTTAGCATACCCCATAGACAATAATCAAACCTTTATAAATCATAGGAGTGAAGTAGTTTTTTTATAGGTTGATGTTATTGAAGTCATGTTGCCAGTGTAATTATACATCTAGCTATTCTCTTATGAACAGAATCTTAATATAGTACAAGGTCATGTTATTGTTTGATATGGTAGCCTAGAAAATTAATTCTGTTATGGTTCTTGCCTGGATTTTTTGAGGGGGGGTAATTTTAGCTTTTGATACTCAGTATGGAGAGTAGTCCCTCTGGATTTAAGTATGTGGGGAAAGAGAAAATAAAGCAGAATTTTTGATGACTTGACAGGTCTTATTTTTGCTTCATATGCAAGGATTGTGAATGATGAGAGAATAGAGGCATTTTGTTTCATTTTGTGTGAATTTATCAATTTAGACTTTATTGAATTGGTACTTGTGTCTTGAAATTTGTATGTGAATTCTAGAGCCAATTATGTTTTCCCTTCGTTTTCCCTTCTAGAATATCTTAGTATTCTTTTAAAAAAAAAGTACATTAAAAAGTAACTGAAATTGCCTTAGAAATTATTAGGCATTCCAGTCATACAGTTGATGAAGAATTACTAGGTTTCCCTTTAGTGCACAGTGTGGAGAGTGGGCATGTAGACCAATTGAAGTTCAGGATGGTCAGCCTTATCATTAGGAGAAGAAAGAACTCACCTGTGTGTGCATTAAATTGTCCCTTCTGCAGTTTCCAGGAGCTTCTCATATTTGTCAAATCATTTCTTTCTATTTCTGGTTCAGAAACTGTGGTCTCTATATCTGCAAGGAGTGGATTTGGGGTTGCTTTGAAGTCTCCCGACATGGGGTACCTTGGTATGCTTGGTATAGCTATAGAGGGTGCTGCTGAAGCCAGGGAGCAAGCCATGACTGCACAACATTCTTGGAGGGAAGGGCCCAAGGAAAAGGATTTGGGGAAAAGCATGGAAACAAATATATCTTTCTCCATAATTGTTAATATCCTTGTATGTGGATGCACCTGCTTTGTTATTTTGTTTGATTTAGAAACCAAAGTAAATTTGTCTAACATTATATGTTTTCAAAAGATTAGGTGTTTAAAATTCCATGCTTCCTGAAATCTTTCTAGAAATTTATACAAAGATTTGGAATATTAAGATTGGCAGAAGCTGGGAAATCAAAGGTTTGAATTTATGAGATGTACAGTTTTCTGGGTTTTTTTGTTTGATTTTTAGATTTTGATATTAAGGATAACTTTTGTTATACATTGAAATACTTAAAAATTTTCTGTGGCTGTCTTATAAATTGGTGAGCTTTGTTGGGAGAGTTGACAAGGGTCTTAGTGGGGTCAGTGCCTGGAATTTCCGGAAGTTTGTGAGCTTGGATGGGAAAAAGTTATACTTTCATTTTCACTAATATCTGATTGAGATTTATCATTTCCCTTAATTATGAATGTAGGCAAAAAAAAAAAAGTAACAACAGAAACTGTGACTTTGCTAATAGAAATTATAGATATTTTTTATCATATCACATGGTTGTAGAGATCTCAAAATATTTAAGTTCACTACTGTAAATTATAGTATTTATTAATTACAGCTAGATCTTGTTATTTCCCACACTAATAAAGCAGCATATTACTCTATCACATTTTAAAATATTTTGATAACTGTCAATCTGATTGATTTCTCAGTAATCTAATTATGATACTTAAGAAACAATTATGATAAGGGGGACATAGACTTTACCAGGCTGCCAAAAGATCCGTGACACTAAAAACGGTTAAGAAATTCTGGGTAGGGGAACCAAGGAGATGTATCTTCTAGAGCTGGTTTTGCCAGTACAGATTGAGTATCCCTTATCTGAAAATATGAAATCTGAAATGCTCCAAAATCCAAGACTTTTTAAACCCTGATACAATGTCACAAGTGGAAAATTTCACAGCTGAACTCATGTGAGAGGTCACAGTCAAAATGCAGGTCCCCAACACAGTATATTCAGCATCCCCAAGGGAAAAAAGGTTTGCCTAGCCCCCTTTAGCTGTGACATGTCTTTTCTGCACATGTCAGATATGTGTCTCTTTTTTTTTTTTATTGTTAAGTACTTACATGGAAATAAGTGTTAAGAAAAGGATTGCTTATTGGTAGCATGTAGATTCAGAGTCAGGAATATGGTGATTTCAAACAACCACAGATTGTCCACATGGGTGGCTGGCCAGGATAGTGATGTCTTTGCTTTCTAATGGTTTGGTGTACATTATTTTGTTTCATGCACAAAATCATTAAAAATATTGTGTAAAATTAGCTTCAGGCTATGTGTGTAAGGTATATATGAAACATAAACGAATTTCATGTTTAGACTTGGGTCCCATCCCCAGTAGATCTCATTATGTTTGTGCCAGTATTCCAAAAACAAAAAAAAATCCCCAGAGCCCAAACTCTTCTGGTCCCGAGCAATTTGGATAAGGGATACTCAACCAGTCACCTCACTGTGTGACCTTGGACAGTCAGACCATATGGCACATTTTTGCCATATGATGACTACACCCATCAATATAGGAAAGTATTACAAAGATAAAACAAAGGAAATAGCTTTGAAACATTTTAGTATTAGGCCTGCAGAAGATGTTACTGAATGGAATTGTTTCTTTGCCTTTGTAAGGACATACCACATACTGTTAAGGATTGTTAAGAGGCATCTAATATAAATTCTGCGTTCACTCTGCAATTTCACAGAGGGGCTCAGTATCATTACTCTTTATAGGGAACTGCTACAGGAACACGCCAATTCCAATATAGTTCCAGAAACATTACCATTCATGGCAGCAAAGAGGATTACTTTTCCCTAAATATTTCTTCTAAAATTGATTCCTGTAATCTCCAATTCTGTAATCCAAACTGATGGCTTCAGTGCTCCCTAAAGCAGTGTGTCAGTCAGGCACAGCGTGGGAGAAAAGCGCATGTTTCATTTCCAGCACACCGAAGAGTAGTAGTATGGCGAAGCTCCTCGCGTTGTTTAAATGTATTAATCAAGAAATACAAGAAATGGCAGGAGGGAAGAACATATTGAGCACTGTGTATGGTGTTTTACAAAAATGTAGTTGTCATTACAATCTTTTTATTTTTTTTATTTTTTTTATTTTTTTTATTTTTTTTTATTTTTATTTTTTTTGAGACGGCGTCTCGCTCTGCCGCCCAGGCTGGAGTGCAGTGGCTGGATCTCAGCTCACTGCAAGCTCCGCCTCCTGGGTTTACGCCATTCTCCTGCCTCAGCCTCCCGAGTAGCTGGGACTACAGGCGCCCGCCACCTCGCCCGGCTAGTTTTTTGTATTTTTTAGTAGAGACGGGGTTTCACCGTGTTAGCCAGGATGGTCTCGATCTCCTGACCCGTCTCGGCCTCCCAAAGTGCTGGGATTACAGGCTTGAGCCACCACGCCTGGCCAACAATCTTACATAGATCATAAATACTGTGGTGCTTAACAGATAAGTAAACTGAAATCGGTAGGCAATTTACTAAATGGTCGTCTTTCCCAGAAGTTATGAAACTTACATTCAAATTCAAGACTAATTGTAAGGGCATATGTTTGAAATAAAATATAATTACTGGGTAAAATTAGGTATTGATTTTGAAATGTGAGATCTTCTTTAGAATTTTCTATCTGTAACACACAATTCATTTTCCATTGACATGAGAGACTGAATACAGTTGGAGCAGAAGAGTTTTTTACCCGTTTGAAATGATAGGTGAGACACGATGTAGAGATACATGAAAAGTCTAGACTTGAATGGTTATGAGTAGTGCCGTAATTTCATTTAAAAAATCCTGTCCCCTGATGCCTGTGACTTTAATACATAAATATATTTTGAAGTCTATGAAGTGAATAAGTGACTGAAAAATGGAAGGAAGGTATGTTCTGACGGGTCCAAATTCTGACTAGAAAGAAAACAGGACTTTGACTTGGGATATTTAAAATCTCTCTGCTTTTCAGACAATGCCAACAGCCCTCAAGAGATCACTAAAAGTAGAAAAGAAACCGGAAGCAATATGTTGTGGGAAAAGTAAATTTGCACTGTTGATTAGCCCCTCATGGTCATCCAGGGCTTTTCAGCATCTGTCATTTCACGTATCGTCCTTACAGGAACTCTTGAGGCATGGTGGTTTAAAGCAGTATCCTCTCCACTTTTTGGATGGAGTACAGGAAAGCAAGGCAACATTGTCACCTTTATAGATGATACTCAGTGCTAGGTCTTCTGATTCAAAATCTGACCACTTTTCAACCGCATCCCGTTGTTGTGTAGTGTGGGAGAGACAGAAATGGAAGATAGGAAAAGCGGCTGAACGGAATGTAGAAAGATGTCGTAACAGAAACACCATGAGAGCCTTAGAGCAGGGCCTAAGTTGCTCTTCCTACAATTCCCTGCTTAAGTGAGCCCTTCCCTCTGTCCTTAACCCACCCCTCTGCAGTCAGGTTTTCCTGTTACAGATTCTCTCTCACATACTCCACAGCAGTTATTACAATTTGTAATTATTTACATGGGGAATATTTTGGTTGAATGGCTCTGTCTTCTTTGAGTCTAGATTGTAAATTCCATAGCAATGGGAACTGTGCCCGTTTTCTTCACTGCTATGTAGTCTCGGCACACAGTCCCTATAACTCTGTAACTTTTGAGCAGATGAAAGCGAGAGTGAATATGTATAATTCCGTAAGTGAATGGAAATAATAGAACAACCAGTGTGAAGAGAAAGGCTCAGACTTCAAACAATTTCATGTTTTAAGCAACCTACAGAATGGGAGAAAATTTTTGCAATCTACTCATCTGACAAAGGGCTAATATCCAGAATCTACAAAGAACTCAAACAAATATACAAGAAAAAAACAAACAACCCCATCAAAAAGTGGGCAAAGGATATGAACAGACATTTCTCAAAAGAAGACATTCATACAGCCAACAGACACATGAAAAAATGCTTATCATCACTGGCCATCAGAGAAATGCAAATCAAAATCACAATGAGATACCATCTCACACCAGTTAGAATGGCAATCATTAAAAAGTCAGGAAACAACAGGTGTTGGAGAGGATGTGGAGAAATAGGAATACTTTTACACTGTTGGTGGGATTGTAAACTAGTTCAACCATTATGGAAAACAGTATGGCAATTCCTCAAGGATCTAGAACTAGAAGTACCATATGACCCAGCCATCCCACTACTGGGTATATACCCAAAGGATTATAAATTATTCTACTACAAAGACACATGCACACGTATGTTTATTGCATCACTATTCACAATAGCAAAGACTTGGAATCAACCCAGATGTCCATCTGTGACAGACTGGATTAAGAAAATGTGGCACATATACACCATGGAATACTATGCAGCCGTAAAAAAGGATGAGTTCATGTCCTTTGTAGGGACATGGATGCAGCTGGAAACCATCATTCTTAGCAAACTGTCACAAGAACTGAAAACCCAACACCGCATGTTCTCACTCATAGGTGGGAATTGAACAGTGAGATCACTTGGACTCGGGAAGGGGAACATCACACATGGGGAGGGGGGAGGGGGGAGGGATTGCATTGGGAGTTATACATGATATAAATAATGAATTGATGGGTGCTGACGAGATGATGGGAGCAGCACACCAACATGGCACAAGTATACATATGTAACAAACCTGCACGTTATGCACATGTACCCTAGAACTTAAAGTCTAATAAAAAAATTAAAAAAATAAAATAAAATGCCTCACTTTCTCACCAATAAATAAATAAATAAATAAATAAATAAATAAATAAATAAAATTTGTAATTTTTAAATTTTTAAATTTTAAAGTTTTTAAATTGACAAATAATTGTACTTATTCATGAGGTACATAGTGACAGTGTAATACATATATAGTGATCAGATCAAGGTAATTAATATATTTGTCATCCCAAACATTTATAATTTTTTGTGTTGGAAGCATTCTGTATCCTCCTCCTATATGAAACTGTGTAATACAGTATCATTAACTGTAGTTATCCTAAAATGGTATAGAACACTAGAACTTATTTCTGCTATCTAAAAGGAAATAATGTAAACAGCCTGAAATCTTGGGATATGCCACGTGTCTTGAATTTTCCAGGAAATCTGTATATTAAATTTTAGGGCCTGGGTGTGGTGGCTCACTCCTGTAATCCCAGCACTTTGGGTGGCCTGAGGCATGTAGATCACTTGAAGTAAGGAGTTTGAGACCAGCCTGGCCAACATGGTGAATCCCGTCTCTACTAAAAATACAAAAGTTAGCTGGGCGTGGTGGTGTGCACCTGTGGTCCCAGCTCCCTGGGAGACTGAGGCAGGAGAACTGCTTGAACCCAGTAGGCAGAGGTTGCAGTGAGCCAAGATCGTGCCACTGCACTCCAGCCTTGGTGATAGGAGTGAAACTCTGTCTCAAAAACAAAAACACTAACAACAACAACGACAAAACAACTCTAGAGTAGTTATCTGGTTATGTACCTCAATTTTTGATTCAGAAAATATGGTTACCTATACCTCAGTAACCGTTAAAAGTAAGGTACACCTTGTTAGAATGGAAGGAGAAGGGAGGGCCCTGAAGGCTGTGAACCTCTGTGATAGTCCTGGATCAGGTGGTATTAACTCCAGTTTAACAGCTGGAGAGATGGTGGACCAGAGAGATTTAACTTGTCCAGGATTCAGATGGTAAGGTGTCAGAGTTGAGATTAAAACCAGATCCCCTGATTTCCCATTGATGACATAGTGTTGGAGGAGAATGGAAAAGGACAATCTCAGAGGCCCCTAAGGGCAGTTTCTTGCAGAGCTACTTCTGGGCAAGGTTCAATCTGGCACTCTCATTCTTTGGCTTCTTCAAAGTTCTGTCTAATGATGTTGTTTGCAGTAATTACTGAGTCATTGACAGAATGTTAAATTATATTACATTTAAGAAAGAAAAGAATATCATAGCCTAGAGATTGTTATTCAAAGTGATTAAAGGTTTAGCACTTTAATTCTGATGTTAAGGATTCTTATGTCTAAATTGATTCTGGGTAACTGATACGGGCTATCAATTTAGAGATTCTCTATTTTTATTTAAAATTTATTCTGGATGTGTATTATCTTTGAATTTTTAAAAATCCTCAACTTCTGCTGGAAGGTTATCTGAAAACAAACACTTCACTGTTTTTATTTAGTGGAGATTCATTATCAGGTGCTAGAATACACCGTAGTTAATACATGGTGTTTGTCTTCCTGGAGCTTACAATCTAGTAGGGTAAAAAAAACCAAAGATAATTACAGTTCAGGGTGTTAATGTTGCAAGGGACCTTGGGTGGCATCCTAAGGAGGCAGTCTATGAGGGTGACAGCTGTGGCCAGAGTCATACACTTTATTATCATGGAGCCCCAGACTTCATGGGTATAACATGTAACTCACCATTACTATTTCTTGCCAACCCATACTTAATATTATGTTGTAAGTGATGTTAGCATTATATAATTAAGATGAACACTTACCTGAAAGCATCTATTAAAATACCATCTATTAAAATACATAGGATTTACAGTTTTAAAAAATTGCCTCATAAACCCAGTTAATTACTCTGTGAATTGAAAAAATTTCAGTCAGAATGAAAATATTTCTAACTGATTCAAATTATGATTCTTTTTATAATCCAAACACATCTTAAATTCAATAGGGATGATATTAATATGTCAGATGCTTATACATTTTTTAAATATTCTTAAGGGGAAATAGTTACTGAAGAATATATAATAATATAGTTTTTGTGATGCTTTTGGCTGAGTTGTTTTTCCCATAAGCACTTTAGCTTTACTGTAAGACATAAGAGCGTTTAATACACAGAGCATAAAGTAGGAAAGTAATGAGCACACTGAAGGCAGTTACACAGTGTATGGATCTTGGACTATGTTGCTATGATCCACTTTTAGTTGGAGCTTTTTTGTTTGGTTTAAAGAAGAAAGCAGAAAGCACATAGTGTTATGCAGGACAACAAACATGTATACAGTATACAGCATGCTTGTGTATATATAAATTAATAATGTTAATTATATAATTTTACTTTTCCAAAGTTCTCTACAGTTCTTGATGCTAAATAAGCAAAAAATAATAAAGTGTAAAGTAGGGGCAGATGAGCAATGTCTTTGTATTGCCAAGATTTTACAAAATGGCTTAGGATATCCCTTTTATGTTTTTGTACTTGAACAGTCTTGCTATAGAAAATTCCATTTCTTCTCAGCCACTCTCACTAAGAAATTCCTTTCACTTTGTTCTGCTACCTTTTCTTCCTGTTTAGAAGGAAACAAAGCAAACCCCAGGGTTGCTCCTTCACCACTGTGCACCAGTTCCTTACTTGCACCTATCTCTGCCTTATTTTCTCATCCTCAACGCTCACCTGGCTCCAGCCTCTGTAATTACACAGGATAAACTGATTGTGTGTAAAGATTTAGCTCCCCTGTACATGACATTGCCATTCTTAAGGTTTACAAATTATCAACTCGGAGGTTACTGTGAGCCTCTTGAAATGACGTGTAACATTCTGTGTGTATACATGCTACATGGGAGAGTGTGGGTACACAGCTTGCACGTGTTTCTCAAAGGGGTCTGGGACACCATAAAATATGCAGAAGATGGGAGCTGACTCTTAGATTTCCACCTGTACCACCATAGCCTCCTTTTTAAAATAACAAAACTTTTTAAACTCTGATACTTGGACAGCAGTGAAAGATGTACTGAAGACTAGTTTATTTTAGCACATATAAAATTTATTGGTATTCATTTGTTTATCCCTTAGTTTCGTAGATATATCTGCCATTTGTGAATAGTAAAACCAGAGGTCACTAGAATCCTTTGTTGTGGGGGAGTTATAGATCCTACGTCTAACCTAAGTGGGTGTGTATCACCTATATGATGGTAAAATCCTAACTTCTATCAGGAACGTGTAAGAACTATGTGGCCTGATACATTCTAAAAATTGTATCTAGGCTACAAAACGTTCAAATTATTAGCTTTCTTTTTTTTTTTTTTTTTCCTCTTTAAAAACCCATGGTGAGGGCAAGGTAAAGGAAATAAGCCCATTTGGTCAAATGTTGGGTGTAGTTCTAAGGAAACCAGCTTATAATCTTTTCAGATGGTATTTAGGTTTAATGGGTCAGAAAATAAAAATAGAGAGAGGACTATATGAGGAAGTTGGACCAAAATCATAGATTAGCAGAAGCATTTCAATGATCATTTCATTCAAACATGTATTTTTTTCTTTTTACAGCTCTCTCCTGGTAAATGATCTGAATGAATGATGCTTGAAAAATGATGCTTGCACTCTCTGTGGGTGTGTGTAAATTGTGGTTTAGCTTATTTTATACCATCTAGTTAGTGTTTTTGTATGTATTTTCTTTTTCCAAGATCAAACTTGGCTAATGGAAATACTCTTCTTGGTATGTTACAAATTAAATATTAACTTATTAGCCAGGTACTCTAATGGATTAGTTATAAGCATAGCTATAAGCGTCTTGAAAATGCAAGCTTTTTTTTTCCCTTGAGATTCTAAGACGACTACTTTTATAAGCTCAATGATTAAACAGTTTCATATAATTTAAATTTAGCAAATAAAGAACTGAGGTATGGCATTATTTTTAATAAGGGATTTACCTTGTGTTAGGAACACGTAGTTAAGTAAATATAGTCCTTTGAAAGAAGATACTTTCAGTGCATTTTAACAATTTAAAGATACTTGTTTTTTTTTTTTCTACTGCAACAATATAAATCAAAAGGTAAGAACTTCTATTCCCAATGTTTATTCATTTTTTTTTCCCTCCTCATCAAACCTTTGCTTTGCTTTTAACATGTCAGGAACTAAAGTGGCTGGCATCTCTGTTGCACTTTCTTTTAAAATGTCAACTGAAAAGGAGAAGATACAATGGAGATTGATAAACAGAAAAATCAATATAATATGGTATCATTTAGCAGAAATAATTAATGTTAAATGAAGAGCCTTTGATGGAGGCTTTGTTGTATGTAACATAAAAGTTTGTCATGTTGGTATTTTCCTAGATTCTTCTAGGAAGAAGTTTAAAATTTTTCGATATCACAGAAATGTATTATATTTGGAGAAATACATGTATGCATTATATTTGCATAACTGAAGTTATGACTTGGGGGAGACGTCCACATTATATTTACCATATTAAAAGAGATGTATAGTCATTTCATAGTATACTGAATTTATAGTGAGAGATATACCTTATGTAAAGGAATCTGATTCTCTAACTACAGAGGATGATAATGATGATGACAACATTCAAAAGCATAGGTACTCTTTTCAGTAGAATAAATGAGTTTGTCTTGGATTATCCTAACACTTTTACTACAGAAATGAATGGATTCTAATTTTAAAGGTTTATAAATGAAGACTTAGCAAACAACCATTTTTGTAAGCTCATTATAAAATAAAAGAACGTGTATTTTTTTTATTCGAAAGTATTTGCTAAGGATTTTCCTCCACATGTGCCAGATCAGTCTTGGAACACACACCCCACTCCTCCCTCCATTATCTACTATAGGATTATAGGTTTTAGAGTATTTATGAATATGTAACATTTTGATTCAGAATGTTCAAACTATATGAAATTGTCACTGAAAGTTTTCAATCCCCACCCCCCATAATAGCAAGTGTTCCTATGAGGACTCTGCAGTACTGTGCCTTCTAGATTGCAAACAAAAAGCATCCCATAACACACACACACACACACACACACACACACACACACACACACACACACACAGTCTTGCTTAATGTGTGCTTTTGTTCATTGAAAATATAACCATATGTGAGAAAGGCTCCTTTACCACAGACTGTTTGAATCACTAGTTCATTTTATCTCTCATGTCTTGCATTAGAGAGTTGTGGGAAAGTGAATTTTTTATTTTGGTAACAAGACTGTTTTTACGTACACACACATACCTAGGCTACTGAGATAGCATTTTAGTAAACTAGTCTGTCCTTGGGATATGTACCATATACATTAGGCTACTTTAAGAAGCTGTCCTTTTTGATTGTGAAAAATAATTTCATAGGTTTATATGGTTCCTGAGTGTTTCTTTTTTGCAAATTCCAACTTATGGTAGTTTTAGATTAAGCTCCTGATACATTCACATGTAGAAAATTGTGGCTTAATACACTATGGCATAGATGTGACACCTTTATGAATGGCACTATAGAAAAAACATCACTTTTTTTCTCCCCCAGCTGTCTATTTCACAGATGTCTATCTTCTTCAAATGAGAAGTTGCTGATTGTACATTCATATAGTTTTCTTCCAATTTATATAATGTGCATGTATATAGAGGCACACGCAGAATGTGATGGAACTAGCAAAATCATTTGTACATTGACAACAGATTTTAGTTTTCGTCAGTATTTTAAGTTCATCAAATTACTTTTTAGTACCTTGAACAACATTTTCTCAAATATACAGAGATCATACTTTATTACAGCAACAGTGGCTTTCTTTGATTATTATAACAAATAAAAATGTTTTTTAAATTTATCTCTTTTCATTCCCTTACATAATGAGAGTTTTATTCTGTAGATCTGAAGTTTACATGTGTAATTATGTGATTTTTCACATTCAAGATCTTGATTGATAGTGGCACTCAGTAAACACTTGCTACTTGTTGGGTACTAGTCTCAGAACTTCATTCACATGACTGATTTAATACTCACTAACCTAATGTGGTGGGTGCTAGTCCTGTTCTTATTTTAAAAACAAGGAAATGACAGGCTCAGAAAGGTTAAGTAATTTGGCCAGGGTCAGGTAGCAGGTCCAGGATGTGTGCTACAAAACCGAAACTTTGCTTTTCCTCTTTAGATTTCTGACAAGCAGCCTCTTTATGCGAAGTGTTATTGTTAACATTGTTTTTGAGCTTTGTTAGTAGATAACTTGCCAGTATCCTCCCGGTGATCATAGTGGACCTCCTAGCTTTAGCTCAGTTTCAGTGACATTTGTTGTTTGCTAATGATAAACAACTGACGGGATGGCCCTGCCCTTCCTGTAGGGGATGAGAGGTGCTTCAGATCCCAGAGCATCCAGTGAGAGAGGGGTGTTGGCTTTGTTCCCAGGTGCCGCAGGAGTACAGAGGTGGCACTGCCAGGGAAATTCAGGAAGGCTTTCTTCTGGATGTTATACCAGGATTGAAGTTAAGCAGTCACCTATCTGAAAAGAATCAGCATGGGAGTGGGGTAGAGGATTCAGAGTGGGAGTAGGGTAGGGGCTTCTGGGCAAAAGAGAGACTGAGCAAAGATGGAGAGACAGAAATGTTACGATAAATGCAAGGCCTTTAAGTATGTGTTGGTGCTTATGTGTCAGATTTTCTTTGAAGCATTCTCCTCCATAAAGTAAACTTACGGTGTGTGCTATAGTTTTCCTTGGGGCCTCTAATCTCTGGCACTACTCACTTTCCCCAGAAGATACATGGATCTCACCTTGAGAGCCTGATGTATAAGTAGCTATCCTTCTGATGTGGGGGAGGTTGAAGAATCTTTACTATAGAACATTTACACTTGGTTTCTCAATAAGAAAGCTCATTTTAAACCTTGGAGTGTTATATAAACAAGTGGTAATTTAATTTTGTTCAATTCCATTAAAACTGTTATTGTCCTCCCTTTATTGAAATAATTTAGTGATATTAGTTTTGTGAGCTATATTTATTTTTTTTTAAATAGCATAAAATTGGCATAAAATCATCAAATCACTTATTACTTTCCGTTGCTAATTTGGAGTTTAATGTTTTTGTTCTAATTTCATGTTTCTCCTAGCTGTAAGACATCCATTTAATTTTATACCTCCAAGATGAAAATATCCTTGATTAAGATGATTCTATATCCTTCATGATTGAATGTGGAGCTGTTTTATATTTTTCATAAAAATAATTTCATGACATTTGTTTCTTTTGGAGATACTTTATACACGAATGTCACTGAAAAAATCTGTATTTTAATTATTAATCTTCCATTATTGTTTTGTATCAGGATCTTGTTATTTTAGAATATCTGTCTAGCACAGGCCTGAACAAAAAACATGCCTTGACAACTATTTGTTCTGCAGAATAGTGTAATTCATTTTGTTACTACAATTCTTTGGAAAATATATACACATATTTTCAATTATTTCTCTTCATTGGGTCAGTGGCTATCTGCAGGATTGTGTAGGTTTAAAATATAATTGATTTGTGAATAATGCAAGGGATATTAACAACCCAGCACCATAGAAAAATATATATAACTGTTGACTCCTCCCAAACTTAATGACTAATATCTTGCTGTTGACCAGAAGTCTTACCAATAACAGTCAATTAGCTCTTATTATACAAAATATATATACACAAACATATAAGTTTATAAATAATATACTGTGTTCTTATAGTAAAGTGAGCCAGAGAAGATGAAATGTTATTAAAATCATAAGGAAGAGGAAATACACTTAACTGTTCATTAAGTGGATCATCATTAACGGTCTTCATCCTTGTCATCTGCATGTCAAGCAGGCTGAGAAGGAGGAGAGTGAAGGAAATAGATGGTCTTGCTATCTCGGGTGGGGGGGCAGAGGTGATTCCCCATGTATGAGGACCCATGCAGTTCCAACCCATGGTTCAAGGGTCAACTATAATTTTTTACATGTCTAGCAGTATAATATCTTAGGACCTGTGATTTGTAGGATAATTTTTTCAGGCTCTATAATACTATTTTTAATTTTAAGGGATGGTGAAAGAGGTATTCATCCCTAAATGAAAGATGCCTTTAAGTAGAACCCATTAGGTATGCAATGGACATCACTAGGAATGGTTTCTTATTTACATGGGTTGGCCTAAGGTGAAACTCTGTCCTGCAAAACAATAAAATCTTGACAAAACATGTTAAGTCAGTAATAAGAATAGTATTAGATCCTCTAATATGACTCATGTACAGAGAGTCTGTTGTTTTGAGCAGCAGTGATGGTCTTTTCATATAGGAATATAATTATAAAAACAATATGCATTTGTCTTAAAAATATGGTTTTCTACTCTGTAAAAGTAAAACTCATTCATCGTAAAAAACTTACAATTCCAATTTTTGCTTTCACTTCTTTATACCTGTCTATACATATTTTTAAAAGGAAAAAATGTATACTTTTGTGTAAACCTTTAGTAACCGCTTGCATTTACTGTATCTCATGAACATTTTCCCGTGTTATATATTCTAGAAAATGTATATATATGTGTATATATGGAAGATGTATATTATTGACAAAATTATATTGATGTATTTAAATAATGTTCTATTATTAGACAGGTGGTTCCTTATGATGGTTTTGACAAACTATAAATTTACCATAGACTCTTGGATTTCCATAATTTAAAAATAAAAATGAATTTGTATAATGAAAACATATTGGTGCTTGAAGTGTATTATTTTATCAGCGTTTTTGAAATTAATTTAACTGTAGAGTTTTAATTATAAACCTCCTTACATTTTTTAGAATAAAGCAGACTATAAATAAATACTAAAATACTGTATTATCTGGATTAATCGTGTCTTGAGAGCATTTGGAGATTGAGTCTACTTATTTAGACAGAAAAATAAGATCCTTCTAATTTTGTAAAAACTGACACATTGCCCTAAAGTTAGTACTTCACTTTTTTTGCTATCTGTAATCTATACAAACAGCTTTTGAAGCTTTTAAAATAAGATCTGCCTTGTCACTTCTGGTGTTCTCATTAATGTTTATTCATTCATTGTTTGACTTTATATTTTATGTTATTTTAGAAAATGTGTTATATAGCTTGTTAGCTACTTTACATCTTTAAATCACATTACATAAGAATCTTTATTTTTAGGAGTTTGCTTTGTGAGTTGAGTGGTTAGATTATTTGCATCTCTCTACTTAAAAACAAAAACAAAAAGAACCTGATGGTTGGCATTTCCAAAACATTTATTAAAATATGATTTTAAAATTATGAAGAATCTTTAGTTTGCTCTCTACTGGGTTTCATTGTAGATGGAGTTTGTTGTTATTTAATCTCGAAGATGATTGATTTTAGGAACAAGATAAATAGAGATCAGTGACCAAATGTACATAATTTCTCATCTTTTTCCAACATCCTGCTGTTGCTGGTAGGAGAAAATACACAGTGTCACATTGAGATGGGGTCTTGCAATTACATCAGAGTGGCAGCCTGCAGTGAGAGTTTGCAACCCCTGGGTGAAGAGAATCTCAAAGATGCCAAGCATCATTTTGGCTAGATAAACAAGGAGGGAGGGAGAGAGAGAGAGAGAGAGAGAGCGAGAGAGAGAGAGAGATGTAGAGTTAAGATTTGTTTTAGTTAACACAGAAAAGAGAAGACAAATACTGAGTGACCTCAAAAATAAAGCATAAAGTAATATCCCATAAACTTTACACTACAAATTACCCTTTCTCAAAATGACTTTCAAAAACGGAGAGCGGAATCCAGAAAAATGTTTACAAATGTTTCATTGCTGGAAAGTGGGTATTACACTGTTCTCCCAGAACTTATGTCGCAAAATACATCCTCATTGTTTAAGGAAGTCTGCAAGGGAACAGATCTGATTTCTCTATCAGCCCTTCTCCCTACAGCAAGATAGAAAATTTAAAACCTATATTTCTATTGGTTATTTAAGAATAATATTCCAGAATTCCTTCATTTTTCAACCACACATTCATCTACTTTTGCAATATCCTGAGTTTAGGATACTGAGGAAACATGGTGTTTCCATGTGACCAGCCAAGGCTTAAGAACAGAATGGGGAGACTGCATTTTAAGAATGTCTCTCTTGAGGCAGTAATACCACCTGCAATATCTAGGGTCACCTTATAGGTAGACATTTATCACCCTTTTATGACTGAGGAAACCTAGACTCTGAGTTTATCACTGATAGTCAATTTATTTGTTCTTTTTTTCACTCATTTACTCAAAAAGCATTTGCTGATCACTTGCCAACTGTCCTGGGAAGATGCTAGGGATACAAATTGAACAAGATGCTGCCCTCGCCCTGCTCTCAAGTGGCTCACATCTCTGCCGAGGCTATTAAGCCATGAGGCCTGGGGTCTGTAGAGGGCTCTTTCCAGGATCCCACTGCTGACATCGGTCAATGGTAGGACATCTGCTGAAAGGTGAAGCAATAGATGGTCCTGATCAGAAAGAAGAAAGAGGCAATGTTACATATTAGAACTAAGACAAATTAGGCTGGGTGCAGTGGCTCACGCCTGTAATCCCAGCACTTTAGGAGGCCAAGCTCAGGAGTTCAAGACCCACCTGGGCAACATGGTGAAACCCCGTCTCTACTAAAATACAAAAAATTAAGGCATGGCAGCTTGCGCCTGTAATCCCAGCTACTCAGGAGGCTGATGCAGTAGAATCACTTGAACCCCAGAGGTGGAGGTTGCAGTGAGCTGAGATTGCACCACTGCACTCCAGCCTGGGTGACAGAGCTAGACTCCATCGAAAAAAAAAAAAAAAGAAAAGAAGAAAGGACAAGACAAATTAGCCTAGAATATGAAATCAGTGTTAGAACAGAAGATTAGATTGCATATGCAACACTTTTTAAGTGTTAAAAATGGAAACACAGACACGTGAGGCTGGTTAAGGATTTTTTGTAATACATTATATTTTATTGAACATCTATATGTTCAAATGAACATGTATTTTATTGAACATATTTTATTGAACACCTAAAGCATATTTTAGCATTCAGGGTTATATACAATATAGTTTCTTTCTCTCAAGATGAGAAAAAGAATAATAGAAGGATATTTTATGCAAGACTGAGGGCTATTAATTTATTTCATGTCAATAAACATTTATTGAACAATGACACTTGTTTCTTGCTCTTGAGCTCACAGCCATTTAAGACACCTGTGACAGGTGCCAGCCACTAAGGACTCCCTCTGTATCCCTTGCCAACAAGATTAGAGTGTGGTCTGAACGTTATTGGAACGACGGAAGGCTTCCAGAAGCAGAAGGAGGAGCATCTTTAAATTTATGTTTTAGATTTACTATGGTGACTTTGTAAAAATGGATTTGAGGAGATGGGTTAGGAGACTATTCTAGTAATCTGAGAAAATATCGTGACCTGAACCAGGGTGTAATTTGGAAATTTAGTTAACTGATTTAAAATGTCTTTTAGAGCTATTTCTAAAACCTTGGGTTTTTTTTCTATTAATGTATTAGTATCAGTTGCTTGAAAAATTAAAGGATATGTAGTTTGTCTTTTCTATCCAAATACTTTTTTAATAAAAAATCTTACATGTTATGAATAGCATTCTCATTAGTTTCAGTCTCACCACCTGAAATGTCTTGGAAATTCCCATGTTCAGCAACAGAAGGTCAGTACACAGATGACTTCAAAAGGGCCAGCCTGCAAGGGCACTAACTTGGAAGAAAACAGACCTCCTTCCATACTTTGTAATTAGGTACATTGGCTTGGACAATTAATCTTTCTCAACCTCGATATTCTCATCTATAAAATAGAGATATGCCGGAATTCCCTGGCCTGTAGAATTAGTGAGGATAAATGAGACACTGAGCATAAAGCACCTGGGACAATACTAGCTCACTTTCTAAGCACCATTTGTTTTTATTTATAATAAGGTACTTTCAGAAAAGAAAGCTATATATTGTATTTGGTTTACTCTGCCACTTGTGTAACAGAACACTTGTTGGCATATTTACTGAATTTTATGTTTATCTTTCTTTTCTTTTTCCTCCAAATGTTTTCCTGCAGCCTTATGACATTACCTTGGGAGCAGTATACTGTAGTGTTATTTGATACCAACAATATAGACCATAAACCTTTCTTTTACACTTTTCTGGAGACTCAAAGAAATTTAGCAAGTAATGAAAAAATTGTCTAATGGGAAATGGAAGTCATGAAATTAACTGTGATATTGTTTGTCATACATTAACAACAAAAGCAAAACATCAAATGTGTTATAAACCCTAACGAAAGTAGTTATTATGAATTTTTTTCCCCAAGCCACCACCAGAGCCTTTGCAGAAAGGAGAGAATTCTCATTTAGGAAGGTTTGCTCAGCTCTCAGTCCAGGAAGCATCTTTGTAGGTATTTGTGATCTATTTTGTAGGAACCCTTATGGGGCTACCCTACAGAAGGTTATATGTCCTTCCTTCTCTGAGTACAATTTCTTTTCTTTTAGGTTTGTTTTCTAGCTGACCTTGACAACATTTCCAACAGGCAAAATTATGAGTTGTCCCTGGAGAAGTGCTTCATCTCAGACTCAGGTTATAGTACAAGAGAGACATAATGAAACCAGAAAAAAAAAATGTAGAGACAGCCAAATAAAAAGATCATTATCAAAAAGGGACTCTTGTGACACAGGATGCTTTTAATACCAGAAATGTGAAGGCTCATTTTGCGTAGTTTGTACTGGAATTTTCAACAGGAGGTGACAGAGTATGTGAAACCATTGTTTTATCTGTTTTGGGTTCTCGGTTAATGGTAAGGAAGGATCTGCTTCAGGCCTGTGAAGTTGTTGCCATCACTGTGAAACAAATGGGTAAATTAATTGAGTAATTCAGCAAATAATGAAAAATTGCCTAATGATCATTTCATTTTCTTTCCTGAGTTATTTTACTCTTCTTTCTAGAGCTATTTTCCTTGTACTTGGAAATACTACTTTGCAGCAAAAATAGAGTAACACTTAAGTTAACCTTAACACTTGAATATGGTTTGAAAGTCAGAAGGAAGAAGGGAGGAGAGTCATTCAAGTAGTTCAAATAGGTAGAAGAAAATTTCTGCAGTAAGGCCCTTTTGATAAGGCCAATAAACAAGTAACAGGTTTCTTGGATTATTATATATTAGAAGCAGCAAATTAGGAGCTGATAGCATACATACTGAAAGTGGTAGAATAGGATATTAAAACCCTTACAAGTAGACATAAGCACTTAGCACAGCAATTGGAGAGCTACTTGTTATCCAGGCAAAGGATTCTATAAACCTCATTAGCTCCCCAATGGCACCTCTGTGTTTACAACCAAGTACGAAAATTAGGGTTCATAATGATGACCCTGGGAAGGTGTAATTACATTTATCTCACGCTATACAAAAAGGCAGAGAAGAATAAGATTTCTCTTTGAATGGTGAAGATAAAAGTTTGGGCAGGTACATGAATAAATTTTGTGAATTTGGAAAACTGACTTTCATTTATTCAACTAATATTTTCTGAGCACGTCCTATGCTCTAGATAGTTTCTAAGTGCTGGAGATATAAAAAAACAGATACAATCCTTGCCTTCATAGAATGTACAGAATAGTAGGTGAATTGGACATAAATCACATAGTGTAAATTACCACCATGGTAAGTGCTGCTCTGGGAGGACAGAACATATTGTAACGTCACGTTTATGGCTGATAGGGCTAGTGGGGGACTGTAACTTAAATCCCCAACCAAATGATTTAGACTTACCAAAACAGAGTGTGACTTGAGACCCGGCTGCTTTGAGATGAGCTTTGCATACTCCAGTCTCTCAAATTCTCCAGAGGGAAGGACAGAGAAACATCAACCAAGAGTGTCCATTCCTCTTCTCTTCAGAAACACCTGGGGTGGGAAGTATTGTAAAGGAGAAGTACATAGTGCTGGGAGAATTTATATTCCCAATCAAGGTCTTTAGAAGCTATATTCTCTTTCTTTGCCTTGATTTTTTCATCTGTAAAATAGGCAAACAGGGGTGACCTCACAAGTTTGTTGTGAGCTTCAAATGAAGTAATTGGTGTGAAGCGCTTAAGGATGCAATGATTGGAAATCATAAGCCATATAAACCACTGCTGCTACAGTGGTGGTTGGTTCCTTATTATTATTACTATGAAGCAATGGTATTTATTTTTGTGTCATGAGGTTGTAAGCTCAATGAGCGCAGGAAATTTGGTTCGTTCACTGCTGTGGCCCCATTGGGGCATGCGTAGGTGCTCAATAAACATTTGTTGAATAAACGCTTTGGGAAAGTGAGTAGGGAAACAGTGTGCAAATGTTCATTCCCACTGGTTCATTGACTGAGGCCAGTGTATCTTGAGAGAACACTGATTTTATTGGGTATGGAATGAATTATGGGGAAATTAATACTAGACATACATAATTTTACAATTTGAAAAATTTTAGGGATTATCTAATCCAAGATTCTATAGTGGTAAGCGAACATGACCCAACAGAAGGGGTGAAAGGAGATGTCATTTGAAGATAGAGTATTCCCTTTTTCTATTCTTTAATTTGTTTTCAGACATGGTATCTATTTGGGATTTCAAATTATACTGGAGGAACATTTCGGGGTGGTGGTGAGAAGCATGGGTTAAGAAAAGGTGAAAAACTCTGATTTAAAATACCATGCCAGTTGGAAGGTGATGCAATAAAAAAGTGGAAATTTGTACAAAAATATATATAAAATGCAGGAAAATTAAATTACAGTAATATAGTTATTTTTCACTCATTCCTGTTTCAGAAGCTATTTGTTCTCCTACCTGTGTTCTAGCTTAAATATGCTTTGCAGTGCTTTTCTTACGTGGCTTCACAGCAGAATTTGACCCTTAGGTCTACTTCCTGGTTGTTCAGAGCCTTCTTGCCTTCCACTGTACCACATTGTCTGGCTTTATTGGCTTATTCCATGTTTTCAGCTCTTCCTCGTCATACTACTCCACGTGTTGAACCCCACAACTGTATCAGAGACAAACTCTCATTAGTGCTTCTTTTTACTCTTCCAAACTTCAGTTACTGCCCTATCAGTGCTGCCCCATAGAAATATAATGTGAGTCATAGTGCAAACTTGACATGTAATTGTCAGTTTTCTAGTAGCCACATTACAAAAGTGAAAAAGAGAAGAAATTAATTTTTATAATTTGTTTAGCCTGATATATCAAAATATTATTTCAACATATCAATATAAAATTTGAGATCTTACATTCCCTTTCATACTGTCTCAGAAATGTAGCGTGTATCTTATTTATAGTACATTTCACTTTGCCCTAGCTGTGTCCCAGGTGCTCCATAGACAACATGTGGCTAGTGGCTGCCACAATGGAACCTGTATGTCTGTAGGCTCACAAACACCAATTATTTGTCTTTAGTCCATAACTTTCACTGGACTCTAAACCCATGATCCAGTTTCCTAGGAAGCACTTTAGACTTGGCCTGTCTACAACTAAGCATATTCTCTTCCCTTTCTTCCCCCACCCTGCTTAGCCCCCAGTGTTTGCATACCATGAAAGATGCCTTCATCTACCAAGGATCTGTTCACAGTTCCCCATCATTGCCAGTTCCATGGGCCATGTCACCACTGTTTTCTATCTGGGCTATGTTGATAGCCTCCTAACTGCTCTTTCTGCCTTCATTCTTGCCATAACACCATGTTGCTTACAATTCCTACATTGTTCTGATAGTACCCCCAAGATTTTTTCGTAGTTTCCATTGCCTTTGGTATAAAGTCCAAACATGCCTTATTGTATCCATCAAGGGTCACTTGCCTGTCTGCCTTCCGGGGCTTCACCCTCCCCTCTCTCCATTTCAGCCATCTTGGCTTTCCTTCACTTCTCACTCTCACTATTGTCTACCTGGAGCATTCTGCCCTCTCCTCTTATGTAGCTAAGTTCATTTTGTCCCTCAGATGGTTTTGGTAGAGAAGTCTTTCACTGCCCTTGGCCTAGGTCGGTGTCCTCTCATCCTCCATAGCTCTCATCATTTGTAAAGCCTTGTATTTGTCTTCTTTACTGGACTGTATAACCTCTGAGAAGGGAGGGACTGGGTCCAACTTTTGCTCTGCCGTATATGTAGTGTGTAGTAAGGTACCTGGCCTGTAGTTAGTATTTCATGAATATTTAGAGGGATGGATAAATGAAGGCATCCAGAAAGAACACAGTATTAAAGTCCTCAGGCTTAATTAACCTTTACCCCAGCACGTGAATAACCTTTGGAACATCCCAGCCTCTGCCTGAATACCTAGTAATAGAAAGTTTACTAACTAGAAGAACATTTCTTCTTTTGAACAAGTCATGATTAAAAAGCTGTTTCATTATATATAGAAATTGTGTCTTATGTAAGAAAATGGTTTGTAAACTTTAAAGGATTACCCCCCTCAAAAATAAATCCATATGATAGAGGTTGTATTATTCTAAGTATTCCGTTTTAGCTTGTCATTGTTGAGCTTGGTTACTAGATGCATCATGAATTTTATTTTCCATTGAAAAACAATGTATATTTTTTTACTCCTGCCAATTATTGTCTACAGTAGAGAAATACAACATTGCCACCTCATTTTCATTTTCTATCTTGTTTACATGGGTCTGTGTTTATATGCGTTCATGTGCACGTGTATATATGTATTGTTTCTCTCTGAAATTAAAAAAATCTAACTAAAATATCCATTGTTTTCCATTAGGTCTCATTTGTTACACATTTCTACTTTTAAATTACTTCTGAACTACAGAATCTGGCAGGCCTTTTTGGAAGGCATTTGAGGATAACTACTCTATCTGGAATCCAGCCATTTACAGTATTTGGAAGCAAAGAACAAAGCAAAGCAAATTGAGATTTTGTTGAGTGTTTAAAAGTTTTGGAAAGAACAGTTAAAAAGAAATCCTTCATGGGTGGATGTTTTGAAAACACCAAGTTTTCTCAACCTTTAATTTTGTGCATCTGAAAACCAACTTGAATTTGTCTTTAATCCCCTGCTAGTCAGTGGAAAGTAAACAAGCAGAATTGCTAATCCTATATGGCCTTGGAATAATGTTTAAAGGAACAGGATAGTTTAATGGATTAATCACTCTTCTTTGCACTATTAGATTCAAATCCAGCAGAGATGCAATACTTAATATGTGTCATTCCCATTCTTTCTCAGGATAATTCACATGTAATTGTCTGATTTTTAGAATGTCTGAAACTTCTTGATAATGTTAAGCATATTGAGCAAGAGTGGTAATGTTGACCTCACACTAATAATAGAGAGGCAGTGGAGGTAAACAGATGTGGACTCAAGTCCCGGCTGCTGTGGGCCATATTCCAGCTCCTGCTAATAGCAGCTAACATTTATTGAGTGCTGACCAGGTGCCAAACAATGCACTGGGTGATTTAGGTATGTTATCTCATTCAACTTTGACGCCAATAGTGGTATCTCCATTTTATAAATTACAGAGGTTGAGTAACTTGCCAAGTTTACGTAGCTCCCAGTGGAGTTTGAACTTCATTCCTGATGTTTAGCTTTAATGCTCATGCTTTTTTCAGCCATCCTGTCTCTATGTTGTTTAGATTTATTATCTTTGTTGTTACTTATAATTCCAGTATTTCACTATGTTAAATATACTTCTGATCATGTTTTAGTTGACCTGAATATAAGGAATACATTTTGAGTATTTTCAGAAAGTTTAAAAAACTCTGTTAATATTTCTGAAAATATAAACCTGCAAATGGCCATTTATGTTACTTTAGAGAGAAAGTGGGTAGAAGTTTCTCTTCCTTATTGTAGTTAAGTCAGTCCTAAAAAGATGAATAAGGACTTTAGAACCATTCTTTACATTTTGAATAAAACATGTGTCTATCCCCCTTTCTCTAGATATAGCTTATGCGGTAGTTGCCATTCAGCAATTAATTTAAAGCTATGTCAGGAATTGTCACCAACGTTAGTCCTGCTTATTATCCTCGAGGGTCAACAAACAGTAATGCAACTGGCCTCAAATTTTTTTTGGTTGAACCGTGGAACACTCTGCAACCTGTCTTTCAATGGAGCAGTTGTAATTTAACCCCAAGATTCTGAATGTCCAGACCTCAAAAGGAGAATAGTACTTATTACATCTTCTTTTTCCTTTGCAATTTTTTTTGAGTGTGTGTTTGTGCATGTGCGTTTGTCACTTAGTGGCTCTTGCTACCTAATCTGACCTTTTAAACTTTCTCATATACCTTTAAAATGATTCTTAGGGGGAATTTAGTTTGCCATTTAGAGGAAGTTTTAGTTCTGGTTTCAGAAAACATAGGTTGGAATTGTCTGCAAATCACAATGAGAAATCCAGGCTTCATAACCTCCAACCCCACTTCAGACATTGATTTAAAAGAATGAACCTAATAATATTAATGAATCCCGGGGACCAAAAGCAGGCCAGTCAGAATGCCTGTCCAGGGGAACAGGTTAACTAGTATTCTGACCTCTCTCCCCTTGAAGCTTAAGTAAGTTAAAAAAAAAAAAAAAAAAAAAAAATGGTGGGGGGAGTGGGGGATATCCCACTGCTGCCTTGGGACTTGAATCCATGAGATGTAGAGAGCCTGTGTTTGGGCTAAAATAAAGGGTTAAACCCTCTTACTTAACAGTTCTTTCAATGGCACAGAAAGTGAACTTGAGACAAAATAACAAGGACCAGCAGAATAGAGGACAGCTAAGTTACACATGATAGTGAGGCCATCAGTTTTTGCCTGAGTCCTATAGAGTTGGCATAATGAGTATCTATCTTTGCTGTGTAGTTTTCAGAATTTGGGCTGCTTAGTAACCTTTCCTGAGTTTGATTAGGGAAAAGATGCCATGATATTTGATTTAATAATTATTGTGGAGTCAGATGAATTTCATTCTGTATCCAGCTACCATATTAATTTCCAGAATGGGTTGTATTTTTCTTTCCAGGATTGGGCTAAAAATCTGCCCTTGTCTTTAATAAACTGAGGAAAGACTACTTTATATCTGAAGTAGTTGCATTAGCAATGGAGTCATTCCAGGCACTTTGAAGTTTCTCATACCCTGTAAGAGATGTCAATTAACCTTATAGCTAAAGCAATTTACAGTAAAAATACAGACAAAACGACTGAAGTAGTATTTCTGTGAAAATCTTACTGTTACTCTTATAAAAATGGTGAGATTTAGAAATAAGATAAAAAAATTTTCACAGTTCTTTAATGCTACTGCACAATAACTGTATGTGTTAATAATAAAGGCATAGCAGGGGATTAGAAGTTTTAGTCACTGCTAATAGCAGTTTAAAAAAATCCCCACAGCAGGTTCAGATATGTGGGAAAGGATTATAGTGAAAGCTCAGCTTAGCTCATAAGGGGCTTATTATGGATCAGCAAATCAGGGCTTCATCAGATATGAAATACAGGTGTATTCTCAGAATTGTTTTACTTTGTGCCACTTGATACCTATCACAATACATGTATGGAGCACTCTACAAAAACAACAGCTCTTGAACCAGTTCTTATCAGGTGTTTATAATGGCTCAGGGCCTTACGCATAATAAATTTCCTATAACTGTTTGTTGAATTAAACAGAGATCTTTCTGAAATGTAATGCTGACCGTCACGCACGTTTGTCCCGAGAACATAGGGCTGTGATTCTGTGTGTGTCTGTCTGTCTTATTTATGGTACTAGTTTGAACTATTGTGCTGTGTGGGAAAGCCACTAAGGCCTTTTACCAAAGTACCTTGCTATCCACTGAGCCCTGGCGATGTGACCCTTCTTCAAAGGTCTCAGGCTCTGCCGTTTGACTCCTTGTAGCCATCTTCTTTTCTATCATTAACTCTTTTGTTATCAGTGGGACTGTCTTCAGCAACCCCCCTCATCCTCCCCGGCTGGTTGCTAAACATGTAAAACCAGAGTAAGACAAGTCAGAAGAGGGCAACAGAAGCGACTATGTAAATCCAGTGTGTGAAGTTGTGACCATAATATTTTCTGCTCAGGAGCTGTTTTGCTTGTCAGTTGTTTTTGACGTGTTGCAAATAGGCAGGGTTTGTAATACCTCAATTACAAGTGCATGAGTTATTTCCTAGTTTTCAAGTACTTTTTCTTTAAAAATGAGTAAATATATTAAAATGGTGGTGTTTGTATATAATGCAAGGTATTTATTTCTGGGTAGCCATTGCTGCTTATGTTTGTTTGTTTTTATTTTTTTTATTGATGCATAAGAGCTGTACATATGTTGATGGTACATGTGGTATTTTCATATATGCATACGATGTGTAATGATCAAACCAGGGCAATTGGGATGTTTATTACCCCAAACATTCACCCCTTTTTATATTGGGAACATTCTAATTCTCCTCCAGCAATTTTGAGCTATACAACCAATTATTATTTATTCTAGTTGCCCTACTGTGCTTTCAAACACTGGATCTTAATTCTTTTATCTAACGTATATGTGTACTCATTAACCAACCTCTCTTCTTCATTCCCTCTCCCTACCCTTCTCAGCCTAGATAACCACCAATCAACTATCTCCATGAGATCCACTTTTGTTTAAGTTCCCACATATGAGTGAGAACACATGATATTTATCTTTCTGTTCCTGGCTTGTTTCACTTAATATAATGCCCTCCAGTTCCATCCATATTGCTACAAATCACAGGATTTCATTCTTCTCATGGACAAATAATATTCCACTGTTAGTGTCACTTTTTTAAAATCCATTCATCTGTTGGACACTTAGATTGATTATGTATCTCGGCTATTGAATAGTTTGGGCTATTGTGAATAGTGCTGCAATAAATATGGTAGTGCAGATATCTCTTTGATACACTGATTTCCTTTACATTGCTGGATTATGTGGTATTTCCGTCTTTAGTTTTTTGAGGAGTCTCCATATGTTTTCCATAGTGACTGTATTAATTTATATTCCTACCAACAGTGTACAAGTGTTCCCCTTTCTCTTCATCCTTACCAGCAGCTGTTTTTTTTTTTTTTTTTTTTTTTTTTTTTTTTTTTTTTTTTTTTTTTTTTTGTCTCTTTGATAAAAGCCATTTTAACTGGGATGAGATGATATCTCACTGTGGTTTTATATGCATTTCTCTGATGCACATACATGATGTTGAGCACTTTTTCATACACCTTTTGGTTGGCCGTTTCTTTTGAGAAATGTCTATTCAAATGTTTTGTCCATTTAAAACAACTGGATTATTTGGTTTTTTAAATTGATTTGTTTGGGTTCCTTATATATTCTGATTATTAATCCCTTGTTTCATGGATAGTTTGCAGAAAACCCATTATGTGGGTTATCTCTTTGTTGATTGTTTCTTTTGCAGTGTGGAAGCTTTTTAGCTTGGTATGATCCCATTCGTGTATTTTTCCTTTTGTTGCCTGTTCATTTGAGGTCTTACCCAACAAATCTTTGTCTAGACCAATGTCCAGAAGCATTTCCCTGATAGTTTTTTCTAGTTGTTTCAAAGTTTCAGTCTTAAATTTAAGTCAATAATTCAATTTAAGTTGATTTTTTGCATATGGGAAGAGACAGGGGCTTAGCTTTATTCATCTGCATGTACTTACTCAGTTTTTCTAGCACTGTTTATTAAGGAGACTGTCTTTTCCCCGATGTATGTTCCAGGCACCTGTGTCCAAAAGTGAGTTAGCTGTAAATGCACAGATTTATCTCTGGGTTCTCTATTCTTTTTCACTGGTCCATGTGTATGTTTTTTTGTTTGTTTGTTTGTTTTTACCAGTGCTATGCTGTTGGGGTACTATGGCTTTGTAGTATGTTTTGAAATCAGGTAGTGTGACGCCTCCCCTTCTGTTCTTTTTGCTCAGAATTACTTTGACTATTCAGAGTTTTTTGTGGTTCCATACAGATTTTAGGATTACTTTTTTTCAATTCTGTGAAGAATGTCTTTGGTGTTTTGATAGGGACATTTTAATGATACCAGTTATTTACATCCATGAGCATGGGCTATCTTCTTTTTTTTGTCTTCTCCAATTTCTTTCATCAGTGTTCATAGTTTTTCTTGTAGAGATCTTTTACTTCTTTGGTTAAATTGATTCCTAGGAATTTAAATTTTTTTGAGCCACTATAAATGAGATTGCTTTCTTGATTTCTTTTTGAGATTGTTCACTGTTGGCTTATATAAGTGCTACTGATTTTGGGGGATGTTGACTTTGTATTTTGCAACTTTACTGAATTCATTTGCTGGTTCTAACAATGTTTTGGTCAGATTTTTAGGTTCTTAAAAATATCACGTTGTCTTTGAACAAGAATAAATTGACTTCTTCCTTTCCAAATTGAATGCCATTTATTTATTTCTCTTGTCTAATTGCTCTGGCTGGGACTTATAGTGAAAGGACTTTTTAATTTTTTTTTCTTCAAATACTGCAAAAGGAAGTTTGGAAACACTTGTTTTGTAGTTTATAGACTGGTACCAGGGCAAAATTTGACCCTGAGATGTATTCTGTTTGGCCCCTATGCTTTTATTGTTAAATTAATTCCTAACTTTTAGAACCAAGTTATTGCTGGTATTGGGAGGATGGAAGGATCAGACTGTTCCTTTCAGCATTATTGGATTTGAATTCCTGCTTGTCCAGAGACGATACCCTCTTGGGGCTCATGTCTCCAGATACTGCATTCACCCCATTCTCTATTACTCCTTTGTTCTGAGACCAGAGATTTGTTGCCATTCAGCAGTGGGTTTACCCTGTTCAATCCTGACAGCTTTCTTCCTGTGTTTTAGCTGCATAACCCCTATAATCGTTTGATTTTTGACCTGATTTTTACATGAATAAACCAATCCTAGATAAATCATTAGAAAACTTTTACACCACTGGGAAACTGAAGTGCATGGTAAGATTTCATCATCTCTACTACTTAAAAATAAAACATTATGTAATTTTCCTTTTTTGGAAATAACATTTTTCAAAATCTCGTAACAGTTAGCTCTTTAGATATTTTACCATTGATTATCTGTCTGTAACTACATTGTCCAATAAAGGGGAACAAGTTGGTAACTTCAGTGATTTTCTTCTAAGATAGTTGTTAACACTGTAGAAATAACAGGAATTTCTGAAAGGAAAATGAATTTTGTGAGTTACATTATAGTTTTTCTGTTCCTTATGATGAAGGGAAGCTTTCCTTTTTGAGAACAAATCCTATTCCTAAATAATAACAATAATAGAAGAGTCATATATTGTGCTAACTCTCTATGACCTGTACGTATAGCATTTAATCCACATAGTACATTAGTAAGACCCATTTCATTTAATCCCAATGCTACAGATAGGGAAAAAATTAGGTATGTAAAGTTTAGGAAACCTTACACTGGATCACAAAACTAGTGAGAAATTCAAGATACAAAATACAGGTTTTCCACCATCTATACCATTTTTCCAAAATTAAAAGGAGAAACATCCTTTCTTCTACTTCCTTTTCCCAAAAAACAAAAACAGAAAGTGAAGTTCCATTTGTATACTGAAATCATTGCATTATAAGTGTGCTAATGAGGATATGGATTTTCTTTGTCTGAAATGTTAGCTTATTTTAGAAATGTACCATATATTTCTACTCATCCACAGGAACCTTTTTAACATTAATGTTGCTTGCAGTTGTTAAAAGAGAGCCAAACCTAAATATTTACCCCATCCTGAAACCAAAGCTTATTAGACTAAATTAAATCCTTTTAACAAAATAGATAAATGTTTAAACTTAGCAGCAAATCTTGATTGTTAAATATATTTGAAACTTAATACATTAATAAAAATAACTTTTCTTCTTTATGTTTCAACTTTGTAGCATCCTTGCTTAAAATTTCATAAACCAACCCTAAACTGTAACTTCTATATCAGAAATGGTAATATGAATGTCAGGAATAATAAAATAATCAGAATGCCATGTGAACCAACAGTCAACTTGACTTAGGTTTGAAAGGGAAGAATATTCTAATCATGTGTTCATTTTGAATAGTTTCTCATTTTTAAAAGTAAGATATCCTTATTGTAGAAAAAAGAAACAATATCCCCTCTTCCCATGCCACTGAAAAAGAGGAAACAGCAGCTATTGGCATTTGATATATTTCCTCATAGACTTTTTTCCTGTGTGCTTTAAAACAACAACAATATGTGTTATATTTCCATATATTTTTGTATTCTGCCTTTTTTCTCCATAACATTACAGTATGAAAACTTCGTGGCTGGGTGTGGTGGCTCACGCCTGTAGTCCCAACATTTTGGGAGGCCACAGTGGGAGGAACGCTGGAGCCTAGGAATCCAAGACCAGCCTGGGCAACATGGCAAGACCCCGTCTCTACAAAAAAATGTAAAAAATTAGACAGGCATGATGGCATACGCCTGTAGTCTCAGCTAGTCATGAGGCTCAGGCAGGAGGATTGCTTGAACCTGGGAGTTGGAGGCTACAGTGAGCCATTATCATGACACTGCACTCAGCCTGGGCAACAGAGTGTGACCCTGTCTCAAGGAAAAAGATAAAACAAAACAAAATTTCTTGGCATAGTTATGTTTTTATGCCATTTTAATTGTTAGGTAATACATATGATTCTTAATCCACAAACTATGCTATGTAAGATACCTGTACTTGCTTTCATCCAAAATCTAGAAAACTCTGCTCTGTCAGGTTAGGGAGAGGGATGTTCAGTTTCTCAGCTGTAGCTTACTTCTCCTGGGGCCTTGCAAAGATTCCATGATGTGTGTGTGTGAGGGTCTTACATAGCACTGTGGAGGCCCCTAATTATGCTCTTGCCACTAAAGTTCCCATTATCCAAGCCGCCATTTATCCCATTTATCCAAGTTCTCATTTATCCAAGTTCGGCTAAATTATACCAATTTAGCTGAACACATTGGGCACTCTGAAGTACTTGAGATCCTTCGGAGTTTGATGGCTCCATGTCTTGGTGCCCTCCTGGGCATGAGAATCTTGTCAGATCTGTGACCTCTGGAGCTCGGGGCTCTGCCTGCATAGTCCTAGCATGTAGCCCTTTTTCCTAGAGTGCCACCACTGCCTTAGGCCTTCCCTATTCTTGACATAGATCTCGTTAATGCTGCCATTATCCTGCAGCTCTCAAAGGCGTGCTTCCCTTGCCACCCATGGGAACACTTGGTCTGATCCCTTCTAGGAGCACAGGCTGCCAGAAGAAGTCGGGAAGTCAGGTTGTCTGTGAGCGACAGCTCTCTCTGACTTTCTGAGACAATGTCCCTCAAGGCAAGAGAGGGAAATAGCATGCTTGGCCTTTGGGGAGAAAAGGAATTAGAGGATGGTCACAAAACAAAAATGAATAACTTCATAAGTTATTCACTCTCAGTTGCATAGTATACTATGGTTTTGCATGATATACTTGGGTATACTATGGTTTTCTAACCATTCCATTTTCTCTGACAACTGTTTTTTCATTGTCTTTTTGTGTTGTAAATAACACTACCGTGAAAATTTTTGTGTATAAACATTTTTCTCCATTTATGATTTTCTTAGGGTAAAGTCTCAGAAGTAGCATTATAGGTTACAAAGTTTTTTTTTTTTTTTTTTTAATTACTTTTTAGACACATAACCAAAATGTTCTCTAACCCTGAAATTGAAAACTGACTAGAACCATTCCAGGGGTACAGCTGTGTAGTGAGGAGGGCAGCCTTTCAAAGTCATTTTCTTTTGCAAGTTTTTAAAAACAATGAATATTCAAGCAATTCTAATATTACTTTAAATAAATTTTGCCAATGTAGCCGAACACACTGGGCACTCTGAAGTACTTGAGATGATGCTCTCAGTGGATGATTCGGTGGCTGCTGTTGTGTCCAGACTGAACAGTAGTTCTTCTGCGAGCGGTCACTCCTGTAGTTTTACCTGCTTGGGATGTGGCCCCCATCTATGCGTGTCTACAAATTTTCTCATTACAACGAGAAACTCCTATTTAGTTAAACATTCGTTTAGTATTTATTTTAATTCTTTCACAGTCATCTACTTTGTAAATTTACATGTCTCAGATGTTTATAAATAAATACAAAAGTCAATGATCAAAATTAAATGGTACATTGTTAACATCCACCAGCTTTAATCCAACTATAATGGGAAAGCATTAAAATCACTTGGTCTGTTACCAGTTGTTATGGGCTGAATTATCTTCTCCCACCCCAACTCCCGCCCTAATTCATAGATTAAAATCCTAACCCCTAATACATCCAATGTGACCTTGTTTGGAAATAAGGTCATTGCAGATGTAATTAGTTAAAATGAGGTCATACTGGAACAGAGTGGCCCCTAATCTAATAGACCCGGAGTCTTTATACAAAAGGGAAATTGGGACACAGATACCCACAGAGCGAGAATGCCATGTGAAGATGAAGGCAGAGATTAGAATGATGCAGCAGAAGCCCCAGAAGGCTAAAGATTGCCTGCAAAACACCAGAACGAGGAGGGAAGCATGGGGCAGATTCTCCCCTATAACTCTCAGAAGGAACCCAACCCTGCCAACATCTCAAACTTGGACTTCTAGACTCCAAAACAGACAATAAATTCCTGTAGTTCAAGCCACCTTGTTTGTGGTACTTTAAGACAGCCCTAGCAAACTAATACACTAATTCAAGAATGTTTTAAGATAATCTATTTGATAGCTGCAGACACTTTTTTTTTTGACCTTCTACATTGGTTGTTCCTTTTCTTTGCCATCTAGAACATATTATGATCACATCAATGCCAAAATTAGTTGTGTGTACTTCCTCATTTGTGTAAGTTTTTTTTTTTGTTTTTGAGATAGCATCTTGTTCTGTCACTCAGGCTAGAGGGCAGTGGCGCAATCTCTGCTCACTGCAACTCCAATTCTTGGTTCAAGCATTTCTCCTGCCTCAGCCTCATGAGTAGCTGGGATTACAGGCAAGTACCACCACACTTGGCTAATTTTTGTAAGTTTAGAAGAGATGGGGTTTTGCCATGTTGGCCAGGCTGATCTTGAACTCCTGATGTCAGATGATCCGCCCACCTAGGCCTCCCAAAGTGTTCGGATTACAGGCATGAGCCACCGCGCCTGGCCCATTTGTGTAAATTCTATAGCCTTGAAAGATGCTTTAAGCAAAATTTTTTTTGTGCTTTTGTACTTTCTGTAAATCAAAGCCTCTCTCATTTTATCCATAAATGTTTCTAGTATTATTCATAATTTTCCTGAAAGCTTGTGTAATATTTATGCTTAAGTCAGTTATGGTACTTCATGACATCTGGTTGTTGGCAAGTCCACCTTATTGTCTGTCATATTCTCCAAACTTATTTCAACTTCACAATTTGTTTTCTAATTATCAAACCATATTCTCAGTTGAAAATAAATTTTAAATTTATTTTTAAATAAACTTTGTGTAATTGAAAGTAGAAATAACATGGTTTTTGTCCAGACTTTCCAAGTTAGTTTTTTTTTTAAAAAGCAGTTTTGTGGGCTCTCTAGGACCAACCTTGAAATGACTAATTCCAGCTTTTTTATTCTCACAGACTAGGACTGGTCCAGTGGGCAGGGTCCTCGACACAGTCTGTTCTTATGACAAAAACTTGTCTGGCTCACTTTGAAACAACCCTTGCACTAATACTACTTTTCTTGATTTTATATCGGCTAAGGGTAGGTTCAGGTAGATACAGAAAAATTGTGGTTTAAATAATGTTTTTCTCTCATGTAGAAGAACCTAGGAGGTGGCTGTGTGGGACTAGTATGTGGGACTTTGCATAATCTTTGGAGACTCATGGTCCTTCCAACTTTTCATTCTCCAATCACTAGGGAGATTTTAAAGAGACTTTCTGGAAGTTCTAGGAGATAGCTCTGCTTATCTGCTTATGTCTTATTGGCTAGAACTTAGTCACATGGTTATATCTAGCTACAAAGGAAACTGGTAACTGTAGTCTTTTAGGTAGGCAGCAATGTGCCCAGCTTAAAATCAGAGGGTTTTTTTTTTTCTCGGAATAAGAGACTAGTTATTAGAGATCAGCTGATGATACAAAAATGAGAACTTTTCTGTTCATAACATAGAAAGGTTTTCTTCTGTTGGTTTTTGTTTTTTCTGTGGCCCAGGCTGGAGTGCAGTGGCATGGTGTGATCTTGGCTCACTGCAACTTCCATCTCCCGGGTTCAAGCAATTCTCCCACCTCAGCCTTCTGAGTAGCTGGGACCACAGTTACATATCACCATGCCTGGCTTTTTTTTTTTTTTTTAGTAGAAAGGGGGTTTCTCCATGTTGCCCAGGCTGGTCTTGAACTTCTGTGCTCCAGCCATCTGCCCACCTCGGCCTCCCAAAGTCCTGGGATTACAGGCTTGAATCACCGTGTCCAGCCAGAAAGTTATTTTTTATCCAGAGTGTGTGTGTTGTTATTTTTTTAATGAAAAATACCCAAAGTTAATACACATGGAAAAGTAGGAATTTTATGTATAGCCTTCTGTCGAAACACACATACACATACACATACTAACACACCCTCCAAAAGAACCCTTTGGAAGAAAATCAAAACTTTCCCCAAAACCAAATAAAATTGATATTCCATAGACACGTACTACTTGTATCCCATGACTACCTCTAACACTCCATTGCACCATGTGGCATTTGTAATACCAGTGTCTCGGTGTGAGAGGCAAGGCTCTAAGGTTACCTAGAAATATTACTGTAGTCTTGCTATGCATGTGAGATGTTTTGACTAAGATGTTTTGCAGATGTTAGCATACTAAGGACAGTCTGGTAGCCATTTTGGTACAGAGCATTTTGGCACAAATAAAAAGGCAAAAGCAAGCAAACCTCTCAGAGATAACTATTGCTAAGAAAAGTTTGTGTATGTTCTTCCAAACTTGATAAATGAGAGGGATGTATATTCATAGAGATATCATCTAAGTATTAGGAAAACAAGACATTCCCAGTCGATTTGTACATCAAAGGTTATATTATAATGGTTTAAATTTTAAAACAGAAAATATCCTTCTAAAAGATTGAATCTATTTACACTACCAGAAGTAGCGATCGTTATGAGTACTATAATCTCGGGCAAAAAATGAGTTAGTTATTATTTGCAGTTATTTGTTGCCATGATTATGTGCTTGCATAGATTTATTGCACATATTTCTTTTTCTGAGTTTTACTTAGATATAATTCACATACTATACAATTCACTCAGTATTCATTTCGATGATTTCTAGTATGTTCATTATCACAATACTTCTTTTTAATAGCTTTATAAAGATACTTTGCATTAATACTATTTTCAAGTTTGTAAGTGTCTTTAGGATTTCTGGTTTTAGAAGATTCTTTCCAATTCAGTTTATGGAATGATTCTCCTAAATTTCCTTTTAATACTCTTATAAACCATCAAACTTTTAGAATTTTTTAAAACAAATAATGTGGAAAGCAGATAGTCTTATTGCACGTCTTCAACCTTGTGAGATGGAGCTGTGAAGAAGAATGAATGAGCACCAAGGTGAGGGTTGAGTTTTTCTTATTACTCAGTGATAAGAGATGGTACTTGGTATGTGAGAAGTTCAGATGTCCTCTGTAAAATGTTATGCTTCATCTTATTACACCCTTTGTTCATCTGGATGTAAAACATCAGAATACAGATACTATCTCCCTTCACATTGTCACTGTTCCTCTTTACTAGGAAGCTGCTTCTTTCTGTTTCCAAAATGAAAGTCTATGCATATATGTTTATGGAAATGACAGTTTTTCATAGGATTTGTAGAATTTTTATGCAAGTGTAGAAGAAAAAGTTCAATTTAAACTGTACTTTGAAACTTTGTAGATATATAATTTATGTAACTTTCATCCAGGGAATACCTCTGATATGTAAGTTTTCTAATTGATATGTCTTTATTTTTTGAATGGGGAGAATTACCTTGGTCATTAAATGTAGTATTTACACTTGAAAGGCATTGTTGCCTGTTTATACTGCACCATTATGTTGATGGATGTAGCCCTGTGAAGGGATTTTCCTAAAGTCTTGCTCTGCAGATTCCTTTCATGCTTGGGAAATCTTTTTTCGTATTCATTTTAGTTTTCCTTTTATCCCACCTGCCGCTTTTTTCCTATAAGAAGAAAATGTCATAGATTTCTAGGTATAACTTTTACTACTAGCCAAATGACATATTTTTTTCCTTTTGCACTTGTCAAGAAACGGTATGGATGACAAAGTTTGGGATTAGATCTCTTTCTATTGACCCATTTTGGACTATATATGTATTTCCTTTATATACTGAATTAGTCAATTTGCATTACTGTAAAGGAATACTTAAGACTGGATAATTTTATAAAGAAAAGAGATTTAATTGGTTTATGGCTCTGGAGGCTGCACAGGAAGCATAATGCCAGTATCTGCTTCTGGTGAGGGCCTTAAGAAGCTTAAAATCAAGGCGGAAGGTGAAGGTGGAGCAGGTGAGTCACATGGCAAGAGCTGGAGCAAGACAGAGGGGGAAGGACCCTCTAGACTTTTAATCATCCAGATCTCCTGGACTCACGCATCGCCAAGGGAATGGTGCCAAGCCATTCATGAGGGATCTGCCCCTGTGATCCAGACAACCTCCCACCAGGCCACAACTCCAGCACTGGGGATTACATTTCAGCGCAAGATTTGGAGGGGACAGATAATCCAAAGCATATCATATGTGATGTGTGTAAACCTTTGAATATAAAGTCGAATGGGAGAACAACAGTGTAATTCATAGTGTGTGGGGGCCAGAGGCCTCGTTAATTATGAAACCTCAACTTGTGTGGTTTGTAGATGCCTATTGAGAATGAATTCCAACCTGACGTGTGTTGTGGGGCTTTCATTAGGATTAATTAGTTACTATTTGCTGAGTTTTATGAAGACAAAAAGCGTGTCGAGGTGTTAAAAGGCATATTATTTTTTTCTACGTAACACCAAAATATTTTCACATTAGTGCGAAACATAGGCCTACAGGTTAAAATTAAAAGTGTGTGGCATATTCTTTAGTCTTTCTTTACTAAAATCAGTGAAAGAAAAATATTTACAGGATATAAAAAGACTACATTTTAATGTCTAAATTGAGTTGCTCCTGCTTGTCACAGGAAGAGGACTGTTTTCTAGGATGCTATAATATTGGCAAGGAGAGAGCCTGCTGGAACCTCTGTGAATCACTGGGCTATAAATCGATAAAATAGAGCTGGTTATTTCATTGGGACTTTGGATGGACCGGTTGTGCTTCTAAGGTTGTAATTCATAGTGTGTGGGGGCTAGAGGCCTCGTCAATTGTGAAACTTCAACTTGTGTGGTTTGTAGATACCTACTGAGAATGAATTCCAACCTGACGTGTGTTGTGGGGCTTTCATTAGGATTAATTAGTTACTATTTGCTGAGTTTTATGAAGACAAAAAGCGTGTCAAGGTGTTAAAAGGCATGTTACTTTTTTCTACTTACATTAACACCAAAATATTTTCTAGATGCGCGATTAACTTTAGAAACCCCCAGTTGAATTTTCAACTCAGTTGTTCATTTTTTGAGTACTTATCTCCAAAATAGCTTTGCAGAAATGTTGACATTGTTGTAGTGCAGCCTCCCTGGCTGGTCAGAAATAGATACCAGGGGATCATTAGCCAGACATGGAACTGCGCGAGTGATTAGAGTGAACAACCCATTCAATACCTACTTGTGACTTAGGTTTCGAGTTAAACTAACATGTTTAGTTAAAACTTCTCCAGTTAACAGATTAAAGTTCACGGAAAAATCTCTCTGTATTTTTAATTGGGTGAATCGTTGCCTTTAGAATTGTTCAGAATTCAAGTCCAGCCTCCATCATCTTGGGCAAATTGCTAAAATGTTGTCAACTTTAGTTTCCTTACCTATAAAATGTAGAAAGTCCTAATAACTTTTAAAGTTTTTGCAGGAGTTACATGAAGCTGTTGTATGTGAATATCTACATGGTGGATGTTTAGTAAATGGCAGTTGTACTTTTTCCTTTTATTATTACTTAAAAGCATTACCATTTAACAAATAATGAAAATGTGAAAATAATGAAAATAATTTCATTTTCTTGTAATGAAAAATATGTACTGTGGAAAAAGCAGTGAAGTTTTACAAGGAAACAAAAAGTGTAGAATCTGTAAGTAATGTTAGTGAAAGAAATCCTAATTGTTCTTTGAATGACTTAGAAAATGAAGATGTTCCATTTTAGATGATTTGTATAAAATTAGGAGTTAGGGGCTTATGTGCATTGAAAAAATAAAGGGGCTGTTATATAATACATATATATGTGTGTATATATATGTACATGTGTGTATATATATGCATGTGTATATACATATATATTCACTTTAGTGCATTCTTAAATTGAATCAGTGGCAGAGAAGGAACAGAAAAGAAGGATGCAGAAAGGATAAATATACAATACTCATGGTTCTTATATTGGAAAATTCTGTCGACCTCATGCCCTTGGGTGTTGAGGGGTATCACTGTGCTCATCCATTCGCCAGGGGCGCCATGCACCCTGGAGTCTCACACTCAGGCCGGTTTCGTCATGTATGTGATCAGTTTCCAGACCCCTGACGGCGTTTGCAATTTTCACCTATGACTGACCTTCCTCACATCATCTTATTTTCTAGTTTTTAAAATAATTTAAGAGGTTTTAGGTGTCTACACTGGTAATGAATGAAAGGGAAGAAAATAACGTAGTTTTATCATCAAGAAATCTAGCAGAAGTGTGTTTTGAGACTCAGTGAACCTGCACATTGAAGTCTGCCTTTGAAATCACCAAGAATTCATTTGGACTCAGAAAGCCCTGGGTTAGAATTTGTGCTTCACCGTGTACTGGCTGTGAGGCTTTGAATAAATTCTTTAAGCCAGCACAGCCCCAGGCTCATTGGTGGTACGTAACCTGTTATTAATTTCTTCCCTTTGTTAATTGAGAGTTGAATACAGTTCTGTATTAATGATGACCTCTTTACTAATCAGACCAAAGGATACCAATGTAAGAATCTAGATTGGCTGGGTAGATAACTCCTGAATACAGAGCAGAGGAAGAAGCTTGGTTGCTATTACTCGGAAGAGGTCTTTTGACGGGGGCATGGTGAGGTCTCCTCTGATTCCCTTTATGCCTACCTGAGTTGGTCACCATTTCTGTTTCTTTGGCAGGGGAAGACCAAGAAAGATGCTAAGATCTACTTGAAAGTCAGGGCTTTGGCTTTGTATCTTTTCTCCCTTTTGAACATAATTGTGTCCACCTTGCAAGAATGATGAGAATTTGTGAAGTTTTCATGTGGGGAGCAGATCTGTCTTGTGTCACATGAATGCCTTTCTTTCTCCTACGCATATGTTCTTCCCATGCTGATTCCTCCTCCTCTACCTCCTTCTTCACTCCACTGCATTGGGAAATAAATTCTGCAACCACTTCATGCCACTGTACTGTGCGGGTTTATGTTGCTGCAGGCAAAGAGGGCAGGAGAAAGATCCATTCCTCGCGCAGCTGCTGCCACCTCTTTCCTCATCACTCCAGTCATTGGTTTAGCAAATGTGGAGCGTTGGCTACAAATGGCCGAGTCCTGGCAGCAAGCCAGTGTTGAAGTAAACCCAGAGCTCCTGGGCCCCTCTGTTGCCTCTGGAAATGGACAAGCTGGGGTATAGTATTAAGGCAACAAAAGACAACTGCAAAGACTAAAATCTCCCCATGAAAAGGAAGAGGCTTTAAGGGCTAAGGATAGGAAAGCACCTTGCCATTAATATGCTGGTGGATATGCTGCTATCTGGTTAAGCTGTATAGCCCTGGATGTAGGTCAGAGGGTATATGTGAGAGGGCAGATATAAGGGAACCAGAGAGACTGAAGTCAAGCAGGTTAAGTCTGTGCTGAGAGATGAGACCAAACAATTTCATCTCAGCTTGGTGGTAGCACTAATACATCAACTGCTAGCAAGAACAATTTGCATTTGATTGCTGTGACAGCATGAACCCACTGTTGTTCAAGCCCCTTTGTTCAAGCATACACACTACTGTTCCATCACTCTTACCACTTCCTGTAGTAAAATCATTAGGAGGTTGTTGCAGAGGGACTTTAGGAGCTCCAGTGCCTGGAAGTTATCAACTGATTACTGACTATGGGGAAGAGCAGGCATTCCAGAAACCATCACTGCCGTACCTTTGGAGGTGCTCCAGAACACTCTGTTGCCACAGTAGTTGTCCCCAGGATCCGATTAGGGTTTGTTTCTGTTTTTGTTTTTAGATTGAGACTGTATAAGATTGAACTCGCATTGTCCTCAACCAAGATAGTTACATATCCATAATTTTAAACTGTACTTTTAAAACCTCCCCTCCAATTTTTGATGTTTCAGAAATTGAAATATTTCTTTCTGTCAATAAGAACATAATATAGGTTTCTTTATTTTCCAGACAAATCAATGACAAATCATGACTTAGAATTGAGGAAATAAGATATTTTTGTTTATATTCCTGTTGAGCTATGCCAATTATTGAAGATTAATACCCTAACTCCACTCACATCTTTTTCCAATTTAATTTTAATTTCTTCCCATTATGTAATGTGTACTTATGTAGATCTGAAAATCTAGAACTGAATAATCAAAAATAATTCTTATTCAACCGTGGACTTTTCTTAGATGGTATGTCCATAAAGAAGAATTTAAAGTATTAATTTTAGATCTTTTAAAAATTATGTTTTATAAGTATATTTTAGTGGTATTTGTATTACTGAGCTCTTTGAAGTTTTCTTTTCTATTAATTTGCACAGCAGATAAATTTTTTAGAAAAAAACAAAAATATGTAGCTGTGAGCATTAGCCAATGGAATACCTAAGCCCTGTGGCATTAGCGTCCTTCATGAAAGGAAGACATTGTTAGTAGTGGTGAAGCTTCACCGTCACAAAGGTTAATTCTGTCAGTCCTTGTCTCTAATGTATCATTTAAATTTATATGTTATGTAAACAGTTGGTGTCAAAATCCTGCAAACCCTAAAGAAAAAATAACAGAAAAAAAACTTGAAGAGTTGGACTTTTAAAGATTGACAGCTTGCATACCATTAAAACAATAAAATAATGGGCAATAATAAAACACTAGCCTGGACCACCTCTAGCTATGTGTCACCTTTTCCTTTCCTCTGAAGAAAGCTGTCACCTTGGAACACGACACTGGCAACTTTAAACTTTACAAATAGCTTATACAGATGCTTTGAAAATTTTTATTTTTTGTTTTATTTTATTTATTTATTTTTTTGAGATGGAGTCTCACTCTGTTGCCCAGGCTGGAGTGCAGTGGCACGATCTTGGCTCACTGCAAGCTCCACCTCCTGAGTTCACGCTATTCTCCTGCCTCAGCCTCCCAAGTAGCTGGGACTACAGGCACCCACCACCACGCCCGTCTAATATTTTTAATGTATTTTTAGTAGAGACAGGGTTTCACCGTGTTAGCCAGTATGGTCTCGATCTCCTGACCTTGTGATCGGCCCGCCTCGGCCTCCCAAAGTGCTGGGATTACAGGCGTGAGCCACTGCACCTGGCCCAAAAAATATTTTAAAATGAAACATCTAAACATTTAAAATGAAATATCTGTAGTTTTTACCCCAACCTGGGTCCATTGATCTGGCTGGTTCAATTTCATGTTAAAATTGAATTATAAGTTAACAATTAAGTATATTTGTGGGGATCAAATTATTTGTCCCCAAACTTCTTAACAATGGTGTGATTCACTGAACAGAATTGAAAACTTACAGAATCTTGATAAATGCATCCAAACTAGCACAAGTGTGTGTATATCTTCTACTTAATGGAAAAAATAAAACAAGATCTTGGATAACATCTACTGTAAGCATTCACCCCCAAATATACTAAAGGATAATCAATCATTTGATTACATGGATAAGGGGAGGTATGTGGTTTTGTTGATACGGTCATTGGGGAAAAACTTACCATTTGCTACTGGCTGTGTACCTAACAGTAATAGAAGTCTGGGTTTTCTCTTCCTGGTGAATAAATTATGTATGTTTAAATCTGTTTTGATCTTACCCTTTTTATGTAGTAACACACTTGGTGGATGATAATCACATGTATGAAATATCTCTACTGTCAGGAGAGAATACTCAGATTTCAAGCAGCGTTACTGCACATTAATGTAATGTCATAACTTCATGCTAGCCTTACATCCATTTCTTTCTCACTGATCTACAACCTACCTAGATGTTGAGGCAAACGACAGGCACAAAGTACTAGAGATTAAAAAAAGAGACAAGTTAAAACACACATACACAGAGGCTGCTCTGCAACTTTAGTTACTTTGCTTGTTTTTCTCCCACCTTTTGTAATTTTGGTGAATTGTAATATGTAGTATGTAAGGACATCATTTTGCAGATGAGGATACAAGGCCCAAGATGTCTTCTCAAATTTACGAAGCTACTTGGTAGCAAAGTCGAGAGAACTTTGTGCGATGAAAATGTGTGCTTATTTTTGTACTCTCCCCACACCACACACACACACACACACACACACACACACACACACACAGTCTCTCTTTCTCTCTCTCTCCCCCTCTCTCTCCTCTCTCTCCCTCTCTCTCCCCTCTCTCTCCCTCTCTCTCCCTCTCTCTCCCCACTATGCTCCTTGCTTAGTTATAGCAACAGATCTCATGATGTTTGTATTAGAGAATTTTCATGATCAATTTATGGTTATACGAATGATCCAGTTGTTTGTAGATATGCCTCTAATATCTACAATATTTTCTCTCTCATGCCCATGTAATTTGTAAAGCAATGTTTGACTTTTGTCACAGATATTTTGCCATGTCTTTACTGGTTTGTGGCAGTGAACAACAAAAAAGATTTCTATGATAGTTGTTAAGGCAGACAGGATGATTCTTCCCCCCCATCCCCAGCTTTTCTGAGATATAATAGATAAATAAAAATTGTACATGTTTAAGATATGCAATATGTTTTGATATAACATGAGTACCACAATAAGGCTAATTAATATATCCATCATCTCATGTGATAATCAGTTTGGGTTTCTTTTGATGGTGAAAACACTTAAGATTTACTCTCTTAGCAAATTTCAAGTATACAATACAGTGTTATTAACTGTAGTCCCCATGCTGTATACTAGGTCCCTGGAACTTATTTAACTTATAACTGAAAGTTTGTACTCTTTGATCAACAACTCCCCATTTTCCTCTCCCTGCAGTCTTGCCAACCACTCTTCTACTGTCTGCCTCTCTGAGTCTGCAGCATTATTCCCAGTAGCCAAGATAGGGAAACACCCTAAGTGTTGATCAGTGGATGAATGGATAAAGAAAATGTGCAATACAGACACACACACACAGGAACACATGGACACACACACACACACACAAAGAGAGAGACACAGAGGAATGTTATTCAGCCTTAAAAATAAAAAAATCCTACCATCTGTGACAACATGGATGAATCTGGAGGATGTTACTTAAGATGAAATAAGCCAGACACAGAAAGAAAAATGCTGTGCTACCTCACTTGTATATGGAATCTAAAGACATTGTATGGCTCTTTATCCAGTTAAGGATGTATAGTCTTCTCAGGCTGATGCTGTTTTCTCTGGTTAATCATGGAGCACATAGGAAGATAATGTGATGGTAGTAGATGATGGTCTTGCCAGCTGTTTATCATTTGCACCAGGATTTAGATTTGTTCTTGGTGGAACCATGTAGAGGGCAGAGGTGAGAAATTTGTGAAATGGAGACAGATACAAACATTTTAGATTATATAGTGCTTAGAATAGCTTGGGATTGAAGACTCTTTAAAAACGAGATAAACTTAATTTCATTCTTTTTAAAAAACTTTTTCTACAGATCTAGTAGGTTTTTATTTTTGACCATAATATTTTTCTTTCATTTCTACATATATTTAAAATAATGCCTACATGATTTAGGATGTATTTTCAAGGAAAACTAAATAGCATCTTCTTTGAGATCTTTTGGCTTATTCCAGCATTTATCATACAATTTTTCGTATTCCCTCTCTGTATCTTCTTTATAGCCATAACCAGTTGTATTTTTTTAATGTAGCTTCTGACCTTTTTATGAGTCATTCAAAATAGGTACAAAGCAACTTGGTTTCATTTTTTTGGTTATATTTAGTTGGGATATTGCAGTTATGAAGAAAACAAATAAAATGACATTGTCTTAATTTTTACAGCTAAAACATTTTAAGGTAGTTGTTTTCCTTTTTTTCTTTCTTTTTTTTTTTTTTTTGAGACGGAGTTTTGCTCTTGTTGCCCAGGCTGGAGTGCAGTGGCGTGATCTCAGCTCACCATACACAACCTCTGTCTCCTGGGTTAAAGTGATTCTCCTGCCACAGTCTTCCAAGTAGCTGGGATTACAGGCATGTGCCACGTCTTTTATCTACTCTAGCTTTTATGAGAATCTTTCTAATGCATGGATTGAACTTCTCGTGTCTTAAGTTCATACATTTATAAGTGTTAATGAGATTGCGATTTTCCATTAGAAATAATGATGGTGTGGCTTGGGCACAGTGACTCAAGCCTGTAATCCCGACTCTTTGGGTGGCTGAAGCAGGTGGATCGCTAGAACCCAGGAGTTTGAGACCAGCCTGGGCAACATAGCGAAACCCTTATCTACAAAAATTAGCTGGAAATGGTGGTGTGTGCCTGTCATCCCAGCTACTCAGGAGGCCAAGGCAGGAGGACCACTTGAGCCCAGGAGGTCTAGGCTGCAGTGAGCCATAATCACACCACTGCATCTTATCCTGGGCAATAGAGAGAGTCTATCTCAAAAAGCAAACAAAAAAACAACAAAATCAAACAAACAAAAAAACAACTAATGGAGGGCATTTAATTTTTGAGTGGAATGTTCAAAACCAACATGCATGTTTTCCTAAAATAATGAGAAGTATAAATATATAGTATAAAATTGGAGTCAGATCTATAAATAGAATGAAAACCTATATAACTGAGCATAATTTTGGCTAGTTACAAAAATTTCCTCCTTAAAAGAAATTGCAAAAAGAGCATTTCAGATATACCTATTCTTATTTCTCAAAATGTTTACAAATAACTTACTGATTTTTATTTCTCAAAATTCTGTAACAGTTGGTGTTTGTATGTAATTAATGCCTTATAGAAAGTTGTATTCAGCAAATCAAAGCTACCTTTACCTGGGTTGTGGCTTCCCAGAAAGTAAACTATCTAAATTTCTCCTTAAATAATACACGGGGAATAAATATAATACATGTTCTGCATAAATATACTTTATTATACATAACTATACAGTACATATAAAATGAAAGCATAAACAAACCAAAATTATTCATTTATACCACAGATGACCACTATATCATATGTATTTCCTTACAATCCTGTGTATGTGTGTGTACTAACACATTGCATATACAGACCATGTTTCATATTACAATTTTATGCTATTTTGCTTAGCATATCGTAAGCATTTTTGATATGAAAAAAGTATTTGTATTGCTTGAAAATCTTATATCCTATATCATGTTTTACAACATGTTTAAGTTTTCTACTTTTAACCATTCTAGTTGGCATTATTGGTTTTCCCTCATATAACTTCTATAATGTGCACATATGCATATTTTAGAAGTCTTGTCTGAATTCTGAATCTTTAAGGTAAATTCCAAAAAGGGAGATTGTAAGACAGAGAGAAAGATTTTTGAAAGTATATATCACAGAACTGTTTTCATTACTGCAATACAATCTACATTACTATCAGCATTGTAGAAATTGTATTTTACCATATTCTAATGAATTTTAGGAATTTATGGTAACATTATGAAACTTCAAGGTTTATTGTAATAGTTGATTCATATAAGGCCCCTAAAGGAAATTTCCAAAATTCTGTGGCTAAAGAGTTTCTTCTAATTTTTCAAACAGAATATGAAAGTCTTTAGATTATTGGCCAGCTAAGCCAAACAGTATTTTATTCTGTTGTTCATAAATACTTCTGTTTCTTTAGAATGTTTGTCAGAAGAAGTGTTTTGGATAATCAAGTCTAAAAAACTAATTTGCAGAGTTACGTGAATGCAAAACATTCTCATAGGCTACATCAAGAAAAATACTCAGAGGGTGTAAAATCTTGCATCCTGAGAGCATCATTGTGAAGAAACATTGGTTTTGGTTAGACAGAGAGTAAGGGGTTCAGAGTTTCTCAGAGGAGTTTCATTTAGGAGTTAGGAATACTGAGACAACTTAACATGGTACCTTGGAGTTGATGCCACAGATCATTTTGCATGACAGGTGTGTACAGGCACAGTGACAGCTTCCAACCACTAAGAGTGGCTGTGGTTTGCCATGGAATGAAAGTCTATGTAACTAAGAGCTGAGTATGCTCAACCTGGGAAGACCCTACTGGACTTTGTAAGTAACTGGCTGAAAGTGACTGAACAGTGAGCTGTCGATGGAGGAGGAGCTGGAGCGCTGGCCCAAACTCTTCTTGTCCCATGACATATGTAAAAGCTGTTTTTAAAAAATAAACTATTATAACATCTTTGATACTGTCAAAACACTGGTTATTTGAGACTTCTATTTGCCTGAATTATAGATAATCAAGAATGTTTGATGTTAAAAATACATGTCATTTATTATATAATGTTCATTGAACATGTTTTCAGTGGTAGGATTTTACATCATTTTCATGGTATAAAACTCTATTTACCATGTTAAAGTTCATTGTGTAATTATTGGATGTATGTTTTCTTAGTTATGAGGATATTATGATTATTTTGATATCAGAAATTGATATAGAATTTGCAACTGTGATAAATGAGGTGTAATGGAAGTCTTTCAACTTCAATTGTCCTTTTAAAATCTTCTGGATTATTGGGAAGTCAGATATTTACGTTTCACTTCAGAACCGATGTAGACATTAGATACTTCAAGTGGAGTTATCCTTTCTAGGAAATTACAAAACTGTTTGCAAGTGATTATTAATAACATCAGGATCATATTTAAAATATGGACATGCATGCAGTTTTATTCAAATACTGTATTAAAGGCTTCACATACTCAATTTTCATTACTGTATATATTGTAAAATGTAAACGTAAAATGTAATTCTACTTAAAATAGGCCATTTAATGGTAAAAACATCTGTAGAACTATGCACAGCAAATGCATAGCACCTTTCCAATGACCGATAATAAAGGTCTCAAATGCAAAGAGTTCTAGTATTTTAAGCATAGTTATATATCCGAAAAAATAATCATGTTTTTCACAGAAACAGAAAATGGCCAAGTTTAATACTATACTAAAAATAGCATAACTTACATCAGCAACTGTGGATTACTGGTGAAGTATGGAAAGATGGATGGTTTCTCTCCCTCTTGTCATACTTGCTCATCTCTTTCATTTCCACCTCAAAGTATGGGATCATATAGCTTTTGAAGATCTTTCCTCCATATAGTCCTTTTGTGGTTTCTTTTAACTGAGTCCAATCTTCCTTGCCCTCCGTAGAGTTTGTGATTCCTTAGTCACATGTGGAATTGTAGTGCTGTTCTTGTTCTAATAATAAAATACACCTCCTCTTTCGAATCGAAGTTGGAATATTTACAGCTTCTATAAATGAGACCCTTCCATCACCTACCTTCCTCCTTGAAAAGATGTAATGCACAGGTTATATTAACCATTATAATAAAACTCACAAGTTTATGCTAGCAAGAAAGGCTCGCTGTGGGATTTAGGGATCTTAGTTTTTACTGTTGAACTTAGCAAGAGAATTGCCTGGGGGTATGTTTACCATCTTTGCAAGACAGACGACTTACAAGATGAAGAAAGCCAGGCTGTAGTAGGTAAGGTTAAAGCAAGCTTCTAAGCAAATAAAGTTTATAAAATGGTATCTGAAAAACCTTTGAGAATTCAGCCGAGCTGATGGAATGGCAGAGAATTCAGAGTCAAAAGCTGGGACCCATTTTCCCACCTTACTAATTGTGTTCTTGAGTATATCTCTGAAGTTCAGTTTTCTTTAATTTTTAAAGTACGACCAATAATATCTACCTCGTAGGATTGTCCTCAGATTTAAAAAGATTTTAGCATTTTGCAAAACTTGCAATAGTATTTTATTAGTAGTTTTTAGCTTACAAAACATTAAAGGAGATTTTTCAATTGATAAAGTCTTATGGAACATGGCAAAGCATAGTATAGTCCTCTACTATGTCAGTTTTCTCACAAATGTTACACATTGGATGGTTCAAAAATATTTTTATGCATAAAACTTGTACTGAGCGAAATGGACTCATTTACAATTTGAAGTTTTTCGGGACTAAGTATGTTTAAAGTGGTTGTGTTTTTTGTGTGTGTTTTAATAGATTGGAATAGGTCTGCATAATCCTCACAGGAGGAACGCTGTTGGACTGTAGCCCAAGGACTTTCTAAATACTCACATGTTTCCTGTCTCTAGTAAATTATCCGTCATGTTCTATCTCATTTTGGTATAGCTTATTCCCTGTAGTTGGTAATTAAAAAGTCCTGGGTCATTTAAACAAGTAATTAAGAGGACCATTTTACTATTTCTTGCCTTTGAAGAGTGTTAATTTTATTTGTTGTGGGTTAATGATGCATTTATTGTCTGTGCTTACAGCTCGTAGTTCAAATGTGAATCATTCTCAAAGTAAAAAGCATTTTTCTTTGGTACTATTTAATTGGGCTACTGCTCTTTAACTAAAGATATATGCTTTTCCCAGAAAAAAAGCCTTTTTATAAATGAAATGCAAAACTAAACATAACTCTGAAGCAAGAACATATCAACTTAGAAAGTCTGATTATTTGCTTGAAAAAATGCCAATGTAGCTAAGTTGAATTATTTTATGAGGCATTTATTTGAATTAATGTGTCATTATTTAACAGGGAGAGTATCATATACGAGTGTATATAACTTGTCAAATGAGATAAAGTTTTGTACTTTCTTCTCAGTATACTTTTGCAAGTGGTTTTCACAGAAATTCATTCTTTCATTCATTTAATATTTTAGTACCTACTATATGCCAGATACTGTACTAGATGCTAGCATATAGCCATAGTAGAGTCAGACAGACAGTCAGTGCTGTTTTGATCATGGTAAATGTTTAACAGCTGGCTGTCTGCAGGGAAAGAAAGGCCCTAATTTTTAGCATTTGCTGATTTTGATAGTGTAAATACTCCTACCATAACTGATTTTAAGCTACCAATGTGGTTGAACTGAATGGAAAGATATATAGAGAATTTCTACCATATTCATAAAGTAAATGTAAATAACCTAAAGAATATAAATTTAAATGGTACTAAAATAATTAGGAAATGATGAGTTTTGAGTATTTATTACCTTTGTCTTTTATATAATTGTCACTTTACAGACTACACTTGTTAATAATAGCTGTAGTTTAATGACGAGTTCGCAGATTTCCTGAAAAGTTAAGAACTGGCTTCCACCAGCTAATATAAGCTGCCTCCAGTACACCACTACACAATAAACAAAATAAAGTAAAATGTGATAAGTGGTGATAATTATTGCCCCAAAATACAGCATAAATCAGAAGCATCGCTGTGTGTGCATGCATGCCCATGCATGAGTACTGCTTTAGAGAGTACTGCATGATCAATAGAGGCCTCACTGAGAAGTTGATGTTTGAGCAACCTTGTGAAGATTGTAGAGATAGTTGTACAACTTCTGGGGGAAGAACATTCCAGGCAGAGTGAATAGCAGATGCAAATGTCCTAAGAAGGAGTATCTTGGCACATTCCAGAATCATCAGGGAGGCCAGCATGGCTGGTGCAGACTAAACAAGAGTGTAGTGTAATTGGCAGTGAGGTGATTAATAGGGCCTTTTCATGTAGGCCTCTGTAGGCCACTATTAGGACTTAAGTTGTCACTGGGGCAGTTGGAAACTTTTGAGCAAATGAATGGCATCTGACTCATATGTCTCAAGATTACTCTGGCTGCTATGTGATTCTAGGGAACAGGGGCCAAGACATGGAATCCTGTTAGGACACTATTGCAGTAATTCACTTGGTGATTACTGAAGCATTGTGATAGTGATTGAGGTGGTGAGAAGTGACCAATTCTCAGTGTATTTTGATGGTAGTTGATTGGATCTGCTGATGTGAAGTGTGAGAGAGAAAAAGATGGCTCTGGGGCTTGTGTTTGAGCAGCTGCAAGAATGCAGTTGTCATTAAACCAGATCGGGAAGATTGCTGCAGGTTTGGAGGGGAGAAGTATGTTTTCTCAGCTATGTTGAGGTGCCTATTAGACATTTAAGTGGATATGATGAGTAGACACTTGGGTTTCAGAATCTGGGGAGAAGTTTGGTTTGGAGATATTCATTTGAGAGTCATAAGAATAGAGCTGAATGAGGTTACCAAGAGAATGGAGAAAAGAAAAGATCCAAGGGGAATTCAACCCACTGGGAAGATAAGGAGGAGTTGGCAAAAGAGATTGAAAAGTACAACCTAGGTGTTAGAAGGGAAACAAAAAGCACATAGTGTCTGGAAAGCAAACAAAGAACATATTTCAAGAAGAGTGAGATCAAATGTGTCTGATGCTGCAGGTTATAAGGTCAAATAAGGTGAGAACTGAGAGTCATCCATTGGATTTAGACTGTGAAGGTCATTGGTGACCGTGGTAAGCAGTTTTGCTGTGGCTGACCATGTGAAGGGAATGGGATCATAAGAATATGGGAGGACAGAAACTGGAGATGGGGAGCACAGATAATTCTGTCTGTGGTTTTAATACGAAGAACAGAAATTAATGGTAGCTGGTAGGGGAAATCGGATCAAAGTCTTCTTTTAAAAAAAAATATTTTAAAGATGTAATGGCATGCTCATATGCTGATAGAAATTAACCAGAAGAACTAAAAGGAGCGAATTGAAGGGGTATCATTGATGAGCAGGCTTGAGAATGTGGGGAGCTGATATACCAGACGAAGAATCGACATTAGTTAGAAGCATCTTTGGGTCATCTGTAGAAACCCAAGGGAACAGAATATACAGGCCCAGCAGGTGTAGGTAAGCAATTGTGCTGGCTAGTAGAGATTTATGAAAGCTCTTATAATCACCTTTGTTTTCTCAGTTAAAGGAGATGATATAAATAGTTCTGTAGGTCCATGTGACCGCTAATAGACTAGGGAAATGCACTGTGATGGCTGGGAGATTTCTAGGCAGTACTAAAGGTTGACTTGCATTTGTTGTTCTTAAAATGAGGCCCATAATCTTGGTTGAGTTCTGTCTAGCCATTTTCAGCTGTATGGATGCAAGTGTGGAGTACATGGAGCCTTGGGTGTAAGCACAGGTGGGATTTTGCTGGGAAAGTATGATGAAATGAGCACCAGGTAGCCAGAGGAATTGAGGATATATGCAAGTGGAGTGATTAAAATAAACTGGAATGAAGTAATCTAAAGTCTAGCATAAGTCTATGTAAGTAGTTTAGGAGGAAGTATCTTAAAAGTTTTCTCTTAATTTTCATTGTAAAAATAATTCTAGTTATTATGATGAAATAATTATATTCATTCATAGACCTTAGTAAGTAGGATAGTATTTTTTAAGCCCTGTGATTTTTTTCTCATTATTTCCTCCACCCCCGCCCTTGGAAAGCCTTCATTTTTTTGTTTGCTCATTTATTATTTATTCACCATCATTTATTAAATGCTTATGATGTATCAGATATTATCATCTAATTGTTCACTTAACACATTCTATGAAATTTATAGTTACTGTGATGAGATAAATAAGGAGGCAAATAATTTAAGTTTATGTACCACATGGCTAGTTATAGCCATGGGAACCTGGACAATCCCCATAATCTTTCAAGGTCTGTAAAATGAGAGAGAGAGAATATGAAGATTTCTGAAGTCTAATTCTATTCATAAAAACACTGCATCTTTTAACCATGTGCATGTGTGTCTCTTCTTACTAGATTGTGGGTTTTTTAAGGGCAAAATTGTGTTTTGTTCATAACTATAGAGAGAGAATATGAAGATTTCTGAAGTCTAATTCATAAAAACACTGCTTCTTTTAACCATGTGCATGTGTATCTCTTACTAGATTGTGGGTTCTTTAAGGGCAAAATTGTATTTTGTTCATAATTATAGAGTACATAGTCAAAGTTTATTAAATACCTTTAGTTTTAAATATAGTTTTAACAGGTTGACATCACGTTTGTTTTCTATTTCATGTATTGTTTTTCCAGCACACGATAGTTAAAATGGTGCTGTCCATCTCCTATTCTTTCTTCTTTTTCTTTACAAAATGTTTTAAATTGACACATAATAACCATACCTATTCATAGTGTACACAGTGATGTTTTGATATATATAATGTTTAGTGATCGGATCAGGTCATATTATATCCATCATCTCAAACTTTTTTTTTTTTTTTTTTTTGTATTGGAAACATTCAATATCCTCCTTTCAGCTATTTGAAACTATATAATATATACATATTTTTTAAGACAGGGTCTTGCTCGGTTGCCCAGGCTGGAGTGCAGTGGCGTGATCACAGCTCACTGCAGCCTCCACCTTTCAGGCTCAAGTGATACTCCCACCTCAGCCTCCCAAGTAGCTGGGACCACAGATACGTGCCACCATGCCAAATTTTTAGTATTTTTGTTAGAGATGGGGTTTTACCATGTTGCTCAGTCTGGTCTCGAACTCCTGAGCTCAAGCAACTCACCCATCTTGGCCTCCCAAAGTGCTGGGATTACAGGCAACTAAGCCCGGCCTGGAAACATATTATTGTTAATTATAGCCATCCCACAGTGCTATCAAACACTAGAATTTGCTCCTCCCTTTTAGCTGTCATTTTGTATCCTTTAATAAATCTCTCCCCAATTGCCCCCTTCTCCCTACCCTTCCCAGCCTCTAGTATCCTCTGTTCTACTTTTTGCTTCTATGAGAGATCAACTTTTTTTTGGCTTCCACATATGAGTAATGTGGTGTTTAACTTTCTGTTCCCTTGTCATAAGTTGTTACTCATCATGTAGTTTTTTAGAGTAAATACATCAACTTTGTATGCTGGTGGATTTCAAGTAGAAACAGATCTTTGGGATTCATATATGCAACAAATTTTCCTACCATATTGCTAGAATTCAAAATATTTGGGGGTTTATTCGTTAGAAATTTTCCTCCATAATGCATAATGGCACAGATCTTAATATGGACGCTGCTGATGTGTTTGTATGGGTTTATATTTGTCGTTTTCTAGAAAAAATGGACTGGCTGCTCATCTCCCCAGATCAGTAGATGTCACCCTCAAGCCTGAGAGACATCCAGACTTGGAACTTCACATGTCCTTGGGTTCTGGTAAAGAACCCAAACAATTGCGAAGTTTCTTAAGTGTTTGGTAGTAGAGATAAAAGGAGAGGCATTGTATCTCACAAACCTCATAAGCAAAACTTAGAAATCCACAGTTAGAGTTGCCTTCTCCACCGTCTCTGCTCAGTCCGGTTGCTTTGTGTTTTCCTCTGGTCCTGCACCTGGGGGTCTCATCTTCTCTAGTTCCTCTGTGTCTCAGTACTAACTTTTTTTCTTTTAGAGTATCTTCAAATGCCCTCTTTTTTGTTTGTTTGTTTGTTTTTTTTAATGATGCAGAGCTTAGCTTTATACTGGCTCTTTTTGCCATATATAAGGTTATCTAAAACATTTTCCTTCATTCAGTAGGACCCACCTCCTTAAAAGACCTACTTGTTTTCATCCTTTGTGACTTTACCTTTCCCTTTGAGGAAGAAGCTTGTTCTGTTTCCCGACTACCCCCAAGGTAGTGCTGGCACCATCTCTAGATGTTTATGTATTGTTAAACAAATATAAATTGGAAGTCGTGAATGAAGATCACATGGGCATGTTTGGCTTTGTGTGTAAAGGCATTCACAAAATACAAGTTCTCATGATTTAGATATAAAAGATATTTAAGTAGTTGCTGTGTGTCATGCATACATCTCACATTCTCTGAACCTCTTCATTTGTCAGATGGAGCCTACAAATCATTTGATCTTCATATGAGCCTATGAGTTAATACTTTGAACATAATTTATGATTCTGTTGAAAATCATAAAATATAATAGAATAACTGATTTCCTTAGCTCACCATTTCATTTTCACATTCTAGTACACAACACATTTTAACTGCTATAGTAAGTTAGATCTGAAGTCGTCAAAAATGACTGATCCCAGAGAGAATGCAACGGAAAAAATTATCTTAAGTGGAAAAATTATTTCAATGATAGTTGTCATTTCTCTTTGCCAAGTTTTTTTTTTCTTTTGCATTTTTAACCTAATAATGCAATATAATAGCTAACTCTCTTAGTGTTTGATTATAACATGGTTTCTTATCAGTGAGGCTGAAATAGAAAAAAAAGTAAATTTAAAAACACTAAAGTGTCACAAAAATATTCATGTTCGAGACAAAGCCTTTCCTCTTATACTATGCTAAGATATTAAGATGTAAATTAAGGAATTAGTTTTAAGTGTTGTTTAGAAAGCTGTCACGTTTAATCCATTAATTCTATTAAAAGAGAAACATAGTTGTAAACAATATTATCTTTTAACTATGAGTTTATCCACTATAAAATTCCTTTTATCATTTCATTTGCCCCATAAGATATATATGCTATAATCTATTTTTAATGTTTTACAGCATATTTATACGGTGAAATTATGCATTTAACTCTATGAATGTGTTTGGAAACCATCTGTTAGAACTTACTGGAAAATAGAAGCTTCCTTCATTAATATGTTTTTTCTTATTTTGGGGACTTAAACATTTAATATTATCCTTCCTAGTCCATACTGAGAGATGAAAAACATTATTGAAAAATGAGTTCTATTGTGTTCCCACAGGGGAATTCAAACTTTACTGCTTGGTAGTCTGGCATATTCCAGAATTGTTGTGTTACAAAAATAAACATTTCTGATTTACTAAGGCAGGAAGTAAATTTGTCCAGTTGATGGTAGTTTAGTATTTTAAACTTCAGGATATGTTGGAAGAATATACTTGATAGACTTACCCTCCAATATAGGATTAATAAATTGATTCACCTGAAAATTCACTCAGTTGGAGAAGGTGAAAGAGGGCTGGATTTGAAAATGAACACAACAGTGTCTCTGATTTCAAGGAAGCTAATAGAGCTGCAAAATATGCATGATAATTCGTAGCCGAGGGATACGATGAGTTTCAAAAAAGGGGTACATCTAAGACCCTGTTTTACCTCTTACCTCCTTAGGCAGTTAGCTGATTTATTTCCATTTCTTTTTTGAAAATGGAGGTAAGATTGCCTAGAACAGCGCCTGCTAAACTGCGGAGAGAGAACTCAGTTTGTGAAAACACATCTTAAACTGTAAAGTACTCTGCAAACAAATGTAAGGCAGTCGTATGGCACACATTGTTGGCCAGATGGCTGTCATGGAATAGTCCATTTCAAAATAGAACCAACTTTTGTCCTCCCCGTGAGTCTATCCTCAGAATTCTTTCCATGGCCTTCTAGCTCTGGCAAGTCTCTTTTCTGAGAACTCTGGGAGCAGCTGCTTATTTGACACGTACAGTAAACGCAGCTGGAACAGCCAGGAAACATATTGAATTAATAACTTCTATGAGTTTTTATAAAACATGCTTATTCCTGAGAGAACGTTCACCTGTTTTAATAGTAGCAGTGTTTCTTCACTTCTGTGTTGTCAATTCAAACTGAGCTAATGCCTGCAAGTCCCAACTTTTCCTAGCTCTTAAGTCCTAAACTTTCTTGCGTGCACAATGTACTGCTTTGCTCAGAGATGAATTTTTATGTGCACAACTACAGAAGAAATGTGTCCTAAAGTTCTCTCAAAGCATAGCCTTCTCTTAAGTTTTAGGTTTTCAGAGGAGTTTCACAAGTTGTAGTATATAGATATATATATTTTTAAGAAAGAATGGGATCCTTGCAAAATGATCCGGTGGACTTTGTTAGTTCTGCAGCACAGTGCTGTGCCCTTTGCCTCACCTGTGTATGGACCTGGAAAGTGGGAGCACAGCAGATGGGGCCCAGACTCCCCTCTAAAAGACTCTACGTCTCTTGGGAAAAGTGGTAACCTCAGCTTCTGAAAAGTTGCTGTTTTTTTCACTGTCTTTAAAAGAAGACTGTTTTATTCTGAGGAGAATCGAGGAGAAGAAATTTATTTTTTCCTGGACCCAAAAGATACTTGATCTAGAACAAAAATTGAGAAAACATGAAGCAAGATTCAGAATTTATTAGATGAAAAATGAACGATTTCATACTTTTCATTGTATGTGTACCAGGATTTTCTGTTATTCCAGTAAAACCAAAAAAGCTTTACAGTTTTTTTCTATTATTTTGCAAATGATGTTTTTGTTTTATCATTTCATTTACCACTTAAGAACTTCAAGCAATGATGATGGATTTTTTTTTTTCTCCTTAGTTCAGCTAAAACCTGGGTTCTTGTGTCATGACCAGGAAAAATTAGGCATGTGGACACATTGAAAGGTGAGGAGAGCGGAATTCATTAAAAGAAATCATTCAGGAAAAAAAAAAAAAAAGAAGGGTCCTGCCAACAGGCTCCCACCTCACAAACTGAATACCAGGCCACCACACAGGAGCTAAAGAGGCCTGACTCCTCCCCACTGCATAATGCAAGAATTCCCAGTGGCTCCACCCCATTCTCCCAGTGCTCAGGCCCTCCCCCTACTCAGCTGCAGGCACACCCAGACAAGGCCCTGGGCAGGTTCGCTTATCTTCCTCCTACATCTATCATTCCCATCTCTAAAGTAGTACATCTAACTGCCGTTAGAATAAGGATAAGGAAGAGGATGAAGACCAATCTGAACTGTTTCCTACTGACAGAAGGTGCTGTTTTGGGAAAATTGCAGTTAGGTCTCCCTGAAAGGCCTATCTAAGCGTCCACAGCAGAAGGGGCCATTGTCTGAGGCTCCGATTGCATGACAGTTTGGAGAGAAGAGACAAATGGAGTTATTAGAAAACACATAGCAAAATGAAACAAGCTGGGGTAAATCCTGAGGCCTTTTACCAGTTTGTACAGGGAGAGGGAAGCCAAAAGCCCAACTGGTTAGAAAAAAGCAAACAAACCTTTACCCTTTTGCCAGCATGTCAGGCTCTGGGTTCCCTTCTTCTGAACCCAATCCTTAGCCAACCAGTTTAAGGTTTGGGAAATTAACTTTTGCCAGGTTGGGGGATGCATCCAAGGGGCGTGTCCCATAGTATGGCAACACAATTATATGTGAAGAGAGGACAGAGGCGGAAGAAGGAAACTCAGGGATTCAGGATGCATTGGAAAAGGGTACAGACTGAAAATGAATGACTACTCATCTAGAAAGAGGGGAGCAGGCATCCCTGGTTCTTTTCTCTTCCCCTTGAATACCCGGGCTACGTGAGAGAGAGAAAGTGAGACATTGCTCTTTCTTCTGTCCTCGCATCCCTGAGTCCTGGTGACCACGACAGGGTGCTGCCCATGGGTGTCAAAGCACCTTTAACCCTGTTAACAGGGGGACCTAGGGAGTGGAAATATCCACTCGTATCCATGTACGCCCTATCTCCTCTGGTGTCAGGAGCCTTCGAGTTCCCTAGACGTCATTTATGCCATGGATACTGGTGTGACCTTTATCCATGAAATGGAAGGCTTGGCTTATTGGCAGGAATTAGTCATGATCGCCTGCACTGTGCCTTTTAAATTCTGTTATCGTCTGCCTCTGGATCCCTCAGATCCAGTTTTCTTTCAAAAGACTTCGACCTGAAGCTTGGAATGGAGTTGGGGACCAAAAATGCATCTCGGGGAAGGTGGGGGGCTTTGTATGGACTGCTTGTCATAAACTGAATGCTATGGTGAAGCTGTGGAATTCAGTCCTCCTCCAACAAAGGAGAAAAAAGGATGTTTTGTGACATGCCCAGGTAACTGGTGGCTACAGTTATCTTTGCTAAGATTTGGGTGCATGGGGCTTGGCTTGGTTAGCCCCCTTGGTCTTACTTTCCCAAAAAGGAAACCTCTGGATGATGGGCACCCTATTTATTCCCATTACCTGGCAGGATTTGCAGGATATGCAGGATAATTGCTCAGAACTAGAATATTGATCCAGATGTTTACATTACCCATCCCTCTTGTTCCTTCTCAGCTGCAACTGGAGATTGCTGGTTGGTTCACGGGAATAAGCAGGGTTAGTCTAAAATGTAGGCAAAAACTTGAAAAAACAACTAATGAGTCCAGAATTTAATGTCAAATGTGAAAGTTTTGAAATGTAATTTCTCTCCAGTCCTCATTTTTATTAAAAAAAATTATGATGAGACTGAGTTGTTTGCAAAATAGGCTTTAGTCTTATACTTGGCCTGATTATTTGCATAAAGTGCACCAAGAATAATTATTTCTTTTTTCTTTTTTTTTTTTTTTTTTTTTTTGAGACAGAGTCTCGCTCTGTCGCCCAGGCTAGAGTGCAGTGGTGCAATCTCTGCTCACTGCAAGCTCCACCTCCCAGGTTGACGCCATTCTCCTGCCTGAGCCTCCTAAGTAACTGGGACTTCAGGTGCCTGCCACCACACCCAGCTAATTTTTTTGTATTTTTTAGTAGAGACGGGGTTTCACTGTGTTAGCCAGGATGGTCTCAATCTCCTGACCTCGTGATCCACCTGCCTCGGCCTCCCAAAGTGCTGGGATTACAGGCATGAGCTACCGCACCTGGCCAAGAATAATTATTTCTACATAGGCCTTTTAGACTGACTTTGATGGAACTCTGTATCACAGGGAATCTCAGATAGGATATTCTAAAGTTGAGCCCAGCCATGGGTTTCTACCCTCAAATACCTGTGAGTTGGGTAAGTAGTAAGCGTCTCTCTTTTTGAGGTCTCAAGAGCATGTGGTTCCTGGGCCTGCTGGAAAGTGGCTTTGTTTTTTTTTGTTTGTTTGTTTGTTTTTTTTGAGACAGAGTTTCCTTCTTGTAGCCCAGGCTGGAGCGCAATGGTGCGATCTCGGCTCACTGCAACCTCTGCCTCCCAGGTTCAAGCAATTCTTTTGCCTCAGCCTACCAAGTAGCTGGGAGAGTGTCATTCTTTACTCACCACAGGTTAGGACCCCTATATAGGGACTATGTAGACAAGGTATGAGGCCAGTTTTACCAAGGGGATTTTTACCGGCTTTTCAAGTTGAGCTTGATTCCTTAAAGGGAAATATACCCTTTCAGTCAAAGCCTCAGTAAAACAACTGGTTTCTCCAGTTGTGTCCTTTTGCAAAAGAAAATGGATTCCTACTTCACTGATGCAAACAACTATATTGCCGTAAGTTAAGAATACTCACAACTAGTTTCTAAATTCTGGAGAAGCCAGGCAGAGAGAGACAAACATGCTCCAAATTTTGTTCACAGGGGTATACCTTACTCAATTATTAAAGGCCATTAATAGCTCAAAATAAGTTTTCTTGAGTCTGAAAGACAAAACAAGGATCAGCAATGTTCCAAGCAAGTCAAAAAGATTACTTCAGTTTTCTGTTGTTCAGTCCATTTAGTTAACTCTTGTTTTGCTTGATATTCATGAACATTTTAGCTCTCCATGAGTCCTGTACATTTTTTCTTTATTCCAGTGTTGCAGTCTCCCAAGTTATCAGAAACCTGCATTTGAGAGAACCTGTCAAAGTTCCATAGCTGATTGTAAATCATCTCTTGAAGATCAAAAGAAGACAACAATTATCTGTGAATAACAAAATGTCCATGGTAGTTATAATCAGAAATTGACAAAGAAATCTGGTTATCTGTGTGGTTTACAATAACTTAACATAACAATTGTGATTGATAGCATATACTCAGACATTAGAATTTTAGGCATACCATACAATTTTGGAACATATTATTCCCGAAAATATAACCTGAAGAAGATTAAACATCATTTTGGCAATCCCATGTACCTAAACATGTCAGGTAACCCTGTTTACTTTTCTTTTGAGTGCTCCAGGGGTCCTCTGTAGCATCCAAAAGCTAGGAAAGACAACTTTGAAACTGAAATTTGATTTTGGGAAGCCTGTTAAATATGTTACAAGTGCAAGACACTTGATGTTATGAAATAGAATTCCCGATTACCGTAAGTTATTTATTTTGCCAAAATCATGACTCAGAAATTTTAAAAAGCAAAACACCTTTTATAACACTTTACCAATTTTGCTACAGAGCAGATTAGTGCCTTAAGAGAACTTTGTTGTGCTTTTATTTCAATGCTCAATTTATCGAAAAGCCATATAATACCCTTTTGAATTTAGTCAGTATGTTCATACATGGAATTTCTTTTGCAAGATTAATTTTTACAATCTTTCCATAACTTGTTTAAACTTTGAGCTTTATCTTAACTATTTCAAAACAATCCTTTAACTCCAGGCAAAAATTTACCTTTTGATGGGATATGCATTTTACCAATAATCTTAAGGTTATTTTTACTTCTCAAAGATTAAAGTCCCATGAGCCAGAAGGTACCATGGCTTTAATCTTCCCTTTAAGAAATATTTGATCCAAGCACTTATCCTTCTTTAAGTCAGTTAATTAGAGCTGTTTTTTTAAAATAGACATTACACATGCAATACATATATAACTATACAGACAGGCAGAAGATCCAGTAACTATAAGATTTTTTGTTTGCCATCTCCTAATTGGATTATTGGCCTCTGGGTGGAGCCCTTTAAGAGCAAGGGTAGGAAAGCATGTAGTTTCTAGGGCCTAATAAACAGGTATAGCTGACAAAGACAGATTTTGACAGGAATCTGTCTACCTCTAATTCCTGGGACTCCATGAGGAAAACAGAGATCTCTCCCAAAATGGAAACTGTGGTACCTTTTCTGTTCTTCCAAAGCAGTCCCAGGCTATCAGAAATTATCTTAGGGCCTGTCATACATGCATTAAGAGTGACAAGGCAAGTTTGGGCGTGGTGGCTCATGCCTGTAATCCCAACACTTTGGGAGGCCAAAGTGGGTGGATCACCTGAGGTCAGGAGTATCCGAGACCAGCCTTACCAACATAGTGAAACCCCATCTGTACTAAAACTACAAAAGTATCTGGATGTGGTGGGGCATGCCTGTAATCCCAGCTACTTGGGAGGCTGAGGCAGGAGAATTGCTTGAACCCAGGTGGTGGAGGAGATTGCATCATTGCACTCCAGCCTGGGTAATGAACCAAACTCTGTCAATTAAAAAAAAAAAAGAGTAGCAAGGCAAAATGGAGAAAAATCATTCAGTAACCTTTCTCCAAGAAAAGAAAATCCAAAAAGAGAAAAACATAAAGGCCTTTCAAATATACCTATAACTTGGATATCCACTTTTAATTAAGCCAAGCAGTCTTTAAGAAAATCCTTTTAAATCCCTTTCTACCGGACTTTAGCTGTGCCAAGCAGCCAATATTTCTGGTTTTTGAACCTTACCAAAGGTAACATTTCAGGTGCTCAGAGAGAGGAAAATTCAGGGCTGTTTGTGGAGTGAAGGAGAATCAACATATGGCAAAGATCACACAGATATCCAACAAGAAAGGACTCATTTTCTAAGCCAGGACTGAACCTGGGCCACCATTGTAAAATGACAGAGGCCAAACAAAGCATTGCCATGTGGTTACAGGTCATACTTCCAAGGACATAAAACAAGATGGAGGCCTGCAGCGAAGTTTGCCACTGACCAGTTTGCTGGGCTGGCTTCCACAGTGGGCCTGTAGAGTCCTGGGCCTGCATCCCATCCTAAAGTACCACTCTTTCTGACAGAACCATACAGTAAAACATGGAAAGCACATCATATTGGCTACAGCTTAAGGTCAACTCATAAATCCCTTTTGATAATCAAAACTTTACAGAGAAGATACACAGTGATAGCTGGGGTCCTGGTCTAGTAAAATGTCTTCTAAAAGGAAAAAAAAAAAGCCTTTCTTATAAAAGTTAACTCCTGACCCAGTGGAGAAAAGAAAAAAAAAAAAAAAAAAAAAAAACAGCTGTAAATGCAAGGCTGTGTTAACTGCTGACAGGGTGGAGAAAAGAAAAAAAAAAAAAAAATCAGCCCGAACTGCAGGGTTGGAAGGATGCCCTGGGCAAGAACCTCTTATTCTTATGCCTATGGGTTCCTCCAACAGGGAGAGAACTTCTAATTGCTGTTTCTTCCCTGGGGCTTGGATGGAGCTTTACCCCTTGGCCTGGGGAGGGGAAGGCTCTGTGGACTTGTGTTGGAGAATGCTGGCAAGCCTGCCACACAGGCCCTTGGGCCATGTGCCCCAGCCCCAGCCAGGAGGTGAGGGGTCCGGGGAGCCGCTGCTTGCCCATCTATCCCATGCACGTCTGTGGCTGTCGGGTGAGGTGGTGCCATTACAGTCCCAAAAAGAGAAGGACAATGCCATAGAAAAGGCTAGGTTGGACCAAGGCTGACATTTCCAACCCCCCGGAGTGACAGGGTTCGGGGCACAGTTTCCTCTACCCTCAGAAGATGTCCAGGGACAAAAAGCCTCAGAAACAAAAGGGAAAAAAGATTTTTTGTTCTGCATTTTACTTACCTTTCCTCGTGTCCCTGTACAGGCCACGAAAATGATGCAGGCTTTTGCCCCTTAGTTCAGCTAAAATCTAGGTTCTTGTGTCACAGCCAAGAAAAATTAGACACATGGACACATTGAAAGGTGAGGAGACCAGAATTTATTAAAAGAAAGCTCTCAGCAAAAACTAAATATAAAAAAAGGGAAGGTTCTGCCAGTAGGCTCCCACCTCATGTATTGAATACCGGGCCACCATGCACAAGCTGAAGAGGCCAGACTCCCCCTTGCATAACGTGGGAATTCCTGGTGGCTCCACCCCATTCTCCCACTGCACAGGTGGGCCCCCTGGTCTGTTGCAGGCACACCCAGACAAGGCCTTGGGCAGGTTCCCTTATCTTCCTCCTGCGTCTATCAATGGTAAATTAAATAGAAAAGTAGGTATAGGTTGCTTATTCATTATATATTTTAAATATGAAAGCCTTATGTAAGACATAGCATATTGGAAATAGCATTTATAATTTCTCCAAAGCAGGATAACTAGAACTTGTGTGCCTTGTTGAACTTTGAGCAGCCCAAGTGATAATTAACAGTGGATGATGAGAGACTAATAAGGAGTAGTAGTTCTGCAGAAAGCACTCTTCTGTGATTACTCAGCTGTCTGTTGTAAGATATCCATGTAAATCATTTGATCATTTTGTCGTATTTCAGTTCGTTAATTTGCCATGATAGATTTTTAATTTAGCTGTGCCTTCACTGGTAAAGGGGAAAGTAAATTAGCAATTTGTTCTTATTTTATGCCACTTCTTTATTTTGGTTAAAACCCAAAATCTATCAATTCTAAAAATAGTGATCAAGGTACAACACATTTCCGTCACCCCAGTTGTTCACCTCCCCTGCCTTCTTCCAGCAGCCATCACTGTTCAGGGTTTTGTTTTGCTTGGATTAATCATAGGGTTAGTTTTTCACATTCTAGAATTTCATGTAAATTGAGTCATGCAGTATGTTTTTCTTCCACTTGTAATGTTTTTGAGATGTATTTATGTCATGTATACAGTCGTTCTTATTGCTGCATAATATGCCATTGTCTGAGTATACTACATTTTATATGTCTTTTATTGTCTGTAGGCTGCTTCTTTGAATGCTACTACAAGTCCTTCTGTAAATGTAATAAAATGTTTTCATTTTATTGGGTAAATATCTAAGAGGGGAATTGTTGGACCATGAGGCAGATATGTGTTTAGTCTTAGAAGAAGAAACTACTGGACATTTTTCTAAAGTAGTGACAACACTTTACACTCCTTCCAACAATTCCTGAGAGTTCCTTTTACTTCACATTCTCACCAGCATTTTGTGTTGTCCATCTTAGTAGACGTATACTACATGATTTTTTTTTTTTTGAGACGGAGTTTTCACTTTTGTCGCCTAGGCTGGAGTGCAGTGGCGCAATCTCTGCTCACTGCAACCTCCGCCTCCCAGGTTCAAGCGATTCTCCTGCCTCAGCCTCCTGAGTAGCTGGGATTACAGACATGCACCACCACACCTGTCTAATTCTGTAGTTTTAGTATACACATGGTTTCACCATGTTGGTCAGGCTGGTCTCGAACTCCTGACCTCAGGTGATCCACCTGCCTCAGCCTCCCAAAGTGCTGGGATTATAGGCATGAGCCACCGTGCCCAGCCTACTGTGTGATTTTTAAATATATAGGTGTAGTTTGAAAGAATTCTATGGTTGATTTGAATGTGATGAATTATTCTAAGTTATACCTATGTATTTTGGTATTTTTACATTAGAAAATGCAGTCTTTTGAAACATGTAGAAATATTTTTGTTCTCTGGTTTGAGTGGAGAAATTTGATAATTAAATACAATATCAATTTTGAAAGATAACTAGGCAACTATGATCCATTCTCACATTTAACATGGAAATTTATGTTTTTAATAGATGTGTTTGTTGATTAGTCAACAAATGACAACGGTATGTCATTTCTTCATTGATTCATTCACTTATATACGATTTTTTTCTTTATGATTGTCTAGCAGCACAGTCCTGTAGGACTTTCTGTGTTCATGGAAAGATCATTCTATGTTATTTAGTATGGTAGCCACCAGCAACATGGGGCACTTGAGCCCTTGAAATGTAGCTAGTGCAACTGAGCAACTGACTTTAAATTTTTTTAAAAAAAATATTGCTAGCGACTACTGGATAGTGCAAGTCTAAATAAACATATTTAGGTGTTAGCTGGTCTTCTATTATAAAACAAAGAAAATGTTTTCCTTATTTATATACTAGAAAGTGCAAGCCTGGCTGTAATCATTGCCTTTAATGTCTCTTAAATTTTTGATATTTGAATTTTAAACACAAAATCCAAAGTATTGTGAAGTTATATTTTGGGTAGACTAGGTCCAAGGCTTAGATTATTTAAAATAATAGCCACCCATAAAAACATTCGTTCTACTGGTCAGTTTTTGCTATGCATAAAATGAAATGGGCAGCTGATTCAGTTCCCTTCTGTTTATGGTGTTAGAAAGCTTTCTCACATGTTTCATTTATGTTACAGGTACATTCCTTTTAATTGGTCAGATCATTTGAGCAGATTGAAGTTACAAAGACAGTGAATCATTGGAAATCCAGTTTTCTTAAGGATGAAGTCGTTTGGTTTCAATGATTATGTGATTATGAAAGGTATAATGTCTCAGTGTGAAGAAAGAAAACAAAAGATTCTAATTAGACAGTGTTCTCTTTCACTGTAGAATATAATGGGACAAAATAAAACACTACTTGTTTCTGTTTTTCCCAATCTAATATCTTTTATAGATTTTAAAGAATAATTGTGACTAATGCTTGTTTTGGGTCAATTCCCAGAAATGTGGTACCATCCTTAAGTGATGCTGAAGCACAGATAAGTAAGTTGACAGTAAAAATAAATAAATAAATAAATTACTTTCATTCTTAAAATAATCTTTTAAAATAATAGATATTAAATAAATACATGTTTTGATCATTGATTTAAGAAGGATGTGAGTCCAGTGAGATATTTTATGGCCTTCCTAAGTTCACACTTGGTCTGCCTAGCCCTGTCTTGATGAACATTCTCTACTTTTTTTTTTTTTTTTTTGACTTCAGGTCGTATTAAGGATCTCTCTGCATTAAGCAAAGCATTGACTTGAATAAAATTGTCTTCTGTGTTCCATGTTTGCCGTGTTTCTGGATGAAATGGGTTGACTCTGTAATAAAAAATGCAACTCTTAGAGCTGCTATCGGGCCACAGTCTATATGTGTTCCAAATTGTGTGGGTAAGGTAGGCAGGATCACGTCACCTGCCACTGTGACACCTTCATGATGCACTGATTGCACCCTTTTTGCAAGGGCCTCTGCTGGGGGATGTGGTGACATGAAGATGAATTAGTCTATATGGATTAATTCCCGTCCTGATTGAGCTTAGGTTCTAATGGGGAGCAGTAGACATGTGTTAGACAAATTTACAGTAATGCCAGTGGTGAGAGTATGGGAAAGCATGAGCTCAGGTATCTTGGAAGCTCAGAGATGGGCATGTGGAGGGGCTGGCAGTGAGGCATGGCCTTACAGGCTGGGGAGGAGTTTTGGTGGGCAGAGATGGCAGAAGAAGACATTCCAGATGGAGGGAATGATGTAGATACCAGCCCAGAGACCAGTTATCAGAAATGTCTGTGCATTTAGTCTCTAGAGTGTAGCATGCACACAGGGAAGTAGTACTGGATGGGGGGAGTTGGATATTGCACCGGGAGCCTGATTGTGAGGGTTCTCAACCAGGGCTGGCTGTGGCTTTTGAATTTTATTCAGGACGGTGTTTATTTACGTACTTAAATGTAGGTCTCAATTCATTATGTTTTCTTCATTTTTCTGCAGATTTTTCTTTTATTATATCAGTATATCTTAAATATTGACTTCCAAAAAAAAGAGCTGACAATATAGCTTATTCTGAAGAAAAAGTTTCATTTTGTAGAATGTCTAAAATCAGGCAAAATACAAAATCCTCCCCATCTCTTTTACCTTTTGTAGTTTTCATTATTTTGGTAGATATATTTAAATGAATTTTAAAATTTCATATTTTATTAATATTTAAATAAGGTGAGAATGCTTATTTCATCATCATCTGATTAATGGTGCTACAAAGTACATTTTTATTTTTATTTTTTCAGAGACAGGGCCTCACTCTGTCTCCCAGGTGGGAGTTCAATGGCGTGATCATAGGTCACTGTAACCTTGAACTCCTGGGCTCAAGCGATCCTCCTGTCTCAGCCTCCCAAGTAGCTGGGACAACAAGCATGTGCCACCACACCCTGCTGACTTTTTATTTTTATTTTTTGTTCTTTTTTGTAGAGACAGGGTCTTGCTGTGTTGCCCAAGCTGGTCTTGAACTCCTGGGCTCAAGTGATCTTCCCATCTCAGCCTTCCAAAGTTCTAGGATTGTAGGTGTGAGCCAGTGCACCTGGCCCATGTTTTTTTTTTTTTTTTTTTTTTTTTTTTTTTTTTTTTTTATCAATGAGGACTTGTAGAAGGAATATTTGAGCTAGAATGAAGGTAAAGGTACTACAATATTGGAGTGAAATTTAGATTATCTGCAGTTGAGGTCCTTCGTTAACTTACAATAGAAAACAGGAAAAAATTTGTTTTATGAGGGAGTAGGTAATGATTATGGTTAAGAAGTTTCCAGATAATTTAGATTCTATACTGTTAAAAATAGTAACTCACAGGTTGTATATATACAGAAAAACCCTATAATGTATAAATGTAAATATAATAAATGTCTAATATAGATGAAATCACCTGAATTTTATTAAAAATAAAGGATGGAACTACCATGTAGTACTTGTCAAAATTTATGACATGGACTTAATATTGACCACTGACCATGTTCCTAATACCGTGCTAAGCATTTGTCTCAGCTAGTCCTCAAAACAACTATGAGCAAGTACTGTCCCCATTTTGCAGATGAGGAAACTGTGGCTGTGAGGCAGTACGTATTTAATTCAAGATCACGTATTGCTAAGTGGAAAAATGCAATTTGAACCTAGCTCCTTTTGCCCATGGAGATAGTGCTTGTACTCACCAGTAATTTCTCAGGATCAGTGTTTGAATGAATGTGCAGGTACCTAGGAGGACACCCAATAGGGCGAAATCCCTTGGGAAGGGTATGTTGAGAAGAGCAGCTTTGAGTACAAGACAATTTTATAATTTTGCATGGAAGATGGGCCCTGTCCCCACAGAGAGAATTTCCCTCTGATGCAAAGATCAAGTTATAGGCACCTAACAAACCATGGTCATGTGTGCCTATGTCTCTGGTGGGTGGTAAATCTTGTTTCTGAGAAGACTTTTGTAACCATTACCTCTGGAAAATCTGAAATGATGATACCAAACATGTTGCTCACCAAACTGACCTCTTCCATCCTTAGAGGCAGTGAGAAAGTTCAGTGTCAAAGACTGAGCTCTGCATTTTCTCTTCTGCCTTTGAAACTTATTAAATCTGTAGGCCAGACCCTAAATGGTTTATGACACAAAAAGCACTCAATAGAATCCAAATGTCTCATAGTAAAGAGCAAGTCCAGTTGTGATTGTAAGAAAATAACTTTTAAAATGTGAGTATTTTAGGTGTATACATGTTGTTGTTAAGGCATTTCTAGTCAGTAATGAATTGAAGGAGGAAGCATACCCACACGAACCAAACTTAGCATCTGTGGGCCCCATCTATAAGATAGCAGAGTCACTGTCTGGGAGTTTCTGAATAATCACTGTCTCTAAATTTCTAAAACGTTCACAGAACAATCTAATTAAATGCCCTTTGATGTGGTTGATTCTGGTGCTGAGTTTAGTCTAAGGACTACCAAAGCAAAATTATTTCCCTGCACATGCCCAAGTGAGAAATTTCATCTTCTGAATGAACAGTTATAAAATGACTTAGCTTCTTCTGTGTGGGTGCTTATATCTAGTTTGATTTTGTCTGTGGTCAGTGTTCTGATATTATTATATATAAATATATATTATTGGAAAGGGGCATAAAACTTTCCTTATATAATTCTAAGTTAAAAAAGACAAATGCTTGTCATGCGTTCAGATGTTCTTACTTCAAGATTTTTCAAAGTCTTCTAACCAGAGAGTTAATTGTTAACTTTGTTTCATATCATGCATTTTTTCAAAAGCTCTAAATCAATATGTATTGTAGTGTTCTGTGCAGCTGTTACTCAATATCATCTCTGTATCCCCTTTCCCTGTGCTAGCCTTGGTGTCTAGAAGGCCGTGAGTATAGTTTGCTTGTTTAACAGGATATACAGAATAGATGCATTCTGGAAGGTTATCTATCAAATCCTATTTTTCTACAGACTTTAACCTCTCATATCACAATGATGACTGGTTCTGTTGCCCAGTTCTGGTAATAGCTCTGTCCAAAGATCTTTGAAGGTATAGTTGGGAGATAGTCAAGGACCTCGCTGTTTGACTTTTTAAAATACCCTATTAATATTCTATATCTTGATCCCTTACTCCCCTTCAGACCGCAATCTGAGAGAAACCTCATAACCTGGCCACCAACATGGAATGGATTGTTTTGGACTGTAACGATGGTCAGATAGGGACTAAGAGGAAGTAGTTTGCTTTCATATGTAAGTCTTTGCCGTCTAACTGTATAAATTGTTACCAAAATGTATAAAATATTAGAATTTTTGTCTTTTAGATCTATTTTAATATGTTATATATCATAAGGGTTTAGCAATATTAACATGACATTCTACATTTTTCTTCTTAACATGTAATTATATAAAGCAACAAATATTTAGTAGACATTAATATATGCCAGATGACATTTCAATTAAGAAAGCGTAAGAGGTAAATCTAGAACCAGAATATTTCTTACAGAGAATATCAGGATGACAGCTGATTTTATGTGTATAAAGTGGTTTATCCTCTCTATGCTATAAATTACACCCAGAGGTAGTGGTAGTCGAGTATAATAAAGACCAAAAGAAGAAAAATTTGGAAACATAATAAATAAGACATAATAGGAAAGTATTTTTGAAGAAAAAAGGCAACTCCAGATTTTAAAAAAAAGAAATACAGACAATCCTTGATTTACAGAGTTTCAACTTATTACCTCAGTGGTACAAAAGTAATACAATTCAGTAGAAGCTGTACTTCAAGTGCCCATAAAACCATCATATTTTTCACTTTCAGTACAATATTCAGTAAATTACATGAGATATTCAACATGAAATATCTATTATGAAATAGGCTTTGTGTTAGATGATTTTTCCCAACTGTAAGCTAAGGTAAGTGTTCTGAGCATATTTAAGGTAGGCTAGGCTAAGCTATAATGTTCAGTAGGTTAGGTGTATTAAATGTACTTTCAATTTACAGTGTTTTCAATTTATGATGAATTTATCAGGAAATAACCCCATTGTAAGAAGGGGGCATCTATACATCGGTAGAAATAAAAGAAAGTAAAGTTGAGAAGGGAAATACTTCTGTAATATTTGCTCAATGGGAAACTCAGTGTTTAAAACAATGTTAAAGTAATCGGACATCACTTACAGTACAGTGAACAAGTCAAAGAGAAAAGAATACAAGCAGAATCTCTTCACCGTATGTAAATACTGGTGGGAACTGAATGAAAGAGAATTGGATTTCATTGACTAATGTTCAGTAACATACTGACATATTGATAGTAACAAGAAAAGATACAAATACTTTGTCAAATTCCAAATTAATATCAATAAAAACCATACAGTTAAAAATAACATGCAAAGCAGTTCTCTAAGATTTCATTGACTAAAACGTAAGTACAGAGACATTTTTGGAAATCAGTATATCAAGTGGCTAAATTTGTGATGTTGTTCATATTTTTTCCTTATATAGCAAACTAGAAATCTTTGATGTAAAGATTTAAGTGGTAAAGACCTTCTTGGAATGGTTAGGGAAAAAAAATCCTAAGTCATAATCTAATTATAGGTTTGTAATTAGGAGGAGGGAAATGAAATCCAAATGTAAAGAAAACATGCTTTTTGGCCTTTAAGTAATATGGATCATTCATTTTAAGTAACAAATGGAATAAATAATAAATGTCAGTCTAAAGAGCTGATGTGTTGTGGGTACCATCTTGCAGTAAGAACACTAATTTACTCACATGGTTTTTTAAGTAGACGAGTGCTGAAGATGGAAGCAAATTTGTATACAAAGGTGAATGGAAGGAAATAAATAACAGATAATTAATTGGTTGCTCATTCTAACAGGTGATTATAAATCTAAAACTGGAAAATATTTTTCAAATATAGAACAGAGATGACGACCATCTTCTCTTTAAACTGATGAACCTCATAGTTTTCCACATATTGCACGTTGATGATACAGATATGAGAAGTAATATCAGAAGTAATGATAGGTATTTGATATATTTCAGGTTCATGTATGACAGTTAAGCAATTATTTGCATTCAAAGGACATTGACCATTTCAGGTATATATGCTTTCAAAAGCAGGAAGATAGGGAATAAAATTTGAGTTGTTGTGTGTAAATTTATATGAAAAATTGTAATAAAGTTGTTTTTCCCTGGGCCCAGAAAGTGAATGCTGATTAACTGTTTTACCTGGTGTGTTATATTAGTTATCTGTGCTGCAGAATAAATTACTCCAGAACTTAGTGGCTTGAAATAACCTTTACTATCTCACATTTTCTGTAGTTCAAGAGTTCAAAAGCAAATTAGTTGAGTCCTTTGCTTTAAGGTCTGTCGTGGGGTAAATTCATTCTTCTCTCTTTGCCCCCTCCCCACCAAATTTGTATGTTACAGTCCTAACGCTCAGTACCTATATTTGGAGATAAGCTCTTTAAAGAGGTAATTAGGTTAAAATGAAGCTGTTAGGCTGGACCCTAATCTAATATGGTTGAAGTGCTTAGCAGAAGAGGAAATTTGGATACAGCCATGCATGCGCATCCTCTGTGTACAGAGCAGACCATGTGGGGGCACAGAAAGAAAGCGGCCATCCTCAAGAAGACAGAGAGAGACCCCAGAAGAAACTCAGTTTGCTAACACCTTGACCTTGCATTTCTAGCCTCCAGAAATAAATCTGTTGATTTAACCACCCAGCCTGTGGTAGTTTGTTATGGCAACCCTAGGAACTTTACATAGAGTCTCTCACAGGCTAAGTCACTCAAGGCTTCCCTACAGAAGGATCCTTTTCTTCAAGCATGCTTCTGTGGTTGGAGGCAGGATTGAGGTCTTTGCAGGCTGTTGAACTGAGGCCTCATTTCCTCATACGCTTTTGTTTGCCACCCAAGCCTTTCCATAGGGCAGCTTGCATGTGACATGTTCCCTCACATTATCAGAGCAAGCAAGCAAGAAGGAAGAGAAAAGGGAGGCAGGGAGACAGTCAGGAAGCTGTAGTCTTTTATAGTCTGATATACAAAGTGACAGCTGGTAACTTTTGCTCTGTTCTATTAGTTAGAAATGAATCTCTCAGGCTGGGCGCGGTGGCTCAAGCCTGTAATCCCAGCACTTTGGGAGGCCGAGACGGGCGGATCACGAGGTCAGGAAATCGAGACCATCCTGGCTAACACGGTGAAACCCCGTCTCTACTAAAAAATACAAAAAACTAGCCGGGCGAGGTGGCGGGCGCCTGTAGTCCCAGCTACTCGGGAGGCTGAGGCAGGAGAATGGCGTAAACCCGGGAGGCGGAGCTTGCAGTGAGCTGAGATCCTGAGATCCGGTCACTGCACTCCAGCCCGGGCGGGCGACAGAGCGAGACTCCGTCTCAAAAAAAAAAAAGAAATGAATCTCTCAGCCCAGTGCAATTCTCAAGGGGAGGGGATTAATTTCTATTGTTTATAAATTACCCAGTCTAAGGTATGTTGTTATAGTGGTCCAAACAGACTAGGAAACCATCTATTGTCTTTATGATTGTTAGTTGTTTTGGTATTTTAAAAATACTATAATTAGATTATGTAGTTAAGTACAAATGTAACAACCAGCGTGTAGTTTTAATGTGTTGCTCGCTGTAGGAGGCTTCAGGTATATTAAGGCCTGTGAATGCCAGTAGGTATTGAGCATACCAGACTTTTAAAAATGTTCTTTGATGAAAAACATCAAATATACAGAAAGCCAAGAGGAGTATATAATGCACACTCATCAGTAAGATTTCACAGTTGTTGGCTGTTATATTCACATCATGGTTTTTTTTTTTTTGGCTGTAAATATTAAAAGTAAAATTCAGACATTGTGACTTTTTTACTTCTAACTATTTCAGTAGTCATCTTGTTTAAAAAGCATGTCTTACCACATAGCATACTATCCTAGTGATACCTAAGAAAATTAACAATTATTGAGTATCCAGTTTATTTTAAAATTTTCCTTGGTTGTCTCAAAAACACCTCTTAATAGCTGACAAGGACCCACTCAAAAACCACATATATTCTGTTTGGTTTTTCTGTCTCATAAGTTTCTTTTAATATACTGGATTCCCCTGTTGCACCCTCATTTCTTTTTTCTGTGCATCAACTAGTTAAAGAATGGGGCATACTTAAACTGGTGCACTCTTTTGCCTCCCAACATTCCTTTAGCACTAAAGTTATTCCCACCAGAAACTTGCACTGGAAGCCTAGTATATTAAGCAGGGGGCATAACACTGATAAAATAGAGACAGCTGCTCTGATTTGGGCATGGCTGAGTTACTGTTTTTCCATGCCTACCCCCTCCCTGCTCCCAGCCACCTTCCTGGCTGAATTCCAGTGTTTGGCACAACTTGAAGCATACTATTTAAAATCATAGATGGTTGAGACTGGAAGACAGGGTAGGAAAAAAAAGGAGCAGATAAAGTGTATAAGAGAGAAGTAGTAAAGCAGTTGGGCAGGATTCAAATACAACCTTTCCTATGCTCCAGAGCAATTGGCTGGCACCCAGCAACCCTGTGCTCAATGGAGGGGTGAGGACAGGTTGATTGAGGGACTGCTTGTTGGCATTTATGTCACAAGCCAAACTCTTCATTGTTATTTTTACTAGAATGACAGCTCCATGAGAGTAGAGACATCATGTGGGTTGTCCACCCTGGTGCCTAGAACAGTGCCTGGCATTTAGGCATGTAGTTAATATTGGCCGAATGAATTTAGAAATGAATTATGAGTGAACTAACATTTACAGAGCATCTGTAAGTGATGCTTTGTGCTGCTCACATAATTTATAAGAAAATAGTCATGTATTAGATCCTTATGAGGTAGGTATTACTGTCACAATCTTACAAGAAAGACTCGGAGCTAGAGAGTAGTTTGAATTTACCTGAAATTATTCAAAACAAGGTCCAGTGACCTCTAAAATGTGTATCACTTGTGCTGTGGTATCAGTGGGACCAGAAATAGCCAGCACTAATGAGAGCTGAGTTTTAATTTCAGCTTTTCTTTGTGCTGTTTGCAGACTGTTTTTTTATGGAAACGATTTTATGGAAATCATTTTGGTTTTCTGTTCTTCAGTCTTCTTTATGAAGAATTTAGTTAATTAAATATTTTCATGAATCATTTTAAGGATAAATTTGATACATTTAAAAAAATATTTCAGTATTATCTACTATCTACTTTAGCATGTAGTTGGCACCTTTATTTTGTCAGACCTTAAGAACTTCTGAATAATACAGTTGAGACAGTTTGTTCATGCTATATTTTTGTAGAGTTATTTAACCAAAAACTATTACATACTTGTCTAGGAGTTACTATATATAAACAATATTTACAATACACACTCAAGGCATTGTGTGAAATATTTCCTACTGGAACTTGATTGAATGTAATAGTGAACTAAAATGAAAATAATACGGTACCTGATTGTCTTATCAAATAGTTTTATTTTAATGGTATTTGCCTTAATAGAATTTGAATTTTTTAAGTATAGTAATTTATAGGAAAACTTTGACAGTTTAAGTTGACAATTCCAAATCAGCCCACTCATTGTATTCACTAAAGTATTCTTCCAAAAATAAATGAGTAGGCTGGCATTGTGTTTTAAACATCAAGCTAATTTTGGTTAATTATATAAATCTAAAAGCCATGGGCAAGGCAGCAATTCAGTCTTACTAGATGATGATCAGTGAAATTGTAAGACAGCTTGCTGAATGATGCACATCAAGCTAATAACCTGAATGCATTGTGTCCAAAAGGACAGTGTCTGGCAGAGTATCAGATAGGAAGCCTTCCCAGAGCTTTAATAAGGGGCTTGTGAATGCTTGCAAAAGAGGGTACAAAGTTAGAAACAGTAGTAATGGCTCTGATTAGAATTCAAAAACATTAGAGAAAAAAATAGTTAACAGTAGAGAAAAAAAGTGGTTGCCATGCATAGCTAATAATTCTGTTACATAGTAGAAAGCTGGGGTTGAGCAGCCTCATGGGCCATCCCTTACTTGCTGCTTATCTCTAGTTTTTGTTTGAATAAAATGAGAGTGCTACATTATGTGGGGCTTTCATTTAAATTAGTTGAAATTAGTATTCTGCCACTAGCAAACAGGAAATACAGATGCAGAATAAGAATGTGGTGCCGCTGGAGAGTTTAGAGGACTTGACTCTCTAACGATGTTCCCATTCAGAAAATAATTGTGACTCCCTTTGTACATGATTGTAAAGTAATGGCACAAATTATGTTACGAGAATTTTTTTGCTGTTATTGTGTTCAGTTGGTATAGTTATGTTGATGTCTATACAATGAGAGTTTGAATGTATTAAAGTGCTTCTGTGATTGGACATAGATTTCTTTAACCCTGCATCTCATCCCTTGCCTTAAAAAAGACTATGACCATTTAGAAAACATCTTTGTACCTGCAAATTGTATGATTTCTTTATCCTGGTTAAACTGATGTTTGATTGTCTCTTGGATTTATTCAGGAAAGAGGTGCATCTCTCCTTCGTCCAGATTCCATTGGATGAGCCAAGAATAACTGTTGAGGCTATTTTATTTAATGAATTAACAAATTTGACTGAATTTTCTTTTTGCAGTGACCATATGGTCATTACAAAGATCCATGCAATTATCTGTAGAAGTGAATCACAGGGAATTTTTGTTGCTGTAGACTCTAAACAACTGATCCATTTAATCAGATTATTTTTTTCAATTCTGTACAGCCTGATATTTACTAGCCTATACAGTCAGAAGCAGTTAAATAAAGTCCTCCAAAAAATAGCAGAGACAGGCTTAAAGCTAAGTTGAATAACCTAGCTGGGTTTTTACAGTGTTTCCTTTGGTCTGTTACTCTTATCACTGGGCTTAGTTTAGCATATCCCCAGAAAATTATGTTCCTGTAACTGCCGGAGAAATTTATATAACGGAATGATTTGTGCCACACACCCAGACTTGTCCTGCAATATCACTTTAGATAAAGCAAATATTTTTCAACTATTTCTATTTAATACATTGCTTCCAGACTGTTCTAGTCATATGTTAATTATAAAACAAATGATGTGTAAAATTTCATTTGTTTTTAATTGTCTTTTTAAACACACATTGTAAAATCATTCTTTGAAGAAAACTAACATGTTAATATTTTCCCTCTAGAATGAATTCTGTGAAAGACAAATGTATTTTCTAATGTATCACATATGTGAAATAGAACATTGATAGAAATTATGCAAGAAAGCATCTCACTTTTTAAGGTAACGGTACATTTGACTGTCACTGAAGTTACTTTATCACATCTCCCCATGTAAGAGACAGGGAAGCAGTTGCATTATGTGCCAATGGAGGAAGTTTTTTTGTTGTTTGTTTGTTTGTTTGTTTTTGAGACAGAGTCTCACTCTTTCACCAGGCTGGAGTGCAGTGGCACAATTTTGGTTCACTGCAACCTCTGCCTCCCAGGTTCAAGTGATTCTCCTGCCTCAGCCTCCTGAGTAGCTGGGACTACAGGCGCACATCACCACACCCAGCTAAGTTTTGTGTTTTTAGTAGAGGTGGGGTTTCACCATGTTGGCCAGGATAGTCTCAATCTCTTGACCTGGTGATCTGCCCGCCTCGGCCTCCCAAAGTGCTGGGATTACAGGCAAGAGCCACCATGCCCGGCCTGGAGGAAGTTTTTAAATTTGAAAAGGTGAAGTATATCCTCTGGACCTTTCTATAAACCAGTTTGTTGCTTCTCTTGTTGATGCCACTAGAATTTATACAACTCCAGCAACATTATTTGGGAAAGAGACAGTTTTTCCTGTCTTTCACAGTAGAAGTTACTGATTACAAGACCCTAAATATTTTTTGGCATTTTCATTTGCATGACAAAGGCTGCAACAAGGGGTAAATAACTTTCTTCTTATGGCAGAAAACATTCTTAGGAGACCCCCAGTGCACTTTTTCAGTATGGTATAATCACATGACGATTGTAGGGTAGGACCCTCAGAACTGCAGCTCACATCAAGAGGTGTGATCTCTGAAAGTGAACCATATGTTGCTGTAGTCCAGAGAGACACCAAGAAAATTGGCTTCTGAGTCCAACAAACCTGGATTCAAGTCTGTCCCTGCCAGTGCCTGGTCTGTAACTAGAGGGGAGTTATAGTTAGCTTTTATTAGGCCTGAGTTTTTTGTATACTAAATGAGAACAATGACCAACAGTGAGAAGACTTTTTTGTAGGACTAAGTAAAATAATACATGCAAAGATCCCAGCGCCTCAGTGCTCTCAGGTCAGCACATAATAATTTCCTTCCTCTCTCTTTAAAGGTCAGAAAATTTGGACAGTGGCATAGGCTTACAGTGCTGTGGACCAGTGTGCCATCTGATGGCAGAAAGCACTAATTGGATCTCTCTGCATGTCAGTGTAACGTAAAGCTTGGCTCACAAGATACAAAGTCATAGATCCTTTCTCACCCTCCTTTGCTGTTAAGAAGGCTGTAACTGAGATTCTTGACAGCAAAATGGATGATTAGGAGTTTTTATAGTAACTTGAATGTATTTATTCTTTTACCTGATGTGTTTTAAAAAAAGAAACGTATTATTCGTATAGGTAAAAGTAAAGATTGCTAGTATTACTGAACACAGCATGAGTACCTAGTCTGGATACTGTCATGAGCTATCGACACTCAGACATGTTCTTTCTTCCTTTGATTCACACTTTCATCAGCAAATGTGTGTTCATTATTAATATATGACACACCTTTTGCTAGAGACTCAAAGATTAGAAGGCCAGCCCTCTGCTTATAAGCTTATAAGCCTATCGACTCCTTCAGAGTAGAGGGTTGGTGTTCTAATTTTTGAATCCCCAGCAAGAGGGGGGAGCATTCCATACATAAGAGTTATGTTCCATATGTAAGGCTCTACTCTAAAGAGTTATGTTCCATACATAAGGCTCTATGTAACCCAGAGGAATGCATGTTGGTAGAGGCAGATCCAGGCCAGACCTCCTGCACACTCCATTAGGCCCCCACCCCTTTGCTGTTGCACTGTCTCTTTCTTCTTTATAGACTTATCTCTCCCGTGGGACAAGGTATGTGGTAGAAGGTCAAGAAAACCTTTCCTGAAGTGAATGGAATTGTCATATGATACTTTGGAAGTGGTCATTACGAGAGTGAGGAGAGCCTGGTAATCACCCGCAGTCTCAGTTGTCTCCCGTGTGATATGAAAGAGTTCGTGTCCTTTTGAATCTATGGTAACCACTGGTAAACATCAAATAATAATTTGCCAGAAACTGATGGAATCAAATATAAATCAATGTACTACATTCTTTGTTGCCTAAGCAGCGTTTATGAATTAACCAAGTAATGAGTTATGTAATTTTTTATTATATAGTTTGCATAATTTTTAGCACTTTTCTTACTATATTCTAAAAACCAATAGAGGGATTATAAGGGCCTTTTACCAACTGAACTATGAAAAGTGTAGATAAGGCACCGAATGTATGACTATAAATGAAGTTCAACTGAAAACAGCCTCGGGTTCAGATGATTGTTGTTTAACGTTTTTTCAATTTCTTGGGCCTTTCAGGGTTTCTAAAGCACTTGTAAACCTAGTGATCACCATGGGAAAAACGCTGAGAGTTATTGGGGTCATCGTTGCTCTTGTGATTCCTTTATCAATAGGTTCTTTATGAAAATAAACTTGGCATGAAGGGAACACTGTAAATCCTAAGGGTTGTAACTGGGTATCATTTATTTAAAAGTTTAGTAATCCTTTGAAAAACCTCACCAATTCTGTAATGTTGTAATTTTTGAGACTAACCAATAGTGCTTATGTTTTTCCTGATCCATTCCGTTCTCTGTAATGGCTAAAATTGGCTTACCTGACCCCACTCTTAGGCAAGGTTGTTTTTGTTTTTATTTACTTTTATGAAAGCTGTCTTCTTCCTTTGATTGCTGCTGCTTATCTTTAAAATGGCCCAATTAATCTGTTTACTCATTCAAAGTGCTATATGTTTGCACTTATAACACACAGATTATTTTAAATAACTTTTCCTTGTGGTTTTGCTGTATGTGATTTTTTTCCCCTCAGCTGTTTCCTTCCCTTTCCTTCTAACCTCATCTCTGATTTGATTGTGTTTTGTATTTCTCATATTCCCTACCAGCTTTCAGCTTGCATCCCTCCCGCCGTAGCCTTTGCCTCTCTTTGCAGTCCTGTAAGGCCCACGCTGCCTATTGATGCCGTGGTTTGCTTCTGTCCCTCTCATATATCCCTTCCTTGCTGTTCTGTCTTTTTACCTATTCTCATGTTTTCTTCACTCTTATTTTCCTTCCCTCATCAACACTCTTGGAATTCTTTAGTTTGCTCTTGCCAAATGAATTTTAGGCAATGCTGGGATATTTCTGTCCCTTGGGACTGCACCCTCTCCAGCTCCCCCCACTCCCACACACCCTGGGTTTAACTGGGACTTTTTTCCTTGTTTTCTTGCTCTTCCCCGTTGGGGACTTCGTCACTATCCTCTCTGCATTCTGCTCGCACAACTCGTTCAATGAATGTTTGCTGCAGGAATAGACTGACTTTTCTACTTTTATCCCTACTCTTATACACATACTTTTATGCTGTAAGATACGTTAGGCCGGCCTGTAGGATTTATCTTGAACAAATTTTCCCTTTAATTTTCCTGTTACATAAAATGGTTTTATTTCTAATTGTTTTCATGTGGGAAATAAATAATCTGTAAGAGATACTCAGGAAAATTATGGCCGGGCGCAGTGGCTCACACCTGTAATCCCAGCACTTTGGGAGGCCAAGGCAGGTTTGATACCAGCCTGGTCAACATGGTGAAACCCTGTCTCTACTAAAAGTACAAAAATTAGCCGGGCATGGTGGTGCACGCCTGTAGTCCCAGCTACTGTGGAGGCTGAGACAGGAGAATCGCTTGAGCCCTGGAAGCAGAAGTTGTAAGTGATCCGAGATCACATCATTGCACTCCAGCCTGGACAACAGTGAGACTCTGTCTCAAAAATAAAGAAGTATATAAATAAGTAAGAGATATTCAAAAAATTAATGAAAACTTTTAGATGTTAAAATCTTACCAATGCTTCAAGGCCCACTTCAAGTATCACTGTCTCTGCAATGAATTAATCTCTTACCAGTCTGTTTCCGTGACTCCATTTCTATGTATTTTGTAGCATTCATAAATATTATACATGGTTATCTTTTCATATGTTTGTATTTCTTAGTTCCTCCAAAGGACAGGAGCATCTTTTCATCTCCTACAGCATTTAGCATGGTGCCCTGCACAGCAAGGATACTTGCTGACATAACATAGCATAGATGTTTGCTAGACTGAATTGAGAGGTATAATGAGTGTAGAAAATGAAAATTCAGAGAATGCAGATATTAAGCTAGATCTCCTCCTGAGGCAAAAAGAAGTGGTGGAGCCCGGGGCAAAGATTGGACCTTAAATAAGAAAGTACAAAGTACAGGGCATATCTTAGGAAACACTGATTTTTGAAGCTTTAAGATATATAATGAGTATTTCAACGTTTTGCAGTCAAATTCTCTTGATTTCTGAAGGAAGAAATGTAAATATATTTGGTAATGATTGAAATTATGGAAATATACATAATTTGTCCATTTTGTTTTTCATTGAAAGGACGCAAGTCACTGTGAATAGTACCTGGAACCATAGTGCTCAACTATGTTTGAATAATTTGAAACTTTTGTTTCAGTTACATATAAGTAACTACAGTTCAAACAGTTTTCCCTGCATTTACATATAACTGCAGATTCTGGTTTTGTGGAGGAAAATAAAATATACTTTCTCTTACCTTTTACCCACTTTTTCCCCAAGTCTACTGCTCTTAGTACCATAATCCGCTCCTCTCCTTTTGAGGTTATGACTAGAACAGGGATAAAGAAAAAGCAGAGAGGGGTCCTTCTGAGCTTAGAGAAGTGAGGAACAAGAATGAAGTCTCAGGAGATGAAGGGAGGGACAGACACTAAGTGGAATTCTCAGGAAAATGTCTCCAGCAGGTGCCACAGCTCTAGCCCAAGGAGCGGAGACTGGGACTCAGTTTCTCTTTTTGCTCCTTGCTTTCTCAACTAACCTCTAACTCTTCTCTTAAACACAGTTTAATAAAGATTAATCTAAAAGAGGAATTAGTACACATATTAATCTGTTACTCTTACCTTTATATAGAGTTTACCAGAGGACATAGCTCATGCATGGGTGTATACATGTTCTAAAACAGAATTAGGCTGGGTGCAGCGGCTCACACTTGTAATCCCCGCAGGTGGGAGACTGAGGCAGGAGAATTGTGCTTGAGCTCAGGAGTTCAAGACCAGCCTGGACAACATAGTGAGACCTATCTCTAAAAAACTAAACATAGATCTGTAGTCCCAGCTACTTGGGAGGCTGAGGTGGGAGGATTACTTGAGCCCAGGATGTTGCAGCTGCTGTGAGCCCTGATTATACCACTGCATTCCAGCCTGGGCAATAGAGTAAGATCTTGTCTCAAAAGAAAGAGAATTAATTTTATTATTAGTATATACTTGAGATGCTAAGGCAATGTGAAAACTCCCATTCTTGTTATTTCTGAGTACACTGTTTTCTTTTTCTTTACTGTAATTGGCATTCTTTTTGGTATTGTTTGTAACTGTCTTTCCATGTTAACCCATCTAGGTGAATAAGTAACTATATTTATAAATTGAAAAATTGCAGAACAAGTCATTTTTATTTCTCCAGGGAAATAGGATCACATGAAGTCTGATAGTAGTTAGCCAAAAGTGTACTTCAGAAAAATTATGAAAATATAGCATGTTTTAAGTTTTCTTTTAACAGTTGTTGAAAACTAGATTTATTCTCCCCTAGGAACTCAGTGAAATTTTGTTAAAGTCTAGGTTTATCTACTGTTACTAAGTTTACATTTTCCTGATGCAAACAGATTATTTTAGGGTAAAAATAAGATATTTTTGTCAGTTTTAAGCCAACTAAAATTACTACTTTAAGGCTGGGCACGATGGTTCATGCCTGTAATCCCAACACTTAGGGAGGCCGAGGCGGGCGCATCACCTGAGTCAAGAGTTCGAGACCAGCCTGGCCAACATTCTGAAACCCTATCTCTACTAAAACTACAAAATTAGCCAGGCATGGTGGCAGGCGCCTGTCCCAGCTACTCGCGAGGCTGGGGCAGGAAAATCACTTGAACCCGGGAGGTGGAGGTTGCAGTGAGCCAAGATCACTAATTTTTTTATATTTTTAATAGGGACAGGGTTTCACTATGTTGGCCAGGCTGGTATCGAACTCCTGACCTCAAGTAATCTACCCGCTTCGGCCTCCCAAAGTGCTGGGATTACAGGCATGAGCCACCGCACCCATCCACTGGTTTTTTTTTTTTTTTTTAAAGGGTAGTTGTTGGTGAGTAGCTTGCATTTTAGTGAATACATACTTTGTCTGTTTACCTAGTAGTGTGAAATATAGTAGTCTGCATATGTTAACATGTGTGGGTATTTGTGTGTTTTAAATTTAAGAATCTAGTACATTTGTCACCAAAGTTTCTTAAGGAGGAATTTCCTGACAAAGCCATAAAAACTGAGCTTTCTTGAAGAGTAAGGGATTTGGAGCGTGGTAGGGGAGAAGAACCAGGCATTATCCAAAACTTGAAAATGTGTGTGTGTGTGTGTGTGTGTGTGTGTGTGTGTGTGTGTGTATTTATGTTTACGGTCGTGCATTCCTATTTAGTCTTCTCGAGTTACCATTTGTAATCAGACTAGGGTCCTGGGAAAGTTTTTTGCATGTCATTTAGTACATACAAATGAGAGCTGTCTTCACTTTACAAATAGGTTGTGTTTCAAAACTTGATTCTGGGTCAGGCGTAGTGGCTCACACCTGTAATTCTAGTGTGTTGGGAGGCCAAGGCTGGCAGATCACTTGAGGCCAGGAGTTCAAAACAAGTCTGGGTAACATGGCAAAACCCCATCTCTACTAAAAATACAAAAATTAGCCAGGCACACACCTGTTGTCCCAGATACTAGGGAGGCTGCAGCATGAAAATCACTTAAACCCGGGAGACCGAGGTTGCAGTAAGCCGAGATCACACCACTGCACTCCAACCTGGGTAACAGAGAGAGACCCTGTCTCAAAAAAAAAAAAAAAAAAAAAAAAAAAAAAAAAAAAAAAAAAAAAAAAAAGACTTGATTCTGTAAGTCCTTTGAGATGTATTCTTAAAAATATTTCCTTTATGAAATAATGTTATTAATAGCAGAGAATTCCATCTTGGGATGCTAGGAATGTATTCTCCTCTTGGAGAATACATGTTGTTTCCCTGAAGGATAATTCATTTGGTGACTCACATTTTGGTCCTTCTTTTCATGAGGTCCTATAGGTGAAGAGCTGTCTCCTGCATTTCCGGGTCTTGGCCTGTGCATTTGGCTGATGACTAGTATGGCCCTTGATACAAAGCTGCTAGCTTTGTCGGGCATGAATGCCTGTGTGGGGTAGGGGTCATGGGAGCAGCCTTCCTGAGGTACAGATTATTTTAAATTTGGTCACCATTTGTGTACAACTTTTATTCCCTGTTACTTGCTTGAACTTTAGATTGCAAATGAAAGAACACATCCCTTTTTATTTAATAATGTTTTTTGCTTATTTTAAAAATGTGTTTTAATAGAGATGCGGTCTTACTGTGTTGCCCAGGCTGATCATGAACTTGTTTGTTTGTAGATATGGGGTCTTGCTATGTTGCTTGGGTAGGCCTTGAACTCCTGGGCTCAAGCAATCCTCCTGCCTCAGCCTCCCCAGTAGCTGAGTTACAGGCATGCAGCACTGTGCTTGGGCTTACATAAATTTTTGAGGTAGATTAATTTACTAGAGATTTGAATAATTAGTTTAACTTCATATTGCCTATGAGGATAATCTGTAGCCATGAGGATTGAAGGTACCTTATTTTCTAAACAGCAATGATTCATATTGTTTTAATAGTTTCTAAATGTCCTCTTTGTGTATTTGTTATCTTAATATTGCAAAGTCACAGACTTGAACTTTTTTAGAGCTGAAATTTAAGCTTTTATTTATGAGACTATTCTGATTTGTAGAATTTTATGCTAACATTTACCAAAAGAAAAAGATGATCTCAGTCTTCAGGTTGCTACCATATATCCAGTTCCCATAAAATATTTTATTTTTAAAGAATAGTATAGAACATATTGATAAATATTTTGATTTCTTTTGTTTGTTTCTAAAGATCAAGTGAAATAAATGTAATTAAATGTTATTAAGTTACTGAACACACAGTAAATTGTGTTCAGTCTTTGCTTGAAATAATACACAAACAAATGTAATCAGGCATTTTAACTGGAGTGAAAGACAGCTGTCAATATTCTTGAAACTTTATAAAAGACATTTATCACTGGGTAATGGTATTCATGTTATAAATTAACCATGAAGGATTTCATAGTATAAAAGAAAAACAGTAAAACTATTGTCTCCCCTTATACCTCGGAAGTGCTACTGCACTTTTCTCTTGAACAAACAATAGGAGATTGTAGTACACATTTAAATGATTGAGATTTGTTTCTCGGGAACAGCCTTTTACTGATTGTGGGAAAAGGAGGTTGCCCATACTTATCTATTTTCATTCAGTTCCACTTGCTAAATAAGCACCATTATGTAACTGTTGTTATCAGACAATAGTCCTTTTTCTAGATTTTGGGTAAAGCTTGCCGGGACTGTGCCTATCATTAGAAAGAGGAAATATCTGTTCTACGGTACTGTAATATCATTATTTGTTTAATTTTATACTAAGTCTTTTAACTTTGTGCAACTCTTTTGAGTAGTAGGGATAAACTCTCCAACCTTTGGTCTTTCATTAGTATATTCTGAGTCTACTTCAAGATCTATAAAATGCAAATCGTAAGATGCACATCAGAGTTGTAGGTACATAAATAACATTGAAAAAACCATACAGGCAAATATATCCAAATTAATCAGAACCTGTAATTCCTAATTTATATGGAGAATTCTAGTATTTAATTAGGAAGTCAGCAAAATAGCACCTCACTCTTCTGGTGTCCCTCACTGCATGTGCCTTCCCTCTCCTATTCCAGGAAATTTTCGGGGTCAAACATTTTAAGACTCTCAAAGTGTTTGCAATAAGGATTCCAAGATTCTGAGTCAGGTGGAAATCTTACATTGGGCTCACTGTGCTCTGTACATTTTGGAATGATTTTAACACGTTGTAAGAGTAAGGGGGGCTTATGAATAATACTTAAATAGTACTATGGAATTTTGTAACCCAGATCATCCCATCTTTATTATGATGGTATTTTATATTAATACATAATGTGTCATACATTATATGTTTGTTTAAAAAAACCCTAAGTTGAAATACTTTTCCCTATTTCAGGAATTGAATTCGAAATTTCTTCAAAATTGCTTGATGTTCCTTGACTCTTGGGAACTCCAGTTTTTTTCCCTGATAGTTGTATAACACATGATAATATTAGTTATTTTCATTATGGTTCATATTTTTTATTATTTATAAGATAAAATTGGTGTCTGGGCACCATGGCTCACGCCTGTAATCCCAGCACCTTGGGAGGCCAAGGCGGGTGGATCACCTGAGGTCAGGAGTTCGAGACCAGACTGACCAACCTGGTAAAACCCCATCTCTACTAAAAATACAAAGTTAACCAGGCTTGGCGGTGCATGCCTGTAATCCCAGCTACGTGGGGGGCTGAGGCAGGAGAGTCACTTGAAGCTGGGAGGTGGAGGTTGCAGTGAGCTGTGATCACATCATTGCACTCCAGCCTGGGCAACAAGAGTGAAACTCTGTCTCAAAAAAAAAAGAAAAGATAAGATTGGCTTATCTACTTTATAGTAAATTGAATTCTTCATAATGTCTTCTTTGTTTATGATTTATATTTTGGAAATAAAAATAAGCCCTTTTAGACTTAATTTTAGACCTCAACAAATTTTCTTACCCCACAAATGTATAGTAGAAAGTTTTCTTCCACCCTAACAAATCTATTTTCCTACATTTAATTTCTTACACTTATTAGAAAAATTCATCAACTTACCTGTGTACTTTAAGGTAGCCCTTTGCAACTTTGTCATAAGCAGATTTTTAATGATCTTTCCATTTAGTGTGGCTATAATTGTTTAAGTTAAAAATAGTTTTCTCTCCTTAGAAGATAAACAGTGAACTTAGATGTGTACTCTAGAATTATTTGCCCTTTATCTCTGTATTAGTCCGTTTTCACACTGTTATAAAGAACTACCTGAGGCCAGGCACGGTGGCTCATGCCTGTAATCCCAGCATTTTGGGAGGCAGAGGCGAATGGATCACCTGAGGTCAGGAGTTTGAGACCAGCCTAGCCAACATGGTAAAACCCTGTCTCTACTAAAAATACAAAAATTAGCTGGATGTGTTGGTGGGAGCCTGTAATCCCAGCTTCTCAGGAGGCTGAGATGGGAGAATCACTTGAACCTGGGAGGTGGAGATTGCAGTGAGCCGAAGCTGCGCCATTGTACTCTAGCCTGGGTAAAAGAGCGAAACTCTGTCTCAAAAAAAAAGAGAAAAAGATAAAAAACTACCTGAGACTGCGTATTGACTGAGTCAGTTAAACAGACTTAATCAACTCACAGCTCTGCATGACTGGAGGGGCCTCAGAAAACTTAGAATCATGGCAGAAGGTAAAGGGGAAACAAGGCACGTCTTACATGGCAGCAGGAGAGAGAGAGCAAGAGCGAGTGGGGAGTGAGTGGGGAGCTGCCCAACACTTTTAAACCATCAGCTCTCATGAGAACTCACCATCAGAACAGCATAGGAGACACCACCCCCATGATCCATTCACCTCCCTCCCTCAACCTATGGGGATTACAGTTAGAGGTGAGATTTGGGTGGGAGCACAGAGCCAAACCATATCACTCTCAAATTTATCTGTGCCATTGTTTTTCTTGAAAATACATGCCATTGTTAGGTAAATCTGCTGACTAAACCTATATACATGTATCTTTCTAAGACCCCAATAAATTATTTGCCATTTTTCTTTTTGAACAACATTTGTTCTTAACAGCAGATCCCGTAAAACACTATGTTTGGAAAGTTTTTGCTGCTTCTGGCTACTTGTTATTTTTATAAAGATACTATTTCTGTCCTTTTCTTTTCTCACCTGTATTACCTATCTTTTTGTTTTCTCATGCACTGCCTTTTACTACCTGTCAAGCCCACTGGTTTCCCTTTTGTTGAGTGTGACGTGGCCAGGACTGGGGTCCAGTGCTCCTAGTGTGAAGCTGGCTTCTATAGACCTCAAAGTTTATCTGCCCTTGACATTGTTATCCACAATGTCCCCCAACTCCACCCCAGCTGCACCAGCTACCTCGTCTCTTGCTCTGGAGCGTGACCCCCCTGTGCCCACTGCAGGATTGCTGTGATTCCATTGCCTGGTTTCTGATAGCCCTTTCAACTTGGAGCCTTCCCTTAGTCATGACTTTGAGGATCTCTGTGCCCACTGGCTCTGGCTAGTTCCGAGCCTTGACCTGGTGTTCCTCCTCTGCTTCTCGTTGTCTTTCTGCTTCCTGACCGCCTTGCTGTCACAGCCCTGTGTTCCTTCTCGTGTCTGTGTTGGCTCTTCTAAATTGCCTCCTGTCCCTGTGATACACTGTGCTGGGAACACAGCCAACCCCCCTGGGGCTGACTCCCTCATATTTTGTAGCTCTTTGAAAATTATATTTCAGTTTGGGTAAGTTTTACTAAATTGAGAAAAAAAAAACCCAAGATACCATCTGATTCCTTAACATTATTTTACTATATATATAAAAAAAATAGCGACCATAATCTTTAAATTTACCAATCTTTAAAGCTTGGTAAATGTTGCTTAGGTATATACATGTGTGTATACACGTGTGTTTTGTCACTTACATTTCAAACTATTAATCTCTTTCTCCCAAAGAGTGAATATTCTGTATACATTGTTTCAAGCACAAGAAAGAGAATATTGCCTTAGATTTCAAAATCTTTATCTTAAACAGGCATTGATGGTACAGTTTTAATAGAGGAAGATATTATGTCCTTGAAATCTAGTCAAAACATCTAGCAGTCTTAATTTCATGTTCAAATGGCATTGAAATCAAACATAGGAGATTTCATCAATCTGACTTTAGGTATTTCTATTTAATAAAATGGAGGGAGAAAGGCCAGGCTCACTCATATCTTTGTGGTGGGTGGTCAGATGGTATTGATAACTGTCCTATAAAATGGAGGGAGAAAGCCAGGCTTACTCATATTTTTGTGGTGGGTGGTCAGGTGGTATTGATGACTGTCCTTCCTTTTCTCATCTGGCCCCAGTACATGGCAGGAAGACATTTGAAGCAAGATGGATCGCAGTGACTTCACTATTTCTTGCCTTCTTGCAGTTAAAACCAAAGAAACAGACTACTTCAAATGATAAAGACTACTTCTTTATCATTTTCTATCACTATTTATAGATATACTGAGGTCTTTTCCTTTTTTTGCAAACGCCAGTGGAACTACTTACTTCTGACCCCTAAACAATATCATGTTTGCTTTGGTATGTATCCCATTTGCCTTGTTTTCAAAACCTTTTTCAGCTTTTCTCAGACCTGCGCCAAAGACAAAAGCCTAACTTTTATTTTAAAAACTTCTGAAAAAAAATCCGTAATTGCTTTTAAGAGTGTTAGGCAAAAGATGAAAGTTATTTTGGTATACTTAACAATTGCCATTTTTAAGTACAAATTTTTGTAACCTTGGAAAATACTTAAATTGAGCATTAAAGCCGGTAGTAAAACTATGGATGCCTTTTTATTTGAAGGACTACCACACGTCACTGAAGGCAAGAAAAGACTAGAATGTAGACTTAAATAAATTCCAGGGGTTCTCTCACACACTTATACACACACACCACAGGCTTAAATAATAAAGGTATCTAATTCAATCCTCACTCAGTACTCCTGAGAGCACTTTCTTGAATCTACGTGGTTTTTATCTCATTTATAAGAAATAGAAGTTACACTGAGTTAACTGAATTTGGAATTTTCAGCTTGATTTTTCTTGCTTTCAAGAAAAGCTATTTTAAACAGGCTTGATATCTTTTTGTAAGAGTGAGGAGGTAATGCGAAATTGTCCTAGAAGTTAATGTATATATTAATATTCCTTTACTTTCCAGTAGGGATTTGTCTACAAACTCCCACCACCCCTTGCTATTCCCTGGTGCTGGAATATGAGTTCTAACTATCAGGATTTTTGTGTATTTTGTTAGTTGATACATATCAAGAGACCTAGAACAGTGCCTGGTATACATTAGTTGCTTAGTAGTTGTGTTGAATAAATGAATATAGGGAGAAGATAACTGTTTCAATAACTGCTTATTGCTCATAATATATAATCTACAGGCTTAGGTGGATATTCGGAAGTAACTATCCTTATTCTTTAATACCAGGACAGCAACAGAAATCTGGTGAGGAGGGAGGTACTAGCTAGCTAATGAACTAGCTAGAAAGAAGCCAGGCCCTGATTAGCTCTTTCTTCTTCCACTCCAGCCACTGGCAAATATCTAAATAGTCCTTTTAATTTAAATTAAATATTTAAGTAATTTTAATATCTGTTCTAATAAGGGCCAGGTATCTCATGGCTCTGCTAATAGTGATAGATTTTTTTCTGAAAGCCAAAATACATATGAGAGGAGGATGTGGGTAGGTGGAAAGGAGACAGAGATGGAAAAAGGTAGAGTATTTGGTAGTTTTTGCTTTTTTTTTTTTTTTTTTTTAATTTTCCTTAAATGTAGAGTAGAGTGCAAGGCATCTAGAAAAGGTGGTGGCTAAGGAAATACTATATTTTTATGTACTTTCGTGTGGCCACATGGAGCAGCACTGGTTCACTCTGTGCCGAAAATCTTAGTGGCCAAGAAACAGCCTTTCTGAAACCTTAGGCTTCAAATATTTGTGGAGGGAGGAAGTCAAAGAAACAGCCCCAAACTTCAAACCCTGAGAAAAACAAAGACCCAAAGAAAGTACTCAGGATTCCTTCATTGTTCTGGTCATGCCAAGTCAGGAAATGAGCATTCAGTTTGGCTTATTAAAATCATTTTTAAAGTAGAATTTTCCCTTGAAAAGTGGAAACAGTGAAATGGATCAGAAAAAATAGCAAAGCATATGAAAATAATAACAACAATAAGAATTTTAAAAATAACAGCTCAAATTCGTGGAGAATGTGGTCATGGAAGGGACCTCTGCTGTCTGTGAGTGGAAGAAGCAGTTTCCAACTTCACTTCCATGCTTTAATGTTGACCCTTGAAGACCTATGGCCACCATACTTAGTAGAGTACTATTGCCCACATAATAGTAAAGAATAATTTTTATCTAATTGGAAATGCTATCCTATAGCAGAATCTGGTTTTATTAAAGCCAGAGGTCAGAAATGTGTTAAAGTGAACCATAAGAAATTCCTGATTTTGCAATCAGGATTTGAAAACAAGTAGGAAACAACTATTTCCTATGGCAGCTCAGTTAAAAGTGAGCATAGGAAACCGTTGTTGGAACAGTACAGCATTGATTCATCAGTCCTGAAGTATATTGGGGCTTGACTAGAAAAGGTGGCTCTGAATTTCTTTGCAGAGTCAGTCATCCAAACTACTGACTAGTGCCCTATGGTTGCTCTTGTTTAAAGCCTCTGCTGTTTTCTGCTGGGGGAATTCTTAATGAAAAAATACCCGAAGACTTCACTGACGATTCAGAAACTGAAATGTTAAATAATGGATTTATTTGAGACCATTCTTTGATGTCATCTTAAGATACCATTTTAAATATTTTGAGGAGTGGTAATTCCGCTGAAAGTCAGAGAGTAGGTTTGAAATAAATATGGCATGGTGTCATGTCAGCAAGGGCACTATAACATTGCCATTATTTGTCATTAATGACTGTGAAGTATTTATAGATTTTTAGAATGAGCTTCTGGAAACATTCTCATGTAAATTTCTGAAATAATAGAAGATATGCTTTTGTCCGTTGTGAAAAAACTTACTGTGAGAGAAGTAGAAGAGAGGGTGCAAGTGGACCGATGGAACAGTGTCTGTGATCTTGTGTCTCAGTCACTCACAGCGTCAGGTGGATTGAGAGGGCAGTAACAAGGGCAAGGAAAATGATTATTTCTGCAATGTGAGGAAAAACACTAGGGGAAAAAGATGTTTGAAGCTTTGATTTGTTAATTACATTTATAGAAAGAAGCCATATTTTGTTGCTGAGAAAGGTCAGCATGATGAAACACTTTTTACATCAACTTTTTGAAAATGTGGTAAGCAAAAAAAAAAAAAAAATGCTGAAATCAGTAACTTCTAAATAACTTGTGTTCAAGATTCACATTAGGTCTGGTACCTATCAGTTCTCAGAGTCTGATACCATCTGTGTCAGCATCTAAGTCTGTATCTTAATGTAAGGATAATATTAAAGGGGAAAAAGTTAAATTATGTCACATTCACATGTACCTATACAATCTTTTTCAAAAGCAAAGCCACTGTATTTATGGCTAAAAACACTCAAGCATTTAGTAGTCATTTTCTTAAAATGTACGTTGTGCTAATCTACAGATGAGGCAGTAAGTTCATGATTCCTTCCCTGAGGATTCTGAATAACTTATAATAAGTATAAGTACACTCACACATGCCACAGATTGCAGAGGCAAATAAATTGTGCTGACAGGTGTTTTTGTTTGTTTGTTTTTGTTGTTTGTTGTACATAGATATAGTCATTGTATCAGCAACCACTGATTGGCATATGCATACTCAGTAAATGTTTCTGGAGATGATTTGATGTTAGATCTTTTTAGAGATTCTGTATATGCTGAAGTGCATACTATCGGGTATGGTTTTATGACAAAGACAACTTCCCTGAGTATGGAAAATCCTTAATAGAAAAGATGTGGAGTGATTTTTTTACTTTAATATAGTTTACATATGCATCTTATACGTGTGCAGATATGCTTAAAAACTACCATCACTAAGGTCAACAGTATCAACAATGACCACATCCCCATGGTCAGCCTTCAGTCTTGTCCTCTTGTCGGCAGTTGACACTACACACAGTCCACCACGGATGCTTTTTCCTCCCTTTGATTCCCAGATTCTGCCTTGTCTTGCTCCTCCACATGGACTTTTCTTCCTCAGGTTTGTTAGCAAGCTCTTCTTTCCCTGCCTAACCAGAAATGTTGATTTTTTGTAGATTTCTATCTAGGATCTTCTCTACCCCTTACTCTTCAGCCTTTGGGTAGGCTCAGTCAGTCATTGTTCCACAAAAAGAACATGGAGTCCTTACTCTCTGAGGACAACCTATCTTTTAAGTTACATTGCAGCCTTTTTCTTGTTGAACATGTTTTTCAAGTTTGCTCTGTCCAATGGTCCCTGGATTTTTCAGTTCACTAGGCCTTTATTCATTCATTGTCTCTATTGTGCATATTAAAAGTTGTAATCAGTCACTTAATTGTATCTTTTAACATGGTAGATTTTTAAAGCTATTCATTTTCCGTGCCACATTGTTGGTTGCTTACAAGATATTTCAACTCTTTGTCCTAGAATCATTAACACTTAATCTCAGGTTACAGACTCTCGATGATTTGGACCATTTTCCATGGTTGTCTCTAAGGTACAGCTCCTTGAGTTTTGGATCTCAGTGTGTTTGCCATCATCTGCAGTTGGCATAATTTTTTCTTGACCCACCTCCAATTTTACCTTGCTCCAGTACCCCAAACAAAAAAGTAAATTGTAGAAGACTAATTATCATCACTATGCTTTAAATTATTTTCCAAGGTATTTTTAATTATTTTCCAAAGTATTTATGTCCTCACATTTTCTCAGTTTAGCTGTAACTTTATTTGGACAGCACAGGTTGTAAGGTGTGCATCAATTCGTTAATTCCTATCTGTAGTGTGAATCATGGCTTCAAAGAATGAACCTTATCTAGTTAGGAAATATCTTCCAAAACATAAATGATTCATTTGTCAGCAAAGATAGTATCATAAAAGAAAATATAACATTAAACAGCTCTCAAATATTTCCCCTAAATAATGAGAATATTAGAAGGAGTTACTTCAGGTTAAATATTGTGACTCAAGGCCAGGCACAGTGGCTCACACCTGTAATCCTAGCACTTTGGGAGGCTGAGGTGGGTGGATCACAAGGTCAGGAGTTCAAGATCAGCCTGACCAAGATGGTGAAACCTCATCTCTACTAAAAATCCAAAACAATTAGCTGGGCGTGGTGGCAGGCACCTGTAATCCCAGCTACTCAGGAGGCTGAGGCAGAGAATCGCTTGAACTTGGGAGGTGGAGGTTACAGTGAGCTAAGGTCGCACCACTGCACTCCAGCCTGGGCGACAGAGCGAGACTCCATCTCAAAAAAAAAAAAAAAGAAAATTGTGACTCAAAATATAAGCTTTTCAAAACGAAAGGAAACTAAGCAGAGAGCTTTTTAAAGTATATTTTAAGTGTATTGAAAATAATAATTTCAGTAAAACAGTTGTTAAAGGTTGATTTATGTTTGTTAAATGTATTTTTTAAAATATTGATGGTTTCCAAATCCTTCTGTTTCTTAGATTTAGTGTTCTGTATATAAAAGAGTGTATATTTGAATCTTAATAATTATTTATCTTAATGATATAATGTGGCTATTCCCAACCTATACACTGCAGACACCAGGAGATCCAGAATTCTTACGAGAAATGTTGAAATCCGTATGCACACAAAGTTCTGTTTACTGTATACAGCAAACAAACAATATGGCTATTGTGGTACTATTTTAAATTATTTTTTAAAAAACGCTTTCTTCTGCTTACCATTGTTTTACAAATTAAAAGCCATACAGAAAAATATAATACAGAATGGTAGAATTACCTATAGGTTCACTATTATGACAGCCACCATTAAGAACTATAGATCTAGCTGGGTGTCGTGGCACATGCCTGTAGTCCCAGCCCCTCGAGAGGCTGAGGTGGAGGATCCCAGGAGCCCAGGAGTTCTAATTCAGCCTGGGCAACATAGCAAGACCTTGTCTTTTTTAAAAAATAAAAATTAAAAAAACAATTATAGATTGAATGATAATACTAATTAATCATAGCCAGAATTTAAATAACACTATTTGTCAGACACTGTTATAAGTGTTCTTGAATAAATTGAGTCATTTAATCTAAAACTATGTAATATGGTGAGACCTTTGCTATCACTACCTAACAGATAAGGAAATTGTGGCACACAGTTAATAAACCTGACATAAATGGCTCCTGGTTTTTCCTATGGGTAGACTATAATTCTTTTATCTACAAAAATAGGAACATGTCATCCTCTATATATTGTTCTGCACCTATCATGTCCAAAATAAATTCCTCATAACTCTCCAAACTGCTCTTCCCCCCATCTTAGATATCAGTTAATAGTGTCGCCATCCAGTATTTCTGCAAGTCCTGTTGGTACTGTCTACTTTAAAAAAATTTTTCTGAATTAGCCACTTCTCACTGTCTTTACTACTTTCACCCTACTTCACACCATTATTATCTCCTGCCTGGACAATTGCAGAAGCTTCTTTAGCTGGTCTGCCCATGTCCAAGGTCACCCACATCTGCAGTCCATTCTCCACCCAACAGCCACAGTAAGATTTTAAAATGTTAATCAGATCATGTGACCTGACTCCTTAAAACATTCCGGAGTTCACAGCACTGTGATGGCATGCAGGATAATAGTCTGCCTCTTTAGCCTTCCAAAGCCATGGGATCCAGCCCCAGCATCTTCTTGGACCTCATATCCTACACCCTCTCATCTTTTCTTCCTTGTTGTGGACTACATTTTGGCCCCATTGCCCTCATTTTTTCTCTCTGGAATGTGTTGCATTCATTCCTGTCTCAGAGACTTTGCACTTGCCTTTACCTTTCTTTAGCATCTTCACGTGGCTGACTACTCTGTCATTTCAGTATCACCAAAGAAAGAGACCTTCTGGGCCAGGCGCGGTGGTTTACACCTGCAATCCCAGCATGTTGGGAGGCCGAGGTCAGCAGATCACAAGGTCAAGAGATCGAGACCATCCTGGTCAACGTGGTGAAACCCCATCTCTACTAAAAATACAAAAATTAGCTGGGCGTGGCGGCAGGTGCCTGTAGTCCCAGCTGCTCTAGAGGCTGAGGCAGGAGAATCACTTGAACCTGGAAGGTGGAGGTTGCGGTGAGCTGAGATCACACCACTGCACTACAGCCTGCAACAGAGCGAGACTCTGTCTCAAAAAAAAAAAAAAAAAAGAGGCCTTCCGAAGCTGTCTAATGGATCCTGTCTCCCCCACCCTCCCTGCCTGATCTCAATGTCTGTCATTTTCTTCATAGTACTTCCCTCTATCTGAAATTATTTGTTTACTTCTGTACTGTCTCTCTGTTCGCCATGACTATAGAAGTTTGATGAGGATAAAGACTTTCTCCTTCTAGTTTTTTCTGAGTGCCTAGAACAGTGGGGCCCACAGTAGACTTTCAATACTTGGCCTAGTTAATGAATAATTTAAACACACCAGCATGTTTAGATCAGTATGTGAGGATTTTTCTTGATCTGCTGTTTATATGGTCCTCCCACTTCTCACTGTGCTCTAAGATGGGTGAATGAATGTTTGAATTGATTACATATGGGAAAACAAAACACTCTAGCTGGTGGTGGTGGTGGTGGTAGAAGCTTTTATCTGATTAAGTAATAGTATAAAAGATAGGTGTGTTTAATTCATATTGAGTGAGTTTAAAAAATAAGACTATTTTTTATATGAAGAATTTCTAATCACTGAAAGTGGATCAGTCACTACTGTGTTGTTATGAAATTACTGTAAGGATGGGAAAGATAGTTTTACATATGATAATTCCTGGCAGTGCCTTAGAGATTCTCAATGAGCCAATTTCTCCAGGCATTTTTTGCTTTGTAAAAAATCATTTTTTTTCTTACATAGCTTATTGTTACTTCTCCCCAAGCACCATCTTTTTGGGAAAAACATAATGCACTAAGTGTTTTTGATGATTGACTGGTGTATTTCCTCCCAACAGTCACCAAAATCAGTATAAACCTTTGGTTAATCTTTTCTATCTCTTTACTGAGTCATTAGAACGAGTATATTTAGTATTGAAAATAGTTGCAGCTTGCTTGTGTTTCCCTAAGAGAAATACTGTCTTTACAAATGGAAATATAATGTTCACTCATTTCTGCCTGTATAATATTTTAACAGTTGTATGAAATCCTCTGAACTACCTTTGCTGATGATAAACTTCTTTCTGTGAACAATGTTTCTTTGATTATTAACCCCCAAAATGATGAGTTTGGGTAGTTTTTTCTAACTCTTCAATATTAAAATGGTTTGGAGGGATGTAGAATACCATCTATTGCTTACATTTATTCAGACATTTTAACCCAAATCAGCAACACAGATACTATATCAATGTAAAAAAGATTTTAAGTGTTATATAATTAGCTGATTTAGAAAGAATAATATTTTGTTACTTTTTTTATGTTTGATCCAGATCAAACAATGTTTACTGGTTTTCAGAATACGTTGTTTTTCATTTGAGTTTGCAACTCAGTTTGAATTAAACTTGATCAGGACATGCTATTCCATTTATTTTTATACTTTTATCTTGAAAGGATATCTTGAAAAGGATCTTAGCTATCATCTGTTGAACCTCTTTTTGCTGAGAATTATGGCCCAGAGAGGAGAGGTGATTTTTGCAAAGGTTTCACCAGTTAATGGTGGAGCCAGAACTAGAGCCCAGGCCTCCTTACTGAGCCTCCATTCCTGTCTTTGATCCCTGCGTGTTTGGCCCTCAGTTTGGGCTTTACATCCTATGTGTAGATGTTTGGTAAATTTATTATACTCTAAAGTTGAATTTTGACATACAAATCACTAAACATGCTTTGTATTTTAAAGACATTCAGTGTCTAAGAAGAAAGTGAGTTCAAGATCTGCGAGCCCTCTCTCCCTCTCTCTTTTGTGATGTGTATAATCTAAGTGTGTTTCTTCAAACTGGATGCATGCAATTTTCCAACCATGTGCCATCTTTTGGTTTCAAAGATAAACACATGATAGTGTTTCAATAGAGACTAGAGTTTTCCAAACCCATCTATTTTTGCGGCCTGTCTCTTGTGTTAATAATGCATATATTTGCAAGACAGCTGGCTGAGCTTTTGACAATAGTCTGTTCCTGGATTCTTTTTTTCCTCTGTGCAAAGCTAAATGAACCATATGGGAATTGAGCTGATAACCTTGGCCTCATTAATTTACCTTCTGTAAAATTGCCTTTTGTAAATTATGTTCTACTGTAATGAGATTAGGAGTGCGATTTCATTCACTCAATAAATAGTACCAACACTGGACTAATGGCATTGGGAACACAGAGATGTATACAATAAAATTTTTGCCCTCAAAGGATTAGGATAAGTGCACAGGTCACTAATATAAGAGCAAGAGTGGTAACTGCTGAAGGAGAAGGATTAGCAAAATGTGAAGGAGTTAGGAGAAGGGAGAGTGGTACTTCGTGCTGGGGGAACATCAGGACCCTTTAATGATGGACAGGGTTCCCAGTGGGAGTGAGGGAGAGGAAATGCTAGGTCCTGTAATTGGTGGTTGACCAGAACACTTCAACAGGGATGTTGGCATGTGCTAAGCATAAGGTTAAGCATTATGATTAGACCCTGAAGGAGAAGGCTGATAGTAGGGAGAAAGATTTTAAGTATCCTACTAAGGTTTTTATTTGTAGTGGCATTCAGAAGGGATGATTGAAGATTTCTAAGCATAGAAGTAATACAGTCAGAACCTTTATCTTCAGATTCATTTGTCAGCAGTCACTGTAGAATGAACTGGAAGGAAAAGCTAGAGTTATGGAAGAACCCTTGGGAAGTAACAAGGGTCTGAACCAGTGTTACCAACAGTGGGATGCAGAGAAGCTATGTGAGAGTTTGCAAAACTGGACTGAGCAGGATGTGGTGGTCACTGATTAGATTAGATAGTTGAGGGAAGAGTACAAGGTTTGAACCTGGGTAACTAGCAGATGGCAGTACTCTTTCACAACGTCAAAATCTGGAAAAAGAAAGTAAATATTGTTTTGAGCATGGTATTCTCAAGAAGCTAATAAAGCAGACTTGAAATTGGAACATGGGGGAGAGGTTGGAGCTGGCTGTAAAGATTTGGAAAGTCATTCACCAAGCGATCTGTTTGAAGCTAGGATTGTGGATGAGATCATTAAGGGATAGAGTATAGAAATAAGAAAAAAGGAATGAATGAATAAGGGTCATTCTGGCAGGGGCTGGCAGGGAATAAGGGTGGTTGGGGCGGGGAACGGAGCCAAGAGAAACCAGAAGATCAGCTAGGAAGCTTCTGCAGAACCCCAGGTAAGAGGTGTTGACAGCTCAAAGTAGATGGTGCTGGAGGAGTTTTTGGAGATTGATCAGAATCTGAATACATTCTGTGGATAAAATGAATAAAATTTAACAGATTCAGGGCTGGGAGTGTTGTGTGAGAGAAAGAGAAGAGTCAGAGATGAGTCCGTGCTTTTTAGCCCAAGCAACTGGAAGGAAAGAATTATTGTATTAGTTTGCTAGGGATGCCATAACAAAGTACTACAGACCAGGTGGCTTAAGCTATGGAAATTTATTGTCTCTCAGTTTTGGAGGCTAGAGATTGAAGATCGGTTGATGTGTTCCTTCTGAGGGCAGTGATGAAGAATCCCATTTCTCTCACCTAGCTTCCAGTGGTCTGCTGACAATTGTTGGTGTCCCTTGGCATGCAGAAGCATCCCCTAATCTCTGCCTTAATCTAAACATGGTGTCCTCCTCATACAGGTGTCTGTGTTCCAATTTCTCCTGCATATAATAACATCAGTCCTATTGGATTCGGGGTCCACCCTATTCCAGTATGACCTCATCTTAACTAATTACATCTGTACAACCCTAATCTCAAAAGTCACATTACAAGATACTAAGGGCTAGGACTTCAACATACGAGTTTTGGGGGGACACAATTCCACCCATAGTAGTTGCCATTAACTGAGAAGAGGATATCTGTGAAATGAACATGTTTGGAGGCAGGGAAAGATCCGCAAAGTTTTGCCCATGTTAAAGTTGAGGTGCGTGTTAGACACCCAAGTGGAGATACCAAGTGGGCAGTTGGATAAATGGGTCTGAAATTCCAGGGAGGGGTCTGGGCTAGAGATAAATATTTGGAAGTCGCCAGCATATTGGTGATACTGAAAGCCAAGAGACTAGATGAGATCACCAAGAAAGTAAGTTGGGATAGAAAAAGAGGAGAGTTCCAAAGACTGAAGCTGAGATCCCAATAAAATAGTACTGGGATCAAGGCCCACAGAAATGTTGAATAAAAATCCCATGTATGCTTGTAGTTGTGAAAAAGCAATTACGTTTTCATGATGATTTTAAGTTATGTTCTAAATATTTACAAAGCCGTGGCACTTTCTTGTGAAGTGTAAGACAAGTCACACAGGGTATGGATTGAGTTTTACTAGCTAATACGTTGAAGAAGTTACTGGTGCTGAAATGGAATGTTTTGAATGCCATAAAGAAGTCAAAGGATACCAGTAAAAATAATAAAGAGCACTTTTCTCAGAAGGAGAAACAACTTTGGGGAACATTATTTCAGTCCTTGATTTAAGAAGTCATTTTCTAGAACGGCAGTCATGCTCTAAGCAGCTGTATAGCTTGTTCTTTCATTTGTTTTTGGTGAGAGCATACTTCGAAATACTTTAAACAAATATTAAAGCAATATTATCACATTTTAGCAGACTTGAAAAATAGAGAAATCTTCACTGTAACGAAACCATTTTAGCCTTTTCATTGTCATTTTTCCATGTTTCTGCTGTTTGGCATGGAGGCAAAAGCTTTGACAGCAAGGCAATAAAAGTGACAAAGAGCAACTCTATCCAGAGTTTTCTGAGCCCATCCAGATCCCATTTCTCTGAGCCACTGCACACTCTTCCGCCTCTGCCCCCTTTCTTACTCTGGCTCTCACCTAGTCATGCTTCGAAACTCAGGTTAGCTGACACATTTGGGGAAGTGTTTTGTAATTCCTTTATTCACAATGTGCTTCCCCCGTTACCCTGCACCATAGCGCTTACCATAATGCACCATAGCACTTTCCCCAGTTCTACTTTATGAAGTTTTGCTACTGGATCTTCATAATGGTTTATGCCCCCACCAACTTGGAGGGCAGAGACTGGATTTTTGTATTATTTTCCCTTGGCATCTTGCACAGGACCTGCAGGTAAATATTCAAGAAATGTATGTGGACTGCAAATTGAAAAATCAATGTGTTTGCCTGCCTGGTACATATCTAAACTGTCACTGAACTGTGATTCCTTATCAGAAGTTAAAACATTTTATTTAGGGCGTGTCATCAAGTAACACAATATATCAAGATATATTATATCAAGATATAATATATCTTGAGAAGATGCCCCTTAAAAAGTATTCATACAGATTGTTGCCTAAAGGGTTACATTTGTCCCTAAAAACTGTTTCCCAAAGAGCCCTTCAGTTTCTTACCATGAAACATACCTGAGATATTTACCCTGTTTGGCTTTTTGTTTTATTATTGGCTGTGTCCCTTCAAATTAGTAACCAAAATGAAGTAATTAGAACACACCTATATAAGATAACACGAAAAAATGCGGGAGCTTAGAGGGATAAAACTGCTGGCAGTTGAGACAAGATAAATTTTTTTTTAAATTAGTGGATTATTTTGGAAAGGGGAGGTTTAAAAATTTTTTGGCATAATTGAGATATTATATATCTCAATTATTATATATATATAATTATTATATATATGTGAGTCTGAAGAGTGTTGAGTAATATTATTATTGCTCTTTGATGCAGAAACAAAAGGACAGCAAATACGTCCCTGATGACTTGGTTCAAGATTCTTTGCATTGCCCACTTAAAGTGCACATAATGTGGTTTTCTGGTAAACCTTCTCCAAAAATAGGAAAAGAAGGAAAGAGGTTTACATTTGGTTATTTCTTATTTCTCAGTACCGAGAAGAGGCTTTGCTATACAATAGCCTTGATAGCATTGCTCCATTCATATCAGGTTTTACCTTTATTTTGCTGAGTCATGTAGTATGTGACCATTACATACTGAATTCTTGTCTGGAACCATGATTATTGACAAATTTTGAGCTAAGCTGTGCAGCATGTTAAATGTACCTTTACAGTGTAGTTATTTAAATCTCAATTTCTTTCCCCAGCTCTACTTTACGAAGTGTTTCTACTGGATCTTCAAGACCTTCAAAAATATGTTTGGTGTGTGGGGATGAGGCTTCAGGATGTCATTATGGGGTAGTCACCTGTGGCAGCTGCAAAGTTTTCTTCAAAAGAGCAGTGGAAGGTAAATGTTCATGTGGGTGTTCCTTTTACGTATTTTTTCCTAGTGTGTAGTTTACTTGTACAGCTAATGCTATAGCATTATTGGGAATTCTTCAAAAAGAATTTTGATTTCATCTGTCAGTGATAAACGGTAATAGTGCCTTATATAAAAACCACCTGGAGATTTTCCACAGAGCAATATTTAATGAGCAAAATTTGAAATTCTGAGCAAGGATCAACCAAAGAGGTTTTTTTGTTGTTTGTCACAGTTTGTTTTTCAGTAAGACTCAGAAAAATAATTCCGTGTCATCGTAAATTTAATTTGTGTGATCTGGAATAGCAGTTTTACTAGGCACACACAGAATACATGATTTCTGCCTTTTCTGGGTTTCCGTATGAATATGTGTTTGTGGCAAATTAAAACATTAATATCAGAATCAAGTCTGTGATTTGTGTTCCATACAGAATAATTTCATTTACCAGCTGGTTCAAGCCCCAGGTCCCTGTGTGAGTCCCGCCTTTATTCCTCCTGAAAGTTTCCAAATGAGCATGTTAAATGAAAAACCTGACTGAGATTCACTATGCATAGTTAGGCTAGCTTTTGCTTCTGACCCAAGATTGTACTCCTTAAGGAGAAATTATCTTTAATTTATTTTTACCTTTCCCCATCCTCACTTATAAGCAGTTAGTTACCATCAGACTTAGACCAGATGGTTTTATTGATATTGAAAACTGTGTCTGGTGAAAGTGTAGAATTCTTGAGATTAGTAAAAGATTCATCGTGTGATAGACAATTACATTCACTAAGGGGCTCTGCATGAAGACTCCCTAAGGTTTATTTCTCAGGGAAGTTTTCTTAGAGATGATTTGGTGCTTCAGAGGCTTAAACATGAGTGACTTGAATGTTTTCCCTCTGTTTTGCCAGAGATCACAAGGTCATATCTTTAGTTGTGGAATGAAAAAGTTAACCAAGTAATTATTCTTTCTCTTGAGATTGATTTTTGCCTTAATTGATATTACATGATTTTTACATTATTTACACTATTAATTATTTGGTGGTCCTCAAACCTAGCATTGAATTGGTAGAAGGAGCTCAGTAATTCTTTCTCAGGATTATGAGCTCTTGGTTACAGGTGATAGAAAATTCCGCAAACTGACTGAAGCAGCATTGGAAATGCATTGGCCCACATACTGGAAAGTCCTAGTGTATGCTTGGCTTCAGGCAAGCCATGGTCTTAAGCCAGGTTGTTAGAACTCAGTCCCGCTCGCTCAGTTGCTTGGTTTTGTTCTGGCTCTGTTCTCATGCACGTTCTCTCGTGGTGCTGAGACGGCTACCAGACCTCCCTTAAAAAGAGGTTTTCTGTTCCTAGCAATTCCTATAAAAGCTCCCAGTGGAATCTCCTCAGATTGAACTTGGCTCACGTGCCCACCTCTGCCCCAGTGCCTGTGGCTGGAAAATGTAGCAATTGGATAGGCTGGTTCTGGCTGGAGTTGGACAACCTCAACCATCTAGACCGAGAATGGGGAAGGACGTTTCCCTTAGGAAAATGTGGGTTCTGTTACCAGAAGGCCAATTTTTCAGAAAGTAGGAAAAATAAATTTGCACACTACTGAAGTCAGTTTGCTTTTGTAAGGCTTCTCCTGCCTCCTTCTCTCTTTCCTTAATTATACGATTGGTTCAGTAGAAGATAAATAGGTGAAATTTACATCTGGCACCTTTCTCAGGCCACTTTGTGCTTTCTAATATAAGAATCTGCCTTTCTGACTCACTTAATTAGTAAACAAAGTAAGTAGTATGTCAAAATAAAGTGACGTGGAGAAGGGCATTTTGGAGCAGGCAGTTGGCCAGCTGGCCCTACCTATAGATCTACCTTCATGTCAGAACCCACATTTTGGCTCTTTGTAGAACCTGCCCCTTCTCTACTTCTGAAGCAAAAGGTTTTCTAGAAGTTCTTGCTTAGTTTTTCTTGTTTTAAGTAGTTTCTGTGGAATTACCTAGGGAATTGTTTTTATAACTCAGTTATAAACATACAAAAACCTAAATGCAGGTGTAACTTTTTCCTTCACTGGAAAGCTGATGGTCCATGGATAATGAAACTTGGTAAATGCCTTTATATATACATATATACTTTAAATTCTAGGGTACATGTGGACAACGTGCAGGTTTGTTACATATGTATACATGTGCCATGTTGGTGTGCTGCACCCATTAACTGGTCATTTACATTAGGTATATCTCCTAATGCTACCCTCCCCCCTGTCCCCTCCCCACAATAGGCCCTGGTGTGTGATGTTCCCCTTCCTGTGTCCAGGTGATCTAATTGTTCAATTCCCACCTATGAGTGAGAACATGCGGTGTTTGGTTTTCTGTTCTTGCGATAGTTTGCTGAGAATGATAGTTTCCAGCTGCATCCATGTCCCTACAAAGGACATGAACTCATCCTTTTTTTATGGCTGCATAGTATTTCATGGTGTATATGTGCCACATTTTCTTAATCCAGTCTGTCACTGATGGACATTTGGGTTGATTTACAGTAGTCTTTGCTATTGTGAATAGTGCCACAATAAACATATGTGTGCATATGTCTTTATAGCAGCATGACTTATAATCCTTTGGGTATCTCCCCAGTAATGGGATGGCTGGGTCAAATGGTATTTCTAGTTCTAGATCCTTGAGGAATCACCACACTGTTTTCCCCAATGGTTGAATTAGTGTACAGTCCCACCAACAGTGTAAAAGTGTTCCTATTTCTCCACCTCCTCTCCAGCACCTGTTGTTTCCTGACTTTTTAATGATTGCCATTCTAACTGGTGTGAGATGGTATCTCATTGTGGTTTTGATTTGCATTTCTCTGATGGCGAGTGATGATGAGCATTTTTTTCATGTGTCTATTGGCTGCATGAATGTCTTCTTAAGACTTGTATTAATATAGTTTATTTTGTATTGATTTGGGAGTTAGACTTTAATCATTCACCTGCTTGAAACAATGCTGTAAATTTAAAATCTAAATTTCGTGAGAGTAAAGACCTATTTGTTTTTGTGTTTTTGTTATGTTTTGTTAGTTTACTCTTTTATCCTGTGTGTGTGAGAGAGATTAAATATGTGAAAAAGATGGCTATCTTTATATAAAATATTTTTGAATTAACAAGAGATTATTTTTATAAAGCTTTATAATATTTGTAAAACTCATTTCACAAAATGATGGTATATAGGTGTCGTTGTATTTTCCTTTTGTAGATGAAAACATTTAGGATCGGACTTAGTCACCCAATCTATTCCTAATCCCAAGGCCAAAGTTAGACCCTTACTCAAGTCATAGGACTCCAAACCTATACCTAAGCTAAAGTATGGATTCTCTATCTCATAATATAGCCTTGCTATTTTGCCATATCAGTTCTTGAGTTCGTGAAAATTATACCCTATATGTTAGTCTATTCATGCCTCATTGACTCTAATAAAGGAAGTGATCTAAGCACTAAGAAGGCACAGTTTAGTACTCTTAGTCTGTATGTATATATGTGACTTTGTATGTATATACATATACATATGTATGGATGTATATTTAAATACTTAACTAAGTTTGTTTTCCAATGTCCCTTGACATCCCTGATCCCCTCCTTAGATTACAGAAGCAGAGAATTCTGGGCAAGGTGGGTAGAGGGAGCTAATTTGAGGGAAGTCATTTAAAGCTAAAAGGAAATAGTGGCACCAGGAACAGAACATGAAGATAATCCCTAGAGAGCAGACAAGAGGAAAAACACACCAGTCTTGAGTTTTGAGTTGATGTCCTTAAGGCTTTATGCTCTAGAGTGCATCACCCTAAAACTTGCTATGGTAGTGACTGTGTATGCAGACTGTAAATTATGTTTTTAAAGTATGAATTTGTGTGTGTGTGCTCTGTTTAATGGGATGTATGTGTGTTCTTATCTTCTTCTTAAACATTTAATATAAAAACACTTAGAACTCTCTTCCAAAATAACTTGTTAGCCAATAATGTCAGTTAATAGCCATATTATTATACCTTACAAATGATTTATACATTTATTTTTAAATATGAATCACTATTTGCCTTGAAGATTTTCAGAACCTTTCTGTCTTAAAAATAATAATAATAACTTTTAAAAAGGGTTCTCCCTTGTGGTGGAAGCTAGATTGGCTTCAAGGGTCAGAAACTTAGTTTTAATTTTTTACGTCACTCACTAGGTATGAGATTAAGGCAAGTTATTTAAAACTTCTCTGGGCCTCAGTTTCTTTGTCTATAAATGGAGAAGTAGTGTTGCCCTACCTGAACATTGCTATGAAAAATTACCTGAAAACATGTTTGTACATATTTTATAAATTATAAAGCAGCACCAAAATATTAGATTATTACTATCCTCTACAAACAAATGCCAAAGTTCCTGGTAATGTTCATGTAGAGAGATGATATAAATGATACAATCACGTTGCATTGTTAGGTCTTCATTTTTCAGCCCTTCATTTTCCTTTGCTAGATCTTCATTCTTCCTGTAATGTTATTTTGTCCTGAGAGCTGCCCTTTCAGGTGGCAAGATCCTTCTAAACCAGCAGTTCTCAAAGGCTGTGTGTGGGGAATGGGGATGTGTGGAAATTTCCTAGAGGGGCTTTTCCGACGCGGACTGAACTGTTGAGATTTACTCCTGTCATAAGCCTCTGTGGCAGTCCGACCATTGGGAGTCTCACAGTTGAGAAAATACTGAGAGCCATCAACCAGGCTTTACCTCTTCTGTTAGAAGTTTTTAGAGAAGGCAGAGTCTTATCTCCACAATCTAGCAAGGATATTTAGTAGCTACCAAATAAATGTTTAAATGTACCCATGTAGCATAAGAGCAATCAAGGTTGAATGACTTCCCCCTCCCCGGTAAATTGCCATTAGTTCCATCTCATCTGTGTTTTTTACTTTGTGATTCCTCAATGAACACAGTTGACTAGATTCAGCATACTATTTTATAACCTAATTTCCTTTTTGAATACTCAGTATGTATGCAGTGTCTGGAAGACACAGCTACCACAAATCACTAAATAGTTGTATGGCTGTAAAAAAGGAAGAGAGTTGATTATTATGTAAAGTCAACTGAATTTAAAATTTTAAAACAGACCTAACAGTCCATATTTTGGTAAGGTCAGCCAAATTGTATGATGTTAGTTTCCACACTCACACATTTCCCTTGAAGGAAGAGACTTAGGTCTATATCTTGAAATTAAATAGCTTTAAAAGATACAGTTATAAGTTAATCTTGGGGTTTTTCAAATAGGCAATATTTTAAGACAGCCAAGCCTGTGAATGAGTACCTCATTTCTTTCCCATGTAGTTCAGTTCACAGCATACATTTTAAAGATCTTTAAATGTATTGATTGTGTATTCTATGGGAGAAAATATTTTTAAGGAAATGTAGTGGTTGATGAATCATTAGTTTTCTTTGATTCTCCAAAATTAATAAGTAAGCTGAACAGTTCCAGAGGAAAGTGTGTTTCACTGTGTCATACACCACGTTATCCCTGTCAATGCTGTGTGTGCACACACTCATGAGCAAGAGGGAAGAACAAGCGAGGGTACCAGCAGGTGGGAGGTGTGTGTTGTGGGGGCAGTGAGCATTTGTGCCACAAAACAGAGAACTTAATTGTAGTGGACACAAGCTAAATCAGAATGTTATTAATATTACATAATAATTCAAATATAGCTATCTCCTTATAGCTGGCAATGTACAGTTAACTGATAAAGCAGGGGAATAATTTAAATTACATTTATTAGATGTTTTTAATTAATGATTTTGAGACAGTCCCTGGTGTCTTCATGAATCACGTACAGGAAGCTCATGAGCATCTGAGCCCATTGTCACAACTACAGTATTTGCTGTGTCAGATATAGGAAACCAAGGACTGTCTGCTTACTGTTTTCTCATGAAACATCTTAAAGTTTTTTTTCCTTTTCACCTTTTTCAGAATTTAGGAATCAGGTAACCTGACTCTAATTATTTACTGTAAGAGGCTAAATAAATGCCTACCCAGTAGGTTATATCTATGATTTTAATGAACACTCCTTTCCTCCTTCCATAAGCATAAGACTGTAGTGCTAATGGCAAATGTTTGCCCAGATTTTTGATATCCCTTCAGTTGGTTGCTGTGGGAATACATAAAGCCGTGACATTTAGGCCACCCTGAAAAGTCAGGGAAGGTTTCTCCAAGAATTGACCCCCACACTGACTCTTGAGAGATCAGACTCGGCCTTGCTCAGAGGGCATAAGAACAGGCTGTTGTTGCACAGGGCACCAGAAGCAATTTTGTGTTACCACTGTATAAACTTTCAGATGTGAAGTGATAGGAAGTGAGGTTAAATGAGCAGATTGGGACCAGGTCTTGGACTCCAAGGAAGGCCTAAATTCATCCTTAAGCAAAGGAGAACCTCTGAATGTTTTCATGCAGCAGAACGGTAAGCTCAGTTTTGCATTTAAGATCTGGCTGTTGTGAGGTATACTTATTTAAATGGTGGCTGTTTTCATCAGTTGAGCTAGAAATGACCTAGGGTGGACCTAGACCAGCACTCTCAGGGATTGAGAGGATGGGCAGATAATAAGACCATCTGAAAAGTAACATGGGCAGTTCTATATTGGAAGAGAAGCAGCAAAGGTCTAGGATGACTCCCCAGGCTTGGCTGCTAATGCCATTCACTGCGATAAGGAATACTGGAGCGGGGACAGCTTTGAGGGTAAGGGGTGAAAGGTTCATTTACTAAGCAAACATTTACTCAATACCTACTAAATGCCAGGTACCTTTCTAAGCATAGCTGGAGACATCTTGGACAACGATCCCTGCCCTGGTAGAGCTTACATTCTAGTGAGGGGTGATGAAAAGATTAAGCATAACAAATGAGTTCTTTATGTAATATATGAAAAGGTGATTGGTTATGGGGGAAAAACCATTGCTAGGTTTTTTTTAAAGGGGAGTTGGATGAGTTTTGGTTTAAGGCAAGTTTGAAATACCTGTGGGACATTCAGGTACATCTAAGAGGTAGTTGGATATCTAATTTTGAAGCTTGGGATACAAGGCAAGATTAAAAATAAGGACTTCAGAATCATCATCCGTGAAAGTGGATGCAGATGGCCAAGAAATCAGTATTCAGAGAGACAGAGTAGGCCAAGGTTAGAACCCTAAAGAACATAAGTCTAGGACATTGAGTGCATGCGTGGCCCACGTGTGTGAATAACTGGTCTCTCTTCTTCCATTTCCAGCTTGCACACAGAAAAGTCTTAGTTACTTTGTCTCTGATTATTCACCATTTTTGCTGAACTTCAGACATTATTGAATCTATGCAGTTTTCAATCCTAGGTTTGGTTCTTTATCATTATGCCTTGGTTATTATGAAGGTTAATCAGCCCAGAGCCCCAAACCAAACATGATATTGAGGGAATCTGGTTTGCTGACCAGGGCAGAGGCAACACCCAGCATACAGCAGGTGCTCCAAGAACATTGGTTGATGTGTTGTTGGTAAGTACTTATGTGAGTGGGGTTCGCCCTTGTTTCTGTCACCATGCCACTTGTTTCTCCAAAGTGGAAAGTATGTTGAAGTAATTTATTAGAAAATGATTTGAAATATAAATGTGTGAGCCAAAAGTAAATTAGTGTTATCCAAAGACAGCTGCTTGTAGCCTAAATTTTAAATCAAGGTGCACTTCACATGGCAAATTTGAAAACTCTAAGTAAGGAGCACAGTATGTAATTTTGGAAGTTATTTCCCAAGTTTATGTGTTTGTTTACGACCCATCTTGTTTCAGAAAATAATCCAAGGTAGCTCACAGATTTCCGAGAGTTAAAGATGAAATTTAAGTGAAACAAAAATACAACAGAGAGGGGAGATTAGAGCAAGAGAGGGAAAAATTGAGCCAAGCATGGAGATGATATAAAGAATATATGCCTCAAGGCCTTTGTTGAGGCTGGCCACTTATTTGGCACTCAGCTTTCTAGCAGCCAACCCAAAGCCAATGAACAGTCCGTCACCTGACTCATGATGTTCTTAAAAACTAGTTTAGGGAATTGCCTGTTTATAAGAAAATTTTCATGAGCTACTTTGGTTTTAATGTGCCTACTCTTTTCATCTGATTTGTATCCTAAGAATTAAAAAGTAACTCTCCCATTGGTACTAATAGAATAGTTTGTTATAGACTTAAGTAGTAGTTCTGAGAAAATATTTAGTTCTGTGTCCCACCTGGTCCTATAAGAATAGCTACTGAGTACTTATTAGGTGCAGGCTCTGTGCCAAGTACTTCATATTTTATCTCATTATTTCTTATAATAGCCTTCTTAAGCCAAAGTTTTGTGAGTTTGGAAAGGTAATATCGTTGAATCTAAACTCGCTCAGCAATTGTTGTCACAGGAAAAACATTGACTATTTCTTAACAAGGCTTAAAGGTATGATACTTTAATTCTTAAAAATAATAAATATTTATTGAGGACTTTGTGCTCTTTATGCTAGGAGCATGATTGTCTATTTGCATTTTAATCCTCTTGATAATTCTGTCAAATGTGTGGGGCTATTATCTATCCTCATTTTAGAGATCCGTCCACTGAGGCATGCATGTAGCAAATAACTTGTCCAAGGTCACCCAGTAATAAGGAAGAGCCTCCGTTGGGATTTGAACCCAGGCAGCCCAGGCCTTCTGATTCTATGTACTTAACACATCAGCCATATTGCCTTTCACAGAGTAATATCACATTTTACCCAACTATTTTTACCCATCAAAAAGTAGGGCAACAGCTCTGGCTTTAGAATACTCAGGAAGAGCACATTATAATTTAACAGTTATCTTGCTATACTCTAAATAATTAACTCTTACCCATTCCAAGTTGAAACCTTAATTTGAATTTCTGTTGCCTTAATGGGAAAGAAATTGGGTAATCTCTATTTTTTCTTAAGGAATGAGCTTCATATGTAAAAAAAAAAATTACCATTACTATCCTGAAGTACCTCTTTAACATCTTGATATTAATCTAAAGCTTTATTTAAAATTTTTATCTTCCTGTGTTTCATTTCCTGTGTGTGATAAAAATTAGATATAGCCTATCAGGCTCAGAGAACCATTGGCAGAATGACCTTCCTCATACAAAGCTGAACGCTACTAGCTCTTTGCTCTTTGATGTCTGCTCTGTGCCTAGTGGCTCAGAAAACATACCCAAGAGTCCTAGGACATGAAGCTCCTCTCACAGAACTTGCACTCGTGGTGTAGTTATGTTCATATAATTTGTGTGATTTGATATTACTGAGAATGATTTGACACCAGAAATGGAAATTGGTAAATTGACTGTTGTCAAATACTAACATTGAGCCTTGGCAGGATGGGAAGGATGGGTAAGTATTTAGGTTGTCATGGAGAGGAGGCAGGTGGTGGAAGACTATTAGATGGAGACTGTGTTGGGCACGGTGGCTCAGGCCAGGAATCCCAGCACTTTAGGAGGCTTAGGCGGGTGGATTGTTTGAGCTTAGGAGTTTGAGACCAGCCTGGGCAACATGGCAAAACCCCATTTCTACAAAAAGAACAACAACAACAATCAAATAGGCATTGTGGTGCATGCTTGTAATCTCAGTTCCTTGGGGGGCTGAGGCAGGAGTATTGCTTGAACCTGGATGTTGAGGCTGTAGTAAGCTGATCACACTGCTGCACTTCGGCCTGGGAGACAAAGTAAGACCCTGTCCCCCACACCCCGCAAAAAAAAAAAAAAAAACAACAACAAAAAAAAAAAACAAAAACACAGTAATGGAGACTGCAGGCTGAGGATACCTGCTTGAGCAGACCCAGCTCCATGAAAGCTAGCCTGGCTGGAACTGGTCCATGCCCAAGGGATGTAGAGGGAGAGACTAAATGAAGACCCTGGGGTCAGATTATGTAAGGTCCTAATATCAGAATGAGAAATCTCAGCCCTTCTCTTAAATATAGCAAGTCCTTTTATAAAGTTCTCTGCAGCAGAAGGAAACACTGTGGCTTATGCAGTTTTGTCCCTGAATGCTCTGCAGTGGCTCGTGGAGGGTACCACTTAGAGGAGAAGATGACAACTGGGATGTGACTGTGGATAATGGAAAACAAAAAGGGCCTGGCCACAAATGGTCCTGTGGAGCAGAAGGCCTGCCTGGGGACGTGAAAAGGAGGAGTTGGCAGGACTGGATGGTGGATCAGTTCTGGGGAATGATGGCAACCTCTGACAGACTCAGGAAGAAAACACTGAAAACAGGTGACGAATAGGGCAGATGAGTGGGGTTTAGAACTGCTGAGGCTTCAGAGATCAGTTTGCCAAAAGGGATGAAGCAGTCTGGATAAATAGGAATACAAGAGCAGAGAGACAAAACTTTGAACACATTTATTCTCTTCCTGGAGATGTTTTCTTGGGAGTTTTAAGATAAAGAAACTACATAGTTAGCTACCAGGTAGTTTGGCAGTAGACTGGCTTAGCCAGATGTCCACAGCTATTGGGGCCATTTGGTGCAGTGTATGGGAAGTTACATAATGAAACTGAAAGCCTAGGGAAGGTGTTGGGCCCTCAGTAGCAATGGAACAGGGCTGCTTGGTGTAGTGATCACTGGAAGTTGTGTTCTGTTGTCAGTCCTGCTGTTAGAGCTACTAAATTATGATTCTAGCAGCTTATGGCACCATATAAAACCACAATATGAAGTTACTAATAACTGAGAAGGCGGATAATTTCTGTGTAGCAAATAAAAAAAGATGCCAGTCTTTCAAGGCCCCCAGTTTTTTCGTGTGATATTTTGCTCTTTAAAGACATACACATCTAGTGTAGAAGTTCTTTCCTTTTAACCTCATTCCTCAATATCTGTATATACTACCCTTCTTGACTTGTTAGATAGGAAAAACAGAAGCTGATAATGATTTTTCTAGAGATAAGTAGATATATGTAAAATATAAATACGTTTTTTCCAGAGTCTGCCCCACTTCACTCAGCCACTTGGCACTGTTCTGGGGCAAAGAAACAGAGGCAAAACCTTGAATGTTAGCCAGAAGACTTCAGAACTACCAGAAATTACCATAAAATTATCTTTGCACATGCTCACATTGTCTCTCTCCCTCTCATCTTTCCAATACCATCAACCAAATCCACATCAAGAAAAGAACAGGCTGACACCAAAGAACGGAGCTCACAACTCTCGTGAAGCCATTTTGCCCTCAGGTTGGCCTTGTTAGAAGCTCTTTAGTAAATGCTAGCTCTTAGAATTTGTTGACTCTAACTTTACATTTACAAAAGCGTCACCTTCCTGTATGTGCTGTGTTGCTAATTAACAGTGAATTCTTATACCTCACCTAGTGAAGAACAATCCCAAGGAAGAGAGAAATGTATTTTCTCCTTACAGGTATAAGACATTTAATCTCATACCTCTGTGGAGTCTTTAATGTCTTTACTGGAGCCTTTAGCTTCATTACATCACCGACATTTGACAACAGAATGCATCTTTATAAAAGTGTTTACTTTTCTAACAGTAAAAACATGAAATGTAGCAAAAGATGAAAGAGTACAAATCTCGGAGGGCATCATAACTGTCAACAAGATTGAAAAGCCACGTATAGCGCATCAACTGAGGAGTAGATGGTATGAGATTTTTGATAAGTTTGATATAAATTCATACTTATGTATAGTACTCTAGATCTAGTACAGGCTCATTAAGTTCTTTTTACTTGTTTCAATGGAATCAAACCTACAAAGTTTTTTTTTTGGTAGGCAAGGGGTTGGGCGGGGGAAGCAAATACCTCCTCCTTCCTCTCAATCCCTTTTTATATTTTATTTTCTTCTTCAATTTGGAAGGAAGACCCAGGGCTTTAGTTTGGAGACTCATCCCACCCTCTTAGAAGCCGTACTGACCATCTACTATTATTTAGTGAAAGGCTGCGTAACATTTTGACCCCTCGCTATGAGAGTTTTCCAGTAAGTGTTACCACTGGTGTATAATGAAGGCGGCACCATTGTAGGTTCCAGTATCACTTTTACGTAATGTTATACAGAATGACACCACCCACTCAGACTCAGCAAATAAGTCTGTTTCCTCATCTGTAAACAATGAAAATCTTCAAAGTATCTGCCCTGCCCATCTCTGAGTTAGAAAGATAAAAATTAACACATACATGTTTAAACTGCTTTAGAAACAACAAGGGAGTGCTTTATAAACATTATATTTTAAAGAGTTATCTTTGTTAAGTAATATTATACCTTGGTTCTCTATAAAATTTGGAATATATAAACTGTGACTACTTTATATACATGTTAAATATTTGATTTGAAGGGGAAAAAGTAAAAATTGCAGAAAAACATATGTTACTTTAGGGAAGACCTGGAGTGTTTACTTCCTTGTCACTGGTTTAGGTAGATCTCTATTGTTTATGAATATTGTGCCAAAGGGCCATCTGAGAAAGCTGTTGCATTTAAGACCGGGATTTAAATTTAGTTTGCCCGAATACAGAACCAGACAAAGAACAAAGATAGTTTTCACGCTCTTTCTGCATCTTAAACAATTTAGAAGATCACAACTACTTTTTACTTCCTTTTTTCCCTTTAATTAACTGTACCAAGATCTCTAAAACATACTGCATTCTCTTACCCTCCCACAACTTAATTGGAAAACCAGTGCAGGATTAGTCTAGGTTGGTCATTTTTCATCTGGCCTGCACCATCGTATTTTCCCAGCTGAACCAGGCTCAGCAATTTGATATTGCTATGATTACATAAGTTTTAATTTTTTTTAGAATCCGATATAAACTGAAAGTACATTTGAAAAAGAATTGGAATGATAAGAGTATTAGCCATTAATTAGAAGTCTTAAATAAAAATCACTGTTTCCAAGGAGAATGGTTGATGAAATTGTTATAGACATGCCATTTCTAAATATTAGATCAAAAATCCCTTCAAACTACCTCCCCTCTCAATTTTAAATATCCTTCTGACACATCAGATTAGAATTTATTTGAAACTCTTAAGTTGTTATCACTGGTAATACTTAAAATTCAAAATTATGTATGTTGCTTCTCTAAAATATTGAAATAATTGACCTTTGCCTTATTTAACCGGCATCTGACAGACCAGAGCTATAGTAGTGACTGAGGTCAGATCACACTGAAACATGAAAAACCAGGTTCAGAACTTAGAAAATCAGCCCGTGAGCAAGTGCTGAGAAGACACATGATGGGGTAAGGGACCAGCAGGGCTAGAGCCAATTTGGGATAAAGCAGTAAACGGAAATGGAAAGGGCAACACTTCAAGTCCAGAGCCAGCAGAAACCAGGCACATTCGTTCAATTCAGCAACAGCTGTGGAGTACTGACTATGGACAAGGCACCAGGAGTGTGCTGTGGTCCATTCCCACTAATAAAAAGGCCCAGGGATACTAGATTCCACAGCTGACTTTATTCTCAGCAGTGTGCTTCTGTTTTTTACATCATCTACTGTATCTTGAAAATGAGCTGTAGAGCAGACTAATCATATTGGGCCCTAGGAATTAACTTTGTCTTTTTTCAGTAAAGCAGTACAAATTGCACAAAAGTCAAATAGAAGCAGGAAAGATTTCCCTTTTTATAAAGTTGCCCACTACTGAACGCAGTTCACTAGGCAGAAAATTAGAGTTTTCAGACACGGGTAGCTAGTTCTTTATCAGACTAAGTTGTAATTTATAGTAGTGACCCATAGGGACGAGATGTGAGCAAAAAAGAAATGATTTTAGTAGGAAAAATTAACCTCTATTGAGCCATTAACACATTCTCTGTAAAACCAGAACATTATTGCATTTTTAAAGTTACTTGAAAATTTGAGCAAGTTACATTTCCCATCATGAGGAGACACATTGAAAAGTAACATGAACGTGTGTTTCTCCATTTATGCAGGAAACCAGAGTAGGCTTTCTGTTCTGCCTTTACCATAACTTACCATTACATAAGTACTAATTGTGCTTTTCTCTTTATTTTTTTTTTACTATCAAAGATGACCTGACATTAAATTTTAAAAAGGAATAGTAATAAAAGTAATGCTAATAGGCATTAATAAAAATCATTGTTTTTATAGGAGACTAGATTAAGAAATACTTATAAAATATCATTACTAAATGGTTGTAAATATAAAATTCCTTTAAGCAATGTTCCCTTTGAAATTATAAAATTAGGCCAAGCGGGCTTATAACCCCAACACTCTGGGAGGCCAAGGCGGGTGGATCACTTGAGGCCAGGAGTTTCAGACCAGCCTGGCCAACATGGTGAAACCTTGTCTCTACTAAAAATACAGAAAATTAGCCAGGCGTGGTGGTGAGCACTTGTAATCCAAGCTACTCTGGAGGCTGAGAAAGGAGAATTGCTTGAACCCAGGAGACAGAGGTTGCAGTGAGCCGAGATCATGCCATTGCACTCTAGCCTGGGCAACAAGAGTGATGCTCCATTTCAAAGAAAAATTAATAAAATTAAATATACTCCTAACATTTCTGATTAGGATTTATTTGAAGATCCTCAGTTGCTAACTGGGCTACAAGAAGAATGTGATTTCAGATACTTGTGGATATGATACCTTCAGGAGTGAATTTTTTTAAATCCTCAACTCTATATTAAATATTTTTTATAGTTACTGAAATATATTTAACTTGAAAAATTAGCAAACATTTTCACCTTGTAAATAATTTTTCTTTAGTAATTATGATATCATTCTATGCATTATAGGTGATTTGGACTTTTTGTTGCTTGGGGAAAAGCAATTACTAAAGAAAATATTTTTATGCAGAAAAGTGTGTACCTGAAATACAGTCATGCAATCTGTTGTAGACCAGTCTTTTTAAAAATGGAAATGGCCTCATATAGTCTCATGGAAAGAGCCTTTGTTGTTGTTGTCGTCGTCATTGTTATATCATCTGACCAGGGAACAGCATTCGTTTCTTTCACTTAGACTTCTAGAACATATTGTGTGTACCCACTCATTCTTATTGAATGGCTAATTAAGAAATCAGTGGTAAATTAATCCCGGGCACTGATTTATTTTCTTTTATACAAGTAAATCATAGGGTAAGTATTCTTCCTACTGCCTAAGATTCAATTAAAATCCTATAATAAAATAGTTCTGTCATATGTAATATAGATCGTACAAAATTTTCTTCATGCAAAATTTTCATTGAAAATGAAATTCTTCATACAAAATTTTCATCGAAGACAGTATTTCCAGGTTCAGTCTAATAAAGCTTAATGTTTAAAGGTTTTGCTTGACACCTGCTTTTTTTTTCATTTTAATAGTAATTGAGACTACAGGATAGTGTCTTATTTCCTAGGTTCAGTTTAGATGTATTGGGTCGTCATCAGAGTCATAGCCTTAGGAGGCTGTGTTCAAATTCTAATGTCACCATTTACAGTAGTTATCAGTTAGCATTTATTAAATGCTACTGTAAGCCATGCACCAAAATGGACATTCTGTGGTTTTATTTTCTGTATAATTTCTGTAGAAGTTAGGCAATATTCTAATTTTTGATGAGGAAATTAAGCAGTTTGTCCATAGTTGCACAGTGAAGGACAGAGCTAGGAATTGCATGCAGGTTTTTCTGACTCCAAAGTGTTTCCTATTTTATTTCACCATGTGACACTCCTGGCCCTAGCACTTTGGGCAAGATACCCAGCCTCTCCCTGATTCTTAACTGTAAAATTAAGATCTGGTAATACTTAGCTTATCATGATGCTTCAGTGATTGCAGATGATGTGTGCCAAGTACCTGGCACATTGCAGACGTTAAATAAATGATAGCTGTTCACAGCGCTCTTATTACTTGTCAGACTGGACATGTACCACATAATGTGCAAAGCTCTCTAAGTGTTATTTGATGGAATAGTATATAAAATGTCAAGGGAATAATAATTTTTATGTCAGATTCCAATACTACCCAGCTCCTCCAAGCACTAAACATAAAATGTGCATTTGAAACCAGTAAGGGGCTGCTTTGAATCCTGGTGAGAAAAAAAATCATTGAAATTGGATGCAGACGTCCACAGGCAGCTTTTCCAGTTTCTCAAATTGCTCTGTTGTATTATCAAATAGGGTGATGGATGATATTAAAAGCTTTAACACTGTTTTGTAGAAGAGATTCACTGCATGATATTAGGTGTGGGCACAGATCAAAAGTCCTAAATGTAATTTTTCTAAAAGGAGTAATTTAAATTCTAACTTGCAACAATTTTACCAAAATTCTGACCATGGATAGTTAAAAACTTTTAAATGAAAGGGAAGATAATGCAATAATTGATTAAACAAAAAAATACTAGGTGGTTCCTCTCCCTTCAAGGCCAGGTCTTTAGTAACCAGATTTGCTGAGAGCCTGTAATGGCCTAAGTGAAGACCCTGCATGCATGTTCCTAGGATGAAATTGTACAGTGAAATTCATCTCCCTTTCCTTATGCACAGTGATAGTAACAGCCCATATTTGTGCATGTGATCATACTAGTAAACACTTGCAGGTAAGTGATTTAGGAAAGATCTCACAGCTATAAATGACAAAACTTAGACTCAAGCCTGCATCTGACTTCAAAGCCATTGCTGGTATCCTGACAAAGTAGCTACAATTTTGAGTGTAGCATATTGGAGAAAAGTGGAGGGGAGGGAGTGCTTTCGGTTAACAATTTTAAATTGAAGTTGATTTACATTGTCTAAAAACATATTTTTAAACTTCCAGCAGTTTTTCCTAGAAATATCTGGGATGGACACCCTTCTCACCCCAAAACCTATATAGCTATCTGGCCCTCAAGAAGCCAATATGTACGCTAAGATAAAGAGTGTACTGTTTACTGAGGATGGCTTTTGTGTTACTGGCGTTTTAAACAAAAGAAGTCAATAAATGTCTCAGGATAGGATCATAGGCACCATCTGTTGAAGGTGGTAGTTTTGTCAGGAGTTAACTGCCAGGTCCACCTGTATGTGGACGTCACTGCTAGTACATATTAGCCAGAATTTACTGGGATATAAACTCATTCTCTTACTTAAACCATGGTCTGCCTCTCAAGCCAACCTGTCTTGGTAACTTTGTACATAGTGCCACTTGCAAATGACCTAACCACAGGAAGCTTTTCAGATGCAGATATTATGGCAGCAATCATACAGCAGTTTTCTTAAAGAAATGGTACGAAAGTCATATTTGGCATGATATTGAAATCCACAGCTGATTTGCTTTTCATGGGTGCCAAATGCTCTATACTATGGTAAGAAATCAGAGCGGCTGCACGTTTTTAATCTATGAATGTGTCATTGTATATTTTCTTTGACAGCGGGGTAGCAGGGAACTACTCATGAGCTCTGTTCTGAGCTGTTGAAGTGTACCCCATTTAAAGAAAACCCGCTATATGGAAATTGTATTTGTTAAAATGAAAATTAACTAAATGAGCCTTCAAGTAGCATATAATATTCCTTAGTATATCAGAAGGTGTCATGGAGCCCCTTGAAATCCAGTGAAGCAAGTCTGGTCTCAAACGGAACTCAAAAGCATATTAGGTGGATATTGGAAATCCTTTTAAAAAGTAATCATTGAGGCAGTCAAATAAAGTAAAAGTAACTTCAGTCTGAGTTGTAATAAAGAGCATATTAGTGGTCTTTGTGGAGATCCTATTTATCATGTGACCATCTTTCCCAAAGTTAAAGAAATGTCTTTAGGGCTGAGCAGAGTGGTTCATACCTGTAATCCCCGTGCTTTGGGAGGCCAACGTGAGAGGATTGCCTGAGGCCAGGAGTTCGAGACTAGCTTGGGTAACATAGCAAAACTCCATCTCTATAAAAAACAAAATTAGCCAGGCATGGTAGCGCACACCCATAATCCTAGCTGCTCAGGAGGCTAAGGCAGGAGGATTTCCTGAGCCAAGAGGTTCAAAGCTGCAGTGACCTGTGATCATACCACTGTACTCCAGCCTGGGTGACAGAGTGAGACCTTGTCTCTCAAAATTTAAAAAAAAAAAAAAAAAAAAAAAACCTGAAAAGTATGAAGAAATCCTGCCACCTAAAATAGTAACCATCTTGCAACCAATTAACATTCCTACCTTTATTAGAATCATTTTAATAGTATTTTTGTGTGTTAAGTTAGTCTCATTAAATACACATAAAATTTTTGATTTGACAAATGTCTTAGAAAATCAAATGTTTGAAGCTTAATGTAACAACAGTTCACTAACTCATATACCTCAACTTCTTATATATACAAACTGTTTTTCTTTGTAATCGATTTTTTTTTTTTTTTTTTTTTTTTTTTTTTTGAGACGGAGTCTCGCTCTGTCGCCCAGGCTGGAGTGCAGTGGCCGGATCTCAGCTCACTGCAAGCTCCGCCTCCCGGGTTTACACCATTCTCCTGCCTCAGCCTCCCGAGTAGCTGGGACTACAGGCGCCCGCCACCTCACCCGGCTAGGTTTTTGTATTTTTTAGTAGAGACGGGGTTTCACCTGTTAGCCAGGAGGGTCTCGATCTCCTGACCTCGTGATCCGCCCGTCTCGGCCTCCCAAAGTGCTGGGATTACAGGCTTGAGCCACCGCACCCGGCCTGTAAAGTTTTTATCCTAAAGAGAAGTTGATTTGATGATATATTTACATTGGTTAACCAGTTTTTTAGTAAGTAGTCTTTCCCCCAGCTTATGTAAGAAAATATTTTCTGTAAAATTTTAAGGAAAAATAATGAGGAAGAAAGAGAAAATGTCTATCCCTTAAGCATAGCAGGGGATTGTATGACAGCTAATTGTGTTGTGATGTTCCTTTACTTGTCCAGTAAATTCAGGGCCCACAGGAATCAAGAAATCTGTGTGCTGTGGACCCCTCCCACATGTGTCTCACAGGTTAGTGGAGAGTGCTGCTCAGAAGATGCTTTATATGTATGCATATTCCTACATTTATTGCATTTAATAGGATTCTAGATTAAGATTCTGAATCAAATTATTTTAAGAAATGTTGCCAGATTGCTTTCCAAAGATGGAAATAATTCACATTTCTTCCAGTAGTTTGAGGACCCTTCCTCCATCCCCACCAGCAACAGGTGCTGCTATATCTTTACTTTGTGCCTGTTTGGTAAGTGTTTATCACTGTAGCAGTTTTCAATGGTGATAAAATACATATTAGATTTATCATCTTAATTATTTTCAAGTGTACAGTTCAGCAGCATTAAGACATTCACATTGTTATGCAGCCATATCACCACCATCCATCTCCAGAACTTTTTTCATCTTGCAAAAACTGAAAATCTGTACCCACTTAACTCCTTAACTCCTAATTCCTCCTCCCCCCAGCCCCTGTCATGCACCATTCTACTTTCTGTCTCTGTGAATTTGACTTCTCTAGGTACCTCATGTCAGTGGAATTATACAATATTTGTCCTTTTTTGACTGGCTTATTTTGCTTAGCATAATGTTCTCAATAAAATATTTTATGATGAAAAATAACTCCCTACAACATGATTTGCTCTAGTAGTTAATGATGAAAATCTGTATTTTCATAGCATCCATTTATTCACATAATCATGAAATATTTGTTGAATATCTCCTGGGTGTCAGATGCTGTTATTGGCACTGGAGGCAGAGGCTACCACTGCCCTCACAGAGAGCAAGTTCTAGTGAGGAAGACAATTTGCAAATAAGCAAACAGGTAAAATAGAATGGGTGGGGGAAGGAAAACATGAAAGGATGGCACGGGTAAAGTGCAGGGGAATGGTTATGTTTGTCATTGTGGTCTGGAGAGGCCCAGTTGAAAAGGAACTTGAGACTTGGAATATGAGATGCGAGAGAGCTTGAAGTGTGCCCTGGCACAGTGCAAAGGCCCTGGGACAGGAAGGAGACTAGAATGACAGAGGACCAGGCGATGGCTAATGTGGTATGAGAGGGAGATGAAATGAGTGTGACATTAGAGTTGGGGCAGAGACGTAAGTTCTACTAGATCATGTAGGGCCTCAAAAACCATTATAGGGAGATTGGATTTTATTTTTTTCTTTTTTATTTTTTGAGACAGAGTTTTGCTCTGTCACGCAGGCTGGAGTGTAATGGCGTGATCTTTGCTCACTGCAACCTTTGCCTCCTGGGTTCCAGTGATTCTCCTGCCTCAGCCTCCTGAGTAGCTGGGACTACAGGTGTGCACCACGCCTGGCTAATTTTTGTATTTTTAGTAGAGACAGGGTTTCACCATGTGGCCAGGCTGGTCTTGAACTCCTGACCTCAGGTGATCCTCCCAAGTCTGCCTCCCAAAGTGTTGGGATTACAGGCGTGAGCCACCACACCCGGCTGGATTTTATTTTTTTCTAAAGGCATTGGGAAGCAAGCCATGGAATGATTTTCATTCTTTATAGTTCCAGAGAAGTATGGCACTTCATCCTAACAGTAAATCCAGGAGGCAGTGAGAAAGATTACAAAGGCCCATGGCCAGGCACAGCACTTAGCAGCTCTGCATTTTCCACCATTTCCCAGGTGAGGTAACTCAGGCTGAAGACTTGTTTCGTGCAATCGCACGGCAGCCAGGGAAGCAGATGTGTTCCTTTGTTCCCAGACCCTTAGTCTGAAATAATAGGAGTGGATGGAAAAAGTGTTTTTGGAAAGCAGACCTCAACAGATTTTACATCAGGAATAGCTCTGTTCCTCTAATGGGGAGCTATAGGTTTAAGATACAAGTCCATCACTTCTGCCACTTGACCTCACCCTTGACACCACCTCTGTCACTGTATATTTCATCCTCCGCCCCTGGGCATTCTGGCATGACCCTGATGAAACTAGCATCTCCTAGCAGTGAGAGCCTCCCCTTAATCTAGGCTGGCTGCTTTTGCCACAAGAAGAATGTCTATGTATTCTGATGGCCTTATGATATAAGGCGGGTGGAATGTCTGGTTAAAATATTTGAAACCTGCACTGTCCAATATGGTAGACACTAGCCACGTGTGACTTTTGAACACTTGAAATGTGGCTAATTTACATTGAGATGTTTTGTAAGTGTAAAACGCACATTGGGTTTTGAAGACTTGTATGAAAAAAACATATAAAATATCTCTGATAATTTTTATACTGATTACATTTTTAATTACATATTACATTTAATTACAGATTAAATTGCTAATATTTTGGCTAGGGTTAAATAAAATACACTACTAAAGTTAATTTCACCTGTTTATTTTTACTTTTTAACGTGGCTGTGCCAGGAAATTTAAAATATTTGCTTCTGTGCTCTTCTGTTATTTGCTTCCCTGGCGCCCCCCGCCCCGCCCTCCCCCCACACACAACCTCTTGCTATGCTTTCTCACCACACAGCCCTGTGTGCACTAACTAAACCCCATCGTCATGAAAGAGGAGGCGAGAAAACCAGATCACGTTATGGTGTGTTCTCTGAAGCTTCCAAAGTTTGACCCTCAAGGAAAACCACTTGAAAATTTGTCCACAAAGACTTCGAAAAGGTTCCATTCTCCCAAACAGCAGGGAGCCTTTCCTCTCACACCTCATTTTTCACATGGTGTTTTCTTCATCTTCCCATATACCAAAAAACTGACAAACTGTTTTCATAAACTGTGGGCCTCATACCACTTCTTACAGCCAGATATAATAAGCTTATTAGCAAGTTTTAAGAACTGTGCCTTCTGATGGCCTGGTGGCCTCCAGCCACTTCCTGGCAACTCGCCAGTTGCCTGTCCTCTGCATCTTTGTAGTTGTGGTTCTCTTTACATTTTAGAAACGTGGAGTGTGCAGAAGCCCCCTAATGGTCTCTATTTAATTCTGCCATTACTCTCAACCTTCAACCAGAGGCAGAGGGGCAGATACTCTTCAACAGTGTGGGTAGGTGAGAGGGCCAGAAGCAGCAGGCAAGGGAAAGGTAGCCCCAGTGCTGAACTGAAGACTCCATGCCTTGCATAGGCCTACAGAAACCCATGGTTACCCACTGTGCTGAGCAAACTCATTTTACAGACTGGAACCCCAGCCTTAAGAGAAAGGCCCATGGCATTTAATAATGTTGCTGATACATCACTTAGAATCACTGTGCAGTGAGGGTGATGCTAGGGGACGGGCATCAGGGAGACAAATGAGCCCACCCAGCATTCACACTTTACCTGGCTTCACTTTTCCAGCCTCCTCAGAAGAGTTCAGCATCACACGCGAACTTCGGAATCTGCCTGTACCTCTCTAGTTTCATCGCTTTTCCCTCAGGCCTCTAAGTCTATTCTTCAGCTGTACTGAGTTCATGAAAGTGCCAGCCTCTCCCATCTGTCTGTCGGGCTGCTTGCTCCACCTCCAGCCCTTGTACTTAGAGTTCCCTGTGTTTGATTACTCTTCTTTCCATCTTCACTTTAGCTAATTCCTCCTAGAACTTCAGTACTCAGTTTAGAGGTGGCCAAAACTTCCTTGACTCCTGTGTGTCCTGTGGCACCTGAACTTGCCCTATCATAGGTTTTAACATGGTTTATTAAAATTCCTCTTTATTTTTTCCTACCGGACCCCTGAGAGCAGAGAGGGACTGTCTTGTTTAGGCTTTAATCTCTACAAATAACACAGTACCTAGTGTGCTGTAGGTGAATGAATCAATGAATGAGCTGTAAACCCAGATACAGAGTCTCCTCGAAGTCATAGGTAGATGCTGGACAGTTGTTAAATGTCTGTCTTTATCAAATCTTAGGGATTATAATATTTTAAAACTCAACGATGAGAGAAAACATGGAAACTTCTTATCTTTTGAATTGGGTCTCTGTGGTGCACTGTAATTCAACATTTAATGATAGTCTTGATGCCATTTATATTTATTATTTTTAAATTGTTCTTGTACTTTCGATAGCTTACTTCAGGTCCATTTCTGTGTTGGTTTCTCTGACCTCTCGTTTGTCTGGCAAAATGACTTTTTTTGTTGTTGCCAGCATGACTAATAATGATTTGCTCAAATTTCTCCCATTCTTACAGATGATATTAAGAAACTGAAGTTATTTTTGTCTTACAGGATCAAACCAATGGTGAAATATAGCTGAGGGAAACATTGTTTTGGCTTTGGGAAACAAATATCATAGATATATTTGAGTGTCATTTCCATCTGTAATTGCATGTGATTGCACAGTCTTTCCTGCTGAGGGCTTCTTAAGTGAGGATGCCTGAAAATAGATACTTTTGCAAATAGAGTTGCTGATTTTAAACAAAAATATAAAATAGTAGTAATAGTAGTGATGAGTTAGGAAAAAAGAAGTGTATTTGATGGTGTCCTCAGATGGTTTGCTTTAAATATTAGTTGAAAAGCTATATTGAGGTTTCTCATTTGGGTTCATCAGAATGTTTCTAAATTTCTCCTTGTGATATCTTATATAAATGGAATAAACTGTCAGAACCAGTATTTAAGCTGGTGTCATCTTGAAATCAAAGTATTTAAGTGAATGATGTGAATAATTTTGGAAGTTCATTCAGAAGTAGTTTTAGCATATGTTTTTCTCCTTTCTGAGAAGGAAATCCCCATCACTACTATTCACCTATTACGAACCACTTTAGCTTCATGCCATGTACTTTATTCAGTAATTTAATTTTAAATGTAAATCATTTTGGTTTCTGCATAGAAACCAACCAAAAAAAAAAAAAACATTTTGTTTTTGGGCAGTGCTCCAACTTCTACAATTATTGAAGCGCTACAGAATGTAAATTCATTTAGTTGGACTAATAAGTTCATAAAATTGTGCCGTATTTCATCATAATCTATTTACTAAAGTGGAAAATCCTTCTGGTTTGTAAATTTCAGTGGTTTTTAAGTTTTTAGTTTGATTTTGGTTTTAACATTCATGGACATAAGTACTGCTGAGAATTTTAATTATGACATTTTTAGTGTGAAGAGACTTTAAAGAAAATTGAAGTGTTATTTAAATTCTAGGATTAGCTAAATGATATCAGTAGTTTTGGGGAGCACCTCCAGGTGGACTCTTTCTATTTTGGATTTCTAGTTTAAGTTACTCAGTAATCTGAGTCTCAAAATTGTTGTTGGTATTTTATAGTGATAATGGTCCTTGGCACTGTGTCTTAAACAATTGAATTGTCCAGTTGCAAATGATGGTATGTTTTCCCTAGAATTTGACCTTTTTCCCAAAATTTCACAGTTTTGTGATTGTCATAATTCTCATTTGATGAATTATAATCTGTTTTGCTAAAATTCAGTATTCATTAGAGTTCGTAGTTCAGTGAGATATAAAATGTAAAGATAAGAATATTAGTGGTACAAAGGTAAAATATTATCCCAGTTCAAGGGACAAAATTATAAAAGAGATTCCTTTGGCTTCTTTCCCTTACTAATTGCTAATGCTTTCCAGAAGTAGGAGCTTGGGAAGAACAGTTGAAGAAATTGATGATAGCCCCTTAAGAACTGGAAATGTACGTCAATCCCATTAATCTTAAATGTTTTTGCATTGATGTGTTTATAACTAGAGTTACCCTGTGTCCCAGTTAGCCTGGAAACGTTTTGGTGTACGCCTGTATCCTGGCATAATTTTTAATAGCACCACCTTTCACACTCTAAAGTGATTCTATGTTTGATGCACATTCTATTGTGATACATTATCAGTGATGACCGTGAGTGTCCAGCTAGATAAAATTTCCCAAAGCGTTTGATTTAAATGCATAAAACAGTGAAATATGAGCATTATTACTGATTGTAAATTCTCATATATTTTATTTATGGTATGCTAAACCTTCAAACAAAACTTTTCTGAGTTTTTTTAGTGTAAGAATATCAATTGCTAATTGTATATTTTATTTGTTATATATTAATACTATTATGTATTAGTGTTATGCATCCAAAGTGAATTATTCTAAAGTTATCTTTTCACCCATATGAAAAGCATATAGGATTTCATTCAAAAAAATCCAACTTTTATTTTTCCGTTGAGGCTGGACATTTGAAAATAAAAGCACAAATGCTGATTTCTAGAGCTGACACTGAAGTAAACACAGAGCAATTCCTATAGAAACAAATACCGGAAGCCATGGTTAGGTGGGGGATCACTTACCCCGACACCTTGAAGCCTGGGTAGAAATGATAGTGGAGCAGCCACAAAATCAGTATAGCTGAGAGTACCATGGTATTCAGGTCTGCTTTAGGGATTCAGGTTTTTTCCCACTTCCTCAGAAATGGGAAAGATAAGTTATAATTCTGCCATTCCCAAGGGAGTCTCAGCTGGGTAGTGGGATCCCTCCCTGGAGCTGCACTGGCCTAGCTTTAGAACCACAGAAGAGTCGATTCAGATCTTGCATCTGCCTGCTGCTGTTGGCAGTGGCCGTCTGCCAAGAGAGAAGATATATGGAAAAGAAGAAAAAATATTGGCAAGGAAAAAACACGTCAGTAAAGATGAAGAAAGATAGCTTTAGTCACAAAATCTAGTTGCTGATAAATATGTTTTTTTTTTTTTTAGAATTATTTTGGTATTTCAAGAAGAGAAAAATAGACATGATTCTAAAACATACCTAAGCTGTTGTCCTAACCATTGTGTAAGTAGATCCTTGTTTCACAACAACAACAAAACACTCTTCTCCCAACACTAAAAAAAATTCTCCTGGTTTAAAATTAAATTTCTGTGATTGTACAACCATAAAACTTACTAAAAATCAATAGACTGTACACCTGCAGTAGGTGAACTGTGTAGATGTAAATTATACCCCAATAAAATAGTTAAAAGTGAAAAAAAAATCAGATTTCGTAATGGTTGTGTTATATTTTAAACTTAAAGAAAAGTCCACTGAACAATTCTGCTTTTAATTCTTACTTTTGTAAAAAGCTTGTAAAACTTAATATGGAGAATTTTACAAACACACAAAAGAAGATAAAATAGTATAATGAAACCTCAAATATCCATAACCTCACTTCTACAGTTAGCAGCACATCCCCCTTTCCTGCCTCACTGGATTATTTTAAGGCATGTCCTACTCATTGATAAATTCTTCCATATGTATCTGTAAGAGATAGGGCATGTATATATTATTGCCACTTAAAATTTTTAAGTACTATTATTACTAAAAGAATCTTTGAAAATTTCCTTAGAATCATCTCATAAAGATCTTTTTACAATTGTTTTTATAAATGTTTACAGTGCACTTTTTACAAATCAAGAACCAAGGAAGCACCACACATTTTAATGTCCTAAATAGTTTATAATGAGGACCCTCCTGTAACCAGGAGTTGTCATTTTAAATGCGATTTATTGACCATTCCAAAGGTCTTCTGAATATTTTTATGATATAATAAAACAGCAGGTATAGTTTAGTGCAAAACATTGTGAAAATATTTTCATGTGTAGTGGGCGTTTCTAGTTTACGTTTTAAAGGCATCACCCAAAATAATCTGTACACCACGCCCCCATGACACGAGGTTACCTGTGTAACAAACCTGCATAAGTACCCCTGAAGCTAAAATAAAAAGTTAAAAAATAAGAAAATAGAGGAGAAAAACCCAAGTTAATCTCTGTTCTGCAATCCATTCATTCTCCCTGGTAACCCATGTGTTGCCCTTCAGCAGAATTACCTATATTCCCCATCCCTCTCTCCCTTTTTTTTTTTTTTTTTTGAGACGGAGTCTCGCCCTGTCGCCCAGGCTGGAGTGCAGTGGCCAGATCTCAGCTCACTGCAAGCTCTGCCTCCCGGGTTTACACCATTCTCCTGCCTCAGCCTCCCGAGTAGCTGAGACTACAGGCACGTGCCACCATACCTGGCTAAATTTTTTGTATTTTTTAGTACAAAAAATACAAATACAGGGTTTCACTGTGTTAGCCAGGATGGTCTCAATCTCCTGACCTCGTGATCTGCCCTCCTCGGCCTTCCAAAGTGCTGGGATTACAGACATGAGCCACCGCCCCCAGCCTCTCCCTCCCCTTTTTAAGTAAGGCTATATAAGTACTGGAGACCCACTGAAATATTGGGCATCACTCTGTGATTCTGCCTGATGCACATTGATAAATTTTGATGGCATTTCTCTTCAAAATAAAAAAATTGTTAAAGTTGTCACCTTCCTAACACCTAGCGTAGAGAAACTGAACATCCTGGTACAGTGTATTCAGTTGACAGAATGCTTTATGTTAGGACGCTTAGCATGACAGAAACCAAACTTGCACATTGAAATTACTTTTGGGAAATTGCTTGTGGATGATGGTCACCCCATCATTTTTCAGTATATGGGCCACTTATTTCAATGATCTTTAGATATAGGCATACCTCATTTTATTATACTTTGTTTATTGTGCCTTGCAGATATTGCATTTGTTAATTGCAAAATGAAGGTTTGTGGCAACCCTGCATTGAGCAAGTCTGTTGATGCCATTTTTCCAACAGCATGTGCTCACTTCATGTCACTCACTGTGTCACATTGTAGTGATTCTAGCAATATTTCCAACTTTTTCATTAGTATTATTTCATCATGATTATTATATCTGTTATAGTGATGAGTAATCTTTAATGTTGCTATTGTAATTGCTTTGGGGTGCCACAAACCATGACCATATAAGACCATGAGCTTAATTTGTAAATGTTGTGTGTGTTCTGACTGCTTCACCAACCAGCCATTCCTTCCATCTCTCTCCCTCTCCTCAGATGTTGCTGTTCCCTAAGACACAACAGTATTGAAATTAGCCCAATTGAGTTGGGCTATTTGGGAGGCTGGGGTGGGAGGATTGCTTGAGTCCAGGAGTTTGAGACCAGCCTGGACAACACGGTGAAACCCTATCTCTACAAAACATACAAAAATTAGCCAGGCATGATGGCATGTACCTGTGGTCCCAGCTCCTCAGGAAGCTGAAGTGGGAGGATCATTTAAACCAAGGGCAGTTGAAGCTGCAGTGAACTGTGGTTGTGTCATTGCACTCAGCCTAGGCAACAGAGTGAGACGCTACTTCAAAAAAAAAAAAAGAAGAAACCTAAAGAAATTATTCCTGTTAATAATCCAACAAGGGCCTCTAATTGTTCAAGCGAAAAGAGTTGCACATCTGTCAAAAGCTAGAAACGATTAAACTTAGTGAGGAAGGCGTATTGAAAGCTGAGATAGGCTGAAAGATAGGCCTCTTGCACCAAACAGTTGGCCAAATTGTACATGAGAATGAAAAGGTCTTCAAGGAAATTAAAAGTGCTATTCAGTGAACACACAAATGATAAGAAAGAAAACCATGTGACTGGTTTAATTTGTATGTTCACTGAGTAGCACTTTTAAGGCTGGTATCAGTCTTATTGCTGATATGGAGAAAGTTTTAGTGGTCTGGATAGAAGATCAAACCAGCCACAACATTCTCTTAAGCCAAAGCTAATCCAAAGCAAGGCCCTAATTCTATTCAGTTCTGTGAAGGCTAAAAGAGGTGAGGAAGCAGCAGAATAAATGTTTGAAGCTTGCAGAGTTTGGTTCATGAAATTTAAGGAAAGAATCTGTCTCCAAGTGCAAGGTGAAGCAGCACTTCACCTTGATGGAAGTGCTGATGGAGAAGCTGTAGCAAGTTATCCAGAAGATTGAGCTAAGATAATTGATGAAGGTGGCTACACTAAACATTGAACTACATGTTCAATGTAGATGAAATAGCTTTCTATTGGAAGATAGATGCCACCTACGACTTTGATAGTTAGAAGAAGACATTGTCTAGATTCAAAGCTTCAAAGGACAGGCTAACTCTCCTGTTAGGGGCTAATGTAGCTGGTGACTTTATGTTAAAGCCAGTTCTCATTTATGATTCCAAAAATCTTAGGGCCTTTAAGAATTATGCTAAATCTACTCTGCCTGTACTCCATGCATGATACAAGAAAGCCTAGACGACAGCACATTTGTGCACAGCATGGTATACTGAATATTTTAAGTCCACTGTTGAGACCCACTGCTCAGACAAAAAGATACCTTTCAAAATATTACTGCATGTTGACAATGTACTTAGTCACCAAAGAGCTCTAATGCAGATGTACAGGGAAATTAATGTTGCTTTCATGCCTGCTAACACACATTCATTCTGCAGTCCATGGATCCAGGAGTAATTTTTACTTTCATGTCTTATTATTTAAGAAATAAATTTTATAAGGCAATCACTGCCATGCATAGTGATTCCTCTGATGGATCTGGCAAAGTAAATTGAGAAGTTTCTGGAAAGAATTCACCATTCTATAATATGATGCTGTTCAAAACATAAATGATTCATGGGAGGTCAAAATATCAACATTAACAAGAGTTTGGAAGAAGTTAATTCCAGCTTTCCATCCATCATGGATGACTTTGAGGGGTCAAAACTTCATTGGAGAAAGTAACTGCAGATGTGGTAGAAATAGCAAGAGAGCTAGAAATAGAAGTGGACCGTGAAGATGTGACTGAATTGCTGCAATCTCAGAATAAAACTTGAATTAATGGGGAAATACTTTTTATGGATGAGGAAAGAAAGTGGTTTCTTGGGATGGAATCTTCTCCTGGAGAAGATGCTTTGAACATTGTTGAAATGACAACAGAAGATTTAGAATATTACATAAACTTAGTTGATGTAGCAGTGGTAGAGATTGAGAGGATTGCCTACAGTTTTGAAGGAAGTTATGCTATGGGTAAAATGCTATCAAACAGCATCACATGCTACAGAGAACTATTACATGAAAGGAAAAGTAAATCTTTGCAGCAAACTTCATTGTTGTCTTATTTTAAGAAATTGCCACAGTTGCCCCAGCCTTCAGCAACCACCACTCTCATCAGTCAGCAGCCATCAACATCGAGGCAAGACTCTACCAGCTAAAAGATTTTTACTCACTGAAGGCTGATGATCATTAGCATTTTTAGCAATAAGGTATTTTTAATTAAGGTTCACGCATTGTTTTTGGTTTGTTTTTTTTTTTATTTTGATTCAGTACTGCTGCAGAGTTTATAGACTTCAGTAATAGTGTAAACATAATATGCAATGGGAAACCAGAAAAACTATGTGCTTGCTTTATTGGAATGTTTGCTTTATTGTGGTGATCTGGAACAGAACTCTCAATATCTCTAAGGCATGTCTGTATGTTATTGGATCTTCACAATGAATATATTAGAATGTATCAATGGTTGTAACAAAAAAGCCAAATTGAAAGTTTTGGTTCGTTGTGAAATATCATCATTAGTTTTTAATCTAGACCTAGAATCTAGGTCCTTACATGGATTAGGAAATTATATCTCTCTAAGAAAACGATACTTTTAGTCATCAGTTTAGAGCACTGCACTTTTAACAGAATACTATTTGAAATGATAATCTGTCATAGAGATTGGAATACTCACCAAGGGGTGAAAATTACCTTGACAAGTAGGACCTAAGCATCCTTAAGATGGTACTAAGAATAAAAAGCAGTCTTCTCTGTTAGGCCATGTGACCACCACACACATCTTAGAATTCATTTTGAGTTTGTATTACAAGAGCTTGTTTTCAGTAATCAATATTTAAATTTGGGGAATTTGCTGAGCGTCTTTCTTGTTCTTTAGCTGTTGTTAACCTATAATGTGATGCTAGGAAATCACATGGTCTGTTGGATTTAGAACTAAGACTTTAAAACATAAATACATTCTCCTGTTTTGTGTGTGAAACTTGAACTTGTACTTACTCTTATGTCATCCCACTGCATGGTTATAACTGAGCATGCAAGCTTAAATGAAACACAGGAAGAATTTAGAGCTAAAGTAAAGGCATTGATTGTTAAGTAGGATATTCTATCACTTAGGGTGCTTTGCCTATAATTTTTCAAAAATCCTATACAAATTGACTTCAATAATATGAAATATTACTGACTCACATAATTGCAATTTCAGAGGGAAGGTAGCTATCAGGATTGGCTAATACAAGAGAAGAGCGATACCAAGATCTTGGTTCTTGCCACATGTGGCTCACACCTGTAATCCCAGCACTTTAGGGAGGCTGAGGCAGGCAGATGACTTCAGGCCAGGAGTTCGAGCCCAGCTTGGCCAACATGGTGAAGCCCTGTCTCTACTAAAAAATACAAAAAAAGTAGCCAGATGTGATGGCACACACCTGTAATCCCAGCTGCTTGGATGGCTAAGGCATGAGAATCCCTTGAGCCTGGGAGGTGGAGGTTGCAGTGAGCCAAGATTGCACCACTGCACTTCAGCCTGGGCAACAGAGCAAGATGCTGTCTGAAAAACAAACAAACAGAAATCTGGGTTCTTTTTATCTCTCTATTCTCCCTTCTAAGTGCCTGTTTTACTCCAAAGCTAATTTCTAGTACTAGAGCTATGTGGCTTCTCAGTTATGTACTGGAGGAGAGAGATAATTCTCTCAATTAAAAAAGGACGACAGCTTTTTCCCCCCCCCAGAAGGTCTCAGAAAACCTTTGACCTCAGAGTTCTATCATCACTTGTGAACAGTTGTTGACAAGGAGATTGGCATTACCCTAGATAACAAAGCGTCTCCCTGGAGTTGAGATTGGAGTTAGCACCCTGGACATAAGAAGCTGTGCGGGAAGGGCTGGAAAGGGGACAGAGCTAGAGTTCTTTAGGGAAGGGAGAGAGGAAATGAGCGATGTGTAGGCTACAGTAATGTCCACTACAATGTCTCTTTAACTTTAAGCTGCTTGTAAAAAAGTAAACTGTCTTCTGACTATTTAAATTGATGTCTTTGGCCAGAGGTGACATTTGGTGACTTTCATTTTGGTGTCTTTTTGCTTTACTTTTAGCAGGTCGTAGAACTGGGAGACCTGGCTATCACAGGAGTATCTGTGGCCTGTGGTGACATATATCTATGGCCTGAGAATGTCAGTACTCTCTAACCATATCTCATCTCCTTCTGCCAGGAAAGCCAGAGCCCACATATCATTGTTTATTTAGAATTAAGATCCAGTACCTTTTCCAGTTCCAAAATTGGCATACACATAGGACTATAACCTCATTTTGATGCAGGATATTTTGCTCCTTAGTTCAGCTAAAATCCAGGTCCTGGTCTCATGACCAGGAAAAATTAGACATGAGGACATACTGAAGGGTGAGGAGGGCAGATTTATTAGGCAAAAAGAAAGTTCTCAGCAAAGAAAGAGGGTGTTCTGCCAACAGGCTCCCACCTCACAGCTTGAACACCAGGCCATCACACACAAGCTAAGAGGCCAGGCTCCTCCCAGTGCATAAGGCACAAATTTCGGGTGGTGGTAAGACTACCCAATGAAAAGCTGGCCAAAAATCATTGCAGCTTTGCTTTTTTATTGCAAAATGTTAGGAACTTAAGTGTTGAAAACCTAGGATAGTGCTTAAATAAACTATAGTACATCCACACAATGGAGTACTGTGCAGCTTTATTAAAGAATAAGAAAGGTCTCTCTGAATTGATATGGATGATATATTGTCACTGGAAAAAGCAGAGTACTTGAGTTTATGTGTATAAATAATGCTACTATCCACGTGAGAAAAAATATACACGTTTATCTGCATATTTTTGCAAAGAAATACAGGAAAGATCAACTAGGAGCTAATGGGATTGATTGCAAATTAGGAATGAACCCTGTAATGTTGGATTGCAATAGGAAATATTATGATCTCCTGGTTTTTAATATGTGTACATATCTATGTGTGTCTCTTTATATGAACATATCTACAATTCCTTGTTCTGTCTACTGAGAAGGCCCAGATACAGTGACACCCAGTAACAATAAGCATAGCTAGCACCCAGATCTTGACTTCTTAATACCATTCACCACCAAAAAGAGTCAGGATCTTTAAGCAGTGGCTGGATTTAGGACTAGGGGCAGAGAAAATACAAATTATCTTGGAGCATCAATATATTGGGGCTCCAGAAAGTAAGGAGGTCTCAAAAAAGGATGGAGGCATTTCAAAAGGACATAAGAACCCATTTGAAGAAACTCCTGGTGGGCAAATCTGGGACACTTTGAACAACAAAATAAATAAATAAAGGTGAATAGATTATAATCCATAGCATGCATTAAATATCCATAATTTCATACACAATCTATGAATGGTGGAAAAGGGACAGCTTACGGTGCAATACCATCAATAAATATAGAAGAAATGAGGAAAATGGAAAAACACTACTTAGCCATCACCATGGTAATAACTGTTACAAATAAGAATGATTAATGGATGCTAAATTAGTAGGTGAAAATATGAGAAGCAGAATATTTGCTTAGTCTTGAAATATCTCCCCAAAAGATACTTATTAACAACAGAGGAAAAAAGTAACACTATACTAGAGAAACCTGGCAGACACCTTAGCCAAGTAATCAAAGTTAGTATCACCAGTAATGAGAAATGTCAATATCATGTACCACCTGGAATTGTGCACTGAGAAGGGTAGAACGTCATTCTTGTTAAATTCTTGCCATAAATGCCTAAGTTGAATTTAAACAAGAGGTGATATCAGACAATTCAAACTCAGAAACAGTCTACATATTCTGTAATATGAGCCAATATTTTTCAAAAGTGTCAAGGTCATGAAAACAAAAACTGAGAGACTGTCAGTTGGAGACTAAGGAGATATGTCAACAAAATGCAGTGTGAGATCCTGGATTGGACCGGGAACCATGAAAAGGACATAGGTGGACAACCGATGAAATATGAGCAAAGTGTGGATTTGTTAAGAGTATTGAATTATAATTCAGTGATCATTATGCTGTGATTAAGATATTTATATAACATTTATAATGTTGTATAACATTTGGAGAAACTGAGTGAAGGTTATACAGGAACTTTATGTACTTTTCTTCTGCTTTTTTGTTAGTCTGAAGTTATTTGAAAATCCAAAACTAAAAATACTACCCAAAGACTTGAAGACAGGCTTAACCAATGATGCTGGCCAATAAGCACATTTAAAAAATGCTCAACATCATTTGTAGTCAGAGAAATACAAATGGCAAATTAAAACCTGAATTAAATGCTATTTTATACCTCCAGAAAGCAATGATAAAGATAGAAAACACCAAATATTGGAAAGGATGTGAATTAGCTGGAGCTCGCATGTTTCACTGGTGGGAAGCATAAAATGGCACAACCACTTTAGCAAATGGTTCGTCAGTTTCCTATAAAGTCACTGTGTATATACTCTAGGCCTACCTAATATATACCTACTGCTATGACCCAGGAATTGTACTCTCAAGTATTTATCCAAAAACATGAATACACACATGCACACAAATATGTGCACATGAATGTTCATAACATCTTTATTCATAATGTGGGTAAACTATGTATATGCACATAATGGAGTACTATTCAGCAGTGAAAAGAATGAACTACTGATGCATACAACCCAGATCTTAAAAACTTTAAGGGAAAAAAATCAGACACGAAGGAGTGCTTACTGTATGGTTCATTTACATCAAGTTCAAGAAAAGGCAAAAACCAAATTAGGTGACTGAAATTAGAATAGTAGGTTCCTGGTGGTGGGTGGGGATTGGCTGGAGAGAGCACAGAGTAGCTTTCTTGGCTCAGGGAAACATTTATTCAGACTTACTATATTGTACGGTACATTTCACCTCAGTTAAACAAAAGGCCCAGAATGGAGCATAATGCTTGGTCTTGATTAAGCTTTTACTAAAATTTTGAGGTGTTAACATTCATGTATACAAAGCTTTCAGCAACTTTTTTTGTGATGGATGCCTTAAGGAAATTGTACTGTGTTATTATTTTCTGATTACACATATCTTAGGAAAGCGTAAAGGCTTATATTTTATTTAAATGTTATTAATATATTATGCATGACAGATATCTGAAAATGTCTACTCATAGTTAAGTAAACTTCTGTATAAAGATAGGACATTTCTGAGTAAGTCCTTGTTGAAAGAGGAAAAATGACCCAGTGAGTGATAGAGTCGAGTGCCAGATGTTTGAGTTCAGCTCAGGTAAGAGTGTGAAAACATTAGGATTATAATCTCTAAGATGAATCTGCTGTTAAGTATCTTGCCTTGATTTCATTTCCTTAGGAATGTGGTTTTTGTTAATAAAAAATGTTTTTCATGTGTTTTTATGGTGACATTTTTCTGCAACTGAGTAACTCCATTACTAGTACAGAGGAGATACTGAGATTTTCTTTTCAAAAAAATCTCTAATTTTAATTTCAAAATTATTCAAATTTTAATATCCATAAATTATATGTAATTCATTAGGAGATAATGGGAATAAATAATTTCTAAGTGAATATTTGTGTCAGTTTCAGCAAAGAAAAAAATTAAACTCCTACAGAACTCATAACATTGTTATGTGTAAACTTGAAAACGAAGTTCTAAAGATGACGGAATTTATGTTTTTATAGCTGTCTTTTGAGGCATGATTTTATGTTGTTTCACAATGAATTAGCAAACACTAACTCATATTTTCTGATAGGTAGGAGGTAGGTAAACTTCCAAAAACTCATACAGTTTTATAAACCACTGTTTCATCTGTCATTCAGCAGAAAGCGCCTGTCAAATTCTCAAACCTAAATATGTTTCCTGTAGTCCACCCAAAACCATACAGATTAGGTAAGAGGATTCTCTAGCATCTTGGGTAAGCTAGGATTGAGAGTCAGAGAGACTGCATTCTAGTTAAGCCAGGAGGCCTACAGGAGAAAGAGGAATAATAAATAGCTCATCTGCAATATTTTCATGTCTTCTAGTTTGTCCAGGGAAGATTTAAGTCTCCAGTTCTTACACAGCATCCTCACTGAAGTTATAATTCCTTAATACTTAATTCCTAATAATAAACTGCTCTTTGTTCATCAGTTTTGCCTTGCTGCAGCAGAAAGAGGAAATAACTTGAATAAAATGGAAATAAGATTTTGAATTCCCAACTCCAGGGTTTTTTTTTTTTTTTTTTTCTGGATGTACCTTTCCTGAAATAAGAAGGAAAATAAACATTTGTTAATTTCCTTCATCTAGTCAGGCCTTATCAGATGTAATGTTTCTTTTACTCCTTATAACAATCCTGTAAATTAGATATCGTTATCAGTATTACCATTTTAAAAATGAAGACATTCAAGTCGTTACTTTCAGAAGCTTCACAGTTTTCTAAGAAATGGTAGAGCTGGGATTCTAACCTGTATTGTTCTACTTCAAAGCCGAAACATTTTCCCACACAACATACTATTTCTTGAAGGTTAGAGTCTGCTGAAATTAAGAAACAGTGAACAAGTGTAAAATGATCTCCAGCTATGGAATACTAATACTGGATTTGCCATAGAACTGAGAGAGCTTCGTTTTTCTATGTCCCCACAATGTAATACTGACTCACTCTAACTGGAGAGAAATGTTCTGCACACTTATGTGACAAACATTTATTTAGTGTTTGCTTTGAGCTTTACTGTGTGTAGCGCTGAGGAAATAAAATAGACAAAATCATTGTGCTTTGAATGTCATATCATGAAATAGTATAATACATTCTACTTTGACTAACGTGTGTTATTCTTTTATAAAATCTTTAAAATTCCATTTTTCTCTTAGCCATAAAATTCTTGACTCTCCAGCTCATTTAATTTACTGCAAGATAACCTGCTTCTTCCTGAGATTAGGGATTTGCGTGTTGTCTATGCTAGTTCGGTTTTTTTTGGGGTTTTTGGGGGTTTTTTTTGGGGTTTTTGTTTTTTGTGTTTTTGTTTGTTTGTTTTTTTTTTTTTTTTTTTTTTTTTTTTTTTTGCACATTCTTTCTCTGATCCCTATTCTTCCCACCTAACTTGAGATTTTGTTTGTTTGTTTGTTTTGGTTTTGTTTTTGGAAGAGCTTTAATCTCAATTTTTCAACTAGAATCCCTTCTTTTTGATAGACAGTGTTCAATAGTTTCAGTTATGCCTTATTTTTTTTTTCTAGCATGACTATATACAGGATTTAATACATCCTCTAACCTGGTGCCATAAGCCAGCCCACACGTATTTCGACTCCTCCAACTATTCAAATTCAAATGGAATTGTTAAAGCTCTTCTGTGTTTTGGTGCCCATACATAGATTCTGAAAATAAATGGGAGCCCTTATTTATTGCTCAAGCCCCTAATCTAATGATTACCATATACGTAAAACAACACAAACTATGAGGTCAGCTATACCTGTGTTCGAAATCTTTTCCCTTTTTCATGTAATCCCTTTAGTACATTCAGTCAACATATGTTTGTGACTGTCTCCCAAATCAACATCGTCAACATCTTGTTCTCTCTAGCTTCAGTTTTTAGGTTCTATATGTTCATTTGCCTATAGGATCTTCCCATGCCTGTATTTTACAGGTATCTAAAACATAACAAGATGAAAATTTAACTTCCAAGCCTTCCTGCAAACTTGGCAGTTCTTCCTAACTTTCACATTACTGTTAATGATAACATCATGATTATTTCAGGCACTAACATTTATAACCTTAAAGTAATTTGTGACTCATCTCTCACCTTTGTTCTTTATGAAAAATCAGCCTCAGAGTCTTATTAATGCTTCATTCAAAATATCTCTGCTCTACCTCTTTCTTACTTCCAATTCAGGTTATTTCTTCCCTTTCACTTGACAGACTCTTCTCTATCCCTAAACTAACCATACTACTACTCAATTGGTATTTTACCAATGCTTCTTGCTTTGTGTCTTCCCTTAATAAAAGCTTATCATAGCTCAATAACAGTCTGACTTTGCTCTTAAGTCAGCTTCCACCTTAATCAACTACCAGATATTTATTGACAGTGCCAGGCACCGTGGGAAAGACATAGATTTGTGTAATACACAGTCTGTGTACTCAGCCAGTTTATGGTCTAGTTGGAGAATTAAAACATCTGTATGAAAACAACACTAACAATACATGGTAGTGCTTAGTGAGGGTCAAACGAGTGGTTCCTTTTGTGTCTTAAGCTGAGTCTTGGCTGTAAGCAGAGAAGTAGGGATGCATTTAAGGCTGGGGAGAAAGAATGCATTGAGATTTGAAGGGGACGTAAGGAGTATTCAGAGCTTGCTGCATAGCTCTATATTGCTGAAGGGGAGTGTCAGCGTAGGGCCGAGTAGGTGGTAAGGTTGGAAAGTGGAGCTGGAACCCGAGTCCTTTTTATTCATCTGTTCAATTTGTGTCACTTTTTAAATTTTACAGGTAAATTATAATTCTAAAGAATTATAGTTTACATTGTTTCCATTTACTCCATTGCCCATATTATGTTTACCACATTTTTTGTTTTGTTTTGTTTTTTACCACTCATATCTTGCTGTTCCTCCTTTCCCTCTCTCTCATATATGCACTGATGTATATGGGTCTTATTACACCTGATCTACTTCATGCGCTCCCAAGAGCATAAGATGTTATCTGAAATGGCTCTGTAATCCTGCAGTATCTAAAAAGCTGGTAGGCACACAGTATGTGATCAAAAAACACTTTTTTAATTGAATTTCCATAAAATAAATACCAAGCTTTTACCTTCTCTACTCCTTCTCTGAAATGTAAACATTTCAAATGTCAAGGTGTAAACTTACCTGAATTAAATGAGGTATCTCTATCAAACAGAATATATAGCCCACATTTTAAATTGTATTGCTTTTATTATGTTTTGTTAATTTCCCAAATGATTTTCCAGCCATTCAGTTGTTAATAATAAATCAGTGTATATATTACTAGATGCATTGCTTCTCTTTCAATTATCATCTTTTAAAAATTTCAGGAATTATATTGCCATTTTTACCAGAGAGCAGAGTTGTTGTTGAAGAAAGTATGAATTTTTTCATCTTCTTTTTCAGTAGCTTTGGGATAACCAAGGTGAATTTTTTTCAGGCAAACATTATAGGCTAATGTGGGCTTTGAACTCATTTATTAAATCAATAGGCTTTTGAGTACTTAGCACAGGGACCCCTCCTAAGTAAGAAGTCTGTTGGGGATTTTAATTGTTCATGCTGTCTTCATTCCCCATAATTGCAAGTGATAGAAAATGTGTCATTTTGGATGATATTTTATGATTTTTCATAAGATATATTTGAATTCTAATGAGGCTTCATTTAATTTCAAGGCAATACAATGATGATATTCCATAGATTAAATAAATGAAAATCCAATTTAGTATCAATGAATTTACTTTGGTGTCAATAACAGTCATAGTAATAATTAACAGTTGTTGCTTATTATGTACCAGATATGGTACAAGATCTTTACATATTATATTAACTTTTTTACTATATACACACATACATACAGAGACATGTATGCACAAATTTATAAGTTAGGTTACTATAATTATTACATGTTAGAAATTAAGATTGTAGCACTTTTTTTTTTTTTTTAAGGCAGAGTCTTGCTCTTGTCACCAGGCTGGAGTGCAATGGTGAGATCTTGGCTCACTGCAACCTCCACCTCTTAGGTTCAACTAATTGTCGTGCTTCAGCCTCCCAAGTAGCTGAGATTACAGGCACCTGCCACCATGCCCAGCTAATTTTTTGTGTTTGTAGTAGAGATGGGCTTTCACCAGGTTGGCCAGGCTGGTCTTGAATTCCTGACCTCAGGTGATCCATCTGCTTGGGTCTCCCAAACTACTGGGATTACAGGCGTGAGCCACTGCTCCAGGCCTGTGGCACTTATTCTAAAACTGACTTCCCAATAGAATAAAGATATGTTTTACCTTTAAGTCTTATAGTTAGCTAGTAGAGGTTTTATTCATTTCTAGTCTTAATAAACAGAAAAAAGGATAAACATACATCAATTTTCTGAAGAGGTTTATCCAATCTTCACTTTTTACCATCAGTTTTCATTTATAATATTTCATGACATTATTATGATAATTAGAGTCCTTTTCTCTCTGGCAATGAAGTACAGTGAATGACAAAGAATTTTTCTATGAGTTGTACGTCCACTTCATGTGACTTTATAAAGCTACTACTCTGGAAATCCTGAGATTTAACAGATACATTCATAAATAAATTATTGATAGGTTCACATAGTAATAAAGGCTTACAGTTTACCTTTTAAACACTTCAGCCACGGTATTCTGACAAAAACGTCTCAAGAGATAGATGAGCAAGCTGACACTGAGGGAGACATAGGGAAGCATAATCACAGAGGCCGTCTGTTTGAGCCCCATGTAATGTACAGAGTTTAACAGATTTTCAACAATAATCTCATCAGAAATTTGCTCTCACCCCCAGATATTCTTGGTACACGTTTCAGTTGCTAGCTTCTTCATCTTACTCCTCTCAGCATGTGATGGCAAAGGCCTCAAAACCTTCAGAAATGTTGGTTGAGTCTGAATTAAGGAAGCAGATGTTAAAAACCTTGTGTGTTGCACCTCTCCTTGGATTCTACAGTGAAGCTTTCATTTGATTTTTAGGGATTGTGTACTTGACTTTGGCATATGGAAATGTTTTCTCTTTTTTACCTTATTAGAGTCAGGGTCTCACTCTGTCACCCAGGCTGGAGTGCGGTGGCACAAATCATGGCTTACTGCAGCCTTGACGTCCTGGGCTCAAGTCATCCTCCCACCTCAGTCTCCCAAGTGCCTGAGACTACAGGTGCACGCCACCATGCCTGGCTAATTTTTAATTGTAGAGACAGCATCTCACTATGTTGCCCAGGCATGTCCCACACTCCTGTGCTCAGGTGATCCTCCCACCTTGGCCTCTGAAAGTGCTGGGATTACAGGCGTGAGCCGCCACACCTGGCTAGGAAATGTTTTCTGATGGCTTCTCTAATCAGAAGTCAGTCCACTATTTCCTTAGCTTATGGTTTCTCTCCCTCTGTCATTCTTAAGCCTTTTAGTTACAGGATTTCTTCATGCTTTTAAACATTACTGAAGATCTGGCTGGGTGCAGTGGCTCACACCTGTAATCCCAGTACTTTGGAAGGCTGAGGTGGCAGGATCACTTGAGGCCAGGAGTTCAAGACCAGACTGGGCAACATAGTGAGACCCCATCTCTACAAAAAAAATTAAAACATTATCTGGGTGTATTGGTGCATGCCTGTGGTCTCTGTTACTTGGGAGGCTGAGGTGGGAGGATCACTGGAACCCACGAGTTTGAGGCTGCAATGAGCAATGATTGCACCACTGCACTCCCACCTGGGGGACACAGTGAGACCTGGTCTTAAAAAAGAAAAAATTAGCTGAGTGTGGTAGTGTATACCTGTGGTCCCAGCTACTCAGGAGGCTGAGGTGGGAGGACTGCTTGAGCCTGGGAAGTTGAGGCTGCAGTGAGCTATGATTGTACCACTGCACTCCAGTTTGGGTAACAGAGTGCGACTCTGTCTCAAAAAAAGAAAAAATTATTGAAAATCCCAAAGAGGTTTTATGTAAGTTATAGCTATTGACATTTTGTGTGCTAGAAATTAAGACATTTTTAAAATATGTATTAATTCCTTTAAAAATAACAATAAAACTCATCATATGTTAACGTAGTGTATTTTCTGAAATAAAATTTTTAAAATAATGAGAAAATGTTGTTGTTTTATATCTTTGCAAACCTTTCCAACACCTGGTTAATAAAAGACATCTGGATTCTTCTGTTTTGAAGTATATGAGGAAAATTGGCCTCACACAGATATGTAGCTGCAAAAGAGAGGAATTTTAAGAGCCTTTTCAGATAATTGTGAATATTTCTTGTAGCCGCTAGAAAACTCCACTGTATACTCATAAAAGCATGAGAATGAAAAGGACAATTAATGTGTAAGTATAATTATGAAAATACTTTTGAATTCTTTAACCCCCATAACAGTCCCTGAGACCCTGGGCCACAATTTGAGAACCCTTGTTCTAGCTCACAAATGAAAGATAATTTAATTTTAGAGTTCCAGGCAAAGTTAAAAACATTAATTGGGAACTTGTATTCAAAATATTTTAAATTACCCCTAGAACTCAATAATAAGATGACAGCTCTTTTCGGTTAAAGGTTTGAGTAGACATGCATAATCTACGTGTCGCAAAGGAGATACATAAATGGCTAATAATCACATGAAAAGATATTCAATGTTTTTAATCATTAAGGAATTGCAAATTAAAACCATAATGAGATGTAATTTCATATCCACTAAGAGGCTAAAATAATAATTTTTAAATAACAGTACTACATTTTGGTGAGGATATGAAAAAACACGTCATATATTGCTGGTGGAAATGTAAAATGGTGTAGCCAGCATGGAAAACGGTTTGGCAGTTTCTTAAAATATTAAACATACACTTAACCTAAGATCCAGCAATTCCACTTCTGGATACCCAAGTTATCTATCACTTCTACCCAAGAAAAATGAAAATCTATGCCTATACAAAGATGTATATGCAAATTTAATGAGTATTATTCAATACAAGAAAAACTTGGGAACAATCAGATGCAGATGCCAATTGGTAAAGTAAAAGCAATGTGGTATATCCACATAATGGAATACTGTTCAGCATGCACTGCAACATGGATGAACCTCAGAAGCACTGTGCTAAGTGGAAAACACCAAAAACAAAATACTGCATATCATATGATTTCATTTATATGAAGTATCCAGAAAGACCAACCTAAAGAGACAGAAACTAGATTAGTAGTTGCCTGGGGAATGGGAACAGGAATTAACTGCAGATGGGCAGAAGGGACCTTTTTAGGGCAATGGCAATACTCAAAACCTGGATTGTGACAATGGTTATGAAGCTCTATAAATTGACTAATTGTTGAATTGTGCACTGAAAATGGGGAAAAATAACTTCTATGTTTAAAAACAAATGTGTACTTGAAAAATAAGATGGAGGAAGTACACCAAAATGTTAACCAAACCAAAACAATAAAACCACTAGGTGAATATGGGATTCTTGTTGCCAATGAGAGAATATGTGTTTATGTTCTATAGCCTTCTGGATCCCTTAAAAACAGTAGCATTTCCTATGATTTTGCAGACTCCTGCATCATTTGTATGATAGACTATTCAACTGTAACATGTTGGTTTTTAAGGCTTCTGTTTGAACCATGTTTTCAACTTTTTCGTGGTATTGCCAAAGGTGTTCTTGTCACTAAGATCTTATTTCTATTTGTTCCCATTAATGCAATAGCTATCAATTGTAGCTATGCTATTTATCTTTGTTTTTGTACTTAGACTTATAGCAAATTCACAGCCTTAACACACTGCAGACACTGGACTCCTAGTGTCTTAAGAGGTTGAAATCAAATGTTGGTAACTTTTTCTTTTGTACTACTCTACTGAAGTTCCATGGTACTTTTTAGAAAATTAAAATAAGACAACAAAACTATTTATCTGATGGAGTAAACCTCCCAGCAATTATAGACATGTAGTTATAGTAGATTTGCCTTTATCTGATGGAGTAAACCTCCCAGCAATTATAGACATGTAGTTATAGTAGATTTGCCTTGATTTTAAAAGGTTTTCATTGTCCTTACGTTCAAAGATACCATTGTTGAAAGTTCTCGCTAGTGGCTACAAGTGTTCATTACGAAGGCTGCAGTCCATTACACATGGGTTCTGTCTGCCGTTTAGAGTTCTTCTCCTTGTCTTCTCAGTTTATAGCTCTAGGCTTTTTGAGTACTTGATTTACAGCGAGTACTCAAGCCCAGTCAGAGGGTGGAAAACTTTAGAATATTCTTTTGCACAGAATTCACTATTCTGGATCTACATTTGGTGTTAGAAAAATGTAAATGGATAAGCGGAGTGAAACATCAACTGGGGTCAAAAGACGGTGGCTGCAAAACAGCATAGGTCAGCAAAAAGAAAAGATGGAAAGAAGAAGGACCTCCATTGGTAGGATGAGACTACAATAGCAGAATGGATCTGTTTTGGGAAGACTTAAATAGGACAGTCATGTCATTCCAGTGAGTTCCAAACACTCCATTGCACAAGTAGCCTCTTACTCAGGGAAGTTCAGAAAGGTATGACTGGCCCTGTCCCAAGGCTGAAAATCTCTGAGGTGTAAAGTACCAGGTGGGGATCTGTGGGGAATGAGAGATTTTTCCTGTGCATGTCTTAAGAGTTTTCAGTATTTGTGTTCTGAAATGGAAGCATAGTTCTCTGGACAGATTGCTTTCCTGTGTGGTTTCCACTAGGTTAGGTCTGGCAAGGGAGGTCAACAGAAGCTTCATATGGTGAGTTTTCTCCCAGCCAGAGACTTAAATACTTTCCAGAGCTGTAGCAGGGAATTCTGACCACAGGGAACCCATTGCAGTCATGCAAATAAATGCTTTGCCACAAGTCAGGTTGGTTTATCTATGCTTATTCTGTTAAAATGTACTATATGAAGTTGTTAAGTGTCATTTGTCTTGTCTTTACTAGCTGTCTTGCCACTTTTTGCTCTTGATATAATTTAACTTCCAGTTTTCGTTCACCTTTGGCTTATCCCCAGCTCTGTGGTGGTGGTTTTCAGCAAATATGGCTTTGGTAAAAAAGACTTTGGCCACCGTCTAAGACTTAGCTGCATATGGGTCTGATCTGTAATTTGATACCTTTGGAGAACGCACCTCTGGTTGTGATCATGAGTTAAGTAACATGTTCAAATAGCAGGGTGATTTGACATTCAAGATAAATACGTTGTTTATCAGTAGGACCATGTCTGATACTACTTGGTCCAACAAAGCAAAGATCTGGGCATATAGTAGGTCCCAACTGTTCTCTAGGAACATTTGTGGGAGATGTCTTTTTTAAGTATAAAGATGCCTGGGTACCATGTCTGATTCAATAAATCAAAAGGATCCAAGTATTATGAAAAGTTTCCAGTAAGGTTCTGATACCTAGCCAAGGCTAGGAACTGTTATATGCACATGTGGCCCTCAGAGTGTAGCAAAGGTCCCAGAGCCTGTCTGCCTGGGCTCAAATCTTGGCTCTTTCATTTACTTTCGATAAACACTTAGGCAAGTTACTTCACTGTCCCAGCCTCAGTGTTCTCATATGTAAAATGGAGATACTGTTTCGTAGGATTGTTGTCTTAGTTAAATGATCCAGTAAAGTGCTTAGCACAGTTTTGACTCATGGCAGTTGACCAGGAAATGCTATTTCTTCTTTGATCATTATCCTATATCAGGGACCGGATGGGGAGTCAAAAATATTTTGTGATATGTTAAAATACATGAAATTTACATTTCAGTGTTTATAAATAAAGTTTTATTGGAACAGAACCATACTCATTCATTTATATATCAGCTATGATTGCTTTCCCATTACAATGACATAGGTGAATTAGTCGTGACAGACTAAACACTTTGGGAGGCCGAGGCAGGCAAATCACAAGGTCAGGAAATCGAGACCATCGTGGCTAACACGGTGAAACCCCATCTCTACTAAAAATACAGAAAAAAAAAAAAAATTAGCCAGGCAAGGTGGCAGGCACCTGTAGTCCCAGCTACTCGGGAGGCTGAGGCAGGGGAATCGCTTGAACCTGGGAGGCAGGGCTTGCAGTGAGCTGAGATCGAGCCACTGCACTCCGGCCTGGGCAACAGAGCAAGACTCCATCTCAAAACAAAAAACAAAAAACAAAAACTATGTCTCACAAAGCCTAATATATTTACTATTTAACCCTTTTACAGATTTCCTAGATCTTTGCAGTGCTCAGAGCCTAGCAGGTTAATCGTGACCTTTCTCAAATGGACCAAAGAATGAGGAAGCCTTTTTACTTCATGTTCTCATGTTTTTGTTGCCAGTGTTTCTTTCCAGGGTATGTTGAAGGGCACATAAATTCAATAGCTATTTTAACCTCAGTGTTACAAATGTATGTCTTTGGTCATGTGTGGCATTACTGTGATGCAGTTTAATGAATTACCTCCACCTTCTCCATACTGTTTATTTACAGTTCTCCATACTGTTTATCTATAGCATTTGCTTCCTCATAAGGAAGGCCTGGATCAGCTTCTGTTAGCTTGCCCAGCAGTCACCACCAGCATGCAGCAGCAGTTCGTGGATAAACGCCTCAAGGGCATTTAATAACATTGCAGTTTAGTGAACTGGAATAGTTTTCCAGAGAACTGAGTGTCGATTTGAGTGTTTTTTTCCCGATACTTTATGAAACACCAGAGGCATCTAGCTGTGAATCCCAAGGACATAAGGGTAACGCCATTCAGGGACATGCCTGTGTTCTAGATGCCTTGTTTTCCCTTTTCATACCCCGAGCAGACTTTATGTTATTTATCCGAATGCCAGCTTCCAGGATTTGTTTTTCGTGCTTAGGCATAAAGATAAGAATCCAAATACGGAGGGAAATAGAAGGCCAGAATCCTGCCCAGTAGTGCTTCAGTGGAGAATGTACTCCTTACCCAGGCCCCCATCCCCTTGTTGAAAGCTGCACGCAGCCCCAGTCTGCATGCCTGGGTGCTCTTCTCCTTTCAAGGCTCTTAATCTGATTTCTCCAGATTGAAATCAAGCCAGCCAAGATGTTTTGTTTGGCCTGCGTAATTTTTTTAACGTTTTTAATTATTTGCCAATATTTAAAAATGAGGAGATTTCATATAAACTCTCGACATCCAGCCTCTCCTGAAGCAGTGAAAGGTCTGGCATCACGGAGCCTGCATTCCAGCATGCCAGCCACTGGCAAGCCCTGAGCAGCAGCTGTAGCAGCTGCTCTTTCCTTGAGCCAGGGCGTGCAGGCTCCTGCTGCTTCACTCATTTCATCATCTCATGGCTCAGCCTTGTGGCAAGATGCTGGATCCCACATTTCCTAGATGCAGCTCAGGTAGCTTCTCAGGAGCAGTCTTCTCTTCCCTGGTTTCTTAGTTATAGGTAGTTTTCAGTTGTCCATCTGAATGGCTAAATGGTCATGGAGCCAAATGCATTCATGGGGACCTAGATCATGATTTGGAAAATTTTTTATTTTTGTTTTTAGGGTTGAAAAGACAACCCAAATTGTGGAAAGTGGATATATAACATAGTTGTTGTATTACTCTAGTTTCCTTTTTTAAAAAAAACCCTTCAAAAACACCAATAAAAACTGCCTAGACAATATGGTATGTAGACTGACAAACAGGAGATCTTTCTTAGCTTAAGGCCCAACTTTAGAATCAATATTAATAGCTAAGTTATTTAGGTACCTATTCTGCTAAGCACTGTCCTTGGCATCTGAAAATGTTTCTTCTGCACTTCTCAATAATCTAGTTAGGTAGACTATACTTCTGCAATTGCATGGAATTGGAAATAGAACCCTAAGATGTACAGTAACTTGCACCAAGTCACAGCTAGTGAGTAGATGAATTTGGCTTCAACCCAAGGTCTTCTGATTTAAAGTCTAGCATCTCTCCATTATCTCTGTGACCCAGGGTAAGTCCTAGTTAGAATGAAAACCCATCTGTTTTCTTCCATAAGAGGCAAAACTTTCTGTTCAGTAATTCAAGTTAGTATTTAATATTTAAGCTTCAAGGAGAACCATTTGCACCATTTTTCCCTGCCTTTTTGGAGTTCAAGAACAAGGGGCCTATGTAAGTTGTAAAGTACTCCATAGACAGCCACAGTGACTGCAGTTTCATGGTATATTCATTATATGGCTTTACTGGATGAAACAGAATCAGATTACAAAGCTGTCATTTGGAAAACTTCTGAGAACCTTGCATGTCCCATTGAAGAAGATTTTATTTTAACTTCGATCAGAATTCAATTTAAATAATTTAGACTGTTTTTTAGGCAGAATGGCTGTCTGAAATGTAATGTCTTCTTAAACTATTAGATTCTATTGACTTAAAGGTTGAGTACATCTGAAAGACCATATCCTTTCGAACTGATGCAGAATAATACTCAGCTTTCATTTCATATGGGATAAACATATTCAGTTCAGAATACTATAAATATGTAAGCAGAAAACTGAATTGTGAGTAAGTTATTATGTAACACTAAACATACATAAAAATTCCATCGTTACTGGGGGTCAGTTTCTCACCTTTTGTTTGACATTCCTTAGACTTTAGCACCACGTTTAATGATTTCGACTTTTCCTTGGGTTTGCTGATATGGTTGTCTTTAGTAAGATTTTTATTATACTGATTTTAAAATGAATTTCCATGACTTTGTTGAATTTTATTGTACAGTTATTTAATCAGTCTATCCTGAGTCATATGTAGACGGCACTGTGTGTGCTATGGCGCTGTGTTTAGGCAGCTGTGACTCCTCCTAGAGAAGTGTGGTCTTGTCTTAAAAATAAAACAACCCATTATTGTCCTTCCTCTCCTTCTCAGCTTGGAGAAATTGCATTTCTCCTTTAAGGTTCAGATGAAAGATGACCTCTTCACAAAACTTTTGTGATCACTACTTTCTGTCCTCTTCTCCTTCCCTCATTAATTTCTTCTTCCTCTGTGATCTCTTAACACTTTTTATACCTTAAAATGCACTTAACACATTTTATCATAGGTAATTGTATGTAGGTCTGTGAACTCCTTGCAAGTAAATATTTTTATTACAAACCTTTGTCTGCACGATAAACACGATGCCTATCACACATAGGTCCTTATAAAGAGGCAGAGGCTAAAACCACGCAATTAAAAACTACTTTTGTTTTATCACAAATGGATCATGTGATTAAACTTTGATTAAATGAGAATCTATTTCCTGCCTGTTGCAGACCAATAAAAATACTTGAAATGTACTTTTCATTTAAATTTTCATTTCATTCAAATGAACATCTCATTTACTTTTAGATATTTTCTTGGCTCCCTATGTGTCTTTGCCTTGTTATATGGTGATGCAATGGCTAATGACCCCTCTGGGACAAGGTTTTAAACAGTAACTTCTACTGCTCTGCTAGACAAGGCTTTGAGAGGTTTGGGAGTAAATTCCAGGGTCACAGCACAAGATTAGTCCCCAACTGAGACGGGATAGCTGATCCTGCCCCAGGCACTAGCCTGTTGCTAAACAAGAGGACTACACTGCTGAGGGTAGCTCAGTCCTGACTTCAGACACTAAGGGTGTAACCACTTGAGCCATGTAGGTTCCATAAGGTTCTAGTGCTCTTTAAGATAGCCCTACCTTGGAGAGGCTATGATATAGATAAGAAGAAATGACATGCAAGTATCAGCCTTCACATAGAGAAGAAAGCAATCATTGCCACTAAGAACTTGCCAGAGCAATAAGAACAATGTGAAACGGGAATACTTTTAATCGCGGATGGTGTTCTTCCAACGCTTAATTAAGATAATGCAGGCCGGGCGCGGTGGCTCACGCCTGTAATCCCAGCACTTTGGGAGGTCGAGACGGGCAGATCACGAGGTCAGGAGATCGAGACCATCCTGGCTAACACGGTGAAACCCCGTCTCTACTAAAAAATACAAAACACTAGCCGGGCCTGCTGGCGGGCGCCTGTAGTCCCAGCTACTCGGGAGGTTGAGGCAGGAGAATGACGTGAACCCGTGAGGCGGAGCTTGCAATGAGCTGAGATCCGGCCACTGCACTCCAGCCTGGGCAACAGAGCGAGACTCTGTCTCCAAAAAAAAAAAAAAAAAAGATAATGCAGTGCCACGGGGCCCAACTTGTGATAGTGCCCAGCCAATGTCAGCTGGCTCCTTGGGATTTCAATCAAGTGTGCGGCTATGTTAGAGAGAGGAGATATTTCTGACCGGGGTCAGGGATGTTTTCAAGGAAAGTTGAGGTTCAGTTAGGGCCTTAGACTTGGTAGCGAGGATATGAAAGTTTCGACTCTAGACTCCAGAAGGGAAAGAAGAATGAGCTGATGATAACTGACAAGGCCTCCGTTATGTAACAATTTTTACAAATTTCATTAATTGATGGCTGATTATTATTATTATTATTATTATTATTATTAAAACTAAGTCCACCAGAAAATGATTGGATCAGTCCAGCTATATACACATTGCTGGTATCTGATGAATGCCATCCACCTTGTTTTGACAGATGGAATGCAGAGCTGGGAAAACTAGGCTATTTTTGGCCTGCAAGCTGTATTTTGTTTATCTCCATCCTGCTTCATAGAGGCACAGTATTTCACGTAACTTGATCTGAGGTGTTAATCAAACTCCCTCTTTCTTTAATATTCTTCCAGTGATGCCATGGTTTATCAAATTTAATAAGCTCCTCTAATTTTTCTTTGACTTAAAATATTACTTATAGACTTTTTCCTAATATCTTTTATCAATTTTATAATTGCAACATAAAAATACATAAGTAGCCTCCTTAAAAATGTCTAGAACTGCAGTGAGTAGAGAAAAAGGGGAGTGAGCCTTCCATTTCTGCATTTTATTATCTTACACCTAATGAAAAATTCTAAAGCTTTTTAAAGATTCTCATGTGATCACAATTTGGCTTTCAGCACTGTTGGAGCTGTTTAAAATTTGTGTTTGAACAGATATCTATACACATGCATACACAATCTTATATTTTTCAGTTTTTATTTATCTCCTGGAGTACTTGCCTTAGAAGTATTTTTTATAAGTAATTTCCCTTATCTTTGACTGCCTTTCTCATCAAAGAACATTGTGATTGCTTTGGAATTCTTTTAACTAGTTTGCAACTTAAGACTCTGACATGGAATAAGGACAGTGATTACTCCCTTTCCTGTCTTTAGCAGTTTGCTCTGAGTTGGGCTTCACAGGTATGTACCCTGGCCACAGGCAAGGCCACATCTCTGGATTTACTACCAATTCATTCTAATGATCACTTTATGTATTTTCTTCATCTCTTCAATCATCTTCTTCATCTCTTCAATCTCTTTGTTTCTATGTCTATGGCTCTTTTCAGGGCCATAGAAGCAAAGAGATACACACACAGGGCAATAGAGATTAATCTCATCTCTACATTGTACAGATGAGGGAAGAAACTTAGAAAGGCTTCAATTTCACAAGATTACCCAGCAAGTTAGTGATTTACAGACTGTGGTGGTTTTGTATATGAAAATGTTTAACATATTAGAGTAATAATTTATTGGTACTTGTGGATAGAAAAGGCTTTTGAAACATGATGCTTTGCACTTATTATGTCTCAGAATTTATTGGCAAACCAGCAATGTAGGACAGGTTCCTTGGACAGAAACTCAGGATGGGAGCAAAGGCCCAACCCTGCCTCAAACCATAGGTTTTTTTCCCCTTTGGGAATATGCATAAAAAATACCGACAAGTAGGAAAGCAAATTACCTTGTCTTAATTCACTGGGTTTGAGTCTGGAGCCCACTGGAGAGAACATTAGAAACCCAGAATTAGTGGCTGGGCATGGTGGCTCACGCCTGTAATCCTAGCACTTTGGGAGGCCGAGGTGGGTGGATTGCCTGAGCTCAGGAGTTTGAGACCAGCCTGGGCGACACAGTGAAACCTCGTCTCTACTAAAACACAAAAAATTAGCTGGGCGTGACAGCATGCGCCTGTATTCCCAGCTACTCGGGAGGCTGAGGCAGGAGAAATGCTTGAACCTGGGAGGTGGAGGTTGCAGTGAGCCAAGATCACACCACCGCACCCCAGCCTGGGAGACAGAGCGAGACTCCGTCTCAAAAAAAAAAAAAAAAAAAACCAGAATTAGTGAAGTGTCACACCGAAGCAAGGCCTCTTTCTGCCCACCTTTATTCTCATTAGCAAAAAGGGACTGTCCTCTAGAATGTGGCCCATCCAGACCCTCCTCCTAGGAGAGGAGGGAACGGAAGGGAAGGACCTTGCTGACATATAACCTGGGGCCCAAGAGAAAGTTATACCTGAGAAACCCTGGACAGCAAGAGAACATTGCTCTGTAACAAGGGCAGGCTGCAAGTTGGGAGAAACGCAGCAGTGGTGCCCTGAGCAAATTGATCAGGCCAGTATCATGGATTGGGGAGATGGGGGGTGGGGAAGGGCTGGAACATTCTAGGAACTTTTAGCACTAGGATTAAACCAAGACTTAAGGCTGGATGGGATCTGGAGATGGCAGATCTGGAAGGGCAGAGGAAGGCGCAGGCAAGTAAGGGTGAGAAGCAACTATCCTAGCCCTAACTGGCTTCTCCTGGTAAGCTAAACATCAGCTGGTGGTTTTGTTACATAAGACTCTAAAATCAATGAGTCTTTCTCTTTTACAAGTGACTGAAATGACAGTTAGGCAATCAGTTATAAATCTATATGCTTTCTTAGGCCAGGCCCAGTGGCTCATGCCTGTAATCCCAACATTTCAGAAGGCCAAGGCAGGAGGATCACTTGAGGCCAGGAGTTTGAGACCAGCCTGGGCACGATAGTAAGACCCTGTCTCTACCCCCCAACCCCCCCAAAAAAAGGATCAGAAAGTTAGCTGGGAGTGCTGGTTGCATATCTGTAGTCCTAGCTACTCAAGAGGCCGAGGCAGTAGCATCACTTGAGCCTGGAAGGTTGAGGCTATAATAAGCTGTGATAGCCCACCCATGATTGCACCATTGCATTGCAGCCTGGGCAACAGAACAAGACCCTGTGGCGAAAACAAACAAACAAAAAATGAACAAAACAAAACTATATAATTAATGGTTAAACAAGGCATTTTTTGCTTTTTTAAAATTTTTTATTTATTTATTTATTTATTTATTTATTTTTTGAGACAGAGTCTCACTCTGTTGCCCAGGCTGGAGTGCAGTCACATGATCTTGGCTCACTGCAACCTCCACTCACCAGGTTCAAATGATTCTCCTGTCTCAGCCTCCCAAGTAGCTGAGATTACAAGTGTGTGCCACCACATCCAGCTAATTTTTGTAGTTTTAGTAGGGGTGGGGTTTCACCATGTTGGCCAGGCTGGTCTTGAACTCCTAACCGCAGGTGATCTGCCTGCCTCGGCTTCCCACAGTGCTGGGATTATAGGTGTGAGCCACCACGTCCAGCCATTTTTTGCATATGCTTCATGAAAAGCTCTTGCTTTTTGAGAGAGAGAAAAAAATACCATATAATTCCAAATAAACTAAATTATTCTTTTTCTCTATTGTATTATTTTATTATTTTCCTTCTGTGTAGGAGAAATGGTGACAGGAAATATTTCTTTGGAAATTAAGGTAATAATGGAACAAACTGGAAAGACCTGGGATATGACTCAGACCTGCTCACCAAGGTGGGATAATATCTGGAGTATGGGCACAGGTGTCACAAGGAAATCCAGTCCAGAAGGCAGAGCACAGAAACTGCTGGTGGTCTGAGTAGGATCTTATGAGGGTCTTTGGGTGTAGGAGGGGACTGCATTTAGAAATCTCAGCACGTGGGCTCTCAAGAAAGGCAGGTGTCAGAGGCCCTGTCTTGGGACTGGGCTTTAGAGGGAGTCAGAGAGTTAGGAATTTTGTCCTGTAAGGACTGGGGTACTACATAGGCATTAAAACAAGGAATGGGACACAGGGGAATGAGGCACAAGACCTGTTATCAGAAGCTGAGCCCAACATGCAAGCATAATTGGTAGAAAAGTAACTTAACACAGAGATCCCAGCTTTGGAATAAAAGGACTGGATCCTTTTGCCCAAAGTTGGGATTGACCTGAATGCAGCCTTGGGGGAGGTACCGTTACTGTGACCATTCTACAGATGGATGTAGTAGAGCTTGGTGAGGCTAACTTTAGCTCTCACAGTTAGTGAGTGGTGAAACCAGGTGGGAAACAAGCCATCTGCTCCCGGAACAGTGCTCTGCCATTGCACTAAAGTACTTCCTGATCTTAAGGGCTGTGACCTTGGGGAAGAATGGAAAGTTTGTTAGCACCTGTTGTGTGCCACACATGGTTCTAGGCATTTTAAATGTACAGTCATTCCCCATTTGTCTGTAATTTTATGCTCCTTGGTTTCAGGTCCCCACAGTGTCAACCATAATCTGAAAATAGGTGAGTATAGTACATTAAGGTATTGTGAGAAGAGAGAGAGATCACATCCAAATAGCTTTTATTACAGTCTATTATTATAATTACTCTGTTATTATTAGTTATTAATCTTCTAGTGTGCATAATTTATCATGAAATGTTATAGGTGTGCGTGTATAAGAAAATACATAGTATGTGTAGATTTTGGTACTGTCTGTGGTTTCAGGCATTCACTGGGGGTCTTTGGAACGTGTCCCCCATGGATAAGGGGGGACTACTGTACTGTTGCATTAATCTTTATAAGCCCCTGTGAGATAAATTTTGTTACTGACTTTATGGATGAAAAAAATGTAAGGTTAAATGGCTTGTTCAGTGTTCCATAGCTGCTAAGTGACACAGTCTGCTATAACCCACTGCATCTGACCCTAAAGCCCATTACTACCTTATGAACTGCATTAGGAACCTCTCTTGTCCTGAGTTTCAGCTGTAAATAAGAACTAAGCTATTTTTTAAATAGAAAATGATTTTAAACAATTTAGCCAAATGATCAAATGTACAAGGTTAAAACATATTAATAAAGCCTTCTTAGAAATTGTGAAGTAGATGTTTTCATGCATGTAAAGATTCAGTGTTGCTTCTGTTTGACTGGCCGGGTGATTCTAGTGAGCATGGCTTTTGTCAGACCTGAGTTTGAATCCTGCCATCACTGCTGACCCTGTGAAGCACCATGGACAGCTACTTATTTCCTTGCTGAGGACATGAGGATATTATCACCTATTTAAAAGGTTATCATAAGGACAGGAGTGGTGGCTCACACCTATAATCCCAGCACTTTGGGAGGGTTGCTTGAGTTCAGGAGTTGGAGACCAGCCTAGGCAACACAGCAAGATCACGTCTGTACTAAAAATCAAAAAAATTTGCCAGGCATGGGCGCATGCACCTGTAGTCCTAGCTACTCAGGAAGCTTATGTGGGAGGATTGCTGGAGGCTGGAAGGTCAAGGCTGTAGTGAGCTGTGATCACGCCACTGTACTCCAGCCTAGGTGACAGAGCAAGACCCTATCTCAAAAAATAAATAAATAAATAAATAAATAAATAAATAAATAAATAAATAAAAAATAAACATTAAACATAAGAATGTAACTTGCCTAGCCCAGTAACCTGGAGCATAGTTGGTAGCCCACAAGCCTGAGTCTTCTTCCCTTTCATCTCATGCTGTCATATTTCCATGGCTGCTCCAGCACACTTATGATCTAGTCCCTCCTCCAACCCTGCCCTTCTCATTCTCAGCTGATAGTCCTGTTTCAAAGAACAAAGGCTTGCAGCTCAATATCCCACACACTTCCTCTCCCTTCCACTCATTTATCAGATTCTAATCTTCAACTCCACATGATAAAATAACCATATACAAAGTTCTAACATATGTAGATTTTACCCCTCGTATCACTTTTTCATCATAAGTGTAAAATTTTGGTTCAAACAGACTGAAATTTGTGAGTTGTTTCTACTGGGAATAATTGGATAAAGGGGAAACTGGCAGGTTTAGAATATGAAAGCAGAAAATATCTACTCGGCTTTGACAAGCTAAGTAGGTAACTTGATGGCTGCCATTTTTATCTCGGACATACATATTATCTGCTTCTTTGAGACAATAATGGGACCAAGAAGGTAGAAAACAACTTTGAGTTATAAAATTAGAAAAGTGTGAGTGTTTGCATAGAGAGCCACAAAGAGATGATTTAGGATGGCGTTGGCTTTTCTCATTTGGGCGAGTGGGTGTCAAGGCAGTTCAGCTATGGAAAAACAAGTTTGGAGCCAGAGAGTAACAGAGACAAGGATGTTTAATTGGAATATATATCTCCCAACCATGCTCTTTGGAAAGAGTCATCCGGATTGTGAGCTTCACTGGTCCCTTTGCCATCTACTGAACTACTAGAGGGAACTCCCAAAACACAAAGTAGACCTGGACGGGCTTCCCCTTGCCTAAGATTCATGTCCAGACTGTGTCATATGGTCTAACAAGTCCTCACAGTGTTGCTCTTTCTTAATTCTACACACAACCCCCACTGTGCTGCAGCCACAAAACTCACCCATCCCAAAATGTATGATGCCCTCTGACAACATTTTTTCTTAGTATGTTGTTTCTCTGGGTAGGAAACTTTTCTAATTCTCTTTCCATCCAAAAAACAGTGCTCAAGATGCAAATCTATTGTTATTTCTTCTGTGAAGCTTTTTCTGATTTCTGAGGCGAAAATAGTTACTTTCTCTTCTGTATTCTCTTAGCACTTATTCATGTCCGTTCTTGCCCCAGGGTTTAATTTGCTTAGGAGCCACTCTCCCACACTGGATTATGAGTCCCTAAAGGACAGGGATCTCTTATTCATCTCTCTTCCCAGTGCTGTAACTGACATGTAATAGCCGCCCGATAATTATTTGTTGAATTAATACAAGAGCAAGCAGACATGTTGAATTAATAATGCCTAACTTCACAAACAGAACATATTTACTGTGGTTAAAAACATGTATCCTAGAAAAACCTCTGGAAGGATACAGAGAAATTGATAACAGTGGTTTGCCTTGGGGGAAGGAAACTAGGTGGTTAGAGGATAGGAGAGGGGGAGAGAGAGAGCCTTTCCACCAGATGTCCTATAGTACATCTTGAATTTTGTACCACATGCATGTATTATAGCATTATAGAACCAAAACTAGTCTAATTTAATATTTGTGCGTGTGGCAAAACAAACTCATATCAAATAGTTTCTTACTTTTCTTGCAAACATTTTGGATTGTTGGTATAAGTTTATGATTCAGTTGTCCATTGTTACCAATATCCTCTCTCATCTGGGTTTCATTTCGGTCTAGAGTTATATTGTTGTTCAGAAACTGGGTTATGCCTGAGATGGCAAATAAGGACCCACTGAACTGTGTGAAATCTTCAAATCTTAACAAATAGTTTGAAGCCAGAGTGGCTGAACAACAGTCCCTTCTCTCTACCCTGGCCTCATTTCTACCTTTGAGGTCTTGAGGGATTAGCTGGTTGGGCAAAAATCTGATCACTGAGAACCCAGCATGCAGGATTTTTAAAATCTTGCAAGGGCTGTGCATGTGTTGGCTTCCAGGTCTGGAGTTTAGAAGTATATTTAGATCAGGCAAAAAGTGGTGGATCAGGCAGTATGTAAATTTGGCATCCTATGTATGATGTAATTAGAATTATAGGTGCAACCAAATTCATATGGTTCTCCTTTCCCAGTGTCAGAGTGGTTAGTGATGTATTGGTCTGAGTTATCCTTTATAAGGTAGCCTAAACATGTCTTTCATTCCAGAGGTTCTGTTTCTGCACCATTTTGTCCTGTTGGTATAAGAATCTTAAGTATACTTCTAACGTGGATGGACCCTAGACAGAGTAAGTGCTGTAATGAAAGTGCTGCAAGTATGAATCCCAGCTAAGCTAGCCACATGATTTTACCTCTCCGAATGTCTTAATTGACAAAATGGGGATAATATGACTATCCCCATAGGATTCCCCCCATAGGATTTTTAAATGATTAAATTAAGTATGATTGGTAAAGCACTTGTCACATAATAGGAATTCAACAAATGCTAGTTCCCTTTCCACTGCCCTGAATAACTTATTAGTTTATCTAGATAACAGATGTTTTTGCATAGTGAAGTGCAGCTATGTTAAATTCCTAGTATTGAATGTGTGAGAGACGTAAGTCACTCTTCCTGAAAAAAATTTTCCTTGTTCCTTGTCAGTAACTTACTTGTTTTTTCTTACTGCACACCATAATGAGTGTTTCTCAAGGTTAAAATCTTACATCACTTGGATTTTGTCATATGATATTATCTTTGATTCTCTTTTACTAACATATGCATACAAATTCTTATGATAATTAAAAGTTCATTTTAAAAAATGAAAAATGAACACCTTTCACAACAAGAAGAATGTTTATTTGGGAATTTTTTGCTTATCCACATGGGAAGAACTCTTGAAACACCACTGGAAAAAAAAATAATGCTAATCTGACTTCTAAATTAAAATATTAGAATCCTTAAAACATAGCTTCAAAAGATTTGTGCTTTAAGGTGGCAAAGGCAACCTGTACTTACTTCTCAAGTCAGTTCTTTTCCCCCCGGCATTTTAAAACATGTTAATCCAGGCCCACTCATAAACCTCAGCAGCAGGGGATCATTGTTCATTGGTTTATTATGGGCAGACCAAACTGGTTTTAACTGAGCAGAGGAAGTTAATTATCGAATGTTTTAGTTGGCTCCAACAATGAATAACCAGTTCTTGTTGGACAACGTCTTAACTCACCATGCGACATTATAAGAATGGGGGGGGGGGGGGCGGGGGGAGATGGGGGAAGGGAAATTGCCCATCAGAATCTGCAATGCGGGAATTTGCTGGGACTGCTCTAATCTGTTTCCCAGGTTGTTCGAACCAGTTCAAGAGCAGTTAAACAAGGTTATGTAAGTGACATGTGATGTAGCCCAAAATAGTGACTGCAAACACAGGCTGCTGTTGCTGGGCAGTTGTCAACTGCTTAAAAAAAAAAAAAAATCTTGCAGCAGGACAACAAATGGATCTTTAAAAATGGGAAGGAGATTTAAGCACAAAGTTAATTTTAAAAGGGATTTGGAGAAATTGCCTTTCTGATACTGAAAATAAATGATTTTTTTTTAAATAGGGAAACTTACATTGTACATAAGGTCTGGTTATTCTAGAATATCCACCAGGGGTAGTTAGTGAAGAGGTACTTGCAACAAGTTTGGTGCTTTATAGTTCCCATATTTGAATGAACAGCAGCAACAATCAAACCGTCGGCTCTGGCATGTAACGAATTATTAAGCAATAGATCATTCAGAGAGTGATAAATATCAAACTATTTTTAGAAGTTACTGTCCCTTTTATTTAAATACTTTTGTATCTTCAGGATATGAAAAAGAAAACATGTTATATAACATAGGGAGCATAAAAATAAGGTTTTAAAGGAAAACAAGATTCAGTGGTGAAATTTGTTCAAGATTGTTTATTAGACAGAAAACAAAAACACCAGAAGAGGGTTTAAACTATGCCTTCACTGTCATCAACATTTGGATTCCCATAATGACCACATTCCCTGGGTTCCCTGCCTTTTAATGAGCTCCAGATCTGGGAAAGCAGGAATTAAGGAGCGAAATACAGAGGAAGTGGGATGAGGGGGAACCTTAGGGCCTTTGTTAGGATTCAAGCTCAGGAGCTCACTCTGTATGTGTCCGTATTTGTGAGATCTGAATCTCAGGGACTCTGGTGTTAACTCTGTCTTTCTCCATCTCTAAGGGACCTGTAAAATAGCACATTTCCCCACCCAGATTCTGAACAAATTGAGTTATAAAACAAAGGAGTGGCTGGTGGAAGATAAAACATCAACATTTGGGGGTAAATAAGTTGAAGTGTATGACTTAGTGATAAGAGCCAAAGGGACCTGTCATCTGAGCCCCCAGATTAGGTACAGGCAAGGGAACAGCTGGATCAGGACAGGCCTCCCCAAGACTGGAGGCTGAGCACCTGCTCCCAGAGGGAGCTGTCCCACAAGAGGACGAAGCCACTGTGGAGGCAGGCATGCCAGATTAATTCTCAAATGTACTAATGAAAGCAGACTGAGTAAAGGGGATGGAGAGTGGCCTGTGGTGTAGCATCTTGGAGCTTCCTCCCCCTGGAAAAAAAGGTCAAGTCAAGGGTGGGCAGAGGTGTTCCCCACTGGGAGGCTCAATCTGAGGCCCCAGCACCGCCTCTCTGTGGGGACAGGAAGGAATCTGGGTACTGTGGTGGGAGCAAATGTCAGTGTTCAGTGTGTTTTGATTTTTCATATTCAGTCCCCCATATGTAAAAGGCTATGTTGCCAATGTGTGATAAGTCAGTTTTTTAAAAGACAAAATTTTGGGCATTCTGTTCGTAAGATGTAATTCAAGCACCTCCTTCTCTGCAAATCCTTCTTTAAAGATTCTCAAGGGTATTTGTAGGTGTCTGCTGTGCTTTCGGGGCTTCCAGAACCTGGTTCTTTTCATGTCTCATATCTAACTCTCCCTGAGAACCTCGGTGTCTTGCTTGATAAAAGGTACTACCCTGATGATCAGCCATGTGTATGGAGGGATAGAATGTTTTCCAGATACAGGTAGAGGAGTGGGACACTGATAGGGAGGTAAAGGAGGTATATGGATCCATAGATGTCATAGAACATGAAATTGTGAAGCCAGAGAAAAACAGAAATGAGACTGCCTTCTAAGATTTAAAAGAAAAGTAATGGGGGAGATATGCCAGAAGTGCTGCCACCACCCATGACCAAGCATCAGCGAGGGTTGGCAGGCAGAGGGTTGGCAGGCAGAGGTTGGCAGGCATGCTGACTACAGTCTATAGTTGAGGATGTCTGTAGCAATGGTGTTTGTGATTCAGGACCAACCTATATGTCTGTACCTATGAACAGAGGTACAACCAGGCAAAGGACCAATCTTCTGAGTTCTTTTACTTGTTAAAATAAACCATAAGCATATTGTCCTTCACATCCATAATAGGAACAATACATGCCAATAAGAAAAACACCAAAACTAAAACCACCGATAAACATAATCCAGTGTTATTAGGTTAGATGCCTCTGACCAAGCTTTGGTTCCTTTTTCTGAAATGGTCGTAACTTTTGCTAAGCACATCTTTGAGCTCTGACCTGTCACCTCCCCTCCCTGTGCTACACTGGCTCAACTCACATTAAATATGGAGCTTATTAAGAGCTTGGACTTGAGAGTTTAAGCAGTGAAGGGCCCTAGAAGGCCTTTAAGCAGATGATGTCATAATCAGATCTGTGAATCAGGGGGAGGACTGCAGGCTGTACAGAAGAGGGGGAAACTTCTGGGGAGGCCCAGGACCCAAAGTGCCTGCCCTAGAGGCCGCAGTTTCCTGTGGAGTGCCTCCCACACCACTGATGGGTACAGATGGAGGGAAACACCAGGGATACCCCTTAGCTTCATTTCAACCAAAACAGTTCTCTTTCTTTTTTTAACCTATTGATGTCTGTGTGAGAGTTTTTTTATTTAATAACTTTTAAATTGAAGTTAGAATCATTTGACTTAGAAGTGGTGAATTAGCAGAGGCAGGTAGACTACTTACAAGTCCATTGAAATTATACTGAAAATATGCAGTAATACATGACAATAGTAATAATGATAATCACACAAATACAGTGATAACAGCTACCATTCATTTTATCCTTACTGCATAGCAGTGACTATTTTCAGTGCTTTATGTGGTATATTATTTTCATGATAACTCATGAGATAGGCACCTTTATAATTCTTGTTTAATAAGTCAGGAAACTGATATATGAAAAGGTTAAGTAACTTCTCTAAAGTCCGATAGTAATAGGGATTCAAGCTCCATAATTCAGAAGTTTAACCAAGAGATCCTGCAATGAAGAAAGGACTGATGGATATAGATAGAACTCAAAAGACACTTAGAAGGGAGAATCATCAGTACTTTGCTAGCCCTTGAATGTAGAGGATTCTGGGGAGAAGCCGTGTAAACAATGGATAACTTGTAGCTTCTAGTTCATACAACCGCTTGTAGCTTTAAAATTGGGCATATAGCAGGCAGGAAGGGGGCTGTGTGGGGGGTGGGGATGTGACATTTGATTGGTGAACAGGGAGGGATTGAAGTGTCAGAGACATTCGGGTGGGAACATTCAGTGAACAGGTAGATGCATGGGGCTGAAACCCAGAAGAAAGGAAGGGGCACTGGAGCCTGCAGGGCACTGGCGGCCTCTGGAAATGGCCGAGCTACCAGACTGTGTGGATACTGTCTGTTCCTCCTCTGTACCCATCCTGCCTGTGAAGTAATATATAAAAATAAGAGATATGGAGAGAAATAATACAAGGAAGTTACAACTTTCCAGAATCTTATCCCGTGCCTATCCCAGACCACTTGCTTACTGAACACTTAACTGTGTCTCAGCCTTCCCTGGGCTAATTCTTTGTGTGGAACACCTGTACTTCTGTCCTTTCCATGTTTCATTGTATGAACATTCCTCTAGAACATTCCTTAAGGCTTACCCCAGATGCTTTCCTTCTCCATAAAGACTGATTCATCTCCCAACTCCAGTATGATCCCTTCCTTCTTTAAAGTCGGAACATATCAAGACCCATGATATATCGTTTTTTTTTAAGTTCAGAGGTACATGTACGGGTTTGTTATATAGGTAGATGTATCTTAATCATTTCAATTTCCCCAACCTCATCCTAACCCCTTGAATATAAGGTCGTGGAAGAAATGGACTGTTTTACCTTTTTACATTCTGCCTTAAAAATCTTTGTGGAATGGAATTAACTCATTGTCTGGGAACACATGTTAGATCCTAGAACCTCTTTTTCTTGTTTTCCAAGGGCCTTACTCCTCAACCTGCCTGTCTGTAAATATCAGTTACCTCTGCCTTCTCTCATCCACAGGGGTGCGGTTTCCCTCAAGGCTCCTGGCAAAATGGAATTCAGTCTCCCAGGCTCACCTTTGCTTCTGCCCCTGAGTGTATGTGCCTACTTAAAGAGTCTTGATGTTAAGTAATATATAAAAATAAGAGATATCGAGAGAAATAATACCAGGAAGTTATAACTTTCCAGAATCTTATCCTATGCCTATAGTCTTGGGCCCTAATCTAGAATTCTTAGCTGAGTTGCAAACAGAAAGGACAATCCTGGCTTTTTATCCTGTGTTTACCCTAAAGATATAGTTCAACACACTCCTATCCTTGTCAGCTTTTAGAAAAAAAACTAAAGACTTGAAGATGGGTTCAGAGCTGAATGGTGTTTGCCTTGGCTCAAGTGGACTCTTCATCCAGAGGCCTTCATACTCAAAGGTGACATTCTGCTCCCACAGGATGCTCTTTACTCACTAACATTCATTAAGAGTTGATTTTTGTTCTTTGGATTTTCTCATCCTACTTTTTTTTTCTTTTCTTTTCTTTTCTTTTCTTTTTTTTTTTTTTTTTTTTTCTTTTTTGGAGACGGAGTCTCGCTCCGTCGCCTAGGCTGGAGTGCAGTGGCGTGATCTTGGCTCACTGCAAGCTCCCCCTTCTGGGTTCACGCCATTCTCTTGCTTCAGCCTCCTGAGTAGCTGGGACTACAGGTGCCCGCCACCACGCCCAGCTAATTTTTTGTGTTTTTAGTAAAGAAGGGGTTTCACCATGTTAGCCAGGATGGTCTCAATCTCCTGACCTCGTGATCTACCCACATCAGCCTCCCAAAGTGCTGGGATTACAGGCGTGAGCCACCGTGCCTGGCCCCATTTTTTTTTAAGTGAGCTAACAAAATAGGTCATCACTATCACCTCTATCACCTTTTAAAAATTTTTTTAGTTTTTTTTTTTTTTTTTTTTTTTAGTTCTTTCTTCAGGCCAGGCTTTGTGCTTCTTGCTTTTTGTGTAGTATATTATTCATTTGAAACCATTTAACAATGTAGAAAGTAGGCATTACTCTTTGCATTTTATAGATCAAGATACCAATGCTCAGAAACACTGAGCCACTTGGCTGAGGCTCTGATAGCTCCTTATTGACTGAGGCAGGATTGAGACCCAGATGGACCCTGGTTGTGAAGCTGGTTCCTTTTTATTGTGCTTTCTCCTCCCTGCCCTTCGTTTTTCTACTTTTCTGTTCTTATGCTATTGATTCTTAGAGAACTGCATGTCACATAATCTGTATTTTCTCAGTTGGGACCAGGCCACGTATAACAAAAAGTTGCTTCTTGATTTCAAAATAATTGAAAATTGTAAAAGACAACTTTTATTGAATGCACTAACTTTTAAAATAATGAGATTAACTTTTAAACAGTTACTGAATTATTCTACAGTTAAAAACAATACCATAGTTTAAAACAATAGAAAAAAATTATACCTCTGATTTATTTTTAAACTCACCTTTGTTATTGTTAAGTCCGTAAAGCATTTTTGCTTTTATTTTCCCTTTAATTTACTCCATCTGGTTTTCCTATAAATCTTTGAATTTGTGTTACATGTGCACTAACTGACCTAAGCATCCTGGTACTTCATTCAAGTTTATCCTAACCTTGGAAGCTTTCTCTCTTCTGGAATGGCTGCCTTGTGCCCAAAAAGCTGCCCCAACCGCAAGCAGGAGGTACACTGAACTCGAGTACAGAGATGGATGGATGACTAAAGTTCCCTGAGTCCTACTGGACAGATTTTGGTTGTGTGTTGTGTTGGTTTAATATGAATTAAAGAATGAGACACACATTATATATTTGTGTAGGTGTAATTTAAATTTTTAATGTTTACACAACTAAAAATATAAACGACAAAATTTTCTGAAAATGACTTGTCTGCAACAGTCTCTTACAACTCTCCTCTCCTATTTGTGGAAGATGAAATATTGTTCTGGGGAGAAAATTATCCTGGGTTGTTACAGTAACAAATTTTTGAAGGGTATTTATTTTTTTAAATCCTTCTAGAACAATCCTGGCATTTGAAAGTCTCTGTTTTTGAACACCCAAAGAAGAAAATCTTTCAATGTGTTCATAAGACAGTGGCCATTTTTTTCCATTTGGTATGCCTACAATCTAAAAGTCTTAGTTACATTTACTGAAAATTCATAGAGTGAATCTTAGACTACAGCCAACCAACCCTTATGCAAATGATCCATGACCTTGCAACATATTGGAGGTTCCCCATAAATACTTGTTGAATTAAAACAAATTCAAATTACATTTAGTTATTTCTTTGGACTTTCAAGTTTACTCAGTTCAGTGTATATTAAAGATGAAATCTGTGGTTTTGTATTCAATCTCATAATATGCAAAAGGCACAGAATGTCAATTGTGGGTAGAAATGCTGGCTGGTAGAGTGTGCTTCACTCAACATTCTGTTGCTTCTCATTTCCAAAGAGCACCTTCAATGTCTTATTAGACCAACAGTAAATTATATTGCAAATCAGTATTTAGAAAACCCTCTCCTGGCCTTGAGGCACAGGAATATTATCAGACTTTCTATATTCTGTTTCCAGCTCTACCTTTTTGGGAAGTCACTTGATCAATTCTAGTATGAGGTTCTTCTGATGAATAGCAGCAATAATAATCTCACCTATGTCATAGGGTTGTTGCATGGGTTAACTAAGAACTCTAATGTGGCATTAAAATTTTATTTTAGAACTGGAAGCCTCTCTAAGATGCTGTACAACGTCATTAAATGTTATATTTATCAGTTACCATTTTTACCATGGATATTGATTGCCTTTGTGTAATTATATACACCTACCCATATTCATTAAGAGCCTTCAATTTTTAGAAAAGGCATTAGATTATTATAATGGTGGGGTTTCATTTCTTCACTTTGATAGATTTCCCTATGCTGTTACTATTGTTTTATTGTTATTATTACTAAGATTTAGCATAATGTTAGAGAATATACTGTAGATTAAATTATTTTAATTACATTAAGTGATGCACATTATTTTTATTGAGTATTTACTGTTATTTACTTAGTAATTCTTAAATCAAGGGAACATGATGGTACTACACTGAAGGGAGTGCTTTGGAGCCTGTTCACTACTTTGCAGTAAACAGTGGGCCTCCCTCTCTCCTTTTCATTAACCCATGGCTCTTCAGGCTTCACTCTCCAGTTTGTGCTCACCCACCATATGATCTCACCTAGTTTTATGGCTTAAAATAACGTCCGTGAGCTGATTACATATCTAGCCCAGCCCTCTTCCTAACCGCAGACCTGATGCCTCCACTTGGATGCCCATCAGGTTTCTCTGACTTGCCATGCCCAAGTGCGGTCATTCCTCATAAACCATTGGCTTCTTCTGTCTTCCCCTTTTTAACTAATGTCAGTTCCCTTTTTCTACTTGTTTAGCCCAAGAATCTTAAGGCCTCCTTAACTCCTCATTTCCTCTGGTCTGTCAGCAAACCCATGCAGCTCTACATTCAGAATACATCTAGAATCTCACCACTGCCACTGCTACCACAAAGACCCAGCCCACTTTCCTCTCTCCCCTAGGTTACAATAATTGCCTCCTACCCCTGGTCTCTCTAGTTCTGTCCTTAGTCCACTGCGGTCAGTTTCAACACAGCAGCCAGAGTGATGCTGTGAAATATAAATCACATCAAGTGACTCCTCTGCTCAAAGTCCTCTAGTCTAGTGGCTTTATCTCAGAGTAAAGGCCAAAGTCTTGAATATGACCTCTAAGGACCTATGTGATGTGGCTCACATTAGCTGTTCATCTCTATCTTTTCTTACTCTCTACTCATTCTCTTCTGCTCCTTCACCCTGGTGTCCCTGCTATTCCTAGAACATGCCAAGTAATCAGCCTTCACCTTCCTCCCTACCACATTTGCCTTTCCTTCTTTCTGGTATATGTTCTCTCCTAGATGTCCACACAGTTAGATGGAAGGATTTATAGGGCTGATGGATCTATAGACCTTTATTTAAAAATCACCTTGCATGTTCCCTTCATTTTTCTCCCTAGTGCTTATTACTATCTAACATCTAACACATTTTATCTAATTACTTTGTCTAATGTGTCTCCCCCAAATCTAATGAAAGTTAAAAGCAGAGGCTTTTGTCTGTCTTGTTCATCACTGTATCCCTAGTGCCTCTAGTAGTGCCTAGTACCCACTGGGTGTTTAGTAAATATTTTTGAATAAATACTAATAAAGCTAGACTACAATTTCATATTTTGCCAATAGATGCCACTCTCTAAGCCCGTGCTGTGCCCACATCTGATTTTTTTTAGTTCCAGATTGTTTTACAGAATGGAGTAGTTTAACATTTCCAATTGTGTAATTTGAAAGTGAAATTACTGTGAAATCCCAGTGAAGTCACATGTATAAATGGTGGGCAGGCATAGCAGCTTAAACAGCTGCAGTAGGGCTTTTGTTTAGATTGATGCTGTTGTGACGTCTACAGGAAATGTGCACTATTGCCTGAACCCATGCAGCTATCAAAAAATTCAAACAATGGAGAAATATGGCTGTACTTATATGAGAACATGTTTGGAAATAAGTGTAATGTTATCATATGTAATCTAAAGTCTCAGCTGCATTAAGCTGACCATCTCCTCCTCTATATTATCCACAAATCATGTATTTTTACTTTTTTGAGGAAGAGATTTCAAGGCAGGAAAGAAGTAGTTTTATATTCTGAGTATACATATTAATGTTTTGTACTAGTATAGTCTATTTTAACAGTTACTTTTTATTATTTTAATCAGGGCAACACAACTATTTATGTGCTGGAAGAAATGATTGCATCATTGATAAGATTCGACGAAAGAATTGTCCTGCTTGCAGACTTCAGAAATGTCTTCAAGCTGGAATGAATTTAGGAGGTAAGTTTTGTATTTTTAGTTTAATAAGAATTGTTAATAGGTAATGCAACACCACTCAGATCTGAGTACTCTCAAAATTGAAAACGAAGTCAACAGGGAACAAAGGTTTCTGAAAATCCAATGAGTTCTGTTTTCATGCTAAAACATTTTAGGAGAGAAATATTTATTAGCTGGAGTCAAAAAGAGGTATGTTTTATGGCTATAGTTCTAGTGAATTTTTCAAGCCTGAATTTGCTGAGTTTCAAGAACTGGGCACTTAACAAAAAACAAAAAAAAAAAATGACTTTTATATAAACCCATAGTTAATAGTTTTTATTGCCACATCTGTTTAGAAATTAGACCTATATGTGATAACATTACCCACATAGGAGTACATACCTAACTTTAGAGGTAAATGTAATAAAGATATATATGAAAAAAGCTTTGAAATGTTACAGAGGCTTACTAAAAGAGGGGGAGAGGGTAAAAAACTAGAACCAAATGCAAAAGTATACAACATCCGTGGATAGGAAGACTCAGCATCCTTAAGATACAAATTTTCCCTAAGTTAATTTGTAAATATAGTATAATTATAAGAAAAATACCAATTCATTATCCTAAATCCCTAAAGAATAGCCAAGAATATTCTAGAAGAGACAAATAATGAGAGGAACTAGCTCTACCAGATAGGAAAGTATATTATAGCTACAATAATTAAAATAATCTGTGGTATTTGGTTATCAATTGTCAGATTAACAGAAAGTCAAGAAATAGATCCAAATAACGTAGGAATTTTGCACATAATAAAACTGACATTTCAGATCAGTGGGGGTATGGGAGATTATTCAATGGAAAATACAACTGTGATAATTGGATAACCATCTGGAAAACAAGAAAGTTGAATACCACCTCTTAACTATACTCCAGAATAAATGCTGATGCATCAAAAATTTAAACTTAGAAAAATAGCCACAGAAGTACTAAAAGAAAACATGAATTTTTGTTAATACTCTCCAAGTAGAGAAGACCTTTCCAAATCCCACTATCAATGGGTTTCATATTGCAGATTCAACCAACTATGAATTGAAAACATTTGGTTTCTTTGGGACACCGAGGCGGGCGGATCATGAGGTCAGGAGATTGAGACCATCCTGGCTAACACGGTGAAACCCCGTCTCTGCTAAAAATACAAAAAATTAGCTGGGCGTGGTGGCGGGTGCCTGTAGTCCCAGCTATTTGGGAGGCTGAGACAGGAGAATGGCGTGAACCCGGGAGGCGGAGCTTGCAGTGAGCCGAGATCACGCCACTGCGCTCCAGCCTGGGCGATGAGCAAGACTCCACCTCAAAAAAAAAAGAAAAGAAAACATTTGGTTTAAAAAAATAAAAATACAGGCCGGATGCGGTGGCTCAAGCCTGTAATCCCAGCACTTTGGCAGGCTGAGACAGGCGGATCACGAGGTCAGGAGATCGAGACCATCCTGGCTAACACAGTGAAACCCCGTCTCTACTAAAAAATACAAAAAACTAGCCGGGCGTGGTGGCGGGCACCTGTAGTCCCAGCTACTCCGGAGGCTGAGGCAGGAGAATGGCGTAAACCCGGGAGGCGGAGCTTGCAGTGAGCTGAGATCTGGCCACTGCACTCCAGTCTGGGTGACAGAGCAAGACTCTGTCTCAATAAATAAATAAATAAATAAATAAATAAAAATACAAAAATACAAAATTTGAAATACAATGTAACATATATATATATATAACATAGCATCACATTGTATTAGGTATTATAAGTCATCTGTAGATGATTTAACGTATACTGGAGGGTGTGCGAAGGTTATGTGCAATACTGGATTCAGGGGATCATGTTGGACAGGAGGCAGGACTAGATTGCAGCTCCAGAAAAAGCAGCATGTGGAGGCTTGCGTTGTGAATTTTAGCTCCAGATCCACTGCAAGAAAAAACCAGCAACCCCAAGAGGACCCACAGACCCTGTGAAGGAAGCGGACTGCTCCCGTAGGACCTGGGAGACGCCCTAGTTACTGTGAGTCCCCCAACTGCAGAAGCGGGAAAGGGAGACCCTCCTCTCCTGAACACACACCCCACTGGAGAAGCTGAAGGTCTGTTTGTGGAAGAAGTTTCTGACTTTACCTGGAGCTGAGTCAAGTTAGAGAGCCTAGCAAAATACAGGGGTAGAAGAAGCAGCAGTAAGGTCCTGGGAGCTCACTGGGTCCCCAAGCAGCCCATTCCTGCCTGGCACCACAGGGATCCATCGGGAGGGTGGCCAGAGGAGCAGGGGGTAAAACTCCAGAGGAAGAAGGAATTCTCTAGCTGAACTTTGTAACAATTTGAACAGGGTGAGAAGCCTCCTTGCCAGAACTCGGGGGAGGGCCCAAATCAGGCCTGCAGACTTCACAGGCAGGGGGAGAACTAAAGCCTTTTCTGTGGCAGCTGGGAGGCAGATAGCCTTGGGCAAGTTTTCAAACCCCTCTTTCCTTCTCCCTGGAAACAGACTCGGGGCTGTTGGGGCGGCTTGGTGGGAATGAAACCAGCCCTTCAGTTTGCCTGGGAGCAGGGTGAGGCCTGTGACTGCCGGCTTTCCCCCACTTCCCTGACAACCTGCATGACTCAGCAGAGGCAGCCATAATCTTGCTTGGTACACAACTCCAGTGAACTGGGAATCTCGCCCCCACCCCCCACAGCAGCCACAGCAAGACCCACCCAAGGAGAGCCTGAGCTCAGACACACCTAGCCATGCCCCCCACCTGACCGTCCCTCCCTATCCACCCTGGTGGCAGAAGACAAAGGGCACATACTCTTGGAAGTTCTTGGGCCCCACCCATCACAGTTCCCTCAGCACACTACTACAACTGATGCTTTCTGGAAATCGCCACCTCCTGGCAAGAGACCAACCAGCACAAAAACAAAACATTAAACTACCAAAGCTAAGAACCTTCACGGGGTCCATTGCACCTTCACCACCTCCACTGGAATAAGTGCTGGTATCCACACCTGAGAGACCCATAGACAGTTCACATCACAGGACTCTGTGCAGACAACCCCCAGTGCCAGCCTGGAGCCAGGTAGACCTGCTGGGTGGCTAGAAGAGAGACAACAATCACTGCAGTTTGGCTCACAGAAAGCCACATCCATAGGAAAAGGGGGAGAGTGCTACATCAAGGGAACACCCTGTGGGACAAAAGAATCTAAACAGCAGCTTTCAGCCGTAGACCTTCCCTCTGACAGAGCCTACTCAAATGAGAAGAAACCAGAAAACCAACCCTGGTAATATGACAAAACAAGGCTCTTCAACACCCCAGAAAATCATACAAGTGCACCAGCAATGGATCCAAACCAAGAAGAAATCCCTGATTTACCTCAAAAAGAATTTAAGAGGTTAGTTATTAAGCTAATCAGGGAGGGATCAGAGAAAGGCAAAGCCCAATCTGAGGAGATCCAAAAAATCATACAAGAAGTAAATGGAGAAATATTCATGGAAATAGATAGCTTAAGGGAAAAAAAAAACAATCAAAAATTCTAGAAACTTTGGACACACTTTTAGAAATGTGAAATGCTCTGGAAAGTCTACGCAATAGAATTAACAAATGGAAGAAAGAAATTCAAAGCTCAAATACAAGGTCTTTGAATTAACCCAGTCCAACAAAGACAAAGAAAAAAGAATAAGAAAATACGAACAAAGTGTCCAAGAAGTCTGAGATTAAGTTAAATAACCAAATGTAAGAATAATTGGTGTACCTGAGGAAGAACATAATTCTAAAAGCCTGGAAAGCATATTTGGGGGAATAATCGAGGAAAACTTCCCCAGCCTTGCAAGAGACTTCAACATCCAAATATAAGAAGCCCAAAGAACACCCAGGAAATTCATCACGGAAAGATCATCGCCTAGGCACATTGTCATCAGGTTATCCAAAGTTAAGACAAAGGAAAGAATCTTAAGAACTGTGAGACAGAAGCACCAGGTAACCTATAAAGGAAAACCTATCAGATTAACAGCAGATTTCTCAGAAGAAACCCTAAAAGCTAGAAGGGATTGGGGACCTATCTTCAGGCTCCTCAAACAAAACGGTTATCAGCCAAAAATTTTGTATCCAGTGAAACTAAGTATCACATATGAAGGAAAGATAGTCATTTCCAGACAAATGCTGAGAGAATTTGCCACCACCAAAAGAACTGCTGAAAGGAGCTCTAAATCTTGAAACAAATCCTGGAAATACATCAAAAAGAACCTCTTTAAAGCATAAATCACACAGATCTATAAAACAAAACAAAACAAAAGTTAAAAACCAAAAACAATAAAACCAAAGTACACAGGCAACAAAGAGCATGATGAATGCAACAGTACTTCACATTTCAATAACAACATTGAATGTAAGTGGCCTAAATGCTCCACTTAAAAGATACAGAACCGCAGAATGGATAAAAACTTACCAACCAACTATCTGCTACCTTCAGGAGACTCACCTAACACATAAGGACTCACATAAACTTAAAGTAAAGGGGTGTAAAAGGCATCTCATGCAAATGGACATCAATAGCGAACAGGGGTCGCTATTCTTGTATCAGACAAAACAAACTTTAAACCAACAGTGATTAAAAGAGACAAAGAGGGACAGTATATAATGATAAAGGACCTTGTCCAACAGGAAGACATCACAGACCTAAACATATATGCATCTAACACTGGAGCTCCCAAATTTATAAAACAGTTACTAATAGACCTAAGAAATGAGATAGACAGCGACACAATAATAATGGGGAACGTCAGTACTCCACTGACAGCACTAGACAGGTCATCAAGACAGAACGTCAGCAAAGAAACAATGGATTTAAACTATACCTTGGAACAAATGGACTTAACAGATGTATACAGAACATTCCATCCAACAACTGCAGAATACACATTCTATTCAACAGCACATGGAACTTTCTCCAAGATAGACCATATGATAGGCCATAAAACAAGCCTCAATAAATTTAAGAAAATTGAAATTATATCAAGCACTCTCTCAGACCACAGTGGAATAAAATTCGAAATCAACTCCAAAAGGAACCTTCAAAACCATACAAATACATGGAAATTAACCTGCTCCTGAATGAGCATTGGGTCAAAAACAAAATCAGGATGGAAATTTAAAAATTATTCGAACTGAAGGACAGTAATGACACAACCTATCAAAACCTCTGAGATACAGCAAAAGGAATACTAAGATGAAAGTTCTTAGCCCTAAATACCTACATCAAAAAGTCTGAAAGAACACAAACAATCTAAGGTCACACCTCAAAGAACTAGAGAAACAAGAACAAACCAAACCCAAACCCAGGAGAAGAAAGGAAATAACCAAGATCAGAGCAGAACTAAATGAAATTGAAACAAACAATACAAAAAAAATGAAACAAAAAGCTGGTTCTTTGAAAAGATAAATAAAATTGATAGACCATTAGCAACATTAACCAAGAAGAGAGAAAATCCAAATAACCTCACTAAGAAGCAAAACAGGAGATATTAAAACTGACACCACTGAAATACAAAAGGTCATTCAAAGCTACTATGAACGCCTTTGCACACATAAACTAGAAAACTTAGAAGAGATGGATAAAGTCCTGGAAAAATACAACCCTCCTATCTTAAATCTGGAAGAATTAGATACCCTGAGCAGACCAATAACAAGCAGATTAAAATAGTAACTAGAAGGACTGAAATGGTAACTAAAAAATTATCAACAAAAAAAAGTCCAGGACCAGATGGATTCACAGCAAAATTCTATCAGACATTCAAAGAATTGGTACCAATCCTTTTGACAGTATTCCACAAGAGAAAGAAAGAAGGAACCCTTCCTAATTCATCACCCTAATACCAAAACCAGGAAAGAACATAAGCAAAAAAAAGAAAACTACAGACTGATATCCTCAATGAACATAGATGCTAAAATTCTTAACAAAATACTAGCTAACCGAATCCAACAACATATCAAAAAGATAATCCACCATGATTAAGTGGGTTTCATACCAGGCATGCAGGGATGGTTTAACATACGCAAGTCAATAAATGTGATATGCTACATAAATAGAAGTAAAACAAAAAATCACATGACCATCTCAATAGATGCAAAAAAAAAAAAAATGCATTAGACAAAATCCAGCATCCCTTTATGATTAAAACTCTCAGCCAGGCATGCTGGCTCACACTTGTAATGCCAACACTTTGGGAGACCGAGGTAGGAGTATCACCTGAGGTTAGGAGCTCAAGAGCAACCTGGCCAACATGGCAAAACCCTGTCTCTACTAAAAATACAAAAATTAGCCAGGTGTGGTGGCATGCACCTGTAGTCTCAGCTACTTGGGGAGGCTGAGGCAGGAGAATCGCTTGAACCCAGGAGGCGGAGGTTGCAACGAGCCAAGATTGCACCACTGCACTCCAACCTGGGCAACAGAGAGACTCCATCTAAAAAAAAAAATCTCCCAGCAAAATTGGCATACAAGGGATATACCTTTATGTAGTGAAAGCCATCTGTGACAAACCCACAGCCAACATAATACTGAATTGGGAAAAGTTGAAAGCATTCCCTCTGAGAACTGGAACAAGACAAGGATGCCCACTGTCACCACTCCTCTTCAACGTAGTCCTAGAAGTCCTAGCCAGAGTATACAAGAGAAATAAACAAACAGTATCCGAATTAGTAAAGAGGAAGTCAGACTGTCACTGTTTGCTGATGATATGATCGTTTACCTTGAAAACCGTAAGGACCCCTCTAGAAAGCTACTAGAACTAATAGAAAAATTCAGCAGTCTCTGGATACAAGAATAATATACACAAATCAGTAATTCTTCTATACACCAACAGCAGCCAAGCAGAGAATCAAATCAATACCTTATCCCCTTTTACAATACCTGCAAAAAAATGAAATAAAATATGTAGGAATATATCTAAGGAGTCTAAAGACCTCTACAAAGAAAACTACAAAACACTACTGAAAGAAATCATAGACAACACAAACAAATGGAAACACATCCCATGCTCATGGATAGGTAGAATCAATATTGTGAAAATGACCATACTGCCAAAAGCAATCTACAAATTCAATGCAATCCCCATCAGAATACCACCATCATTTTTTGCAGAATTAGAAAAAACAATTCTGAGATTCATATGGAACTAAAAAAGAGCTTATGTAGTCAAAGCAAGACTAAGCCAAAAGAACAAACCTGGAGGCATCCCACTACCTGATTTCAAACTATACTATAAGGTCATAGTTACCAAAACGGCGTAGTACTGGTATAAAAATAGGTACGTAGACCAATGGAACAGAGTAGAGAACCCAGAAATAAACCCAAATACTTACAGCTAACTGCTCTTTGACAAATAAACAAAAACATAAAGTGGGGAAAGGACATTTCAACAAATGGTGCTGGGATAATTGTCTGGCCACATGTAGGAGAATGAAACTGGATCCTCATCCCTCACCTTATACAAAAATCAACTGAAGATGGATTAAAGACTTAAACCTAATACCTGAAACTATAAAAATTCTAGAGGACAACATTGGAAAAACCCCTTCTAGATATTGGCTTAGGCAAGGATTTCATGACCAAGAACCCAAAAGCAAATGCAATAAAAACAAATATAAATTGTTGGGACTAAAGCTAAAGAGCTTTTGCACAGCAAAAGCAACAGTCAGCAGAGCAAACAGACAACAGAGTCAGCAGAGTAAACAGACAACCCACAGAGTGGGAGAAAATTTTCTGTACATCTGACAAAGGGCTAATACACAGAATCTACAATGAACTCAAATAAATCAATAAGAAAAAAAATCCCATAAAAAAGTGGGCTAAGGACATGAATAGACAATTCTCAAAAGAAAATATACAAATGGCCAACAAACATATGAAAAATGCTCAACATCACTAATGGTCAGGGAAATGCAAATCGAAACGAAAATGTAACACCACCTTACTCCTGCAAGAATGGCCATAATCAAAAACTCAAAAAACAGTCGATGTTGGCGTGGGTGCAGTAAACAGGGAACACTTCTACGCTGCTGGTGGGAATGTAAAGTAATATAGCCACCGTGGAAAACAATGTGGAGATTCCTTAAAGAACTAAAAGTAGAACTACCATTTGATATAGCAATCCCACTACTGGGTATCTACCCAGAGGAAAGGAAGTCATTATTCAAAAAATATACTTACACACGCATGTTTATATCAGCACAATTCACAATTGTGAAATTGTGGAACCAATGCCCATCAATCAATGAGTGGATAAAGAGTGTGTGTATGTGTGTGTGTGTGTGTGTGTGTGTGTGTGTGTGTGTGTGTGTGTGTGTATGATGGAATACTATGCAGCCATAAAAAGGAATGAATTAACAGCATTTGCAGTGCCTAGATGAGATTGGAGACTATTATTCTAAGTGATGTAACTCAAGAATGGAAAACCAAACATTGTATGTTGTCACTGATATGTGGGAGCTAAGCTAGGAGGATGCAAAGGCATAAGAATGATACAATGGACTCTGGGGACTTGGGGGGAAGAGTGGGATGGGGGTAAGGGATAAAAGACTACAAAAGTGGTACAGTGTATACCGCTTGGATGATGGGTACACCAAAATCTCACAAATCACCACTAAAGAACTTATTCACATAACCAAATACCACCTGTACCCCAATAACTTATGGGGAAAAAAACATTATGTGTGATAATGTGCCATTTTATATAAGAGACCTGAGAATTCATGAATTTTGGTAACTCAGAGCAGGGAATGCATTTTCCAATCCCCTGAGGATACTGAAAGATGACTATGTGAAATAAACTCAGAAGCTATTAAAGCAAAAAATTGAGAAAATGAACATTACTTACAAATCAAATACTACTGTAAAGGCTTTAAACAATATGAAACTGGAGGAAATACAACATATAGACAAGGGTTAATTTTTCTCACAGATAAAGAGCTCCTATAATTTTATAAGAAAATAAAACACAACTCATTAAAAAACAGGTAAAGGATATGAACAGAACAATTGCAGATAAAAGAAATACAATTCGTTCTTGAAACACATGAAAAGATTCTAAATCTAATCATTATAATAGAAATGCAAATTAAAAATGTAATGAGATGTAAATTTTTTGACAAGAATAAAACATTTTTATGACACTGTTTGATGAGAGTATGGAAATAAAGTTAAACTCATTGATGATCTCCTGCATTTCAGGTGGGAGAATAAATTGGTGCAACCCCTATGGAGAGCAATTTGGTTATTTCAATAAAATGTTAAAAGGCACATACCCTTGGACTCAACAATTCCACTTTTAGGAATTTATCCTACGTATATTCTTGCAGTGTTAGAAATGATCTCTACATAAAATACTCATTGTAGCATTGGTAAATATTAGAAATTTATTAAATATTCATCTGTTGAAGATGGATTAAATAAATTATAGAATACTCTTCAGACATTAATAAAAATAAAGGGAACTCTGTATGTACTAATATGGACTGATCTCCCAATTAGTATTTAGTGAAAAAAATAAGGTTGTAAAATAGATATACAAAATATAGCATACATAATATATACATAATATAGCATACAAAATATGCTATTTTAGAAAACATATTGTATAGAACATTTCTGGAATGATGTATGAGATGCTTGTAGTGGTGGTTGTCTCTACAGAGAGCACTTGGGTAGCTGGAAGATGCGATAAGAAGGAAAACTAATTGTCACTAGATCCTTCTGTGCCTTTGAATTTTGTATTGTGATGGAAGCATGTGTTGTGTACACATAGTACCTATTTTTAAAAATGTAGTTGAAAAAACTAATTAAATGAGACTTCATCTTCTTTGCTTTGATCAATGAATTAACTGGCTGGCTAATCAGGGCAAAAGGAGTAAAGAGGAGTTCCTATAGAGCAGAGCAGCTCCTAGAAATCAAGGGAACAGTGAGCTTGGCCTTACTGCTAATGTGAGGACATGCTCCAAGCACCAACACCAAATCAGAGAGAGGGCCACACTGGCTAAGAGGGCAGGCCCTGGAACCAGACTGTGTGGATGGGAGCCCTTGCTCTGCCACTCACTGAACTTGTAACCTCAGGCAAGTTATCCTTTCTTTGTGCTCCAGTTTCTTTTTCCTCACATTGCATTGATCAGCATACCTACCTGTCAGACTGTGATGAGATTTGATGAGTAAATGTATGGTGAAAAGAAAGCGATCGCTGAGTGGGTGTTAGTTGGCAGTGGTGGAGGTGGTGAATGTGGGGTGGGTCATTGTGGCTTCCATAGTGCCTTCACACATTATCTCATTTTATCCTGCCAACCTCTGAATCCCCAGCAAAGGTATTATGGCCCTGTGTTTTGGTAATGGTGGCCTCTGGTGCCCAGAGAAGTTATGTGACTTGCCCAGGCAGTGAGATAATTAAACTAGATCTTGAACTTCTGAGCTCCTTTTCTGGTGTCTCTAGTGCACCACGAAGTCCCCTTGTCTGATATTGGAATCATACAGATGTGGCCCGAAAGATTACCCTCTGTAGTACGTGAGTGAGAATCAGGAGAGATTATTAATAATTTAAAATCTAGATGACAAGGGTACAGCCATTGGTTGTAAAGTGAACTCAATCTCTTTTGTAAAATCCATCAGCTGATTTCTTTTTTAAAAAGCACATGCTAGGAAGGTATGTTTTAATGTATCTGTATCTAATGTGTAGAGTACTTTACAAATAATAACATATATTACATAAAATATATAAATGTTATTGTAAATATGTATATGATATGTATAGTCTTATTCACGCTGTAATATATGGTTACTATTGGTTACTAGAAAAAGAAAATGCCTATCCTTATCTTTTTTTTTTCTTGAGATGGAGTTTTGCTCTTGTCACCCAGGCTGGAGTGCAATAGCACAATCTCAGCTCACTGCAACCTCTGCCTACCGGGTTCAAGAGATTCTTCTGCCTCAGCCTCCCGAATAGCTGGGATTATAGGTGCCCACCACTACACCAGGCTAATTTTTTTTTTTTTTTTTTTTTTTTTTTTTTTTTGTATTTTTAGTAGAGTTGGGATTTCGCCGTGTTGGCCAGGCTGGTCTCGAACTCCTGACCTCGTGATCCGCCCACCTTGGCCTCCCAAAGTGCTGGGATTACAGGTGTGAGCTACCACACCCAGCCTATCCTTATCATTCTTACCTCATAGGGTATTCTAAGGATTAACTGAGTCAGTAACTTAAAACAGGATTTCTTAATGTCTGCACAGTTGACATCTTGGGCCTGATAGTTCTTGTTGTAGAGAACTGTCCTGTGCATAGTAGGGTGTTTATCAGTGTCCCTGGTCTCTACCTACTAGATACCTGCGGCAGTTCACTCTCCTCCAGCTGTGACTACTAAAAATGTCTCCAGACTTTGCCAAATGTCCCCTTGGGGCCATTGAGCACTACTGGTTTAGCAATAATAGTAAGAAATTATTAGGTATTATTTTCTGTTGAGCTATACATTCCATCAGAGGAGGAATTGGTGTTTGTTTGTTTTTTTTTTTTTTTTTTTTTTTTTTGATGCCTTATCCTCAATGACTGCAACAGTACAGGGCACAAAGTTTGTTGTTCACTGGTTGTTGATTGAATACGTGAATAAACAATTGGCATTTTTGAGGGCTTGCCGTGCTCTGAGCACTCTGCTGAGCCCATTTTATGCACCGTCCCACTTAAGCCTCACAGCAGCACTATGAGATACATACTCTTCATGTGTCCATTTTACAAGCGAGTTAATGGCATGGAGGTTAAAAATCATCATCACTGGTCATCAGAGAAATGCAAATCAAAACCACAGTGAGATACCATCTCACACCAGTTAGAATGGCTATCATTGAAAAGTCAGGAAGCAACAGATGCTGGAGAGGATGTGGAGAAATAGGAACACTTTTACACTGTTGGTGGGAGTGGAAACTAGTTCAACCATTGTGGAAGACAGTGTGGCGATTCCTCAAGGATCTAGAACTAGAAATACCATTTGACCCAGCAATCCCATTACTGGGTATACACCCAAAAGATTAAAAATCATGCTACTTTAAAGACACATGCACACGTATGTTTATTGCAGCACTATTCACAATAGCAAAGACTTGGAACCAACCCAAATGTCCATCAATGATAGACTGGATTAAGAAAATGTGGCACATATACACCATGGAATACTGTGCAGCCATAAAAAAGGATGAGATCATGTCATTTGCAGGGACATGGATGCAGCTGGAAACCATCATTCTGAGCAAACTATCACAAGGACAGAAAACCAAACACCGCATGTTCTCACTCATAGGTGGGAATTGAACAATGAGATCACTTGGACACAGGGTGGGGAACATCACACACTGGGGCCTGTTGTGGGGTGGAGGGGCAGGGGGAGGGATAGCATTAGGAGAAATACCTAATGTAAATGGCGAGTTGATGGGTGCAGCAAACCAATATGGCACATATATACCTATTTAACAAACCTGCACATTGTGCACATGTACCCTAGAACTTAAAGTATAATAATAATAATAATAATAATAATAATAATAATAATAATAATAAGCTGGCTCAAGGCCACCAAACCAGAGAGTAGCAGAGCCAGAACCCAGATCTCTGTTCCTGGCAGCAAAGCCTATGCACGGCCACACTCCGCAGGTCCCCTGTAGGCAGAGCGGCTCAGCTGTCTTTTAAAGAGAGCCATGGTACAAGTGTTTAGCTGGCATCTGCAGTTATCTATAAGTGAGGTTTGGCACAGTATGTGAGACAAAATTCACATAATTTGTTACTGGTTTTTGCATATACAGGCTAGGTTTTATGGGTTTTGGTAAAAAAAAAATCTTGCTGAAAAAAGCTCACTCTGAATCTTGAGGTCATTTAAAAAAGTAGGTGAGTCAAAAATGGGCAGAGTGAAAACTGGTATTTATGAAAGCAATATTTACTTTAGGTTTAAGTTACAATTTAACCATTCTGGTTCATGAATTAAATAATTAACTTTTATTAGTTGTCCAGTTGTATACATTGTAATTTTTTTTCTTTTATGATTTACTTCGAAGTCTTGCTTTTAGTTTCAACTTGGGAAAAAGAAACACCAGCAATCTTGCATCTAAAAAAGATAATGCGAAGTTTAACTTCAAATGTGAAGCAATTTCTAAAATTCAAAACGTGAAAACCCTTTTATGCGTGTTTTGATCTCACCGCTGTTTTCCTAGCAAAGCAAAGTGGTCCAGTTTCTTTTACCCGCCTTCTTCTTTACTGTCTCTTTTGAGAAGTAAGGCAGATGGCAACATAGTGTAATACTTGGAAGACCTTTTCTTTTAGCAAATGATCATGACTCCTGGAATAAAATCCAAAATACTAGAGAATATTTTTTCCTATGTGATCAGTTGGTTAGCATGCAGTCCTAATCGTGTCACCAAACTGGCCTCTCCTTTAGAATGTGGGAGGAAGGAAGAATGAAGAGTGCATAGATTTGTATCTCTCAGAAATTAAAGCTATAGAATGTGCCTCTTCTCATTTCTCTAGACCTGCTCCCTCCCTCCTGCCACAAGTATTATTCTTTTTCCTTAAAAATCCTACTGGGCTGTAGGCAGCATGCAAAGGAAAATACAGCAGAAGATGTGAGAATGTCAACAGAGAAATTGAAAGGAAAATAACAGTTCTTTGGCCCTGAGCTGAGCCTGTCACTCTTGCTATAGCCCATATTAGTGGATCTAAAAATGCCTGGTGGCTCTCTGTATATGAGAATTTTCTGCTTGTATAGCTTTTTTCAAAGGAATTAATTCACTTCACTTTTACCAGTGTTCTGAAGGGAGTGGTCTATACATGCCTTTTAGAGCTTTTTCTAAAATATGTAAAGCGTAGCACTAAAGTAACAAGCCCTCAGACCAAGAATGAGTCCTTTGAAGGGTTTCTAGCTTGACTGCCCCCTGGCCATAGAATATAGAGGGGATCATAGAGTTTTCCATATTCCAGTCCTCCCATTTTACAGATGAGGAATTGGGAGTCCAAGATGGTATCATTAGAGACTTGAAAAATACAGTCTAAGGATCCTAATCAGTCCTCTTCCCTTGTTTCTAAACTACCCCTCACTTCACATTTTGATAGGACTCTAAGTCCTCTTTCACATTCCTTTAGTGAAGACACAAAAATACTAAAATCATGCTTCCTGTAACTTTAAAAAGGTAGACTTTACAAACCACAGTATATTTCTGAAACTGGTTCATAATTCTGGTTCCATTGTACTTCCAACAAGTATCTGTAGTTTTCCTTAATCCCAGAAATCACTTTACTCAGTTTGGCAGGATCCTTGTAAAGGTGGCCATATCACATCCCCCTTTCCCTCTTAGAGTGGGACACATCACAGGAAAAGCGAGAAGGATCTAAGACACAGGAAGCAGGAGCAACAGCAGACATCATGGTTGCTTTTGAGAGTTGGAGAGAAGGCAGCTAGGGGAAGAGGGAAGGGAAACAATGCTGATACTGGAATCATTCACTAAAACAGACGCTCTTGTATGTTACTGATAACAGTGGAACCACAGTGGGGAAAATACTTATGTTAGAATACATCCACATAATGCAATATTAACAGGCCAATAAAATTATGTTCATGAAAATTTATAACATAGAAGAGCCTCTGAAAAAAGAAACTAATAATACAAAATTAATATACAAAATTATTTAGGTTACTTACTCTGTGATTATGACCACACTAGAAGGTTTGCATGAGTCAAAAGATTAGAAGGAAATGTTAGAACACCAAGGGTGGTTTGCTAGTGAAGTAACTTTATGATTGCATTTTTTTCTTATCTCCTTTCTAGTTTATTAACAATATGAGCATATTTTATAAAATTTAAAGGAAAAAAACTCATAATTTTGAACCAAAAGGAGAAGCATTAACACTAACAGTGTTAGTCAGCAGAAGAGGTAAAGACACACAGATGGCCAAAGGAGTTATCCTTGACCAGAACGGAGGAGAAAAGATTAAAAAAAAAAAAAAAAAAAAAAAAAAGCCATCAGTAAGTTACCTGCTGTGCAATACTTTTAAAAACTGAAATGTAGAAGTGAGCAGAAAACAAAAGACCCAGAGACCAAAGAATTAAAGAATCGTGACTGACACACCAAACCCAGAGAGAGATGTTTTTACTTGAAGAAAATTGGCTTTATCTGCCAGCAACTTGCTACAACTAGTTGGCATAGTCACCTGCAAAACTCACAGTGTAGGTCTGGTGAGAGAAATTACAGGATCAACGCCAGCGAGAGAATAGGTTTAATATCTGAAATCCAATAAGGAAAACAATTTTTATGTCTTTAAAGGGTCTCCCAAGGCAGGATATGCAGTAGTTGTAGAAGTTTAGAAAGCCCAACTGTATTGAGTTTTATAAAAGAGATACCATTCCTCAATTTTTTTTTCCATTCTCCTTGCTTATAGACAACAAGAATTTCAATGGGACTTCTGAACAGTAAAGTTGGGAAAGAAATAATAAATTTTTATAAGTCAGTAAAAGTATGGTTTTTGCATCTTCATCTTCACATATAAGCTAAGTCATATTAATTGTCATAGTAAGGTAACTGTTGAATTAAACAACTGTTGAATTACAGTGTTTTTACACTGCAGAATTTCATGGAGGAAATTCAGGATTGGCTCTAAAGCAGATAGATTTAAAAGATTTGCTGTATCTCTTTTTAAAACTTTTTTTTCTTTTAAATTTTAACTCTTGGAATTACAATTTGCAATCAATATATACATCTAATTTTTGTTAGCTTCATTCAAAACTCTCATTAAATTGGTGTCTTATTTTGTCAATGATGACATCTTAGAACAGAAGCAGTGCAGGCATTAAATGCCAGTGTTCATCCCTCCCCAGAAATATATGTAATTTTATGAACTCACTCATGCCTTGCTGAGCTTACCCAATGAGTCTGCTTTTCTTATGTCTTTTTAAATATAAAATTCAGGGATGTTGGAAAAAGTGGGTATACAGATACCCTCTTGCTTTCAGTTTTCCTTTACCTTTTTCATTGCAGTCTGTCCTGGTAGATTGTCATTCTAGCCTTCCTTAAAGGGCCTGAGAGCTTAGCATTTCAGACTTTTTAGGCGTAGGAAATCTTGTCGTTTGTCCTTGGTGGTCTCAAGAGACCTAGAATCTGAACTGTTCTTTCTCTTTCCAAGCAACATCCTCAATACACAGTTCTCTTTGGGCCAGGACCCCCAGCAGCCTCCCAGTTTTACACACTCACTGATATTTTCTGTAATACACAACTGTTAACTCTGTTAAAATCGTTTTGTGGTTTCTGTTCATGACATCTCACATTGTTACATTATTTCAGGTCACCGCAGATAATGGAGTTTTATTACAATATTAATACTTGCACAGTCTGTGTGAGACTGCTGGACTATCACTTAGGATATAAGAGGCTTTCAATTTCTAGGACTTTCTCTTTGTTTTTTTTGTTGTTGTTGTTGTTGTTATTTTTTACCTGCTTCTTTCTGCTGTTTGTACTCTACCTCTCTTCGTCCTAACATGTTGCTTTTGCATCCTCATGGTTTTCAGTACAGATTTCTACTTAATATATTCTCTCTGCCTGTCTCTCAGTGTCATTGACACCTGAGTATCCTGCATTCAAAATTCCCAAGAGGAGGTTCCAAATTAATTGGTCAGTCAGCACCCAGAACAGGGCTTCCCATTGGGCTGAGAGAATACAGACAATGTCTGTCTTTGACCCCTTGCCCTTTCCTCAATCAGGCTGGTGTGGTCAGATCACAGGGCCCTGTCGTAGAAAGTGGGAGAACCTTTTGAGAAACATTTTGACCCCATTTTTCAGAAAGGAACTGTGACTGTAACAATCAGAGTATAATAAACACATCTCTAGTACAAACCCATAACAGTTACAGGCTTCTATTAATTGCAGAACATCCTTGAAATTGTGGCAAAATTTTCAATATCCTAATTTTTATTTATGTATTTTATGTTATCCATACATTTAAAAGTGAAAAAAAATCAGTTTTCAATAAGCAGATGATCAAAGCGAAATATTAGCTTCATGCTTCTTGAAACAGAACTCCTGAAGGCTTTTTTTCAAGACAGAGTCTCACTCTGTTGCCCAGGCTGGAGTGAGGTGGCGCATTCTCAGCTCACTGAAACCTGCACCTCCCGGGTTCAAGTGATTCTCATGGCTCAGCCTACCAACTAGCTGGGATTACAGGCGTGCACCACCACACATGGCCAACTTTTAGTAGAGATGAGGGTTTCACCATGTTTGCCAGACTGGTGTCTAACTCCTGGCCTCAAGGGATCTGCCTGCCTTGGCCTCTCAAAGTGCTGGGATTACAGATGTAAGCCACTGCACCTGGCCCTGAAGGCTTTATTTTGGAGTCGAAAACGTTTTACTATGGGTACTTTGAAAACACACGAATCAAAGCAAGGCAGAAAAGCATAAATTAAGCAAATCTCCAAAGCTTTAATAAAAAAATTACTAATTTAATGTGTAAGGTGGACATTCTCTTGTAGAACATTACCTCTATAGCTAAATTGTTCTCTGTGCCTAAATGCCAGCACTGACCCCAGGCCCTAAGATTGAGGATGAGTTCTGGGGTCAGGGATGAGATGAGGGATATGGAGATACTAGGGAAGTGAGGACAGACCACTTACAACCAACCATCATAGGTTAATATACTCAGTCATCTCAGAAAGGGATGATCAGCCATCCTAGGCAGAGTACCTGCCTGCTCTCTGAGAATTGACCGGTGTCATCTGCCTTAGACTTTTCTCAAAGTTGTAAACATCGCATTCACTTACTTTCTGTGACTAGGTGTGTCCACTGAGGAATATAACTTAATGTTTTTTTTATCTGAAAATCCAGTGACTAATGATCTGATTATTGTTGGCTTTCTGAACAGACATCCTACTTTCCCCATTTTCACACTGAATTATGTGATTGTGAAGATGGAGAAGCTGTTTATGTTACAATAAAGTCTTCTGTGCTCAACTCTGGAATGTACCGAAAACCATTCAGCTCACTCTCCTTCAGCTAACAGTCCTTCAGTCTTAGTAGTAAATGTATGATATTTAATATCATTAGTATCTTTTCAGATGATGATTTTTCTGGACAGATAACATACCTTTAAAGGCTAACCCATTTCTAACATATTTTAAAACTATTGATTTGTCAAATTATAAAATGCATACTCATTACCATGATTAATAAAGAAGAGTAAAAGTTATATGTAATAAATTGGAATAAAGATGGGGAGTAAGAGTCAAGTGTTTGCTGAGCAGTTCATTTGCTGCTTAAAAAAATAATGATTTACAGTTTGACAGAGAGGTTCTTAAAAGCCGAATTAGTAGAGCTAATAAAAGTGGCTTCATTAGAATGTGCTGCTTCATTATTTTGAAAAGAATACTTAACAACAATATAAAGGCAGTTTCTGATGTAGGTCATGAAAATAAGAAACTCCAAAATGTAATTTTTCTTCTTCCTTCAGCATACCAATGTGAAATATTTTAAATGGGAATGAAAATAAGCGTATATTGTTATCACATAATTATTTTTCATATTAAGATTAATATGTATGGGGGATCACAGTATTTAAAAAGTGCGTGTCTGATGAATCCATTCATTTATTCAGCAAAAACCCATCACATGCCTCTGACCTACAAAGCATCCCATGCAATGATGTGATTGTGATAATAAGAAGGTAGGCGCTGGCCTTGCTCTTTCTAGGAGCTAATCTTTAAAATGAAGAAATTTATTATAGATCTGATAAGCACTGGAAATTTAGCAAAGAGACTCGAAGAGTGCCTTCAGTGTTGATAATGGCCCAAATGCCTAGAGTTCTTTCTCTTCGCTTCAAAGTGGTATCCACAACTCCTTGGCTTCTATCTACTGGGAAAAGATAGAGGCATCTCAGGATGGCTTCATGTGACTGTCCCTCACTGCATTGGTGGGTTCATCCCAGATGCTCCCTTTGTACATCCATCCCTTCAAATGGCCCTATGCTATCTACTGATGTGTGCATGGGTGCTGTCTGGAAAGAGCAGCTCCGCCTCATGCAGTCTTGCAGAAAGCCCACTCACCTTCCTAACTACAGACCACCTCAGTTACAATTTCAACATCTACAGTAGACAGAGTTGCTCCCTGAACTCAGAATATGAAAATCGGCCCCTCAAATTCTTACTAAAAAATGAATCCAGTTTTACTGTAAAGGTTTCTAGCTCTTGTGAAAGATACTAGGAAATGCCTGGGAGGCAGGCTAAGACTAGGGTAACCTCTTTCTATGACTTTCTTTCATCTCCCTTCAGCTCTGGAACCACCTGGACATATTACTGTTTCCCTCCAGAAACTCTTTGCAACTGATGGTCAGCAACTGCTAGAGAAACTGGGAGGCAAGCTTCATGAACAATTTAAAATTTTTATTTTTAGTTTATTTTAGAGATGGAATCTTGCTATGTCGCTTAGGCTGGAGTGCAATAGTGCAGTCATAGCTCCTGGGCTCAAGTGATCCTCCCGCCTCAGCCTCCTGAGTAGCTGGGACTATAGGCCCATGCCTGGCTAAAAAAAAATTTTTTAATTCTTACAGATTTCTTTCAATTCAGTTTTCTTACTCTAGCAGTCTTCAAATCAAGCCATTCTTAATTCCAAAATTAGACTATTCACAAGTAAAAATTCAAACTGTTTCATCTTTATTTACATATACTACAGTAGAAAAATAGAAAAATAAGAAATGAAAGACATATTGGAAACATTTTCATATGTTAATTAGATATATAATGCATGCATATAAATATATATATTTTTTAAAGCAAAAGTCTTAAATCTCATGGCATTAAAAACACTTTTCCATCCTATATATACTCATATTTTAGATAAATAAAGTTGAGTCAGATTAGAAATTTTAAGCCAAATTCAAAAGCTTTTGTGGAGGAATGATGGGACGTCTAGGCTGTAAATAAGCTATCCTGTTGAACAGTTCTCACTGCATCTCAGAATCATCTGTCAAGTCTTTCTTTTAAACGTACTCACCCATGCCCTGCTCCTAGAGATTCTCGCACAGTAAATCTGAATGGAGCACGGACATCCTTCCTTTTCTAGACCTCTGTTGTGCATCAGTTCACCAGGGCTAGGAACCACTGCTCCAAGGGTTGCTGACATTGGCAGCATTCTTCTTAGGATAAGAAGGTCCTTTCACTGATTTTTTTAACAGGCCTCTAGCTGTTTTTTTGTGTGTATTTTGTTTTTTGATTTAGTGTAATTTTATCTTTTTTAAGGAAATCAGTGATCAGCATTCTGTAACTATTTCTTCATTGGGAGAAGTCCCTGAATACGATGTTTCAAGTTAATGTATTTGCATTTTCCATGCCAACCCTAACATAGCCTTACAAAGGGACTTCTGACTTTGCCAGTTTTGTAGTCTACTGACTTTACCAGTTTTGTATCTCACTAATAACTTTTAAATAGATTTGATTAGCTGTACATTTAAGTGCTACAGACATTTGGACAAGAGCATTTAAAACGTGAAGATTAAGGTAGGTCCGATATCATTGGAGAGGACAAGCACTCAAACAGTGACCCTACTTCCTGGTATTGGGAAGTCAAGAGTGGGAAACAGTCTTAGGATGAAAACCGAGGAGGAGAAGGAGGGACCCCGGCATGGCTTGTGATTCATTGAGAAAGAGGAAACCAACCTGGAGATGCTACCCTAATTGCTACTTCACTTCCACTCATCTGCCCCACCTCACACCATGGACACATGTAGATATTTATACCCCCTGGGGAGATACTCTGCCCCCCACATGCTCCATCCCCAGGCTCCCGCCATGGTTGCCTTTGCTCATGCTGTTCGTCAGTACAGTCAGACAGAAATGTCTGTGCATGGCTGGTGTCTTCAGACCCCCGAGTAGATGTGTTCTCCATTCTGTTTGTTCTTCAGAGGAAATACCCTCTGGAACCACTTCGTTGTCACTCCATAGAGGTGATTTGGGTCATGCCATTGAACTTTTTTAGATAATACCTGAGCCACCGGTGACGCTATTGTTGGTTTTCCAGGTGTTTTATGGGTGAAGAAAAGTCCTTATCTGACTTCTGAGTATTATATAAGAGATTCGATTAAAATACTCTGGAGTTGAAAAACAGATCCAGAGCAAAGGAGAAATTTTAAAAGGGTTTACTTTATTTGCTTTGTTTACTCTGAGACTCACGAACTGTCCCATTCCCAGGCAGGCTTTCATATCCAGTAGCTCAGTTTTTGTCAAATCATTTGACTTATTTTTTTAATAAACAAAATCTGAAGCTTCCCTTAGGTTGCTTGAAATTCAAAACAAATGGGAATCTATGACTGAACATAAAGCAGTGAACACAATGCTAGTCTGTTTTCAACACATACACACACACCCTTTTGTCTCTGCCTTCTCCCTCACCCCTCGAAAGGTTCTGAGCCACTCCCATGAATCTTCTTGTGCTAGGAATCCTACTACCTGCCTCCCCGGCCGTCTCCACACAGTCAGGGGCTCCTCCCGCCTATGCTCCTTCTGCTTCAGTGCTGGAGCAGTTTCTGCTGTGTCAGCACTGCTGGTTTGAGTAAAAGGGCCCTCTCTGTCAGCTACAACAAGGGCCTCTCATTTGTGCCAGATACTTAGGAGGACCAAGAAGGAAGCCCCCTGGATTCCTGTGGGAATTAGTTTCCTATTGCTGCTGTAACAAATTTACCATAAGCTTATTGGCTTAAAACAACACAAGTTTATCATCTCACAGTTCTGCAGGTCAGACGTCCAAAATGAGTCAGGCTGGGCTAAACTCAATGTGTCAACAGACTATGTTCCTTAGAGGAGGCTCTGTGGGAGAATTCATTTGCTTACCCTTTCCAGTATCTAGAGGCTGCCCACATTCTTTGGCTCATGGCCCCTTCTATGTTCAAAGCCAGATTAAAGGCATCACTTACACCCCTGTTTCCATCATCACATCTCCTTTCTCCTGGTCCTGCCTCCATCTTTCCCCAATAAGGATCCTTATTGGTATGGCACACACCCAGACAATTCAGGATAACTTCCCTATCTTCAAATCCTTGGTTTAATATTCAGAGTTCCTTTTGGCATGTAAGGTGACACATTGAGAGATCCCAGGGGTTGGGAGGTGAAGTCTTCGTTATTCTTCCCACCATACTATGTAATGACCTATGTCCAACAAAAATATGTTGCCACTCTGTCACCCACCTCATTCCGCTCTCTGTCCTTACTCCCTGACACCATCCCTCTCTTCCAAGAAGTCTTTCTGTATTCTTGCTAGTTTGTGCCTTTGTCAACACAGTTCCGAAATGGCCCCTACGTGTTCCTCCCCTGTGCTAATAAATCTCTGTAACCAACTCATCACTTCCAGGTTAAGTGCACTCCTCAGAGATCAACCTTTACACAATGGGGAAAGCTTTCATTCCCTTTTAAACAGTTTTACAATGTTATATATGTTTATAATTTATTAAGACTTTTCCTATAAAGCTTTTAATGACTTCCTTAGATGGAGTTGATTAGTACCTTCTCTGTGATTCCAGAGCCTTTTTTATAGCACTCATCACATTTTTATTATAATTATTTGTTTATAGGTTATTTCTTGCCAGATAGTCTGAACTTACAAGAACAGAGTTGTCCTTTTGTCTTTCTCTTCAGAACACTTAGCACAGTAGATGCTTATTGAATGAATGAATGAATGAATAAATGAATAAATAAACATGCCATTAAACCTTGCCTGTTTGGCCAAAAAATAATAATCATGACAAGGTTTGGCTCTGCAGTTATTAAAGACACAAAAGATTTCATTATAAAATTAGTCCTGTAACAGAGTCCAACGATGGTATTTTAACAAAGTTTTAGTGTAATATGTTTTCCATCCCTGCACCAGGACAGTGCAGTTTCCAAATTGATCCTTATTGTTGACTTATACAGCATAATTTGGCAATTTCTTAAATGATAATATACTGCAGGAAAGGCTTATATCTCTTCAGTTCTTGGCAAGGAATTCTAAGTACTGTTTGAACTTCTTGATTATGCTTACTTAACTGAAATTTTTGTCACCGGGGTGGAAGAAAATGGGGTGTTGGAATAGCTGTTGCTGCTGTTAAGGTAGGAATTTCAATCCTGGTTTGATGGTTTGTAGTGAACTTTGAACCTCATTAGGTTTAAGGTAAAAGAAAATTAGGATGAGTTGACCTAGAGTAAAGGATGGAGAAATGAGCCCCCAAAACAAATGTAAAAAAAAGCTGTAATCCCAGCACTTTGGGAGGCCGAGACGGGCGGATCACGAGGTCAGGAGATCGAGACCATCCTGGCTAACACGGTGAAACCCCGTCTCTACTAAAAATACAAAAACTAGCCGGGCGAGGTGGCGGGCGCCTGTAGTCCCAGCTACTCGGGAGGCTGAGGCAGGAGAATGGCGTAAACCCGGGAGGCGGAGCTTGCAGTGAGCTGAGATCTGGCCACTGCACTCCAGTCCGGGCGACAGAGCGAGACTCCGCCTCAAAAAAAAAAAAAAAAAAAAAAAAAAAAAAGCAAAGAATAAGAGGTAATAGAAATAAAAGAAAACCAAGAGTGAAGCAAACCCAAGATGTGTAGGTTAAGGTGAAAGGTTTAGTTGAGGAGCTTAGTGGAGTAAACCCCCAGGGATTACCAACTAAATTATTGGAATCCACAGTTTCTAGAATACATGTAATCCAAGGTCAGAGTCAGGGATCTGTACTGATTTCAGGTGGGAGGAGCACCTGTCTTCCCAGGAACTTTAAGATTGACAGGAAGCCTAATCCCTTGTCTGGGTGGCCACTTGAGTAGAGTGGAAATAAGCAGTGCTATGTTTAAGACCATGAACACAAAGACAGTAGTGCAGCTCCACTTCTGGGAAATAGAGAAGCCTTCCAGCTGAAAAAAGAGAGCATTATCAGGCTGGACCTATAAGGCAGCAATACTGGGTCCATGGCCTGTTAGGAAATGGACCACACAGCAGGAGGTGAGTGATAGGCGAGCTCCGCCTTCTATCAGATCAGCAGCTGCATTAGATTCTCATAGGAGCATGAACCCTATTGTGAACTGCACATTCGAGGTACCTGGGTTGCGCGTTCCTTATCAGAATCTAATGCCTGATGATCTGAGGTGGAACAGTTTCATCCCAAACCATCCTTCCCATTGCTGTCCAAGGAAAAAATGTCTTCCATAAAACCAGTCCCTGGTGCCCAAAAGGTTGGGAACCACTGCTATAAGGCATTCATCCCTGAGAAAAATGTGTGCCTAGATAACTGAGGAGTGTGAAGCTGCACTCGTAATTGAAGTAACTCTGTAGAGCTCATACCTGGAAATTCCTTCACATTGCAATCATGTTTAATTGTACACTTAAATTGGCATGGGATAGGGAAAGAGGTGCAACTTTCAAAGATGAGACATAGACTGTAAACCTAGGGGTGTGGACCTTTTTACCTCCAGGTGGTGTCAGCAGGAAGTTGACCCTGGGGACCAGTAGCAGCAACACAGCTGAAGGAAGTGTGCATTTAGGGGAAGCCCTGTTCTATCACAGGAACAAATATTCTTTTGAATGGATGGCTAGTAAGGAAGCGTGTTGTAGAAACCCAGCTTGAATTTTGATGTGAATGTGAGTGTTGAGATCAACCAGTCATTACTCATTTTTTTATGAGTGTAATAACATCCAGGATATGTGCTTGTCAGTCAGTACATATGCCCTTTGGGTGTGGCAGGTTACTTGGCCATGTCTTGTGATAATAAACCTGATATTATGATTACACTAAACTTTGAGTATTTCTCTAGTGGACTGGGTACCTGTGCTTGTGTTGCTTGTAAATTATGTTTGTAGTTTAAAAGTGTGGTCCTACTACTAAGACTTTGGCATCTAGGAAACTAAATGTAAGTTTTAAATAAATATATTTAAAACATATTCCAATATCTTACAACACCCATTACATATTTATGGAATTTTTTAATAGAATCCACCCAGCTATAAAGCATGGGGGTAGGAAGTGAACGCTCCATCGAAGGGCAGTGGCCAGTCCAGGTCGAGCTGTTTGTTGCCATGCCAAAGGGACTGGCCAGTTTCAGGTCTAGCTATTTGTTGGAGGTATTGCCAGATTCAAAAAAAATTTTTTTCAAGCAGTATCAGAAGTGCAAATGTTTGTGTGAAATATGCTAAATGTTGAAAGATGAAAATGAATTTTTTTATTACGCTGAGTTCACTTTCCAGTTTATGACTTCTGCTATTAAGGAAACTAACTTTAGGAGCATAATGAATTAGCATGCTTCTTATTTCAGTTTTCATTTGACCATTTTTTATATACCCAAGAGATTTCATGATCTTTCTAGTTCACTGTTCTTGCTTTAACAACTTCCTTAGTATAGAACAGTGAATCTCAACCAGGGGTGGTTTTATCCCTGGAAGGGACATTTGGCAAATTCTGGAAATATTTTTTATCGTCACAATTGGAGGTTGGGGGATTGCTATTGGCATCTTTCGGGTAGAGGGCCAGGAATGCTGCTAACACTGTACAATGCACAGGACCGTTTCTGCACAAAGAATTATCCACCCCAAAATGTCAATAAAGTTGAGAAACCGTGGTGTAGACCAAATTTTTAATACCTGTCTTTCTTTCTCTCCCTCCCTCTCTTCCTTCCTGTTAACAAACCATCTTTTCTCAGTTTCTCTGTTTCTCCTGTTTTCTGTAATCTCATTCAGAACCTTTCGGTTGATAGTTCTCAATTCCAATGTGCAGGAAAAATCACATGGGAAGTTTGTTAAAAATGAAGACTCCCAACCTCCACTGGTAGATACTCTGCCATGTGTACTTTGGGCAGCCCAAGATTCTGCATCTTGAGTAAGCCCTGAGGTGATCATAAGGAAGCTCACCCATTGACCAGAGTTTGAGAAGCAGTATGACCATCTCTGTTTTCAGTCTTTGGCTTTATGTGTTTCATCTTTGTTTAGATCTTTTGTCATTTGAACTTCTCAGTTATATCCCATTACTTTTATTAAGCCCTTAAAATATCCATAGCTTCTAGTAGTTATTTATACTTTGGGAAGTAAGTAAATTAAAGCATAGTTGAGGATAAAGAGATGAATATATATATATATTCATATATATGATTTTATATATACGTAATCATAAATCATATTTGATCCTTATGAGTTGTTGAAGTAGCTACATAGTGTATCTTACCAGGTTCGTTTCCCAAATTTCTAATTTCTTTTCTCAGTCTTTTTTGTAATATATTATATGTGTTTCTCAGAAGTTGGTTGATACAAGCTCCCTGCAAATACAAGATTAAAATTTTGTTTAGCTTTTTAAGCATAGGAACCAAGTGGAAAAAAAAAAAGTGTGGACTATAACAGCTGATAATATTGAGAATAATTTATGTAAGTGATGTCTTAACCAAACTGATGTTAATGTTATGAAAGACTAACTTTCCAGAGAGATGAGTTTAGGCCGTGTACAGTGAGGGCAATATGGTCATCATAGATCTATTCATCCAAATGCTGCTTGGTATTTAGAAAAACTGATTTTATGCCACCGTAGTGACCTGCCTTCAGGGGCTTCAACTTGTATCTAACACTCACATGTTATCGTATATTGATTTCAATTCACAGGGCTTTGATAGTCAGGTCTACAACAGTTCTTTAGTGTCTCCTTGAAATTTACAGTTAGAGTAGTGCATGGTAATTACTGGGTGCTTTATGAAGGCATAGTGTTGGTATGTGATTACCAAACATAAGCACATTCCAAACATAGGCACATCCCACACAGGTAAGACAACTCACTGGCTATCTGCTAACAAGCTGGCCACCAAGAGTCATGGATAACTTTGTCATACAACTTTGTAGCTTCTCACAGTAATTCTGGAGAAACTATTTTGTAAAAAGCTGAAATTCCATTTGGATAGTTTTGTGTTTATGCCAAATTAAACAGATATTACAATGGCTGTTGGATGGCCTTGGGAGAGGTTTTTGGCCTTCCCCTCATAATTTTCACCAAATGCCTTCCAACCTATCCTAAATAAATATCAATAAATGTCTTATGAAGCAAATGTGTTTTCCCACATTTCTCTAAGTCCCTTCTACATAACAGTTCTGATACTGACACTGCTAACAGGCTGCTAAACTTGAAATGGTGGGTCTCTGTGTACATGCTACCTCTTTCAGCTGGAACCCTGGCAAGCCAGTTCATCTTTCTGGAACTTTATTTCCTCTCATTTAAAATAGATTAAACTGTGTGTTTTATGAGGTCCTTTCTGGGTCTAGAAGGCTCTCATTCTCTTGGTGTGCTCACAATTTGTGTACTAAAACCTTGACTTGATGATGAGCATTTGGGGCAGGGAGAAATTAGTCTTTCTCTGCATCACTTCCCTTTCCATAAGGAAGGGAGAGTCAAGGTCAAAGACACTTTCCATCATTCCACCCACAAAAAGGAACCCATGCTGCGTGGCTCATTTAATGATGTTTATTGGGCCCTAAGATTAAGTGTATAGACTGCCTCTTTCCCTGGAGTCTGTTTCTGGAGTATGGTTCTGTGAAGCTAAAGGCCTCTTTTCTTTTTGGCTTCTCCCTGTTTCCTCTCTCTTTAGACTCGCTCAAGGTTGGAAGTGGTAGGATTGCCTGCTTGTTTGCTGCCCAGCCAGAGAAAACAACATTTGGTCCCCCTGGCCACAGGACTGTCAGATCCTCTGCTCCTGTAGTTGGCTTTGCTTCTTGGAGGTTGCTTGACCTACTTTTGTTATTAGCGTAATGCTGGGTTGAGCCTTGCCTGGAATTGTTTTCTAGGTAGACTACTAGCATAGTTCATTGGGGTCTGGGGTGAAACCTAACATCCTCTCTTTCCAAAATGGTGGCTGTGGTTATCATATCAAGAAATGTAACCTGGTTTAGAGGGTCAGCAAAGCATTCATTTATTTGTTTATTTGCTCTTTCTTTCCCTTTGTTCAGTGAGCACTTATTTAGTGCCTACTGTGTGTCATGCAATAAAATACTTAGATAAGTTCTAAGCATAATACTTCAGAAACTGAACAAACGAGTATAGAGCATATCATGTTGGGCATTCATGGCCTTATGATTTTTATCCTCTATGATCATATCTATAAAGGGAGAATATCTGAATATAAAAGAGAATGTCTAATCTTAACTGTGGGTCCGAAAAAAATTGCTAAAGGATAAAAATGCTCTAAAGGGAAGGTTATATAGACTTTTGTTAGTCCCATTTACATTTGGGGGTTGAAATTATTATGAGGGTTAAGAATAGAGTTTTACATAGTACGTGAGTTAGAACCACATCACCCATTTTAAAATCATAGCACGAGGTTGGCCTTATTCCAAGTCAGCAGTGAAGAGCCGATCCTAGTCAAGAGCTCCACTGGAGTGACAGCCATGACCACCTTGTGACACCAGGAGAGGCTTGTCCTTACACTAACAAAGCCATCAGTGAAATCATTCATTGAAGATCCATCATTCTTTGGGCCTAGGAATATAAGTGTGAAAATCACCACACCCAGCAGACTTTGTTTTAAATGAAGGGAAACCTACCATTAGAACATAAGCAGAATAGTAACAAGTAAGTGGTAAACAACTTGAGAGAAGAAACGAAAACTGTTTTGTTTAATTTCTGGACTATCGATGTGATGTTACTTTAAAAATTAATAGCGATTTAAATGTGAATTACAGCCCCAAATCTCCCCACCAAAAAACTTTCAGATATGTCCCAGCTGCCCTTCCTGAACTACCCACATTAAAATTTCCAGAAGTCCTCCCAGGACGGGTCCTTCACAGCTTTGATGGATAACGGCTGACTGTTTCTATCCAAGTCTATTGTTCAATCTCATATGAATGGAAAATACAGATTATAAGGAATCACTAAAAATAAAAAAAAAACTTTAATGTTAAACTGTCCCTAAAAGCTTATTTTCAGTGAGCTGGTATCTTATGTATTAAGAACTTTCTTAAATTCTCTCTTGGACCGTTTTCCTTTAGGATGGTAGGGTATGACTAAATGATAGAAATACGAAGAATACTTTTGAAACTAAAATGGGAAGCACATTCTTTTAAAGAGGCATTTATTCAGCTTGCTGTGCAGAATTAGATTTTGAGAGAGTCACCAAAGCTCTGGAATTTACACTGTGGCAGAATACCAAATGAAAAAATAGAAGTTAATCTTGTAAACAAAGCTGGGCAGGGCAGGGCAAGCCTGTGTGTCTGCCCCCATTCTGGCCACTCTGGCGTGGCCCTGCTCACCACCAGGTCCTCGGCAGTGCCCTGAGACCTGACAGCACAAGACATCATCAAAGTGCCTCAGGATGCTGCAATACCAACCCTGTGTGCAGAGACAAGCTGGAATCCAAACAGGAGAAGCAACTGCAAGACAATACTTCTTCAAAAAAGGCCATTTTGTTTGGCTCTGCTTTATCTGGGAGTTTGCAGACCAATTCAGTCTGTATCCTGAAGAGATCCCAGCCTAGAAAAATAACTTTTTTTGAAATACATGCATCATTGGCTACTATTGATTCTTAATTTAGACTAATTTTGATATGCTTATCCTTTTTTATAGTAGTACTAGTTTCTGACTTGAAGATTGTTTAAAAATTCTGCTTAGCTTCTTTTGTCTTGCGTTTGTAAAATGTTCTTAATAATAGAGTGATAGTAATACAGAAATACTGTATTACTATATTACAGAGAGTAACTCAGAAATACAGACTGGTAAAGCAATTGTGAAAAATATTTTTGTATCAATTCACAGGATTATTATTTTGTTTGGTTATCTGACTCATCAGTTCTTTTTCTTACTAAGCAATTTTTATAGTTTTTAATGATTCAGTTATAATCGCAGCATTAGTATTCTTGAGTAAAACTCAGTTTTCTTTTCATATAAATAATATAAAGGATTACTTATGATTTGATTATAATTAGGGTGGTTTTTGATAATATATGTTGTTAAGTAATAGTTCTTTAAGAAATAGTTAAAATTATAATGATGTAGCCATAAGTAATTTATTTCACAGAAAGACTGTTGAACTAAGAGGGAAGAAATATTTTGAAGAAAATTAATATTGGAGACAAAACTGCTCTCCTGGTGTGTATATTTTTTTATTCCTCATTAAGAATTTTTATTTCTTAGTACACAAAATAATCATTAAAAAATTCTGAAATTACATTTAGGCAACTTCCTTAGCTGTCTTAGAAGTCTTGGGTACTTCCAAGTCACTGGGTATAATCAAGGGACCAAGATGTGGAAACCACTGCACTAAAGTAGCAACAAATGTTTAGAGGAAGAACAGAATAATTTAAACAGCCCTAAAAAGTAATGTGCAAACAAATGTACGTGTATTATAGTTTAAATATTCTTTAAGTGCTTATTAAAGGAATCTTTCGCTTAAATTTTTGTTTTGTAAAAACTATTACTTTTTGTAACTATTCCCCTCATCTATCTGTTTGGTAAGCTCTTATTTTTGTATATCATATTTGCTTAATATGGACCCTGCTTGAGTTGACTTGACAGTTTGAGGAGGTATGCGCAGGGCTCTTCCTGGGACTTTTCTACCACTGTGGATTCCAGCATTTAACTAGTTATTTTCAGCCCAAGTCTAGTGAAGATCATGCTAGAACTTGGGAAGGCCTAGTAAACTAAGCTGAGTGCTGTAGTCCATTTCCAGGTCACTGTCTTTTGCCTCTTTCTCGTACCTTATTCACCCCTGTGACCTTGTTAGAACAGTAATGTTTCTTCATAAAACATTCTTAATGAGTCTATTTACCTTGCATGCTCAATGAGATCGTGTTTCATGTAATAAATTCTCAGCTGAAACATATGCCAAGAAGGCAGCCCGTGAAGCTGTTAAAGAATTAACTTTTTAACTGAAGGAGGGGCCATTTGCTGTGGGACTACAGCTATCATAGTGCTATTTTTCTTATTTTAAATGTACTATAAAACTACTTAGAGGTTTTCTTTTTTGCTTGTTTGTTTTACACATGTACATGCATCAATCTTCAGCATAGTTATCCTCAAAGAATAGGAATTTACAAAGCAGATACTCTATTTTCTAAAGAATATAAATTTGATTTAGATATTTACATCTAAATAATGATATATTTGTCTGAAGAACTTACTAGTTGCAGCGGAGCTCAGGAACTTTATTTTTAATAAAAGAAGTAGTAGGTTCTTTCCTTAGTAAGTTCTATTTTTTATACCGACTAGATTGATTTCTGCATTGTTAAATTCTCCTCCATTAGAATCAAGGTGTCATAACAGGGAGCAAAAGCAAAAAGCCTGAGCTGTGTGTAACAGTAAAATAGCCTTCCAGTGTGAAAAAGTTGACTGTGCTGCCCAGGGAGTTAGAAGTGAAAACCTCTTGTGTATTGGCACAGGTTGTTACAAGCCTCCTATTTAAAAGACTAATCTCTGTAAACAGAGGTGATCCAGTGGTGACCTTAGAGATAATTTAGAAAAGTCATTTTAGCTGTCGATCCTCTTCTCACCCCCTTTGACCTTCTGATTAGGTGTCATTAGATGTTGTCTGCAAATGTAATGGGATTTCTCTATTGTAGTGTTTCATGTCATTACAATAAGTCACTTCCCTCTAATGCTACTTACAATTTTTGCATACGTCACTTTACCCCTCTGTGCACGGTGATAACACAGTACCTACCCCATAGTGTGCTTATGAAGACATTGAATGGGATATTTCTAAAAGCTGTTATCTTAGTTCTTGACATACAAATTATTGATTAATGATAGCTCTTTACTATTTTCACCACTAATAAAATAATGTAATCTCAAGATTACAAGAAACCAAAGAGTGTGTTTTACATATAGGACTGAGTAAACAACTTGCTGTATAATGGTGAAAGTCCTTTTTTTCTTTTCTTTTTCTTTTTTTTTTTTTTTTTGGAGATGGAGTCTTGCTCTGTCGCCAGGCTGGAGTGCAGTGGCGTGATCTTGGCTCACTGCAAACTCCACTTCCCAGGTTCATGCCATTCTCCTGCCTCAGCCTCCCGAGTAGCTAGGACTACAGGTGCCCGCCACCAGGCCCAGCTAATTTTTTGTATTTTTGGTAGAGACGAGGTTTCACCGTGTTAGCCAGGATGGTCTTGATCTCCTGACCTCCTGATCTGCCTGCCTCGGCCTCCCAAAGTGCTGGGATTACGGGCATGAACCACTGCACCCGACCAAAACTACTTTTTTTAAAAGGAGGGTGGGGTGGGATAGAGCGAAGAAGAGAGCACAGAGGACGTTAGGTGTTTGGTTTTTTCCCATGGTGCTGGACATTCTCTCAAGCAGGCATTCTGAGATCACAGTCTCTGCCCTTTGTGCATATTTTGGAAACATATTTCTGAAATTATCTTTTACCACACATATAAGTATAAGGGATTTATTTCTGTTTTTCAGAAAAGTATGAACCAGAGAGATTTCTTTCAGGCAAATGTAAGTCTGGAATGTACATCAGAGAGTCTTACTTACTTGCATTGTAGGGCCACCAGATCTCAATAACTCATTTAATCACTTTCTTCTACCTTAGGGCAGAACTGCCCTCAGACAAGCAGGATGCCTATCTACCTATTATCTTAGAATTTTTAGAAAAGAATAGTACATGTTCTTGCTAGTAGTACATTCCAAGCTTTCTCCGTAACACATTCCAGAATGCTGGGAGGAAATTCTCCTAATGTCTAATCTAAATCCCTTCTTCTGCCCTTTAAACCCTTCATATCTTATCTTGACCTCAGTGGAAATAGAAAGTAGATGCTCCCCATGATTTAGCCAATGTCTCTTTAAGTTTTTGAAACTGTCATTGGGCTTCTCATAGACCTCATCCTCTACTCTGGAATAAGTCAACCTCAGTCTTTTCCACGTTTTTTTCTTTCAGAAGCATGTTTTGTTCAGAGCTTTGCGGGTAGAGGATTTGTCATTTTGTTACTCCCTTCTGATACTCCTCAAGGTCTATATCAGCACAACAGTGACAGGGCCCAAGTAGAAGTTGTCATGCGTAATCAATCCACCCTGGCAGGGAGGCACCAGCCACCTCTCTGCCTCACCACTGCTGCAGTTCTTCCTAAGAGGTGCCGGAGGGCACTTCAGAATTATAGGGCAGCCTCAGCCCCATGCCACACAGTCCAGCGGTGGTCTGTCTTGTTTTCATTCAAAACCAGTCAGGCCTTGAGCACAAGAAAGCTTCAGAAGCTTTCTCCATTGCCCAGAGATGATTACCAGAAGCTATTTCTCTGATGTTCTGAGTTTCCTCTCCCCCTGAGGTTCTTCTTTGATCTAATGAGGTCCCCAGCCTGGCCAGACCTCGACGTGTTGTCTCACCCTGAAAACCCCTTCTGTGTGCACACATTCCTGAGTTTGATTGGCATTAAGAAGGGGAGGGGGGATGAAAAATGTACATATTAGAGGAGCAAAAAGAATATAGCTACAGAAATTACAAATGCCATAAAAGTAATCATGGTCACCATCTGTCTAGCCCAGGAGAACCTTGGAAACATCTTCCCAGCTTTGTCCCTATCTGACTTCCTGTCTGTCTCCAGTGGGGAGGGTATCATATTTCTGTCATGGGAAATCATCTTCCAGAAACTTGTTATTGTCTCGGTAAAATCATAGAACCCCTATTCTGACTCCCTCAGATTCCCTTGAGCCCCTCTGCCCAGTTCTGACTTCTGACCTGAGGGATTATCCTCTTAGGTGGATCAATGGCACTTGACTCCAGGTGGATCCCCATACAGCAAAATGTCGTGGTCCTCATAGACCTTCAGTGTAATCTGCCTCACACCAAAAGCAAACCATGGCTTGGTGGAAATTACTACAGAGGGGACAGGATAGTGTGAGCTCCCTATAGTTTCTCCCCCTATAGAGAGAAAACAACTTCTCTCTGCCATTGTCTTTCTCTCCAAATATATTGTAAATGCCAATGACCCAAAACTTATCATAGCCAGTTTTATAAACCTAATTACTTTATTATGTATCTATTCAACTTCCCTAAGATTGTAATCTCTTATCAGGGCTCAGATCTTGTTAGTCAGCATTACATTGCTCACAAACTGGTTACTTCTTATACAATGGGTGGATATTAGTTATTTGCTAAGTAATAAACTTATTATATAACAATTGCAACAAAGTTATATTTATTATAGATACAGATGCACATATCTGTGGATAGCTTTACACACACATTAAAATGTTATATATGAGATTGAGGTGGGCTGATCACCTGAGGTCAGGAGTTTGAGACCAACCTGGCCAAACATGGTAAAACCCTGTCTCTACTAAAAATATAAAAAAATTAGCCAGGTGTGGTGGTAGGCACCTGTAATCCCATCTACTCGGGAGGCTGAGGCAGGAGAATTGCTTGAACCCAGGAGACAGAGGTTGCAGTGAACCAATACAGTGCCACTGCACTCCAGCCTGGGCAACAGAGTGAGACTCCATCTCAAAAAAAAAAAAAAAAAATGTAATATATGGATACCCACTCATTTGGAATATCCTTTAAAGTGATCAAAGGTTGAGTTTGTGTTTGCCTCATGTTTTCTATGTCTGTGCATGTTTCCTATGTCAACAAAATCAATAATGTATGTTAACTTGTTAAATTATATAGATTAGTCTGAGAATATTTGGAGACACTTCTAAAAAAACAACTTGTATTCAACTTTCTTAACCACTCTAAGAGTATTTATAAACAATTGAAATGCTACTTCCTTATAATCAACTGACAAGTTTTTTTATTGCCCTAGGACCCAGTTCTGCTGGTGTTTATTGCATTGGGATTGACTTAGATGATCTTTTCCCTATTAGTGCACATTAGCTGTTAAGCCTGTAGAAGGATGACATTGCTTCCTTTGATTTCATGGCCAGATTACTTAGTTGCCCCCTATCTTTGAGAGTACTCCTCCTCTGGCAGTAGAAAAGCAAAGAGAAGTCATGCAGATAAAGAGATAAGGAAGACAGGAAAGCACAATTAGGGTTATTGGGCTGAAATTCGTGCCCCCATGTATGAGGGTGATGGGAGAAATGGTCTGTTAAAGAGGATAGTGGGTGGTGGGGGCAAAGGGGGAGAATGCTGTTACTGTTTCGTGGGCAGTAATTACATTTGGCCTATGAACAGAAAAATACATATTTTAATATAACCTCAATGTAGCCTCTCTAATGTTTACTGCCAAGACCTAAAATTTCAAGACATGGCATGAAGTATTTCTGCAATGACAGAATTCTCACTTTATTTTTTTCTAATGAAATACTGTAATTGAACAAAATTCCATATTCTACTATATATCACTCTTTTACTATACTCCAGAGGGAGAAAGTTGTCCTGATGACCATTTCTAAGACTAAAGAATCTTTACATGGTGAAAGTCCTAGCCAGCCATCATTTGGCCACAATGGTGGCTTATCAAAAGGGTGTGTAGCAGGTCATACCAGCCTCAGGAGGTGGAGCAAAGCAAAAAAGGAAGTCTTGCCATGTCATGTTTCAAAGCTCTTGTGAATGTTGAGATCTCATTAGAAATCTTTCAGTTTTAATAGAGTCCCACCAAGATGTGCTCTGCCTGCTCTTTTGCAGGTTGGTCAGGATAGGAAGCAGGGCCTCCCCAATGCTAGTTCCTCAGGGAACAATTCACGAGAATCTAAGGAGTTGTCTCCCAGCAGTGCCAGGAAAGACAGGCTGCCAAAATGTTACTAGTAATTAAGGACTAGGCACCTGAGGGCAGCAACTAAGCACGTACTAGTTATTATAACATCCAGGTAGAACAAGTGAAACTCCTCTTTTAGGTGAGTTTAATTGGGACTGGGAAACATTTACAGTCACATTAATGTATACTGCACGTGCACACACACACAGCTACTGTTGCTGGCAATGGAGAAAATGGTGTTTGTGTCTGGCCACCTAGGAACATGAGATCACAAAGCACAATGGCCATTAAGTCAATATTGATTTAGTAAGGTGCTAAACAGTGGTTAAGTTCCCAAATGTATGCTCAATGATGCTTTTGGATAATAGAAACATGTTCCTTAAGTATCTTCAGCCAACAGTGTTCCTGTGTAATTAGCAAACATCTTAATTATACACTTGGATTTGAAGCTTATGCTAGCTAATCTTAAAGTATGAAAATTAAACAAATTAGATAAAGAGAAAAGGTTTGGAAGAGAGACTGCATGTAGCATGGAGGTTAAGAGCGTGAACTCTGAGCCATAGCTGGATTCAAATCTCACCCTGGTATTTACTAGCTCTGCAATATGAAAAAGTACTTAATCTCTGTGTTTCAGTTTTTTCACCTGAAAAATGAAAATAGTGCCTCTCATAGGGTCTTGGTGAGCATTGGAATGCTGAAAACAAGTTAAAGCTCTTTAGAACTGTGCTTGGAACGTGAAATTTTAAATATATTTAGCTTATTTTAGATACGGTATTTTAAGAGTAATAATTCCACAAATGGGTCATTACACAGTAGAAATTTTGAAAAGGAATAGTAATTAATTCAGAAATTTTATCATAAAATCTCAGAAGCTTGCTCGTATTTCCCACAGGGAAGTAAACTAATACTTTATATATGTAATAGTTTGTTAATGTTTATTAAAATTTGAAAACAAGGTAAATTTATTCAACAAACATTTTTATTGGGTACCCATAAGCATCATGGGAAGTGATATGATGTCATAGGGATACATAAGACATTATTACCCACTTTGAAGAGCTTAAATTTTACAATACAGCATGTATTAGAACAGTATAAAATATTCAAGCATTTTAGAAACATTACTTTGATATAAATATAATTAATTAAGTAACCATATTTTTGGTCCTTTTAGGAAAGATATTGGGTAAATACACATGGCCAAAGATACACTGGAGATATTTATTACCTTGAACTATTGGAGTAAATATGGATTATTACTCAATTTCAAGTGTCCTACGTATATTCACAAAATCACAGTATAAACTTAAATGTACCTGAAATGCTAAATGTGATGTCGATAATCCGCTCCCTAGGTTTATGCTACAGACCACAGCCTTGTGTGTAAGTGCTGGAGAATATGTTAAGTATTCTTCATGATATTTCCTATCATTGACCTTAAATCAGCCGTGAGAATAAGCACAACATTGTAGACTGAAAGCCTAAAGCAATATGAATTTTATCACTAATTTGCAAGCAAATATCACTTTCAATAAAATTTGAAAATATCACCCTTGGCTGTTTCTAGTCAATTAAATTATGGTTATCATCAGATGTGGTCCCATAAAGGATGAGAACATTTTAATGTGCTGGAATATTTTTAATGCTTACAAAATTATGGGGGAAGAATGGAAGTGACATTGACATATTGTTTCAGATGTTAATAATAATTTCCAACATGTTTTTATTTGTCATACCCATTTAGTTCTCTGAGAGATAAGAGAGGGAAACTTTGTCATGCCCATTTTTCAGATGAATCCGTTGAGACTTAGAGGAGAGTTTATCTAATTGCCCAAAAGACAGATTAATGCTATTGAGGATTTTCTTAAGCTCTGATAGAGTCATCAGTTGACTGTGTTTTTAGATTACCTGGGTGCTTGGTTCTTTTCTGTTTTGTCTAGTTTTTGAGGCACTTTGCTGAGTATTTTTCATTTGCCCACTCATCCATTCATCAGAAGTATCTGGGTTACTAGTGCCGGTTACTGGTGCCTGGGCAGCATCTTCCATTAACATACGTGAATATGATACATCTGCTTTTCCTTGATAAACAGTTCTAAAAATCAGGTATCTATGCCTCAAATCTTTTATTAAAGAGACAGTCTATAATTATTGAAGTTTAAAATTTTTGTTAATATTCAACTTCTTCAAGACAGTAGTTATGTCTTATTTATCTTTTAAGCCTGGTTCCAATATTTAATATAGCTTTTGCTGTTTGATGGCTTATCTTTTATCTGAATTGTAAGATTTTCTGTGATGAATGTGATATTAGTGGCTATAATTGTAAACACAAATTACTCCATTTTTAAATCAAGTTAATTGGTATAACATAGTCCTATTCTACGTTAAATTTGTGTCCTGTAAGTACTCATGACTGTTAGGATTAAGTAGAAGGTGTCTGTTTTCTTCAAGAATTTTTAAATAAATTGAAATGTTACATTTGTAATATAAGTAATTCTCACATACCTAAGCTCAGTTTGGCGCTTCTGAACTTTTTTTTTTTAACCCGATCTGTCTTCCCAATTATCTATCCATCTACCCATCTACCTCCCAACCTTCCCACCTCCCCTACCACCTCCATCATATTCGCATATGAAGTAATTTACCCTTCCTTTAAGCTCTATTTCAGATATACAAGATATGTGATCTTATATTTCTTAAACTTTCTGGTCTCTGTTTCCTTATTCTACAATGAGAATCATAATAGAATCTACTCATAAAAGTATTAAATTGGTTAATTTATATAAAACATTTAGAACAGTGCCTGGTGTTAGTTAAGCATTCAATAAATTTTAGCCATTTTCGTTTTTATCATGGTTCCGATCTCTGCCTGCACTGCGGTACAGTGGTGATACATTTCTTAACTCCTCCCCCACTAGGCTGAACACTTGTTGAGGACAGGGTAAGGCTTGGTTATACTGCACATATTAGCTGGGTTCGTATGCAGCTTATGCAGTCTCTTATAGGAGACAGGCAGTGAAGACTTGTAAAATGAGTGAAAGAAGGAAGGAATTTGTTATCCTAATATCCATAGTAAGTAATAATAATTGGGCTTTATACGTTTTCTCTTAGTGGAATAAACGATCATGTTCCCATCGACATAACAAGACCTATTTAGAGGAAAACTGCTTTAAGCAATATGAGTCAGTATATTTCAAACATAATTTTAATTTGGCCTTATCATTTACGGTTTCTTATAGCACGAAAGTCAAAGAAGTTGGGAAAGTTAAAAGGGATTCACGAGGAGCAGCCACAGCAGCAGCAGCCCCCACCCCCACCCCCACCCCCGCAAAGCCCAGAGGAAGGGACAACGTACATCGCTCCTGCAAAAGAACCCTCCGTCAACACAGCACTGGTTCCTCAGCTCTCCACCATCTCACGAGCACTCACACCTTCCCCTGTTATGGTCCTTGAAAACATTGAACCCGAAATTGTGTATGCAGGCTATGACAGCTCAAAACCAGATACGGCCGAAAATCTGCTCTCCACGCTCAACCGCTTAGCAGGCAAACAGATGATCCAAGTCGTGAAGTGGGCAAAGGTACTTCCAGGTAGGATTGCCTCTCCTTTCATGTGCTGCATCCTGAACTTAACAAGTCTGGGCAACTGACTTCGCCATCTCCAACCATGCAGTAGGAGTTAGCTTTCTATGAAATCCTGATATCAGATTTTTGCAATTGATAGCAAATTGATCAAGTATATAGGAAAAATATGGTTAATGTGCTCATTTCTTCTGAGAATGCAGGGTTAAGGATTTTATTGTTGAAATGACAGATACAGCTGGGCGCAGTGGCTCATGCCTGTAATCCCAGCACTTTGAAAGGCCAAGGTAGGTGGCTCACTGAGGCAGGAGTTCAAGGTCACGAGGTCAGGAGTTCAAGACCAGCCTGGCCAAGATAGTGAAACTCCGTTTCTACTAAAAATAAAAAATTTAGCCCTGCGTGGTGGCAGGTGCCTGTAATCCCAGCTACTCAGGAGGCTGAGGCAGGAGAATTGCTTGAACCCAGGCAGCAGAGGCTGCAGTGAACCGAGATCCCACCACTGCACTCCAGCCTAGGCAACAGACTGAGACTCTATCTCAAAAATAAGATAAAAATTAAAAATTAAAAAAAAGACATGCACTTCTTATGTTGATCAAAATGGAAAATGTCATACAAAAATATTAATAAGATAAAATACATTCTGTTCATGAAATCACAAGGTGAGCACATTATTAGCAGCTCATAACTAGTGTTAATCTAAGCATAGACCGAGTAAGCCAAGGCCTAGCAAGTAAGTTGTCAGAGACCTGGAATGACTCTTCTGTCTGAAAAAAATCACTTTGCCCCCTAGCACCCTTTAAATTGTCCCTGGAATTCCTATTTTAGTCATTTTTTTGTTTCATGGGATTTAATTAATGAGGCCTCTCTAAATCTACAGAAACATCACTTAGAAATTGCCATTCCATTGTCCCAGTGTATTAATCTAAAGCAGTTTCTGAGATTACCTGCGGTCAGACAGCAGCTGTAAAAGTTGGGGAAAGCTCCACTGACTGATTCTTTGAAGAGGAGCTTACCCAGTGCAACTCCACAGGCAGAAAAATGATGCCCCTGGAAACAGGGCAGTAATAAAACAAAAGAAGGCCCGGTACAGTGGCCCATGCCTGTCATCCCAGCACTTTGGGAGGCCGAGGCAGGCAAATCACTTGAGGTCAGGAATTCAAGACCAGCCTTGCCACCATTGTGAAACCCCATCTGTACTAAAAATTCTACTCGGGAGGCTGAGGCAGGAGAATGGCATGAACCTGGGAGGCAGAGCTTGCAGTGAGCCAAGATCGCGCCACTGCACTCCAGCCTGGGCGACAGAGCGAGACTCCATCTCAAAAAAAAAAAAAAAAAAAACAAACAAAAAAAAACATATATATATAAACACATACACACACATAAAATTTAGTTGGGCGTCCTGGCAGGCACGTGTAACCCCAGCTACTTGTGAGCCTGAGGCAGGAGAATCGCTTGAAACCCAGGTTGCAGTGAGCCAATATCATGCCACTGCACTCCAGCCTGGGCGACAGAGTGAGACTCCATCTTAAAAAATAAATAAATAAAATAAAGAACAAAAGAAGAGCTTGAATCTGTCAGGCAAGGAGGACAGGTGCCAAGGAAACATGTTCTACCATAGAACTTTATCAAAGTCTGATATTAACCTGGACCATAGGAGGCACCACATGCTCATTTTTTAAGCATCACAGATTCATGAAGAATGAAATCTCCCACCATTATTGCAGACACGCAGGGGTTGACAGTTATTAGATTACCCTTTTAGTGTTATTAATTGTGGGTGGGACAAAGCAAGTTTTGCAGGTTAATACAAATTCTCTCAATCTAACCAAGGGTTTTAGGCTGTCATCCACACTGAAACTCACTGAACTTTGCAATTTTAGTTTGCCCTGGCAGTTTACCCTCATCTAGAATTTAGGATGAATTTAAAGTGAAATGTGGAACAGGACTGGGCCTGTGTTAGAAGCTCTGTAAATGACTGTTGAATTGATTTGAGTCTATTAGGGAAGAGAAAAGTGAAAGAAAGGTGGCTGTTTGGGGTTGACTTAAGAAGCATCTTCCTGGAATGTACTTAAATGCTAAGTGTATTTCTGTGATTAATTGTTTTGTTCTTCAGGATTTAAAAACTTGCCTCTTGAGGACCAAATTACCCTAATCCAGTATTCTTGGATGTGTCTATCATCATTTGCCTTGAGCTGGAGATCATACAAACACACGAACAGCCAATTTCTCTATTTTGCACCAGACCTAGTCTTTAATGAGTAAGTACCTATTAATTAGCCTTCATAAAATAAACTGCAGAGTTATTCGTTATGCTTTCTTTCAATAATTTCTAAACAGGTATACGTTGGTGAAAAAATCTACTGAAACTGGCATTTTTTAACGTTAAAAATTTACAGATCTCTAGGAACTTAAAAATTACTCTTTGCAACATTACACTGTACACTTCTGAGTATATATAAATCAGTATATATAAATTCCACATAATAATATGTAGGATATATCCCAAAAGAAAGATGATCCAGTTGGCTCTGAAAATTGACTGGTACAAAGCCACAATTAATAGAAAACAGTCTCTTTTGGTATTGACTCCAATTGGGAAGACGATCTAATTTCTAGGAAATGTGAATGTATAAAGTGCCAGCTTTTACGAGCGTCATATAATGGTTCTTTTGTTAACAGTATACAGCTGCTCAATGTGTTTTCATGACAATCGTAATTACCCTTCTTTGCCATCATAAAGGAAGCCAAACTGTTATTCTGTAGCAAAACATTTTTAGTTTTATGATGCATTTTAAAGACTGAAAGAATTGTGATCGGTTTTTCTTTGGCCACAAATTCCTTCCTATTTTAAGTTTACATTTTAATACTGTTTGCATTCCTCATTAGCACATTTTATTTATGTTTATATCTAGCAGTGCTTCTTTGTAATTGTTGGGTCAAGAAATACTTAAAAGGGAATATTTGAATTAGGATAGTAACTACAGCCAGTCTAACAGATGGCTCTCTCTAGCAACAGGAAAATAGGGGTTTCAGTAGGGGAGGCAGATGAGAAATAGGTTGGTGATAAAAGCAAGAAAAGTAATGCAAAAGATGAAAAGTATAGACAGATAAATGAAAAGTATAGACAGATAATGCCAGCATACCGCAGTAGTACCAGTAGTAATTTACCTAGGAGGACCAGTTTGCCCACATGTGATATACTGCAAAGACAATTTTATTCCAAACGTAAATTAGAAACATCAGTTGTTGGTTCTCGAGGTGGCCTTCTTTTGGCAATTTATCAAAAAGAATAGTTCTAGTACTGCATCAGTTTTCACCAAAAGCACGAAGTAAAGTCAAGCAACTGACATGCACAATTTAATTAACTTGTGTTCCTCAATAATCAACTGATATTATTGAATAGTAAGCCCATTTTAAAATATGTTCTATAAACCAGAAGGAAAAACATATTAAAGAGGGTTCTTCTTTTAAAAGGACATGTGAGTAAATAGGAATCTCTATGAGTGCCATCGGTGTTTCAACATTTGATTTTAACAGAAGATTAAAACAACCCATTTAATCTTATTAATACATCTATTAATTTTTGTCATAAAATGCATATAACATAAAATTTTTCATTTTTAGGCATACAACTCAGTAGCATTAATTACATTCACATTGTTGTGCAACCATCACCACTATCCCTATCCAATACTTTTTCATCATCCCAAACAAACTCTAAACCCATTCAACAATCAGTCCCCATTATCCCCTCCCATAAACTTCTGGTAACCTCTAGTCTATGAATTTGCTTCTTCTGTATATTTAATGTAAGTGGAATCATATAATATTTGTCCTTTTGTGCCTGGCTCATTTCGCTTAGCCTAATGTTTTCAATGTTCATCCATATTTAGTATGTATCAGAATTCCATTCCTTTTTATGGCAGAATAATATTCCATCATAGGTATGTCAAGTCAGTCCTCATTAGTGGATTCTGTAGTTGCATATTTGCTTACTGAATGCATTTATTTGTAATCTCAAAGTCAATACTCACAGGATTTTCATGGTCATTCACAGACAAATGCAGAGCAACAAGGAATTTGAGTTGCCAAGAGAGCATATTGCAGCTGAGCTCACACAAGGGGCCACTCCACCATCTTGTTTCAGCTTTCATGCTATACACTCATCCCTTTCACAGTCTATTTAGTGCCACATGTTTTGCATTTTTATGCCTTTTGGTGATTTCACCGTTTAAGATGGCTGGCCGCTAGACGTAGTGCTGAAGGGCTAGCTAGTGTTCTTCAGCTCAAGAAAGCTGTGATATGCCTCACAGAGAAAACAGGTGTGTCAGATAATCATTACTGAAGCATAAGTTATGGTTCTGCTAGCTGTAGTTCAGTGTTAACAAACCATCTTAAGTAAGATGTCTTTAAACAGAAATACACATGAAACAAAATTAGGTATAGATCAGTTGATGAAATGTGACCAGAGGTTGTAAGGACCATTACCCCAGACTTCCCCTACAGGAGGGATAGTTGTACATTTGCTAATTCAGTGTTTGCTGCTGTGACTTTATAAAACATGACTACAGCAAATATTTTATCCAATCATCTGTTAATGGGCAGTTTGCTTGTTTCCACCTTTGACTGTTATGAATAATGTTGCACTGAATATGGGTATACAAATATATCTTTGAGATGCTGCTTTCAGTTATTTCAGTACCTAGAATTGGAATCCCTGGGCATATGGTCACAGCAGTTGCACCATTTTGCATTCCCACCAGCAATGTACAAGGGTTCTAATTTCTCCACATCCTTGCCAGCACTTTTTTCTTTTTATTAACTAGCCATCCCAGTAGGCGTGACGTGGTATCTCACTGTAGTTTTAATTTGCATTTCCCTAATAGCTAATGATGTTGGACATGTTTTCATATGCTTATGGGCCATTTGTATATCTTCTCTGTAGAACTGTTCATGTAAGTTCTTTACCCATTTTTTAATTGGAGTATATGTCTTTTTGTACTTGAGTTGTAGGAGTTCTTTATGTATTATGGATATTAAACCCTTATCAGATGCATGATTTGTAAATATGTCTCTCAACCTGTGACTTGCCTTTTTACTCTGTTGAAAGTGTCCTTTGGTGCACAAATATGCATAAGTGTAGTGAAGTCAAAATCTCCTCTTTTGTTGCTTTTCTTAGGTGTCACTTATCACTTTTTAATTGTTTATAAATATCTGAATATAAAGGGCTACAAACAATTACAGAATTGTAAGAATGTTTTTTCATAAATGGAACTTAGGGGAAAGCACCTTATATTTGAAGGCTGGGAATAATGTACTTAAAGGGGTTTGGAAATAAATAAGAAACAAACAAACAAAAAGAAAAGGTCATATAAGCTTTGTGTATTTGTCTATTCCAGAGAATATTGTTACAGATAAAATGGAAACAACAAAAGATAAATGCTTTCTAATATTAAAAGTAGTTAAGTGTTATTGATGTAATTATTAGAATGGACATTTTGCTCTCTGCTCTTAAAACTTTTGACCTCAACCCAACCCGGACTTCTGTAGGGTTTCTTTCTATCAACTAGAAAGAACAGAGCAAAGCTGTGTTTTTCGAGGGGCTAGGGTGGATACTACTCTGGGGAAATAATTGGAAATTACATAAAGCCTTTTGGTCAAATTGCATCAAAAAGAGAGCTCGATGTGGTAGCTCCGTCACTGGGTACCATGATAGACTCTGTATCTTTTAGGGAAATCAGTAAGTTACAGAGCATGTCCGAATGCATATGTATACATGCTTCATCTTGCATTTATTCCAATAATATTTATTAACTGTTGTCAGTATTCTAAGCAGTAGTTTTAGAATAGTGAGAGAAAAAAATCCCTCTCTCATAGAACATACAGTCTAATGAGAGAGACAGAAATACTGAGTTTTGTAAGTAAAATATAATTGCGGTAAGTATTGAAAGGAAAAGTGCTCTGAGAGCAGTTAATGGGAGAAATTGATCTAGTCAGGAAAGTCTTCCTTGGGAATGATTAAACTGGTGTTCCCCAGGTGAAGGAAGTATATGAGGAGGAAAGTTGATCTAGCCTGAGAGACCAGCATGTGCAAAGGCCAACTGACAGGAAGGAACATGGGCCTTCAATGAACTGAGAGCAAGACCGTGTGGCTGGAGGGGAGCCTAAGGCCAGGTCCTGTGGGTTTCAGAGGCCACATCAGAGACTTGGTTCTTTAAGAGCAGTGGAACAGCCATTGAATTATTCTAAGTGGTGGAGTAGCATTTCCAGATTTGCTTCTTGAAAAGATCCCTCTGAATTCGCGGAATGGAAAATGGGTTAGAAGTGAGTCAGAGCAGATCTTGGGAAACCAGATCTTGCGATGGGAATTCAAGTGATAGTGTAAGGTGAAATCAACAAGAATTGCTAGTGGTTGGATATTGGCAAGGACTGGAGTGGGGGAAGAATTAGCTGTCTAGGAAGACTTCCAAGCCTCTGCCATAAGTGCCAGGAAGGATTTGGTGCCCCTCACTGGGATGGGGAATAAGGGAAGAAGACTCAGGTTTGGAAGGGCAGGGGAAGGGAGAGCCTGGGACCAATTTTAAGGGTAAGATTGACTTGCCTTTGAAAAATTATCCAAGAAGACATTACATAGGCAGTTATTTCTACAGGTCAGAAACTAAAGAGGTGTCCTGGCTAAAGTTAAACATTTTGAACTCATTTTGGAAGTAGTAGTTGAAAGAGGAATGTTGTGACATGGATCGCAAGGAAAGAGATGACTTTAAGAAAGGAGATGCGACTACCCTATCATGTTTTATGTTTTTGTGATCCCAGTGAGGTGTGACCTAGAAAACTCAAAGCATGCCTCACACATTGCCTGCCAATGCCTTATACATTCATATCTTCTGAACATGTTCTACGCTTTCCCTGAGTCATTACCTGTGCTTTCGTACCCTTCCACAACAGCAAAGGCAGCAGTCTGGCATTTTGTGTAAAGCAGTAGTGATGCAGCTCACTTGAGGGCAGAGTACACCGATGTGGTCCTCGCTTGCTCTCCCACCAACCCTTGGCTGTTTACACCACCCCCCACCTGGTGTTGCCACCTCTTAAGTACGTGTATCTCTGCCTTATTTCACTGGCACACCTCATTGAAGTCACACACTCTGTCTTAATCATTTTTGAATCTCTAGTAGCTGGCATTGTGTCTGAATCATAGTAGGTACTCCATAAATATTTGCTGAATAAATGAATTACTGAACAAATGAACCAAACAATCTATTAATCAGTCTGAAAGGGGCTTCCTAAGTTTACATTTCTAATTATGAGGATGAAGTTTATGATGAAGTGGGATGCATGGCTTTCCTGAACAGAGGCATTGCAATATTTAAAACAGAGGAACAAAACTTTGGGTTTACCTTCAACTGTGACACAGATCTGAAAGTTCCCAAAGATCTTATTCTCTGGTATTAGTATCACTGGAGATGGAGGAAAGGTGGGAAATAGGGAATAATAAAGGAAACATTCTTTCTAATTTTTTATTAAACATTGGGGTGAAGATATTAGTTAATACTTTAAATTAACATAGAACTTTTCTTATTATAAACTCAAAACTTTTCAAATATGTATTAAATGATTAATTATTCAATTTTACCTTGAAATGGCTTATCATATATTGCTACAGATCGCTGCAAGTATTCAAATTTCTTATCAATTCACTACACATATTAAAACTCCCACTGAAGCCTGTAATGACTTTTTTTTTCATTTTTTTTTTATAAGTTCTGAAATGAAGGTTCAGTATTACTCTTTTACATCTTGGCTGATATTTTAAAATTAAACATATATTAAAGACTTGCTTATACTACCTCAAGTAGTAGCCCAGTAAAAAATGTTTTTGATGATCTTTTACTGTCCTCAGTAAAAGTGAGGAAAAAAGTCAGGAAGGTGACTTCCACCCACACCATCCTGCGTCTGAAGCACTAGTTGTGTGAGGGCACACCCCTTTTCCTTCCACTGAGAAACCTACTCCTGAGATTTCCATTGTTTTTTTAATTTCTGGGTAAGTATGAGGGAATGAAGTTCAAAAGAAGGAAACAAGTCTTCCTTCCATGCCTTATTTTTCCGTTGGACCCTATGAAAAACCAGACTTCGCTCCTCCCTCAATGGCTGCTTTTGTTCTTCCTTCTCTCTCCCCAGCCCACTTCCCCTTCTCCTTCTTTCAAGGTAGGATTTCTTACTTCTCCTTGGCTCACTGGGAAACTGTTGTGTGATTTCTGCAGCTTCCAGTGTCTGACCCTCCTCCTTTTTCTTCTCACTTCTCCCTGCACCTTCCTTTCCTTTCCCTTTTGTTACTCCCCTCCTTCCTTCTCCCCTTCTCTCTCCTTCTTCCACCTCCCACTGCCCCATACACCCCTTTTCCTTCCACTGAGAAAAGGATTGTTTTGGTTCACAGACTGTTGGCGAGAGTGAGAGAGGGTTGAAGTCTTACTGGCACTTCACGTGCCTCTCTGGGAGGAAGGTGACTTCCACCCACACCATCCTGCGTCTGAAGCACTAGTTGTGTGAGGGCAGCTCCATTAGATAAGTACACAACTCAGTTGCCATCGGCTACTTCTTGTCATGTTTTCATGGGGTGCTACCTGTTTCTTTGTGTCCCCAGTCGCTGGGTTAGTGTGCTGGCGTAGTCCAGTTGTCCTCAGTGAGGGTTCTCCCCGGGCCATCCTGCCAACATTACAGTGCCAATGAGGTCCCTCTGTACCTAACATTCTGAAGCTCCATGAGGCCTGGCTTCCAAATGGGTTGTGTGTTCCAAAGTCTGTCCCACCGTGGTGGAGGCTGGGATCAGAGGATCCTCATGGAGGCCAGGAGGGGGTTGGAGGTATGGCGAGCCCCAGTGTCCCTTCCCACAGGGAGTGGTGGATCTTCCTGAGCCGCTGGAGGTGACTTGTGTGCCTGGACCCTCACCCCAGCAGGGTTAGGGCCAGCGATAGTTGGGGGACAGGAGTTCTGATGAGAAGAGTCAGGGATGTAGGATGAACCTGATCAGCTCCTCCCTCAATGGCTGCTTTTGTTCTTCCTTCTCTCTCCCCAGCCCACTTCCCCTTCTCCTTCTTTCAAGGTAGGATTTCTTACTTCTCCTTGGCTCACTGGGAAACTGTTGTGTGATTTCTGCAGCTTCCAGTGTCTGACCCTCCTCCCTTTTCTTCTCACTTCTCCCTGCACCTTCCTTTCCTTTCCCTTTTGTTACTCCCCTCCTTCCTTCTCCCCTTCTCTCTCCTTCTTCCACCTCCCACTGCCCCATACACCCCTTTTCCTTCCACTGAGAAACCTACTCCTGAGATTTCCATTGTTTTTTTAATTTCTGGGTAAGTATGAGGGAATGAAGTTCAAAAGAAGGAAACAAGTCTTCCTTCCATGCCTTATTTTTCCGTTGGACCCTATGAAAAACCAGACTTCGCACCAGCAGCTAGAGGGCCAAGGCCTGCAGCCGACGGCCTGACCATGAAAGCAGCTCCCCCTGCAGGTGGCACACGTACTGCCGGCCTCACCGTGGCCCCAGTGTTCCCAGCGGGGAATCTGTCTGGGTCTGCAGCAACCTTAATTCTTGCCTCCTCAGAAGACAGAATTTGACTGAGGGGCAGAAGGAGAGACTGAGGCGAATGTTACACAGCAAGAGTGAAAGTTTATTAAAAAGCTTTGAGCAGGAACAAAAGGAAGTAAAGTAACCTTGGAAGAGGGTGAAGCATGTGACGTGGGAGATCAAGTGTGCAGTTTGATCTTTGACTTGGGGTCATATACGTTGGCATGCTTTCTGGGAGATTGCGTCCCTTCTCCCCTGATTCTTCCCTTGGGGTGGGCTGTCTGCATGTGGGGTGGCCTGCCAGCATTTCGGAGGGGGCATGCGCAATGTGTTGACTGGAGTTCTATGCATGCTCACTTGAGGTGTTCCTCCCTTACCAGTCCAGAATTCCTAGAAGGTCATACCAGCTGAACTCTGCCATTTTGCCTCTTCATGCGCATGCTTGAGCCCACTCACCCAACTCCTGAGATCTTATCAGAAAGCTGCTTATCACCGGTTTCAGGTTTTTCTATCTATTAGGAGACTGCCTTTCCCTGGCACTGGCTGACACCAATTATTATTTTAGAGAAACAGTATAACAACTGCCTGACCTGAGGGTCACCTGACATTCCTGATGGCAGTAAGAGGGACCTCTCCTGCCCTGCTCATGTCTGCCTGACTACCTACTGTAACACTACCACTGCCTATTTTGCATCTGGTTCTCTTGATTCCTACCTGGCCCTTGGAGACAGTGGAGCTCAAAACTCTTGAATAAAGAAAAGCAACGTCATAAGTAGAAAATCGTTGATCCTTATCTGCAAAGGACAGAAGCACTCCAGAATGGAAATTGTGTTTTTACATAAAAGTAGTGTTTAGAGGCCATATTCCCACCTGAAGGAGGCTAGACAGAGTGAAGAACTCTAGGGGAAGGGACAGTGGAGCTGGAGGAGGTTTTATAAGCTACAATCAAGAACAGTCATTTAGTTATATACAGGGAAAGAGGAGAGGTAGATACAAGTCCCCAAAACTAGAATGATTTCCTTCCCTCCTTTCCCCTACTTCTTTTTAAAATAGTATTTATTCCTTTTTGTCAGTCTATCATAGTGATAAGGATTAGAATTGGAGTAGAAAGCCACTTCTAGCCAGGCATGGCACCTCACACCTGTAATCCCAGCACTTTGGGAAGCTGAGGCAGGAGGATTGCTTGAGTCCGGGAGTTCAAGTCTAGCCTGGGCAACAAAGACCGTGTCTCTACAAATAATTAGCTAGACACAGTAGTGTGCACCTGTGGTGCCAGCTACTTGGGAGGCTGAGGTGGGAGGATCACTTGAGCAATCAGGAAGGAGTTCAAGGTTGTGAGTGAGCCATGATTGCACCACTGCACCCCAGCCTGGGTGACAGAGCAAGACCCTATCTCAAAAAGAAAAAAAAAAGAAAGAAAAGAAAAGTCATTTCCAGACATCTTAGCAGAGGAAGTGAGAGGAGGGAAGTTCTGGAAGAAATGGATAACCTGCTGCAATGGTATTTCTGAGTTACATCATAATAAGAGAAGTTCCAATACTGAGCACGCAGAAGATAGTGACTGCCTGTACCTGAGAAAGGGGAAAACACCTAAGAGGGGAGTATTAACTTAAGACGAGAACAGAGGGGACACTTCCTAACTCAGTTCTTCGGTTGTCTTCTTTTTTTTTTTTTTTTTTTTTTTTTTGAAATGGAGTTTCGCTCTCGTTGCCCTGGCTGGACTGGCTGGAGTGCAATGGTGAGATCTCGGCTTACCACAACCTCCGCCTCCCGGGTTCAAGGGGATTCTCCTGCCTCAGCCTCCCGAGTAGCTGGGACTACAGGTATGTGCCACCATGCCTGGTTAACTTTGTATTTTTTTTAGTAGAGATGGGGTTTCCCCATGTTGGTCAGGCTGGTCTCGAACTCCTGACCTGAGGTGATCCACCCGCGTCGGCCTCCCAAAGTGCTGGGATTACAGGCGTGAGCCACCGCGCCCAGCCCAGCCTGTTGTTTTTCTTCTGTTTTGTTTTGTTTTTATAAAAGCCTGCCTCTGATTTTAGACTACTCGTGGGAGAAGGAAATAAGTGGTATTTATTGTCCTTTATTTGGCAGATACTTACTGAGCAACTTCAGTGTACTAAGCACTGTTCTAGGCAGTGGGAATACAACAGTAAACAAAATAAGATTCCCTTCCTTGGTGGGGCTTACAGTCCAGTGGTAGGTATAGGTGGGTGACATAGCAGAAACAGTGGAGGCCGCATTGTGAAACAGTCCTGCCTGCAGTGCTGCTAGAGAGCAGGGCTTGGATCCCATCCCTGATACTTGTATATGACAACACCAAAAATGGTACTTAAAATAATATGTCATTTCAGTGAATTTCCTCAAGGGCTTTACTAGTGCCCTTGGTTAGCCACATTGGCTTCCTTTTGCTGCATTGAGGATCCAGACTCATTCTTAACTCGATGTCTGTTCTCTGTGCAGGAAGATGGCTCTTTCAAGCCTTCTTGTCTCAGCTCTAAATATTTCTTGTTCAGACAGATTTTGCCTGATCATCTGTATTAGGCTGTACTTGCATTGCTGTAAAGAAATACCTGAGACTGGGAAATTTATAAAGAAAGGAGATTTCATTGGCTCATGGTTCTACAGACTGCACAGGAGGCATAGCACCGGCATCTGCATCTGGGGAGGCCTCAGGAAGCTTCCCATCCTGGCAGAAGATTAAGGGAGAGCAGGCACATCACATGGCAAAAGCAGGAGCAAGAGAGAGAGGGGAGGGGGGTGCACCACACACTTTTAAATGACCGCTGTCACCAGGAGGACAGCATTTAGACCAAGGGGATGGAGCTAAAGTGTTGATTAGAAATCCACCCCCGAGGCTGGGCATGGTGGCTCACGCTTGTAATACCAACACTTTAGGAGGCCCTGCGGGCGGATTGTTTGATTGCTACTCAGGAGTTCGAGACCATCCTGGGTAACATGGTGAAACCCTGTCTCTACCAAAAATACAATTAGTCGGGTGTGGTGGTGCATGCCTGTGAAGGCTGAGGTGGGAGAATCACTTGTGCCCAGGAGGTGGAGGTTGCAGGGAACGGTGATTGTGCCGCTGCACTCCAGCCTGGGTGACAGAGTGAGGCCCTTTCAGGGGCGGGGGATGGGGAAGAAAGAAAGAAGTGCACCCCTGAGATCCAGTCACCTCCCACCAGGCCTCACCTCCCAGCGGGCCCCACCTCCAACACTGAGGATTACAATTTAACATGAGATTTAGAGGGGACACATAACCAAACTATATGATCAAGGATCTGTAGATCCTAGAGCTGTCCATCAGATCTAGAATACACTTCTGCCACTTCCCTCCCCATTTTATCATATTTCTATTTTCCCCTTAGTAACCCTCCTGCCCCCATTAGCGTAAGCTCTGGGAGGGCAGGAACCTGGCCTGATTTACCTTTGCGCTGCCAGCTGCTAGAATACTGCCTGGCATTAGTTAAGTGCTTGATGAACTAATTAATTTTAAAATGCTATTTTCAGCATATTTCCTGCTGCTTCTCTGCATACACTCCACACCAGCCAAATTAACCTTTCTCTTCCCTAGGTCTTTCTACTGCTGTGCCTTGCTCCTAATACTTCCCTTCTCCCTCAAGCCCAACCCAAAGCATACTTTCTCGCTGCCAACTTGTCTTACCGTTAAAGAATGATGTCCCCTCATACACTCTATAGCAGGGGTCCCCAGCCTTTTGGGCACCAGGGACCAGTTTTGTGGAAGACAATTTTCCACAGACCTGGCAGGGTATGGGGATGGTTTCAGGTTGAAACTGTTCCACCTCAGATCATCAGGCATTAGTTAGATTCTCATAAGGAGCATGCAACCTAGATCCCTCACATGCACAGTTCAACTAGGGTTCACAGTCGTATGAGAATGTAATGCTGCTACTGATCTGACCGCTCAGGCAGTAACGCTCACTTGCCTGCTGCCCACCTCCTGCTGTGTGGCCCAGTTCCTAACAAGCCATGGACTGTAATACAGTCTGTGGCCCCAGGCCTGGGGACCCCTGCTCTATAGTACTTCTTTTATATCTCGATCATTTGGTACTTACTGTGTCTATATATGTTTTTTACTCTAGGTATACTGTAAATGCCTAGAGCACAGAAAATATACTTGTTAAAGTTATCCATAGTGTCTAGCAAAATGTGTGTGTGTGTGTGTGTGTGTGTGTGTGTGTGTGTGTGTGTCTGTGTGTGTGTGACAGAGAGAGAGAGAGAGATGGAGTCTCACTCTGTTAGGCTGGAGTGCACTGGTGTGTTCTCGGTTCACTGCAAACTCTGCCTCCTGGGTTCAAGTGATTCTCCTGCCTCAGCCTCCCGAGTAGCAGGACCAAAGACACCTGCCACCATGCCCAGCTAATTTTTTGTATTTTTAGTAGAGATAAGGTTTCACCATGTTAGCCAGGCTGGTCTCAAACTCCTGACCTCAAGTGATCCACCCACCTTGGCCTCCCAAAGTGCTAGGAGCCACCACACCCGGCTGCAAAAATACATGTAACTGGCACTCGGTGACTGTTTTTGGTTTGTTAATGTGTGCTGTTTCTGGCACATGGGTCAGAACCCAATTCCCTGATGTGGATTGACCTTACAGTGTTATGGAGGCTTAACATATAAACTTAATGAAAAAGATTCAGTTTTGCAGACTTCTTTAAATTTTACTTCAAGAGTACTACTGTATGTTAATATTCCATGTATGATATTTCTTATAGCGTTCTTGAGAAATTTCCTAAGGAGTTAATGAAGCTGGGTAATTGTCAGGATAGTATGAAATTAAAGCAAAACAAATGCAAGACTGCAAATGGAATAAACTGTTTAAGCTATATATTACTATATTGGGATCAGATAGAGTAGTAATGATGCAAGAAATATATCCAAGCTTTATTCTGGCTAACTAGAGGGAGCTATTTTTCATTTTTAATAAAAGTCTAAAACAGTTTAAGGTCATATATTGTCTCTAAAAGGCTTAGTGTAGCTAATATTAGCATATTGCTTTTTATTTCCGTTAACATCTCAAGGACCTTGGTCTTTTCAGCTAAAAATATTCTTCTTTTCTATATAAAATAAAGTTCCTGGAGTAAATTTCTTTCTTTTTTTAACTTTTGTAGAGATGGGATCTCACTGTGTTGCCCAGGCAGCGTAGTGGCACGACAGTTCACTGCAGCCTCGATCTCCTGGGCTCAAGTGATCCTCCTGCCTCAACCTCTCAAGTAGCTGGGACTGTAGGCACATGCCACCACAACTGGCTAATTTCTTCCTATTTTTTTGGAGACAGGGCTTCACTCTGTCACCTAGGCTGGAGTGCACTGGCGTGATCATAGCTCATCGTAACATCAAACTCCTGAGTTCAAGCAGCCCTCCCATCTCGGGCTACCAAGTAGCTGGGTTTACAGATATGAGACACCAAGCCCATCCTGGAGTAGATTTCTTTATTGAAAATTTGGTAAATGGGGAAAAAATATTTTTATGCAGTGATTCTATTCCCAGATAGGGCAGGTGCAATGGAATGGGCCAGTCAACTCTAAAACAAAGAAGGGCTCCAGACTCCCCCCTTGACACAGGCCACAAGACCTAGAAATAGTAGCTTTGCTGGCACTGCTCTGGATTGAAGAAGGGGAACACACTTGAATGTGTCTTGCTGCTTAAAGCATTTTATGAACTTCTGTCTTTAGACATTTCTAGAACGGAAACTGAACCACATGATTATTTTTTATTATATCCCATGAGAGATGATTTTTGTTTTATAATTTTCCCCTTTTCCACCGATGAACCCCAAGCTTATTTAATAGGGTCATGTTGGGGAGGGCTCTCAAAAGGTTATTTAACTTTCCCTGGGTTCTGGCATCTGACACTGTTCTGAAAGAAACAAGTGGAGGATGAAGGGAAACAAACAAGGTCATATTTGGAGACCCTCGGCCTCCTTATGAAAGCACACTTGTGCACCTGGATCAGGGGAGCTGCAGTAGGAGTGTTGTACAAGCCAACATACATACCTACAGGTGTGACAGCCTTGTATAACATCATCATCAAAGACATCATCTGTGTCCCTGTCCATTGAAGTAGACACCACTTCAACAGAAGCAGTAGAATTAGCAGTTTAGAACCTCCTCACTTCCTGTCCACTGCAGCTGTATATCAGTCTCCACTTACCTTGGCACTGCAGTGCAAAAGTAACTGATAATCAAGTAGTTTAGGGGTAGATCTGAAGGATTCTGAGCTGATGCTGAAAGCTTATGGAAGGTGTCATGCTAAATACTATCTCCAATACTTCATTTTATTTAATCCTCACAACTCTGTGAGGTTGGAATATATTATCCTGCTTTTAAAGATGAGGAAAGCCCAAAGTTTTGAACACAGGTGTCTCTCTGTCCAAAGCTCAGAATTTTTCAGCTATAAAAAGGCTTCTACCTTGACTATGGAATTTGGATTTTCAGGCAGTTACACACAGTATAGAGCTTTGGAGCTTAATAATGGTTTCAGACATGATATATATTTGAAACTCTTACTGGCCAATCATCATTGTCCATATTGTACTGCAATAACACAGTCCCTGAGTCTGGGTAATTTGAAGAACCATGATTTATTTCTTACAGTTATAGAGGCTGAGAAGCCTCAGATCAAGGGGCCTACATCTAGCAGGAACCTTCCTGCTGCATCATCTCATGGTAGAAGGCAGAAGGGCGAGAAAGAGAGAGAAAGAGAATGTGCATGAGCGCAAACGGTGCTGAAACTTGCTTTTATAACACATCCTCTCTCAAGATGACCCACTCCTACGAGAACATTAATCCATCCATGAGGGCGGCATGACCTAGTCACCAATTATTAGGCTCCACCTCTCAACACTGTTGCATTTGGGATTAAGTTTCTAACACATGTACTTTGGGGTACGTACTCAAATCATACCACTAATCATTTATCATCTTTCATAAGAATTATCCTTTAAGTGAGATGGCCGGGCACCGTGGCCCTGTAATCCCAAAACTTTTGGAGGCTGAGGTGGCCAGATCTCTTGAGCTTAGGAGTTCAAGAACAGCCTAGGGAACATGGCAAAACCCTGACTCTATAAAAAGTACAAAAATTAGCTAGGTGTGGTGGCATGTGTCTGTGGCCCGAGCTACTCAGGAGGCTGAGGTAGGAGGATCCACCTGAGCCCAGGGAAGTTGAGGCCACAGTGCGCTGAGATCACACCACTGCACTCCAGCCTGGGCAACAGAGCAAGACCCTGTCTCAAAAAAATAAAATAGGTGAGAGAGACATACCCAGTATATAAACCACACAAATAAGAAATAAAGTGTTCTTAGAAAAACTGGAACTTTGGTTCATATTTTAAATTATTTCTCCATATCTGTTTTTCTACCTTTCTGATTTCAAGGTGGTACTTAAGAGCTCAATTGTTGAAGATGTAAGGCCCAGTCCCTAATATTGTCGTTAATGAGCTCATGTTGTTGAGTGAGTGAGCCTTCATTTCCCTTCTGCAGAATGAGGGAATTAGCCCAGACCAGCAGTTTGTAAACGGTGTGTTCTCAGCACCCTTTTACACACTCAGATCATCAAGAATCCCAACAAGCTTTTCTTTATGTAAGTTATATCATCTATTGATATTTACCCAGATTAGAAATTCGAACAACTTTTCTAAAATATCGATTTATCAATTTGTTTTAAAAGAAACATAAAGCCATCACATATGATATAAATAACATGAAACATGAATATTTTTATGAAAAACAACTTTTTTCAAAAAAAAAAAGTGAGAAGAATGGCATTGTTTTGCCTGTTTGCAAATTCCTTTAATCTGGCATTCTCTCTTCTGCTTCTTACATTTAGTCTGTTGTGATGGGTTGTTTTGGGGGAGGTATATGAAAAAAATTTAGCTTCACCCAGATACATAGTTAGAAAAAAGAGGATCTAACAGACACCTTGAAAGGGTTTTGGGGACACCCTGGCGTCCTCAGACCACACTTTGAGAAATGCTGGACTAGATGACCTTTAAAACCCAACCCAGACTCTAATTCCACCTGGCTTTGGTGAAGCCTCACTGAAGATCTGAATCTGTTTCCTCATTCAAGAAAGACTTAATGTATATGCCAGATGCCGAAAAATCAAAGCTAGATAAAACATAGTCCCTGAAAGGGCTCATAGTCTAGTAGCAAAATACTTACGGAGCCTACCACATGCCATTTACTATACTTGACGCTTTTGTATGAATCATCTTATTTACAGACAATTATATTTTGAAGCAGATGTTATTGTCACTCTTTCATAAATGATGCAGAGAGAGATCCAATAAATTACTTAAGATCACATCACACTGAGAGATGGGCCTCAGGTCTGAGCCTAGGACTCCCCTCACAGCGTGTGCTGTTTTCGTTATACCGCATTTCTCCTGTGTCTCCTGAATAATAGAGATGGAAGTGTCTCACAGGTCCCCTCTACCTTCCTATGGTTACGATTATATAGTGCTACTGTACCAGTGAGATAACTTGTTCTCATAGCTTTGAGAATGTGTCGTTAGAATGTGTCCAAAAAAAAAAAAAAAAGAGGAGTAGTACAGTATTGTAAATGAATATCCTAATCACTTCCCCTAAAGTGAGATTAAATTCTCTTTATTTTTACTATTTAGCTAAAAGATGAACAATAACCAGCATTTCACCAGTCAGAAATAAATATTGAAACTATCTACACTGTGGTGGCTATCGTAAGGAATCAAAAGAAATGAAACATAGAACTTCCATCCTCTAGAATTCTAGAGTGTAGCTGGTGAGTTACTGGACAAGTAACAACTAAATGCATAAATAGTGGCCCAACAAGGTGAAGACAAGTGACAGGTGACAAGTGTTATGAATGGGCACTCCAGGAGTTTAAAAAGCAGGTGGCAGCTACTCAGGAGGCTGAGGCAGGAGAATCGCTTGAACTTGGGAGGCAGAGGTTGCAGTGAGCCGAGATTGTGCCATTGCACTCCAGCCTGGGGAACAAGAGCGAAAACTCCATCTCAAAAAAAAAGCAGGTGGTTCTTCTGGACTACAGTGGTCAAGGAAAGCTGCTGAACAAAACTGTGTAGCTGGAAAGGCCATGTTGTCCTCCAAGAGGGTTAGAATTGGATGGGTATTATGAAGCGGGTGGTACGATCCAAGTGTGAGATGCTGTACCTGAGCAGGAAAGGGGATGGGTCTCTGCAATCCAGAGTTGAAGCTGTCAAACCACAGGGCCAAAAGAACTGCGGCCTTCAGCTTCAGAGGGACAGAGCCATTTCTTCCCCCTCTCCTTTTGTTCCCTCACCATTTCTGCTTCCCTTCCTTTTCTCCATGACTGGTCCCCCATTCTTTCTCCTCATTTTTCTGTTTCTGCTTGACCCTTTCTCTTTCCTTTCCTTTTGCTCTATAGCCCTTCCTTATCTCATGTAGACTGAGTGGGATGGTGTCATTTTTATTGAATAAAAATGCTACCATCCCATTGTCTTACCTTTGAAATTAGGCATGTTAAGGCTTTTCCAGAGAGAGAACACAGACTGGACAAAGTTGTTGTTTTGTTTGTTTGTTTTTCAAACTTCAGTATGAACTTCTGTGCTCTTTTCTTCGAGATGGTTGCTCTAAATTGAAAACTTTGTTTTGCAGCTCCACCGGTCTTGGTCTTAAAATCATTGAAATTTAAAATCATTGAAATTTCATTTCCAGAAATTACTCAGAGGAATGATTTTTCTTTATTATTATTTTTTTCCCGATGACTTGTCCTAGTTTGTTTGTGCCACTGTTCGCAAAGTACCTGAGACTTAGTGATGTATAAACAATAGAAATTTATTTTCTTACAGTCCTAAATTTAGGCTGAGAAGTTCAAGCTGCAGGTGCCAGCAGGTTCAGCGTGTGGTGAGAGCTGCCATCTCCTTCCAAGATGGCACCTTGTTGCTGCTTCTACCAGAGGAAAAGAACACCATGTCCTCACGTGGCAGAAGGGATGGAAGGGCCAAATTCATCCCTCTCAACCCCTTTAATAAGGGCCCTAAGTCCATCCATGAGGGCTCTGCTCTCACTACTTGATCTCTTCCTACAGGAGGTGATTGTAGCGGGTGATTGAGAGGTGGAGCCTCCTACAGGCCTCACCTCTTACTAGCATATTGTTAATTAAGTGACAATATATGAATTTTGAGGGACACATTCAAACCATACCACTGCTGTTCCTTCTCCTTGTTACAGAAAACATTGCTGCCTAGTGGCTGCCCCTGCCCCCTTTTCTTCCCTCTCACATTCTGCCACCCTCCAGTTCTTTGTACAAAGCATCACAGTGAAGGAGGGCTTGGATTGCACTTGCCTCTCTCTCACAAGATTGCCAAGAGCCCAGTGCTTTACTCAAGAATCACAGGGAGGGTCGGATGTGGTGGCTCACGCTTGTAATCCCAGCACTTTGGGAAGCCGAGGAGGGTGGATCACCTGAGGTCAAGAGTTCGAGACCAGCCTGGCCAACATGGAGAAACCCCATCTCTACTAAAAAAAAAAAAAAAAAGAAAAATACAAAAATTCGCCGGGCATGGTGACGCACGCCTGTAATCCCAGCTACTTAAGAAGGCTGAGACAGGAGAATCGCTTGAACTCGGGAGGCACAGGTTACAGTGAGCTGAGATTGCGCCACTGCACTCCAGGCTGGGCGACATAGCGAGACTCTCTCTGGAAAAAAAAAAAAAAAAAAAAAAAAGAAAATCACAGGGAGCTAACAGTTTTAAGGTGTTGTCCTTAACTAACACTCACTGCTTCTAAACAATGAACATAAAAAACCAACAAATCATTTCTCATTAAAGAGAAACTGCACCGCTACTTAGTTCTGATTAGAGGAAGTTCACAGAATTTCGAGGTAGAGAAGATTAGAAAATGGCACTTTTACCCCTCATCTACCTTGAAAAGGAATTTCATACAAGTGGATTAAAAGGATAAGAAATATTTAGGCTATACATTGAATAATCAGTGTGTTCATGTCATTTTGTGTGCAGGTGTAGTGTGTGTTTCAGTGTTGATGTTGTATGGGAAATGAACGTCACTGGTGGTATAGTGGTCTGGTGGTGTTACACTTATTTCACCCAGTCATGAATGATGCCGTTGTTCATAATGTCCTGAACAAAATCTGCTTTGTGACAGATGTTCAGAATCAGTAATAAGAAAGGACACGTGGCTAATCTCTAATAAATTAATTGAGTTGGACATCACTCTTCAGGCAGATGATGTATCAGCTTTTAGATGATTCCAGTAGAAGAAACTACCTTTCCTACGGAACTGTGGCATCCAGAAATGTTTTCTAGGGTATACTTTGATTAATGCATTTAATCGTGTCTGTGATGACAGAGTCTCTGGAGCTTTAACTGTATTCTTCTTCCAAAGTAAGAAGAAAAGGTAGAAAGCAAGTGTGTTCACTTTATAGGATCACAGATTTCAAGATAGAAAAAGGAATTGGTGATCCTATAAAGTGAGCACACACCTTCTTTCCACCTTCCTTGTCCCCAACCCAACACATTCACACACTGCTAAAATCACATCTGCCCATGTGAGCCACTCTCTGCTGTGGCCTTGGAGGCACAATTGTGCACCTAGATTTTATCAGAGTAAATGTCCTTCTCTACACCATCCTGTGCCAGCTTCTGGTTACTGGAGTAATGTGACTTTTGCTTTAGGAAGAATATGACTCCATGAGTTGTTGGTTAATACATATCTTTTATTGTAGTAGGAAAAAGTAATCTCCTGTCACCCTTTACCCAAACAATAGTCTGGTAACGTTTCTAAATTAGCATTTAACTATTGAATTTCAAGAATGTGAACAAAGTTATCAAGTAAAGGAATCCTACCTTTTTACATCCCCGTTTTATAAGTGAGGAAACAGTAGTCGTTTATTGAAAGTAAGCAGTGTCTTTATGTTTATACCCAAAATGTCCCTGTATGAAGCAATAATAACTCACCAAAGGTTTTCTGTCTTCTGTATAATCATCTGAGATCTGCATACCATTAAATTTTCAGAAATTTGGTATTAAAATCTACAGCCTAGCTACAAATATGAGGCTTGATAGTGAAAAAAATACTTCACTAGAGAATTTTTTTTTTTTTTTTTTTGAGACAGGTTCTCACTCCTGTCATCTAGGCTGAAGTCCAGTGGCCCTATTGTGGTTCACCATGTCCTCAGCTTCCTGGGCTCAGGTGATCCTCTCATCTCAGCCTCCCAAGTAGCTGGGACTATAAGGACCCACATCCTACTAATTTTTACATTATTAGTAGAGACGGGATCCTACTATGTTGCCCAGGTGGATCTTGAACCCCTGGACTCCAGTGATCTGTCTGCCTCAGCCTCCCGAAGTGCTGGGATTACAGGCATGAGCCACTGCGCCTGGCATGGAGAATGTTGTTCTTCTGTTTTCTTTCCGTGGATGTAGCAACTCTGGCAATAAGTCTTAACATAGCATTTATTAAGTGATCATGAGTCTCCAAGCTTGCTCTTGGGTGTTTTAACCATAATACAGCAGTTAAGAGACCAGAATCTGGGAACAGACAGCCTGGATTCAAATCCTAGAATGCTGTTTTCAGTGAGGTTTGACTGCCTTTCCAAAAAATTTCTTGGAATAAGCAAATCATAGTCTAGTTGACACTTACAGCTTGTTCTTCTATCAAAGCCATATATAAACTGTCTCAGCAAAACCTAGAATTTAAAAATTTAGTTTACTAAATCTTAAAACATCCAATGATACTAGAATGGCCTCTGGTAGTAGGCTCTTCTAGTAAGAATTCAGTGCTAGGCGTATTCATGGATTTCCCTGTACCAAGGCCCCTAGTATCTTTATAGATAATATCCAGTAAACTATGTTCCTTTTTAATCTCCTACAGTTTGCTCTTTGTCTTTCTTACTTTAGTGTGTGGTGTCTAGATACATATCTCAGAGACAGATGTGCCTCGCATGATACAATAAGCAGTCCTGAAAAGTTGCTTAGAAATCACTTTTTTAAGTGAATTGTATTGGTACTGGCCTTCCTGGGGAAATTCACAGTTCAGAGAATACTAAGATTAAACCTTTGGTCAAGCAAAACATTTTTGTAATGTGATTTATCACAGATACCCCCAATTTTAACTTTCTCTGAAATCTGAATTTTACAGTGGATTATGGCTACACGTTTTCTTTCCTGCACTAAAGACATATATCCTTGTACCCTGAAGAAACTGCTGACTATATAAGTTATTTTAAAATCTACTGTATAAAGGAATATTTTTAAAAATACTATACATAGGATGTATGGTTTAAAAATTTTTTTTTCCACACTTTTGGTACCACCAGAGGTAAATTACAGTTGCCATATAACAAGGCCCATTCTACATTTTTAGGTTATCACGTGTTATTCTGATCTGTGTAACATGCATTAAAGTCAGTGGATATTGTGATGTTGAAGTCCAAGGAGAGTTGTATGAAAGCATATCTCTTCTGGAACATCAACTAAGGTGATAAAATACTGAATTAGCTTTTAACTATTACTAGAATTGATCATGCAAAATTAAGAGAGAATGGATGAATGTTGTGGACACCAATGGGACATTAGTCTGTCTAACACGTTAGTCCAGTAACGTGTTAGAGATGCAGACCACAATGGCATTCTCGGGTGATTTCTGCACCTCATGACTGAGTTCTACCCTGGTTACAAATAAACTCTGCAAGTACTATAAAAATGAACAGGTGTCAGAACTGCAGCTAGTAAAATGGTCCTTCACAGATATATCTTGTCCGTTAAGGAAAAATTAATAAGACTATAAAAAAATTAAAAACAGTAAACTGGAATAATTTGAATGTTCAAATTGGGGTCATTTTTATTCTAATTGAGGTTTGGAAGAAAAAATCTGTTTTTCTGCATGCTGTTTTTTTAGGAATATAATAAGCCCGAGACATGGACCATCTGTTATACTGACCATGTAACAAGATGTTAGATTTATTCAGACAGGATGCAGTTTGCGGTATCAGATGTAAGGTCTGTTCTTTCAGGTTGGCTGTGATTACGTGTGTGCACCACACCAGTCAAGTTATTTATTTCTCTGTTGCAAGATTGACACTATTGCTGCCTACTTCTAGAGGCACGCACACACATTCCTAGAGGCAGTTTACTGAAGTAATGAATAGTATGTTAACAAACATGTTTATTGAGAGGCCTCCTCTTGAGATTCCAGAGACTTCAACCCTGATTGAACACAACAAAACAACCTTTGTTTTGTTTATATCTACAAAGAAAAGAACAGCTGAAAGTCTATGAAATATGTTGATTTACCTGTTCCTGTTTGTTGCCAGATATTTTTTTATCACTCACATAATTGTTGACCAATGCACCATACAAAAATCAGTCATAGAAAGATATGTACCCCACTATCCAGAAGAGTACACAGACCTTCAGAATGACCAGAGCTATGTAGAGCTTAATCCAGGGGCTAATGTGAAATATTTCAAAGGCTGCTTTTTGTAGTTCCTTCTTAAATAAAGTGATGTCTTACACACCTAAAAGGTGTTTAGTTGACAAGGTACAGTTCAGTGCCATATTACTAAAGGATCTTACGTTTAAAAATGTCATTGTACTTTTCATAGGTTCCCATAGGTGGAAGAGTTGGGAACCTCTTGTGCTTTGGCATTTATAAAATCAGCTGATGTGAAAGGATTACATTTATTAAATGTGAGTTTGTGGAAACAGAAAGGAGTGATAAAGGTAGTTCTATTTTCTTTCCCCTTTAGAGTACCAAAACTATATCAAAAAGGTCTTTGAGGAACTATTTCTGAGTGACTTTTTGAAATCGTTCGTAGTTTATTAAAGAATTCTTACCCCGCATGCTTTCCAAAAGCATTTAGTGTAGCTTGCAGTAAAAGCACAGATACAGTAAAACTAAAAACCATTCAAGACACGAAAAGGCAAAAAGCAAGTACCTAAAACAGAGAGTAAGACAGATATTTTGTATATTATAAAAGACGAAAGAATGAATCACCTGAATGCGAACAGAAGTTGCATTATTAAACACAAATATTAGTTTCTTAATCAATCTCAAATAAAGTATAGCCTGGGTGCGGTGGCTCACACCTGTAATCTCAGCACTTTGGGAGACTAAGTGGGAGGCAGATCACCTGAGGTCAGGAGTTTGAGACCAGCCTGGCCAACATGGGGAAACCCCATCTCTACTAAAAGTACAAAAATTAGCCAGGCACGGTGGCACAGGCCTGTCTGTAATCCCAGCTACTTGGGAGGCTGAGGTGGGAGAATCGCTTGAACCAGGGAAGTGAAGGTTGCAGTGAGCCGAGATCGTGCCACTGCACTCTAGCCTGGGTGACACAGTGAGACTCCATCATAAATGGATTATGGGTTGTAGAGATTCTTGTTTTTCTAATTTTCAAAACATTTTAGTTGTGATTAAAAAATACATATAACAAAATTTGCCTTCTAACCCTTTTTATGTTTACAGTTCAGTAGTGGTATTATATTGACGTGCAACCAGTCTCCATAACTTTTTCATCTCGCAAAACTAAAACTGTACTCACTAAACTAATTCTGCTTTCCCACTTCCCCCCAGCCCCTGGTAACCACCGTTTTACTCACTGTTTCTATGAGTATGACTACTTTAGATAGCTCATATAAGTGAAATCATGCAGTATTTGTCTTTCTCTGACAGACGTATTTCATTGAGCATAGTAGGAAGGTTCATCCATGGTGTAGCATATGTCAGAATTTCCTTTTTTGAGACTCAATATCCCATTGTATACATGGTCCTCATGTGTATCCATTTATCTGTCAGTGAACACTTGGGTTGCTTCTATCTTTTGCCTATTGTGAATAGTGCTGCTGTGAACAACAAATAACCCCTCAATGGCCTGCTTTCACTTCCGGCAGATTCATTAAGTAGAAGTTAGCATTAAGAAAGAAGCTTTTTCTGGGCCTCCAGTTCAAGGCCCATGTATCACGTGAGTCTTAATAAGAATGATCAGTAACAAAACATGGAAGTCATCTTCAGAATCCATCTTGCAAAGATGCAGAGTTTTTCTGCAAAGGGCTATTTCTTGGCAAAGTTCAATGGAGGCATAATGTTAAATAATGTTTGCAAAATGCACTGCTTTACAGGCCTGCCTGTGTGACTTCCTAGTGGTCTAGCCAAATTTCAGGGGTAACACCTTGGAAGACCATTAAGGAGTTGCGTGGTAAGCATGCCCCTGAAACTAGCCAACTCAAAGGTGAACTCAACTGAGCCCTTGACAAGATCAAGGCAACCTCAGAATAGAGGTTGCTGATGAGAACCTGGAATGAGAACCTGGAATGGATGGGAAGTTTAAACCATCCTACAGATTTAGACACTGGAAGTGGAAGAGCCTCGCTTGTCTTCTCACTGTGGTGGATGGCCACCACATGAAGTGTCCATGAAGGTGTTTAAACTCATACTTAGAGCTCCCGAGTTCTGCAGACGTTCATAGCCTGGAATGCTTTGTAGTTTGGGCTTATCAGATATCTACTTCTGTCAAAGTACAACATGACTATGATGCTACGATTACATTTAATTTGGAGAAATAATTTCTCAAATCAACTACTTCCAGAAGGACTTCCAGATACCCTAATGGTAAGCCAGTACCTAAAAAACAAGAGTGTTCCTTCTGACAGCCATTGGCTGATAGGTTCAATGGACTCGTCTTATAATGTGAAATAGGGCGACATGGTTGACATAATGATGGTAAGATAGCATGGGTGGGTCCTGTAGATAAAAGAGTTGTTCAGATTGTTTAGGTGCTCAGTTAAAAGCAGGCAGCCAGCACCCAAGTCATTTAAATTTTGAAAGCCCTACCCACACTCTGATTTTAATGGACCTTTTCTAATTGCCACTATTCTTACGTGAATTAAACCCCATTTCTAACCCCAAATTCTCTCCAAAGCAAGAAAAAAATACTGTCTAACTCCCATTATTCACTTTAGTCCCAAGTGAATCAGATTTGGAGAAGTTAGATAATTTTAACTTAATATTTTAAAACTATTTCCAAATGATCATATTATTTTAGTTTAGTACAATAGATGTTCTAAGACCAGATGAAGTTATAGCTACAAATAAAATTGGCTTCTTCATTTGAGAAAATTTCAAGTTTACAAAACTATTGAAGTATTTTTTAAAAAATATTTTAGAACTATTGTCATAGATTTTAACCCAACCTCTAGAGTGCGTCTCTAGAACCACTTTGGCGGCTGTGTTTATCCAAAAGTAAAGTTTTTATTCTGTTGCTACAAATAAGAAGATATTTAGAAATGACTGACATGTGCAAGTATATTAGTACTCACGGTTCTTAAGTAGAGACTAGCAGCCGTCAGTTACTCAGGTCTGATGTTCATTATATGACTGTTTTCTATGGCAGTAATCTGTTACCACATTTGTATTAGTTCACTGTTCAAGGGTGACTTTTGGTCATGCATTTACTTTTGTTTTACAGAAACATTATACGAGTTTGCTCCTCTTTCCCAAAGTAGTCAGTATATTTTTACATTCTATTCAAAATGAGGTAAAATTATGACATGAATAAAAGCATGAAGCAAAGAGTATATTCTGTGACGTGATACTGCAAAATTAATACCAATATTATGCCAAAAGATTGTCCTTGTTTCAACTTCTTTGGATGTACTTTTCTATACATTTAATTTAATTGTGCAAAAAAATGCACAATCGCACAAAAAAAATTGTGCAAAAATGATGTGATATAAAATGCATTTTCAAGATGGCCTATTTTCTTGAAATTTCAAGCTATATTGAGTGCTCCGTATTTAGAGAATTCGATTTCATGCAGTGGAAACAGCAATGGAATTTGATAACCCAAAATGTTACCACATAATGGGTAGCAAAGAATAAACAAATGAGTGACTGTAATAACAAAACATTGCAGGTACTGAATAGAGGGAAAAAAGAGCCAAAAATGATTACTCAGGCTGGCACACAGAGAAAGGAAAGTACATGAGTTTTGAAGTAAAAAACCTGGGTTTGGATCCTGGCTTCACACGTACCTAAAATTCCTTATCATGAACATGAGAATAATTCCTCACAGGGCATTGTGAGATTTAGCAAGAAGAAATTTAGCTCTGGTATGTGACAGGTAATCCATAAATGATAGCTATGGCGACTGTAGAGGTTATTTAGTTAATACCTCACAAAGAGTTAAAAAGAGATGCTGTTCATACTGAAGTGGCAAAAAATGCTTTCTTTAGGTGTGTTGTCACACATTAGTGTTCTAATCTGTTTTCAAGTGGAATCTGAAGTCTCTCTTTAACCTTTAATCTGTGTGTGGATGTTTTGTTAACACATCTGATAACAGAAATGCTCTGACATGGAGGTGTTTCGTCCTCATGTTCTACTCTAGGCAAGTTATTTCTGCCTTCTGAAAATCTATATTATCTCTGGTTTTTCCCTAGATTTGCCATCTTCTATATAGAAATAAGTTTAAAATAATAACATAATATTGTATTCCTGAAAACTCATTTTAAGACCTTGACTCCTTGGTTTGTTTCAACCAAATGATCATTGGTCTCTTAAGAAGCATTGTATTCTCTCCATGATTTCCAAATAAAGCTAACATGTGTGAAGTATAATTTAAGAGCTTCCATATAATTAGTTCATACATCCCTGCAAGATTGGAATTATTATTAGTATTCCAATTTTATACGTGATAAGCCTGAGATCTCAGATGCTACATGATTACCAGATCACAAAGCCAGCATGCTGAAAAGCTGATGAGCTGTGCCCCTCTAGGACCTGCTGGGGCAAAGCTAGGGATGCCCCGTTAAGGAATCAAATGCATATAAGCACACGTTTCAAACCGCACAGTATGAAATGCATGTTGTGTTATGCTCCACAGACATCCTGATTTTCCAATTTGCTTTACCCGCGTCACAATCTAAATCAGTCTCTCTCTCTCAAAAATTTTGTAGAACTTCATAAATGCAATATCTGATTTTGTGGCCACTTGATAATCGTATATAAATTGCTAGTATTACTTTTCCTTCATCATCATCATCATATGCAAATCTGTATGTTTTCATAGCCTTTAACTGTTCTCTGTTCTCTTTTCCTTTCCTTCTGTCATTCATTCATGAGAAATACTTAGCAAAGACTGACACATAGCACTTGTTTATCATATTCTTTTTGACACTTACAAAAGTTAGACATGGATCCTTTCTTTAAGAAGTTTGCAGTTACCAATCAAAATGATGGAACTAAACTGAGCTTTTAATTTTTTTAAATTTTTTTGGCTCTAAACACATAGAAATTCTGCATTAAAAAAAAAGTCTTAAATATATAGCCAAGCTCAAAAGAAATGTTTTTAAAAGGTGCAAAACTAGGAAATTCATAGGGTGCTTTAAAGCAAAACTAATGCCACAGATGGTCCACTGACTACTGAATGCAGATATGTGCTTGAGGATGGGTATTAGAACACAAACAGGGAAAGGTGACAGGAAGCCAGACTCCAACAAGGCCAGCGCCTGAAATAGAGCCCCCTGCATAAATCTAGGGCTTGGCAAAGATTTTGCTGTCTACTAACAAGGACAATAAAACTAAACCAACCAGCCAGCATGGCAAGGAAGCTGAAAGAAATAAGAAACAGAAACCTGCACCACATAAAGTGTGGAGTCTAAATTTAAATTACGTGAGTCTTGCAAAAAGTGTTTAAGCTGAGAAATTAGCATAAAAACTGCTCCAGAACAAGTAAAATGCTTATACCCATGACAGCCGCAAATGCTAAAACTCTGTAGAGTCCCATCCACAAGCCAGAACCCATGGGATTCACCTAGAAGACAATACATGCCAAAATAATACTTGTTAGATATGCATATTAGCACCCCCCAAATATGAATAAAACATCTGAAAGAAACTATAAAATAAACATGTTTAAATATCTAGATATGTAAAGGAGAAATACCTATGGAAAAGAACAGAAATGTTTGAGAGAGAATTGAATAGAGCATTTCTCAGCTTCTCAACATGAAAAATACTGCCACTAAAATTAAAACACTGTATTAAACAGTAGATTATATGGAAAATAGATCTGAAAAAATCACCTAGGAATGCAGTACAGAGAGATAAAAAGCAAGAAAATATGAAAGAGAGGCTAATGTGGAAGACATGAGGAGAAGGTCCAACATACTGCTAACTGGAGTTTAAAAACAAAAAATAACAGGAACAGGATGGGGTGATGTTTGAAGGGACAATGACTAAAAACATTTTAGAACTGAAGGAATACTTACATATGCAAGTTGAATAAGGACACTGAGTCCTGAACAGGAGAAATAAAAATCGGTCTGCACCTCGGTACATCATCATGAAACTGCAGACATCATATAAATAGAGAAAAATTTTTAAAGCTACCAAAGAGAAAACTGCAGGCCACCTTCAGGAGAACGACAATTAGACTAACAGGAAATTTCCCAAAAGCAACAATTAAGGCCCAGGTGTAGTTGAATACTATCTGCAAAGTACTGAGGTAAATCACCTGTCGAGCTAGAAATCCATAGCTTTTTAAACTATCATCCAGGAATGAAGGTAAAATAAAGACATTTTCAGACAAATTGAGGCTAAAGACATGAGACATGAACTTTTGTTTTGTTTTGTTTTGGAACGGAGTCTCGCTCTGTCACCCAGGCTAGGGTGCAATGGCCGACTTTGGCTCACTATCACCTCTGCCTCCCAGTTCAAGTGATTCTTCCACCTCACCCTCCTGACTAGCTAGGATTACAGGCACCTGCCATCATGCCCAGCTAATTTTTGTATTTTTGTAGAGATGGGGTTTCACCATGTTGGCCAGGCTAGTCTTGAACACCTGACCTCAGGTAATATGCCTACCTCAGCCTCCCAAAGTGCTAGGATTACAAGCATGAACCACTGCACCCAACCCCTGAACATTTATCAACTAATCACTGCTGAAAGAATTACTAAAATACATTCTTCAATAAGTAAGAAATTGAACTCAGGAGTAAAGTGCAAGAAGTGAGGGTGTTCGAAGAAACACTGGGGAAATCTAAGCAGACCTGGAGTGTGTGTGTATGAGAGAAACTAGATTTAACAGTGATGACTTAAGGTGTAAAAACAGCATGTATAGCTTCTAAATCCTGTAGAACCATAGCGGAGGGGGGCTGTTGGGGGAACCCATCCCTAATATTTCAACGTAGGTTCTTTCTATTTTCCATAAGTGTCGGCTAGCTGAGAAATAAAGAGAGACAGTATAAAGAGAGGAATTTTACAGCTGGGCCACCGGGGGTGACATCACATATCAGTAGGACCATGATGCCCACCTGAGCCTCAAAACCAGCAAGTTTTATTAAGGGTTTCAAAGGGGGAGGGGGTGTAAGAACAGGGAGTAGGTACAAAGATCACATGCTTCAAAGGGCAAAAAGCAGAACTACTAATAAGGGTGTAACAAAGATCACATGCTTCTGAGGGAACAGGACAAAGGGCAAAAGCAGAACCACTGATAAGGGTCCAACAAAGATCACAAGGCAAAGGGCAAAAGCAGAACTACTGATAAGGGTCTGTGTTCAGTGGTGCATGTATTGTCTTGATAATTTTTTTTTTTTTTTTTTTTTTTTTTTTTGAGACAGAGTCTCACTCTGTCGCCCAGGCTGGAGTGCAGTGGCCAGATCTCAGCTCACTGCAAGCTCCACCTCCCGGGTTTACCCCATTCTCCTGCCTCAGCCTCCCGAGTAACTGGGACTACAGGCACCCGCCACCTTGCCCAGCTAGTTTTTTGTATTTTTTAGTAGAGACGGGGTTTCACCATTTTAGCCAGGAGGGTCTCAATCTCCTGACCTCGTGATCCGCCCATCTCGGGCTCCCAAAGTGCTGGGATTACAGGCTTGGGTCACTGCGCCCAGCCAGATAAATATTTTAAACAACAGAAAACAGGGTTCGAGAGCAGAGAACCCATCTGACCACAAATTTACCAGGGTGGAGTTTTTCCCCACCCTAGTAAGCCTGAGGGTACTGCAGGTAACCAGGGCGTATCTCAGTCATTATCTCAACTGCATAAGACATACATTCCCAGAGCGGCCGTTTATAGACCTACCCCAGGAACACATTCCTTTCCCAGGGTATTAATATTCCTTGCTAGGAAAAGAATTTAGCGGTATCTTCCCTACTTGCACGTCTGTTTATAGGCTCTCTGCAAGAAGAAAAATGTGGCTCTTTTTGCCTGACCCCGCAGGCAGTCAGACCTTATGGTTGTCTTCCCTTGTTCCGTAAAAATCACTGTTATTCTGTTCTTTTTCAAGGTGCACTGATTTCATATTGTTCAAACACACATGTTTTGCAATCAATTTGTACAGTTAACATAATTATCACAGTGGTCCTGAGGTGACATACATCCTAAGCTTACGAAGATAACAGAATTAAGAGATTAAAGACAGGCATAAGACATTATAAAAGTATTATTTGGGAACTGATAAATGTCCATATTAAAATGAAATCTTCACAATTTATGTTCCTCTGCTGCGGCTCCAGCTGGTCCCTCCATTCGGGATCCCTGACTTCCCACAACAGGAGGCTAAAAATCTAGATCAATCCAATGAAAGGAAGAGAAAGAGAAAGAAGGGAAAGAGGAAGGAAAGTAAGTTAAAATGGTAGAGAACATCCAAACTTGTCAGTAATCATGATAAATAAAATCAGATTAAACTGAGTTATTAAAATACAGAGACTCTCAGATTCCTGAATCCAGCCTTTTATGTTTAGAAGATATATGTGAAATATAATTACATGGGAAGTTTGAAACTAAGGGATCAAAAGAAAGGTGGACAGCACACCTGACAATTTCTAAACAGACCAAGAAAAAGAGGCAGAGAGTGAGAAAAACAATGTGAAGATCAGACAACATTTTTAAGGCACAAAATTATTAGGAATAAAAATGGTGTTACTCAGTGCGAGAAGGAAAAAAATGGGTAAATGTGGTAAAGATATGAAGAGTCAAATCACCACAGAAGATACCCAAATGATGAGTAAATGCTGAATCTACTGGTGATAATGGAAATGGAAATAAAAGTAACCATGTGCTATCCATCCAACCTCCCATCAAATGGAAAAAAAATGAAATTGGATAATGGCAAGCATTGGTGGGGATGTGGAGTAAGGGCATGCTCATGCTCTGCTGGTTGGAATGAAAGCAAGAGACATGCGCAAATCTATGACTCAGAAGTTCTGTTTTCATTCTGTATCCTATAGAAATGACAAGGATATTCCTTGGGCATCATTTGTGATAGTAATAAAGAGCAAACAACCCAAGTGTCCATCAGTAGTGCAATGGATAAGTAAAATGCAATACATTCAAACAAATGAAGCTCAAAGCAGTTAAAATGAATTAACTTAGTTACCTGTATCAAAATAGATACATCTCAAAGTTATTGTTGAATAAAAATAAGTTGCAGAAAGATGTGCATATCTAATTCCAAATTTACATAAAACAAAGTACTGTATGCTGTTTTTGTAGATACACACATGTGTAGTGAAATACACACATCTGAGAGGAAATGATAATCACCCAGACTGGGTGGTTCCCTTCTTGAAAGAGGAAGAGATGGACAGGATCGGGGAAGAAGGCAGAGTGAGCCTTAACTCTGCCATGTTTAATTTTTAAAAATCTGATGCACATATGGCAAAAATAGTAGCATTTGTTTACACTATTAATTCTGGATGGTAGATTCGGAAGCTCCTGCTGTTAGCATATGTGTGTGTTTAAAATATTTCCTTAATTTAAAATGGCTTCTAGCTTATTAGGGGAGAAGAAAGATATATAATAATGCAGAGAACATGTGCTGTGTTTCATTATGGGTTCCTTATAATTGGCATTCAGAGTTGAGATGCAAGAGATTTCTGCCAATTGAGGGGAGCCCCAGAATCCATCCTGGAAGAGAGATCCCCACATTGCTTTCCAGCAGACGCTGCCTGCTTTCAGTCACCCTTTAACAGATCCACCATTCAGACCTCGTTTTCTGTTTCTTTGGCCTTTGTCAAGTCCTTTCCCATTTTTCACCAATAGCGTCTCTTTCACTTTTTATGGTCTGGTCGCCATGAACCAGTAGTTACCCAGGGCCTTACAAAAGGTTTATTACTTTGAGGGAAAACATCTAAAAAAAAAAATAGTGATGCCTTGCTTACTTCTTAATCAAAGAGAAAATAATGACTTCTGTTTTTAGATAACATGGATTTTTATGGAAGCATTTAGACAGTGGTGTGAGGGTATTGTTTGGCTGTGTGTGTGGAAGTATTTGTATATGTTGTGCCAAACTCCCTTGTCATTTTTTCTCTTTATCAGAGAGATTCTATTTGGTGTTCTCACCTTTTAAAGTATTTTTTAATTTCCCTTTTAAAATATGTTGATGACGTCAGGAGATCGAGACCATCCTGGCTAATACGGTGAAACCCTGTCTCTACTTAAAAATACAAAAAAAAACTAGCCGGGCGACGAGGCGGGTGCCTGTAGTCCCAGCTACTCGGAAGGCTGAGGCAGGAGAATGGCGTAAACCCAGGAGGCGGAGCTTGCAGTGAGCTGAGATCCAGCCACTGCACTCCCGCCTGGGTGGCAGAGCAAGACTCTGTCTCAAAAAAAAAAAAAAAAAAAAATATGTTGATGTAAATAGTTAATAACATGTTCCATGACCTCTGTAAGGAAGGCCCATGGAGAAATAAGATTGGTCATCCCCGTCCTGTGTTCATAGCATCTAGCCCAGTCCTTTCCTATAAGTGCTGAATATCTGTGGCTGAAAAGGAACAAGAGTCTGTGGGCTTTGCCCCAGATCACAGCAGCTTCTCTGCTTTGTGGATGGTCTCACTATAACACACTAAAATCCTAATCAGTCAGTATTACTCTTGACATAAAATGAAATCATGGCATACTTTGAAAGGGTTGGTTTCAGTGCTCCTGACACATTCTCACAGGGTACAAGTAAACGGCCCCGCAGTATTGGTCTAGAAGCAATTTACCAATCACTATGAAAAGCGTCTAACTTGTCTTTAAAATACACATCTGCTCCATGCTGAAGCCAAAAGGAGAATTCTGAGTCAGATCTCTTATTAAGCTGCCTCAGGCTGCCAGTCTGGGTTTGATAATGAATCTTGCATTCTCAGACATTTTCTTCTTTTCCTTTGCAGAGAGAAGATGCATCAGTCTGCCATGTATGAACTATGCCAGGGGATGCACCAAATCAGCCTTCAGTTCGTTCGGCTGCAGCTCACTTTTGAAGAATACACCATCATGAAAGTTTTGCTGCTACTAAGCACAAGTAAATTGATGCCCATCCTGGCACTGTTTCTGTATTACCAGATCATCTTCCCCATAGGGTTGTAGCCTATATTTATTGTATTCAGGTAGTTGGTACCAAAAACAAAAACAAAGCAAACAGAAACATTGAAGAAATTGGAGGAAGCCTTTGACCTTTGATGAACTAAGTTACTTGCAAACTATGAAGCTTTGGTCATATGAAAGAGCATATCCCAACATTCCTTCATCCATCCAGCCACTCAATGTTTATAAAGTGTCTTTATGTGTACAGTAGGATTGGGCAATTCAGGAAACACAAGGGTTAATGAAGCACAGTCTTTATCCTCATGGAGTTTATACTCAAAGAAAAGTTTAAGGTTTTTTTTTTTTTTTTTTTTTGAGATGGAGTCTTGCTCTGTTGCCCAGGCCAGAGTGCAGTGGTATGATCTTGGCTCACTGCAGCCTCCACCTCCCAGGTTCAAGCAATTCTCCTGTCTTGGCCTCCCAAGTAGCTGGGATTACAGGCATGTGCCACCATGCCCGGCTAATTTTTGTATTTTTAGTAGAGATGGGCTTTCGACATGTTGGCCAGCGTGGTCTCAAACTCCTGACCTCTGGTGATCCACTAGCCTCAGTGTCCCAAAGTGCTGAGATTATAGGCGTGAGCCACCACGCCTGGCCAAAGATATCTTTAATACATTGGAAAGTAATTATTTACTATGATAGAGGTAAGGAATGTAATGGTGGTTCAAAGAAGGGAAGAGCACATTCAGTTCTGGGGATCTGGGGAGGGACACGTGATACAGCTGGATCTTGGAGGGTTTTGCAAGGGCCGTAGGTTGGATAGAAGGTGTGAGATGGCATTGCCGTGAACATCAGTAGGAATGAGTGTGGACCTGTGGGGAAGTCTATATAGGCAGTAACACTTAGCGGGGAGGGGTTGTTTTGCCTTCCAATTCTTTATTTTATTTATGTATTCATTTATTTTTTAAAGGTGCATCAAGTTATATTGGGTGGAGGAGTCATGGGGAATAAGATTGGGGAATAAGATTGGGGTGTTGATTAGACCAAAATATTCAATGTCCATTGAAGAAATCTGAACGTCATTAGGTGGGCAGAAGAGGGCAATGCTGAAGGCTTTTGAGCAGTGGGATGACAGGATCAAAGCCGTATTATATGGCTTGATAAGGGTCTCTCTGGTGGAATAGATTCAAGAGGAGAGAGACAGGATGGGAGAGAGGCAGAGACAGAGAACTTAGCCCAATTGGAAGCACAGAGACCTGCTGGGAGCCTGTGGAAGTAATGGGGAGCATTACCATGACTGGTAGTATGATGGACAGGAGGAAGTGGAGTCCAGAAACATTGTTGAGTTGGCCTTGGCAGCTGCCTAGGAAGGGAAATAAAAGTGCTGTGGGTCAGAGTGACACAGATTTTGAGCACAGAGAAATGACTAGCCACAGTAGTGATGCCATTAATAGGAATATGTTAACATTAGGACTTGGAGTAGATTGTGTGAAGTGTAAAATGAGTTCTGGTTTGGATAGGTTAATTTTTTGATACCAACTCTGTGTCCTGACAGAAACAGCCAAACGATGGGGAGAACTGGGGACTGGGGCTATGAAGACAGGTTTGAGCATGGAGATATAAATTTGAAATTATCCTTATAGAAAATTGTAGTGTAATTCCAACGATGAGTGGGGTTACCATCATCCAGAGAGAGCCAGTGGAGCTGTGTTACAGGAGGGTAGCAGAGGCTGCAGGACAGAGACAGAACTGTCAGAGAGGTACAGAAACTGGGAGAGTATATGGTATTGGAAGCCAGGAAGTGAGAGTTTCCAAAAGGGGTGTAACAAACAGCATGGCCTCCACAGAGAAAGTTGATAACCCTGATAGAAGGCCACTGGAGTTGACCGTTAGGCATCGGGCAGATGCTAGCATGCCAGGGACTTGCTGATTGATGAGAAGCTTTTTTGGGCTTCTGGAACCAAGTATGGGAGGAGAGAAGTTGATGGCATAAAGTGCCAAAGGAGACAAGAAAGGACAGGATTAGCTTTGACAAGGATGTGCGGCAGTTGTAACTCCGACAGCAGCACAGGAATTTTCCAACAGAGGGGAAAGAATTTGAGGAAGCTCCCATCAGATGAGGGCAAGACCCAGAAGGATGACAGGAGACAGTGTGGAGAGGAAAACTCTGAGCCTTATGCGATGGCCACTGAGGAAACTGAGAAATGTTCCAGATGTTAAGAGCCTGAAAGGATGCCACGGCGAGTGGCATGGACTTCAGAGGAGGAGAGAGTGACAACTTGGAGTATCCAGTCTGTGCCTAGCCCTTGCCATGGGTCCCTGAAACAGAGGTGTGGGAGAAGGGGCAGTGATCAGTAAAGTCACTTGGAGAAAAGGGCCAAGACTAGCCAAGGTACTCAGGATTGAATGCATATGAAGAGCTGCTGTTTCCAGCAGAGAGGGCCTGGGCCTGCGGAAAGTAAGCTGGAATCAGGTAGCGATCAAAGCAGGAAGAGGGGAGGCAGTGGTGACATGTGTAATCATCTTGCTTCACCTATGTTTGGCACCTTGCAATTTGCAAAGTGTTTTTCCATATATTATCTAATTTAATGCCTAAAATCACCTTGGGAGATTGATAGGCCTTTTCTAAAGTTGACAAAATGGAGGCACTTAAGTGTGATGTGTTGAATATCCTCTATGAGCTGGATAAAACCGATGGCTTGGGACTTTACCTCTAGTGTTGTTCCTGCTACCCTAAGAGCAGGCACCAAGAGGCTGAAAGGCAGGCGGATGGCAGGTGGCACACAATGGCAGCAGTGAGGGCGGAGTGTCCAAAAGGCAGAATCACAGACTCCGTCCGTAGCAGAGGGGGCAAACCGGCAGTCCTGGTAGGGAGGTGGGGCCAGCAGTTCACAGCTGTGTTTTATTTGGCCAGCACAGGTTTTTGGGGTTGCTTTTGGCCTTTTGTTTTATTTTCATTGAATTCAATTGCCCAGGGCAGGGCGTGTTCTCTCCAGTTTGCCACAGGCCCCACCATTCCTCAGTAATTACACCCAGCCCCATCTCCCGCTGCTCTTGTGTTTACAACCCCTCACCTGCAGGGTCCTCCTCCTGCTCCACTCTTCACCAAGGTTTCTGTTGTTCCTGATTTATTCTTTCTGGAGTATAACTTTGGAACTATAATCTTTAAATTCACTGAAAATGATTTTACTCTTCTTCCAAGCTAGGTCATTAACCATTACTGGTTAGAAAAATGTTTAAAATTATGACAAATGGATGATAGAATATAAATGAAACATTTTTTAAAGTGCTTGTGATACTAATTCTTTATGAATGTTGACTACTCAATCTAAATTGATGTCTTATCCTTTTACATCTTTTTACATATTCACTCAGCCCATAATAGATTCTGATATCATTTTGAAGCTACTTGAATTAATTTATTAGCCCCCAAGTAGCTCAGTAGTTTGAATTCTGATTTTTTTCAATGCAGAAAAAGCAAAATGAAAAGGTAGGAAAACATAGGTAAAGCATTTTATGAACCATAAAAACTGCAGGCTTTAGTAAGCTTGTTTGGCTAATCTGTGATAGAACACATGAAAATTTTTCATCTCAGGAATGTCAGATGCACACCTGATGTCCAGTGTATCAAAGTTTTTCGGGACGGACATCAGAGGCTCTCATGTTCTTGAGGAAAGCAGACAGACTTCCACCCCAGTTGCCTCTTTGCTCTTCTCCAGATTTTGGATGATTTCCAGCAGCTCTGCTGCATTTAATAAGTAAATTCAGAAACTCTGGGCAGAACTCCAAAATTTGAGGTTTTGCTTAAGTTCTCTTTATTTGTGGGTTTGTTTCAACTTCTAAAAAATCTGGCTGGGAAACTGGTACGCTATATTTCAGTTACAGCAATAATATATAAGTAATACTGTTTGACAAGTTGTTATAATTTTTAGAATTTTTGATCTACAACTATCAGAAATGTAAATTTGATTAATCTTAGATGTACCAAATGGTATTGAAATATAATAGTGAAACATTTATTCTACCACTAGTCAACTTTTCATGTATGGGGTGATGTCCATATAAGTATCTATAATGAAAAACTAAACATTTACTTTGTACAGTTTTATAACTTATATGCTAATCTGTGGGTGGGAAGTGTAAGATATTTGCAAACTTTTCCTGTCTTTTAGAAAGTTTTAACATTAAAATTTTGGTAGAAATTGGATTTATGATTTTACTATTAACATTCTGGTCATTACTGTTCTTTATGTTTTTTTACTTTTAAAATAAAGTTTTATTTTAAGGAGAAAAAATACTATTTGTTATATAATGGATAGCATTTAACATTTAATGTGAATGTCAAATATTTTAAACCATAATATTGTGGCAGCCTCAGGAATTTGTGCAGTTACTATTAGGGATTTACTTTTCCCCTCACAAAAATAGACTTAAATAAATGACAAATCAAACTTTCAACAATTAAACTCAAGAAGATTATTAACATAATAGTAGAAGTTAATTTGCAAGATAATCCATCTTTTTATAGGATAACAGAGTTTATTTGGAAACAGCAGTATGCTTGGCTTCCAGGGTTGCACACAATACTCAGAACCATCTCAAAGTGCTGATGACCAAAGTAAATAATTATTTATACCAGTTATGGGAAATTTGAAAATATAATTGGTAATTAAGAAGTGAAAGTAAGAGCAGTTTCAAAATCAGAATGTTAATATCCCAAGATGAATTTTTGTTAGGTCTTTATCTCCTAAAAATAAAATTCTAAGTGATTTTCTTATTCAGTGTTAAGGCATAAACATAACTATTGGCTATAGTGGGAAAAAAAAATGCTTAAATTCTGTCCTACACCTGGACTTCATTTCTTAATAAAGTACTTTCACAAATGTCCTGGGACCTGCTTCTCAGTGGGTCACAGAAGCACTTGATAAGCTTACAAGTCCTGAATTTCAAAGTATTCTTTTTTTAAGTGAATTTTTAAAAAAACATACAAAAGCTGGCCACCACATAAAAGGAAAGAAGAAAATATTATCCTTAGCTTTCTACCTTATCAAAGATACAGATGAACATGGTTCATTCTCTTTGAAAGTTTTAAATTTTGCCTTGCGGGCAGAGCCACTGTTGGTGTTCCCTCCTCACACACATAAACCAGTATACATGAATCCTAACTTGCCAATACCTCAGAGATAAGAAAATATATTTTAATGTACAGACGCTTTAGATGAGGTTGTACTGGGAGGTCACCTGCCTTAGTGGTCATGCGATCCTGGTGCAAGGTGGATAGAAAGTGCTTCTTTGTAAGCAGCATCCTCCACTTCGTAGATGGCCAGTTCCCCCGAATGTCTTTAATATTTGAACTTGAGAATGAAGATGTTGATTTCTAATTCTAGCCCCAGCCTAGATTGTCTGTGGCTCTTCAGTTATCCTGGAAAATCAAAATATATTTTCCTATCTCTGAGGTATTGGCAAGTTAGGATTCATAAACACTTGGATGACCAGCCACAAGGCAATGTGGCATTGTGGTTAAGAGAAAGGCTTTGGAAACAGACAGACCTAAGTTGATACCACCCCTTCTCTGCCTTTTTTTATTGTGTCCATGGGCAAGTGATTCAGCCTACAGTGTTCAGTTTCCTCATCTGTAAAATGAGAATGATATAATAGTTATGTCCTAATATTGTTGTCAGGGTTAAGTGAACTAGTCTGTGCGAAGTGTATAAGACATATCTGATAAATAGTTGTTGTTCTTTGTGTATGTATGTGTACAAGTATTTGCCAGTAGACAACTGCCATATTTATTCATAAATGCAGTTGAGATTTAGTGTCTAACCTCAAAATCAGTATATGGCCTTACCTGCTAAGAAGCTAAAGTTGTTTTCCATCCTTGAAATTTACATGTCTGTTTTCCTTAACACAGTTCCAAAGGATGGCCTCAAAAGCCAGGCTGCATTTGAAGAAATGAGGACAAATTACATCAAAGAACTAAGGAAGATGGTAACTAAGTGTCCCAACAATTCTGGGCAGAGCTGGCAGAGGTTCTACCAACTGACCAAGCTGCTGGACTCTATGCATGACGTGAGTAGAGCCCCTCCTTGGTTCCTAAGTGAAGGATCAGCAACCACATACATGCTGCTGACCAAAGGAAAGAGAGACTGAGAGTTTTCAGGGTGTCATGCTAGACCCCTGTTGACTCCATTAAGGATGTCACCATGTCCAAGGGGCTGAAGAAGAGACCCAGAGCCAAGGAATGAAACATAGGGTTTATTGGGTACTTACGTAAAGGATGGGCTAAGAGTAGTGCAAGAAAACCACTCCCATTTATAAAAAGCATTCAGGTTATATAGCATTTCCGCCTAGCAACCTCCATTTAACCCATGACAAAGGGCCTCGATCCCCTGGACAACCTACATTCCAAAGAATGGGCCAGGGATTCAGATGTCCTCTATAGATTAGGAGTGAATCTCCAGGTTGGCCACTCCCAGATTCCTTAGCTTAGAACTCTGAACACATATTCTTCTTAAACCATAGGGTCATTCTCAGGGTATGCTTGAGTTATTGCTGTCAGGTGGCATCTGCCATACACAGGGCTTTGGGAAGAATCAGGGTAAATCATCTGTTGGAAAGCAGCAAGAGTTAAAAACTGATTAAGTTTAAAAAAAAAATTTTTTTTTTCAAATAACCTTTGGAACAAACCTCATTGACAGCAGAGAGTATTCCCTGGACCAGGGAAGGCCCTCAGATTTGCCACAGGTGTCAGATTGAGTTTCACATTTTTGCTCGCAATTTAGGAAATGTTTGGTTAATAAAAATGTTTGCTTTAACATTGCATAAATAGTGTCCATCTTCTACAACTGTTAATCTAATAACCCAATCTTTCAAAAACATTATTAGTGGTTCAGGGCCAGCTTGGATCATCTCAATCTTTGCCAACTTTTGAATCTTATGTTCATTATTCTTCATAGGAGTCACCTTTCTTGTGTCAATACAGAAAGGAGATTCTAAACTTGTTTCTAATTTAATCAATTATAGATATAGCCGAGGTGGTTTTAGCAGTTTCTACAAAATTTTGATTTGGATAACTTGCTTTGTATGTCATTTAAAATATGCTTCTTGTTTCATTTTGCAAGCAGCTTCTCCAGTTCTGGCTCATAGAATGTTGTACGCAGTCATGCTAATTTAGTTCTTCATATTTGTGAAGTTTCCATACTTTCTTTTGGAGAATTTATTGCCTAAGTTCAGCCTGTAAGATCTGAGTAGTAAACTCTTTTAAAAATATTTTTCTATTAAGGAAAATGTTGACAGGCTTGATGACCAGTATTATAATGGTGTTATTATGGAAATAATGGTCCATCTTTTAGAAATTCCATTATGACAGCAGAATGTTATCCCTCTGTGGCAACTAATGGCATAAGGTTGATTGATAAAAGAATGCCACTTTCCAGTGTTTTACACTGAGACCCTGTGCATATCATTTACCTCTGCTTTCTCTGAACTTTTCATATGACAAAAGTCAAATTCCCACAAGGCGAACTCAGTAATAAATAGTTTTGCTAATTGTCAGTGGCTTAAAGAGTGTGACTTAGTGGAAAATCTTAGAAATAAGAGATGATGGCAAGCAAGGCTTTGGGTAACACAGCAAATTATGCTCTTCTTGACTCACACAAAAGGAAATGCAGGAAACTGGAGCAAAGTCTTCCCACTCATTTGATGCTGAAACCACAGATCATCTACATGAGAACACATAGCAGATTTACTTTCGTCTGTTAATTTCGTTGAAAGGCCCTCTGAGTAGAGAATAGAATGGGGGTTTTGTGGTTCTTTCTTAAATTCTCTTATTTGTACAGTTAGGCACAAGTGCAATATCAAAATTCGTGTGATTATAGATGAAACATTCGGAAACAATTTCCATGTAATGAGGCTGACAACAGAAGTTAAACTTGGTTTTTCAAAAGCCCTTCAGAATTGACTTTCCTTAAGCAGCATAGCACGATGGAAACACTGAGGCCTCACCTAGTGGTCCATGGGTCAAAACCTCATTTGCTAGGTTTTTTTTTCTCTCTCTCTCTTTTTTTTTTTTTCCACCAGCACAGTGCTTGGCATAGATAGGAACTCAATGAATAGTTTTTTGAATGGCTGTATCATAAATGCTGTTTTATGCAAAGTTTCCCAAAGTAAATTAGTGTCCTTCGGGGTTTCTTAATTGAGGTAGAACTGATGCAAAATAAACTGAACAAATTTAAAGTTCACAGTTTTATAAGTTTTGACTTCTATACACACCTGTGAAATTATCACCACAATCAAGATAGTGAATGTATCTATCACCCCAAAAGTTTTCTCCAGCCTTCCTTTAATCTTTCCACCTACCCTTCTTCTCCTCAATTACTTTCTATATTGCTTCTGTTAATAGAGATTAGTTTGCATTTTCTAGTGTTACATATAAATGTAACAATGCAGTATGTAGACTTTTTTGGTCTGGCTTCCTTCACTTAGCATAGTTATGTTGAGATTCACTCATTCCATTTAATATCTAAATAATTTGTCGTGTGTTTTTTGTTTTTTTTTTTATTGCTAGTTTCCCATTGTATGGATTTTCCCCCAATTAATTTGTGCAGTCACCTATTGATGGTTGTTTGGGTTGCTACCAGCTTGGAGACTACTACAAATAAAGCCATACTGAGCCTTTATGTACAGGTCTTTGTATGGACATATACTTTCTCCTTTCTTGGATGAATGCCTTGTAGTGGAATACCTGGGTAATGTGGCAGGTATATTTTCATATTTTAAGAAACTGCCAAACGGTTTTCCAAAATGGTTGAACAATTTACTATTTCCAAGAGAAGCATGTGAGGTTCACATTGCTCCACACCGTTGCCGACTCTTGGTGTGGTTAGTCGGTTTACTTTCAGCCATTCTAATAGCTGCACAGTGGTATCTTACTGTGGTTTGAACTTGGTTTCCCTGAAGATTGATGATGGTGAACATCTTTTCATGTGCTCATTTATCTTTATGTCTTCTTTGGTGAAGTGTCTGTTCAACTCTTTGGCTTATTTTTCATAACTGGATAATTTGTTTTCTGATTGCTGGGTTTTGAGAGTCTTTATATTTTCTAGATGCAAATCCAGATATCTGACTGTAAGTATTTTCTCCCAGTGCGGCTGATCTTTTCATTCTCTTAGCAATGTCTTTTGAAGAGCAGGAGTTTGTAATTTTAACTAAGTCCTGTTGATGATTGTTTTCTGTATGGGTCACGCTTTCAGGGCTGTATCTGAGAAGCCCTAGTGTAAGCCAGTGTCACAGAGCTTTACTCTGTATTTCCTTCTAGCATCACTGTCCTCCACTGCTAGCCTGTGTCTTGGAAATCATTTTTTCATGGTCTTTATTTTGAGTACCTTTGGTTGTTTCAAATGGAAGGGTAATATCAATTCACCTCACTCCACCTTGGCTGGAAGAAGAATACCACTTTTTCAGAATCATTGGAATCATTTTAATTCTAAAAGCTTTATTTTGAAATATCAAAAATGTTTGATCTTAAAGGTGGCCTGACAGAAGCATGTTGAATACTCTATTTATATTCCTTTTCCAGACAGAACATTGAAAAGTGCATTGTAAGTCTAGAGGGACCTTTCTAACATTCACACTTACTCAGACTTGAGACTGCCTACAGCTTTTTCATTAGAGTAAATTAGTGAATCAACAGTTGTGGAATTTTCTCTGCACTGGCTCTATACTCAGAGGCTAGTTCTGATCATCGCCTTGTGAAAAAAAGAGCATTTGTTTCTAAAGGTCACACACATAAGAACCTTTGACTGTAGATCAAAGTTCTGCTTAAACCATGTGTGTAGTATGCCAGCTCTCAGCATACATCCACACCGGTCTCAGGACACACGTGGATTTCTTCCACATAGTACACATACGTGCTGGAAGAATGGTCCCAAGGTGGGTGAAAGGCACATTCTCTGAAAGAACAGGTTGATAGTTGAGTGTTTGAATCGGTTAACAACTTTAATGAATCATAAGCCCTCTGAACTTCAATCTTTCCCCCCAAAAAAATTCAAACAAAGCGGCTGTGGTAAGGATACTAGGAGTAGATGTACTTTTGCATTGTAAATGTTTAGGTGTCATATGTAAAGCATATAGAATCCTTACTCTACTAGAAAGAAAGAATTGACAATAATATTTTTTTTAGTTCTTACTAAGAATAGCAATTTCCTATGAGTGAAAGAAGCTTATTTCTAATGAATTTATTGCTAACTTCTATTCATTCTTAGAGAGATCAAGAACTATTTATGTTATGGTCATTGTGTAGAACAGTAAGTAACAAAGATGGTATTAATAGTACCTCTTGAGGCAAAAATTGCCCTTTTCCTATTAAACATATGTTGCAATTTTATGTCAGTATACACACTTAGTAAAAATGTGCCTCCTGCCTAGCAGTATAGACAGTACTGCAGGGATACACAATATGATACCAACCCAACCCCTGATAAATAGTGTTCATAGTATGCCAGCCCTCAGGACACATGCACACAACTCTCAGAACATACATGGATTTCTTCCACATGGTACACATATGTGTTGGTAGAATTAGGTAAGCTTAGAGTTTACAGAGGCAACTGGAGCATAATGCAAGGTAGAAAGTAATCAGGTGTTCAAACGAGTTCCCTGGATGGTGGGACCCCTGAGAGCATGTATGTTTATGTATTCATCTGTTGGTGAGCCCTTGCCACATTCCCAGGACCAGTGGGGCCAATGCAAACAGAAAGTCTGTCCTTAGTGATCGATAGAGGACGATGTTCATCTCATTCAGCAAATGCTTGGGTGTCTAAAAGTGCCAGGCAGTGTCATAGGAGGGAGACACCCCCAGACAGAGCAGCCAGACAGCACCTGGAGGTCACAGGACAGCGTACTGGGACCTCCGAGGAGGTGGAGTTGTGGGCTCACTGACACTTATTCTACATTGGAACCAAGCCTTGTGAAGAAAGCAGAGGAGCTGTGCTGGGCAGGGGTCATGGAAAACTTCCAAGGGAGCGTCAGAGGATCCTTAATTAATGGAAGAAGAAACAGTCCCAGAGAGTGATTTCTTAAGTTCCTAGATAGCTGGTGGCAGCCAGAACTTCCTTGACTCACTGCTGAGTGCTCCGGATCCGGACGCTGCCATTATGATAGAAAGCACTTGTGGCTGATAGCAGCTGCTCGTTTTTTTGTTTATTTATTTATTTATTTATTTATTTATTTATTTATTTATTTTTTGAGACGGAGTCTCGCTCTATCGCCCAGGCTGGAGTGCAGTGGCCGGATCTCAGCTCACTGCAAGCTCCGCCTCCCGGGTTTACGCCATTCTCCTGCCTCAGCCTCCCGAGTAGCTGGGACTACAGGCGCCCGCCACCTCGCCCGGCTAGTTTTTTTTTTTTTTTGTATTTTTTAGTAGAGACGGGGTTTCTCGGTGTTAGCCAGGATGGTCTCGATCTCCTGACCTCGTGATCCACCCGTCTCGGCCTCCCAAAGTGCTGGGATTACAGGCTTGAGCCACCGCGCCCGGCCACAGCTGCTCGTTTTTAAGCTGGGCTGGATTTCAGAGATCAGAAAACCATCATCTAGGAATGTTAGGGACAGCTGCGCCGCCCTCCGGTGCTCCAGATTTGTTTGCGTCTTCCCTGGCATGTTCTGGAATTCATTGGTTATGTGAGGTGCAGGGTTACATCTTGAAGGCAGTCAACCTTGTTTTTATTAAAACATCGTGTGTGTAGCAGATCCCAAAACAAAATGTTAGTTGACCTCAACATGAGCTGAGCAAGCCTTGGCTTGGAGGCGTTTGCTTCTGTGCATGACCATTAGACCTGGATGAGAACCTACCCCTGGGCTGGGTAGGGGTCAGTGTGTCACTGAGATGCTCTTCTCTGCATGACAGAAGGAAGGCCTCTGAGGATCCCACTGCTGAATAGCTGCTTTCCATGTCTCCAGGGGCCATGCTAGAAGCTGACATGGCTCTTCTCTAGCCAGGCTCTGGGACCCATGGCTTCCCTGCTTCTAGAGGGGCAAGGTGGGTGGTGTGAGGAACAGAAATCTGGTGGTGCAGAAAATACTACATGTACACACTGGGGAGATGTCATTCTTTAGGTGAAAAGGGCGTTAAGTATCATTGACATGGCTGGGCGCAGTGGCTCCCACGTGTAATCCCAGTACCTTGGGAAGTGGAGGTGGAGGTGGGCACATCACTTGAGGTGAGGAGTTAGAGACCAGCCCAGCCAGCATGGTGAAACCCCATCTCTACTAAAAATACAAAATTAGCTGGGTGCAGTAATGCGGGCCTGTAGTACCAGCTACTTCGGAGGCTGAGGTGAGAAGATTGCTTGAGCCCGGGAGGCAGAGGCTGCAGTGAGACAAGATTGCACCCCAGCACTCCAGCCTGGATCACAGAGCACTACCTGTCTCAAATAGAAAAGCAAAAAAATTGTCAGTGAGTCAAAATATCTCACCAAATGAGATATTGCTACAAGCAGCAGAGACTGTTCACAAATTATTATTATTTTTAATTTTTATTTTACTTTAAGTTCTGGGATACATGTGCAGAATGTGCTGATTTGTTATGTAGGTATACATGTGCCATGGTGACCTGCTGCACCTATCAACCTGTCATCTAGGTTTTGTTTTTTTGTTTTTTTTGTTTTTTTTTTTTTGAGTTCTAGGGTACATGTGAACAACGTGCAGGTTTGTTACATATGTATACATGTGCCATGTTGGTGTGCTGCACGCATGAACTCATCATTTACATTAGGTATATCTTCTAACGCTATCCCTCCCCCCACCCCTCCCCACAATAGGCCCCGGTGTGTGATGTTCCCCTTCCTGTGTCCAAGTGATCTCATTGTTCAATTCCCACCTATGAGTGAGAACATGCGGTGTTTGGTTTTCTGTTCTTGCGATAGTTTGCTGAGAATGATGGTTTCCAGCTGCATGCATGTCCCTACAAAGGACACGAACTCATCCTTTTTTATGGCTGCATAGTATTCCATGGTGTATATATGCCACATTTTCTTAATCCAGTCTGTCACTGATGGACATTTGGGTTGATTCCAAGTCTTTGCTATTGTGAATAGTGCTGCAGTAAACATACGTGTGCATGTGTCTTTATAGCAGCATGACTTTGGGTATATCCCCAGTAATGGGATGGTTGGGTCAAGTGGTATTTCTAGTTCTAGATCCTTGGGAAATTGCCACACTGTTTTCCCCAATGGTTGAACTAGTTTACAGTCCCACCAACAGTGTAAAAGTGTCCCTATTTCTCCACATCCTCTCCAACACCTGCTGTTTCTTGATTTTTTAATGATTGCCATTCTAACTAGTGTGAGATGGTATCTCATTGTGGTTTTGATTTGCATTTCTCTGATGGCCAGTGATGATGAGCATTTTATCATGTGTCTGTTGGCTGTATGAATGTCTTCTTTTGAAAAGTGTCTGTTCATATCCTTTGCCCACTTTTTGATGGGGTTGTTTTTTTCTTGTAAATTTGATTGAGTTCTTTATAGGTTCTGGATATTAGCCCTTTGTCAGATGAGTAGATTGCAAAAATTTTCTCCCATTCTGTAGGTTGCCTGTTCACTCTGATGGTCCTTTCTTTTGCTGTGCAGAAGCTCCTTAGTTTAATTTGATCCCATTTGTCAATTTTGGCTTTTGTTGCCGTTGCTTTTGGTGTTTTAGACATGAAGTCCTTGCCCATGCCTATGTCCTGAATGGTATTACCTAGGTTTTTTTCTAGGCTTTTTATGATTTTAGGTCTAACATTTAAGTCTCTAATCCATCTTGAATTAATTTTCATATAAGGAGTAAGGAAAAGATCCAGTTTCAGCTTTCTACTTATGGCTAGCCAATTTTCCCAGCACCATTTATTAAATAGGGAATCCTTTCCCCATTTCTTGTTTTTGTCAGGTTTGTCAAAGATCAGATGGCTGTAGATGTGTGGTATTATTTCTGAGGGCTCTGTTCTGTTCCATTGGTCTATATCTCTGTTTTGGTACCAGTGCCATGCTGTTTTGGTTACTGTAGCCTTGTAGTATAGTTTGAAGTCAGGTAGCATGATGCCTCCAGCTTTGTTCTTTTGGCTTAGGATTGTCTTGGCAATGCAGGGTCTTTTTTGGTTCCATATGAACTTTAAAGCAGTTTTTTCCAATTCTGTGAAGAAACTCATTGGTAGCTTAATGGGGGTGGCATTGAATCTATAAATGACCTTGGGCAGTATGGCCATTTTCACGATATTGATTCTTCCTATCCATGAGCATGGTATGTTCTTCCATTTGTTTGTGTCCTCTTTGATTTCACTGAGCAGTGGTGTCTAGTTCTCCTTGAAGAGGTCCTTTACATCCCTTGTAAGTTGGATTCCTAGGTATTTTATTCTCTTTGAAGCTATTGTGAATGGGAGTTCATTCATGATTTGGCTCTCTGCTTGTCTGTTACTGGTGTATAAGAATGCTTGTGATTTTTGCACATTGATTTATATCCTGAGACTTTGCTGAAGTTGCTTATCAGCTTAAGGAGATTTTGGGCTGAGACGATGGGGTTTTCTAAATATATAATCATGTCATCTGCAAACAGGGACAGTTTGACTTCTTCTTTTCCTAACTGAACAAAAATATGGAATGCTTCACGAATTTGCATGTCATCCTTGTGCAGGGGCCATGCTAATCTTCTCTGTATCATTCCAATTTTAGTATATGTGTTGCCAAAGCGAGCACCATCATCTAGGTTTTAGGCCCCACATGCATTAGGTGTCTGTCCTAATGCTCTCCCTCCCTTGTCCCTGACCTCCCAATAGGCCCCAGTTTGTGTTGTTCCCCTCCCTGTGTCCATGTGTTTTTATTGTTCACCTCCCTCTGATGAGTGAGAACATGTTGTTTGCTTTTCTGTTCCTGTATTAATTTGCTGAGAGTGATGGCTTCCAGCTTCATCCATGTCCCTGCAAAGGACATGAACTCATTCTTTTTTATGGTTGTGTAGTATTCCATGGTGTTTATGTGCCACATTTTCTTTACCTAGCCTATCAGTGATGGGCATTTGGATTGGTTCCAAGTCTTTGCTATCGTAAATAGTGCTACGTTTTCTGCATATGGCTAGCCAGTTTTCCCAGCACCATTTATTAAACAGGGAATCCTTTCCCAATTGCTTGTTTTTGTCAGGTTTGTCAAAGATCAGATGGTTGTAGATGTGGGGTGTTATTTCTAGGTTTCTGTTCTGTTGCATTGGTCTATATATCTGTTTTGGTGCCAGTACCATGCTGTTTTGGTTACCATAGCCTTGTCATGTAGTTTGAATTCAGGTAGCATGATGCCTCCAACTTTTTTCTTTTTGCTTTTTTCTTTTTGTCTTGGCTATATGGGCTCCTTTTTGGTTCAATATGAAATTTAAATTAGTTTTTTATAATTCTGTGAAGACAGTCAATGGTAGCTTAATGGGAATAACACTGAATCTATAAACTATTTTGGGGAGTATGGCTGTTTTCATGATATTGGCTCTTCCTATACATGAGCATGGAATGTTTTTCCATTTGTTTGTGTCCTCTCTTATTTCCTTGAGCAGTGGTTTGCAGTTCTCCTTGAAGATGTCCTTCACTTCCCTTGTAAGATGTATTCCTAGGTATTTTATTCTCTTTGTAGCAGTTGTGAATGGGAGTTCATTCATGATTTGGCCCTTTGCTTGCCTATTGTTGGTGTATGGGAATGCTTGTGATTTTTGCACATTGATTTTATATCCTGAGACTTTGCTGAAGTTGCTTATCAGCTTAAGGAGTTTTGGGGCTGAGATGATGGGGTTTTCTAAATATAGAACCATGTCATCTGCAAACAGCAACAATTTGACTTCCTCTCTTCCTATTTCAATACCCTTTATATCTTTCTCTTGCCAGAACTTCCAATACTATGTTGAATGGGAGTGGTGAGAGAGGGCATCCTTGTTTTGTGCCAGTTTTCAAAGGGAATGCTTCCAGCTTTTGCCCATTCAGTATGATATTGGCTATGGGTTTGTCATAAATAGCTCTTATTATTTTGAGATATGTTACATCAATACCTAGTTTATTGAGAGTTTTTAACATGAAGGGATGTTGAATTTTATCAAAGGCCTTTTCTGCATCTATTGAGATAATCATGTAGTTTTTGTCTTTGGTTCTGTTTATGTGATGGATTACATTTATTGATTTGTGTATGTTGAACCAGCCTTGCATCCCAGGGATGAAGCCAACTTGATCATGGTGAATAAGCTTTTTGATGTACTGCCAGTTTGCCAGTATTTTATTGAGGATTTTCACATCGATGTTCATCAGGGATATTGGCCTGAAGTTTTCTTTTTTTGTTGTGTCTCTACCAGGTTTTGGTATCAGGATGATGCTGGCCTCATAAAAATAAGTTAGGGAGGATTCCCCCTTTTTCTATTTTTTGTAATAGTTTCAGAAGGAATGGTACCAGCTCCTCTTTGTACCTCCGGTAGAATTCAGCTGTGAATCTATTTAGTTCTGGGCTTTTTTTTTGGTTGGTAGGCTATTAATTACTGCCTCAATTTCAGAACTAGTTATTGGTCTATTCAGGGATTCATTATAGTCTCGGGAAGGTATATGTCCGGGAATGTATCCATTTCTCCTAGATTTTCTAGTTTATTTGCATACAGGTGTTTATAGTATTCTCTGATGGTAGTTTGTATTTGTTTGGGATCAGTGATGATATCCCCTTTATTATTTTTTATTCACACATTATTTTGAGAGAGTCATAGTTCATATAATTAGTGGGTGCTTTTGCATCTCGCTGTGGTCTGGTAGTTTTCCTCAGGATCACACTAGAAGCGGCATACAGGGAGACACAAATCTACTTTAAGCATTTCTCACCTCATATAGAAGAATGGAAGCTGCACATTTGGCTGTGTTCACCATTTACTTGGGTAGCCCACTCACTTCATATTTTATTCTGTCTTACATCTTTCCACTCAGGCAAAATTTCTCCTCAGGAAATGTTCTGAGGCCAAAATAGGAGCCCGCCATGGAAATGAGACCACTGCGGACGACAGAAAGAGCGTGGCCTCTGGTGCTAGGTCACTCTTTCTTTCAGCCATCTTGGTGCTTTACTTCAATTTTTGGCTTTTGGTTTCTTCGACTGTAAGGCAGTAGTAATACCCATCTTGTAGGAAGTTTGGGGAAGTGAATGAAATAACACAGGAACCAAGACATCTACCGCATTAACAGGCACTGAACAAATGTTCACCCTTTCTTCCTGTTGCTCAGGTGACAATGAAATAAGGCTACTTGCTTCTATGTCTATAATAAAGTACCCAGAGCTGGTAGTACCATGAATGTGTGTGTAAGAGACATCGAGAGATTGAGATTCAAAGCCGCATTCTCTCTTCACCAAGCTAAACTATTTAATATAATTGTTAGCGGTGTTACGCTGCTTTCTTCTTTGACAAGGCCATGACTAAGAAAGGCTCTAAGTAAAGGAAGAATCATTTATTCCAGTCAGCTAACTAGTAGCAAAGCCTTCTCTTCCAAGACACCAAGGGAGAGGGGAGGACATAAATTATGGAAAAAAAAAAAAAAAAGTCACTGTTTTTGAAAAGGACGTCTTCATAGGTATAAAGATTTCAAATTAAATCAATAACTGATATGGGAGATCTTACTCATTGCCTAGTGGGTAATGGAACAATTGCTAAGGCCTTACAGTATCTCTATAACGATTACTAAGGGCTTACAGTGAGAGGTGGCAGAGCCAAGTTTGAAATCCTAAAGTAGATAAGAGCTGGCATTTACATTTACAAATTTCTTATTTCACGAGTATAGCCTAGTTCAGAATGCATTGTTGTGGCTGACTTGTGCCAATGGATGTTTATTTTCATATAAAGCATCTTTATTTTGTACAATTGGGAAAATGCATCAAATATAATTAAAAATGGGTGGTAAATAGGAAATGATAGGTGAAAATGTGATTTCAGTGTGAAGGAAAGCATGGCCTAGACGCCTTGAGGTGTGGTATAGGGAGGTCTGGACAAGCCAAGGACTGGTGTTTGTTACATGCCTGCAGCTGGGGCCATGGAGTCCAACTGAAATATGTAACTCTGCGTAGAGCTGGAAAGGGCATCCTTATGTGTTCCTTCTTCGGCCACCACATTCGTGGTTTAAGGGCAGCATCAGTCAGTGGCCATGGTTGCATCTCTCAAAGCTCCTCGAGAGTTTGGAATAGGTTCATATAGTGAGAGGCAGCTGAATTGCTCAGTGACTCTTCCTTCCAAACCTGTCGGACAGAGACTTTTCGTAACCAGAATACTACGTTAAAAAAGAGATTTTTCAGCGTCCAATTGGTCTTCACTCTGTGAAACGAGCCATCTCTGTCAGTTACCCTTCTAAACAGCCTCTATGGGTACGTGCAAAGGAAGGGCTACTGAGTGGCCCTGCTTCCCGGAGGGAGGGCCTGGCTTTTGGGCCATGAGCACAGGCACTGTGGATACAACAACCCTACAAGAGACCTGGGGCCTGTGTCCTCTGTGAGGACAGAGCTTGCAGTCTGATGGGGAATATAGACATGTAAACTGGATTGAAAACCCGGCATGAAAGGTACTGTGATACAGAGTGTCAGGACCATGCGTGGAGCATCTGGAAAGGGAAGTGGCAGGGTAGAGAAGGGGCCATGGCATGAGGCAAGGGAAATGACTGCTTAGCTGCGACTCAAAAGTCAAGTCGGGGTTTACCACATAGAGGGAAGCTACTCTAAGCCAAAGGAGTTATCTTCCAAGGGAGGGAGAAGCATTCTGATTTTGAGAAAGAGAGAATGTCCTTGTATCCAAGAAAGCCATGGGAGAAATGGAGAGAAAGAGGAGGGAGACAGTGATGGAATCCATAAGCCAGGTCAAGGAAGCTGTTGAGGCATTTTCACCACATGTGTACAGAATCTGGAGCTGATCTGTCCAATGCCATTTCCACCGCCATGTGGGGCTCTTTACATTTAAATTAAGTAAAATGGAAAAGGAGTTCCCCAGACACACTAGCCGCATTTCAAGTGCCCCACAGCCACATGTGGCTAGTCACCACCATTCTGTTGTAATGACAACAGAACCCTGTGCAGAGAGCTGTGCTGAATGGTGCTGTCTGAGAGATTCTAGAGGATCCAGGAGGGGCAGGAGGCAGCATCCCAGTAGGATGTTGGTGCTGTGGTTCAGGTGAGAGGTGGTAGAGCCAAGTTGGGGCAGGAGCACCAACAGAGGTTCAGGTGGTGGAATGATGACTCCTGGTGATGAATGGGATGGGGAGGTTGAGAGAGTAAAGAGCAAGTCAAAGAGGACTCCCCAGGATTGGAAGTAGATAGCTGGGCAGGGTGGTACCTGCACAGAGGATGGGGCTCAAGGCAAGGAGATCTGGGAGGGGGGATGAAGAGCTTGTTTTGGACATACAGGATTTGAAAGACCTTTAGGACATTCTGGAGGAAACAGCAGGTAAACAGTTCTGTGGATGAAGGTGAGGAAGGCAGCCTGCTGCTGCAGATGTGGGAGGCGGCAGCACGTGGGTGGTCGCTGAAGCTGGGAGTGGATGGAACTGCCCAGGTGTTGGTGCAGCTCGAGAAAAGGGCAGAACGGAAGAGGGTCCAAAGGAAACACTGTGGTCAAATGGGGAGGTGGCTGCAATAAGTCTGGGAAAGCGCTGCTGCTAAGGGAAGAAAAGGAGGTAGAATGGGGACATTCAGGACAAGCCAGAAAAGAGAGTGTGTGCCCCACTTTGCCAATGAGGGGCCTGAGGGGCAGAAGCTGCAGAAAGGTCAGTTAGCAAATGGCCTGAACAACTTTCAGTAGCCATAGCAACTGGGAGGTGGTTGTGAAGAATAGTGGATCGACTTAAGGCGCGATAATGCTCATGGGGTTTCCAGTATCTATATTAGAAGCCACAAAGCAAACAGGGACAGCAGTCCTTTTTTTTTTTTTTTAATATCAAGAGTGTTGTCCAGCAAAGCTCCGTAGTAAAATTGCCTTAATAAATAAAAGAGAATATGGCTGTTTCTGTTACCTGGTGGGATGTATGTAAGTGAGCAGTTCAAATGTGATTGAGAGAATATACAATGTCTTTGTGTTTGTATGTTTAAGCCTGGCTAAGAGATCCCATCAGCTTAACAAGACTATCTTTGTAAATAACCCTGAAACTCTATTCCAGACCATAGCTGACTTTATTATGTACTATATGCATGTATGTGTGTATATGCGAGGATGTGTGTATATCACACATGTGAAGAGTTCAGCATCAAAGGCAGCTATGAGGCTTCTGAGATGATCTTGTTTTTTAAGTCATGATTTAGTTCAGTGATGCAGGTCCTGAGCCCTTCCTCACCCATCACTTTAACATTACACCTTAATTATAGTGATGGTTCATTTCCACTTGCAGCCACAGAACTTCTGTCAACTTCAGTCTTTCGTGCTTGGTCATAGCTTTCTGTGGCTGACTTAATGCAAAACCTGGGTAATATACTTACCTCTTTCAAGAAGGTTAATGTCTTTTCAGTGGCTGGTTTTTAGACAATTCACAGTGCTTACCAACTGTTGTTCAACAACCAGGCAACATTCTAAGATGCAATTGTACTATGTTTTAGGGAAATGAGGAGGGGGAATGTCCATATAAGAGTTTATACTTTTTTATTATTTTATTTTTAATGGTGGTAAAATATACAAGCATAGAATTTACCATGTTAACCATTTTTCAGTGTCCAGTGTGGGTGTTAAGTACATTCACATTGTTGTGCAACCAATTTCCAGAGCTCTTTGTCTTGCAAAACTAAAGCTCCCCATTCCCCTCTTTCTGTCTCTGAATTCGACTACTGGGAGTAGCTCATATGAGTATTTGTCTTTTTGTGACGGGCTCATTTCACTTAGCATAGTGTCCTCCAAGTTCATCCATGTTGCAGCAGGTGTCAGAATTTCCTCCCTTTATAAGGCTGAATAATATTTCATTGTATGTATACACCACATTGTGTTTGCCTACTAATCTGTCAAGAGACATCTGGGTTGCCACCTTTTGGCTATTGTGAATAGCGCTGCTATGAACATGGATGTATAAATATCTCTGAAACTCTGCTTTCAGTTCTTTTGGGAATATTCCCAGAAATTGGATTGCTGGATCATATGATAATTCTACATTTATTTTTTTGAGGAAACACCGAACTTTTCCACAGCAGATACACCGTTTTTTATTGCTAACAACAGTGAACAAGGATTCTAATTTCTCCACATCCTTGTGAACACTTGTGATTTTCTGGGATTTCTTTTTAGTGCTCATCTTCATGGTTGTGAAGTGGTAACTCATTGTAGTTTTGATTTGCATTTCCCTGATTAGTGACGTTGAATACCTTTCCAGGCACTATTGGCCATTTGTAAGTCTTTGAAGAAATGTCTTTCAAGTCTTTGCCCAAGTTTTTAATCAATTTTTTTGTTTTTTTGTTACTGAGTTGTAGGAGTTCTTTATATATTCTGTATATTAACCCCTTTTCCAGTCTATGACTTGCAAATATTTTCTCCCATTCTCTGTTTTTGTTTGTTTTCACTTTGTTTTGGTGCCAAAATCATCTTTCTCTTATGAATTTATAATGACAACAGAAAAAAAATAGTTGTTTATTTTAATCCTTAACTGGCAAAAATTAAAAGCTGTGTTTGATCCCAGTTTATTTAAAGAAGGGGAAAAAGTATTTTTTTTATGATCACCAACTCCTTTTGCTTCATCACTAATTTTTCACAAATTACAAACCCATAGAACATGTGCCTATGTTCACAGCTAGTTTTGAAGACTTACAAGCAAGTAATTTTCTGTAAGAACACTGCAGAAAAACTAGGATCTTGCCTCATTATGGGAGGAAATCAGGCATTCCATTCCCACCTGACTGCGAGATTTGTGCTGCCACAGGGTGATCTTTCTGGAAAAAACACAAATTTTAGGAAGAAATAAATCACTGAAGGTCCTATAGGCTGTGCTTCTAGGAGATCACATCTAAATCACACCTGACACACAGGAGTCTTTTCCTGATCTGAAATATATCTAGGGGAGATTTTGGGAAACTATCTTATTGTCTAACACCTGTGTCAATAAATCCCCCACTCCTATGCAGCTCAAATCCCTCTTCTTACAATATAATAATAACTGTGTAATACCTGGGATTTACATAGTGTCTTTCTTTCTAAGTCCTGTGATTAAATCCTTCTAATGTTTCCATGAGGCGAGGATGAGTAAATATTACTATTTAAACTTAATCACCCTCCTGCCTTAATTCCTTTCTCTATAAAAAGAAAACAATAGTAATGCTTACTTGGATTATTTTTATCTTTTTTATAGAGAAAGGAATTAAGATGGGGTGATTAAATGCATTTTCAGGGGCTCATAAATGAGGCAGGAGGGAAAGAAGCACCTGAGGGAGCCATCAGGTGGCTCCTGTGGGCGGCAGCCCAGCCCTCCACCTACGTAGCTCCATTGCTGATAGGTTAGGTGTCACTCTGGGCTTATCCATAATGTGGGCATCTCCAGGGCCAAGTGTCATGGGGGTGTGGCCTTGCAGTCCCACTCTTGGCATAATATTCTGCTGCTCCCATCTTGAAATTCTTAGTAAACTTGGAACGAGGGTCCCCTTATGTTCATTTTGCACATGGCCCCACCAGTTACACAGCCCACAGCCTGGCCCAGGCATGATAGAATCTACTTAAGATTGTGTTTGTCAGAATTCAGCCTGAAGTAAGCTTGCAATGGGTAGAACACCTTGCAGGTGTGGCCAGGGAAGAAGATAGCAGAGATAGGAAAGACAAAAAGTTTGGGTGAAGCAGGACGTAAGAATTCAGGCAGACAAGAGACTCACTGATGTGCTCAAAAAGGAACTGTTAAACCCAGGGCCTCATTTGATACAAAAAGAAAATAGTGAAGGAATTCCATAAGGAGTGAGACTCTCTTGAGCAATAGAGAAATGTTATTGTCAGTGTCATTATAGAAAGAGGAGATAATTTTAAATGATTGACATTTAAAAGGCTAGGAAGATGCCAGTTGACCAATTAAGTGTATCAAGGTCATAGTTAAAGGGACTAGAAAGTATATGTGGGTTAAACTGCAGTCAATCCTCATCATTCTCAGATTTTGTATTTGCAACTTCACCTACTCACTAAAATGTATTTGTAACCTTAAAATCAATGCTCGGGGCACTTTTGCAGGCATTCCCAGATGTGCAGAGCAGTGAAAAATGCCTGCCACCAATGTGCATGTTCCTGGCAAGGTCAAACAAGCTGACTCTGCTCTCTTATTTCAGCTCTAATGCCATAAATACTCATCCTTTTTGAGGTCTACTGTATGCCATGGTTTTTTGCATTTTTTGTGCATTTTGTTGGTGATTCTGCTGTTGAGATGACCCCCAAGCACAGAGCCCCAGTACTGTCTATGTTCCTAAGAGCGAGAAAACTATGACGTGGCTTATGGAGAAAATATGTGTGTTGAAGAAGCATCCTTCAGGCCTGAGTTACAGTGCTGTTGGCCATGAGTTCAGTGTTAGGGAATTGGCAGTATACATTAAATAAGATGCCTTTAAACAGAAACACACATAAAACAAGGTTATATATTGTCATTTGTTGAAAAAGTTGTGACCAGCAACGTAACCGTAATAGGTTATTGTCTGATGCACACAGAAAGTCAATACACCAAGACACTGGATTTCAGCAGAGAGGTTTAATCAGAGTCACACCAAAAGAGGAAATGGGACAAACCTCAAACCCATCTCCCCAGGAGTTTGGGGCAAGGGTTTTTAAGGGCTTGGGAGTGGGCGGAAGTGTGGAGGTCATTGATCGGTCAAAGAGTACAAGGGGAAGTCGCTGAGCAAGGAGATGGAGAAGCCATATTCTCATGCTGATCCTGTTCCTCTGTAGGGGGGTCTTCAAACTGGTTGCTGGAATTCAGGATCTGAAAAACATCTTAAGCCAGGGGTGTCCAGTCTTTTGGCTTCCCTGGGCCACATTGGAAGAATTGTCTTGGGCTGCACATAAAATACACTAACACTAGTGATAGCTGATGAGCTTAAAAAAAAAAAAAAGCATCTCATATTTTAAGAAAGTTTATGAGTTTGTGTTGGACCGCATTCAAAGCCGTCCTGGGCGACATACAGCCCGTGGGCCATGGGTTGGACAGGCTTGTCTTAAGCGATCCTTAAACAAAAGCCTTTGATTCTAGTGTCAAGAAATCCTGTCTGTATGGTCAGTATCTAGTGCTATGTGACTTTTAGCAACTAGGAAGTGGGCCAAAGTGCAGCATGATTAATACTTAATTATATATTTCTGTCCAGACCTGGCATGCGATTCTTGTCAACCCTATGGGGGTAGCTTCAGCAGCTTGTGGGAACCTAACCCTGTATTTCCCCTAGGAGCAATTGTTCAGTATTTGTTAAATCAGTGTTCAGGTGACTTTGCAAGACATAGTTAGCTACCATGATATCAAGGATCAACTGTGAATTCCCCAGGAAATGTAGGCTCAAAGGGAAATGACTCCTGAAGGAACAGCCAAAAATGTGAGACCTGTGTGACGGAGGCTCTCTATGTGAATGACAAATTCTGGAAACTTTAAGTTGCATGATGTCTTCGGTTACCTAGCCCTTCGTCCACAAGGGCTAGGATTCTTTCTAAAGCGTTTCCTAAAGGCTGGAAGAATCTGTATGGTAACAGGAAAGCCAGATCCAAGTACCAGCATATCACTTAATTTGGAGACCTCTTCTCCCCCACATGTTAGTAGTTTTAAAAACTACCAAATACTAAATTAGATGAAGACATCGTATACTTGATTTATATACTTTAACAAACAAACAAAACCTGTTCCTTGAAAAGCTATTATTGACTCTGAGATGTCTTCCAATCCATGGGTCAGTAAACTTCTTCTGTAGTGGGCCACGTAGTAACTATTTTAGGCTCTGTGGGTCACGCAATCTTGGTTACAGCTACTCGGCTATGCCACTGTAGCATGACAGCGGTCACAGGATATATGTGAATGAATGAACGAGTGTGGCCGTGTTCTAAACAATTTCATAACATTTGAACATGTCACAAAATATTATTCTTTGGATTTTTTTTCAGTCATTTAAAAGTGTAAAAAACACAAACATGGAAAAAACTTTAAAGCATAAAGGCCAGATTTGACCTGCAACTGTTGTTTGCCAGACCGTCCCTATTTGCTTTCTGTGGCATCATAGAATCAAGGGAAGAAAACAGTCCTTATCTATTGCCTTGAGATACCTTGCTCTCACGTGTTCTTACCTAAGGCTGCCTCTGGCCTCTAGGGTCTGCCCCTTATTGCTTGATGTTCCTTTTTTGGGGAGATTGAAGTAAGGATTTAGCTGCCTAATCTAGATTAAACCTGATGTTGAAGTTGGTGACATATAAACACAAGTCAGATTTGTACTTTGCTCAGCATAGTGTACATTTGCAGGAAGGATCTAGGAAATATTGAAAACAAGATTAGGAAAAGTTCATACTTCTATATACAGTAACATGCCAATGCATTTCAAACACCACCCTTTCGTTACACTTCCTTTGTTCAGCAAGGTTCTAATTACCCCTTTAAGTTCTACTTTCTTTTCCATTGTGTCATTTTGCTTTGTGTTTTTCACATGTACAATACACCTTATTCTCAAGAAGGCAGAGCTGTGGTCTAGAATGAGGCTTTTAATACAAGGAAACTTAAGGTGGAAATTATATAAAATTAAACAAAAAAATTAGAAGGAAATGGAGCCCATCTTGCTTAGCACAGCATCCAAACAACATGTTTCGAGGATTTAATATTCACCCCTGACCAGTGACTAGTGTTGAATTTGTTATAAAAATGGGGATGAAGAACAAATTAAAACATAGTCTTGGTAACAATCAGATGCTAATGGCTGGGGGCCGGGATGAGTTTTCAGAAATGCCCTTGGTTTCTCATGAGACACTGTAGCACCTGCTCCACCCCTCCACCCTCCCATCCCAGCCAGCCCATTCTTGGACAGGCACTGGACAGACCCAGATTGCCTGAGCCTGCACCAGCCTAGACTCCGAAACCAGCCCTGGGAGGCTGCATGGGACAACCCTGTCTCTTGTCACTCCATCAGCGCCACTAAGCTTCCCACTAAGGTCCCCAAAGGCCTCCCACGTGCCTAGCATTTACTGCTGCACCGAGCGTGCTCACTGACAAACTTTTGGCCAAGAAGTGCCTTTTGGTCTCTTGGTCAGATCGAGGAGGGCTTGAGGACTCTCCAAAACTCACCCACTGAGAGAGCCTGCCAGGAACACTCAGCTGAGCGATGGCATCATGGAGCCTGGGTTTTCAGAAGGGAGCCCATCGTGAGTGGTAGCATAACCTTGTTAAGGTTGTATTTTCCTTAGGCATAGAAACAAATCAAATGCTGCTGAATTGGTAAGGGATGGACTTTTCATACCATGTCACATTCTGCTGAGATATTACCAGACAGGGAAGAAGCAGAGCCACAAGGTTCAGGGGCCCATCTGAGCACAAGTGGGCAGCCTCCCTTTCAGCCTGCACTGGGAGCACGTTGGGGGTTTAAAATCTGTTTTTTCAAAATTAATATTTATTGTGGAATATACATAGCTCACAGTCTACCATTTTATCCATTTTAAGTGTACAATTCAGTGGTATTAGGTCCGTTCACATAGTTGTGCAACCATCACCACCATCCATCCCAGAAACTACACCCCTTAAACACGAACTTCCTTTCGCCTACTCCTGGTAAGCGCTGTTCTGCTTTCTTTCTATGAATTTGGCCACTCTAGGTACCTCATATAAGTGGAATCATAAAGTATTTGTTCTTTTTATCTGGCTCATTTCACTTAGTTAATGTTTTTGAGGTTCCTGGTGCTGTAGCATGTATCAGAATTTCATTTCTTTTTGAGGCTGAATAATAGCTCTCTGTGTATGCCACATTTTGTTAATCCATGGATGGACACTTGAGCTGTTTTCACCTTTTGGAATTGTGAATAATGCTGCTGTGAACACATGTTGTATTTTTGGGGGTTTTTTTGGTTTTTTTTTTTTTTTTTGAGATGGAGTTTTGCTCTTGTTGCCCAGGCTGGAGTGCAGTGGCACAATCTCAGCTCACTGCAACCTCCGCCTCCCGGGTTCAAGTGATTCTCCTGCCTCAGCCTCCCGAGTAACTGGGATTACAGACATCCACTACCACGCCCGGCTAATTTTTTGTATTTTTAGTAGAGACTGTGTTTCACCATGTTGGCCAGGCTGGTCTCAGACTCCTGACCTCAGGTAATCCACCCTCCTCAGCCTCCCAAAGTGCTGGGATTTACAGGCATGAGCCCTGTGCCCAGCTGTGAACACTTATGTACAAATATCTATTTGAGCACTTGCTTTCAGTTCTTTTGGGTATATGCCTGAAGTGGAATGGTGTGTCATATGGTAATTCTCTGTTTAATCTCTTTAGGAACTGTCATACTGTCCTCCAAAGCACTGCACCATTATACATTTTCACCAGTGGCATACAAGGGTTCCAATTTCTCTATATCCTTGTCAACACTTGTTATTTTCCACTGTTGTCTGAACACTTCTTATTTCCCCCTTTTTTTGATAATAGCCATCCTAATGGGTGTGAAATGCTATCTCATTGCAGTTTTAGTTTTGATTTGCATTTCTCTAATGACTAGAACTGTCAAGCATCTCTTCTTGTGCTTATTGGGCATTTGTGTATCTTCTTTGGGGAAATGGCTTTAGCAAGTCCTTTATCAAGTTTTGATTCAGTTTGCTTTTTTGTTGTTGAGTTGTAGTTGTTCTTTATATATTCTGAATATTAACCCCATGCCTGACATATGATTGAAAATATCTTCTCCCATTCTTTGGGTTGCCTTTTAACTCTCTTGCTGGTGACCTTGGATGCACAGTTTTTAATTTTCATGTACTCATTTATCTTTTTTCTTTCATTGCCTATGTTTTTGGTGCCATATCCAAGATCAACACTGTTTTGTTTCAGATGAAGGCCAAACTTCTTATATAATCACTGCAGGTCACTTTCCAATATTTCGAAGGCTATTTCTGGAACACCTGGACTAAATAGTTGCCAGTCATTTGTGTCCAGTGAAATTACTAGCATTGGAGTATTTATAGTTGAGTCAATGTATCTTTTGCCCTAACCCCATCAATATCACTAAAATTTTGATGTTTGAAAATAAAATTTCCAATATCCCCTGCCCCAATGCTCATGTTAAACATTCTGGAGTCAGCAGATAACATATAAGAAATGAGCATGCTATTGAAATCATGTGGGACCTACTTTAGAGAGGCTGTATCATTCAGGCTTCATCACCACTTAAGTGATTGTGTAACCTCAGAACAGCAGCATTGGCCCCAGATGTGCAGCAAGAAGGAGACTCTCCCTGCACAGCCTTCTGAGAAGCCGTCATTTGCGGTGGGAGCAGGGAAAGTGGGGAGTGGCCGCTGGCCTGCCCCAGTGATGACTCGTGAGGTAGTAGGGAAAAGGCAGATCGAGCCCCAGGCCTCATCGTCGGAGCGAGCCAAGTGCCATCAGTCGCCCTGTGACCTTGCCAGGCTCTTCTTCCACCCTGACAGCTGTGGCCCATCAGGCTGGAAAAATCATGCTGGGCACCTGCTAAACTTCTGAGATCCCAGCAGATGTATTTTGTACAGAATGAAAAGTCAATGCACAAATCTTTCTCTGATTTCTAACAATGTAGGACTCTTATTGCTGATTATAATTAGGGTTCTTGCCTCTCCATTTAGCCTGGGATCTACCAGGAAAGGCTAGTGGGAATCAGCATTGAGACAGCAGGCCAGACCATCATTGCATTTGACTCATTGCAATGAAGTCACTCATGCTGACGATTGAAGGTAGAGCTTTGGGCTTGGTCGCTATGACTACCTTCCCTACTCTGACCCCAGGGCCTCTAACCACAGTGAACAGAGAATGGGGCTCCTAGTACCCCTGGCATGGCATGCGGATGGAGTCATGTTAAAACTCAGCATGCACAGGCTGAAGGAAACTGGAGTCCAGGGAAAGATGGAAAGGGGTTAGCTTCGTGTATTGAGTTTTGCAGTATTGGTGCCACAAAATGAAGATGCTCATTTAGGTTGCCCAGTTTTTGTTTTGGCTCAATGAATAAAACTATCAACAGCTACCCTAAAAAATACTGTTGAAATAAGTCATCCCCAAGCACTGGGAGTTTGGAATAAGTCAGAGAAACCCAGGAGCGAGAATCCGGGCAACAGTAGCTTGGAATCCCTTTAGCCTTCAGCCCACATCAGGGCTGCACAGCAGAAACAAGAAGGGGCCACTCCTGGGAGCCATGGGGAATAAGACAGGTGATTCCTCTGTCAGGGAGCTTGCAGGCTGCTGTTTAAGGAGCTGCACCATAAATAGGACAGGTTAAACTGATAAAGATGTGGCCAGCAGGATAAAAGAGGAAGTGGGGTCACCTGGCTCCAAAGCTAATGGTCAAGTAAATGAGAAAAATAAAGTATCATCTGTGAGGTGGAGGCCAGAAAGGATTCCTCCAGGCTAGGCTCCAGGAGGGCCTGCAGGGGAGAGGTGACTGCAGCGAAAGAACTGGGGAAGCAGCAGCAGCTGCTCACGAGCACGACATTTTCCAGAATTGATTCCACGCCAAGTGAATGTCTGAGGAAACTGTCGGGGCATCCCCGGAGAGCTGTGCACACAGTCATTCCGAAGTCATTTGTTTTGAAAGGTGGCCTTTGGGATGGTCTGGCTTCTCCCCATCATTCCAAAACGGACACATCCTGATGAACTGAACTCTCACTTGGTGGTTTCATACTTTGCAGTGGGAATAGTGGTTTGTATGCAAACTAGCAATGGTGCCCACTTAGAGATGCACAGCCTGGCTCCCACCCTGCCCAGCATCCCCTTCCAGAGTGTGAGTTCAGCCTGCCCTGCCTCTACCAACTCTGTACTGGGGACAGTGGCCTATTGTGCACTGAGGGGACTGGGTAGAGAACAGTGCTGATGATGTACAAGTGCCGTGTGTGCATTTGTATCCTCATCTCCTGGCTTTTTGAGGCTCAGGTAAGGGCCAAGTCTGCATATTCCTCAACGCATACCTGTGCACTACACCAGACTGGTACCCAGGAGATGACCACATGAATGTACAGCGTGATGTAACATGCTTTGCCGTAAGACAGTGGTGTGGCACAGGAACCAGTGTCCATTCTGGCTGGTCAGTATCCGTGCTGACCCAGATGTTTGATATGTCAATCTCACCCAGCTCTCCTGGTCTTGTCCCCACCTCCTTGAGATCTAACCACCTGCAGCTGCTAACTTCATGCACGTGGATTTTTCCAGTTGCGATGGGGCTGTGTACTGCGGCACCTCCCTACCTTCAACATCTGCTAAGGGCCGGGCATCTGTGGGTCCTGCCCTGAAGGCTCCCCTGGTCCACTGGCTGGAGCAGGCCATGGTTGGGGGAAGGCTGTGCAGGCCAGTGAGCACACGGGGCCCAGGACTTGCAGCTCGGACCAGCTTGGTTATCTTTCTCCTCGCCCAGTGACTGGGGGCCCCCGCTTCGATTCCCACAGATGTTCCCTGACATCAGCAACTGCAGTCATGGTTCAAGATTTAGGCCTGCAGAGGTTTTCCGCCTTGTCCCAGGCCAGGGTGCACCAGATGGGCTTCTACGGCTGCCAGCACTTCTGGTGGCTGCTGAGGCCTTCTGCACACCCAGCCCTGTGGGCATCCGAGCCACCCGAACAACACAGGCTGAGCCCTTCCCTGGTAGTGGTTGGTGGTGACACCTCCCCCATCCACCGGTGACGTCATGCTTACAGAGTCAAATGCCCAGCCTCCGGCTGCCAGGCCGATGCCACCTGCTGGCTGTGATGCCAGGCCCGGGTTCCGCACCAAGGACCCATCCCTCTGCAGCTGACCAAGGCATAAACAGAAGCCCTCATGACTGGGAATGAACTGCTTTCTCCGTCTGTGGAACACGGAACAGAGGTGGGTGGGAAATGCCAACCCCAGGTGAATATGCATTGTTATTGAGTAGTGTCTGGGACACTTGTCCCCAGCCAGCCTAGCCTGTGAGGAAAAACAGCCAAGCCCCTAGCCCCAGCCCCTCTCCATTCTGCCCTGTTTTCTCAGCATCTCCGGGGTGGTGCTCAATGCTATGGACATGTTTACGTGTTAGATAGGCACAGAGGCTCCGAGAGGGCCTGGGACCTCTCCCTGTTGGCAGGTTCACAGATGTGCCCGGGCTGCATGCTGAAACTTGTTCAAGGGTCGACTTATTCTGTTCCTTCTCTTATTACAAATGTGTCAGCGTTGCTGTCACCTGTGTACCAATATGAACCCTTCCATGGCCCTTCTGTGTAACTTTTTTGGGATGTCAGTCAGTAGGCTGGCAGGCTTCTTCGCTCTTCAGGAACTCCCTAGGTAACCCTGCCCTTGCTGGTCCCCCAATGGCCATGTGACCTTCAGGTCACATGCATCCAAGCCCATCCTTCCTGAGAGCCCCTCTGAACTGCACCTCCTCCCTTCCCTCCTCACACCGGCAGCACCTGCCTTTCTGTGTGTATTTCTGCTTAGTAGAAAAGAACACAGACGCCTTGAGAGAGAGATTTGTTCACTGCAGCTTCCCCAGTGCCTGGCACAGAGCAGGTGCTCGGTGAGTTAGCTGGATAGGTGGTGAGGATGAGTTGTAAATAAAGGACACTGGCCCTCCCCCAAACCTCTGTGGCCTGAGTAAAGGGAACCTTTATCCCCAGACATGAACAAGGCTCAATCCCAGAAATGTGAAAAGTGTGGCCACCAGACAGTCGTCCTTGTGGTGGTTGATACTGCCTAGAAACCAAGATGTCTACCCTCGGGTTAAAACTAAGGGAAAAAGTCCCCCTCACAGCCCTGCAGACACCCACATGGAAAGAGTCCATGGCACCCGGGTCCCGAGCGCTGCTGTGCATGTGCAGGACTCCACTAGCCTGATGGAAGCATCCCCACCCAGCGTTGGCACTGTTGACTCATGGTGGCACATCTGCAGCACCACACCCAGCGTGGCTGTAGCTTTGACAGTCACAGGCTGCCACATGAGAAAAATCAAAACAGAAATGGGATGGCATGTTTCTTAAATATTCCTGAAAAGGCAAAAAACAAGGTTCTCCCATCCCTCATTTTATAGAATGGGGACCCAAGGACCAAGTTCCACCAAAATGGCACAGAGCAGGTTTCACAAACTGTGTTCCATAGAGGAAAATGGTGTTTTATCGTGGAAGAAGTATGGGAAGGACAGAATCACAGCGCTCTTGCTCCAGCAGTACTTCTCCCCATCTTTAATAACTTGCTCCATGTCAGGTGGAGTTTGAAGCACTTTACCAGAGTCGCTCATTCATTCCTCTGAAACAACTCTGAGGCTCAGAGACTGTTCTTGTCCCCATGATACAGATGAGGAAACTGAGGCATAGCATGTGTGTGTGAAGATGGTGCTGTTTCCCAGCTTTCTGGGCCCAAACATCCTGCGGGTGCAGAGCACATTAAACCCCACAGTCCTTGGTAGCTGATTAGGAAAATACCACTCTGCAGACTGAGGGCAGTGACACAGGTACAAACGGAAGCATGACAATTTTTTCCCTGATGAGATTTTCTTGATTCCTGGTTTGTATTGGAAGCCTTTGCCAGTTATTTACTATCTGACTCAAAGCTTGCTAATTGATTTTAAAATCATCAGGGTAAGTTACAGATGCAAGTTCACCAGACTCATTATTCAACTATAGAGTTATTTTATGGCAGGTCACGTTCATATTGCCAGCTGTAATACACTTGGAAATAACCAAAAATCGTTTGTCCTATAATGGAATATAAACTACAGAAAAATTAGAGTGTATTTTTTCTGATTTGGAATTGCTATTCCTAATAAATGGAATAGCAGTGCTCTTGCTGTGCAGTGGTAATGCTGTGCTGCATTTATAATTATTATACTTTAAGTTCTGGGGTACACGTGCCATGGTAGTTTGTTGTACCCATCAACCCATCATCTACATTAGGTATTTCTCCTAATGCTGTCCCTCCTGTAGTCCCCCACCCCCCAACAGGCCCCAGTGTGTGATGTTCCCCTGCCTGTGTCCATGTGTTCTCATTGTTCAGCTCCCACTTTGAGTGAGAACATGCAGTGTTTGGTTTTCTGTTCCTGTGTTAGTTTGCTGAGAATGATAGTTTCCAGCTTCATCCATGTCCCTGCAAAGGACATGAACTCGTCCTTTTTATGGCAGCATAGTATTCCCTGGTGTATATGTGCCACATATTTTTTATCCAGTCTGTCACTGATGGGGATTTGGGTTGGTTCCAAGTCTATTTTGAACAGTGCCACAATAAACATACGTGTGCATGTGTCTTTATAGAATGATTTGTAATCCGTTGGGTATATACCCAGTAATGGGATTGCTAAGTCAAATGGTATTTCTGGTTCTAGATCCTTGAGGAATTACCACACTGTCTTCTACAATGGTTGAACTAGTTTGCACTCCCACAAAAAGTGTTCCTATTTCTCCATATCCTTTCCAGCATCTGTTGTTTCCTAACTTTTTAATGATCGCCATGATGATGAGGTGGTGGTATCTCATTGTGGTTTTGATTTGCATTTCTCTAATGACCAGTGATGATGAGCATTTTTTCAAATGTTTGTTGGCTGCATAAATGTTTTCTTTTGAGAAGTGTCTGTTCATATCCTTTGCCTACTTTTTGATGGGGTTTTTTTCTTGTAAATTTAAGTTCTTTGTAGATTCTGGATATTAGCCCTCTGTCAGATGGATAGATTGCAAAAATTTTCTCCCATTCTGTAGGTTGCCTGTTCACTCTGGTGATAGTTTCTTTTGCTGTGCAGAAGCTCTTTAGTTTAATTAGATCCCATTTGTCAATTTTGGCTGTTGCTGCCATCGCTTTTGGTGTTTTTATTTGCCCATGCCTATGTCCTGGATGATATTGGCTAGGTTTTCTTCTAGGGTTGTTATGGTTTTAGGTCTTATGTTTAACTCTTTAATCCATCTTGAGTGAATTTTTGTATAAGGTGTAAGGAAGAGGTCCAGTTTGTTTTCTGCATATGGCTAGCCAGTTTTCACAATACCATTTATTAAATAGAGAATCCTTTCCCCATTGTTTTATCAAGTTTGTCAAAGATCAGATGGTTGTAGATGTGTGGCATTATTTCTGAGGCCTCTTTCTGTTCCATTGGTCTATATATCTGTTTTGGTTATTTTATCCTTGTAGTATGAGCATGATGCCTCCAGCTTTGTTTTTTGCTTAGGTTTGTCCTGGCTATGTGGGCTTTTTTTTTTGGTTCCATATGAAATTTGAAGTAGTTTTTTTGTAATTCTGTGAAGAAAGTCAGTGGTAGCTGGTGGGGATAACATTGCATCTATAAATTGCTTTGGGCAGTATGGCCATTTTCATGATATTTGTTCCTATCCATTAGCATGGAATGTTTTTCCATTTGTTGTGTCATCTCTTATTTCCTTGAGACTTGACGTCCTTCACATCCCTTGTACGTTGTATTTCTATTTTATTCTGTTTGTAGCAGTTGTGAATGGGAGTTCACTCATGATTTGGCTGTTTGTCTATTATTTGTGTATAAGAATGCTTGTGACTTTTGCACATTGATTTTGTATCCTGAGACTTTGCTGAAGTTGCTTATCAGCTTAAGGAGATTTTGGGCTGAGATGATGGAGTTTTCTAAATATAATCATGTCATCTGCAAACAATTTTAATTCATCTCTTCCTATTTGAATACCCTTTATTTCTTTCTCTTGTCCGATTGCCCTTGCTAGAACTTCTAATACTATGTTGACTAGAAGTGGTGGGAGAGGGCATCCTTGTCTTGTGCCGGTTTTCGAAGGGAATGCTTCCAGTTTTTTTCCATTCAGTATGATATTGGCTGTGGGTTTGGCAGAAATAGCTATTATTTTGAGATATGTTCCATCAATACCTACTTAATTTTTTTGTCTGTTTTTTGAGACAGTCTCACTCAGTCACTCAGGCTGAATTGCAGTGGTGCAATCTTGGCTTACTGCAACCTCCACCTCCCGGGTAGCTGGGATTACAGGTGTATGCCACCATGCCTGGCTTTTTTTTTTTTTTTTTTTTTTTTTTTAAATAGAGACAGGGTTTCACCATTTTGGCCAGGCTGATCTCAAACTCCTGATCTCAAGTGATCCGCCCACCTCAGCCTCTCCAAGTGCTGGGATTATAGGCGTGAGCCACCGCACCCAGCTATTGAGAGTTTTTAGCATGAAGCCATGTTAAATTTTATCAAAGGCCTTTTCTGCATCTATTGAGATAATCATGTGGTTTTTATCATTGGTTCTGTTTATGTGATGGATTACGTTTATTGATTTGTGTATGTTGAACCAGCTTTGCTTCCCAGGGATGAAGCTGACTTGATCGTGGTGGATAAGCTTTTTAATGTGCTGCTGGATTCAGTTTGCCCATATTGAGGATTTTTGCATCGATGGTCATCAGGAATATTGGCCTGAAATTCTCATTTTGTATTGTGTCTCTGCCAGGTTTTGGTATCAGGATGGTGCTGGCCTCATAAAATGAGTTAGGGAGGAGTCTCTCTCTCTCTCTCTCTTTTTCTATTATTTGGAATAGTTTCAGAAGGAATGGTACCAGCTCCTCTTTGTACCTCTGGTAAAATCTGGCTGTGAATCCATCTGGTCCTGGAGTTTTTTTGGTTGATAGGTTATTAATTACTGCCTCAATTTCAGAACTTGTTTTTGGTCTATTCAGGCATTCGACTGCTTCCTGGTTTAGACTTGAGAGGGTGTGTGTCCAGAAAAATGTATCCATTTCTTCTAGATTTTCTAGTTTATTTGCATAGAGGTGTTTATAGTATTCTCTGATGTTAGTTTGTATTTCTGTGGGATCAGTGGTGATGCCCCTTTTATCATTTTTTTATTGCGTTTGATTCTTCTCTCTTCATTAGTCTAGCAGTCAATCTATTTTGATCTTTTCAAAAAAACACCTCCTGGATTGATTTTTTTGAAAGATTTTTTGTGTCTCTATCTCTTTCAGTTCTGCTCTGATCTTATTTATTGTCTTCTGCTAGCTTTTGAATGTGTTTGCTCTTGCTTCTGTAATTCTTTTAATTGTGATGCTAGGGTGTCAACTTTAGATCTTTCCTGCTTTCTCCTGTGGGCATTTAGTGCTATAGATTTGTCTAAACACTGCTTTAGCTGTGTCCCAGAGATCCTGGTACATTGTGTCTTTGCTCTCAGTGGTTTCAAAGAACTTATTTCTACCTTCATTTTGTTATTTACCCAAGAATCACTCAGGAGCAGATTGTTCAGTTTCCATGTGGTTGTGTGTTTTAAGTGAGTTTCTTAATCCTGAGTTCTAATTTGATTGAACTGTGGTCTGAGAGACTGTTATTATTTCCATTCTTTTGCATTTGCTAAGGAGTGTTTTACTTCCAATTATGTGGTCAATTTTAGAATACGTGCAGTGAGGTGCCAAGAAGAATGTATATTCTGTTGATTTGGGGTGGAGAGTTCTGTAGATGTCTATTAGGTCTGCTTGGTCCAGAGCTGAGTTCAAGTCCTGAATATCTTTAATTTTCTGTCTCATTAATCTGACAGTGGGGTGTTAAAGTCTCCCAATATTATTGTGCAGGAGTCTAAGTCTCTGTGTACATCTCTAAGAACTTGCTTTATGAATCTGGGTGCTCCTGTATTGGGTGCATATATATTCAGGATACTTAGCTCTTCTTGTTGCATTGATCCTTTTACTATTATGTAATGCCCTCTTTTGATCTTTGTTGGTTTAAAGTCTGTTTTATCAGACACTAGGATTGGAACTCCTGCTATTTTTGCTTTCCATTTGCTTGGTAAATATTCCTCCATCTCTTTGAGCCTATGTGTGTCTTTGCACATGAGATGAGTCTCCTGAATACAGCACACTGATGGGTCTTGACTCTTGATTGAATTTGCCAGACTATGTCTTTTAATTGGGGCATTTAGCCCGTTTACATTTAAGGGGCCATTGTTATGTGTGAATTTAATCCTGTCATTACAATGCTAGCTGGTTGTTTTGCCCATTAGTTGATGCAGTTTCTTCACAGAATCGATGGTCTTTACAATTTAGTATGTTTTTGCAGTAGCTGGTACTGGTTGTTCCTTTCCATGTCTATTGCTTCCTTCAGGAGCTCTTGTAAGGCAGGCCTGGTGGTGACAGAATCTCTCAGCATTTGCTTGTCTGTCAAGGATTTTATTTCTCCTTCACTTATGAAGCGTAGTTTGGCTGGATATGAAATTCTGGGTTGAAAATTCTTTTAAGAATGTTGACTATTGGCCCCGACTCTCTTCTGGCTTGTAGGGTTTCTGCAGAGATCCGCCGTTACTGCGATGGGCTTCCCTTTGTGGGTAACCCGACCTTTCTCTCTGGCTTCCTTTAATATTTTTTCCTTCATTTCAACCTTGGTGAATCTGAGAATTAAATGTCTTGGAGTTGCTCTTCTCGAGGAGTATCTTTGTGGCATTCTCTGTATTTCCTGAATTTGAAAGTTGGGCTGCCTTGCTAGGTTGGGGAAGTTCTCCTGGATAATATCCTGAAGAGTGTTTTCCAACTTGGTTCCATTCTCCCCATCACTTTCAGTTACACCAATCAAGCGTAGATTTGGTATTTCTTGGAGGCTTTGTTCGTTTCTTTTCACTCTAATCTTCTCTTCTTGCTTTATTCCTTTGAGTTGATCTTAAATCTCTGATATCCTTTCTTCTGCTTGATCAATTCAGCTATTGATACTTGTGAATGCTTCATGAAGTTCTTATGCTGTGTTTTTCAGCTCCATCAGGTCATTTATGTTCTTCTCTAAATTGGTTAGTTAACAATTCGTCTTTTTTCAAGGTTCTTAGCTTCCTTGCATTGGGTTAGAACATGCTCCTTTAGCTCAGAGGAGTTTGTTATTATCCACCTTCTGAAGCCTACTTCTGTCAATTTGTCGAACTTATTCTCCATCCATTTTTGTTCCCTTGCTGACGAGGAGTTGTGATCCTGTGTAGGAGAAGAGGCGTTCTGGTTTTTGGAATTTTCAGGCTTTTTTGTGCTGGTTTCTCCCCATCTTCGTGGATTTATCTACCTTTGGTCTTTGATGTTGGTGGCCTTCAGATGGGGTTTCTGTGTGGACATCCTTTTAGTTGATGATGATGCTCTTCCTTTGTTAGTTCTCCTTCTACCAGTCAGGCCCCTCTGCTATAGGTCTGCTGGAGTTTGCTGGAGGTCCACTCCAGACCCTGTGTATCACCAGCAGAGGCTGCAGAACAGCAAAGATTGCTGCCTATTCCTAACTCTGGAGGCTCTGTCCCAGAGGGGCACCCACCAGATGCCAAGTGAAGCTCTCCTGTATGAGGTGTCTCCTTGTCAGGAGGCACAGGGATCAGGGACCCACTTCAGGAGGCAGTCTGTCCCTTATCAGAACTCTAGTGCTGTGCTGGGAGAACCACTGCTCTCTTCAGAGCTAGCAGGCAGGAACATTTAAGTCTGCTGAAGCTGTGCCCACAGCCACCCCTTCCCCCAGGCGCTGTGTCCCAGGGAGATGGGGGTTTTATCTATAAGCCCCTGATTGGGGCTGCTGCCTTTTTTTCAGAGATGCCCTGTCCAGAGAGGAGGAATCTAGAGAGGTAGTCTGGCTACAGTGGCCTTGGGGAGCTGCAGTGTGCTCCACCCAGTTGAACTTCCCAGTGGCTTTGTTTACACTGTGAGGGGAAAACAGCCTACTCAAGCCTCAGTAATGGCGGATGCTCCTCTCCACACCAAGCTGGAGCATCCCAGGTCAATTTCAGACTGCTGTACTGGCAGCAAGAATTTCAAGCCAGTGGATCTCAGCTTGCTAGGCTCCGTGGTGGTGGGATCCGCTGAGCTAGACCATTTGGCTCCTTGGCTTCAGCCCTCTTTCCAGGGAAGTGAATGGTTCTATCTCACTGGTGTTCCAGGTGCCACTTGGGTATGAAAAAAACTCCTGCAGCTAGCTCGGTGTCTACCCTAACTGGCACCCAGTTTTGTGCTTGAAACCCAGGGCCCTGGTGGTATAGGCACCCAAGGGAATCTCCTGGTCTATGGGTTGCGAAGACCCTGGGAAAAGTATAGTATCTGGGCCAGAAGCACCATTACAGCACAGTCCCTCACAGCTTCCCTTGGCTAGTGGAGGGAGTTCCCTGACCTCTTGCATTTCCTGGGTGAGATGACGCCCCACCCTGCATTGGCTCACCCTGGAGCAGTTCAGGTCTGGAGGGGCCGAGAAAGGTTCTTGGTTCTCAGAGTAGGGAATATGAGCTAGGGGACACCCCAGAACCTGTCCTTGATGTTTTTCACTGTCTCAAAATCAGCCTGAAATAGGAAGTAGCTGAGGAGTCTTAGGTCTGCCCCACAGGGCAGGCACCCACAAGGAAGGAAAGAGGGCCCGGGGCTGCAGGTGGAAGTGCCAGCTTCCCCCAGTGGCAGCTCCATTGGCAGGCCCAGCTAGGGGGACACCACAGCTGCCTGTGAGGTGCTCTGTCCTCCTCCTCACCCTCCTGGGCATCTGCGGTGCTTAGACCCTGAGCCAACACCTGCCCCTTCCCACCAGCCCACCTTACACCCTGGGAAGTCCCATCGCCAATACAAAGATACACGTGTAGGCACACATTTAGAAATTAGAATCTGATGTGTGCAGTACAGTGACCCAGTCACTATTAACTCTGTCACTGTCCCTGTTGCATCTGATACATTCAGTGCTCAAAATTCAGCTCTCAGGTGAGTTTGTTTTCCACGAAAGGCAGATGACATGGATGATGTGAGCACCCTTCTTCCTCTCCCAGGACAGATGACTCTGCTCAGTTAACGAAACCGTGGTCTCCAGGGAGGCTTTCTGACTGTTGTCCTTTGAGTTCCCACCAGAGTCATAATGCAGAGGGATCCAGGGTCGGAAGCGAGGCCCCTGTGTCATGCCCCCTGTGTCTGTGTTACAGCTGGTGAGCGACCTGCTGGAATTCTGCTTCTACACCTTCCGAGAGTCCCATGCACTGAAGGTAGAGTTCCCCGCAATGTTGGTGGAGATCATCAGCGACCAGCTGCCCAAGGTGGAGTCGGGGAATGCCAAGCCACTCTACTTCCACCGGAAGTGACTGCCCGCTGCCCGGAAGAACTTTGCCTTAAGTTTCCCCGTGTTGTTCCACACCCAGAAGGACCCAAGAAAACCTGTTTCTAACATGTGATGGTTGATTCACACTTGTTTCTCAAGTTTAAAGTCATGTCAGAGGTTTGGAGCCGGGAAAGCTGTTTTTCCATGGATTTGGCGAGACCAGAGCAGTCTGAAGGATTCCCCCACTCCAATCCCCCAGCGCTTAGAAACATGTTCCTGCTCCTCGGGATGAAAAGCCATATCTAGTCAATAACTCTGATTTTGATATTTTCACAGATGGAAGTTTTAACTATGCCATGTAGTTTCTGGTATTGTTTGCTTGTTTTAAAAGGGTTCAAGGACTAACGAACTTTTTAAAGCTTACCCTTGGTTTGCACATAAAACGTATAGTCAATATGGGGCATTAATATTCTTTTGTTATTTAAAAAACACAAAAAATTAAAAAATATATACAGATTCCTGTTGTGTAATAACAGAACTCGTGGCATGGGGTGGCAGCCCCCTCTGAGCCCTTGCTCGTCCACGGTCTTCTGCATCACTGGTATACACACTCGTTAGCGTCCATTTCTTATTTAATTAGAATGGATAAGATGTTAAATGCCTTGGTTTGATTTCTAGTATCTATTGTGTTGGCTTTACAAATAATTAATTTTTTGCAGTCTTTTGCTGTGCTGTACATTACTGTATGTATAAATTATGAAGGACCTGAAATAAGGTATAAGGATCTTTTGTAAATGAGACACATACAAAAACAAAATCTTTAATGGTTAATAGGATGAATGGGAAAGTATTTTTGAAAGAATTCTATTTTGCTGGAGACTATTTAAGTACTATCTTTGTCTAAACAAGGTAATTTTTTTTTTGTAAAGTGCAATGTCCTGCATGCATAATGAACCGTTTACAGTGTATTTAAGAAAGGGAAAGCTGTGCCTTTTTTAGCTTCATATCTAATTTACCATTTTACAGTCTCTGTTGTAAATAACCACACTTAAACCTCTTCGGTTGTCTTGAAGCCTTTCTACTTTTTCTGTACTTTTTGTTTTGTTCTTGGTCTCCTGCTTGGGGCATTTGTGGGACTCCAGCACATTTTCCGGCTTCTGCTTTATCCTACTCCATCGGGGAATGACACACTGCGTGCGGTGTCTGCAGCTCCTGGAAGGTGTCATTTGACAACACACGTGGGAGGAGGTGGTCCTGGGAGTGCTGCAGCTTCAGGAAAGCTGCCTTGTTCCCCTTTTCCTCCAGAAGCAGAACCAGCTCGAGGAGAGAGAGACTGGGAACTAGATGGCTCAGAGAGCCTCTTTTCCTCCCCTTTTAGAAAATAAATTTTCTTCTGTGGGAAAAAGAAATTCCATGCACTCTCTCTGTTAAAGATCAGCTATTCCCTTCTGATCTTGGAAAGGGGTTCTGCACTCCTGGAACCAGTCACAGGAACACACAGATCATGGCAGGATGCGCTGGGACGGCCCATCTTGGCAAGGTTCAGTCTGAATGGCGTGGAGACCGGGAGATAGATAGAGGGGTTTTAGATTTTTAAAAGGTAGGTTTTAAAAATAAATTTTATACATAAACAGTTTTGGAGAAAAACTACAGATCATATAAGCCAGACAGGGGCACTAAAATTTTTAATTCATTAATCTGTTCGGCACTGATGCAATTTATGGCTTTTCTCTTGCCCCAAATCACAAACATGTATCTTTGGGGAAACTAACAATATGATTGCACTAAATAAACTACTTTGAATAGAGGCCAAATTAATCTTTTAAAAGTGATGATAATCATCAGGTTTACTCAGTGAAATCATATTATTTTCCAAAATCTAAAAGCTGTAGCTGGAGAAGCCCATGGCCAGGAAGAAGCAGCAATTGGATCGACACTTTTCTCCAGGGTTCACCATGCAGGCAACATTACCTTGTCTTTCAAAAGACACCTGCCTTGTGCAAGGGGAAACCTGTGAAAGCTGCACTCAGAGGGAGGAGTTTTTCTTACATAATTTACAATTTCAGGAATTTAATTTATAGGCAGATCTTTAAATACAGTCAACTTACATGCACAGCAATATGAAAGCCACATTTTGAAGGTAATAAATACACAGCATGCAGACTGGGAGTTGCTAGAAAACAAATGACTTACTTAACAAAAGCAGCTTTTAGTTCAGACTAGTTTTTATAAAATGGGAATTCTGACTTAACCAGGTTTGGGATGGAGATGGTCTGCATCAGCTTTTTGTATTAACAAAGTTAACTGGCTCTTTGTGTGTCTCCAGGTAACTTTGCTTGATTAAACAGCAAAGCCATATCCTAAATTCACTGTTGAATGCCTGTCCCAGTCCAAATTGTCTGTCTGCTCTTATTTTTGTACCATATTGCTCTTAAAAATCTTGGTTTGGTACAGTTCATAATTCACCAAAAGTTCATATAATTTAAAAAAAAAAACACTAAATTAGTTTAAAATGAAGCAATTTATATCTTTATGCAAAAACATATGTCTGTCTTTGCAAAGGACTGTAAGCAGATTACAATAAATCCTTTACTTTAATCACCTGTTGTTTTGGAGCGAATTCATTTGAATGTCTGTAGGTACACATGGATTTTGTGCCCTCCCAAATCTTGATTGTATGCATTCTGCCTACATCCAAGATGGAGAACTGTGGTTTTCCATGTTAGAAAGAGTCCTATGTTAGCCACATGTTAATTCTACTCTTTGGGGACTGATTAGAGACCTTGTTTCTAATACTTTTGACATTTGGTTCATTAAAATACTCTGTAACCATTGGATAACTATTGCCATGTAGTTGCTAAACCCTGTATATACATTGCCTCATTTATCTTCACAACCACATGAAAGCTTACTCTGCAGAATTTGAGACTAATGTGAGTGGAGCCCCCGTCTGATTCCAAAGTTCTTCCTCTACATGGTCTCACCCTGTCATCCCTCAGGACCCTTGCACCATCAAGAGGCTCAGCTCCCCATTGGCCACGATTCTTCTGACATTTCTGCAGGCTTGTCCCTTGGATTCCACTCATTAATATGGGTCACAAAGGAGCAGTAAGCAATCACCAGCTGGATTTTAAATAGAAAACATTTCCCACAAGATAAATTCAAGTACAGTACATTTTTAATGTGTTACTCAACTGGTGATTGTTCAAATTATTTTTGCTTTCAGCAAGAGAAGACTATTAGTGAAACAAACTCAGCTTTGTGAAACACAACAGATCCATTTCTGAGCACAGCACACCCACTGAACACAGCACACCCACTGAACACAGCACACCCACTGAACACAGCACACCCACTGAACACAGCACACCCACTGAACACAGCACAGGAAGCAAGTTGTGAGCACAAATTTTTGGTGTGTAAAATACTATAAATGCAATTTTAGATTTAAAATTTTCAGAAAATTGACCTATTAGGGAACAGGGCTTTTCACAGAGCGCCCCTAACTTGAAACAAAAGCCATCTTGGGCTGGGAACCCACCCAAAGCTGGCAGGAGGCCCCTACAATGTGCACCCTTGGCTAAAGGGGGTGCCCTTTTCGAATTGAACAGACTCATTCTTGGGTCAATGTGACTATTTCTAACAATCTCTAGAAGTGCTCTCAGGCCAAAAGAATTCAGCCCACAGTTAGGAATCATTAGCTAAGAACTGGTCTCTGCCACAGAGACAGCCAGCCACTATATGCCAGAGCAGTTAAAAAACATTATGCCCAGTGATGCCTATGTATTTAGAGGCTTGTTTGCTTCTGTGTGCTGAATTCCCCCCAAGCAAATAGAAAACATTGTCCCTTTATGTACAAATCAGCTCTAACGTATTTTTTATAAACTCTGCAAATGTACACAGATTAAAATGACTTGATTACAAGTATCTCTGGCACTTTAATTTCAAGTCAGCCAGTTGCTACTGTAGCAATTTTCTTGGAAATAAAACAGTAGCTTCCCAAAAAACACTGGGTAAGGCATGATCTCAGCACTGATCATGGACCAAGACTGTCCAAAGCAAAGTGAACAATGAGGCCAAGTGGCAGGCAGTTAGCTGCTGCTGTATAACAGAACATCCCAAAACCCACCGCTTTAGATCAATCACCATTGACTATTTCTCATGAGTCTATGAGTCAGCTGGAGAAGCAGGCTGGGGTGTGCTGACCTGAGCCAGGCTCGGCTGAGCTAGGATTGTTTGTACCTCCGTGGTCAGCCTGCAGCTGTCTGATCTGCAGTGGTCCTGCTCCATGTGGCCTCTCATCCTCCAGCAAGCTAGCCTGGGTTTATTTTCATGGCAAAGCCAGGGCTCTAAAAGAGACCCTGGAAAGGCATATAACACTTTCCACGCCTCTGACTGAATCAAGTTTGCTCCTACCCCATTGGCCAAAGCAAGTTGTGAGGTGAAGCCCTCAGTCAGCCTGAAAGGGCTCCACAAAAGGGCATGGTTTGGGGAGGGGTGAAAGATCAGGATTTTTAAATGTCTACCACTAGTAGTTACTCAGATATTTTGCTGAAGCATGTATGTTGCCAAGACAGTGGTTTCCAAGTTTTCCCTAGTCTGAAAAACCCGTTTATATGGATCTCCATGCCCCAAGCCAGCCTTACTGAGGGTGGATGGCAGCACCTGTGAAAACTGGCCTGGCTGGGTCTGATCCTAATGCTCCCAGCATGGGAGCTGCTCCACCTTGCAGTGTTTCCTTAGTTGCTAAACTCCACAAGGAAGAAGAAATCCAGACACCAATGCATAGCCCTGAGCTGCCATGCATTCACTGCCCAAATTTAAAGTGCAGGTCCTTTGTTGGGCCAAAAATAGAAGTCTTTCCAATCAAGTTAATCTTCAGATAGTGTTTTCCAAGGTATTCTAACCAGTAGATTGAGATACTTTCAGCTAGACATTTAAGCGTTAGAATGAGCTGAACTGCCCAAATGAAGCAGCAATAAATTACTGCTCAAGCCAGTCAAGGAGGAAGAGTGCTGAGAAGCAGCTGAGAAGACATTTGCAGAACGAGGAGCGGGAGAGCTATTTGAGGACACACTCCTGGAATAGCATCCTCAGAGTGGACAGAAGAAAGCCACATAGCTCAAGATTCAAGAAGTCGTGGAAAATATCTGGCCAAGGAAGGGGTCACCGGGACTGGTTTTGAGAGACTGGGAGAACCCCTAAGAAGGTGAGAAGATGCCCAGTCTAGAGGTGAATGGGAAGAAAGGCAAGCCCAAGAGAGCAGGAGCCTGGAGTGGATAGTGAAGAGTGGCATTGGGAAGGAGCGGGGAGGCTGAGCAACGTTGGCAAAGGACAAGAGCAGGGAATGGCTTTTGCAGAACAGATGCTGGCAGGAAGCAGGTGGAGATTTAGAGATGAGAAGCGGGACAGAAACCGACCCCCAACCGCCACAGTGCCCTGCCCCCTTGCCTTCTCCAGTCATCTGCATTTACTAAACCCCACTTCCTACCATGCGCCCATCCAGCACAGGACATTCACTCTCATTTAACTGTCACATCCCACAGGTTGCGTCTCCTCTTTCCATTTCACAGGCACAAACAGAACCATAAAAAGGTCAAGTAACTTACCAGAGGTCACCAAGATATAAAATAGCAAAAATAAGATTTCAAAACAGCTTGTTTGTAATGCAACATGCACTTTTCACCACTGTCTTATTTTCATAGAGCTGCTGTAACGAAGGACCACAAACTGGGCACCTTAAGCAGAAATGCATTTTCTCCCAGTTCTGGAGGCTGGAAGTCCAAGATGGAGGCGTCAACAGGGTTGGTTCCTTCAGTGAGGGCTGTGAAGAAGGGTCTATTCCAGGCCCCTCCCCTTGGCTTGTAGATGGCTGTCTTCTGCCTGTTTCTCTTCATGTCATCTTTCTTCTATGCGAGTCTCTCAGTGTCCAAATTTCCCCTTGTTTTAAGGACATCAATCATACCGGATTAGGGCCAACCCTACCGTGCTCAGCTTAACTAGTGACATCTGCAAAGATTCTATTTCCAAATGACGTCACATTCTGAGGGACTGGGGGTTAAGGACTTCAACATATGAATTTGGGGAATGGGAAACAATTCAACTCATAACAGCATGGCCCTGAGGACAAGATGGCACAGCAGAAAGAACATGTGACTAGCTTATTGAACCTGAGGAAGCAAGTGCTCCTTCTCCATTTTCTCATCCATAAAATGGGCTAATGTCCCCTGGCTTGTGCAGTCACTGTAAGGAAAGAATGAGTTAGACATCCATCTCTGGCATGGACACCCATTGCTTTTCCCTTCCATATCCCCAACCGCAGGTATGGCTGCTACTACAAAGGAAGGAGGGTGAGGTTACAGCCCCTGCAAGTCCTTTGGCTCTGTTTTCACCTGGCATTTCCTTTACAGATGCGAGGAACACCAGGGAAGGCCCTGTGGGTGGCACCATCAGATGCAAGCCCTGCAGCCCCAGTGCCAACAAGAAACGCACCGCCTGAGTGCTTTTTGCCTCAAACCACCATTGTGCCTCTGAATGAACACAGGATATGGACCTGGTCTAGGCAGCTGCAGTTGGTGCTGCAGGAGCTGAGCAAGGTAGGGCTGAGGGAAGGCCAGGTAGCCTCAGCAGAGCCTGGGGAGCAGCCACACCCATCCAGCTAAAACAGCAAAACATACTCCACTCCCCTTCTAGGGGAAGGAAGATGATCCACCAAAGTAAGAAAACACCTCCTGATCCCGCTCCTCAGTACATCCTGGGCCATGTCCAGGGGTAAGCTCCCTGCCCAGAGGCCTTGGCAATCCTGGCCACACTGCTGTGCACGTGTCACATTCTTAGACAGAAACACCCCTGCTCCCCTCTGGCACTACCCCACTCTTCCCCAGAGGGCCACAGGAGGGGTCTTCAGCTCTTAAGGCTATAGGAGCCTCCACAGGGCACAGTTTTAGAACTTCCCTACTTGTCACCCCATCAATCTAAGGAACACAGAGGGCCCTGATGACAAAGATGCAAGATACTGCTGTTCTTACTCACTGGAGTAAGAAAAATGGGAACAGCAGTTCCTATTAGCCAAGCCCTCCCCACATACTGGGTGTGCTGCTTCTATTAGGTCATTTCAACCCCAAACTTCTCAGGATCGTTTTATTTTTAGGAGGCTGGAACAGAATCATGGGGGTGACTGATCTTGCCCAAGGTCACACGGATAGCCAAACTTGGTGGTGATTTCTTTAAGTGGTGGTAAAACCGCTTTGAGGGGAATGGCAGGTTGGGTGCATCTCACTGTTAACCATAGGAATCTCCGGCAAGCAAACAAATCAATCAAGACCTGGTGTAGGGAGTTTGCTTTTTAATGGCCCCTGGGGATAGACCAATTAGGAATCTGCCAGGAAGGCACTCCCAACACTAACCTGAGCCTGCTCTAGCTGCCCACAGGTTTGCCTTTGCCTGCAGAGGGGCCCTCACAGAAGTGGAACATGCCAGCAACCTCTTCTCAGGAGTCAAGTTTCCTTCTACATCCCAAGCAACGAGTCGGGGCAGCAACGACAACTCAGAACACAGGCTCCTGGAGGTTGTGCTGCCCCAGCCCTAGGGCCAAGCCAGCCCCTGCCCAGGCCTCAGACCCGCCTGTGGTAGGGTGGCCCTGGGCTCCTCTGCGGTCTCAATGCTCTTCACTGGGCGCGTGATTATTTTAAATTATGTTGCATCGAAATTGTCCTTATTTTTGTTTGCAATACGGATACTTTTCAAGAAGCACATTTCCCCATACACATACGACTCCCAAACTCCACATCCTCACGTCATCCACGTGAGGTGACTTCCAAGATGTTAACTGGCAAGCTCTTGAGTCAGTTCATCTGGGGATGAGGCAACAAACACATCTGTCCTTTGATAAATGCTTGAGAGAAGTCCGACAGGTCCAGGAACCTCCTATGGGGATGCGTGGAAAGATATGCCTGGCCCCACAGCAGCCTCTGGGGCATGGGGCTGGCTTCAGAATCTTGGGGCCACTAAAACTAAGCCCCACATTCCAAGGGAAGTCCCCTCTTCCTCAAGAGGTTGTTGCACCCCATAGCTTGGAGGTGGAGGAGAATGAGGAAGCATCAGAGCAAGGCCTGCCCATGCTGGAGGTGGCCATCCGCTAGGGGTGGCCATCCGCACGGGGTAGGGCAGGGTCAAGGGTGAAGGCTCCTCCGGGAAGGTGTGCTCTGCCTCCCTCTCCTCCCTCAACACTGAAATTAATCCAGATGGAGATTAGTAAGGAGGCCTGGAAGGCAGAGGCAAGCTGGGAGGTGTGGGATAAGGGTGTACAATGGTGCTGGTAGGAGGGCTGGTCCCAGGGCACTGAGACAGCCCACACCAACCACTCAGGGCCAAAGCCCCAGCCCTGCTCCAGGTCCTGCAGGCACCAGGGTAGAGAGGCCTGTGCAGCCACTGGAGGAGATGTGAATGCCCTTCCAGGATTGCACACATCAGAGGCTGCCCCCGCCCCCGGGAACACGCCTCACTGCAAATACTCCAGGCTCCCTGCTAACAGATTCCACCTGTGAGCACGCCGACAGTGGAGAGAGACGAGTCCCATCGCAGGCTGCCAATTCATAAATCAAGACAGGGCAATGACTTCCACGACCGCTTCTCCACATTAGGACAGACAAATCAAATAGTAAATTACAGTTTATTTCATTTACAGAGACCTTGAGGCAAAAAGGTGGTGTCTGGAAAAGAGCACACGGGTGAGGAGCACCGAGAAGCCTGTTACAAATACGCCAGTGCACGCCGCCACCGCAGTGAGCGTGGGGTCCCGCAGGTGGCCGTCTAGGAAGAGTAGGCTGGAGAAGCACGTCTCTCTGCTTCCCTCTGGCTTGAGACCATCTCCCCCGCACCAGCAGCAGCCGTCCCAGCCAGGCCGCCGGAGCCAGGCATGCGCTCTGCAGACCTATCGCTGTGAGCAGCACAGTTCCCTTGAACATCGCGGCAGCAGGTGCTCCGGGAGGAGAGGGAGCCGGGGTGGCTCTGGTGACGTGATTGCCAGTGGGGGCGACACAGGTGGCAGAAGGCTGCCCTCCCTCTCATTCTATATGCTGGATAATTAAAATCCCAAGTCCCGATACTTGACAAATGAAAAGTCCATTCTGCGAATCCTGACATCCCCCTCCTGATCCACAATCACAGTTCAGTGCGGTGTGTTCCCATCCCCGCCCACGCCCCACCCCCAAGGCTGATCGTGATGATGGTAACTCCCAAGTGTGGAGGTACCTGTGGGTGCAGCCCAGAGCCTCAGAGGAGGAAGGCGGCTCTCTGCCCCCAGGCAGGTCCCTGGGTGCCAGGGTCAGCAGGGGCTCTGCTTCCAGGAGCTACAGCAGCTTGACGTAATTCTGTGGAATCAGCCCCCTCTTGCCGTTCAGAGTCCCTTCTAGCCAGCCAGGTTCCCTGGAGGTTTGTACTGAAAAGGAAGAGAAAAATCACCTTAACAAAATGTCCCCAAGTACTTGCCTCCTGGGTGTTCACTTAAAAGCTCAACCAGGGAGTGGCCAGTAGAGAACAGGGGCCACTTCTGGGATGCTGGGTCACAAAGTCTGCACCAGGGTCACTGACAGGCTCTGCCTCCCTGCACTGGCCACGACAATCCTCATCTACGTGGTCCCAAAGCAGCCTCCTAACCAGTGTCCCGGTTTCCAGTCCGGTCCCTTCCAACCCACTCTGCACAAAGATGCTCAGTGAACTGTCTAGAATACAGAGCTGATCACATCACTCCCCTGCTTAAAGTCAAACTGAAGCTTTTTGCATTTTTGTTTTTGTTTTGTTTTTTTCTTCCTGAGAGGGAGTCTCACTCTGTTGCCCAGGCTGGAGTGCAGTGGCACTATCTCGGCTCACGGCAACCTCCGCCTCCCGGGTTCAAGCAATTCTCCCGCCTCGGCCTCCCGAGTAGCTGGGATTACAGGTAAGCACCACTATATGCCTGGCTAATTTTTGTATTTTTAGTAGAGATGGGGTTTCACCACATTGGCCAGCCTGGTCTTAAACTACTGACCTTGGCTGATCCATTTGCCTTGGTCCCCCAAAGTGCTGGGATTACAGGTGTGAGCCACCGCTCCCAGCCTCAAACTCAAGCTTCTTACTGGTCTGTAACACAGGCCCCTTGGCACCTGGCTCCAGTCGCCCCTACAGGAGCCCTTCACACTCCACTGGCACATCATGCATGTCAACTGCAATGAATCATCCAGAGAAATCCCAACTGCAACTCCAGGCCTTTGCAAGCGCAGTGCCTTCTGCCTGGAATGCCTTTCCCCCACCTCTTCACCGGGTAATTCCTCCTGTTTAGAGACCTGATTGGATGCCTCCTCCTCTGACAGTCTGGTCTGACTCCCACACTGGATTGGGAACTCCTGAAGGCAGCCTGAGCCTTATACATCTGGGCACGGTGCCTGGCACAATGGACTGTTCATAAATATTCACATGATACTTAACGAGTATCCTGGACAGCCTGGACAGCAAAGGGCACAGGTCCAAGCACTCCTCACCAGGGTTCGGAAATGCAATACAGAAGCATTTCATAACCCCCAGCTGTGGGCAGTCCCCAGCTCAAACCCCCAACCATGGTCAGGTGCAGGCATGGCAGCCGTGGCATAAAGGAAAGGGGAGGCATGGGCTACTCCAGCAGACCAACTCGAAAGATGGCTTCCGATCACAACCTAGGAGAATAATTTCACATCAAAAACCAAGTACAGGCACACATGTCCATAACACACACGTTTCATGAAGCAGCACTCTTACCCTCACTGTGCGCACGCAATGCCTTCCTTTCTGTATTCTATTATTTTTTCCCCATGGATTTGTGTAGAAAAGTATTATTCTTTGAATGCTAATTGCAACTCAGCGAATTCAGTTCATGGTCCTCTAAGGTAGAGCTGCCCCACAGTTTGGAAGACACTGACAAGCCAATTCTAATTGTCCTTTGCAACAGGGTAACTGTTTGTTCTTCCCTCCCCTGGATGAACAGGAACACATTCTGGCTGTCTGCATTCCCCTAACCGCCTGCACTTTCCTTAAATTCAACAAGCTTCTGCCTTCAAGGCCTCCGTGCAGCTGTTCCCTTGGGCCTGAATGCTCTTCCCTGCCTTTATGCCTGGACAGCACCTACTCATGCTTCAAAGAGCAGCTTCAGCATCCCCCCACTTCCACGACTCCTCCCCTGGCTCCAGACCAGGTTGGGGCTCCCAGTTATGCACCCTGCATGTCCTGTGTGTGTGTGTGTGCACGCATACGTGTACATATAGGAGAGATACACTGAGACGTTCTTTTCTAGTCCAGACTGTGAGAGCATGTACCATCTATAACATGAGACCCGGCACCTAGCACAGTGTCAGACACATGATTATCTGTGTAATGAATGAATAAGCAAAATAAGAGATGTGCTCTCAAAGTGATCTGGCAGCAAGTCACTTTTTTCATGCCTTCAATGACCTTGACCCTGACACTGTTCTTCATACCAGGATTTTTAGAGACTTCTCACTTCATCCAAACACCCCAGCTGGCAATGCTACTAGTATGCAGCCACCATCAGGGAAAAGCTTTGGATTCTATGCAAAAGAGGCCCTCAGGGTTGTAACAATGTGGGGGCCTGAGTGGCAAGGGGCCCAGGGCTCAAGTCAGAGCCCGGGAGGAGACTCCTGGCTAGCTGGGTGCACCTGGGAAATTAACTCCTGGGCCTCGCTCAGCTGTTACCTGCAACACGGGGTTACTAGCACTTAGCCTGCAGGACCCGCTATGAGGAGGCAATAAGGTAGTCTCAAATAGTCTCACCTGCACATGCTTACTGTTTCTCCTCCTACCCTATACACACCACACACTTGCACAAACACAGACTCAGTATTAATAAAAGACAGGATGAACAGAGGAGGAAAAAGGTGATGTTCTACAATGCTGGAGGTGAAAGGAGGCTTGACTGGGGAAACCTCCCCAACCAACAAACCAAAGAGACGCCTCCACAACCCCATTCACCACCTCCCCAGCCCTCACCTCCCTGTAAGGCAGAAGCCAGTAGAGAGAGAGATGTCACTGCTTTACAGAGGTGACCAAGGGGGATCCTGTAACATCCAAGAGCCTTGGAAGTGGACCCGGCCAAGCGGCGGGCAGGGTGGGCTAGAAGGGTCTGGAGACCAACAGCAAGGTGTCCCCAAGCACAGGAAAAGTGGTTCTGCAGCTGCAGATGAGGCTGGCAGGCTCTCCCTCCCTCTCTGAAGATCTGACCTCTCTCAGTAGCATCGAACCCCAAAATACCCATCTGGGGCTCCTCTCCTAGTTTATCACACCACTACTCCCCCGAGCAGTGTCTACGCGGACAACAGGGCTCTGCTTTTCCATTCTTACGGGTGGAGAACATGGTGGCCTCAGTGTCTGTCATTTCCCACGCACCCTCCCTGTGCCTGCAGGTCTCAGTCCAAGAGCCTCACTCTGCTGCAGCCACGGTGTCCTCACAGCCTTTAGACCACAAGAGGGAACAAGATGGGTGTGGGGCAGGGACCCCAAGTAGCACGATAGAGAAGCAGGTCCCTTCCACCAACTCAGTTTTCAGCATAACGTAGACAATGTGTGTGACAAACACTGAAATCACTGAAGTGTCATCAGCACACGGTGAGCGCCAGGAACCCACACTCAACTTCAGAACTGCCACAGGACCCACAGGGAGGCTGCGTCCTGGGCTCTGTCCTATCTCCCACCCCGAGGCAACCAGTAGCTTCAATGCTATGTTTCTCATTATCTTATCACAGCTATGGGTAAAATTCAGTTTTGTCACACAAGTCCATACCCCTAACAATATCCCATTTATTTTGCATATGTGTGAGCTTAAGCAGAAGCACATAATGTCTAGTCACCTGGAACTTATTTTTCACTCAGTATTTTTTTCTCAGATTCCTGTGCTAGGAATCTACCTGGCAACGAAATCATTGGGCTGTGGGGTCTATATGCGATCAACTTTCCAGGATAATGCCAAATTGTTTTCCAGGGATTATTCTGTGTCTATCTGAGACCTTTCAAGTTTAATCGCCAGAGGCTTTTAAGGATTAATTTGGGCCACACTTGCTCCCCAACGTCTACACGTGGATGTTGACAAAGAGCCTGGGACAGCCAGGAAAGCAGCCCCGCTGCTGTTGCTGCTGCCACGTGGGGTCGCTCCTGGAAACCTCCTGCCTCAGCACCCTCCCAACCCTGCCCCTGGGGAAGCAACCACTGCCCATCAGACTGGAGCACACCTGTCTGGAAAGACGGCAGGACTGGCGGGTGGTCACCAGCAAAACCTATTTCCAGGATTCCCCAGGCCCAGAGAAAAGGGAAAGGTCCCTCTGGCCATCAAAGCAACATCACTGCCCCGAGACCTTACAAACACAGCCCTCTCCTGGGGTGAGGGGTGGGGGCGGGTGGGGGTTGGGAGGCATTGCCCCAAAGCAACAGCTAGGCATTAGTAAGTCTACTAAAGAAACACATCTTCCACCTAGAATTGGAACTCATAACTTAAGCCTGGCCCACCCAGTAAGAGCAAAGAACAAGGACAGTCATGGAGCTACACAATTGCTAAAGACCCCTGTGTCAACCACACTCCGGGTCAAGATTTCTCAGAGCTGCACACATCCCAAACCACATAACTACTGACGAGGCTGCCCGGGGGTCACTCTGACCTCGAGTTTGTTTTCTCCAAAGGCCACTGGGTGCCATAAACTGATTTCCTTTATTGCCTGTATGAGATACAAAAAGGAATGGCACTGCAAGAGCATCTATGGAGGCTGGAAGATTCCACATGGATAAGTGAACATAGGAAGAATGTCTTGGGCATTCCAGGGACACTAAGTATTGCTGGTCTGCAGAAAGGGAGCGTTCCCAGCAGCACTCCTGTGGGCTGAGCTGTCTAGAGTGGCCACTTGGAGCACTGCCTGGCTCCACAGAAGCTGTGGCCAGATGACCTGACAGTCTGTCCTCTCAGTGTCAGTTGTCAGACCGGAAGACCCCATAGCTGTTTAAGGAAGGGCTTCACTAGATGTGTTCTGGGCAAGCATCTGCTTTTAACTAGCTAAGAGATCAACTATGCACAGAAGATGTGAGGTGCAAACACACACACAGATAAACTCTGCTTAAGGGCTTGACACTGACTGTACCCATTGAAGAAGTGTCCCTATTAAGCAGTAAGCCTAATGCTGTTGATTCTGAACACCTTCCACTACGTTATCTGCCCTGCAATGAAAGAATCAGGGGGGCACCTGCAAGACAAGTAGCTCACATTAAATGAGACACTCACATGCCTGGGTAGGGAGAGGGTGTCAACACATCCACAAGGTATTTTCCAAGTAGCCAGCCTTAGGAGAGGGACAGAATGAGGAGCTCCTGAGACACCCAGGGTGCCCCAGCCAGCAAAGTCCTGACAGAGCTAGACACCAGCACTGCAGAGCACAGAACCTGAGTGAGACACAACCTGGCTCAAAACATAGCCTCTTCTGAGGCACACTATGATGTACCCAGTGTGGCATCATGGTCAGCAGCCTCTCCCCCATACATCTGTAGCAACTCAGAACCCTCTTTTTCAGTGGCCCCAATGTGATCTTGATACAACATCAATGTTGTGGCCATCCCTGCCACTGAGGATGAAGAATCAGCTGCACAGAGTCCTAAAGGAGCCTGTTCCAGGTCACATGGAAGATAAGAAAGCCATGGTGTGAGCCCAGGCAAAATAACTGCAGAGTTCAGAATCCACGTTGCCTGCAATCAGTGGCTCTCCTCCTCCAAAACACACGGAGACACTGGTATGTGTGTGCACGTGTGTGTACATATGTACAAATGTGTGACTATGTCCGTGTACGTGTGTACATGCACACTTTTTAGAAAGACTCTAAGTCATCTCGGGAGACTTAAGTCTGGAGAACATAAGTCTGGAGAACATAAGTCTCCTGGGTCAGACGCCTACCAGCGTGTCCCCTTTTATCCAAACTGGCAGATCTGCACTGGCTTTAGGCACTGACCCTCATTCACATGGCTGTGTGCCCAGGAGAGGTGTCCTATACCCTGTGTGATTCTGATTGGTCTAAATCCTTGCAAATGATGGATTTGGGGTAAGCATGTGACTCAGTTCTGCATACTGGGATATGAGGATGGGTAAACTATGAAGAAAATCTTGGCAAAGTTTTCTCATTCTTAAAGGAACACAAGGATGAGACACCTCCTTCCACCAGAGTGTGGCCATGATACATGGAAGTGTGGCAGTCATCTTGCTCCCGCCAGGGAAACCAGACAGAGGCCCAGGTCCATCAGCAGAGAACAGTTTCGCAGAGAGATGGAAATACTTCAGTCTTTGATAACATCTTTGAGAATATGAATTAAAATTAGAACTCCCTACTTCCAAACTTACTATGGTGCAAACTAATCCCTCCCCCAACCCATTTTTCTTTCTTGAGATGGGGTCTCACTATGTTATCCAGGCTGCCCTCAAACTCCTGGGCGCAAGTGATCCTCCTGCCTCAGCCTCTGCACGAGCTGGGATGACAGGTGTGCACCACCGCACCTGACTTTAATCCATCTTCATGACTGATTTAACCAGCTGTGTCAATTTCTGTTATTTGCAGCCTAAGGTATCCTAATAGATACACCTTCTACCATGGTAACTATCTCACAAACCATACTGCAGGAGGGAGTTCAGAGTCTTCTAAACAAATCTAATCACACAAAATAAAAATTCATCACATTTCTCAAATGAGTGCGTTTCAATACTACCATCTCAGCCTCCCCTTCAGCCACATGGTGTGCCGACATGAGACAGGCCTGGGGCAGGGCAACTACGTTCCACATTCTCTTGGCAAAACTACATGTATGTTATGGTAATGGAGGAATGATCTTGCTTCTATTCCAAGAACAAAATTTCTCCACAAAGTCTAATTCTGTTCCATGTGGGGTTTTGTTGTTGTTGTTTGTTTTCTGACACTACCAGGAGTCTCTGTCTCTGAAGAGCACATATCACACGCATATAGAAATCTGTTCTAAATGAGGCAACTTGCTTTCTAAAAAACAATCGTCAGCAAATGCTGCATTACTGACAATACACCACTGTGCCTCGTGTTGATACATTCCACATATCCCAAACATTCTGGATAATCAACCATTCCATTCCAAGCATCTCAGGTTCCTACTGCTTCCCTGGAACTCTTCTGAGGAGCTCCACCCACACATGACAGCACGGTTTCCATAGCAACCAATGCATTTCATAATGAGCAGGACTGGGGAGGGAAGAAAGCAAGAGCAGGGAAAAAAAGACACTGAGCCATAAGAGAACTTTTTGAAATATTCAACCAGGCATAGCTCCTACATGCTTGTGTATGAATATTAAATCCTCAAAAGCTACACCCTTGTTTCAATATGCAAAGTCAATACCTGAATCTGGAGACTCACACACTGTTCAAATCAGCAAAACTGTAAAGCACAAAAATGGTAAGGGAAATAGCAATCGAAAATTTTTAAGCATAGTAGTATTCTCTGATGACTCAGAGTTGGTAAACCTGAAGCGTTTAATGGACTTGGTTAGCAACTCTGGGAGAACAAATATAATAAAGTGTGCAAATCAGAAATATTTCTTAAGTGCAAGTGACACTAGCTTCTTCCTGTCAGGAGAGAAATGACCTGAATGAAGACCCACAAGATGAGATGGAGAATAACCAAGAAGAGAGCACAGTGGCATTCCAGCCATCAACAACAGGCCCCTGGTATTGGGGCCTAGGAGCCGAACACAGCAGCTTAATCCAGTCCAAAGCATCAAGCGGGACACTCACCCTCCCAACAACAGCACCATCACTGACCACTCCCTCCATTCAGCAGTCGTTAGTAATCCGGCCCACAGGATTAATAGACGAGGCTCCCACTAACACTTACCATCCTCAAAAATTGCTCCTATTTCAAAAGATAATTCCGAGCTGTGTTCAGCTTCACACGGATACACGGCTCGAGCCTTCCGACTGCTGACACTGAAAAGAAAGAAAACACAAAAGACACCAATGAAAATGTGGAAAACAGAGAGAAACCTCACCCCCAACCCCCTTCCCCAAATCTCACTGATGTCACCAGTAGGGCAACTCCTCCCGAAAAAGAAATTAACATGGAAGTGAACATCAGGCTAAGAATAGCACTTGATTTTCAAGTAAACGATGGGTTTCAAATTCAAGCCTTTCCTCAGGGAGCCTCCCTGAGGAGCTGTCACTGAACCACTTCACCTAATTCTCCTCCCTACCTGGTGGGATGCCCTTTCCTACCATTCAGCACTGTTAGAACCACAGGACATCTTTATTTCCAAGCACTTCAGTTGGTCTGTTAGGAAAAGCACACGCACCTGGAGACACACGGCCAGCCGGCAGAAGGAGGCGGCACACCCACACTCCACAGGTGGGAAACCACCAGCCCAGATCCACCCCAGGCAGCCACCGCTCTGGAAGGGGCTTGTTGCTCTTCCCTGAGTGTTCTGTATTTACACTGTGCCTCCACCCCAAGAAAGGCACACCAGGCCCAGCTTCTCACCATTTGTTAAAGCAACCTCTGTGTCCGTGCGTGAAAAGGATGGAAACCATGCTTTTAGCCAGTCTAATCAAATCCAAAGGAAACGCCTCACCTCACTGGCATGGGGGAAGCCACTGACAGGAAGAAGCACCTGAGCCACCACAGGTGGAAGAGCCTGCTGGAGGCCAGCAGCTCTATCCTCTGTGGACCTGGCCATTGGATGCCATGGAAGCGAATGTTTCCAGTGCCAGCTTGCCTACCTTTAAAACAAAGAATGTGCTTTATACTCATGAACAAGAAGTTCTTCCAAAATAAGAACTTCTTCATGAATGCACAACCAGCACGACAGAGTAGGTTCAAGCAGGTCTCATGTAAGGCAAATCCTCCAAAGAATTTGCTACTGAACTGGGTGAGGCACGCCCTGATACAAGGTGGTAAGTGCTGTCCATGAAGACCGGGATGCTGGGGGTATCTGGGTAAGCCTTTGCCAGCAGAGAACACAAGAACCTGCTCAGGTTCATCAAGCCCCCTGTGTGTGCTGCCACCATATTCCACATTCCACTCCAAACCACGTACCTTTCAGGTGGCTTGTCCACTACAGTAGCAGGAGGAGAAAAGAGGAAAGGGGATGACCCGGGTGAAGGAGGTGTCACAGCTGGGTTGGAGCTTGTTGTGGTTGGAGACTGTGGGTTAAGCCACTGCACCATAGATGATCGGGTCTGACCTGGGCTAAAGGTAGGAGTTTGAAGGACAGGATTAATAGCAGAAAGGCCACAGAACATCAAATGCATGACATCCCAATCCCAGATGACTAGGTCGCTAATTCCCCTATCACTCCTGACCAGTAGGGACAGAGTCCTCTCTGCATCCTGCCGGGGCTACAGCCCAAACTACGGATAGCAACAACCCAGAAACCAGCCACAACCCCAAACTCAAGCTGTCTTACTGTCCTTCTCCAGGTTCTCCAATCTGTCCAACCTACTAGCACCCTATGAGTTCACTAATTAGAAAACCAGAATCTAATTGCTCAAAGGAGTAGTGGGATATTCAAGGTATTCATTTTTTCTAATTATAAGGAAAATCACAGGAGTCTAGCATCAAGCACGTGACCGGCAGCTGCAGAAGATCAGCTAAACATTTAAAGATCTTTCACCTGCTCCTACACGTATGGCCGTGCAAAAGAAAATGCCACTGGATTCAGGCTTCCTCTAGAGAGGGCTAAAGACTAGAAATGAACAGCAAAAACTTCTAGTGACCAGAGCATTTCTTAATATTTCCATTTCGTTTAAAGTTAATGTAAACAGGTCAGTGAACAGACACCTGGAATGGCCGCTAAGCTCAGAGGGAGAGTTCACGTAGTTGATCCGTGTTGATCTGAATTATTCTTCAGTGACCTCAGAACTGGAGGTTTGTGACTATGGTATATGATGTTCCCTTGAGAAGCGTCTCATTTCATTCAGTGACATTTTGAACACACACGTGTTCCCTGTCTGCGGCACCCAGGTGCTCTTCACCTCAGATGCCCGCCGTCTTCCGATAAACCAGTACACCAGTTTCCACGAGCAGTTTCCTGAGGCTTCCACATTCCTCAGCATGCTTAGACTGTTTCCCCTGCCAGAGAACTGGCACCGAGTTCTTCAGCACCAGCATGGTCTCCTGGACAGCCCCCAGGTGCAATCCTCCAACACAGCGACATTCAGCAACCTAGGGCCAAGTTTACCCACCTGTCTCCCCATATCCGATGCTCTTCCACCTGCCCGCCTACCAGGGGCCACGCCGCCCCAGCAGCCTCCTGTCTGCCACAGCTCTGCTTCCTGGCACTCCCACCTCTGCCTCAAGCTTTGCCTTTCCTCTCAAGCTCCCCGCCCTCCTCTGCCTGCTCTAATCTTGCCTTTCCTTGGCTCAGCTCCAGTTCCACCTCCCCCAATACTCCTCCTGTGGCCTCTCTAACCCATACACCTTCCCTGGAGGCCTGCGACACCAATAAATGAAAGGGCAAGTTGACACTGGTTGTTCTCCAATGGCTTCAAGTATTTCTCTTGCCTCTGCAGGAAGATCTTTAACTCTTTTTCCAGATCTCACGAAGCCAGGCAGAGTGGCAGGGACATGGAGCCATCAGCCAACATCTGAGCAACCAAATTAGAAAGTTCTAAAACCAAAATTGGATTTTACAAATCTGGTGCATAATTGACTTGGTAGGTATTTAATACACAGAAGCTTTCCTATGCTTTGGTCAGTAAAAACAGGGGGTCATTAAAAAAAACAAAACATTATTCTTCAAAGAGCTTATTTACAATTCCCCTATCCAGCCATTCATCTGGGAGTCATAAAACCTATTTTATCCCAAGGCAAGATACCTTATAAATTGTAAAGTGATCTGTATCACCAGTCACAAAAGTCACTCCGTTTTCTTTTTTAGCAGAAAAGGAACATTGAATGTTGTCTTACTAATCAGGAAGGAAAGGAGAAGTAGGTGTGAGTGAAGCCCTGGCAGGGAATTAAGGCCACAGTTAGCCAAAGAATTGCCAAGTTATCTCCCAGCAATCATTCAAGGTGCTTGGAGGGTGGCGGTGGAGGAAGATGAGATGTTTTGCCACACCCCCCTTCAGCTCTTCAGAGTCATAAATCATCAATGACTGCCGTCCATCTGCCTAGAGGGAGGACAGTTACAGGAAGAAGATAAAGTAACTATGTGACTATATTTATGTGGCCCTTGAAAAATAAAGAGCATAAATTTTATAGCTATTGTCTGCTTAATCCTCACATCTTTCTTTAAAAAAGAAAACCTCCGTGTGTGGTGTGTGGTGTGTGGTGTGTGGTGTGTGGTGTGTGGTGTGTGGTGTGTGGTGTGTGGTGTGTGGTGTGTGTGTGTGTGTGTGTGTGTGTGTGTGTGCGTGTGTGTAAAGGGAAAATACCCCTCGGTTTTTAGAAAGTGAAAGAACCACTGCGATGACAGATACAAAACAGAAAGCCCTGCCTGTCCCGCACCCTGGCTTTCTCCATCTCATTCCAAACAGGAACATAGAATCAGCAGTCCTTGTCCAGGGTCAAGTTCTCCACATTCATCTTTTTTGTTTTTTGTGATCTTTCTGTCACTGTTTAACACATACATGTGCTATGTGATCCAGCACTAACCGGTTCACCAAGATTACCTCCCAGACTTCCCATGTAGACTTAAGTTTCTGTATGTGATGTCCTGGGTAATCTCAGAAGCCTCTACTAGGTGACTCCTTTGATTTCAGAACCCCACATGGGCAGACACACTGTGAGCTGGAATATTCACAAGACGGAGCAACATGCAAGGCTGGAGACAGTCTCTATGGAGATGAGGCAATGAGACGTGTGGACAACTGGAAGCCTGTGAAAGAAGAGACCTGTACAGCCAAACAAGGTTTGGGAAGCAGCAGAGCAGGTGGTTGGATAGAGGAAATTTTTCAGAGGCTTGTCGGCCAGGGAGGATCAGAAGTGAGTAAGAAATGAGTATATATACTTAAAAGGCAAGAAGTGAGTGTATATACTTAAGTCGTGTAATGAGTTCACATCTCAAGCCAGTACACATCAGATGATAGCATGTTTCATAGTGTCTCCCAAAAGCAAGCTGTCCATATTTTTTGGAAGGTCAAAAAAAACAAACAAACAAACAAACAAAAAAAAAAACGTAAACATGAGCTTCGTTATATAACCATCTCCTACCTTCCAAACTTTGGGTAACTTTTTAATAAGAAGATTCGAAAAATTTTTTTAATATTACTTAAAATGTAATACCTACATTTTCTCAAAAAAACAGTAAGGTATTAGTTTCCAAAGAGAATTTCTGATATTCTCTTTCCCTTCTTTTATTTAAAACACTTTGAAGGAACATAGACATTTTGGAATGGCAGCCCATAAGCAAAGGACGAACAGCTTTTCCTCAACCTGGGCTCCAAGAGAGAACTGAGCCCTAAGGCACATCTATCTCTCTCTCTCTCAAAGAGTGAGCTTTACCCATCATAAAAGATCCGGATTTTCTAAGCTCCAAGTTTCTCTCTTGAGGCATGCAGGTGTGACCTGGCCCAAGCTGCATTGCCTTGTAAGAACCGGGACTCAGGGAACTGGCACAAGAAAACACTGATACTCTCATTGCTGTGATTAGTAGAGGCTGCTGGCTCCAACCCTGAGTCCCACGCCTTCTGCCACCATCCCGGAAACGATGGTAGGCTAATTTGGTAGCTCACAAGCAGGTAAAATTTCAGACCCTTCACAGTTCTTGACAGTATCATCACTGGGAGAACAAAAACACTCACTGGACCATTTTTTTGTACTCTGTGGTTCAGGGGAGAGCCCCAGCTTTTTCCCAAAGAACATCTTTGGGATGTTCTTTTTTCTTGTTGTCCCTTTAACTACAGATTTTTGATTAGTAAGACCAGCATGAGCACAAACCACCAATTCTGTTTAATGCCAGCTACTGATCAAGTACAAAAAAGCACCTCAGTGCCACGAGTTTCTTGAAAGCCAAGTTGCAGTTTGCGAACATGGAGGAAGAAGTCAACTGTTCCCAAAAAGCTCAGAAACCACATTTACCAAGACAGAAATATAGAGAACTACTCATATCTGTTCGCTGTCTTCCCAACTTCACACACTACACTGCAAAAGGCTTCTCCTAAAACAGGATTCCTCTCCATTTTCAGTATGGAAGAGCCAATGTCACCCTCCTTCCTTCTCACAGAAAGGGGACAAAGAGAAACAAGAGTGTTTCACTAAAAGCAGATGAAGATTTCAAATTGCTAATTTGGAAACACATTCCTGAAAATACATAGATTCAAAGTCTACCTGACTGTTCCTGAGGCCACAGAGGCATTTCTTGTGTTTAGGTGAGGTGGGTGGAAGAGCTGGGAAGACAGTAAGCAGGGAAATATGCATTTGTGTAAAGGATGAGGAAACTCTCTTCTTTAAAAAGTCAACACTCTTGCTTGGAAACACGGGCCTGAATTTCGAGGAAAGACCTTGTAGCCTTCAGGTGCAACAGTGGGGCCAAACCCCAAAACATGAAATTATGACAGTGCTGTGTATGTGTATACTTTACAAAGTGTATTTTTAGAAAATGGAACAGATCAGCAGTCCATGCTGCTTCTGATTCAAACTGCGATCCAATCTCCTCCAGTACCAGACTCTATGCTCCATGCATATTAAAAACGTTCTGGCAGCGGCAGATCACAAACATTTCAGAAAGGGGGAAGGGAATAGGGGCCTTAACTGTTAAAACTCGACACCAGCTGCACCGATCAGCAGAGAACTCCTGCATCTAACAAACATTTCTTGCATAACATAGACAGGTCAGGCTTTGGGCAGCACTAGAGGCACAAGCCCCTGATTCCAGCCTATATTAGCACTGAGTGCCATCTAAATTCAAAAGGGTAGAGTGAGGAGAATACGCACTAAGAAAAGAAATGAACGCTTATTTGAAGTGACTAAATCCCCCAAATACCAAGATATTTCACTACAGTTATACAATATGAGATCAAATCAGAAGTTTGCACTGCAATGAAAGATTCTAAACTCTCAGTTGCCAGGTCTCTGAGCAGAAACTAACACATTAGTGAAATGATCTTTCATGCCAGTCTCAGAAACATACAGCATAAGTCTAGAACAGCTGTCCTGGGCAAGAGTGTTTGAAAATGTTAATAAAGACAGAAGGAAATATTGTAGATCTGTATATTATGGGAAAATCTCTGTTCAAATAAATGCCAGTTATTCCTTAAGTGCCAGGAGAGGGAGAACTCCACACACAAGCACACTGTTTGGTTCCACACGAGCACACAAGCACACTGAGGGATAACAGCAGTGCAGAGAAACAAAGGCCTGTGACATACTAGTCGCCATAACCCACAGGGTTGGGGGAGGAGGCCTTTGCTGCCCATCAGGAAGGCTCATCATTTATGGTCTAAGGACTTCCTTTCAGTCCTTGTGCTAGTCCCTGGGGACACTCAGGCAACCGTGACACGACCTGCTCTCTAGCCGAGTGGAGAATGCCCAATTAATAACCATAATACAGGCACTGAGATCCATGTAGAGATCTGCCCACGGTCCCTCAGAGGAAGAGTGGAGGGAGCACCTAATAACCATGGGGATAGCCAGGAAGGCTTCCTGGAGGAGGCAGCATCTGTGTGGCGCTAATGCTGAAGCTGATGCTGCCATAGTCAACATCATCATCACCTCCCCATACCCAGGCTCATGCAAGGCACAACTGTGCAATCTAGCCCTGTGCTAGATGCAACATGCAGGCACAGTTCACTTATTCCCAACCACCCTATTACTCCACATGACATATGAGAAGACCATCTCAAAAAGGTGAAAGCAACTTACTCAAGGTCCTGTTTCTAGTAAACCCTGTTTTGACAAGACAGCACAGATCTCAGACCCTCAAGTCCTCTTGAGTGACTGGAATGGAATATGGAAAGAACGGTGAGAGAGATGTGAGTACTGGGATATTCAGGAGGCACAATCATAACCTAAAGGCAAAGAAAGGCCATTGAAGGATTGTACACATGCAAATTACAAATGCCTAAGACTCTGCCACTCCGCAGAGAGACCTGGGTGCCAAAGCTGGCAATGCCATTGCTGGCTGAGTGCCAGCTTGCAGTTTCTTCCTCCCCTAGGCTTGTTCCTCTTTTTGTTAATAGCTAGAGGCTATGCTGAGGAGGAAGCAAATGACTTAAGAGTTCTCCCCAGAGGTTGGCCCACAGTTGCCATCGTTAGTCTGCACTTGGCGTCATCCACAACCAAAACTTGGCTGAGCAACTTAAACTCCCTCAGCTAATGTGAAGAGAGTCATGACTCACCGGCTGGGTCAACTGTGGGGTTTAAATGAGATAATACACGTAAGGCACTGAAGCACAGTAAGCAGTCAATAAACGAAGCCCTCACTACTATTACATATTTCTGGTTCAGACCTTACCTCTGATTTCTAGGGTTATATCATCACTAACCATTTAATTTACCAAAAGACAACAAATCAGCTATGCAAAGGGAAAAAAGTATGGCTATATTAAGTAGATGTCATCATTTAAAAAATCTAAAGTTGCCAGGTACGGTGGCTCTCATCTGTAATCCCAGCACTTTGGGAGGCCGAGGCTGGTGGATCACGAGGTCAGGAGATCGAGACCATCCTGACTAGCACGGTGAAACCTCATCTCTACTAAAAATACAAAAAATTAGCCAGCCGTGGTGGCAGGTGCCTGTAGTCCCGGCTACTCGGGAGGCTGAGGCAGGAGAATAGCGTGAACCCAGGAGGTGGAGCTTGCAGTGAGCTGAGATCGCGCCACTGCACTCCAGCCTGGGCAGCAGAGCAAGACTCTGTCTCAAAAAAAAAAAAAAAAGAAAAATCTAAAGTTGCTAATAGAAACATGACACCTGGATTTGAGCTTGGAACAGAGAAAGAACATTATTGGAAAGACTGGTGAAGTCCACATTAAGTCTGTGGTTTAGTTAACAGTACTGTATCAACACTAATTTCATTACTTTTTAACAAACGTACCACAGTTCTGTAAGATGCTAAGGGCTGGGGGCAGGGGTGGGGGTGGGAAGTGAAGAGAGGAAGTGAAGGGTCTATGGAAACTCTGTACTATCTTTGTAATTTTTCTGTAAACCTTAAACTATTCGAAAATAAAAATTTATTTTAAATGATACATTATAAAAAGAACAACCCCACATAGATTTTTCAGTCACTGAAACACTAATGGTCTTTTGAAATTATAAACAAACATTTGGGGGCCTCCAAAACTCGTAGGGAAAATATCTGGTTGGTTTAATGACAAGAAGAGATGTGTGAAGCTTACACTTAAAATCACCTGCACTCTCCATCTACCACCACAGTGGTGAACTGCACTTCCTGAAGCTGGGTTTTAAGAAAGGCAGGCCCTTCCAAACACACTTGTTTTGATTAATGATTAGCTAGAGATCGGCAAACTTATTCTGTAAAGGGCCAGAGAATAAATACTTGAAGCTTGGCAGGCTTTCTGCAACTACACAATTCTGCTATCACTGTCAGTCAAAAAGCAGCCACAGACAAAACGTAAACAACTAAGTGTAGCTGTGTTCTAATAAAACTTTATAAAGACAAGTGGCAGTGGGCCACAATTTGCTCACCCCTGGATTAAATGGACCAAATAAGAAGCCTGGGAGGGACATGGGGGTTGGGAGAGATGAAGGCAACTCAGATGGAGAATCCCCTCCGTCTTCACTGGTTTCGTGATGCAGGGCTCCCTTGTTGGTGCCTGGGGCTGACCCACACGTACCCAGTGCTTTCCTGCAGCAGAGGCCCTCTTCAACTGTACGAGATCACCTCCCAGGCAGCAGGGAGCCAGCCAATATAGGAACCCAGCACGTAAAAGCAGTAACTTGTTCACCTTTGAGAACAAATACCTTCTCCCTCCGTCCCCCCCGAGACGGAGTCTTGCTCTGTCCCTCAGGCTGGAGTGCAGTGGCGCAATCTCAGCTCATTGTAACCTCCGCCTTCCAGGTTCAAGCAATTCTCATGCCTCAGCCTCCCGAGCAGCTGGGATTACAGGTGGGTACCAACCACCATGCCAGGCTAATTTCTGGATTTTCAGTAGAGATGGGGTTTCACCATGTTGGCCAGGCTGGTCTCGGAACTCCTGACCTCAACTGATCCACCTGCCTCAGTCTCCCAAAGTGCTGGGATTACAGGTGTGAGCCACTGCACCCAGCTGAGAACAAATATCTTCTGCAGGAAGGACGCGGTCAGGGAGAGGAGGAAGGGCACTGCAGGAAATCCCCGAGCCCCATGAAGGAAGGCCTGCCATGTTTAATACTCAGTCCTCAACTTGTGTGATCCTGAGGCTCCTCTATGGATTTCCTCCTCCAACAAGAAAGGACATCACTACCTAGTCATCTGACAAGGTTCACTCCCAAACTCCACTCTCTTATAGCAAAAGTTCTTGGTTTTGCTGTAAGAGAACAGCTGCAGAATTACATCTCTGACCAATCTTCCACTCAAAGAGTTCTCCTTGAATCCTATCTTCCTTCCAGATGATCAGTGTGGAATCAGGTAAGAGGGCTGAACTTTAGCTTGCTAGCAGAACAGAAAAAGAACTGTAACTTCATTTCAGAAAATTAGGGGGCATTCGAGGTCTGAAGGTTATAGTGCTGCAGAGTCACTGACAGGAATGTTTCAACCAGCTGCCACCCAATGTCAGGGCTGAACATCTTCAACAGGGTCAAGCACAGCTCCAAAGAGACACAGATACTCTGCTCAGAAAAATCCACCAATTACTTACAAACAGATTTATGGGTTATTTGTTGTAATGGGTGCGGTACCTGGGTATGCGGCTCAGCATAAGTTATAAATGTGGTTGGGTCTCAGTAGGCTCCCCATGCCTTGATCATGTGATAGCCAAGGGTCTATTCTCAGAAGCTCTGACAAAGCAGATCCCCAAAGCAAGACACTAGGAGAGCAGCCCCAGCTGAGTCCTCTGGGAATAAATACAGTAACTGCTAAAAACAACACAACTTCAGGTCAACATCTAGAGCTTCTCCAAGGCTAGAAAGGTTCTCTCTCTGAGCTATTTAGTAAGGAGATTATGTAACTGATGAACCAGGAAGTTGGGGTCAAGTTAAACTAAGAAGATTGAATTACGTGCTCAGAGGAAAGGAAAATCCCAGCAGGTGGCTGCCTCCAGCTCTCAGGGGAGCAGTGATTGGGTTTTATTACATGTGGTATCTGGAAACCTCACCCCGGCCCAGAGGGACGGACGTTATTATTCCCCTTTTACAGATAATCTTGCTGAGCCTTGGTTTGCTTAAATCACTTATATAAGATCTTCAAGGTTGTAAGAAACAGAACGTGGATGCAAAGCCAGGCCTGTTTGAAATCAGTGATTTACCAATGTAAACGGTCTCGAACTTACAGAGGGAGCCCGTGAGGTCCTTACCTTGTTTAGATATTGAGATACAGCCAATTCATGAATAGCAAATAATAAATTACAACGATGGCATCAAGTAAGAAAATCTTTAACAACAAAAACCAGTTACACTAAAAACCAAAAATGACTGATGCAAGACTTAATTGTTTTTAAAGTCTTAAGTAGTGGAAAAGCTACTACAAAATTCAGACATATCTTTATTTTGGGAAGTCATCTTTTCATGGTAGGGCTTTAAAGTTACATGGACTATCAACATTCTGACTTAAAAATAAAACCTCCAAATTTCAGCACCTGCAGCTACAGCACAGCAAAGGAAGACACGAATTAGGCCACATGCAAGTGCCAAGTACACAAAGCAGATCCCAAAAATACCCCAGCAAGCCACAATGGATGTGTACCAAAGCATGTAAGGGGCCAGGCAGTCGGCATAGCATAATTTCTATACAAAGTTGGAGAGAAGAAATTCAAGAAAACATACAGGACAAAAGTTGTACCCCCAAACTGAATGTGAATAGACACTGTGATGGTAGATGGTCAAGTATACAGGGCCTGAGATTCACTTCCAGAGCATTTCTGAAGCTGAAGGGAGACAACTGAATATCATATTACTCATAAAAAGATTATGGATGCTGCCTGGTTGCACAGATCAAATTTCCAAGTCTCTCCAGCGCTGCTGTGGGGGAGAAGGCCCTCCTCCCCGCATCTCAGCCAAGGTGTTAGATGATGAATTCGCAGCAACCAGATTCAAGTGTTTATTCCCCATAGATAATTATAAACCACAGCCACATGACTTAATGTAAGGTCAGTGTTCCCTCTTCAATCCAAGGGCACTGACCAGTTGACAGCCATGGCTGTTTCACTGGGTTTCAGAATCGGGGCAGGGTGGAGAACACCTGCAATTCAAACAATGTCCCCATACGCAACTGCACAATTTCAATTTCTACAGTAAAACAAGTCACTGGGCAGACACACGAGAGGTCAAACTCACCTGTCCTTTACTGCTTGTGTGGCTTGGGCCAATTTTTCTATGTCCTTTGTGCCTTCCAATCTTTAAAAATGACTATATATCTACCCCACTGGGTTGATGCAAGTATTAAGAGGAAATGTCATTTACAACACAGCTGAAACAAAGTCTGGTGGCCCATAATACTAAATGTTTCATGGTCTCTGAGTCTGGAAGTGCCAAGAGGGTATCTAATCATACTTTCTCTGCAGCCTCAACCACTAGCCTCTGCTAAAGCAAAAGGTTCTACTCCCTTGAATCCCCAGACCCATAAGAGGTAGGGGAAGGAGCTAATCTCCGTGCAGAATTTAACAGGCTGCTGTGGGCTCACAGCAAGGCAGCATGCTCCTCCTGTTCATTTGGCCCTGTTCTGCCTTAGATTTGAGCTCCCTTAGACCTCCACTATCTAAGTGACCCTGCTGTTTACTTAGGTATGGTAACAGGTACTGGCTGCCAATTCATTCTTCGCAGTACCCAGAATCAGAGACCACATCCTTCCACAAGAAGGCACTAGGCTCTACTAGAGATCTCAGTGTAACCTACTGCATTCTGTAACCAGGGCCCACATACAAGTAAACAGAGTAAAGCTGCTAATCTTATTAGGAAATCATCCCCCTACTAACCAACAAAGATGCAGGAAGTTTTTGCAATGGGAAGTTCATTCCTTTAGGTTACTTATCACCCTCTCCTGACCTGAAATTTACAGAGCTTCCCACTCCTTATTACAAAAGCAGTATATGTTCATTTTGGTCAAGTTAGGGGAAAAAAAAAAAAGCAAATGTGCAAAAAGCACTTTTAAAAGATATATCTATTTTTTAAAAATAATCTGATTAAGATACCAACTTCTGGGGTGAACCGACCACCCTGGCCCTTGAGGAGTGCTAGGTTGAGGAAGGCCTCTCTGAAGGAGGAGGGAGAGGGAAGAAGGAAAGACAGAGGGGGGAAGGGAGGAAGTGAAGACAGAGTTCGCCAGTGACTGCCACCCTGTAACTTCTCATAGCAACTTTCTCAGTATGCGCCAGACTTCACAGAAATCTATTAAAAATTATCTAAAATGATTATTTTTCTGAACTTTAGGCAAATCATTCACAGTTTACTGTGGTATACTAAGCCACAAATCATATTTAAGGGGGGTACTTTGGTATCTCCCAGCAAAATTTATTGACTTCCTGAAAAGCAATCATGGAACCAACAGTCAAGTAATTTGAAATGCCAAGCAGTTGTCTCTGAGAAACCCCCATTCATTTGCCCAATTTAAAAGGAACAAGTAATTTCATCGACAAGAATAAAAATGGTTACCAGTGAGTACAAAGTATATGATGACATGCAGAAGGCTGTATATGGGAATAGGAAGGTGTTATCTAGTGATTTTAAATAACTGACATCAAGTCTGAGTAGGCACAAATCTCAGTGGCACAATGACAGCTTGAGGCACTAGCTGGGATAGATGCTTTAGGGATATCTTAACATTCAGGATAAACAAAGCCAAGCCTCTCAGTGGGCGGGAGAGGAGAATCTACTGCCCTCCTGGGCTGCCAGGATATAGAGTGAGATGCATCTCAGGGTGCCAGCACCCCGAACTAGAGTGAGCTATTCTGAGACCATGCCATCTTGAATTTGAGAATGTGCCGGCAGAAAAGAAGATGATCTTTTTCATTTGAAATCTGTAGAGGAAGCAGATAGCAATGCCTGATATTTCTTAAAAGAGATTCTCTTCTGTGGCAGAGAATCTAAAAGGATTACTTGTCAAGGACCTGGCTCCATCAATTACAATAGAAGAAAACCTGTTTAGCAAAAACTACTTTATTGTGGGGAAAAAATGACTTTGGAACATTTGAAATACCTTGACCTATGATGTAATGTCCTCCAAGGAGACTGAGCTAGCAATTCTTCACTGGCAATGAAGTCACCCATCACCTTACTGAGTATACAGGTAAGTAATAGCTACAGATTGATTGACTGCAATGAATAATACTCACAAGTCATAAACATCAGCAGAAACCCAAGGAATCCAATTCTGCTGCATTGTTTTCTACCTATCAGAGGTAACAGCTGCATTGACACACTGCCTATGTCAGAACCACGGCTGCTGTACATTTTCCTCTGCAAATTGTTTTCCAGTGGACGAGATTTTAGCATTTTTGTTCAACAGATCTACTGGGGCCCTATGTGATCCACATAAATTTGGACTCCATTCCGTAGGACCTGAGATCACAGTACAGGCATTGCCTCCTATTAAGAGCCCTGAGTAGAGTTTTAATGACCCCATAGCAACTTTGGCTAAAAGGGATCTTAATGAGCATTTACTTAGAACCTATCATATTTAATACTGTACAGCTGGTATGCAGAGATAAAGGGGAAAAAGACAAGAGAACACACAATGAGAACTTACAAAGGCTAAGGAAACAAAACACAGTAAGGAGCAAATGGTAAGATTAATTGTGTGGAATTGCTAGAGGAAGAGTTTGTAAGCTTTATAAGAAAGAAGATGAATCAGCCAGGCATGGTGGCTCACACCTGTGATCCCAGCACTTGTGGGAGGCCCAAGTAGGCAGATCACGAGGTCAAGAGATCGAGACGTTCCTGGCTAACAAGGTGAAACCCCATCTCTACTAAAAACACAAAAAGTTATCCAGGTGTGGTGGCAGGCACCTGTAGTCCCAGCTACTCGGGAGGCTGAGGCAGAAGAATGGCATGAAACCGGGAGGTGGAGCTTACAGTGAGCTGAGATTGTGCCACTGCACTCCAGCCTGGATGACAGAGCAAGACTCCGTCTCAAAAAAAGATGATGAATAAGAAACCAAATGTAGTAGCCTAAGAGACATTCAGTAACATACAGAAAGAAATGAGATTTCCAAAAGGTAGCATTTTTATAAATACATAATTAAAATAAGAAATTAAATGTTTACTAATAATTATGTCAATATCACAAAAAAGTTCAAAGAATATAAGATCCAATTCCTATCATTAAGAATTTTATGGCCGGGCACGGCGGCTCATGCCTGTAATCCCAGCACTTGGATTACATGCCTGTAATCCCAGCCTGTAATCCAAGCCAAGGAGGGTGGATCACTTGAGGTCAGGAGTTTGAAACCAGCCTGGCCAACATGGTGAAACCCCATCTCTACTAAAAGTAAAAAAAGTAGCCAATGTGGTGGCACATGCCTATAATCCCAGCTACTTGAGAGGCTGAAGCACGAGCATCACTTGAACCCAGGAAGCGGAGGTTGCAGTGGGCCGAGATCATACCACTGCACTCCAGCCTGGGTGACGGAGTGAGACTCTGTCTTTGCCACCCCACCACCCACTCCCTGGGGAAAAAAAAAAAGAAACAATTTTATGATCTAGCTTGGGGTAAGGGAAAGCTTAGATAGATATGTAGAAATATTTATTCCACATAAATATAAAATAATACTAAAAGGCAAATATTAAACAATACTCAAAGGTGACTTGAATTTCTTAGCGCCAAATAATGAGTATCAGCAGAAATATTGACAAGGGATCTCTCTAGAGGCTCCCTGTAGATTAGAGCATGGGGAAGACTTCCTGGAGGTGAAGATTAAATTAGACCGTGAAGATAGGTCAGGATTGGCTTGTGCAAAAAAGCACAACAGATATTTGAGGCAAAGAGAACCAAAGGATGTGGGAAGCACACACAGGCTACTGAGAGGCAGCAATGCATGACCCTAGAAGAGTGTTTTTCTAAACAAAAGAGGTGGAGAAATCACTTATCCTAATTACACTCCTCAGAGAAGCAGCTTATACTCAGCACAGCCCTGGAAGCAGGCGAGGAGCAGCGGATGGTCTTCTCTATCAAGGCTCACTCATTGTCACCTGAAAACTCCTTAGAAAGGCAAGCTCTCAGGTCCCTTCTCAGATCTACTGAATCCTCAGCTCTGGGGTGGGGCCAGCGGTGTGGGTCTTAGTGAGACCTACAGGGGGTTCTGGTGTGTGCCCAAGTCCAAGAGGCACACATCTATATACAAACTTCCTAACATAATGACAAATCGTGACTGATACACACTCATCAGTAAATCCTTTAAAAGATACATAAGAAACATTTTAGTATATACTTCAGAGAAACATAGATGTATTCCATCCATGGCACAGAAAAAAAAAAAAAAAGATCAAGTTTCTGAGGTAGGAGAAAGTCTCCATTTAAAAAAAAAAAAAAAAAAAAAAATCTCCTCTCCAGGCTTGCTTCAACTACTCCCCCCAACCCCCTTTTTGGCCTCTCAAGGTTGCAGTGCTTTTCATGACATTTAAAAATGTGTATGAATAGGAAGCTGGGGAATTCACTCCTCATTTGATTTATGACCAAAAATATCAAGCCCTTCTTGTTTCAGGCATGGACGTGTTGTGAATTGAGTGTTGGCTGTACCACGGCTCATAATGTCACTTTTCTGCAGAACTACTACGGAAGAAAGATGACTGCCTAAACTGCACTCCACTGCCTGTGATATTCACTTACTGAAAGGCATAATTAGGGATCTGGTTTTCACTAAAACACACACAAGCTAAATTCCACCTCAAGTGCAACCAGGATTATAGATTCTGGGTGCCTAGGTAACTACTGTTATTGTTGCTTGTAGTACTACAGTGAAACAAAATTTTTATTGTGGAAAAGGAACAGTAACGGTGACAAGCATACCTGAGTAATGTAGGATTTAAATCCACAATCCTCAGCATAAAAACTAAGCACAGATGAAAACACTGGCAGGAAAAATCTCATCTGGAGAATGTGTTTCCATACTTGGAGTCTCAGTTAGATTTTCAAAGTCTTCAGGTCACCCCCAAATTCTGGCATGCCAAATGTCTCCCAGCCTCTCTTAATACTTAATAAGTTCATAATCATTTCATGTGAATCCAGCAGTAACTATAAAAAGCCAAGTAATCTGAGGAACACTTTCCAGTCCATTTAAAGTCCCAAGAATGCCCAGCTAGGGTCAGATGACACCATTATCTATAATTTATTTTAAGCAACTTTGGCTTCAAAAAAAAATTTTTAAGACTCTCTGGATGGGCTGGGCATGGTGGTTCACGCCTGTAATCTCAGCACTTTGGGACGCTGAGGCAGGTGGATCACCTGAGGTCAGGAGTTCAAGACCAGCCTGGCCAACATGGTGAAACCTCATATCTACTAAAAATACAAAAATTAGCTGGGTGTGGTGGCAAACACCTGTAATTCCAGCTACTTGGGAGGCTGAGGCAGAATAATCACTTAAACCTGGGAGGTGGAGGTTGCAGTAAGCCAAGATGACACCACTGCACTCCACCCTGGGCAACAAGAGCAAAACTCCATCTTTAAAAAAAAAACTCTCTGGATGAATTATAAATGCATTTTTAGATAAAATTTGATTGACTAATCAAGTATTGTCTTGTAATTATTAGTGGAGTTTTCTCTTCTCTGAACACTTGTTTGAAACGTGATGCCCTTTCGGGTTCCACACCACCACCATCCTGCCTTTAAACAGCCTTGGTCAACACAGCCAGACAAGCCCTCACAGGTTCAAATTACTTTATTTGTATTAATATTATTTGTCCTAATATACTTGAGTTGATCTGCACATGCCTGGCACTAAGCCAAACTGAGAAGATAAAATCAAACATGTCAACCATCACGTCTTAACTCTGCAGGACGCTATCGAGCAAAACAGAGCAGAATGCTAGCATACTGCTCTCAGAAATTCATGTAAGTAAAATACCATTCTATAGACAGTTTCAACAGTCTGTCCATCAGCATGCATTCTCACATCTCTAAAAGTCTGCATAACTAGTGGGGAAACATCTTGGGTGGGATAGTAACAAATTTCCTTTACAGAATCCAAAACTGCCCAGGAATTGAACTTAGATCAGATTTGAGATAGCATCCATCTACCCTTCCATACTAGAAACAAAGAGAGTATTCAAGGAAGGCTCTGTTTTAAGGACCCTTCTCCCTGTGGTGGCCCCTCTGATAAGACAGTAAGGGTTCCTTGATGTAATGGCTTCAGCACCCACTGGTCACTGCTCATGGAAACTTCAAAAGGAACTAAATCATGCCTTCCTCCCTTCAGCACCCAACAGAAGCATGGTTACTTACATAGTGGATGCCCAGTCTCCAAAACTCCCTCCATCTGCCAGAAGGTGGTTTTTGTCTGGTCCAGGAGGCCCAGGGAGAGCTGCAGTCACGGGAGACGGGGAGGAAAGTGAGTCCAGACTGCTAGTAGGGGTGTCCTCCTTGGAAGGGTTAGGATTGTCACCTAGGAGGAAAAAAAAGCATCCAATTTCAAACAAATAGCCAGAGAAGAAAAAATTCCACTAATAATTATATGGTGTTACTTGATTTGTTAATCAAATGATAAAATTACATTTACAGTTCAGCCTGACAGTATCTGGGTGTCCTGTCTTTACATTTTTTTTTAATCAAAGAGGCTTAAAATAAACCACAGATAATACACAGTGAGGAATGTTTTCCCTACAAAAAAACACAATGCTCAAAATCAGATAATGGAAGATAAAAGGCACCATGGCGGCCACAATGACTTCCTCACTATAAGGAGTCCAGGTATAAACCAATGAAATCAAGAACAGCTCCAAGCAGCACACCAGCCCTGTGGGGTCCAACCTCTTCCTTTCTGGTCACCTATTGGTTAAGTCACTCTCAGTTGCCACTTACTGCATAATAAATTAGACAACTCTACAAGAGCCTTGTTTTCTGAGCTGGTATCTTGGATTATAATATCTAATACCCCAACATTAAAATCCCACACATAGACAAACTTCCATTTCCCTTTGGACATCAGGAAGGGTACTACAAAAGAGTTAGGCTTTTGTGATGATGGCACAGGATGAATTTAAACCGAAGCTAATATTTTTTTAATGAGTTGCACAATGTATGCATTCACAGGGGAACATTTTATTAAATATGTTTAGTATAATATAATTTGTGTATATTATGGGCTTGGGTAGAAAATGCAGAAGATGGAAAACAGAGCTCACAACAGCAGTTATTTCCCTCTACTGGTCTTGCTTTCATGGTCCTCCCAGCTAGTATAAAACGCACCTGATCTGCACCCATCAAGGCTCGGCCCTTAGGCCTAATCTTCAGTCCCCATTAAATATTAACTGCTCCACGCAACCCTGCAGAGGCAGCAATGTTCTATAAAGATAGCACTGACTTGGCCTTGATTTTATAGGTGATGGTCCTAAACTGCTATGGAAGCAAATGTGACACATATAGAGGTTCATAACCCCAGCCCCCAACAGCTTGTAGCTGATTAAAGCTTCATGTTTCCTCAGTCCCAGGCCCTAGAAACTGAGCAAGCAAGAACGCCAGCAACAGCAAGGACCTTGCTCTCAAAAAACATCTTAGATGGTTTTTTTTTTTTTTTTTTTTGAGATGGAGTTTCACTCTTGTTGCCCAGGCTGGAGTGCAATGATGCGATCTCGGCTCACCACAACCTCCGCCTCCCAGGTTCAAGCAATTCTCCTGCCTCAGCCTCTCGAGTAGCTGGGATTACAGGCATGTGCCACCACACCCGGTTAATTTTGTATTTTTAGTAGAGATGGGGTTTCTCCATGTTAAGTCTGGTCTCAAACTCCTGACCTCAGGTGATCCGCCCACCTCGGCCTCCCAAAGCACTGGGATTACAGGCGTGAGCCACCATGCCCAGTCAGATGGATTTCAATTCTCCTAAAAATGAAGCACAGGAGAAATTCCAGGCTCTGATTAAGCTAGCTCCCCAGACGGTCATCTTGAAAACTGATTGTACAAAGTAATTCTTATTGACTCTTGACCCAGCTTACAATGAAGGGTTAAGAGAGAAAATCTTACAAACGGAGCTCTAGAACAACTGAATCCAGACAAGCAGGACTTGGAGATGGTGGTGATGGCTGGAAGAAGAAATTGTTTATGACGGGTATTGCGGGGGACACCTGGAGGACCCTGTGCAGAAGATTCTGATGAGGAAGAGTTTTCTGTATGAGTGCTGCGTGCTAACCAGCTGCACCACTGGAACTCCAAAGAGTTTTCTGAGCTCTTTCTTTCATAAGTGTGTTCCCAGGGAGGGTGGGGGAGATGGCTGAGCAAGAGATGAACCGTATCTCCACAGGGCAGTTCTTCTCCTTGTCCTGAGTCTATTTATAAAGTCTAGAAGACTCTACAATTGCTCTTTCAGTGAAGCCACTTTTTCCACAGTGCTTCACCACAAAAACGTTCAGCTAATTGGAGAAATTCGGCTCCAACAGAAGGGCCAATTTCCAGGCAAATGGACCAAAGCCCACTGGTAGACCACTGCTATGATTTCCTTTTAATTTATGTTCTTTCTGGGATCCAGTCCACTTTGGAACAAAAACCACGTCATCCCCTGTGCCCAGCAAGCTCAACTCCATCCAGTTCTTTTCTGTGAAAGAGCCCAAGTGCTGCGAGGGGGCTGGCCTCCAGCCTTCCCCGGCCCCTCCCTCTGTCTTTCATTCATCATGAGCAATGACTGCCCCCAAAATTAAGAGAATCTCAAATGGAACCCCAGCACAGAGTCCAGAGTAAACCTGAACATTGACCTGGCATGACGGCTGCCCTCAGGGCTCAGCTAGACGCACCAAACTGTCATCAGTTCTGAAGCAGAACAGGATCACCTTCACAGCAAGTCAGATGCCAGCAGCTCCCTGGCTGCAGGAGGCTGGACCCAGGCCCTCAGTCCTCCCTGGGCTGTGTGCCCTGATGGCCGGGCAAGGCATGACATGGCAGAAGCAGCAAAGGAGAGTCTGGGACCGGTTCATTCCCTGACTCACTCCTACCGAGAGAAACCTGTCAATGAGAAGCAACTTTGGGGAACTGGAGACCAGGGGTTTAATGTTACTTTTGAAAGATGCCCGAAATGTTTTTACAACCAGATACAGCAGATCATTTACACTGCCTCTAATCCTTTTCCCAAGCAGACTGACACAGCACAAATTGTCATTCAACATATTAAATCACATTCTATTAAGAGAGTTTTCTCTTCCTTCCTGCCTGCCAAACAGTGGCAATCTGAACCCTCAAGTGAAAATAATATTGGTAGAAGGGAATGTTGACACAGGCTGATCAAAGGAGAAGACACCTCACCCTACTTTCCAAGTGTATAGAGTTCCTTCCTCCTTCACTGTTCAGGAATGAGTTTACCTACTTGAGAGAATCACTGAATTTGAGGGAGAATAAATTAGGTACATAAACATTAAATACAACCATTTCTGAAACTTTAGTTCACCAAAAATCAAATTAGCATTTTTTAACTAGTATGAAAATAATAAAACTTAATAAACATTCTATGTTCAACTTTTAGAATGAATACATATATGTATGAAAAAATGCATATACATTTTTCCTTATACATTTTTCATACATATTTATATATCTATACTTATACATCTAAAATATATATGTGTGTGTGTGTGTGTGTGTGTGTGTGTGTGTGTGTGTGTGTATTTTTTTTTTTAAGAGACAGGGTCTCCCTATGTTGCCCAGCCTGATATCAGACTTCTAGGTTCAAGTGATTCTCACGTCTTGACTTCTCAAAGTATTGGGATTACAAATGGGAGCCACCACCCCTGGCTGGGAATAAAGATTTTAAATCCCACGAAACTAACTTAAAATTGAGAATTAAAGTCAGATACACTCATTATTTTTCCCTATCATTTCTTCTGAGTGATCACACAATCTCTCCCCTCAGGTGACCCTTTAACAGGCATCTACAAACAGATAAATCACCTCTGGGTAAAAGGTCGTTCCAGCGAGTGAACAAAAATGGTACCAAAGGATTTATGAACAGACTCTAAGACACTCACTGGAAAATGAACTACCACCAATTAGAGAGAAAATGACTTCCTCGCAGCATCCTCAGATTAATTCCCACAAGGTACTTGCCAACCCCCTCCTCTCCTGATTCTTTTCTCCTTTCTCACAGCTGTCTGCAGCCATCAATTTTGCATTTCGCTATCATATACTGGTTTTATAACCTGGTTTAAGGTGCCCATTTCCCTTGTACATTTTGTCAGGGTGGAGACCATGTCTTGGTCTTGGGAAGCCTTAGAGAACACAAAGCAGTGCCAGGCAATCCAGGAGTCATCAGGAAGTATGGCAGACTCACCGCCACAAGAAAAGCATGAGCATGGAGAGCCACTGCCTCTAGAAATTGAGAAGGGAAAAAAATCTGAAGACCCCAACATATTCTCACAAAACCTGCACACAGTTTTGGATTCTCATCCTCTCCCGTTTCGAGCCACAAGTATCTCTAATCCACTTTATTCACCCAACTAGCATTTACTGAGCTTCTCCTTATGTACAAAGGCACATCACAGATGCTGAATTAGAGAGAGAAGCAGTCCCTAACCCAAAGATGCCCAGAGTATAATGCAGAAGACAGGCAAAGACAAACAAGGTGGTGTTTGCTGTAATATGGTTATGTCAAGGAGCTTTGAGACCCAGAAAAAGAAGTTTTCAAAGTTACCAGTGTCAGGAGCGAAAGACATGTGGGAGTGCAGCAACAGGAATAGGAAGAAATTATTGCCAGTTTCAAGGGAAAAGCCTCTGGTAAAGAAAATATCAAAACTGAAAGAACAGAAACAGGAGAGCATGTGGCCATTTTCAGAGCCACAGTAGTTGGATTTTGTTGGAGAACAGAGTCAAAGGCAGAAAGCAGGTGCATGAAGTAGGGTTAAGAACTTTGTATCTAATGTAAAGGTATACGAATTTACTCTGCAGACACTGGGAAGGTATTGCAGGGATTAAGCAGAGAAGTGATATGATCTGGAGAATAGCTCCAAAATATATTTAGTTATGACAGTCATTAGAACTCAGTGAACAAAGGTGAAGGGTGGGACAGAAACTTAAGATGAGCCTCGGGTTCATGGCTTGGGAACTGAGTATATGGTGGAATCATTAACTGAAATAGGGAATAAAAAAATAAGGAGCATATTGGGTGAGGGAGATAATAAGACCAGTTGCAGGCATGTTGGGTTTGGGGTGTCAATAAAAAATCTAAGTGAGAGTATCTAAGGGAGAGTTGGTTATACAACCCTAGAGCTCAGAAGAGAAGCCTGAGATCATTTTACTGATCTGAAAGTCACGCACAGAGAGTTGAAGTCACAGCACTGGATGGATAGAACAAGGAAGAAGATGTGGAAAAGTAAAAGAACCTTGAGGAATCTTCCAGCCAAGAGAGTTGGCTGTTCTTTAAAGCAATGTTGTTGTTGTTGTTTTATTGTTTTAAATACAATGCAGTGTTCTTTTGCAAATATTTAGGATTCCTGCACAAACATCAATAATCATAAAAACGGAACACAATTGGCCAAGAGGACATGTCTTTGGTGACAGCTACTATATTCCCCTTAGTCTGATTTTTTACGAGCCTGAGCACGTGGACAAGTGCTTTATTTTCACGATAGACTAAAATAATCTTCAAAGATTGGCAGAAAATTAGACCAAGAGGAGGAAACAAGAACTTGATAATTCTACCATTTCTAATAATTTAGAGGATATTTATATCTTATTTTAATCTATTGATAAGCTTTTACTTTAGGTAGTTTAACTTTTTTTGTTCTGATGATGACAAACTGTTCTCTTCATTCATTTTCTGGTCATTTCACTTGAATAGAACTGCTTTTGGATTGCTGGAAGTAATAAAGCTTCGGGCTTCCCTCCCATTTCATTCATTACTTCTTTGTCTCCTCTCAAATATATTTCCTAACAGTTAAGTCAGAGATAGTTTCCCCTTAAAATCCCTTCCCTGCTGTTCTTCCACTTAGCTGAAGATTTTTTGGCCATGGTATAAAATCACAGACGGTTTCTGTTATTCCTCACAGATGGACCATCCCCACAGCGGCTAAGCTATCCCATGCTCCTCATTCTTAAACATCTGGCTTATGTATCAGCAGGAGTAAGGAAGAAAAGGAGAAGACAGAAAAGAGGAAAGAAAAATGCATAAGAAGAAAAGATCTAATATATTAGTTGAATTTAATTTAAGCAAACCTCACAGTCAAGCATTTGGCTAGCTGGGGGACAGCTGAAACCTGCGTTGGCACACAAATATTCTTCCTGTCAGGTCACAATAATCTTAGATACTTCTAATTATCAAGCAGTTAATAGGATCAAAAGAAAGTTTTGCTGAGAACAAAGTAACTGCACTTATAACACAGAAACACTTTTATTATAAAGTTCACTCTGAAAATGTTCAGCCAAGATGGAATATTAAGGAGAAACCTACCTCTCCCTCACACAAACACCAAATAACCACTCCCCAAAATTTTTTTAATAAATAAAAATATATAACTGCCCTGATAAACTTGTCACACATTTCTGTGGAACAGAAACAGAAAAGAAACATCCAGAGGGACCATTAATAAGCCAAAGGTTTATGGTTCCAAGACCAACTGAAACCAACAGAACCACCTAGACATTTAAATCCTGCAGGGTTCTGGCCGGGCGCTGTGGCTCACACCTGTAATCCCAGTACGTTGGGAGGCTGAGGCAGGTGGATCACCTGAGGTCAGGAGTTCGAGACCAGCCTAGCCAACATGGCAAAACCCAGTCTCTACTAAAAATACAAAAAATAGCCAGGTGTGGTGGTGCATGCCTATAATCTCAGCAACTCAGGAGGTTGAGACAGGAGAATCGCTTCAATCCAGGAGGTGGAGGTTGCAGTGAGCTGAGCTCATGTGACTGCACTCCAGCCTGGGCAACAGAGCAGACTCTGTCTTAAAAAAAAAAGAACCTGTAGGGTTCCTAGTATCTATAACAACATACCAAGCATGGGGCAAAGGGGCTACAGCCAGGCTTTTCATGTGAAAATAGGGACTGGGAGAAGCCCTCCACCCTAGATGGAGGCCAAGAACCTACAAATAAGTTCCCCACTTGCCTGGGGGATGATTCGGCCTATCCTAAGGACAAGAACACTGTGCGGGCAATAATAGCACCTGGTTCTGAACCAGCACCCAGGTGACCCCAGTGGAGGCAATAATAGCCAGACAGCGAAAAGAAAGGGGAGAAGATGGATCCAACACGCCCTAACCATGCATAGACACAAAAAAATCCTCCTTCACCATGGATTTGTAAACTAGAACTGCTAAAAACAAAAAGAAAACTAAGACAGCAAACTCAATGAATAAGAAAACTCAAGAGATTTAGAGATTTGTAATATAGAGAATAGAAGTGAAATTGCCAAAATCTAGATCACAGGAACAAATTGAGAGGAAGAAATATTTAAATAATAACCAAAGTCTCAAAATTAAAGAAACATCAAAGACCTCAATTGTAAAAGACTGAGAGTGCCAAACGGAGGAGCAATGAAAATCCTGCACATAAGACATATTATTTTAACATTTAAGAATATCAAATACAAAGAAAAAAGCACCCATATGGAAAAAGCAGATCATATAAAAAGAAAAAGAATCAGACTGACATCAGACTTCTCAACAGCAATGTTAAGTGCAGAAGGAAATTGAAGTAGTATCCTCGGCTGGGTGCGGTGGCTCACACCTGTAATCCCAGCACTTTGGGAGGTAGAGGTGGGCAGATCTCTGGAGATCCAGAATTCGAGATTAGCCTGGCCAACATGGTGAAACCCCGTCTCTACTAAAAATACAAAAAAAAAAATTAACCAGGCATGGTGGTGGGTGCCTGTAATCCTAGCTACTCAGTAGGCTGAGGCATGAGAATTGCGTGAACCCAGCAGGTGGAGGTTGCAGTGAGCTGAGATCACGCCACTGCACTCTGGTCTAGGCTACACAGTGAGATTGTATCTCCAAAAAAAAAAAAAAAAAAAGAAGGAAAAGAAAAGAAATTGAAGTAGTATTCTTAAAGTATTAAAGAAAAAAAAATATGAGCAGAGAATTGTATATTCAAACTGCCTTCAACTGTGAGGGTATAATGAAACTATTATCACAGATATAAAAATTCCCAAAGGATGGCCACACAAAGAACTATACTGATAACACTCTTAGAGAAATTCCTTGAGTATTTAAATAAAAGAAGCAATATAAGATGTTCAGCTAACTTGATAATGTCCATTGTTGTCTTTTAAAAAATCTAAGACAAAAGAAAAGGAAAAGAACATAACCAAAATAATCCAGAACTGAAACTCTGGAAAATAACAATATGGTAGGGGTGGGGAGATCAGAGGGAGTTGATAACCCATTAAATTATTTGTCTTATTGGAAGTGGGGAGAGAAATATAAATAGTTTAAGAAAGTAACAGAGAAATAATACTAAGTTTCAAAACAAAGGCACCACTTTAGAAACAAAACAAAAAAAAACTACCATTTCAAAAAGCAGAACATTTGCTTTTCTGAAGAGAAAGCAGAAAACGGCAATTGTATCAAAATTCACTAAGTGAAAAAATGACAGAAATCCTAATATGACAGTAATTGCAATATATATAAATGTCCGAAACTCACCAATTAAAACACAGTGACACTCCAAATGTATTTTTTAAACCCAATAGTATGCCGACTACAAGAAACATGCTTCAGACAAAAAGGCCAAAAAAGATTAAACTAAAAGATCAAAAGATGAATATATTAAGCCAATATGAACCAAAAGGAAATGATCTTAATAAACCACACGAGAACCATTTTATAATAATAAAGGAAATAAACAGTTAAATGAGAAGATAAGCACCTGATAATACAGTGTCAAGTAAAAAAATGACACAAGTACAAAGAAAAAGAGAAAAATCAACAATTGTAGTTGCAGTTTTTAAAACTCCTCTGATACTGCTATCAAATTGACCAAAAAGAAAGACATATCTGTAATCAACAATGAAAAGCCCATGTTTTATACACATGCATACAACTCACAATAATTAGAAGATGCATATTATTTTCAAGAACACATGGAATATTTTTGTAGGAAGGCTATAAAGTCTTATCAAATTCCAAAGGATAAACAGTATATAAATTCTCTTCTCAGACCAATATTGCAAAATAATCCATATATTGGTAAACTAAACACGATTAAGAAGAAAATCGTAATGAAAATATTTAGAACTCAATAACAAAAAAAAATTTCATATAAAAATTTGTGAAACATGCCGAAAAATGCCAAAATGGAGATTTATGGCTTTAAAATATTTGTTAGGAAACAAGAAACGTTCAAAACATTTTATGCCATAAAAAGACAATTTTCCTAAATATTGGTAGTCAAAGAACAGTTGACTGTTTAAATATATATTGAAATTACAATCAATGTGAAGTTGACTATGAAACTAAAATTTACTGAAATATATTTGATTTTTTTATTTCAGTACATTTACTCAATAGGAATTAATCGTATACTATAATACACACAACTTACTCCATAATAGTGAAAAACTATTATTAAACTATTATTTTTATTATTTATTTGATGTAAGACTTTGAGGGGAAAAAATCTCCAGATCACAGTGAAAATCGATGAGAAAATGTGATCTGACATATAAAAGCTCACTCTAAACACAGAGAAATAAATCTGAAGGCTAAACACCATCTATTTGTACTTAGAGTGGCTTCAACCAAAGTGAAATGAATACTTTCTCCAGCAGGGGGTGAGCACAACTGCTCCAATTAACATCCACCTCATACCCCTATCCCCTTGTGCCTGAATTCATCCTCCTGTCACCCTGCATTTTCTATCTTTTAAATAGGGCCACCCAATAAAAACCAATAATCTCTTGCTTTGAGTATTTCAATGGCTTCTCTGCCCAAATGATGTGTCTGCTCTAATGATGTTGTACCCAAGGAAGACTAAAGCAACCACAGTGTGGCTTAATGTCTGTATTGGAAGAGGGTTCAGGAGCTGGGGGAGGAGAAAGCATACCCTCAAGAATCACCTCTGGGTGAAAGTCACAGTGGCAGACTAACAGCTCTGAGAAGAAAATCTACAGGAAGAGCCTGAAATGGAGGGGATTATAAAATGCTGCAGTAGGATGAGAGTTTTGTTTGGCTAATTTGTATAAGCCTGTTTAAAACACAATCTTTGGGCCGGGCGCGGTGGCTCAAGCCTGTAATCCCAGCACTTTGGGAGGCCGAGACGGGTGGATCACGAGGTCAGGAGATCGAGACCATCCTGGCTAACACGGTGAAACCCCGTCTCTACTAAAAAAATACAAAAAACTAGCCGGGCGAGGTGGCAGGCGCCTGTAGTCCCAGCCACTCGGGAGGCTGAGGCAGGAGAATGGCGTAAACCCGGGAGGCGGAGCTTGCAGTGAGCTGAGATTCGGCCACTGCACTCCAGCCTGGGCGACAGAGCAAGACTCCGTCTCAAAAAAAAAAAAAAAAAAAAAAAAAAAAAAAAAAAAAAAAAAAACACAATCTTTGAACTAAGCATGAGATAGTCATGTCCTAATTTCTACCATATGGCAAATACTATGACAATAAAATCTCCTAACCATTGCAGCCTTTCCTCCTAATGTTACCCAGGACATTCAGGGCACTGAAAAGGAGAGCAGTGTCTACTATCAGAAACAGAACTGCCAAACTCATTTCATATATAGTCTAGCATAATTCCTACTCTGCTAAAATAAAGTCTGGGTTGCTATATCATGTCAAAAAGTAGTACCTAATGCTACACTGAATAGTGAAAACCAAAATAAACCAAAACTTATATTTTCCTACCCCAGTTCAAATGCTTTTGGAATTGACGGAGATTGAAGGATATAGCTGACATCCATTCCTTTTTTTTTTTTTTTTTTTTTTTTTTTTTTTTGAGACAGAGTCTCGCCCTGTCACCAGGTTGGAGTGCAGTGGTGCGATCTTGGCTCACTGCAACCTCTGCCTCCTGGGTTCAAGTGATTCTCATGCCTCAGCATCCCAAGTAGCTGGGATTACAGGCACACACCACCACACCCAGCTAATTTTTGTATTTTTAGTAGAGACGGAGTTTCACCATGTTGGCCAGGATGGTCTCAATCTCCTGACCTCATGATCCGCCTGCCTCGGCCTCCCAAAGTGCTGGGATTACAGGTGTGAGCCACCATGCCCCATCAACATCCATTTTTTAATGATCTAGTGCCTGGGAAGAGTAGAGTGCACCATACTGTTTCCTCAAATGTGGTGAATACAGGTCAAAGTATACTACTTTCTCCCTACAAAAAGAAACATCTCAGACTGTCATATTGGATCAGAACAATGACCCATCTTGTATGGCACTCTGTTTTAACAAGAACATCCAAAGATGCTCTAGTTGTCCACAGCCTCTTCCTTCCTACCCAAGTCTTAGAAGTGCATCATAACACCCACTTGCTTTGAAACTACTCAGGCAGCAGTGTGTCATGGACCGTGAAACATTCAAGGCTTCCAATTCTGAGTAAAGGAGCACGACTTCCAGAAAAACTTGTGATTTATTACTGCCCCAAAGGCAGGATTACAGTTTTGTCCAAAATTTTGATTTTGCATTTTGTCACTAGCACTCCAATAATTATTAGCTTTCAGAAACTGGGTGACCAGGTCTCCAAATGTATTGTTAGACTGAGGGAAACTGAAAAAGATCATGACCAAAGAACACAGAAAAATCACCTATCTCACCCAGCTGGATTATCTAAGACTGGTTTTTTCCAAGTAGCTCATTCCTGAGTTTTTGAAGAAAACTGAACAGCCTTGTTTCTTCACAGCTTACCCACATGCTTGGCTGGACCAAAATGTCATTGTGTTCCAGGACCTCATCTAGCTAGAAGTTGTAATCTATACATAGAATGACCAGGGCACACAGAGCAGTCTGAGGAGCACGGCTGAGAAGGGTCAAAGTCAGGTCCAAACCCCAATCAACACCTAACCAGCCAAAGAAAACCTGGCACTCCCTCTCCAACCTTCCCTATGATAGTCAACTTGTATTAGTCCATTCTCACGCTGCTAATAAAGACATACCCGAGACTGGGTAATTTATAAAAGAAAGAGGTTTAATTGACTCATAGTTCAGTATGGCTGGGGAAGCCTCAGGAAACTTACAATCATGGCAGAAGGGGAGGTAAACACGTCCTTCTACACATGATGGCAGGAAGGAGAAGCACCATGCAAAAGGCAAAAGCCCCCTTATAAAACCATCAGATCTTGTGAGAAACCACTCACTATCACAAGAACAGCAGGGAGGTAACTGCTCTCACGATTCAATTACCTCCCACGGGGTCCTTCCCACGACATGTGGGGATTATAGGAACTACAATTCAAGATGAGATCTGGGTAGGGACACACCAAATCGTATCACAACTTCAACTGAAATGGCTAAGGAATGGAGCGAGATAACTTTCTTCGAGAAGCACTATCAACAGAGGCACCAAACAGATAAGATCTACAGAAAGAAACAGTCCAAAGCAAGATAAAAATTAAAGTTGAGATATTTTTCAGCCCAGATATTTATTCTCATCCTCCACAAAACCTAGGCCAGGGAATTATATCATATTATCTCACATATTAGTTTTCCTTAACTGGAAAAGTAAACACACACACACACACACACACACACACACACACACACACACGCAGTTCCTTTATTAAACAAATTAGAATAGTAAAGATAGGTTACAGAATACTAAGTTTGACATTAAAATGAAGCCTTTTAAAAACTGTGAAGGTAGGGATATCTTTCTTTAAAAAGAGAATCAACTCTACCCTACCATCCAAAGGAAATTCTTCTTTACTGTCCATACAGTAGTAAGTATTGCGTGATTACTCTAGAAAAAAAGTCCAGATTCTTTCATCAGAAAATCTTCCTGAAGTCTTACATTAGGGGAAAAAAGGAAGAAAGATTAAGACATTAACCCTGCCAACTGCCCATTAAGGAAAGCAGCTACCTGTGTTTCTCACCACGGACAGGTGCACTGAGATGCAGGTTATAACTGCCACATGGTAGAGAGCTTCCTAAAGACCCACTTAGCCCAATTCTCAGTTACACTGCAAGCTCAAGTAATGCCATCCAGGGTAACGGGCAGAACAACCTCGCTCTTCCCATTTTCCCTCTGAAACAAGGCAAGCCAAAATGGGAACTATAACGAAGTCAAATAATGTACAGATGAATGACAGTCAGTTGCTAGATAATAATTCACTTGGCTAATATAATGTATCTGAAATCCTCTCTAGAAAAAGAAAAATGTGACTTCTCAAGAAAGTAGCTTCCTACTTTCAGTCCCAAAAGCACAGAAACAAAACGACATACAGATCTGCATTCCCCCCAAAAATGAAAAGGCAGCTCCTGAACTATAAATTAAAATGTCACATTAAGGCATGAAAAGATGTAATGAAATTGCCATAAACTTAAGAAGTAGATTTTATTTTCTGTTGCCCAAAGATTTAAAGAAATTAAGCATAATGCTTGTCCCAGAAAGCTACTATGACAGCTGAAATATACCAAAAGTGCATGCCAGGAAAAGCTGATGAGCGAATCAGCTGTTAAAACCAATCACATGACAAAAAATAAAGACTGCATTATAAAGTTATAGCAACAGCTAATAGGCATCAGGTTACAACTCCAGGAACCACCTCTACCTCTTGCAAAGGTCGATGGAAATCTGCAGCAATTCAATTATAAAGCAAGTAAGACCAGTTCAGTTGCAATGTCAACAGAAGTCAAAGCAAATTGCTTTACTCTATAAAGCAAAGAACATTTTTATGTCATAATCACAGTCCTGGGGCATTGTTTAAAGACTAAAATTTTTGCCTATATAAACAAAAAATATAACAGCCATGTGTTATTATTCTTGGGAACCCAAAACTACTCAGATACTTAAACTGTCTTCCATAAACTTTGAGGAAGCTGCCACTTTGACAGCTCAGGAAATTTAGAGCACTGTGCTCAGAGCACAACTTCAGTCCGGCTGAGACACTGAGAGCTGCCAGACTCCTTGCTTTTCACCTCTCCTCCTCTATTCTTCTCACCTAAGAAGGAAAGTTCATTATTATTAATTGCCAGATGGAGGCCGGGGCAGTGGCTCACACCTGTAATCCCAGCACTTTGGGAGGCCGAGGTGGGTGGACCACCGGAGATCAGGAGCTCGAGACCAGCCTGGCCAAAAGGGTGAAACCCCGTCTCTACTAAAAATACAAAAAAACAAATTAGACGGACATAGTGGCAGGGGTCTGTAATCCCAGCTACTCGGGAAGCTGAGGCAGAATAATCGCTTGACCCTGGGAGGCAGAGATTGCTATGAGCCAAGATCGTGCCATTGCACCCCAGCCTGGGCAACAAGAGCGAAATGGTCTCAAAAAAATAAATAATTGCCAGAGGGAGATGCAGTTACCAATAAACTTAGGTATAATGTTGGACAAAAAATAACCAGAAATGAAAGACTAAATTACATTTTATTTGAAAGCATACTAAACATGAAAGCATATCTGAAGCTCTTCTGCTTCAGATACCAGGCTCTCAAGAAAATATAAGCTAAAATTATGCAATATTCACTACCTATTGGCTGGTTTACATCCATTAACTCTGTTATTCCAGGCAAAAACCACGTCAAAGTTTTATTGTCCAAACTTGTGAGGCTTAGAGGGGGATTTGCTGAGATTATAAACAACATCAAGAGGAGGGCAGAAATTTAAACCCAGGTTTAAATCCAAACTTAACCACAAGTGAGCCAACCATTCAAGAAAACTCTTTGCTGCCTAAGTATTTCTGGTAATAGGGATCCCCAAAACGCCAGGACAATGCGACCATGAGAAAGAAGCCTGGGCCAAAGGTGAAAGACACGGGAAGTCTAACAGGAAAACACTAAGCAGTGAGAGACAGTCATTCTCAGTGCCAATGAAGCCTCTCCAGGCCAGCTCATGCTAAAGGGACTCCATCCCCTTTCTTTCTAGACTCTGCTTCTCAATCCTTCCATTTCAAAATTTTAAACGTATACCCAACACACCAGTATGAAACACAGCTTGCTTCAGAGTTAAGTTGAAACGTTTGTAAACTAAACACATATAAATGTATGCGGTATGTGTGTATGTGTGTATTTATATGTATGTATTATAAGTAATACACTATAGACAAGATATGAAATACAAATATGTATAAAGAAAATCACTAACTCTTACCACCTAAGGATAACCATTGTTATAACTGATTATTTTTCCAGATGTACTTGTATGCTTATAGTATATTTAAATATATAGTTTTTCCTTTAAAAGAATATTTTTGAAAACTCCATTTTAAAACTTGCTTTTTTCATTCAAAAGTATACTGTACATTATTTCTATGGACACATCTTTATCATCCCAGGATGGCAAGAGGCCTATGTGTGATGAGTAAGACATCTGCATCATCTGACTGTGTTTGGCTGGGCTGTAGAATACAAAGTCCTCTTATAAGTACATCCATACAGTAGAATGCAAAGAATACTATACAGCAGTGAAGAAAGGAGAAAGGTCTCTTTGTACTGACATAAAAAGCAACACAAGATATACTATAAAATTTTAAAAAATAAAAAAGGTATGAAACTGACTTTTCAGTGCAGAAGAGAGTAAATAAGAATTCGGATTCCTATTTGCTTATTGTGGTGGTTAATACTGAGTGTTAACTTGATTGGACTGAAGGATGCAAAGTATTGTTCCTGGGTGTGTCAGTGAGGGTGTTGCCAAAGGAGATTAACACCTAATCAGTGGCCAGAGCAGCCGGAATAAAGCAGGCAGAAGAAGGTGGAAGGACTTAACGTGCTGAGTGTTCCAGCCTTCATTCTCCCATGCTGGATGTTTCCTGCCCTGGAACATGAGAGTCCAAGTTCTTCAGCTTTTGGACTCCTGGACTTAAGCCAGTCGGCTTTCGGATCTTCAGTCACAGACTGAAGGCTGCACTGTCAGCTTCCCTACTTTTAAGGTTTTGGGACTCGGACTGGCTTCCCTGCTCCTCAGCTTGCTTGCAGATGACCTATTGTGGGACTTCACCTTGTGATCATGTGAGTCAATACTCCTTAATAAACTCCCCTTCAATATATACATCTATCTTACTCATTCTGTCTCTGTACAGAACCCTAATACAACTGTATATAAGCATAAAGAATTCTAGAAGGATAGGAAACTATAGGTTGAACTATATAAAAATGATGATATTCAATCATGTTTGGCATATAACAACAGCAGTTTCACAAGGCACAAACTTGCTAATAACTGATCATCAATCCAATGTACATCTCAACTCTAGAAGGATTTCAGAAACTACAAGTTGAACTACATGAAATTCTCAATGATTATGTGTGGCCTATAATATGGGGGGGAGCATTTGAAATTGCTGATATTAGATAATTTTTGACCTAAAAGATGGCAATTTCATGTGCTTCAACCCATGAACATCCATGGTTACAGATCTGGCTTGCAGATGCAGGCACTGAGTCAACGGGATGGAATAGATCTTTCCACTTTGTATCTTTTTATACTTTTTGAATTTTCAAACATGGGAATATATTATTTATTTAATTATTTTTAATAAAGAAGGGGAGAGAAGTGGGAGGAGAAAACAGAAAAGTAACAGCAAAATCTCATATCAAATTCAGGCAGCATCAAATTCCAAAATGTGTTCACTTTCTAAATTTCTAATAGCCTGTTAAAGTATCAGGTACCTGAGATATCCTCACTATAACCAATCTATGACCAGTTGTTTGTTCATTTAGATAAGTGGTGGCATAAATTACAATAACGTGCTTTTGCAGTACTTAGTATCACTGAAATAAAATGGGTCACTTCCCTCCCCCGTGTCTCATAAAAAACAGGCCTAGACTTCTCTCCTGGAGGGCCCATGCTTGTTACAGTGTTTTACGTCCCATATTTAAAACTATAGTCTTCTCTGGCTCTTCTTTCTCCTTTATCTCCTGGATCAAGACCACGGCTCTGACTCCCTTACAACTCTAACCATTTTTTTTTTTTTAATGGAAAAACTAAGAATCATTCTTAAAATTAAAAAATAAACAGCATTGTTAGAAATGCACAGAGTAGGCCGGGCGCAGTGGTTCACGTCTGTAATCCTAGAACTTTGGGAGGCCGAGGCAGGTGGATCAAGAGGTCAGGAGATCGAGACCATCCTGGCTAACATGGTGAAACCCCATATCTACTAAAAACTAAAAAAAAAAATAGCTGGGCTTGGTGGCAGGCGCCTGTAGTCCCAGCTACTTGGGAGGCTGAGGCAGGAGAATGGTGTGAACCCGGGAGGCGGAGCTTGCAGTGAGCGGAGATTGCGCCACGGCACTCCAGCCTGGGTGACACAGCGAGACTCCATCGAAAAGAACAGAACAGAACGAAAAGACATGCACAGAGTATCTCTGAAAGACTCACAAGACAAATGGCAATGTCTGTTGGCTCCAGGGAAGAGAAGTTCACAGTTGCCTTTATGTTCAGCACTCTAGAACACTTAAGAACCCAGATCCTGGAATCAGACTGCCTGGGTTCCATCCTAGCTTTGTCACAGATGTGGGTGAGTTATTGGCCTTCTCTATGCCTCAGTTTCCTGAACTATAAAATAGAGACAATAATACTACCCATAGGATTGTTCTGGATATTATCTAAGTTTAGTAACTATTGCCAATAACAGTACTCGGTATATAACATGCTAATACGTAACTGTTCAAAGTTATTACTCTCTGAATTTTGTATCAAGCTCCTGCATGCACTACTAAAGATTTTAAGAAAAAGAGTATACCTTTTCAATAGCCAAGATAATAAACAGAAACTTAATCACTATTCCTCTTTAAAGAGAAAACTAAAACCCATTACCATAATCATATTTCATGCTCAAAAACTTGTGCTGCTGATTTTAAAAACTATTAGTAGACCCAAAATGCCAGTCTCAAAATTTTTTTTTTTTTTCTTTTTTTGTTGTTGCAGATGGGGTCTTGATCTGTCACCTAGGCTGGAGTGCAGTGGTGTCATCACAGCTCACTGCGGCCTCAACCTCCCAGGCCCGAGTGATCCTCCCAAAGTGCTGAGATTATAGGAGTGAGCCACTGAGCCTGACCCCAAATTTCATTTTCATAGGCTTAAAGGGTTCCCCCCCCCCATCTAAAGGTGACCCTGTAGCCCTTCTTAATACAGCTTAGGAGGGCACAGAGAACGGTAGAATGAGCATGCAGAGGGAACCAGGTTGCAAAGACACAACCCAGACCTAAGAAAAGCCAACTGGAGACAACTCATGATAAATACAAGGAGTGTTCTCTGGCACTGCCTCAGTCTTGCATCATTTCTTTTTCCTCAACAGTTGGTAACAAATCATTAAGTAAAAATTAACTGGCCACAGGTTGGCTTTGTTCTATTAATTGCACACAACACTCTTAGATCATGGTCATCTTAATCATGGGCCATAGAGTTTTCAGAGCCATAGAAGTTACTTGGAATTGGTCACACAGAGAAACACCGTCTCCCTCAAGATTTCTGCTCATCTTCCTGGCTATCAAAGAAAACGTTTTAAATCAGTCACTCTTGACAGCCTTAAAATTCCATTTCATTCAGGATAAACAATACTTTGGTTGGTTTGAAAAGATGTTTCTTAGACAGCCCAGCTACCTCCTACGCCACAAGAGTTTCAAAGGGGGCTATAAAGAGAGTGACAGCTGCTTGAATTCAGAACTAGAAATTAAAATAAAAGCTATTAGAAGTGAAGAAAAAACCCACTCCACAGGGAGACAAGCTTTAAAGAATTTTTCTCTCTTCTATAAATCTGAGTTACCTGCCATGAACTTATTTTCACCATAGAAGCAGCTATGTATTTTTTTTAAAGGCATTAAATAAGCTTTTTTTTTTCCTCCTCCAGAGAAAGGGGGAAATGTTCATCCCACACAGAAGCACAGTTAAGATTACATAGGAAGCAATAGAAGTTGCCTTTCACTTTGTCACTAGCACTGTGGTGGGGGGGGTGGGGTTGCTGAGCCTCACAGGAGGTTTCTGGGGAGACACCAACGCAGGGGAGGCATCCCACATAATTTCCAGGCACGCCACAACTCAATTACAGCCCTGAATCTTCTGGCTGCCTTTTCCAACCCATTGATCTCATCATTGTAAAAGTGAGTTAAGAAATAATCTGTCTACATATACTGTCGCACATCCAAGCCTGGTCTTAAACTTCACAACACAGTAATTCCATGTCAAGAAATCCTAACCTGCTGTGAGGGGATGGCAAGGGGCTTCCAGGCTTGGGAAGTTATTACCCAGAGCCCACCCATGAAATGCCATGCCAAAAAAAAACTGGTAAGAATGGAGAAAAGACAGACTGCCAATCTTAAGACAAAGATCTGCTTGTTCAGTTACCTGGATTGATTATAATTCTGCATCGAGCTGATGCATATTTACAAGAAACATCAATAGCTACAGAATGTTGACGAAAATCCATGCCAACAATGGTTTTCCAGTGGTACTTCTCACACCTCCACATAGTTTGTGTCCTGCTAACATTGTGGGAAAGACAGAGTAGTTACAATTCACTTGTGAAAACACATTCTCATAAAGGGGCATTCTACAGATGCTCTCTTGGGAACTGAGGTTACAGGGTGCGCCACTGCCGTGAATGTGAACTACCCATCCTTGGCTTCTAATGAAGGGTCTCCCTAGAATGAGTGGCCTCCCACCCCTTAATACGAGCCTACGGATGAACATGGATATATGCACCTGTGAGGAAAAACTGGAGAAAAATGAGCTCTACTTTGCTCATAGTTATAAGACTGTTCTTTTTCTAAGTAGATGGAACATTTTAGTAACAACTTACTATTTCTCTCTTTCCACTGACTTTCCATATACACTATTTCCATGTATACTTTTTATACCAAGACATTCTACACCATTTTTTACTAAACCTATTTTTCAAAGCAGTTACATATGAGAATACATATTGAACACACTAACAAAATGGCATGCTTCCTTCCTTTTGATGGAAAGATGGTCTATTTTTAAGCTGCAAGGAAAAAACTGAAGACAAAAACAAAAACATAAACACAATGATAGATTTACCTATGAGCTTAATCTGTGGTGAATAATGTCCACTTTATCTGCCTTGATCTCCACATCTAGTCAGTTCAGAAGTCCCTGATTTGCTTTAACATCTCTCCCAGATATCCATTTTATTTTGCTTCCTAGTGCTAATTCAAGCCCACTTCAACCTCAGCCTAAATTACTTCATCAGCCTTTTACCATGGCTGCCTTTCAGATTCCTACTGGCAGATTAAGACAGATTAAGTTTCTTAAATATTATTTTCCAAATGTTACAACTCTTCTCCCTTGCTGAAAAATATGCAGTGGTTCCTCTTATCATTTTAAAGCTAAAGCAACTTTCCCTGGCTTTAAGAGTACTACCCTGCAGCAGCAGCTATAGTTCGAGTGCTTACTATGTGCCAGACATCAGGCTAAACACATTAACAACTGAACCTTCTCAACCATCCTCAGTGGTAGATACTATTACCAACCTGATTTTGTAGCTAATAAAATAGATTTAGAGAGGGTAAGCAATTTGTCCATGAGTACAGAGTCAGGATACATATTCCCCAGCCCAGGCTCCAATGCACCCATCTGTCCCCTAGGCTGTCTCTCCTGAGTCTAAGTCTTCCACATTAGGTCCACCTATCATTCACAACCGCCAACGCTGTCCCCTTCTAATCAGGGAGTCTCACACCTGGCTCTAATCAGCAGAGTCTCACATCTGCTCCTGCTATGCCTCAGTCACGCTACTCCCCTTACCTGAAACCCTTTCCCACACAACTGCCAAAACAGCTCATTTTAAGGAAACCAGAAAGCCTCCCCTACAGACTTCCCTTCCTCAGAGCTAGCACTGGGTACTCATTGCCACATTGTTTCTTATTTCACTGCAGTGACAAATAGAATGGGAATACAAAATCAGCTCCTTGAGAAGAAAAACTATATGTGGCAGGATGTGGAGCATACAAAAGCTCTTCAATAGATACGTGGTATAATTCTGATTTTCATATTTAGTGTAATAAAAACCACTAATAAATGGTAGAGGCAAAAACAACTTCCAAATGGCTAACAGCATTCCATTGTTTAGAATTAAAAATCTACATTTAAAAAGACCACAAAGTGGCCTGCTTTCTAATTTTCTATTCTCTGGCTCATGCCTCAAAATCAAACCAGACTCTTTCAACCTACCCTAAGACGGCTCATTTATATCATCAGCATTGCTCTCGTTGACATGTGACAATTAAATTTTAGCTAATTATTCAAAGTTCTAATTTGATATTACTCAGGCTGAAAGGACATCTATATATGATTTATTTGTCCTACTCTGATTTTAGAGACTCATCTAGATCAAGATATATTCCTACTTAGGACCCAAGGAAATGATCACGTGTCATTGTTTATCCATCTCTGCCCTGCTCAACAGTATTTTCACTTTTTGCTGAGAAGGCTCTGTATCCTCATCATGGTATCTACCACGCTGTAGGACTACAATAACACATGCTCAACAAAATGTGCTGCAGTTAGCACATTCATGATCCAAATGTGAAAGTGCCAACCCGACGATACCCAAGTAAGACCAACACTCAAATGTTATTAAATCTTGCCAATTGGCTTGCAAGATGATTTTGTTTTCAACTCACTATAAGTCATATTTTTTTAAGTTGCCTAAATAAGTAAGCTGCTATATCATGTTACAAAAGAAGACAGGCGAAGAATACTTAATTACACAAGAAGATACATATAAAACCTAGTTCTGTAAATGTCTAGTTCTGTTTAAAATTAGAGCTAGCATGAAGAAAGAGATTCAGATGGTAATCCTCTTCTCCCTGACTCCCCAAACCTTTGCTTAAAATTTCTTCTGCCTTGAATGAAAAATAACAAAGATCCCTTTGATCTCACATAGCCTCCTGAACTTTCCTTGTATTTGGGGGAATTACAATAAACACAACAGCCCCTCTGTATGTCAGAGATTATAAGGACACGCACTTGGAGTGGGGGCAGGAGAAAACAAACACATAACATATATTTAACATTTTTAGAGTCATCTCACTAGTTCTAAAGAAATAAAAACATAGGATAAAACTTGAAAATGAAATGAAAGCAAACCTTTGATTTCTAATCTTTTTAGCACTTAGCAGCCTACCTCATATTTTGCTTTTTCATAACTGACTTAGCCAAATCTACTCAGCTTTGATGTTCGTGAGATTAAATGTTATATGAAAACTGAGCAATATGGCTTCAACAAAATAATAAAAGATGAGAATCTCACAAAGATTTAACAGCTGCTCTAATTTAAGAAAACAAGCCAGATATTACATCCATTTTAGTTCATATTAATCATGAATAAAGAACCTTAAGCAAGTAACTAGAATTTTAAAGTCTTTTGCAAATAAGTTTAATATCATTTAATCACATATTACAAAGAAAAATAATGAGCATACACAGTATGGCTAAATGCGCCAATGCCAATGGAAGTCTTTACTGAAGTAAAAGACACTCGGTGTATTTAGTTAAACTGGTCATCTCTCAATTGGGAGTAGGGGTGAGGTTGAATGAACGTAACAGAAAACATGTCTCCCAGCAGAGGATCTCCCCTCCGGCTTCATGCTCGGTTTTCCACAGGCCCATCCTACCGTGACACATGCTAACAGGCTTGCTGACTCTTCACTGATGCTTTTTTGATCTGCCTGATGTTGAACTGAAACCAATTCCGAGTGTGTTCCAAGACTGGCTGTTTGGGACATCACACAGTTTCATACTCTACTCAGTGTAGAAGAAGAAATAACACACCACAAACCACTTCACTCAAATACCAAATCTCTGACCAAATCATAGGGCTGAAGAACATCTCCAGTCATCCAATCCAGTTCCTCGAATCTTGGCAGATAGTCTACCTAACTTATAAGCAAAAACTATTTGTCCTGGATTTAATTAAATCAAATTTAACTTATACTACAATGAGTCAAGGGGCGGGGGCAGGAAAGAGAGAAGCATATTTGTATACACATTTTCTATCTGTCCCATATAAACTAGAACATTTGGAAAAATAATCAACCAAAGTTGTCTATAATAACGCATATTTTAACCCAAACTAGATTAACATGGGAAGTCACTTCACTATTAACAATAAGAAAAATATACAAAAAAATTAAACTTTTTGAAACCTTCAAGTTGTTTTGACAATTACATGATTCAAGCTACTTAAAAAAAAAGTAAGTCCTAATGACAAGAATACATCTTCTTTTGGAAGTAAAGTTTTCAATATGCTAAGTGACATTCAATAACATAAATAGTTGTTTTTAGTATTCTTTCCCTATATACTTCCTTTCCAATAAATGTATTCACTTTCCCTTTTTTAGAATATGTAAAATATAAAAGCCTATGACAAAATATAGACCCTATTCTGTTCTCTCTGAAATAACTATTTTTTCACACAACTAAATCTTAACTACAAAAAATGAGGGCAAGGGAGAATAACAGTTTTAAGTTGCTTTATCTTATCATATAACCTCTAAGATAAGATAAAAATCACACTATGACCAAACTTAAGAGTTTTCCTGATTCTGACAACTTAAAAAAAAAAAAAAATCCCAATGTTGTAACCAAGGATGAATATAAAGCTATAAAATACTTCACGAAATACAAAATGTAGAACAAAACATCATATAATGAACATAAAAACAAGACTAAAGAAGTTGAATATCTGACAATCTTTTCCCTTAAAAATCAAGCAATTTTAACGAATTATTTTATCACCTACAAGTTAGGAAGGCTATGACTGCACACTAGCTTGAATGTTCCCATAAGAGAGATGTGCTAAATACCACTACAGAAGCTTCTTACCATTAATAATCACTTAGCAATCCAATGATCAAAAGGTTAATCCACTAAATAAATTTGATCGGATATTACGATCCCACTGCTAAAAACATCAAAATAATAGATGTGATCCTAAGACAAAATGTCCTTCCTTACTCATCTACCTCATGAAATAGAGTCAATTCCATTTTGCTCAAGGACCAAAGAGCCATTTGAGGTATTCTGTGTCTTCTTGATTTCTTTTTCCTTTCCTACTTTCCAACATTTGCTTATTTCACTATTTATTAACACTTTCATCAGAGGACAAGTGAGATGTAAGAGAAGGTGCAATTCAAACCAGTCACTTTTACTCCTATTAACAACTCTGCTGAGAAAGAATGAACGTGAGAAAGAGACAGAAGAAAAAAGTTAGTTAGGATCAGAAGTTGAAATGAGTGTCTAAAAGGAAGTACTGAAATTATAGCTTAATTGTAATGATTCATGTCCTTCCTCTGGAAATTATCCGATTGTAAAACTAATATTTGTATCATATGTACCTTTGTCTTAAGCAATATAAAAGAATCCCACATTTTAGCCCCCCTGTGTCATTACAGGAGGCATTCTGAGTCTTCCTCGAGATACCTCTAAGTCAGGCAAGCTGAAGACAGTTGTCACCTGCTTGCATGGATCTCTGGATATTAACCAGCTGGCCATGTGTGCATGCAGCTGCCTATGATGAAGGCATTGTATTTGTCCCCATCCTCATCCCCTTCGTCACTCTACTAATCTCACATTTCCCAACTAAGGTAACCTGGGTAGCTCGAGGATAATAAATGAAAGATTATTTTCTTAAAAAAAGAGGACTAGAAGAAGAATGAAGACTAGTTTCAAATTCAGCAAATGTTCTCAATAAGAGGAAGGCCTCACAAGACGAGTCACAGCTTTAGGCTGCGTACTGAAGATGCAGGTTTGGATACCAGAATCATCTTATTCTCCACACCAATAACCACATGATTACAAATCAGCAATGGGAGGCCTGTGCACGGCTCCCAGTCTTGTTTTGTATGGATCAGTGTTGGAAACTCAGATTTCTAGGCTCTGTAAAAATTGGGCAATCTGGCAACACTGAAACAACAGAGCCACATGGCAATGATTACCTAGAACAGGGTGGCTCGGATAGGACGTGAGAACTTCCACTGGCCAGAGTTCCACTGCAGCCCAGTTCCCACAGGCCTGGCCCAGGTAGGCAGGTCAACTTGCCACCCCTGCCATAAGATGAAGCACTGTGCCTGATGAGCAAGTCAGAAAAATGGGGCAAGTAAGGCACACAAGCCGTAAACCCCGGTGTGATGGTGAACTGTGCCTTTAATCTAGATGCATTTAACATGAGACTCCATCCGCTCCTCTCATAAAAGATCTGCTTTAATTTTAGTTCCCCTTCCATTTGTCTCAGGGTTATGTAACCTCACAGGAGGTCACACAAGTCTCCCGAAAAAGAAATTTAAGCTGCCTTTTAAAAATAAAAAAAGAACCATGCATAACAAAGACAAACACAAAACCGAAACTTGAGTTTTCTCCCTTACAAAAAAGCTTCACCCTCCCTGTAAATCTCAAAAGTATAATCTTAAGGGAAGAAGAAATTAAAACACAGACGAGAGAAAACTGTGGCCTGCCCTGAGGACATATGATATGTCATACTCTCAACATGCTATCAAGCAAAAAATATCATTAACATCTTACCATCTTCCAGCTCCAGACAAAGATTGTAGACGGCCACGGGCCTCTTGGTTCTCTGGCCTTGTCTCTTTGACTGCCTCGGTGGCGCATTTGGGGGTGATGCTGACAGGCAGGTGGGCTCAGGGAATGTGGTATCAGGCGGCGTCCGAAAAATCTGCCATCAAAGCATAAAGGACAGGAATTATTTACCATGAACAGAAACCTTTGTGTTACTCCAGTAAACGAGCACCACAACATTTGATCTGGAGTTCATTCAAGACAGGCTAGAGCCCAAAATTCATTCCTTCAAATGAAGGGAAGAGGTCATAGCCTTTTATTTTTTTAACAGAAGATTCCAAAATAAAATATCTGATTAAATTTAAGTCAAAACAATATCAGATTGTTATATGATTGTTATATATCAAATAATTCATTCCAAAACTAAACAAGTAAAACTATCGTTAGCTGATATAGACAGTACCACAGCCCTTCATCTCCAAAGGAAGCAGCCAGGATAAAACATTAAAAATAAGTATTTCATTAAATTTTACAGAAGGTTATATTTACACCAAAACGTTGGCCTCAATTTTTTCCAAACTACGTAAACAGAAACATATGACTGCAAATACTTTTTACACATTTAAAAATAGCCTATGCTTATGAAATTACCTTTCTAGCTTCCCATTTACATTTTTCATAAAATGTTTTCTAGATTTTATCAATTCATTTAATACCCTCTAACTCCTCTTTTATTTCCCCTTTCATTTATGAAACCCAGAATATTAGCACCTTGATTTATCTACAGTGTCATTCATAGATCAGTAATAATAACATTAATTAAAATGTGCTGCTCCTTTGCTTAGCAAATTTTGAGAAAAGCAATCTGTGCCACAAAGGAAAGCATATCATACGGAGGTGATTGATAATAGACCCTCCATAGCAGCGAGATCCCAGTTTAGAGGCTTCCTTCCAGCAACGCTGCAGGCCCTTCATCCTTCAATAAAGTCATAAAGTAAAATACATTAGAGATAGCAACGTAATAGAAGCTGCATCTCTAAAGGATTGACGTTCCTCAGGTGGAAGCAGAAAACAGGAAGAAAGTCAGTTAGCTTTAAACAAAACATGAATATAAAACCCACAAATACCTAATGTATGCGGGGCTTAAATCCTAGAGGGCAGGTTGATGGATGCAGCAAACCACCATGGCACATGTATACCTATGTAACAAACCTGCACGTTCTGCACATGTATCCCAGAACCTGCACATTCTGCACGTGTATAATTTAAAAACAAAAAGCACTCTGAGAATGTCTCACTGTTTTATATTTTTTATATTAAAAGAAAAAGTGGGACACAACCTTCCATACAAGTGAGGGTGTATCACTTACATATACGTATCACTGAACAACTAACAACGATGTTGCAGTTTTAATTGCACAGTCTAAAAGTTTGCACCTTCAAACTATTACATACCAATAAAAATAAGCTATTTCAAAGAGAACATTTGCTTTATAGTCCCATACTGCCCCCTCATGTGTAAATGAAATTTTAAAAAAATGATTTAAGTTACTGTAGACAAATATGTACTAGCGAAAATTTAATTTATTGCTCCAACTGGTAACCTGCTAACAGCATGTTTCCACAAAATCTGTGTTCCAATAGGCCCATCTGGCCAACACTGAACTACTTATCTGCCTGAAAACTCCTCTGCTGCCTGGACTATCATCCACAGCTGGATTTACTGCCATGTGTCATTGTTCAGATGTAAGAAGGCTGTGGGGTGGTGGGAACAGGAGAGCAGTTAAGTTGAGAAGTCCCATAACAGTGAAGGAGAGAAGAAAAGCCAGGAAACAAGACTCCACTGAAAAAAAAATGGCACCTGTGACATTTAAAACAGCTCCCCAGCTTACCTACTAATATGTTTGATGTTTACAAACATGGCAGATGCCTCTAGGATGTCACCAGAATAGAAAACCAAGCCATACACACAGCCAGTATATCCAAAGCATAAATTAGCAAAGAAAAAGTTATATCCCAACAACTGGTGATAGATAGATGATAACCTTCCAAACAGACCCTCTCAGAGGATCATACTGACCGGAACAGTGCAAATGGTGAAAACTGCCCCACCTCTTTCCTCCAGTTTGAAGTGAGGGCATTGGGGAAAGGGTGTGGAGGGGTGAGGTGTGGAGGCCACCCCAAACTGCAGAGCCAGACTACCAAGCAAAATGAGACCCTGCAGAGGACTGATCTCAGTCCTTCCCAGCACCTCAGTCCAAATCTCAGGGCTGGGCCCAACCCAGGTTGGTCTCCAGAAGACTTAAGGCACTGTTTAGCTCACATCAGAGTATCTGGGAATGAGGACCAAGCTTTGGAGTCTGTTTTGTTTTCTTTGGTTTACATCTTAAAGCTCCTCAGGTGATTCTTTTGTATAGTCAAGACTAAGAAACAATGATTTAGATACAGGTATTCCACTGTTATTTTATACTTGTCTCGGATGAACAAAAGTCAATTATCAAAACACCAGAAAATGGGAGTGCAAATGAGTTCAACCATTGTGGAAGACAGCATGTGATTCCTCCAAGATTTAGAAACAGAAATATTAATACCATTTGACTCAGCAATCCCATTACCAGGTATATGCCCAAGGAATGTAAATCATTCTGTTATAAAGATACACGCCATGTGTATGTTCACTGCAACACTATTCACAATAGCAAAGACATGGAATCAACCCAAATGCCCATCAATAATAGACTGGATAAAGAAAATGTGGTGTATATACATATACCATAGAATACTATGCCGTCATAAAAATGAACAAGATCCTGTCCTTTGCAGGGACGTGGATGGAGCTGGAAGCCATTATCCTCAGCAAAGTAATGCAAGGAAAATAATAATAATAATAATAATAATAATAAACGCATGTTCTCACCTATAAGTAGGAGCTGAACGATGAGAACCATGGACACATGGGGGAACACACACTGAGGCCTGTCAGTGAGGCAGGGGGAGGGAGAGCATCAGGAAGAACAGCCAATGCATGCTGAGCTTAATACCTAGGTGATGGGTTGATACATGCAGCAAACCAGCATGCCACACGTTTGTGTAACAAATCTGCACATCCTGTACATGTACCCCCAGAACTTAAAAGGTGAAGGGGAAAAAAAAACACCAGAAAAATTATTTCATAAAATTTGGCACTGTACATATATAATCAATTTCTTGAACCTTGCCAAGTCCTAATGAGGTATAAAATATGTCAGAGATTCTAAACACACACCACACCCTCAATAAGTTCTATGTTGTATAGGCTGAACATCCCAAATGCAAAAATCTGAAATCTGAAACACTCCAAAATCTGAAACTTTTGAGCGCTGACATGACACTCAAAGGAAATGCTCATTGGAGCATTTTGAATTTCAGATTTGGGATACTCAACTATTACACGTAATGCAAATATTGAAAAATTTAAAAAAAAATTGAAATTCATAACACTTCTGGTCCCAAGAATTTCCATGAAGGGATACTCAACCTGTATTAGCACTTCAGAAAGCTAAGCTATCATCCCGATTAACACGGGCAGCAAATCACAGATGCTCATCTAAGATAGCACTATCCTGGCTTTTAAATCCTAACAGCTATGGAAGGTTAGGTTAGACTCCCCCCCTCCCCCCGAGGTGGAGTCTCACTTTGTCGCCCAGGCTGGAGTGCAATGGCGTGATCTCAGCTTGGCTTGGCTCACTGCAACCTCTGCCTCCTGGGTTCAAACGATTCTCCTGCCTCAGCCTCCTGAGTAGCTGGGGTTACAGGCGTGCACCACCATGCCCAGCTAATTTTTGTATTTTTAGTAGAGATGGGGTTTTACCATGTTGGTCAGGATGGTCTCTAACTCCTGACCTCATGATCTGCCCACCTCAGCCTCCCAAAGTGCCGGGATTACAGGTGTGAAATGAGAACCATAATGCTTGTACTATAGGGATTAAGTGACATAATGTTTATAAAGTGTTCAGTACAGTGCCTGGCACACAGTAGGCAGAAATAAATGGTAGCTATTTGTATTCATAATATAATTGCAATAGTAAATAATTATAAAAATGAATTCAGACCCTCATGACTCCACTCAACTGTTATTTTAGAGGGCACTAATTTCTTGGGGTCTTGAATATTCCCCAAATTCAGTGCTCTGAGCCAAGTTATTCTAAAGTGCTATGGAAAAGGACATCAAGCAATGGACTAAAGAAAAGTAACAAATGGAGCACCTTTACAAAATTCCCAAGTAACCTGGAATCAAACAATTGTTTCCTGTATTTATTTCTGTACTCTAGCACCAAAATTTTGGATATAAAATACTTCCTAATTCATTTAATACATTTAACATTTAATAAACACCTACTAGGTAGCAAGCTTTCTCATAAGCAGTTTAGTAGTCTCAGCAGCCTTTGAGGTAATATACTGTTCTACACATTTTACAAATAAGCAAAGCTCAAAAATTAAACAATTAGCACAAGTCTCTACGGTTTCAAAATGGTAGAGTTGGCATCTGAAGTTGGCTTTCATTCCAAAGTCACTGCTGCCAAACTATAAAAATATTATAGGTTTATGAAACAAACAACATTTAATTCTTAGGGAAAAATACTACCAGCTAGTACTATCTTCTGTCTGTTTAGAAAGAGTAAAATGGGGAATAGCTACATAAATTCACCATCCCCTTCTACATGTTCTGAGAATACATTACCTTTATATGCATTTACTTTGTCTTCCAATGCCCCAGTTCTGAAGCCTTTTTTTTTTTTTTTTTTTTTTTTTTTTTTTTTTTTTTTTTTGATACAAAGCCATGCTCTGATGATCTCTCTGAAACACCAGGAATGACTTAAAGGGACACTGTTTTTAGATCTACAAGAAGAGGAAATAGTAAAACTATTTACTTTAAAATTCTGACCTGTGATTTTGGCAATCGAATTCTAGAAGATAAAATGTAGCTTATCTTGTTCTACATTGCCAAGATGTGTGTCATCTCTAAAGATAATACTGATTTGCCAATTCTAGAACCACTGCATGGATGTAAATTCCTCTCAGTGCCCAGGTCTCCTTCTAAGATTACCCAGCTCTCTCAACTTTCCTGACATCACACCTCTCACTGCCTTTGTTCTAGGAGAGATGAACTTATCTTAAGCAATATTGAGAATCAAGAGATTACATCTATTCAAAACTTTTATTCCCCCCAGGGTGAAAATTTTTTCACAGCACCTACGTATCTACAACATAAGAAAAACTCAAGTCTGACAATCCAATGACAAAAAACACTCCACGTGTAGGCATGCCAGGTAAGGAAGTGCTTGCTTACTTGGGTCTCCTAAGAGTGCCAGCACAAACAGCAGTCTGGCACTACTGTTCAGAGTTACAGATTCCTCAGACACAACACAATGGATGTTTATGCCCATGGGACTCAGCCATTTATACAAATCCCTCCCCAAGTCCTTCAGGCTCTGCTACCAGGGGCCACATGTGGAAACGACTGCACCACTTCTGCCAGAAATATTTTGCCAATAACAGGATATAAGACAGTCTCTGAAAATTCTGCTTTAGCACACAACTTAAACCTGAAGCATTTGATTGAACTGAATTAATAAATACTGTAAGTCCACAGTATCTATCTATGTAATGATATCACACTTCCTCTACCTGAATTCCTTTACATACACACACACATACATATTTATGGTTACTGGCTCATCACTGTCACAGCTCTCATTATAATGTTGGGATGCTTTAGACCTTAGAAGCAGGCCTCAGAAAACAGAATCTCTCTCTGCTCTCCCCAAGGCAGGTATCTTCCCCTGCATTAAAGAACTGGCCTTCCTGGCTTACCTATTAATTATTTATATTAAAAGAAAAAGTAGCACACAACCTTTGATACAAGTGAGGGTGTATCAGGTACTGTCTATACCTAAAGAAAGTTTTACCTGTTTAGCTTTGGAATGAATTATTTGATGTGTAACGATCTGATGTTGTTTTGACTTAAATTTAATCAGATTTTATTTTCGAATCTTCTATTAAAAAAATAAATCCTCTGACCTTCCTTGTCTGACTTTAGGTCATAAGACCTCCATTTCAGAAGGCGTCTTGCTCTATATTCTGGAGGAAGGAATGCTGCACAGAGAGGCCAAGAAGAATCTGAACAGTCAGGCGTTGCTGGGTTTCTCTTTCAGTCCATTAGCATTAGATCAGACCCTTTCTGTACAATTATATTTCCGCTTTGTGGTCAGTCGTGCCCATCCAATGAACTCTCCATAGGGTATGAAAAGCTTCTGGAGAGCTGAACACAGAGCTTCCTGGAGGGTGGTACACCAAGGGGAGGCATGGAAGCTCCACACCCCTTCCTCCATAGCTCACCCTATGCATCTCTTTATCTGTATCCCTAGCAATATCATTCATTCATTCACTTTACTTTCTTGAGACAGAGGCTCACTCTGTCCCCCAGGCTGGAGTGCAGTGGCACAATCTTGGCTCACTGCAATCTCCGCCACCCAGGCTCAAGCGATTCTCCTGCCTCAGCCTCCCGAGTAGCTGGGATTACAGGCATGCACCACCACATCCAGCTCGTTTGTTTGTTTGTTTTTTGTTTTTTTAAGTAGAGATGAGGTTTCACCATGTTGCCCAGACTGGTCTTAAACTCCTGGCCTCAAGTGATCTGCCTGCTGCGGCCTCCCAAAGCATACAATGTCCTGTATACTAAATCGGTAAATGTGTTCGAGTTCTGTGAGCCACTCTAGCAAATTAATCGAAACCAAAGCAGGGGTTGTGGGAACCCCAAGTGGAAGCCAGTCAGTCAGAATTTCTGGAAGCCCAGATTCGCGACTAGCATCTGAAAAGGGGGCAGTCTTGGGGACTAAGCCCTCAATCTGTGGCATCTGGCACTACCTCCAGGTGTTGGAATTGAATGGGAGGACACCTAGCTGGCGCTCGCTGGAGAGCTGACTGCTTGCTTGGTGTGTAGGGAAAACCCCCACACATCTGGACTTGGAGGTTTTCTGTGTTGACTGTTGTGTTATGAGAACAGAGGAAAAAACAATTTGCATTTTTTCCCTCATTAATTTTTTTTTCTTTCAGAGACAGGGTCTTGCTCTGTTGCCCAAGATAGAGTGCAGTGGTACAATCACAGGTCGCTGCAGCCTTGAACTCCTGGGCTCAAGCAATCCTCCTGCCTCAGCCTCTTAAGTAATCAGGACTTCAGGCATGTGTCACCACAACCAAATAATTTTTAATGCTTTTGCAGAGACAGGATCTCGTTCTGTCAGCCAGGCTAATCTCGAACTCCCGGTCTCAAGTGACCCTCCCACCACAGCCTCTCAAAGCACTGGGTTTACAGGTGTGAGTCACTGCATCCAGCTCCAGTAATTCTTTTTTAAAAAGATGTTTCTACCAACAAGTTCACTGGTCTTTATTATGACAGGAAGATTATGATTGTATATTCCTATGTTCTCAAATAACAGTTGCAACTTCTGGGTACTTGCCACTTGCCTCACATTATGCCAAGTGCTTGACTTACAAAGATTTGAACCCACTTCCCTCACTCCACTGTACATGTCTTGACCACTGTGTTCCACTGCCTCCAACATCACCCAGCCATACCAAGCCCCATTCACAGTATGTCCTCTGTGCTGATGTCTTATTTCACAGAACTATACTTATCCATAAGCAGACAGAGGTATTTCCAGAAGACAGCTAGAAATCAATGCAGACTCTCCTAAGTTAACATAGAAAGGAGGGACAGAAATAAAATGTCCAGTCTTCTTTCTAAAATAGCACAGTTACAAAATGGCCAAATACTACTTTGAGCTTTGGAGTCTACAGGTTTAAGCAAACCCTGATCACCTTGGGGTTGTTTGACTAGGTTCGCTCCAAGGTAATCTGAACTTCAACCTACAACTTTACCTCAGAGTAGCTACCACGTGAACAGTACACAGAGAGAGCACTGAAAACCTTTTCCAGCTCTCTGTCCTTGAATCACCATGACTAAATATGGGTCTTTTCTAGAAAATTTAACTAGAATTGACGACAGGGTCTGACAGTAAAATACCAGTCGGGTTCAGGCTTGAGGCTGGAAATATGCTACAGTTTCATGTTTGTTCTGGTTCATTAAAACTCAGAATCTTGAAGCTGGAAAGTATCCTACTTACCCCTTAGGCCAAGCCCATTATTTCACAGTTGAGCAAACTGAGGACCCGTGGTTAAAGATTTGCTCATATTCACACCACTAGTCAGTGGCAGAGTCAGGCCTTATTCCCAGAGCAGGTCTCACGGCCAACTGCTACTTCCTATCTTGCTAGCTTTGACCCCTTCTTTCTAACAAAGTACCCCACATGCATGTACTTCCTCTTCTGGGCAGTTTTTGCTGAATAGCTGAAATTCCTCAAAGTGATTTCCAATGCATTACAGATGCAAGAGGCTGACATTAGAGCATAGGAAGGGTCCTGTTTGGAGTCCTGCTGCGACCTATCAGTATGAGGCCCTCTCTACCATGTCACAGGAGACTAGAGAAAGGCCACCAGGAGAAAAGAGAGGGAAGAAAGGAACAGGAGACATTCCCCTGCCAGTGGTCACCTGTCCCACAGGTTCAGGCCCTGACTCAGCATCGGCTTTTCAAAAAACAACTACAACTTTGGTTTACAACTAAAACTAAAAGAAGAAAAAAGTTCTTTTCTGAAATATACCAAATTGGTACAGTTTCTGTTTTTCTAAATTTTTTTTAGGTTTTATTTCAGGAAACATTTTTAGACCCCTTTCCCAAGTTCCAGTGGGATATACCATATTGATTTCAGTAGCACTCTATACGCTAAATAGAGTGATACATAGCCGACTTTGGTTTTTGCATTAAAGATTTCAGCATATTGACAATCTTTATCAATCAGACTTTATAAAGTACAACACACTCCAGAACTACCTACTCCACCCACAGGCATCTTCAGTGCCACTAGGGATGCAACATCAGTGTTCTGCTTCTTCCAGTGTTTCATTTCACAAAGACCAACAGAAGGAATAATAACTTTGATAATATGCTCAGAACCAAATGGCATTACAGACATTTTCACTACATCAACCTTCTCCCCATCTACATCAGGTGATCCTCTCCTGATTAAGCCAAAGCTGCATCACTATTATGTTCATGGTGTGAACATATATCCCCAATTATAAAATGTTGTTTTCTGGTTTGCAAACCTTTAAAAACACTCCAGGTGCAGTTTCATCAATTTGCACCTGCAAACATTTGGAAAACACAGCATATGATTTCCGAAGTCAGAAGAATTCACTTCTCCAAATATAGCTGTAATGTTGACTTTCATAACCTAAATGTCTACAAATACTCTTCGCTCAGTAAAAAGCCAAAGCCTTTTTTCAATGTGTCCCTTGCTCACATGCAAACAAAAAGTTTACATTTCAGTAATAAATGCCTAGACTAACATTAATAAAATATACTCTATGTCAACAATAAGGCATACTCCGTACACAACATTCCTTTCTTTCTCCTCTTCTTCCTCCTCCTTCAATGTTGGTAACAACTTCTTGAAGTTCCTTTTCTCCTCTCTTTTCACCCTTCTTTCTGAGCCTCAAGCCCTCCCTTAAAAATCACTGGGTCCTACTAGCAGCACAGAAGATCAAAACATAGTAAATGTACCACTGGCAGTCTCAAAGACCTGAGGATCCCCAAGAAGAGGATTTGCTCCCCTTGGATAGTGAGAACCCTGATAAAAAAGAGTCTTCCTTAAATGACACTGGTGAAACTTTAAACTAAGTAAACACATTTAGAACTAATTGACTCATCATCGCATGAAATTTCCAACATGAATGATATTTTTATTTTGGAATACAAGCCATGACCCCTAGTCATTTGGGTAGGCTACAGTAACTTTTCTTTTTTTTTTTTTGAGATGGAGTCTCACTCTGTCGCCCAGGCTGGAGTGCAGCGGCGAGATCTTGGCTCACTGCAACCTCCGCCTCTGGGGTTCACAGCATTCTCCTGCCTCAGCCTCCAGAGTAGCTGGGACTACAGGCGCCTGCCACCATGCCTGGCTAATTTTTTGGATTTTTAGTAGAGACGGGGTTTCACCATGTTAGCCAGGATGGTCTCAATCTCCTGACCTCATGATCCGCCCACCTCGGCCTCCCAAAGTGCTGGGATTACAGGCGTAACTTTTCCTAGAAAGAAAAAAATAAGCCATGCACCGATTCATTCTCCAAAAGGAAATGTGCAAATTTTAGTCACAATGAAGAACACATCTCTTGAAGGCATGTATACGTATTTATCAGAATCATGTGAAACCTATTCCAAGTACACATATTTACAGGAATGGCTTACATATTTAAGAGAGAATCCAATATTTTCTTTTTTCCATTTCCATTTCAGCTCTAATAAAAATAAAATGCCTAAAGCAAATTCATGTTTTGAAAGTGGTCAATGGTGGCATTTTAGGACAGGCTGCACTGAAGGTGGGGGGGCGGATTACTATCAGTCTTCATACTGAATTTACTGTTTCTAAAATTTATAGGAACACTTTGCTTTTTTTTAAATTGATAAACATTTTTTTCCCAAATTACAATTTATTCATGTTACAAAGGTGATAATGAATACACATTATATTCCTTGTAGAAATGTTAGCAAACACAAAACAGCTCTTGAAAGAAGGTTTAAAAAAAAAAACAAAAACAGATAGATACCCACTATCCCCTACACAGGAACATTCCTATAAAATTTTGATGACTATTCTTTAGGGTTTTTTTCTTTTCTTCAACATTTTGTCATTATAAAGAAGAAAACAGTCAATATATGTAATACAACTATATATGGACCTCAGGTTCCTAGAATTTATTCAGTCCCAGGTTATACATGAGATGTGGCCTCTGCAATATATGGGTTGGTGCAAAAGTTTAAATGTGGGTTTTACAATTATTTTTGCACCAACTTAATATATCTATTAAGACTAAACTTTGGGGCAAGATTCAATTTCTAAACACATTAGGACACAGCTAGACTTTACCATTCAATTGAAATGTTTCTAAACAAGGGTTTAGAAAATCTGCAAGAATACATTTTAAAAAACATTCCAAACAGCACACTGTTCCCACTCTCACTCTTGTCAACTTAAGTCTATGTGGAGGTCACACATACTGGTGTCAGGCACCAGCCTCTCCTTCAGTGTGAACTGCGCAATTCAGTTTAAGAAGTCTTACATATGATGACAAAGTATAATCTTTACCGCGCTCCTGCACCTTAAAAAATATAAAGGTTCCTGCTTAGATTCTTGGATGACCTACTGGTTTGGAACTCGCTGCCGCTCAGACATAGCAGCCATGTACCAAAAGCACAGGGGGAGATTTCTCTCAGTGGGTATCACCTCACCTAGGCCTTGGACCAGCTTTGACATAAATGTTTGCAATCATAATAAATGAGGTAATGACATACTGTCAGGCGCATCCCCTTAACTGGAAGGAGGCAGAATAGTCAGGATAATGGCCATAGAACCACACACATAGGAAGGTAGAATGCCTTCATCTGTACTACTGTTGACATGCTAATAACTGTTTGGCACTTCTATCAGTAAGACATGGCCCACCTGCCAAATTGGGTCATGCATGCTTATCTTTGTCCAAGAAAGGATTTTAAGAACCCAGCACTGTCTATAATTCTTACGTGTTTAGTTACTGGGAGATTAGCACATAAAGATTTTTATGTAATTCAAATCCCAACTAATAAACATAAAGGAACCAACAATGAATGCTAAAACTAACTGGCTAAAGATGCCAAGGAACAGGATTCTTCAATATTCTCAGGGTGTCTCCTGATGGATTACAGTTAATTCCAAAGAGAAAATGGCTATATTTACAATTAGGAAATACAGCAGTCACTACCTGTGGCAATTTTAAAACAAGGCCCCAAATTCTTTGACACTCTTTCCATCAAGAGGTGGAGTCTATCTCCCTGCCCCAGATTTCCCAAATCTGTGCAGGCTCCTAAGTGCTTCAATCAATATCTGATGTGAAAGTGAACTATATATGACTTCTGATGCTCGATCATGAACGGCCCTATGGTCTCTAGCTTATTTGCTAGAACACTCACTTGGAGCCCTTAGGCAGCCATGTCTGTGAGGAAGCTCAAGCTACATGAAGACACCACATGTAGGCGTTGTGCTCAACAGTCCCAGGGGAGCCCAGCCTGTGAGTCAGCCCAGCCTAGGCACCAGATGTGAGTGCAGAAGCCTCCAGATGATTCCAGCCCACAGCTATTCAAAATTTCCCAGCTGAAGCCCCAGCCATCAAGGAGCAGAGACAAGCTAAATTTGCCCCACCCTGCCTGAATTTGTCTGTATAATCATGAAAATAACAAGATTGGTTGTTTCAAAACACTAAATTTTGGGGTGATTTGCTATGTTCTGATAAATAACCAGAATAACACCCAACCAAGTGGTCAAAGTAAATTTCACCAATAATGGAACAAACTGATGTCATGTGCCTCTTGATGTGACGCACTTAGATCAGCATCATCTATGTACCTCCCAAAAATACTTAACTTGAATCTAATTGTGAAGAGTCAAATTAATGATCATTTTATAAAACAATTGTCCTGTACACTTCAGAAGTGCCAATATCATGAAAGGTTAAGGCTGAGAAACTATGCTAAATTAAAGGAGACATGGCAATTATTAAATACAATATATGATCCTGGATTGGGGCAATTTTTCTATTAAAAATGTCATTTGGCAACAGGGAAATATAAATATGGACTACCATTAGAGCAGTACGTCTCAAACATTTACACACACACAAATCACCTGGTGTTCTTATTCAAATGCAGATTCTGATTCAGCCCAATAGTCTTCAATTCTAACAGACTCCCCGTTAATGTTAATGTGTTGGACTAGAGGCCACACTTGGAGTCATGATATACAGACAACAGTATTGTGGCCACGTCAAATTTCCTGAATTTGTCCTTGTTTTTAGGAGACACGTATTCAAATATTTAGGGATGAATTGATATAAAAGAACTCAATCTCAAATTATTCAACAAAAATAATAATAATAGAATTATACTATATAGGGTATACAATGTTTATTTTAATCATTCTTGCAACCTTTCTGTGGATCTAAAATTTTTCAACAAAAAAAAGAAAGGGTGTGAAAGATAATACGATCAACTCTACAAGGTTGATAGTTTTATTCCAATGATATAGATGAAAAAACAAATGGTTAAAGAGATTAAACACTGGTACACAATCCTATTACTAATTTACTAATAAAGGGACATAAGATCATAATGTTCATTGCTATTTAAATGCACTGTGGTCTTGACAGAGTAACTTAACTTCTCTACAGCTCAGTCTCCTGATTCAGCTAAAAGGGTTGCACCAGACCAGAGATATCTAGAATCTCCAACATCATGTTATTAACACAGGTCTACCATTTAATCACTATATTCCTCACCTACTTCATTCATAGGGCAGAACTTCATTCTCCCTCCAACCTCATGACAAGAAAAAGTGGGGGGGAATGGAAAACATAGCTAAAAACTGTATACTTAAACTAAGACCAAAACACAGACATCTATTAAGTTTTGATTAGTTAACTATAGGAAATTTAATTTCAAAAATTAAAAATGTTTGGGAATCAAGGTATATATCCACTCTAAGAAACAGCACTGTTCCTTATTCAGATACCAGAAACTGAGGGTTCACAAAAGCAGCCTTCACAACATTCTGAGTAAAGTTACCTACGCTTCCAACACTTGAGGTCCCAAAGAGAATCTCGGCTCAAAGGGCCAAAGGCAATTTCAAAAATTCGTTCCTAACTGCAACAAAAAATTATGCACAAAGTGAGGAGAGGAAATTGAAGCTTAGTTATTAGTCCATCTGACTACATGGAGATCCCAAATTAGGCTCTGGATTATTACTTAAAAAATAGTGACCATCTGGAAATGTAGAAAAAGATAACCAGAAACTACTACAGGTTCACTAGAAACATGTGAATTAATTTCTTTCAGTACAGGGCTTCCAGACTGGGAAACATCAAAATTCTGTACATCTGCATTCTAACAAGGCCTTTAAAATTGTTAACACATTATATCCTTGCACATAAAATGAAGAAATATAGCCTAGATCAGAGGATCTTAACATTTTTTACCTCAAGACTTCTTTATACTCTTATAAATTATTGAGGATCTTGGCCAGGCGCGGCGCCTCATGCCTACAATCCCAGCACTTTGGGAAGCTGAGGTGGGCAGATCACTTGAGGTCAGGAGTTGGAGACCAGACTGGCCAACATGGTGAAACCCTGTCTCTACTAAAAATACAAAAATTAGCCAGGCACGGTGGTGTGCACCTGTAACCCCAGCTACATAGGAGGCGGAGGCAGGAGAATCACTTGAACCCAGGAGACCAGAGGTTTGCACTGGGCCTATGTTACACCACTGCACTCCAGCTGAGCAACAAAGCGAGACTCCATCTCAAAGAAAGAGGAGAGGGAAGGGGAGGGAAGTGAAGGGGAGGGGAGGGGAGGGGAGGGGAGAGGAGGGGAGAAGAGAAGTATTGAGGATCTCAAATAACTTTTTACGGTTTTTTTTCCCCAAAGAACTTTTGATCGTGTGGATTATCTGTTGATTTTGACAGTAAAACAATTAAAAACTTTTTAATATATGTATTATTTAACACTAAACCATTACATACTAACAATTATTTTTCCAAAGCAAAAATAATTTAGTGAGAAGAAGGGCATTGTACCACATTTTGCAAATCTCTTTAATGTCTGACTTAACAGTAGACAGCCGGATTCTCTATCTCCTTCTGCATTCAATGTGTTAATATCACAGGTTACACTGCCTCTGGAAAACACCACCCTACAATCGTAAACAATGAGAGTGAAAAGGGCAATTATCAGAAAAATATTTCTCACCTTACAGATCCCTGAAAAGGTCTCAGGTAAGCCCAGTTCACGCTTTGAGAACCCAGTCTTACATGCTGATACAGTACCTCTGAATAACAAGATTAAAAACAGCATACCCAACAGACACTGTTAGTAGAACTACGTTAATCTGCTGAGGGCTTCTCAATCTCAGCACTATTAGCATTTGGGGCCCGATAAGTCACTGTTGTGGAGGGACTGTCCTGTGCACTGCAAGGTGTTCAACCATTACCCCGGCCTCTACTCACTAGATACACACCAGGAGTACCACCACCCCCAGTGGGGATCACCAAAAATGTCTCTAGACACTACCAGATGTCCCCTTCAGGCCAAAATTGCTCAAGGTTGAGATCCACCACTTTAAACCTACAAAAATATTTCTAGTAGCAAGTCTCGGAACTCTAGTTCAGTATCTGTCAGCACTGGCTTTGTCTTCATCAGTAGACGACATGAAACTGGGAGAGATACTGAATAATTTCCTGAGCAAGAAGTGCATCCAAGATGCTTTCAGCAGGTTGGAAACAAAGAGACCAGCAATACTAGATTCAACAGAAAAAACTACCAAGCAGTTCCGACATGTTTTAAAAAGCAGCTGCACAAGACCAGCAATGGAGACTGTGTGCCTCAGGAGCAGCAATGCAAAAGGTCAACATAAACAGGAAGCCGAGAATGAGGCCACCGCAGGCCATGACTGCAAGCTGATTAACCTTTTAGACAGGATGAACAAACACGGGGCACATCCAGAAGGAGGAAGATGCTAACCCCAACTGCAGTCCTGATTGACTGGGACACGCTAGGGCGTTACATTTCAGTTCTGCAGTAAGAGAACCACTGAGAAATAGAAGTGTCTCCAAAGACTGTGACCAGGAAAATTCAAAGCTAAGTCATGCAACTGAAGGAACTAGAAAGAAACCCAGCAAGCCACAGTATCAATTTTTAAGTTCCAAAAGCATATCAAGTGGAAGAGGAATAACCTTGTAAACCTTGTGTTTGGCCCCAGAGGTTAAAACTGGGAATCTGGGTTGAGAAGAAAGTATATCTCAGCTGAATGTAAGAAGGGGAAAGCCTTCTGAATTGCTGAAGTTACACAATGCTTGAGCAGGTAAACTTGGGAGACAGTGAGTTCTGTGACAGCAACGTTTTACAAGGTTAAGACTGGGATCTTTCCAAAGAGGTCCACACACTGCATGCAGGGCTTGAATAGCTGACTTACGAATCTCTGAAGAAGACACATACCCGTCCCCAGAAGCTATCCTCCCTCATCAAGCTATGTAAGCCAAGTGACTCATACTTCTCACTACTGAGCAATCCTGTCAAGCTGACCTGTCACACTCTTCTTCCCCCATCCCTGATAAACACACCATGTACCATGCTGGAATCTAGGCTCCCTTCCTTCCCTGATGACATCCACAGAGTAACATGCCAGTGGGGCTGCCCTGATCATTTCAGGGAGGACCAGTAACAGTCATCTCATCTTAATATTCCTTTTATTCCGATTTTCTCTTTCCAAAAGAAAAGCGGGTCAGATAGTAAGTACACAGAAAAGGTTAATAAACTGTAACCATTTCATAAACACACGCATTAAAGTCATTCTTATTTAGCTCTCTAAACAGTAACCCTTTTCTTCTTCTACAGAGAGAGATTTTTGTTCAAGAATATGATGATTAACTTCCTTGAAGTTTACTAAGTCCCACCGCACCTACAGGCAATTTTGTCTAATTTTTCTACATCCTATTATGGAAAAATATGTAAATCAAGAAAAGCTATCCAGGTAGAACAGTACCACTGAGTGCTGTTCAGAAAAAGGCCACAAAGGTCCACTGATAAGCAAAGCATGCGTGCTGGGGAGGGCTGATGGGGAGGAAGAGATGGGTGCATGGAAATCTTAGCCATGGAGCTGACTCTCCCAAATGCTGTTGATAGGGTGAGACAATATGAAGAGAGGGTATCACCTGTCAGATTCTCACTGCATTTTCACTGCCAGAGTTTTTTAGCACATGAAAAGATGCAGATAACATGGTTATTCTTCTTTAACACATAATCTTTTAAAAATGTTCCCTTTTTTCCCCTTAAAAGTACTCTCCTCTGGAAGTCAACAGGGAAATCAAATTGACAAAACCAAAATTCACTTTCAGTGAAACTGTGGGACATAGCTTCTGTATGGTGAAGAAAGAGCTCTCTAATGCTCCACAGTGGCAGACCACCACCATATTATTACACTCGGAATATGCTGGCTTGGGGATGTGGGCATGGCACAGCAACAATCATCAAACTCTACTGGGGTCAGGCAAAAGACTGGAAATAGCTGCAACAGGCTGACAAGGGTCACATATTTGATGTGTCCACCGTTTTGGTTGTCAGCTGGGTGCCTCCATTTTCCCCACATCATGTCTGCCAAGGTCTGGGATGACCAAGACATTTTTTCACATGTCCAGTGCCTGGATGGGAAAGCTGGAACAGCTAGGGCCGGCCAGGCATCTCTCCCCGTCTCTGTAGCCTCTATACACGGCGAGCATGGGCTTCCTCAATGCTTGGCAGGCCCAGGGTGGCTGAACTTTTAACACAGCAGCTGGCTTCCTCCAAAAAGAGCGTTCCAGGAAGAAAGAAGTGGTAGCTGCCAGTGTTCGGGCCTTAATTAAGAGTCACTCCTGCCATAGCATAATGATCAAAACAGTCTCAGGTTGTACCCAGGTTTAAGGGAAAGAGATACTTAGACCCCCACATCTCTATGGAAGGAGTGGGAAATTTGTGGCCACTTTTAATCTGCACTAAGAGACACGTCATGTATTTCTTTCTTTCACCTAATATTGTGTAATGAGACAGTAATTTGCATGAGCAAAATAATCATTCCCAAAGTAACTTCAACATATAAATGCTTCACAATTAACATAATACATTAAATAGATCATATACCTATAAATACTTCTCTCATTGCTTCAAGTTTTTGTCATCGAAGGACAAGACACAAGAACCTCAATCATGAGAGAGAAAGGACGTAAGAATGTAAGGAGTACAAACTCAAAGAAGAATCAGATCCATTGTTTAAAGTTTCTTCAAATTAAAACCTGGTCCCTCCAGCAACTTCGTTTTACCCAACAGATTAATCAAATAGACATATTTCTACACTCTTAAGATACAGAACTAGAATATTTGTTTTTTAACTAATATACATTTTAATAGCCATTTAATTGGCTTTTTAGTCAAAGAAGAAAACCACAGAAGGGCCATAATAATTGATAATACTGATACACACAGAATATTGTAAAATTCACTACTCAAGCCTTCCTTCTCCCATATATTTCTATGTATTTTTTTTAAACAGAGACGGGGTCTCGCTATGTTGCCCAGGGTGATCTCAAACTCCTGGGCTCAAGTGGTCCTCCTGCCTCAAGCCCTCAAAGTGCTCAGATTGCAGGCATGAGCCAGCACACCCAGCTTATACATGTATATGAATACACAAGGGATCCTAGTAGATATGGTTCCACACTTAAATATTTATTATTTATTCACACACTAACTGAATGCCTAATATTGGACATGCAGCGTTATAGACACTGGGAATAAACAAATAAGTGCAAAGACCCTGAGCCTGGCATGTGCCTGGCATGTTCCAGGAATACCAAATAGGCCAGTGTGCCTGGAGTGTAATAAGTGAGGGTATGAAGAGCAACTCGGACCAGCAAGTGGCATGAGATTCTTTTTTTAATTAAATGCAGAGTGAGACAGGATACCAGTGTCTTGGAGATGGTTCCATTTTTCAGTGTATTAGTTTTCTATTGCTGTGCAACAAATTAGCATAATCTCAGCAGCTGAAAACAATAATGCTTACTCTTATTATATTTTCTGACTCATGCTTTATATAAGGAAGCTATCAATGATCTCAAAGTTCCCATGGGTCCAGAGGCTAAGCACAGCTAAACTGTGTCCTCTGCTCTAGAGGTCCTCAATCCACAAAGCTATAATCAAGGTGTCAGCCAAGCTGTATTCTGGAGGCTGGACTGGGGATCAATCTGCTTCCAAGCTCATTCAGGTTGTTGGCAGAATTCATTTCCTTGCAGTTGCAGGACTAAAGGCCGTAGCTTTTGCTGACTATGGGCTGGAGGCTGCCTCAGTTCCTAGAGGCTGTCTGCAATTCCCTGCCACATAGCCCTTTCCAGAGACAGTTCACGTGGTTGATTACTTCAAAGCAAATGGGAGACTTTCTCTCTCTGGTCTAAGACAATCTCATACAATAAAAGATTTACCTCTGCTGTATTCTACTGGGTAGAATCAAGTTACAGGTACTTGCACACAAGGGCCTGGGTCACTGGAGGTCATCTTAGGGTGTGTCTGCCACAATCCCTATCACTATTTAAATCTATTCATTCTTTTCAAAAGGCTACAGAATGTTTCTTCTGCCTATTGAAGACTATTTGTTTCTGACTTTTGCATTAAAAGACAACGTGACAGTGAAGGTGCTCTGCATTTCTGCAAAATTTTGAGAGAATATCTGTAGAGTATTTAGTATTTGATAGCACAGAGATGGCCTTCAAAGCCTAAGTCTATTTTTTATTTTTGAGATGGTGTCATGCTACATTGTCCAGACTGGATTCAGACTCCTGGGCTCCTCCAGCCTCAGTCTCCTGAGTAGCTGGAATTACAGGCATGTACCACTGGACCTGGCTCTAAGTGCATTTCAAGCTCTACTGGACATTGTCAAACCCTCTCAGAAAGGATGTTCCAGCTCCCCTGCCAGCAGTACAGAAAACCATGTAATTCCTTCCCTCAAGGAGATTTCTCTCATGTCTCTTAGCAGAACTTCGCAGCTTTCTTCACATAGGTGTTCTTCACTTGTTGATTTAGGCTTACGCTCAGATAAAAGACACTGTTAATAGGAGCTATTTTTCCCACTGTATTTTCTGATTCTTTTATTAAGGAAGCTATCCGTTCTGGTAATTCCTTTTAATCCTCCATGCTTATGAATCACGTTGTTACCAGGGAGTCCTTGCTCCCAGAACTCCCAAGATGGTGACAGGCCGCTTCCAAGATGGTGGCAAGCCTCGTGTTCTCTGACCTGGGGTTCTCGGCCTCACGGATTCCAAGGAATGGCATCTTGGGCCATGCGGTGAGTGTTATAGCTCTAATAGAAGCCGTGGGTCACAGGAGAGAACTGTGGAACCCAGTCACTAGTGTTCAGCTTGATTACGACGAACCCGGGCACTCAGTTGTGCAGGAACAATGGCAAGCCTTTAGCCTAATAGGGAGCGACAACGGGGCCTTGCTGGATCAGGAGCACAGCAGACACCCTGCCGGATCCGGAGGGATGGAAGCCAGCAGCGGGTCTGCAATGGCAGCAAACAGCAGTGGTGGATGGCGAGCGAAAGCTCAGCTCGAGCCGTAACAAACACGGACCAGAAGAGTGTGCAGTTTCAAGATTTAATCGAGTGGAAACAGAGCTCCCATACAAAAACAGGGGACCCAAAGAGGGTAGCTGTTTCCAGCTGGAATGTCTGGGTTTATATCCCGATCATTGTGTCCTTCCCACTGTGCTCTCAGGCGATAGATGATTGGCTATTTCTTAACCTCCTGTTTTTGCCTAATTAGCATTTTAGTGAGCTCTCTTTACTACCTGATTGCTTGGGTGTGAGCTAAGTTGCAAGCCCTGTGTTTAAAGGTGGAACCGGTCACCTTCCCAGCTAGGCTCAGGAATTCTTAGTTGGCCTAGGAAATCCAGCTAGTCCTGTCTCTCAATGTTAGCATAAGAGTTCTTCCATTTCTTTTCCAGGGCTTTCTATGTACACAACCATATCTGTGGATAGTACAAAATTTTCCCCTTCCAGGTTTTAAATACCACCTCGTTTCCCTCCCTTCTCTTTTCTTGTCTAGTTCTTCCAGAACAATAGTTAATTAGAAATAGTCACGTTGTCAATATTACAAACATTTTGACAAACAGAATACTAAATGAAGGGCTAAAATACAAATTTTAAGATATATTTAAGAAGTAGCTACAATTTCTGTTTCACTGAAGTACAATATCAGGAATTAATGTAAATTTTGTCAAATGCTTTTAGGAATCTGCTGACTTTCACCTTTCACTTAATAATAGGATATATTAATGTATTTCCAAATACTGAGCCATGCTTGTAGCTCTGTATCATCCCCTTTCAGGGATGAAACCAACCTAAACTGAAATGTTATAAAGTATTGATGCTATTTGCTGATATATTATTTAAGAGCTTTATATAATATTGATAAGTAAAACTGATGTACAACTTTATATCTTTCACAGACTTGGCATTAGTGCCCTGCTGACGTCACAAAAATAATTTGCAGTTTTCCTTCACTATGGTGTAGACCAGTTTCAATATCCAAAGATTTAACTGTTTCTTCCGAGCTTAAAAGCATTCAGCAGTGAAAATATCTGTGGCGCTTTTTGGGGAATAGATGATTGCTCTTTGAAAATTTTCTCAGTTTATTCCACTAACTTCATTCAGATTTTTAACATTATATGCACTGTGTATCTATTATGTCCATATTTGTTTTTATACATGTAAGCCCTCTCTCCCAACCCCTTTTCTTGACTAGCCCACCGTTTATCTATTTTATCCTCCCCAATCCCCCCTGAAATTTAGTATTCATAAACGCTACCTTTTTTTCTCTTTTCTAATTAATTTCTGCTTTTATATGTATTATTATCTTCTAATTTGGGGAGTAGGTGAATTTTTTTTTTTACTCAGTTATACAGTTACTTAAGGCTATAAACTTCTCTCAGAATGTAAGTTTTGCCCTGCCATTTCAGTTTTGATATGCTTGTTTTTGTAATATTTTTTCTAGATATTCTATAATTTTTAAGGTTTCTACTTCAATCCATGAAACATGAAGGTTTTTGAAATTCCATATTACTAGGGCTAATTTTTTTTGCTCCTATTACTACTGTTGGTAATTCCTAAATTTGAGAAGTATTATGGATCAGGAAAAAAGTGATATTATTTCTGCCTTTTGAAATTTGACATTTTCCTTTGTGGCCAGAAATTGATACTCAAGACTTATCAACCTCAGAATTAATCTTTCTTGAAATTTAGTGGATTATTTGACCAGGTTAAGTTATTCTTTGATTCAGAAAAAAAAAGATTCTCTTGTTTTACCATTAAAATTATTTCTGTTCTACGTGTCTGGTTCTGTACCTGCCTTGATGCCTTCTGATGGGCCATCTTTGTCCTCTACATCTACTGCTTTCTCCGTCTTATCTTTCTCCTTTCATTCACTGTGACTGTTTCATCAACCATGATCATTTTATAACTTTTGATTCTACTCATTTCCATTTTGAAATTGTTCATTTGTTTTGAAATGTTGTTTTGGATGTCTGTTATCTTAGTTCAGCAAGCTCCTTTAAAGAATCAGATTTAGTTACTTTATTTTTGAATTCCCATTTTACTCAATACTCAGTTCTATAGAGATTAATTTTAGTAAGTTCATTTCTTCTCTTAGATCAGTATTTCTTCCAAAATAGATTATTGATGTACAGTTTACACTTTTCCCTCCTGCTGCAATACATTTGTGGACTCCACACTGTATTTTGGTTGGTTAATTTCAATTATATAAATGTTTTAAGTGGACAGCTTCGTTAACACTCTTTATTCACACCACTACACCAGGGGTGATAACTTCTTGAATCTCTTCCCATGTTCTGGGTATCTGTGTTGTTCTTCCATGCACTACGGTTTTGCCTGCTCAGTGTTCTGTCTCCTGAGAGAATGGTTATTAGTTGGCTGGGGCTGCTATGACAGAATACCACAGACAGGGTAACAACAGAAATTTATCTTCTCACACTTCTGGAGGCTGCAAGTCCAACACCATGGTGCTGGCAGGGCTAGCTTCTCCTGACGCCTCCCTCCTTGGCTTGCGGGTGGCTGCTTCTCCCTGTTCCCTCACAACATGGCCTTTGCTCTGTGCATGTGCCTCTTAAGGACACCAGGCCTATAGGGTTAGGACCCCACCTTCATGACCTCATTTCACCTAATTACTTCCTTCAAGACCCTACCTTCGAATACAGTTACACTGGTTAAAGTTAGGGCTTCAACATATGAATTTTGGGAGGGGTCACAATTTAGTCCATAACAAATGGGTACAGGGAGGATGAGAATTCAGCCAGGCATCTATGCAGCCTGGTCATTGCCCTCATCGCTGTGGTTTTAATAACACACCTCGAGCTGTGTTCTCTCCCCTGACTGGGCTGTACATGATTCCAACAGAAGCTCTGGTCCTCCAGTCACCCAGGGAGTCTCAGTCTCAGATGGCCAGTCTGGGCCAGTTTATCAACCACTTCCTATCATTCTCAAGGCATAAGATGCACAGAGTATGAGATGGTCACATTAAGACAATCACACTGGAAGTTATGAGGGTAGGAAACGAAACTCCCCCCTCTATCTCAGGGTTCATCTTTCCCACCTTCCTCTCCTGAGGCAATTCATTTTTTATTTAGTCTCCATTTTGATGTTTTGTTTTCGACTGCCTTCCTGTCTATTGCTGGAGATGGCTAACTCTGGGTGTTTACAATAGAGGTTCCCATAGGCCACATCCTAGCTATTCTCTCCTTTCTCTGAAAAAAGAGGAGAACAATCACAGGAGGAGCCTGTACCTTTGTTGTGGAAGTTGCAAGTCTTTAGCCAAAGCTGCCCAAACCATCTCCTGCACCCATTTCTAAAGAAGAGCTTTTTGAGTATTTCAAACATACAGGCCTCCCGTGGAAGGTCAAGTTGGGAGTATAAAAGAGATGGACCATGCAAATTTTGGGAAATTTTGTTTGCTGGTCTTTAGCCTTTGTCTCTGTTCAACTGATAACAGGTTTTTTTTCTTCTTCTTCTTCTAACCTACTGGTGGTCTATATTGTAAGGCTGACAAATCTGTCTTTACTATGTTATCTTAAAACATTTTTGAGATTCTGTTTTGGATAATAAGTAGACAAGAAATAATACCGCTAAATACATAAGGAAAATGTAATATACTGTAATATGTGGCATATTTTTCCCTACTCCTCCCACACTCCACACTGTAAGTAGATCACATATTTTTATTACAGTATTTTAATATCACCCTTGCTGTTTTCACCTAGAGCAAGGGTTTCTAACCAGGTCTATTCATAGACTTTGGAGTTACTGTGTGCCCTTAAATCATATGTGAATGGTATATCCACATTGGTATGCTTTCAGAAAGTGGGGTTATTATCTTTCATTAAATCCTCAAAAGGGTGTGAAACATAAAAACTGGTTATCACTGACCTAGAGGAATGAATGGGAAGGCTGCCAAGAATGGGTAGCAATGGAGAATGAAAGATAAATAAAAGAGTTTTAAGTTGCACAGAATGTGGATAAAAACACACAGACTTCCAAAAAAGTTACACTGCGGATCTGTGGCCCTAGAAACACAGTTCTGCAGGAACCACAGAATAATACGATTACACACAAGAAACAATTCTCATTCAGAGGACCTTTCCACATCGATCCATCAATAAGTACAGCTTACTCTGTGCTTATTAGCACATTAAGCACAAATGACCTAATTCCTTCATCAAACTATGAAAATAATGACTAATCCTCTTAGTGGTCATTTCCCCCCATTTCCACCTAAACATAAATGACATTCCACAGAAATCAAGTATTTGAAGCCTTCCCGAGGAGAAAGTTTCAACTTTTACTTATTGTTGGGGCAGGGAAAGACAGACAATTGCCTAAAAATGGGATAACCTACAAATAAATTCCATTTTCAATCTATGAATAAAGCAATGTTGATTCAGCAACAAATTAAAGAGTACAGGAGATGGATATTGAGAATAACATTGAGATTATGATCCACATTTTGAGTTTCTGATGTCAACTGTTTCTTTATATGAACATATACAGAATTACTATCATTCACAAAGGATTATAAATCTTCCCCATAACCTATTAAACCAACTACTTTAGAGATTTAGTTTGGCACAGGCTAAAATCTGTAGCCCATGTGCACCTTTGGTAATTAAGAATAAGTAATAATGATGACAAACACCGCGCCAGCTGTGCAAGGATTAACAAAAACTTTCTTGTGCACACAGCCAGGCACCAGCATGTGTGGCTCAAGCAACTATATAAAGCTCATGACTTTATGAAATCAAATACAGGGATTTCCTTTCTTACTCCCACACATTCCAACAGAGACATACATAAGCACTTTTGTGCAATTTAAACTTGAAGCCATCCATGTAGTAATGTTGACTGAAACACTATGCATCATTTAAGCTCAAAAAGAAAAAAATACAGCCTTGTTTTTCTTGGGACAGTAGAAAGACCACAAGGAACTCTCTAACTGTGTGGCTTAGCTGCCCGAAATCCCTTTTGGAAGAAGACAGGCTATAAATGAATAAAGCAAGCTGTGTGACCTTGGGCAAGTTAATTTCAACTCTCCAAGCTTCAGTTTCTTGCATTGATCTGTAAACTACAGATACATCAATACTATCTATCCTTTCAGGGTTGGCTGTAGATTCAAGGTTTGCATGAACTAGAGCTTGCCTACGTCTGCAACATCAGCTGCTCATTGAGCCTTTAGTGCCTACCCTCTCCCCTAAACAGACTAGAATGCTTAGGAAAAATAATTTTGTATTTTATAATTATATCCATCATATCCTCTGCAAGCATACTACTGTGAATGGAATAGGTAAATCTTCTGAATAAACAACTATGTTGACTCACAAAGAAATGCTTAGTACATTAAGTCTTAAAGTTGCAGAAACAGTGTTAACCTGGCTTTGAACAAAGAAAATGACAGGCTCCTTGTAGGTCCAAACTCAAATGATCTCCAGGCCATGCTACTGGGTTTCTACTGTATCACAGTTGTGCTGCTGATTTTCTCACTAAATATTGGACTTCTAGAAAGCATGACATGCTTTTTTAATCTTTTGTACCTGTCCACATAGCAGCTTAATAAATGTTTGCTGAATAAATTAATAATTGTATACAACGATGCTAGCAACAAGTATCAGGTCATTTAACTATTGTTATGAATAATTTCAGATATACATTCAAGGAAAAAGAATAATATAATGAACTTCTACGTACAACATCAGCTAGCCAAATCAATTACTAACTCATGACCAATCTTAGTTCATCTACATTCCCACCCTTAAAATTATTTTGAAGCAAATTCCAGGCAGAGTACAGATCTTTACAGCTTCCAGTAATCAGGTTTGACTCTGCTCTAGAATTCTAGATAAATGTATCTCTGTCTTATCAAGAAAAACTTACACAATACTGCATAACAATCAAAAGAATTCATCACTATCTGGTCAAGAAAGAACAAGATAGAAACAAAAGCAAAAGCCAAACCCTGTTCCCAAATCATGATGAATTATGGGGTGCTCTCAGTATACATAGGTAAGATATTAGAAAGAAGGTAATTCCGCAAATATCTGCATAGGAAGAAGTAATGACTAATGACTAATAATGTCCTGAAGGACAGAGGTGCCTTCTTCAATATGCCCTCCAATCAGTTTCTTTTTCTTTCTTTCTTCTTCATTCAGGCAGAAGGCTGAATACCAGAGCATCTCAAAACAATGGATCATGGGTGTCTTTCATTATTTAAGTAGAACATCCCGTGGTACAGGCTCATATCTTCCATGGCCATCTTAAATGACTTGAAGATGGCTCATGGGAGGAAGAAAACAGCACTAATACTGGATGGCAGAAGGCTAGAAATTCTTTTAAACTTTTATTAAAAGGTTTTTTTGGCCAGGTGCAATGGCTCACGTCTGTAATCCCAGCGCTTTGGGAGGCCGAAGCTGGTGGATCACCTGAGATCAGGAGTTTGAGATCAGCCTGACCAACATGGTGAAACTCCATCTCTACTAAAAATACAAATATTAGCTGGGCGTGGTGGTGGGCACCTGTAATCCCAGCCTCCCAGGAAGCTGAGGCAGGAGAATCGCTTCAACCTCGGAGGCAGAGGTTGCAGTAAGCTGAGATAGCGCCACTGCACTCCATCCTGGGTGACAGAGCGAGACTCCATCTCAAAAAAAATTAAATTTAATTTAAAAATACAAAATAAAAGGCTTTTTAGAGAAAAATCCAGAAGACAAATAGAGGAGGGAGGAGATCTGGGAGGGTTGGTGAGTGTGACTCAGTGTGAAGGGGGAAGGTTGGCCAGATGTACAGGACAGAGCAGGACAAATGTGGCAACACCTGGCTTCCACAGAAAATGTGGGGACCGAGGGACAGCATGCAATCAGGCTTAAGGGTGGAAGGAGAAAGAAAGCTCGCAGAGCTGATTCTGCCCTCCAGGGTCACTCTCAAAGAGAAATCAACCAACTGGAAAGCTAAAACAAGGAGCGCTTCTGAGGGACTTTTCATCTTGTGCCAAATTAACCCAGTGACATAAGGCTGCATGGCTTGTAATTTCCTTAACCCGTAATGACCACATTTTTCTGGATTCCCAGGCTATACACTAAAGTTAATCCTGCACTTTTTGAATGTGGCTGACAATTCGCACTTCACCTATGGACCGGGGAGACCTGCCAAAGCAAAAGAGGAAAGGCTATGAATCTTAATGACAGAGAGCATCCTTGCAGGAGAACCAGAATGTCATCCTCATCCCTGCTCCTAAGTTCCTCACTGCGGCAGTTAAAAGGTACTCAGCGTGCAGAAAAGAGTAAACACAGCAGGCCTGAGCTTGCTATCCTTAGAAAGGCCTGCCTGCAAACTTGAACCTTTTTTGGCATCTGGGAACTTGGCTGGTACACAGTTCTATAAACTGATATAAAACATTCCCTAAATGGTTAGGGTGCATCCCATGTGCCCAAACTGTTCGTACAAAAATGTGTATGGGAAGGTGTCATGCTGAACACCTCCTTGCCTTCTTGCGAGCCTAGAATTTTGGTACACGCTAGGTAAATGATGCGCATGTGACTATCTCCCAACAAAAACTTTGGGCACTTAGTCTCTAATACCTGGGCTTTCCTGGACTGAAACATCATCCACTTGGGGCTGCATTTTTGTTGCTGGAGAAGAGTAAGCGCCGTAAGGCCCTTCCTGGGAAAAAAAACATGAGGAAGCCAGGATGTGGATTTGGATTGCTGCAGATGCCACCTGTGTCTTTTTCTCTTATGATCTGGCTGCATATTCTCACTACAGGGCTGCCTTCAATCTAACTGTGAGTGAAACTGTATGTGGAGTCTCACGAGTCCTTCCAGTAAATCTCCAGACAAAGACGTGGCCCTAAGGACCTCTAACATACCCAGAGAAGCAGGCCCTAGACCTAATGGAAAGACTGCTATTTGTTTTCTTTTCTTTTTTTTTTTAAGGTTCAGGGGTACACATGCAGGTTTGTTATATAGACAAATTGTGTGTCACAGGGGTTTGGTGTATAGGTTATTTTATCACTGAGGTGAAAAGCATAGTAAACAACAGGTAGTTTTTCTTTTTTATTGAGACAGGGTCTCCCTCTGTCATTCAGGTTGCAGTGCAGTGGTATGATCATGGCTCACTGCAGTAACCAGGCTAGTTTTTTTGTATTTTTGTAGAGACAGGGTTTCACCACGTTGCCCAGGCTCTAATAGGCAGTTTTTTCATCCTCACACTCCAACCTCCCTCGTCCCTCAAGTAGACCCCAGTGTCTGTTGTTTCCTTTTTTGTGTCCATATGTACTCAATGTTTGGCTCCTGTTTATAAGAATATGTGATAATTTTCTGTTCTTATGTTAGTTCACTTAATAGACCTCCAGTTCCATCCATGTTGCTGCCAAGGACATGATCTTGTTCTTTTTAGTACTCCATGGTGTGTATGTACCACGTTTTCTTTATCTGGTCTACCACTCATGGGCATTTGGATCGATTCCATTGAAAGACTCCTATTTGGAGGACCCTCTGTAGAGGCCCACTTCATCAAGTAGCCATGTTGCCCACTCTGACTTTTAGTTATCTTGGAAATCAGAAGATTAATTGAAGTCTAGTAGAACTAGAACTGTCATGCCCCAGTGTGCCTGAGCTAAGACTGTTAGTTAGTTTAGCCATTTTCTGGCTAACATTCATTAGTCAAAATGTTTAGTTAGGTGGGATGTTAGTGTTTGCATTCCAAAGATGCAGGAACTGAGACTCGTGAAAACACTTACCTATTGGTTATCACTAACTAAATGCAGCATTTGTGCTTCTGAATGTTTTGAATTTGGGAGACATTCGTAAGAATTCAAATGAGATAATGAGTTTGCACCATGAAGACCTGAACTGAAGGACAGGGTGCCTTCTTAATCTGCCCTCCAATCAATTTCTTTCCTCTTCCTCATTCAGGCAGAAGGCTGAATATCAGGAGTATCCAAAACAATGGAAGGTGGTTTCTTCCATTATTTAAGTAGAACGTCTTTTGGTAAGGCTCATACCTTCCACGGCCAAACTCAGGAATGATTATTTTAATAGGACGTTTCCTTGGTGGCTGGCCCCAGGTGAAGAAACGAACACAGCATCACTGGCAGAATAAAGCATGAGTCTGAGGTGAGGGGCATCTTTACCCCCTCTCCTCTCAGTTCCTACACGGAAGCGTGGGGGAAAAGTCAACACTAAAAGGCCACAAAGGCTGACTCTGAAGAAATGTTCTAGACCCCAACTTTTTATGGATCATGCTGCAGCTCTCAGTTTCCCACGCTTCTAGGTTCCTCACCTGAGAGGTCCCCAAAATTCCTGACAGTGTATACACTTTTTGGTGTGTATATAAACATTCAATTTTTGGAAACAGAATCCAAAGCTCTCATCACATTTTTAAAGTGGATCTTAATGTACTAAAGCTTCAGAGCTAAATGGAGGAAAAGGCTGTCAGATGGAGGAGGGAACTGTAAAATGCTACCTGACCAAATGAACGGCAGGCCAGAGGACCAACCAGCCAGGAGATGTGGAAGAAAGCAAGGCACAGAATAGAGACCAAGATCTCAGAAAACATGATCTAGTAAATGAAATTAGTGGAAGTTCAGAGGAAAGCTACTTCTGGTTTAAACTGTGGTCTGAGTAAAGAAAACTGAAAACAAAAGTTAAACAAGTTTTAGCCATAAAATTATGGGAGTCAAACAACAGGCTCAGGTCTGAATGACTTCAAAGAGCCAGTTTCCACCTAAAACTATGTTGACCAGACACACACGCTCCATCTATTTTCCTAAGGACTGGGCCTAAGAAGCAGCCAGCCTCAGGCACAGGCAGGAGACACCTGCAGTAAAGGAAATAAAAACTACACTGAGTTAAACCAAACTCACTGAGTAAACTATGTATCTGCAAATTTACTGAACTGCAGGTGTCTCGCACTCTGTATTTTCTCACACTGCTGGAGAGACGATTTGGTTGCAACCAAAACTTTGCCAAAGTGGCATAAGTAAAAGTAGATTTATTAAAAGGAATCAGCAGGAAGTAGAAAGAGCTGGGACTCAAGACTGCCTTGGATTACTAATGAGAGGTCATGAAGAGTCAAGGCAGCAAGTCTCCACTTCTCACCTCCACCCCCTTCTCCCTCCTGAGGAGCTGCCAGGTTCTCTCCTCCTCACTGCCTTTCTGTGTTCTGCCTACACCTGACCCAGTACAGAGGTGTCTTCAGCCCCAAAGCCCAGAGACAATCCCATAGTAACTGACTCCGTCTACCCACATCCTAATTCCCAATTTCTAGCAGAGAGAATCTGTCTCAGCTCAGACTGCAGTCTGATAATTCATGTGCAACTTTAGTTCTATGTCAGCAGCAGACCCAGAGAAGACAGGCACCAAGCCTCACTAACACAGCAGGAGGGGTCACCTCCACAGTGAGCAGTTCTCAGTGCGGCTGGGCTGTCGCCTGAAGGAAATACTTCTATCAAGTGACTACGGGGCACTACAGACTGAGAAGGGACCCAGAGAAAGGTAGAAAGAGGAAGTGGCTATGAGTCCAGAGTCTAGAAAAATACTCTTCTCCCAATCCTGCCCATCTAGAAGGAGCAAGAAATCATTCCGGAAAAAAACATTTTTTAAAACTTCTCTGCAACAAGTATCCTAATCTGATGTTAAATAGCTATACGATTATAGAAGCTTCAACAGTATATGTATTAATGTATACTTTATCATTCTTAATTACAATGATTTTGCTAAAAGCATGTAGCTGATTCTCAATACATTTGTTTACAGTTTAGAAAACTTAGTTTTTCATGTATCATTATGTGATACTCCATGTTTATGTTTCCCCACTCAGACTACCTGGTGTAATTTTAGATTTCTGAAAATATATTTGAGATATCAAAATATTCTGTTTTCACTGACTTAGTTCAATCCACAATAATTCCATATCTGCTGTTTCTGAGGATCAGTGTAGCCTATTAAACGGTGACAACAAAGACAAAAGCTTTTTACCTAAAGTCATTTCGAATAGAAGGAGCAGCAGCAGAGTCTAGGGCTTAAGAATTCCAACTCCAAAGACAGGCAGCCTGGGTCTGAATCCCACTTACCAATTGTGTGAATTTGGGAAAATTCTTCATCTAAACTTCAGCTTCCTCATTTGTAAAACAGGGATGAAAGTAACGTCTACCTCTCAGAGTTGCTGAGCAGGATCTGAATCATGATGTACTTTACAGAATATAAGCACTTAGTAAATATGAGGCATACTCTTATTCTATGTTAGTTATATTGATGGTGATTAGATGAGGAGGAGGACGGTAACCAGAGAAGCATGACACTGTCTGAAGATCCTAGAGAGACTGTCTTGGCTGTGGAGTGTATGTCACCCTGGAAACAGCACACCAAAAGCGGTATGAAGAGAGGGTAGGTGACCAGGGGAGAGGAGTTTGCTTTCCTGTCATTACCCTCTAGCTGTAAAATCAGTTAACCCCTTGATTTTCTCAAAAAGCAAACAAGTAATTGCAGTCATTTAATATTAAATGTGTATATTTGTATATACTTCATCAGACAACAACACTGGAGGGTCTAAGGGACAGGCTTTGGAAACAGAGTGGGTTCCAATCCCAGTTCAGCCATTTTTAGTTCTATGTCTCATTTGGAAACAGCAGTGAGAGGCATGGAGTAGCTCACTTCATCCCTGTAACCACTCCATCAAGGAGGTATTTCCACTTTTCTTATTTCACAGATGAGGAAACTGATAATGAGATAAACAGGTCACTGAAGTCCCTCAAAAGTCATGACATTTTTTTTCCAAGATGGCAGATGACAGGCTTTCCACATACCTCAGCCACTTGGAAATAGCAAAACAGTGCAAAAAGATAAACTCTGTGAGCTTTCATTAAAAAAGGAAAACAGAAATCCACTTCAATAGCAAAGGACACCCCAGACTCCAGAGAGGAGAAGGTGGGCAAACAGCCTCCATGATGGCGTCTGGCTGGTAAAAGTGAGTGAAGCCTCAATACGTAAGAGGCAGAGGACCTCCCTCTGTCACTTACCTTACTGCTAGGGATCCGTGCAACCCAGGCAGAGGGAGAGCACTTTGTTTCTCTTGAGCCTCGGAGCTAACTTGGGGAGAAGCCTACAGACGCTGAGATGAAGACACTGAGAAAAGCTGCATGTATTTTCTCAGAACCAGGAACGACAGGGGGATGCCATTTTTAATCCAGGCTCATACAAGGCAGTCATTCTTCAGCAATTTGGCAGCGTGGTCATGCACACAATTTAGTCTTGGATCAAATATTGCAGCATTTGCTCTGGAGCAGGGGAAAGGCCTCCACAGCCAAAACTGAGCAGCAAATATAAAAAGTAACCCAACAGTAGGTACTAGAATTGTGCTCTCTCCAATCACAGGTCCGAAGTAAAAGGAGAGTTGCTGCAGCCATGGTTTGTCTGGGCAATAAGGTTTGCAGACAGAGCCAGCTTGGTGACCTGGAATTGGTTTGCATGTGTCCCTGCTGGGTGCCCAGCCTCCTCTCCTGACGTTATGGTGCAGCAGGGTCTTCACTCCACCCCCAGGCAGATTTCCATGCATTCAGAGCACGTGCTCACCTGGATCAGCAGCCTGAGCCACCCATCTTTCCTATGCAGAGATCGTGGCACAGTGAGGTCCTCTCTTTCCCACACCCAGGAGTATCTCCAGGCATTCAGAGCACTCACTTGCCTAGATCTGCAGCCAGAGCTACCCTTCCCTTCTTGTGCAGAGACTGGTGCAGCAGGGCCCTCTCTGCTCCATACGCAAGCAGACCTCCTGGCACCTGGAGGACTTTCTCTCCTGGATGAGATTAGGCAGCTGTGCTGCCTCATGCAGAGAATTTGGGGGCAGGTGAGGTTCCCAGCTCCACACCTAGGCACATCTCTATGTGCCTAGTAGCCACCCATTGGACTGCCCCCTCAAAGCTGATGCTCAGACCTACCATTGGGGGACGTAGGTGGGCCTGCCTGATCTGGCCTGCCCATCTTGAAGCCCTCCTCCAGGTTGGAGCAGGGCGCTGAGCCCACTGTGCACTCCACAGATCAGCCCTGAGGCAAGAGAGCTTCCCCAGTAAACAAGAATCAAGCTGTTACTCAACTGTATTGGCCACAGCTGGCTCTTACCCCTAAAAGCCACTTCTTGGCTTGGAGGTTGAATGGCACAAGACAGTAAGATATTTGACAAAAGCACACAGCACTCAGGAACAAGCTAAGTTTCCGGAGACCACTGCCCCCTGGTCCTATAGGAGGCAGTGAGCCTGCTCACAAGCCATCACAAAAAGGCTATTTATAACCAAGGAACTTAAACAGACACCTTGCCAGTAAAAACAGCCAGATCTGGAGACCCAACTCTTGCTGTGGTCCTCCCGCAAGGGTAGTGGGAGCACAGCCTCCAAAGGCCCCCGTGGGTCAAAAGAAACACAGGCATGGCATTAGCTGCTAAAGGTGGCACCACCACAGCCCTGGAATGAACATGGAGAGGGGTCATCTCACACTCCATGCCCCTCTACTCAATGTACTGTGGCAGACTTGGTAGTGCGTCCTCCTATTGGGACCTGGAGAGTTTGGGCTGAAAGACACTGCTTCCTGGGGCTTCTCCAGTGGCTCCACCTGCTGAAGGCAAATGTGCACTGGGGGAGGGTGTTTTTCCTGCTTCTCTGTTGCCTCCCTCTGCCCATTCCCCAGGCAGCTATTACTCTTAAGCGCCATCTACTGGACTGCAGCTTAAACACCACCACCAAACAAAATTACATCCCTACAAGCAACATCTGAGAAAGCCACTGCAGGAACCTATCTGCAACCAAGGAACTCATAAACAGCCTTGGAACTCTGAAAATACCCAGAAACACAGCCAAACAATCACACACAATATACCCCACAGTAATAGCCCCAAGGGCAAAAAGAATAAAAAATCAAGAACTCTCATCCAAACAATAACCAAAAAAAAAAAAATCAGTTCTTTCAAATGAGAAGAAACCAGCATAAGAACTCCAGCAGTAGAAAAACCCAGACTTTTGTCACCTTCAAAGGATCCCACTGGCTCCCCAGCAACAGATCCTAACAGGAATGAAATGTGTGAAATGACATATAAAGAATCCAGAATATGGATAGCAAAGAAATGCAACAAAATCAAAGAGAAAGTTGAAATCCAAGACAAGAAACAACACAAAAACGACTCAAGATTCAAAAGATGACGTAACTATGTCAAGACGGAACCAAACAGAACTTCTAGAATTGAAAAATTCACTATAGGAATTTCAAAATACAGTTGGAAGTCTTAATGGCAGATGAGACCACACAGAAGAAAGAATTTCAGAACTCAAAAATCGGTCCTGCGAATGAACCCAGTCAGACAAAATTAAAAAAAAAAAAAAAATTTTTTTACAAAATGAACAAAGCAGCCGGAAACAGTGGCTCGTGCCTGTAATCCCAGCACTTTGTGAGGCCAAGGCGGGTGGATCTTTTAAGCCCAAGAGTTCAAGACCAGCCTAGGCAACATAGTGAGACCCCATCTCTACAAAAAAATGCAAAAACTTAGCAGGGCACGGTCATGCGCACCTGGAGTCCAGCTACTAGGAAGGCTGAGGCAGAAGAATCACCTGAATCCAGAAAGTCGAGGCTGCAATGAGCCGTGATTATACTACTGCACTCCAGCCTGGGCGAGAGTGAGACTCTGTCTCCAAAGAATAAAAAGGAAAGAAAATATTTGAGAAATACAAGAGTATGTAAAACAACCAAATATATACCTTACTGACATTCCTGAGAGAAAAGAAGAGAAAATAAGCAACTTGGAAAACATATTTGGCGATAAAATTCAGGAAAATTTCCCCAATCTTGCTAGAAAGGTTAAAAAGCAGATATAAGAAATCCAGGCTGGCTGTGGTGGCTGGCTCACACTTGTAATCCCAATACTTTGGGATGCCGAGGCAGGAGGACCGCTTGAGCCAAGGAGTTCGAGACCAGCCTGGGCAACATAGGGAGACCCCATCTCAACACAAAATACAAAAAAAAAAAAAAAAGATTTAGCTGGGTGTGGTGGCACACACCTGTAGTCCCAGCTACAGTCTCGGGAGGCTGAGATGGGAGGATTGTCTGAGCCTGGGAGGAGGTCAAGGCTGCAGTGAGCCATGATTGCACCACTGCACTCCAGCCTAGGCGACAGAGTGAGACCCTGTCTCAAAAAGAAAAAAAAAAAGAAAAGAAAAGAAACCCAGGGAACTCCTGTGAGATACTACACAAGACGTCCGAGTCCAAGGCACATAGTCATCAGACTTTCCAAGATCAATGCAAAAGAAAAAATCTTAAAGACAACTACAGAAAAGGATCATTTACCTATAAAAAGAAATCCATCAGACTGACAGCTGACTTCACAGTAGAAACTTTATAAACCAGAAGAGACTGGGGCTGAGGCAAAGGGATCACTTGAGCCTGAGAAGTTGCAGTGACCCATACTCATACCCATGCACTTCCAGCATGGGTGATGGAGCAAAACCCCGCCTTTCAAAAAAAAGATTAAAAATAAAAGACATAGAGTGGCAAACTGAATTTTAAAACCAAGATCCATCCTTCTGCTGTTTGCAAGAGACCCATCTCACATGTAATCACAGCCCTAGGCTCAAAGTAAAGGGATAGAGGAAAATCATCACACAAATGGAATCAAAAAAGAACAGATGTCCCTACTCTTATATATATCAGAAAATATAGACTTTGAACCCACAACAGTAAAATAGGACAAATAAGAGCATTACATAATGATAAAGGGTTAAATTCAGCAAGAAGATTTAACTATTCTAAATATATTTGCACCCAACACTGGCACACCCAGATTTATAAAACAATTACTTCTAGACCTAAGAGAATACTTTGACAGCCACATAATAATAGGAGGAGACTTCAACACCTCACTGACGGCATGAGACACAGCACAGAAGCAGAAAATGAACAAAGAAATTCTGAACTTAAATTCAACACTTGGCTAACTGGTCCTAATAGACATCTACAGAATACCCAACAACCACAGAATAGTCATTCTCCTCATCTACACATGTAACATTCTCAAATACTAAACACATGCTCAATCATAAAGCAAGTCTCAATATATATTTTAAAAATTGAAATCATACCAAGGATCTTCTCAGACCACAATGGGATAAAAATATAAATTAATACCAAGAGCAACTCAAAAAAACACACAAATTCATGGAAACTAAACAACTTACTCCTGAATGACTTTTGGGTAAACAAAATTAAGGCAGAAATGAAAAACTTCTTTGAAACAAACAAAAATAGAGACATAACATACCAAAATCTCTGTGACATGGCAAAAGCAATGTTAAGAGGAACGTTTACAGCACAAAACACCTACATCAAGTAGAAAGATCTCAAATTAACAACCTAACCTTGTACCTAAAGAAACCAGAAAAACAAGAACTGAACCCAAAGTTAGCAAAAGAAAATAACTAAAATCAGAGCAGAACTAAATGAAACCAAGACCCAAAAAGAACCATACTAAAGATCAATGAAATGAAAAGTTGGTTCTCTGAAAGGATAAACAAGATTGATAGGCTGCTAGCTAGATTAACAAAGGAAAGGAGGGAAGATCCAAATAAGCACAATCAGAAATAACAAAGGTGACATAACAACTGATCCTACAGAAATAGAAAAGATTCCCAGAGACTACTATGAAGATCTCTATGCACACAGATTAGAAAATCTAGAGGAAGCAGACAAATTCCTGCAAACACAGAACCACATAACTTCCCAAAATTGAATCAAGAAGAAAGAGAAATCCTGAACAGACCAATAATAGAGTAATGAATTTTAATCAGTAATTTTAAAAACCTACCAACCAAGAAAAGCCCTGGACCAGATGGATTCACAGCCAAATTCTACCAGGCCTACAAAAAGGAACTGGTACCAATCCTACTGAAAGGATTCCAAAAAATAGAGGAGGAGGGATCCCTTCCAAACCCTGTCTTTGAAACCAGTATCATCCCAACACTAAACGCTGGAAAAGACAAAACAACAACAAAAAACTACATGCCAACATCTCCAACGAACACAGATGCAAAAATCCTCAACAAAATACTAGTAAACCAAATCCAGCAGCATATCAGAAAGTTAATTTGTCATGATCAAGTAGGCCTTATTCCTGGGATGTAACAGTGGTTCATCTACCCAAATCAATAAATGTGATTTACCACATAAACAGAATTAAAAACAAAAACTATATGGTCATCTCAATAGATGCAGAAAAAGCATTTGATAAAATCCAATATGCCTTTATGATAAAAAGAAAAAACCAACAAACTAGGCATTGAAAGAAGATACCTCAAAATAATAAAAGCCATTTATGATGAACCCATAGTCAGCACCATACTGAATGAGTAAAAGCTGGAAGCATTTTCCTTAAGAACTGGAACAAGACAAGGATGTCCACTCTCACCATTCCTATTCAACATAGTACTAGAAGTCCTATGCAGAGCAATCAAGCAAGAGAAAGAAAAGGCATTCCAAATAGGAAAAGATGAAGTCAAATTATCTCTCTCCACTGACAATATGATTCTCCACCTGGAAAACCCTAAAGAAGCTGCCAAAAGACTACTGATTAACAACTTCAGCAGAGTTTCGGGATATAAATCAACATACAAAAATCAGCAACATTTCTTTACATCAATAACATCTGAGCTGAGAAGCAAATCAAGACTGCATCCCATTTGCAATAGCCACACACCCACACAAAAACCTAGGAATATATTTAACCAAGAAAGTGAATGATGTCCATGAGAAGCACTACAAAACACAGCTGAAAGATATCACAGACAATACAAATAAATGGAAAAGCATTCCATGCACATAGGTTGGAAGAATCAGTATCATTAAAATCTCCATACTGCCAAAAGCAATCCATAGATTCAACATTTCTATCAAATTGCCAACGTCATTGTTCAGAGAATTAGAAAACTTTTCTAAAATTCATATAGAATGAAAGAAAAAAAAAGCCTCAATAGTCAAGGCAATCCTAAGCAAAAAGAACAAAGATGGCTTCAAACAATACTACAAGGCTACAATATCCAAAACAGCATAGTATGGGCACAAAAAATAGACATAGAGACCAATGGAACAGAACAGAGACCCCTGAAATAAAGCCGTACACCTACAACTAGGTCATCTTTGACACAGTTGACAAAAAACAAGGGAGGAAGGACTTCCTATTCAATAAATGGTGCTGAGAAATTTGGCTAATTATATGCAGCAGAATGAAACTAGACTACTACCTCTCACCATATACAATAAATTAACTCAAGATGGAGTCAAGACTGGAATGTAAGACCTCAAACTATAAAAATTCTAGAAAACCTAGGAAATACTCTTCTAGACAGTCGCCTAGGCCAAGAATCTATGAAGACCCCAAAAGCAAAAAGCAAAAACAGACAAATGGGACTTAATCTAAAGGGCTTCTGCACAGCAAAAGAAACTCTCAACAGAGGAAACAGACAATCTACAAAATAGGAGAAAATATTTGCAAACTATGCATCTGACAATGGACTAATTTCCAGAATCTATAAGGAACTTAAACGAACAATTAAGAAAAAACAGCCCCATTAAAAAGTGGGCAAGAGACATGAAAAGACACATTTCAAAAGAAGACATACAAATGGTCAAAAAACATATGAAAAAAATGTTCAATATCATTAATCTTCAGAGAAATGCAAATTGAAACCGCAATGAGGTACAATCTGTATTAGGCCATTCTTACACTGCTATAAAGAACTACCTGAGACTGGGTAATTTATGAAGAAATGGGGCTTAATTGACTCACAGTTCCACAGGCTGTACATGAAGCATGGCTGGGAGGCCTCAGGAAACTTACAATCATGGTGGAAGGCGAAGGAAAAGCCAGCACATCTTACTGGGGTGGAGCAGGAGAGAGTGAGCAAGCAAGGGGAGAAGTGCCACACACTTTCAAACCATCAGATCTCAGAAAAACTCACTATCACATGAACAGCACGGGGAAAATCCACCCCCATTATCCAATCACCTCCCACCAAGTCCCTCCCTCAACACCGGGAATTACAATTCAACATGAGATTGGAGCGAGGACACAGAGCCAAACCATATCGCCATCTCACACCAGTCAGAATGGCAATTATTAAAAAATCAAAAAATAAGATGCTGGTGAGGCTGTGGGAAAAAGAGGGAATGCTTATACACTGTTGGTGGGAATGCAAATTAGCTCAGCCCCTGTGGAAAGCAGTTGGACATTTCTCAAAGAACTAAAAATAGAACTACCATTCGACCCAGCAATCCCATTAATGGGTATATATCCAAAAAAATAAATGAATAAATCATTCCACCAAAAAGACACATGTAGTACTTGTGTGTTCATCGCAGCATTATTCACAACAAAGACCTGGAATCAACAGAGTGCCCGTCAGTGGTGGACTGGATAAAGAAAATGTGGTACATACACACCATGGAATACTGTACAGCCATAAATTTAAAAAAACAAAATTATGTCCTTTGCAGCAACATGGATGCAGCTAGAAGTTGCTATCCTAAGTGAACTAACACAGAAACAGAAAAACAAACACTACATGTTCTCAAATATAAGTGGAAGCTAAATCTTGGGTTTACACAGACATAAAGATGAAAGTAATAGACACTGGAGACTCTAAAAGGAGAGAGGGAGACAGAGAGAAGAGAAAGGGTGGGAAAACTTCCTATTGAGTACTATGTTCACCATCTGGGTGACAGGATCGAAGCTCCAACTTCAACGCCACATAATATATCCCTGTAACAAACCGTACTGTACCTGTACCCCCAAATCTAAAATAAAAATGGGTAAAAAAATTCACACAGTTGGGTGGAGCTGAGATTTCAACTCAAGGAATTCCACTTTAGAGCCCACTGTGCCACATTATACTATACTGTCTATGGAATGTTTCAATTAAATGTCATATAAGGAGCCCAGCCTAGTGCCTGGCACACAATCATCTTTCAATCAATGTTAGCTATTATAATTATTATTGCTCCTCATTTTATCTTGAGAGATACAAGAGAGACAATTCTAAAAGCTTTACTTTACAAACAAACAAACAAAAAAAGAAGGTGAGCACTAACTTAAGGCAAAAACTCAAGCCCGTATATAGCCCACACTACCCTCTCCCCTCAAGAAAAGGCCTTGATGGTGCCTGCCCTGGAGCCAACCTACACATACGCCAGCACACTCGCCCTCTCATTCTTTCCTTCCTATCTTCCCTTCCACGTACTCTTTGTGTTCCTGGGAATATAAACAACCTAAAAACGCAATGAAGGAAAGGGTCATATTCTTCATCACCATACTTTATTCTGCAAATACTGATCGAATGCCAAGTTCTAAGCATTGAGCTGGGCTCCGAGGAGCTGTCTTTGCAGCTCCACATCTTCAGACACTTGGGCAGAAAATTTCAGAGTGGGCAGGACCTCAGAGGCCTGCTAGCTTTCTTCCACCTCAATCCCATCCCTAACATGAACATGTTCTCATTATTATAAATATTATGAAGTTCTTCCTTCTACTGAATCAAAAACTCACCTCCTGGCAAGGACTGCTCACTTGTACTCAGTATGCTTTCTTAGACAACAAAGGATAAATCTATGCATCCTTTATACTGGAGCCCTTCAATTTCCCAGTGCTTTGTCTATACTGGGCACCAAAATGATGCAGAATGACTCTCTCCTCAATTTGCTCTTATCACACCACTCTGGTCCCAAGGGAAAATACAATCTGCCATTTACAGAGCCACATGACAGCAGAAGCTTCCAATGCCACAGCTAAAGAAAAACAGAATAAGGAAGACAATGGCATTATTATTTCCCTTCTCTCCTTAAAGGAAAGAGAAAGGAAGACAGAAAGTTTCCTGTGCTTTTAAAGTCTCCTTTTAAACACTCCAGAAAATGCAAAGCCCTGCTGAGAAGGGAAACACACACACACACACACACACACACACACACACACACACACACACACACAACAGTAAAATTTTCATAGCAACGCCAAATAAGTCAACATTCGTGAAAACTGGCGGTGGGGGGGAGTCTGAAAATTTGTCAAATATTCTTGCTATGGGGTTTTGACTTCTACACTGAACAGTCAATACTCAGGCAGACACAAAGCTTTTAGAAACTTTGCAGCTTTATTATTGCTGCTGCTATTGTTGTTGTTTAAGACATTTATTTTTCTCTCACATAAAAACTAGTGCTGCCTAGCAACCCAGTGCCAGCAAAGCTAAATCAAGAAGCATTTTTGGCTAGATGTTTAAGAGATTTCTTTTTCCCATTAAATGGCAAGCATGCTGTAAGACTGGAAGACTCTTGCACTTGAAGGAAAATGGTTTGGATACTACTCACTCAGTCTCTTTATATATTAAAGAATGACAGAGACCAACCCACAGAAGAGGGATAGGACGTATATTGTGTTTGTAGCCACAGGAATGGAGCAGTGGATGCTCCTTATCAAAAACAGTCCATATGTGGCTGTTACTGGGAAAGCAGCAAGTTGAGACTGAATGGCAATCCAATTACACCAATGAACCTAGGAGCACCAATGCATCCTATTGATTGTGGCAAAGAGAGGTAGATGCAGGTCATAAAGTTGGTTGCAGGGTTAACAAGAGTAAAACAAAGCAGTGTGATACTCCTCTATATGTGCATGTAACTTATTATTCTGGTGATTACACTGGACACTGCTATGGTCTGACTGCGTCCCCCAGAGTACATATGTTGAAAACGTAATCCTCAATGTAATAGTGTTGAGAGATATGAGCTTTAAGAGGTCATTAGGTCATGACGTCTCTGCCCTCACAAATGGATTCATGTTATCTCAGGCATAGGTCTGTAATCGAGAGTGGTTCATTAGAAAAGCAAGTTTGGCCCTCACTCGTTTGCACATGCACTCTCTCTGTCACTCTTTGTCACATGTTCTCTTGCCTTCTGCCATGAGACGATGCATCAAGAAGGCTCTTGGCAGATGCAGCTCATCAGCCTTGGGCTTTCCAGCTTATGGAACTGTAAGAAATAAAATCTCTGTTCCTTAAAAATTACCCAGTCTCAAGTATTGTTATAGCAACACAATACAGACTAAGACATATGGGAAACACATATGCCCTTCTCTCTACTGCTCTGTCTAGGTTCCTCTGTGACTGGAGGACACAGACTACTCAGGGACTTTGCAGCACATGTTGCAAACAAGGATAAATCAAAGTGCCATGAAGATACCTCTGGACAGTACAAGGCCATCAGCCATTTCAACAAAGCAAGACCACCACAATGGCCTTCACTGTCACACCAAAAAAAATGACACACTCTATCACAGTCCCTATTACAAAGGCTAAAATGCTTATTACAAAGTTATAAAGAATCCTTATCCAGGAAATGTTTAATGTACATGAAATATAATTCTCCCTTGGCACAAAGTCATCCACAAAAACTATAATATATAAAGGCTATGATATGGTTTGGCTGTGTCCCCACCCAAATCTCATCTTGAATTGTAGCTCCCATAATTCCCATGTGTTGTGGGAGGGACCCAGTGGGAGGTAACTGAATCATGGGGGCGGGTCTTTCCCATGCTATTCTCATGATACTAAGTCTCATGAGATCTGATGGTTTTATAAAGGGGAGTTTCCCTGCAAAAGTTCTCTTGTCCGCCACCATGTAAGATATGCCTTTCACCTTCTGCCATGATTGTGCAGCCTCCCCAGCCCTGTGGAACTGTGAGCCCATTAAACCTCTTTCATTTGTAAATTTCCCAGTCTCGAGTATGTCTTTATCAGCAGCCTGAAAACAGACTAACACAGGCTAATACTAGAAAAAAAACCTCCTGATCATCAGGAAATCAATGAAACATCAGAGCACACTGAAGTACCACACATAGCTAAGGTCAACCAAAGCACCAAATTTTACACATCTCCTTGAAAATCCAATTAAAACACTCAATAAGATCAATCTAATCTGAATTTTATTATATTAAGTAATTCTGAGAGTAACATTATATTCCTTACTTTATAAATTGCCAACTTTTCAGTATTAAGACAGATATTAGAAGAAAACCACTCTGATTAATATGGTCTTTGATGCTTTTCACAAGCTCTTCAGAATCTTCAAGGGTCCTTAGGAATTGGGGGAGATGAGGAGGGAGTCAAATTATAAACATGAGTTTTTATTACATTATAGTGTATAAAATATAAGAATGAGGTATATGAAAAGGTTCTCAACATCACTAATCATCAGAGAAATGCAAAGCAAAACTACAATGAGATATCATCTCACCCTAGTTAAAATGGCTTTTATCCAAAAGTCCGGCAATAAAAAATGTTGGCAAAGATGTGGAGAAAAGAGAACCCTTGTACATTCTTGGTGGCAATGTATCCCTATGGAGAATAGTTTGGAGGTTCCTCAGACAACTAAAAACAGAGCTACCATATGATCCAGCAATCCCACTGCTAGGTATATACCCAAAAGAAACAAAATCAGTGTATCAAAGAGGTCCCTGCACTCCCATGTTTATTGCAGCACTACTCACAATCGTCAAGATTTGGAAGCAGCCTAAGTGTCTATCAACAGACAAATGGATAAAGAAAATGTGACACTTATACACAGTGGAGTACTATTCAGCCTTAAAAAAGAATGAGATCCTGTCATTTACAACAGCATGGATGGAACTTAAGGTAATTATGTTAAGTGAAATAAGCCAGGCACAGAAAGACAAACTTTACATGTTCTCCCTTATTTGTGGGAGCAAAAAAATAAAACAATTTAACTCATGAAGATAGAGAATAGAATGATGATTACCAGAGGCAGGGGAGGGTAGTGAGCAGTGGCAGGGGGAGTGGGGATGGTTAACAGGCACAAAAATATAGTTAGATAGAATAAAATTCAGTATTTGATAGCACAACAGGATGACTGAAGTCAACAATAATTTCTTATATATTTTTAAATAACTAAAAGAGTATAATTGGATTGCTTGTAACACAAAGAAGGGATAAACGCTTGAGGTGATGGAGACTCCATTTCCCCCGCTGTGATTATTACACATGGCATGCCTATATCAAAATATCTCACGTACCCCATAAATATATACACCTAGTATGTACCCACAAAAATTAAAATAAATGACTCAATCTACACAGACTCAGCAACTCCTGAGAAGGTTCACCCCCTAAAGAACTCCTTACCTCAGACATGAGCTAACAGGTCATGAGACTCTGAGGGTGACCGGTGAACCATGCAAAACTCAGGTGCTAGTGGTCCTGCTCTGTCATTCCCCTCGAAGTCTATGCTGGCTTTTCCTCCTGCTTTATTCTTGCCATATGACAAAAACAACAACAAAAAAAATTGACACTGAATATCACTCATTCCTGAACACTCATTCACATACACCTTACAAGCTGATCTCCACTCTGGCTCTCAACAGAAATGTCATCATTAGGCCAGGTGTGGTGGCTCATGCCTGTAATCCCAGTACTTTAGGAAGCCGAGACGGGTGGATCACTTGAGGTCAGGAGTTCGAGACCAGCCTGGCCAACATGGTGAAACCCCATCTCTACTAAAAAATACAAAATTAGCCAGGGATAGTGGCACACGCCTGTAATCCCAGCTACTTGGGAGGCTGAGGCAGGAGAATCACTTGAACACGGTAGGCAGAGATTGCAGCGAGCCAAGACCACACCACTGCACTCCAGCCTGGGCAACAACAGTGAAACTCCACCTCAAAAAATAATAATAACGAAATGTCACTGTTGAAAGAGTTCACTCACGCCACTGGTTCATGAGCTCACATCACTTGTCCGTCCTCACACTTGCCCATCTCATGGGACGTGTCTGGCATCCTTGACAATGCCCCCAGACAACCCTGACACTAGCACTGGCCTGATCCTGCCTGGGTTTATTCTGGCTCCTCTATTACCCCTAACAGGAAAATCTTGGTGTTTCTCAAGGATATTATTGTCTTCTCCTAATGATGAAAAGCAAGGGCTTTGGGGGTCAATCTCAGTTCAAATCCAAGCATTGACACATTTACTAGCTGCGTGCTCATGAGCAAGTTAAGCTCTCTCCCTCACTTCTCTCAGACGTATAAAGAGATAATATACATAGTAGGAATTTTACAGCTGTATAGGGATACTATTACATATATTTATGCACTAGGAATTTTATGTTTAATACATTTTTTTTTTTTTTTGGAGACAAAGTCTCGCTCTGTTGCCCAGGCTGGAGTGCAGTGGCGCGATCTCTGCTCACTGCAAACTCCGCCGCCTCCCGAGTTCACGCCATTCTCCTGCCTCAGCCTCCTGAGTAGCTGGGACTACAAGCGCCTGCCACCTCGCCCGGCTAATTTTTTTGTGTATTTTTAGTAGAGATGGGGTTTCACCGTGTTTGTCAGGATGGTCTCGATCTCCTGACTTCATGATTCGCCCACCTCGGCCTCCCAAAGTGCTGGGATTATAGGCATGAGCCACAGCGCCCAGCCTAATATATATATATATATATTTTAAGTGTATGGATACACAAAGAAGCATCCACATACACTAGAATTACATTAATACCCTTTCTAGTAGACCCAAAGCATGTAGCATCATGAGCATCCAATAAATATTTTCTTATGCCAATCTCATGTCTTTATACCTTATGTTATACTTTCTACCTCTAAATTCACTCATAAGTTTGAGTGCCACATCTCTAATGGACTTATCTTGAACAGATAACTACAATTCACCATGTGACAAACTGAACTCATCTTACTCCTCCCCCAAACCCCTTTGTTCTTTCCTTTTTTTTATTGACACCCATTTTGTCCCAGGATTGAATCTCTATCACACCTTCCCCAAGACCCCTTACAAAACCAGTCCCCGGGTTTTGCCTATTCCACCTCACCAAATGATGCTGTCCACCCTGGAACTCCCCATTCTCACTCCCATGTCCTTTGACTTTGCCAAATAACCTCTCTCCTAGCCTTTCATTCCTCTACTTCCTACTGCAAATCCTGCTGTCAGATTAAGTTTTGTGAAGCAGTTTACTTGAAAACCATGAGTGGTCCCAGTACCTATAAAAGTAAATGCAAAAGTCCTAAAGCGGCATTCTCAACCTCCCACACCTGGCCCAAATCTCTTTCCAATCTCATCTCCTGCCATTTGCCCATGTTCCAACAAGAGCTGCGTTCCCAGAACACGTACCTCCTCTTTGCGTTTCTCTGATTACATGGTCTCCCATACCCGAAATGTCCTCTTAAAACATCTCCACCTGTTCAAACTCCATTATAAAACTGATTCAAAGCACTTACTGGGGAAACTTTCCAGATTCCCTGCAGTTGAACATAAACTCTCCTCTGAAGCTGCCGCCACTTTCTCGCTCATTCTCTCTCTGTCTCTCTCTCAAAGGACTTATCCTCTGCCATATCTTGTAGCTACTTTTGGACATTTCTTCTTTCCCCTACTGGACTGTCTTTACTTCCCCCAAATCTCACACCATGAATGACTCACAGCAGGCACTGGGGGAAAAAAATGCACCAAATTAATGCATGACAAGTATACTCTGTTAAGAACAGAACTTATGCAAAACTCACAAATCCTAAGGCACAACCCCAATTTGAAAATCCTTGAAAAGTTCACAGCACCCTTTGCCACCTGGGAAACAAAATTTTCTCATTTAAAAAGGAAGAAAGACCTTGATAATATTTTGGCCCAGGAACTTTTTATTTTTTTAAAGTCTTTTTTTTTTTTTTCTTTGAGACGGAATCTCGCTCTTGTCACCCAGGCTGGCATGCAGTGGCACAATCTCAGCTCACTGCAACCTCCGCCTCCTGGGTTTAAGCAATTGTCCTGCCTCAGGAGGTGCCTGCCACCATGCCTGGCTAATTTTTGTACTTTTTTTTAGTAGAGACAGGGTTTTGCCATGTTAGCCAGGCTGGTCTCGAACTCCTGACCTCAGGTGATCCACCCGCCTCGGCCTCCCAAAGTGCTGGGATTGCAGGCGTGAGCCACCGTGCTCAGCCCACATCTTTATTATGTGTAAATAAAGCTAAAACATATGGATTAAGTCTCCTATAAAGCATATACAGATTTATAAAAACAGCAAAGAGGCTAGGAAAAATTGTGATCTCCAAAGCAGATTAACTAGGGGCCTTTTTCTAACTCCAAAATTCATCTAGAGCAATCTTGCTTTAATTACATGTTGAAGTTTCTTCTTTGCTTTACTGACTTTCCTGGAGTCAACAATTTTCACATTCCTAGGGAGGAAAAACAAACAACTGAGGAAAAGAAAATGACTTCCTTCTCTTGTCATTTTTCCCCGTCAGAGTCACTTTCAGTGACACACATAGGCCTCTTCCTTTCCTCCCCCAGTTTAACCTTCCTTTTTTGCCCCCCTCATCCATTACTGTAATGTTTTCCTTTCTCAGACTACTCTTTTAAACTTTTCCTGTCCTTACTTCCTCTCTTTTTTTCATCTTGTCCTGAAACACTAAGAGGGACTAGATCCTTCCCTCCCCACTCTACAGTCAAATGTTAGGATCCTCTGGAGGGTGCACTTAGGTCAGTTGTCAGGGAAACCTGTGGCTAACATAGATCCAAACATCCATATGAAGTTTTTCTGCACAAGCACCCTTGTCAGCATAAATATTCTTCCTCAGGGCAGAGCCTGGACTCTGCAGTGAAGTCCAACTGAGCAGGAACAAAGAGCCAGGAGTGGGAGTAGAAGTGTACAAGGATGAAATGGAAGAGACAAGGCGAGGTAATGGGGAAATTTAGGTTCTCAGAACTGTTAACTAATCCAAACTGACATCCCCCATCTCTAACCCCCCAACCCTGCCACACAACCCTGCTTCCAACCCTAAACCCATGCACACAGTGAAGAATCTGAAACTCGATGTCCATTCCTCCCTTCTGAATAGAAAGCCTGAGCACTTAATTAACGTTGGCTGTGCATTCATAGAACTATCTAGCCACAGAAAGGGAAGAGAAGGAAAACCAAAGACCTCTGCTTAGCTCTATAAAGCTCTGAAAGCGAGGCCACTTTCGTCTGCTGTAACTATTATAACTGGCTCGCCAATGCTACTGGAAAATTCCTGCAAAATTTATTAACAAGGTGAAAGCGGCACTATCTACTTCCCAGCAGACAAATCATGTACTTATCTCCCCAGTTTCAAAAAGGGAAGAAAACAGGCAGTTGCAGCATGAAATGGAGATCCTTTTATCCAAGACCAAGACCCAGAGCCAGTATTTTCACAAATAAATTGCATAAAAGTTTCCTAATTAGGATGTAATCAAATGATTGTTGAGCTACTGTAACATTGTTTCAAAGCTTGTAGTCTAATTATTCTTCTTTCTAAAACTGAATAGTAGCCATCTTTCCATGAGCTGTCTGGATGGATTAAATGCACACTAATGAGGCTTAATGACAGTTTGACAGGATCATAAAAGGGGGCATAAATTCACAACCACTGGCAAAAAAAAAAAAAAAAAAAAAAACGCAAAACAAAAATTCTTACACCCATAAACAAGCTGCTTTTACCATAATGGTAAAGGAAATCTCCAATCAGCTTTCAAGCGTATCTGTTCCATGAGAACCAACATTAGCAACAAGCTGTAACTGCTCCAGCAAACAGCCAATGCAACAAGTACCCAAGAAATACTCCTGCTATGCCTTCCCCAAAGGGACTACATTTCTGTTTGCCTGTCTCTTCCCAGTCCTCCAAACCCTTCAAAATATATTGAATTCATTATGTCATTCCATAAATATTAACTGAACACCTAATATGTACCAGGTATTACTATAAGTCGACAAAAAGATCTCTGGCCTCAAAGATCTTAGCAGGGAGAAATAGACAAGTAAGAAAATAAGTTATGTAACATGTTAGACTGGGGTACGTTTATGGGATCCAAGTCCCAAAACATGGCTTCCGCCCCCAGATGACGACCTGCTTTCCCACAAGAGCTGGAACATTCATCTGCACATCCGGCACCTACTACATGTCTGGCATATGATGCAATCTCAATTTTAAAAAACCTTTTAATAAACAAATGAATGACCAAGCATTCTAAGAGTTTTCCAGCTCCCTATCTTAAGAGGCAGAAGTCAGGAATGTTATTAGCAAAGTGCTCATCTACGGGTGACTGAATGAAGAAAAACATATATATATAAATTCTTGGAAGAAAATAATGTGGTTTTTAAAGTCATGTTTCCCCTTGATTATAGAGAAACAAGTAAGAAAGCAAGTCACTTAAGAGATTATTCATTTTAAACCAGAAATACTTAACCTACAGTCCACAGATTCAGGAATGCAGGTGAGCCCACTGAAATTGTTAAAACAATTAAGGGGAAAGAAGGATTTATGTGCATTTATCTGGGTTACTAACAAAAGGGTTAATAACTTTTGTCAGCTTCTCAGTGGTCTGTGATCTCAAGAAGATTGAAAAGTACTGCCCTAAAGAATAAGTGTTTTTAAAAACTATATTTACATCCTTATAAAAATAAAAGTACACTTTTAGCTATGAGTCACCATCGTCATTTTTCTTAATAAGTGGAAGCTTTACTTTGAGGGGGCTTGAGACAGCGGGAGAGAGGCAGGCCCTCAAGGTGGTCCTATTGAGAACAGCACTCCAAGAGCATCCTGAAACCATTTTTTCCATATGTTCCCTCATAGATTATCTCATCCCTACTTATAAACGAAGCCCAGCTACACTGAATAGACACCAGCTCCTTGCAATTCTGAATTCAAACACAAACTGGCATGGGCCAGCTCTAACATCAACAAATGTCATACTCTCAGAATGCTTAGTCACTCATTTGTTTATTAAAATGAGAAATGTTTTAACTCTTATGAACAAAACCTTCTCAAATACTAATGAAAACTTCTTTCGTGTTCCAGACTGAAGTCCTCTCCTAAGTTCTTAAGAAGAGACGCTTCCTCCCTAGATCAGCAGATCTTCTTGCTGGCTACTTATCATAATTCTTGGGAAGGCAAAAATTTAACAGAATACACACAGCTATGCAGCCACTTAAAAGAGTCCCTCAGGTAGATTTTCGGGGTTGAAAATTATTGCTCTAGATTGGGGGATATGCAAGGATATCCTTTTTTCTGTAAAGGACCAGACAGTACATAGTTTTGCCTTGCGGGCTATCTGGTCTCTGTTGTAATTACCAGACTCTTTTGTTGTATTGTAAGAGTAGCCATAGACAATGTGTAATCAAGGAGAAAATAACAGTAATTTGGGAAAGTGACCCCAAAGTGACAATCATGAACAGTACTTATTTCTAGTAGTTAATATGTTGAGTGGGTATGGTGGGAGGGAAGAGTATATTAAAGCAGTTTCTGCTCACCCCAACGTGGATCTCCTGAGTCAACCCCATCCACCACAACCCAGGAATATGTACCCTTCCCTGCTGCCCAGATGTAATGCCTAAGCCTATTTGAAGAGTTTATCCTTCCCCAACTTCTCCTCCTTTATGTGCCATTCACAACAGTTAGGTGTAACCAGAAAGATTCTTTGGAAGGCAGGCAACTTTCCCAGGTGCAGAGCAGGGGCTGGCCTTGCTGCCCCTCAACCCCTACTCTCAATGATGCTCATGGTCTTCTGGCCCCATCTCACATCCTTTCAACCTTATTTGCCTTATTTTCTCTTGTAAGTTGCAAAGCCCTAACTTGCTCAAGAGTACAGAGTTGCTGTGCCACATGGAATTTGAGTGAGAAATCCAAAGATGGGAATAAAAGCAACAGAAGTCCTAAACAGTTCACAATTGCCTTGATACTCACTTGCATCTGGATTAAATGCTTCTTCATTAAACCAGTGAGACAACAAAAGACCAGATAAATTTCACATTTATGGAACTCCATCAGAAGACAGAAGCTCAATGAGAACTTCTGAGAACCAAGTTCATCATAGTGAGGATAAAAGAATTTTTTTAAAACAGAGAGAGAGAAAAGGGAAATCTAAGATGATCATTGTGTAGTACATGGCGACAAGCCAAAAACAAAATCTCTTAAAGAAAAAAAAAAGAATTTTACCTTTTCATGGTTTTCAATTAAGATTTCCACAACAATATTCTGAAACTTCAAGTCCATGAGGGCAGCGACAGTTTCTTCCTGTGGCCTCATCAGAGTTGGTCCAAACACCACTCCTAAATTTGCCACGGTCATCAGGTTCTGCTTGGAGTGATTTGAAACGCTGAAATTGGTAAGGGGGGAGGAATCTGTTTAATCAAAGGAGCAAAAATTGTGGACTGTAAATAGTCTGCAACTCTGTATTTCCTTAAAAGCAAGGGGTCAAGAGACTTAACCGTCCTCAACATCTACCTCTGAAATAACCAGATCTGAGAAACTCTCCATGCAGGCGCTGCTGCCTACTCCTTTACTTCCCTTTCTTTGGCGCTCTACTCTAACCACAATGGCTTTCTTTTTTTTTTTTGAGACGGAGTCTTGCTCTGTCGCCCAGGCTGGGGTGCAGTGGCCGGATCTCTGCTCACTGCAAGCTCCGCCTCCCAGGTTTACGCCATTCTCCTGCCTCAGCCTCCCGAGTAGCTGGGACTACAGGCGCCCGCCACCTCGCCCGGCTAGTTTTTTGTATTTTTTAGTAGAGAAGGGGTTTCACCGTGTTAGCCAGGATGGTCTCGATCTGCTGACCTCGTGATCCGCCCGTCTCGGCCTCCCAAAGTGCCGGGATTACAGGCTTGAGCCACCGCGCCCGGCCTTCACAATGGCTTTCTTAATAATTCCATGTACAGTCGGCCCTCTGTATCCCCTGAGAATTGATGTCAGAACCCCTGCAGACACCAAAATCTGCAGATGTTCAAGTCCTACAGTCAACCCAGGAAACCCACGGATTAAAAAAAAAAAAAAAAAAATCAACCCTCAAGTCCACACGGAATACTGTATTTCTGATCAGCAGCTGGTTGAATCTGCCCATGCAGAACTCACAAAGGGCCAATTGTAGGTGCTAAGCTTGCTTCCCCCAAAAGCCTTAGTTTACTGTTCCCTTCTTCTTAGAAAACTCACTCTTTCCCCAGAATATTATACTTTTGCTTCCAAGGAATACTAGACCGTGTAGCATCCTTGTAAAAGCATGCAAAGTTTGGTCAGAGCACCCACAATCACTCCTTCAGCCCAGTATCATTGTGCAGTCAATCACCTAGACAACTGTTCTCAGCAGCCCCGCAACTTTATTCAGGTCTAAACTCAAAGATACCGTCTTCAAAAAGCCTTTGCATAATAACAATTTTTATAGTCTCACACTCAATATATTCTGTCCCCTTACTCTGCTTTGTGTTTCTGCCACTTATCATCTGAAGCTATTTTATATTTTCATTTGTAATCTGTTTTTCATATTTTCCCCTTAGAAAGTAAGCCTCATGAAAGTTGGGACTTAGACTATCTTATTCAACTATGTATCCACTAGCACCTAAAAAAGGCATTCACTAAATATTTGCTGACCAAACGAATAAATAGCTAAATTAGCAATGGGACCCTTGGCAAATCACAGTATCTTCTGTCCTTCATTTTCTTTCTATGTAAAATAAAGGTTCTAAAATACAGCATTCTTCAGCTTCCTTTCACCTCTAAAATTCTAGTTAGGATGATCTCTATACTTAAAGAAAGGGATAATTTCTCCCGTGATTCGATTTTGCTGACTTTTAAAAGGAGGAGGAAAAGAGAATGAAATCTATAAAATAACTACCCATTATTGAATTAAGTCAACTTAAAGGACATGTTCAAACTTAGAGTTAGGTAGGTGTGAAACCAAGCTAAATATTCTAACAAATTTATATTCACATTTCCAGAATCTGTGTATAGGGTAATGTATAACATTCTCCTCTTTCACTTAAAATCAAACCCTGAGTTGCTGGCAGAGATGTTAAGCAAATAATTATACAACTTCATGAAAGCATATTTCAACAGTCTTGTCCAAAATACACACAATGAGTCAAACATACAGCCTGCCCTTCCAGGTGTGGTCCCCAGTTCCACCCATCACAAATCCCAGAGCACGACCCAGCACCCAGAGCAAAGTGAAGAAAAAGAGGCTTACTTTGTTAAGTGTTTCACCAAAATGTCCAACATCTCTTTATTCTTCTCTGGCAGTTTGTGTACCAAGAAATGGATCGCATTAACCCGAGATTCTGGGCTGCCGCTTTCTTCCAAAAAAAAAAAAAAAAAAAAAAGGAAAAAGAAAAAGAAAACAATAGTTAGTAGAGAACTCAGAATCAAATATATTTCCCAAGCAAACAATGACAACAGCTCCTCTGTTCAAGATTATCAAACATGGAGCATGTAAACATATTTTGCCATCTTTAAAAGGAAAAAAAAAATCTTTCTCCTTATGATGAATCTTCTCGTGCCTCCCCTAATGAGCTAATGTCAGTGTGGCTGCGATCGGTGCCTTTCCCTTGGTTTATATTACAGAATGGACAGCTGCTAAGCTTCTCCTTCCGACATGCTGCGTTTCATGTCTGTTCGTCGTTTACTCGATGGGGTCTAGTCACTGGGTCACGCCACAATGGAATAAAAGTAAAATATCAGCAAATAACCTATTCCATGTTACAGGCCGAACTGGATTCCGCCCCCCTCCCCCTCCCCCAAAAAAAAGTATGTTGAAGTTCTAGCCCTTAGAACTCAGAGTGTGGCTGTTTTAAACTCTACGTGGGATTTAATGTCATCAGGTATGCTAAGGCATGCATGAAAATGACTGTCAGGAAAAGTTTAGACTCACAGAGCCCTAGAAACAGACGGCATGGCATGTTGTGCAGAGCCATGTGGGGAAGCACCAGCCTCGATCAAGAAGCAGAGGGAGAACGGGGATTGTGGGCAAAGCCTCTACTGTAGTTTCTGCAAGAAAGAATGGGCGAGGCAGGGTGCGCAGGTTGAGGACTGGCTGGTTTAAATTATTTCAGTGGGCACTGCAGCGCAAGGGCTGTCCCTAGTTGCTGGAACTCAGGACTGAAGTCACAAAGGCAGGAGAATACAGCCTGTAGTGTAAGGGCTCGCAGAGGAGGCTGGCGGGGAGGGGGGTCACAGGGTTTTGCATTGGAGAATTCCATGTGAAAAGTCTGCAGAAGTTTAATATCTCCAGGAATTGGCTAGCCCTGGGAGGGGCAGTTTCCTCGGGTCAGTGAGGCCCCGGATATCAAAACATCAGAATGAAAAGGTGTGCTTAATACACGACCTTATTTGGGAAAAGAGCTGTTGCAGATGTCAGTTCAGATGAGATCATAATTGAAGTAGGGTGGGGCCTCTTCATCCAATATGACTGGTGTCCTTATAAGAAAACAAAGAGAGGGATGGTGGCCATGTACAGACAGCACAGGGGAGGTTGTCCTGCCACAGCAGAGGCAGAGGCTGGAATGAAGGACCCACAAGCCAAGGGATGCTAAGGACTGCCAGCAACCACCAGAAGCTATGAGTGGCAAGGAGGGATCCCTCTTACAGCCTTCAGAGGGAGCACGGCCCTCCCAACATCTTGATTTCAGACTTCCAGCCTCTAAGAATTGTGACGGAATAAATGCCGAGGCTTTGAAGCCACTTGGTTAATAGTAAGTACTTTGTTCCAACAGCCCTGGGAAACTAACCCATTCCCTTAACCCCCAAATTTTGGAACTATTATACGTGGCTCTTATTAACAGTGTACCCCAATTCCCTTTATTGTGTTCTTGATTGGAAAACTATCAAATCAATAAAATGTTTGTTGAAGATTTTGCTAGTTTTCACAGGTGTCAAAGAAGCAACAAAAGAAAATTAGGTTCTAACTTTACTGCTGACAGAAAAGAAGGTTAGAAGTGGCTTTGGAGGTTCACTTAGGGCTGGCCAGGGAAGCTCAGGAAGGCTCTCATAATGGACAGTCCTTGAAGTTTGGGTCCTGAAGAATGGGGAAGGGTTCAAGGAAAGGCAGGACTGAGAGGCAGGGGGAACATTCCAGATTCAGTAAATAGCATGACAAAAAGCACAGGGCCGGTGCGGAGACAGCTCTTACGAAAGGTAGCCTGAGGCCACCTCTGGTCTGCAAAGGCCAATATGAAGAAGTTGTCTCACTGTTGGCTTCTAAATTAGTCAAGTGAAAATAAAGCAAGAAAGGGATATGCATAGAGTTAAATTTGGGGAAGATATGCCTCATATTTTTTTAAAGGATGGATTAGAATGGGAAAAAGAACTAGTTAAGAGGGAACAGTTATTTGGGAGACAAGAAATAAGAAATGAAAGGAGGGGTGGCCAGGCACAGTGGCTCATGCCTGTAATCCCAGCACTTTGGGAGGCCGCGGTGGGCAGATCACTTGAGGTCAGGAGTTCAAGACCAGCCTGGCCAACATGGTGAGACCATCTCTACTAAAACTACAAAAATCAGCCAGGTGTGGTGGCACGCACCTGTAATCCCAGCTACCCAGGAGACTAAGGTGGGAGAATGGCTTGAACCTAGCAGGCAGAGGTTGCAGCGCCACTGCACTCCAGCCTGGGTGACAGCGAGAGACTCCATCTCAAAATAAATAAATAAATAAAGGGAGGTAGGTGGTAGAACTACAAAGAGGGAGGTAGAACAAAGAAGTATAGATGCCCTATGATTTACAATGGGGGGACATCCCAATAAGCCCATCGTAAAGTCAAAAGATTGTATGTCAGGACCGTCACTACACCTGGGAATTGCTGCTTCTAACTGATAGCTGAGTGGTCTTGAACAAATTACCTAACTGACCTCTCTGTGCCTCAGCTCCCTCATGTGCAAAATGAAAACAGTATCTTAAGAGGCCATTATGAGATTCAATGCCATAATATACACAAAGCACTTAGCCTCCGTGGCTGGCACGTGTGGGCACTCAATCACTGTTAGCCATTATTACTGTTGTTGCTAATGTTACTATTATTATTTGAGCGCTACCATGGAAGAAGCAGAACTGACAGGTTTTAACAGCAGACTAGCAGTGGGTCAGAAGGAAGAAGGCAGAGATGAGCAGTGTTTCACATCTGGGTTGTCTGATAACAGGGCCAATTCCACCAACAGAAAGAAACATAGCAGCCAAAGCTGTCTTGAGGAAGGAGATGATAGTGGAGGGAATGGAGGAAGTGACATTCAAATGGTTGGTCTCTAGCAGTAGATGGAAACAGTAGGAGGCTTTAGAGATCAAGGCTAGAAACGTTCTCCAGGAGGTGTGACCACTAGCTCATGGACAAAGCTGCCCAACTTCTACAGAAAGCTAACTGAGGGCACTGCGGGGAAAAGGGCTCCAAAGAGGTACAGGGAGACGTGAAGTCAAGGGCTAAGACAAGCAGGCAATGCAACTGAGGAGGAGGAGGAGGTGGGAGGATCAGGGAGCTTTGATGCCATCAGGAAGGCAACTGAGAAGAAACCTGCAAAGGCTGGGCACAGCCAATGGACTCGAGAGTTAAGGAGAGGTCAAGGAATGGAAAGACTGGGAGAAGGGCCCTGGGTATCACCAGGTTTATCAACTGAGAGTCCCTTTCTACTCAAATGAGGGGGTTAAACAAAGAGGGAGCTGCTGGAGAAGGGGTGAAGAGTGGGATTTCAGAACACTTGCTCAGAAAGTAAAAAACAAGAGAATGGGAAAGAGAGGTAAAGCAGATCAAGAAAGGGACATTTTTTTTCCCCAAAGGATAATAGATTTTTTCCTTATGACAAAAGTTAAATACTTGTAATACTAAAATCTTGGACAACACAGAGAAAATGAACTTAGTATAAAGTACTAAATATCTGAAATATATATATACGAGAAACAGCATGCAATCAGATTAGAAAGAACTACTAACCAATCAGGGAAAAAAGAGACAATCTAACAGACAAATGGGCAAAAGACTGGGGCACGAATTTCACAAAAGATTTATTCCTGTGACCAAAAAACCTATGAAAACAGAATAAACCTGTAACGGTGAAACAGAAATTCAAACCACAATGAAAGAGTAATATTCACCTGCCAGAATGGCTTTAAATGAATACTGAGCTTTGGCAAGGACATGAGGCAACTGAAACTTCCATATGCTAACTAGATGGGAGTCGTTAAAGGGTTCAACCACTCTGGAGAACTGTTCGGCAGTTATCTACTAAAGCTGAACAAACACATACCCTATGACCGACCCAAAAATTCCACTCATAGGTATACAACCAGGAAAAATGCACATAAACACTCATTAAAAGACACATACTCCTATATTCACAGCAGCGTTCTATTAGCCCAAAACTGGAAACAACCCAAATGTTCATTAACAGTAGAACAGATAAATCTATTGTGGCATCTTCAAACAGAATGCAATGAAAACGAAGGAATATTTCAGACAACATGAATGACTCTCACAAAATGAGTAAAAGAAACCAGATACAGAAGAATATACTCTGATTCCATTTACATAAAGTTCAAATGCTGCAGCCCCAACCTAGAATGTCAGGAGAGTGATCACACTTCAAGGGAGTGGATAATGACCACACGGGCATGAGAAAGGGCTTCTGATGATGTTTGATTGCTTGATCTGATTATGCGTGAAAATTCATTAAGCTGTATATTGATTTGAGCCTATGTTACATTTCAACAAAAAGTTCACTTAAAGCTACCCATAATAAACCTCATCCTAAAATAAACTGGTAAATTTTAAGCATAAATCCTGCAGAGTTTTCCTTCCTTTTTTTTTTTTGTAATGAAATGCCTAAACAACCTATTTTATTTAATATATCATGGACATTTTTCAGTATCATTAAATGGAGCACCTTACCATTGATTTTATGAACACTCAGATTGTTTCCAATGTTTGTAAAGAGAAGTTTGTTCCAGTTTACACCCCTAATAATAGTGTTTGAGAATGAAAAATGATACTTTACAATAGAGGACACTAAGACAGTTGTTGCTAAAGAGAAAGGATGCAAAAAGGCTAAGAAATTAAAAGGCACATAAAGAACACAATCAAATCGTATTACATCATAAAAAAACTTCTAGATACAAACTGAATTTATCACTGAAAACAAAAACAAAACTGTCTAAAGGATTAGGTAATAAATTATAACCCAGTTCTTAATCTGGTATAAAAACCAAGATACCAATCAACACTGGCAAAAATAAAAACAGTGTAACAATTTCAGTTCACAGCTTCGATTTTTAAAAATGGAATTAAAGCAGAGACTCTGCAAAAGAGTCGAAATCCCAAAGGAATAAAAGGACAACCACTGAGGATAAGAATGTTACACTGCAAAAATTTAAAACTTTGGAAAACTTTGCACTAAAAACCTACTACTAACTTGTGAGTCTATCTTGCCATTAATAATGATCTTTTTCCAGTGAAAACCTAGTTTAAATATTTTAGGATTCATTATTTAGAAACACAAGCTAGAGAAGTTTCCCACACTCTATGAATTACATTCTTCATTTCTCAAAATAGTTTAATTGATTTTGAAAAATAGAGTCAAAACCTTTCACTATCTTCAGTGCCTCTCCTGCTAGCCCGTCCTCATCTATTTTAAAATCACACATCCATTCCTGCCAAGTCTTTTTCCCTCTTCTTCTTCTTCAAAAAAAAATATACTCTAGACTTTTAAAATAAAACCATTTTTTTCTCTATCTTGTTTTGAAATTAATCAGAGCTTGCTATTAGCAAGTATTTCTATGTAGCTACAACATAATACAAAAGGTACTCCAAAAAAGTTTTTGAAGATAAGTCATCTAAAGTTGCTTATGCTAATGCAATTTATTTTATTTTAATTGCTAGTGATTGACAAAGAATGAACAGCCAGCCTACCTTTAAAAAAAAAAAAAAAAAAACTAGGATACTAAATTAATCATAATACCAAATTCCTGAAATATGCCAGGGAATTAGGAGCTTACTGTAGTGGAAAAGGCATTTTAATTGTGTAACTACAAATCAGCATCTACCACACTGTAATGTCCATCTGCTTATGATGCTGTGCCAACTAACAGAAACTGAAAAAGATGTGATCGTACAGCTTATCAAAGACACAAGGCAGATAAATGCTAAATTATTTCAATATTGAAATGTCAAAAGTCAATGATACTGTAATTTTAGAAAGGCATCAGCAGTAACCATCCAAGCACTTCCCAAGGGATAAAGGGCTTCAGTCAACAGACATCAAGTGTTGCATTTCTCCTATGGTGTTCGCATCTACTGTGAAATGAATACATCAGGCTAAGGGCGAGGCATGCCACTAAGCATTCAGTTCCCTTAATTCCTGGGTTCCTGAGCCCTTCCCCAGCAAGAATCACATGATTTTTGTCTTGCTTCCCAGGTAGGTTTATCAAAAAGGATAGAACATTCTGGTTAGGTAAACACCAATGTCTTGGCGCAAATACCAATGTCTTGGATCCGATTATAGTTATGCTTCTCATGATAAATAACCAAAGATCTTTGTGGTAATGATTTTGCTTCCCAAGTAACTTGATTACAGGAAGAAAGCACACAGAACATAGCAACATGAGTGTTTTGGTTTAAGTGACAGTGAACAGTTTTTTTCTTCTGATGCAACAGGCATTCAGCCTTTAGTTGTCATTCTCGTACTAAGCACCGTGACTCCAACCCTGAGGCATGAGTCCACTCTTACCAACATGATACAGCAAGGACTTTGAGGCCAAAAGGCTGACACAGAGATCATGGCTTACACAACATTCTCAAAGGTAACAGACATCACGCAGTAAGACATCCAGCTAGACGCCTGCCTGCTAGCCTTCCTGTGGTGGACACAATCTTTTGTATTCCTCATAGACCAGTTAACTGCCTTTTTGTCTTACAAATTTCCATGTCAAAAGTCCATTATAGTCTCCCCCAAGATGGATCGTCTACTAGGTTCCTTTTATAAGTTTAGTTTGGAATTCAGCTAATGGAGAAAGTTACATTAACTCTTAATTTTCTCAAAGAAAAAAATTTTTTAACTTTTCCAATGCAGTCAACCTTTGACAGAAGTAAGTTGCTTTTTTTTAGAACAAGGAACATAAAACAAATGTGCCTTTTGTGGTGACAAAATAGAAATGAAATTTATATTTGTATCATGAACCCTAGAAATTAACACGGAGGTTCACAACAGGAAACTACAGGAAAGAAACTGATAAGAGAAAATGATGCGACCAGGAGAAACCTTGGGAACTCTCAGCAGGGAGAGCAGAAGAGAAGAGACTATCTCATCGCCACAGAACAGATGGAAACCACTGCACATGACTGAGAAGAATCAAAAATTAGTTTTCAAGCTGGTGTGAGAGGTGGTAACAAAGACTGCTGATGCTTTGTAATTTTAGCAGTCAGTTCAGCTAACAGACACGAGCAAAAACAAGGTAAGCTGTCTCACTGTTCACAGAAAATTACAGCTTAACCACAATCCCGATTTTCCAACGGCATTCAAAAGGGGAGACTAATTTTGGCCACCTGATTTCTGTAACTATTTTATTTGATACTTAAAAGTCCATATGCAAAAGATTAGGAAGATCTGTTCCCACACTCTCTAAAAGAGGCAATGAGTGCAGAGAAGGGTACTCAAGAGATTAAAATAAAAACTTGAAGTGTACATTGGAAACGTTGGCCCCTAAAATACACCTATTTAATACATGTACTTTTTCTTATTAAATCAAGTTACTACAGGTCCCATTCCTACCATAATGGCACTTAGGTGCAAATCCATGCCAGTGATTACAGTAGAAACAGTATTTCTGTCTGACCGTCCTGTTATCCAAATCGCTGTGAAGACTATCGCAGCATTCCCACAAAGTCAGGAAGCAAAACACAAGGTACTGGTCCAACAGGTGATGATCTTGTCTGCGTTTCTACAATCCTTCTCACCACTCTGCTCAAAGATGCCTTCAACAAATTCTTTAAACTTACTTTCTACCACCACAGATTTTATTACCTCTTAAGATGTAAGCTCCTAGCTCTTAGGAACCTCTTCATTTGGTAAAACACACTGATATTCAAATTTCAAAAACACTGCCATCAGTAATGGGGCATGATGATAATACTAATGATTGTGGTCATTTAAAACCGTATTCCATAATCACTTTATCTTTCTCTAATTCTCAAAGGATTCTAGATTAAAATTGGCACTCTTCTGCTTTTTCCAGTCTCCAAGGCAAACAACATGAAACAATTGTCCTCCAATTAAGTTTAATTTCTCTTTCCCCAGTTTGCCAAAAATGCCACAGGGAAGAAATCAAAACAACTAAGCATTTACTTGAGTTTTTGCTGAGAAAATTTTCCCCCACTCCCTTGATCTCACAAATTCTCTTTTTGAAAAAATCCTCTCCCCATGTGAAAACAGAAGTGAATAGAACCCAGTTTTTGAAAAAGCCTCTTTTCTGTGTAGAGTCTAATAGGGCCTACACACTACTTATTCTTGCAACACAGGAGGAACCTTTACACTGGCTGGAGCAGGGACCTCACAAGAAGGTAACATTTAAAGCAGTGTTCAGGCAGCAGTAACATTGGTCCCAAAGGGAATGCTCTAAGTTTTTCAACAGATGGAATATATCCAAGAGGAGAAAATAAAAGGAAATGAAAATACAATTACAGCTACTGTCAGTGCACCTGTGAAAACCAATACTGCAGGTTTTAACTCGTGGAACTAGGGTTCTGAATTTTAAATAAGGCTCCCTATAGTCTGGCAAGTTACTTAACATGTATCAACCTCCATTTCCTTCACTATGAAATACCTAACACCAGCGTACTTCAGAAGACTATGATGATTAAACAACACGCGTCAAATATAAAAAGTGAGCCATATAACAGAAAACAAGAAAACCTCAAATGAGTATGACTCACAAAAAAATCAATCACAAAATTCCACCAACGATAGGCCTTTTTCATTTAACATTTGATCGCATACTAGTCACTCTGCGTCAAATACCGTTTGGGGTTCTGACATTATCTCATAATATTCCTTCTGTCTGTAATTTACATCTGAGTATCTCTCTATGTGAAGCCATCTCCAAACTACTAATCTTTCCAAATCTACTCATCTCCCCAACCTTTCACAAGTTAAATACTTCTGTGTTCCCTCAGTGTTTTGCTCATGCCATTATTGTACATTTTGTAGTATAATGAGGAGTAAGTAAGACCCAGTACTTTCTATGGAATTGTCTCATGGGGACAAGAATCCTGTCTTGGCTTTACATATCCAGTAACATAGTAGGAAATAATTAATGCATGCGAACAAATGAATGAATATACTGTCCCTTTTAGTCACCTTCTAAGGATGGGGGGAGAGACCAAACATCATTTAAAGTGATTTCTATTTTTAACACAAATTGCAGTAACAACAAGTCAAATTTTTCATATGGAAATTTTTAGTTTATGCTCACTACCAACTACAAAACTGTTCCTATGACCTTTACATAATACTTACTGGCTGGAACAATGAAATCTCCGTGTAACTCATAGGTCATGAGAGGCTCTGGAAGGCTCCTGTGTGAAAAGAACAGCTCAGAATTATCAAATAAATCCAAACAAGTCACTTCCGAGTTTTTTTATGAAAAGATGTCAAATTTGTTATGCATTTCTTAATTAGTGTGTAAAACTTCCCTAGGGAATATCTTTACATATCAAAAAAGATACATAAATCAAACGGATCACTTTATCAACTGCTGTTGACAACAAGCACTAACAAAGCCTAAGCAGCCACAAATCCCTACTAGACCTAAGCATACAGTATTTCATATCTAATCTCGGAAAGTACCTTTGTGAACATCTGGTTTGATATATAAAACTTCCTTCTACACATTAATGTATTTAAAGCCAAACATATTATCTAACCAAATGTAAGCAAACAATTTTGAAACATCATCTCTAAGATATTAGCTGAAGATTCCACAAAAAATACATAGAAAACATTAAACAAACTCAAATCTTCCCTGCTTAAATATATTACAAAAATAAGAATTTATCTTTATGCCTATGAGAGATGAAATAAAATTGATGACAACTTTAAAAATATACACAGCATTTTCACAGTCTACAAAACAAGTTACATAAGGTAGTTTATTTTATCCTGTGATCAACAGAATGCTACAGTTCAGTCCACCTTGCTACATATCTTAAAATTATAAAAGACCAGAGCAACTAGCTTTATAAACACTTAAAGAATACCTAGACAAGTGTCGGTCTGTACAGCCTTTCTGGAGGGTAATCTCGCAAGATATTAAGAACTTTTAAGAGGTTACAATCCTGTAACTCAGACATTCTGTTTCAAATTTTTTAAAAAAATCAAAGATGCACAAACAAAATTTTTTAACATATGCAAAGCCAAGAATATTGCCAGGAATAAAGAAGGCCACTTCATATTGACAAAGTGTCAACTCGTCTTGAAGCCAAAACAATACTAAATGTTAATAGATCTAATAAGAGAGCCCCAAAACACTCAAAGGAAAAACTGACAGAACTACAAGGAGAAATGGGCAAATACACAACTATAATCAGAGATTTAAATACCTCTCTGTTTCAGTAACAAGTAGAAAAATCAGGATACAGAAGATTTGAACAAAAATATCAACCAACTTAATCCAATCGGCATGTCCTTCACCTAAATGACACTTCACTCAAAAGCAGAACACACATTCCCAGCACATACAGGCCATTTATTTTCCAAGATGAACCATATTCTGGGCCATGAAACAAATCTCAAAAACAAAAAGGGCTTAAGTCATACAGAGTTTCTTCTTTGATTACAACAAAAATTGAATTAAAAATCAGTAACAGAAAGATAGCTGGAAAACTCGAAAGAGAAGCTAGAAAGTATTCTGAAATGAACGCAATAAAAGCACAACATATGAGAATTTGAGGGATGTTGGTAAAGCAGTACTAAGAGGAAATTTTATGCTACTAAACACCTATATTAAAAAGGAAGAAGGATGGTAAACCAAGGACTTCATTTTGTACCTTAATGAGCTATGAGGGGGAAAAAAAAGTGTAAATTAAGCCCAAAGTAAGTAGAAGAAGAGAAATAAAAATCAAGCAGAAATCAATGAAATAGAAAACAGAAAAATAGAGAGAATAAATTAATCCAAAACCATATCTTTAAGATAATCAGTAAAATTGATCAATTTAGCCAGAATGATTAGGAAATAAAAAAGAGAAAACAAACAATGCCAGCAATGAGAAAGGTGACTGCAGAATCAGTGCAGATTCTGAAGTTATCAAAAATAAAGAAATACTATGAACAATTTTATGCCCATAAATTCAACAATTCAGATGAAATGGACAAATGTCTTAAAAGACACAAGCCACCAAAGTTCACTCAAGAAGAAACAGATAACCTGAGTAGTCCTATTGAATTTGTAGTTAAAAATATTGCCAGTAAGAAAACTAGGGCCAGATGATGTCACTCAATGAATTCTACCAAGCAATTAAGAAAGAAAAACTACTGATTCTATACAAATTCTTCCATAAAATAGAAGAGGGAATAATTTCTAACTCATTCTGTGAGGTAAACTTTATCCTAATATCAAAGTTAAACACATTATGAGAAAGGCATTATGAGAAAACTACAGACCAATATCACTCATGAACATAAATGCAACTATTCTAAATAAAATGTTACTAAATCAAATTCCACAAGATAAATAAGTTGGGTTCATAACAGGAATATAATACTAGCATAATATCTAAAAATCAATGTACTTCACCAAACAAAAAGAAAACTGTATGATCACATCAATAGACAATTTAGGAGAAATACCCTCTCCCACAAATTGTACTAGAACTACTGGAGATCCCCATGCAAAAATGAACTTGAATTCATACCTCATATCTTATGTAAAAATTAACTCAAAATGGATCATAGAACTAAGCGTAAAACCTAAAACTGTAAAACTTACAGAAGAAAACATAAAACTTTTGTGACCTTGAATAAGTGCCAAGATTTCTTAATATAGCATCAAAAGTACAGTCCATAAAAAGAAAAAGTGATGAACTAGACTTCATCAAAATTAAAACTTCTCTTTGAAAGACACCTATTGAGAGAATGAAAAGAGGAATCACAGAATGAAGAAAATATTTGCAAAGCAGGTATCTAAGAAAGGACTTGTACTCAAAATATATTTTTTTAACTTTTAAAACACAATAATATGACAATCTAAGTTGTAAAAAATTGGGCAAAAGATATGCACAGACACTTCACCCAAGAAAATACATAAACGGAAAATAAGCACATAGAAAAAAAGTTCAACATTACTAGTTATTAGGGAAGTACAAACTAAAAGAACAATGAAATACTACCAAATACCTGTTAGGATGGCTAAAATGAGAAAGATTGACCAGCTTAAGAGTTGGCAAGAATGAAAAGGAAATGGAACTTTTGTACAGTGTTGGTGAGCATGTAAAGAAATACATCAACTTAGGAAGAAAGTTTGTTAGTTTCCCAAAAGGTTAAGCATACACTTACCACATGATCTCAATACTCCACTCCTGGGATTTATCCAAGAGAAACGAAAGCCTATGTCCACTCAAACATAGGTATACGAATGCCTTTAGCAGCTTTATGTGCAATAGCCAAAAGTTACAAGCAAGTTAAATATCCTTCAACAGAAGAACTGATTTTTTAAAATGCTGGTTTATCTATAAAATCGTCCATTAGTTAGCAGTGAGATGGAATGAACTGGTGGTATATGCTACAACATAGATGAATCTAATTATTCTAAGTGAAATAATACCAATTTCAAGTATATGCTGTATAATTCTATTTATATAAAATTACAGGAACTGTAAAGTAACATATCAGTAGATGAGGCTACTTCGGTGGGGTGAGAGATTTCAAACAGTAGGAGGAAACTTTTGGGGGTAATAATGCATAGGGTCACTATCTTGATTATGGTGATGTTTCAGAGGTACACACATATCAAACTTATATGCAGCTTATTGTATGTCAACTATGTTTCAATAAAGCTGTCTTAAAAAAACAAATAAAAACAGGCCAAGCATGGTAGCTCACACCTGTAACCCTACTGCTTTGGGAGGCCAAGGCGGGAGGATCACTTGAGGACAGGAGTTCAAGATCAGCCTAGGCAACAAAGTGAGACCCTGTCTCTATTTTTTTTTAATGTTTTGAAAAGAAAATTGAAAAATAAAAGAAAAAAATGTTTAGGTACATATATTCCCTACATACAATTTACAATGCTATAGTCACATACAAACACAAAATGACAACCAGAAACTAAAATTTAATGCACGAGTGAAAAAGTCCTGCTCTTATTTCCCCTCCCTCTCCTTTTCCCCTACATTCCCATTTTACAAAGAAAATGAAAAAAAAAAAAAAAAAAAAAAAAAAATCAACTATACCACAGGCTAAATAAGGAGAAAAAAGGGCCAATCCAAAGAAAGTCTTCAGGAGGTTTGTTTCAAAATATGGAAAAGCAGGAGGTAACAAAGAAGAAAAATGGTTATCTAGCAGAGAAGGAAAGTTAAAGGGTGCTGAAAAGAAAAGCGGGGTCGGTCGGGGGGATTGAGAACCCTTAGAAAAACATTTCTTTTCCGATAAAAATGAATTTGTATCTGAATATCTTCTACAAGTTACTTATATCATTGCCATATGTCTAGCTAAGCAATGCAGTGTAAGAAAATAAATATTGTTAACATTAGGGAAGCAGCCATAAAAATGACAAGTTCCCCATACAGAATGTATGCTGAGTCACTGCAACTCTCAGCCTCCCACCTGACATGTTTTTGAACCACCTCTCTTTGCCACTCGTTGGGATCTGTTGGGGGATATAAATCATAATATTTACCTAAGCTGGCATTTCCCTCCCAAAAATTCCCATTACAATTTCCAGGCTTAAAAGAAGTTTCCTCCAGGTAAAATCATTTGACTAGAAACATCACAAAACCACTCATTTGTCCCCTCACAACAGAAAACCGCTGTAAAGAATATGTTTCTGAAAATCAAAATAATGGTCTGCATAGATAAGAAATCATTCAGAGGGCTGCTATTCAGCTCTCTAAAACATGAGAAGTAAAACAAAAAAAAAAACATTGCCTCAAGTCAGTAGACAGAAAAGGGAGATGCCACGCATTGGTCCACTGCACATACTTTTCCTTCTCCAAGACCCTGGAGGACCTGCTTCTCGTTTTAGTTTGGTGCTTTGGGGCTTTGGCTGTTTTCCTCCCTCCACCTCCACCATCCCATCCAATAAGATGGCTGGGTTATTTGCAGTGAGAAGAATTCAAGGGCAAGAGCTTTTTTGGGTGAGAAAAGCTATATTCAGCTTCACGCCATGGTGCCGTGAGTGACAGAGCTGGGGCTCCAACCCCGGCAGGCAGGCTGGCTCCAGACCTCCTGCTCTTGACCATCACACTGTATTACCTCTCATGCAGAAAGAAATACACTTGCTAGGGCCAGAATCCTGTTGCCAAAATGGAGGTAGATAAAAACTCAGTTTTATCCCATTTGATGCATCACCAAAATTTTTTTTTAAAGTGTCAATTAAATCCTAATTACTGCATTTTCCATCGCTAAAAATAACATAGGGGAAAAGAACAGCAACCCAACTTTCAAATCTCCCAAGGCATCTGCCATCTTATGATAATTCACTTTATCACATTTAGGCAGAATGTGTATTTTGTTAGAAGTGAAGTTATATAATAATATCTCATAATGTCGTTCTGTAGGCAATGTTTGTTTAAAAGTGAAATTCCATAGGATGAAGCAAGGTAATAAAATAAAAAGGCAGAAAAAGCAACACAAGACCAGGGGCAATAAGGAACTAGCTTCCGAGAATATCAAGATCCAAAAAGAAATCCTATGTACTAAATAAAAAGAGCCTCTAGTTTATTAAACAAATTCCTCCCACACAGCAAAAGAAAACCATATGGAATGGAGGAAAAAAGAAGGCAATTTGTTGCCAAAAAGGTGGATTTCCACCCTTAGTTTTCCATCATCTCAGTCAATCCCTTTACCTGCACTGCTATGAGTCTACCAAACAGTAAAACGGATTTAAAGCGATCTCCTAGAGTGGCAGTACTTCTTCTGGTCAAGTTAACGTGTGCAATTCATTGTATGTTTATATCCCTTACCTACTCTTTCCTTCATCTAATACAGCTTTCTCAATCTCAGAATTACTGACATTTTGAATCAAATAATTCTTTGTGGGGGGAGGGTGGGCTGCCCTATGTACTGCAGGATGTCAGATGCCACCAGATGCCAGGAGCACTGCAAACCAGCAATGGTGAAAATCAATAATGTCTCCAAACACGGCCAAACATCCCACTGGGTGGGCAAAATCATCCTCAGTTGAGAACCACTGTTCTAATTTCTCAGCCACAAGTACAGCTCCAAGTAGATGGGGATACTGCAGTGAACAACTTAAAAGATGCCTATCTTCAGGGAACTTAAATTCTAATCCTAGGTTTGGGAGTAACAAGATTCATTTTTACCATAATCCTCATCTAAACCACAGTTAGTCGCTATCAGTGGCAATACTGATATAAGTATACATCCCTTTATCAATTATGAATAACAATAGTGCACATAATAGTTTAAGAAAAAATTTAGAACAGTGGCTGAAAACATCTTCTTTATATAAAGCACTTGAAAATAGGTAATACATACCTATTACCCACCGATAAATTTTATATCATTAAAAAGTGGGACAACCAGACAACCCAGCCTGCCTGATGGTAAACACCAGAAAGAATATACCACCACTACAATGTATTCTTGAAATAAAAGAAAACCTGACTCGAACAAAGCCTATTGGAAAAATCTTTATCTACAGGACACAGGATGGCTAAAGAAACATGTTAAATGTTATCATGAAAATATAATCAAAAATGACCCAGGTTCATCAACAAATAAATGCCAGTGGTGGAGGAAGGGAGGAAATGCAAAGATTAAAAAAATCTTAAAACCTATCAACCAAGTGAAATGTTGGCACAGTTTAAATCCTGCAGGATTTAAACCAAATATAAAAAGGCTTTTTTGAAGACTGTTGGTAAAAATTGAACATAGACTGAATGCTGGATATTAATTTTGTTGTGCAGAATATATTCTGATTGACTTTTAAAAAATGACTTTTTGAGGCCGGGCGCGGTGGCTCATGCCTGTAATCCCAGCACTTTGGGAGGCCAAGGTGGGCGGATCACGAGGTCAGGAGATGGAGACCATCCTGGCTAACACGGTGAAACCCTGTCTCTACTTAAAAAAAAACGAAAAAATTAGTCGGGCATGGTGGTGGGCGCCTGTAGTTCCAGTTATTCAGGAGGCTGAGGCAGGAGAATGGCGTGAACCTGGGAGGTGGAGCTTGCAGTGAGCTGAGATTGCGCGACCGCACTCCAGAGTGAGACTCCGTCTCAAAAAAAAGAGAGTTTTTGAGATACTCAAGTATTTATGGGTACAGTAATATGATGTTTCAGAAAATCTTTAAAGTATTATATATAAAAAGTGGCAGGTAGATCCCAGCACTTTGGGAGGCTGAGGCGGGTGGATCACCTGAGGTCAGGAGTTCGAGATTAGCCTGGCCAACATGGCAAAAAAAATCACCAAGATGTGGTGGCAAGTGCCCGTAATCTCAGCTACTGAGGAGGCTGAGGCAGGAGAATTGCTGGAACCCGGAAGGCAGAAGTTGCAGTGAGCCAAGATCATGCCATTGCATTCCAGCCCGGGGCCAACAGCGAGACTCTGTCTCAAAAAAAAAAAAAAAAAAAACAGTGGCAGGTAGGAAGATTAATGAATTAAGAAGGATGGAATGTTGATAACTCAAGAAGCAGGATAATAGAGCCATGAGGGTTCATTACACTAACTTCTCATCTTATGTATCTGAAATTTTTCATAATTCTTTAAAAATACAAAATATGTCATATAAAGTGGATTCCAACGTATCCACTGGAACCAAAATAACTTTTACCTGGAAAACAACCCTATGTATGGTTAAAAAGAACTGGTCCTGAGGCCGGGTACGGTAGCTCACACCTGTAATCCACACTTTGGGAGGCCAAAGGAGGCGGATCACTTGAGGTCAGGAGTTTGAGACCAGCCTGGTCAACATGGTGAAATCCCGTCTCTACTAAAATTACAAAAATTAGCCAGGTGTGGTGTGGCAAGCCTGTAATCCCAGCTACTCAGGACGCTGAGGCACGAGAATTGCTTGAACCTAGGAGGCAGAGGTTGCAGTGAGCCAAGATCGTGCCACTGCACTCCAGCGTGGGCCAAAAGAACAAGACTCCATCTCCCAAAAAAAAAAAAAAAAAAAGGTCCTAGGTCATTTGTTTGCCATGAAAAATCTAAGTCCCCAACAGAACCACAGCATATAAAAATTACAGTTGTGATCTTTTTTTCATTTTTTTAACTGTCTTGCTCTTCATCTAACCCTGAGCTTACCATTATTTTCTTTAAAAAAAAAAAAAAAACCAGTGACTCATAAAAAATGCTACCCTCTCCTAACTCTAGTCCTAAATATTTTCTATTATCAATAGAAAACAACTTTATCTTAAAACCTCACCAAGTAAACTTCTTTTCAAAGAGCTTTGCATTGACATGTCATAAGCCTTAAGTTCAAATCATTTAAACTTTAAAAAATCATTTCAGCATAAAATATAAAGACATAATGAATTCAATAAATAGCCTTCATTCCATCATCAGCCTCAAAGAGTTGTTTCATAGTGTTTAATTCTTAAAATGTACATCCACAAGAAACGTCTATTTCAAAACCCAAGTCTATGTCAATTTCTGTTCTGTTGCAATTTACTTAATTACTGATGTTTACCTACCAGTTACCTTTCTTTCTGGGACACTGAGACACCTGAGAAATTTTCCCTTTTTAAAGTAAGGCTTCATTTAAGTATTGATATTTATGTACACAATTGGCATCTGTTGTATGTTACAGACCCCAATAGTCCATTCTTCTATCTTGCTGCTAAGAAGCGCTTACCTCAAATACTGTTTCAGGGCACTTGTTATTGTCTTCACTTCCCAATCTGCAGAATTCTCCAGGTCCACCTCATGGCACGTTTTTACATCTAGTGAGCAAGCAAACAACAAAAAAATAATTAAAACCTTGAACATCAAAGGTCCTCTTGTCTAGCTTACAAAGCTTCCATTTTTAAATGAGCAAACCACAATTCTGCAGTTTCCTAGGAAAACATTATATATACAATTTCTCTAAAATACTATAAGATACGTTCTATGACTAGACACTTCTGGCACTTCAGAAAATCTGTAGTAGAGATCAAAGCAAAATAAGAGATGGGTTGGGAGTAAGGAAGAATTAGACATAGTGAATTATTTCAACACCCACAATGTATTTCATGTATAGCTATTATCATCATAGTTTGTATTTCATGTATAGCTATTATCATCATCGTTAACAGTATCACTCAGTAGCCTCGGCTTCTAGCAAGTGGCACTTTCAGTTGTATGCATATGATTTGTTTTAGGTGGCACTGATGCTCTCATATTGTGTACTGATAGAGGCAGGAAACAGTCAAATAAGTAGGGTAGAGTCCCCAGAGAACCTCCGACCCACCCAGGTCACTGTGCACGTGAGGCTTGCCTAAACATGCCCACGGTGAAAGTTTCGGTCTTTAACACATGCTCAGTAAGGGAAATAAATCAATGTGGAGTGGCTCAGACTAAGGGCCCATATGCACACTGGGGGAACAGGGCGGAGCTACTGGGAATTCCTGCCTTATGCCAAGGAGGAGCCAGACCTCTTCAACTCATGTGTGGTGGCCTTGCATTCAATATGAGAGGTGGGAGCCGGCTGGTGGGACCCCCTCTCTTTGCTGAGAGCTCCCCTTTAGCTCAATAACTTCCACTCTCCTCACCTTTCACTGTGTCCGCATGTCTGATTTTCCCTGGTGGTAACACAAAAACTCGGATTTAGCCGAATCAGGGAGCAAAAAACATCCTGCATCATTATGACACAGAAAATTACGGGTGGCACGATGGATGGCAAAATGACTATCAGAATGGCAACAAACTGGTGAAAGGATGATAAACTTAGTCTCAGATTTTCAGCATTTCTGTTCATTAGATTATCTTTCTGAAATTAATATATGATCAACCAAAACAGAAAATGACTAGATAGAGACTTAAAAAGTCATTTACAGTTAACCTTTCACATTAACACTATAATATATACACTCATCGGGGAAATATTTACTGGAAGCCTCTGTGTAACACTCCAGACATTCATTCTAACTTAAACTAGTTTTCTTTATCCAAATAGTGCGTACTGATGTGTTTCTTACAAACATCCTTTCAAATGATAAGTCAATAGGGTTGCTCCTTTATAAAGTAAAAGAAAAAAATTAAATTCAAAATGGCTAGTAAGTTCTAAAGAAAAGGTACGTGGTACCAAGAAAAAAAAAATAGGAGATGGGAGAGTTAGTAGATTGTGGAAAGGAAAGCGTCAATCCTGGTAGAACTAAAATGAAAGGATGGCAGGAAAGGCAAACCCCTAAGGAGTATGGTAGCATCTTTGACTCATATAACTCTGGGCTGGTACACTCAGCTGTGGCATGGTGGCGGGGAGGAGAGCAGCATGGGTATCAAAAAGCTGGGCTTACATGCCTCTAACAATCTGGCCCAGCCATACTACCATAAGCGAGTTCCAAACCTATCTGAACTTCAGATCTTCATCTGCACAATGGAAATACTGTAAATGCTCTCACAGAACTATTAAGAGCATCAAGGTAAATGAAGAATGTATACAGATTTCCATAAATAATTAAATGTAGTAAGTTATTACCACTGCTGAGTCACTAAAAAATATAAGCAAGCAGTGATGGTACCTGCCCAAAGGCAGGAGGCAGGAAATGGGTTATGACGAATGATAATGAGCCATCAATATCAATTTGCCTGGTTTTCTACACGCCTACTATGCAAAGGAGAAAATAAGAGATTCATGGAAAAGACTGTTTCTCCCTCACTCCACGATGATGTCTTAACTAAGATGAAAAAAACCTACTTGTTTCAAGGTTTTTTTCCTCCCTTATACTGTATTTGTCTTCATAGAGAAGGAAACATCTTGTTAGTATTTCCTTTTTAAAAACACTAAAAAGAAAAACCTGTCAAAATGGGACCACCACATTAAGTCATGCATGCCACTTAAAAAGTTTTAGGCTTGGGATGATGAAGGGTGGATGATAACTCAATGTTGGGTTGAAACTTTCGAAGATAAAGTAAAACAGGAAGTGATGGTTATTTCACAGCCATAGTATCATACATATGAAGTCAATTACTCAAAGGTCTGAAGACTTTTAAAGCACTTCAACATTTCTTGATTACAGCAACTGACAGCAATATGCAATAAACTACAACAATGGCAATTGACACTGATTACATTTTGATCAGTTCCTACAATTCAGAACTCATTTGTTACTGAGCTTGTCAGACAAGCCACAGATACATTCAAGAAATCAAATTAAGCACCCTGATTAAAGGTGCAATCCTTTATAACTAGGACTAAATAATTCTGTTCTAAAGCCTTTGCCAACCAATTACTTCAGTAACTGAATATTCTCTCTCTCATTAAATCAATTATTTAAATCTCATATTAACATACAAGTCAGATAACATTTTCAATCAACTTGCTACCAGCAAACCACCTTTTTAAAATCCAAGAGGCTTCTAAAGGAAATCTTTTATTTCCAGCTTTCTACCAAATTATGATTCTGTATTTTGAGAATCATATTCTTTCCATGGAAAAATAAGCCATCATTCTAAATTCATGGAATAAAAAGCAGCTGTCATATCAGAAGCAAATGACTACATAGCGTCTATGTTACTCTCTCTTAAATTTTCACTGTTTTCAAATAGCTCAATCATCCCTAGCAGTCCTTTACAATCAGTAAATGCACTGGGACTAGGCAGAATTTAATAATTATTTGGGATTCAAACATGAAAATACATTTGGAAGGTTTTTGCTTCCTTTCTGACCAAGGAAGGACACTTCATGGATTTGTTAAAAATCTGAACTAACAAGCACAGATAAAAAGAGTTGACTTTTTATTTGGGTGAATGTTTCACACTTACATAACCACTGGTCATTTTTTTTGAAACTGAAAATCTGCAGCCCCACCTAAATGCAAAGTGCAATTTTATACAGCTGCTAGCACCCTACTCAACACTGACTTAGGTCCAATTTTAAAGTACTTGAAAAAGCACAATGAATGGATGAATTTTGAAAATATGTCTTATAATAAAAAATCAGATATTTTTCAGCTACGTTAGTTCACTTTTTTCCCCAATCTATGCAACAAAGTTGTCCTACAAAGGAAACAAGGTAATGGTTTTCAAGTAAAACTCTTATCGTTCCTTGTTTTCTGTGGTTTTATGTGTGAAAATAAAGTCATCCAGCCCTTCTTGCAAATCAGATTTAGAATTAACCACTGAGCTCACCAGACCACACAAGCTACTACCACATTTTCTCACAATTTCCTCTTCTCCTGCTCTGATGTTTTCAAGTAAAGTAGGGAAGAAGGAATAATGCGTAACAATTCTACCTCCTATCAGTTCTAATCTACCATGAACTATTGTCATTGATATTTTACATTCTCACTCCATTTACTAAAAAACCATGACTCACCCAAAGACAACTCATCTGATATTTCTCCCTGCCTTTCCCAACTGTGCTGTTTCTACTTCACAAAAACAATAACAACTTCTACCAAATCTGTGCGCCCTGTCTTAGAGGCTGCAAAACGGAAGAAAAAGGCAGTCATCTGCTCATATGGGCATGTTCTTTCAGCACCTTAAGAAGCTTGGTCCATGGAAAGGCTCAGAGGCTGCTGGAAATCCAGTGTACAGTTGCCTTAGGCTCCCAGAGGGGAAGAAAACTAAGAATGCCCTCTCATCACCAGGTGGAGCAAGGCAGCTGCCTGCTCCTTTACCTGGCCTCGAGGAGAGTAACTGCCTCTCTATTTAGACAACTTTGTATGGTCAATGTCATTGCTATTTCATACCAGCTGGGAGATAGGAGAGAAGGAAAGAAGGGGGAGAAAATAAAGAGGATAAGGAGGGAAGAAAGGGCAGGAGAAGGAAGAAGGAGAGAAGGAAAATGGAAAGAAACATTTTTCTCTATTTTAATATGAAATATGAAGGGAAAAACACACCAGAAAAAAGAGACAAATGAAAAAAATGCAAGAGATTAAGCATATAATGTTTTAGAAATCATTATAAAGTTTTACACGAGTAAAGAAGACTTAAAACAGTTCAACAAACAATACAAAGTATTTTGTGTAAAAACGGCAATAAAAAATTCTAAAGTAAATAATTACCTCTCAAGAACTACAGAGAATTAGGTAAATGGCAGCTCTCCTCAAAAAATAGTACATGGCTTGGGACTGTTTCTCAAATACTTAAAAGTTAAATTATTTCCCATTTCTACAAAGACAATGCACTACAAACAAAATGTTCTTTGAAAAAAATTCAAATTTGAAATAAACCCATTACCTTCAAGGATGATAATAATAAACACTATTTAAAAAAGCAAAGTTAAAAATTTGGCAGACCCACACAACTTTTTCCTCTTCAGGATATATATGTAACCCTCTAACAACGCAGCAAAATGGGAAAAGTTGGAGAAAAACAATACCCCTAAGATTATGTAGACATGACTATTCAAAACTCTAAAACCCTTTTTTTGGAAAAGCCATTAAATTATTCCCATTTGAGCACTCCATCTGGATAAAAGGAAAGAAATAAGGAAACATTAAAGTGATTAGGAAACAGCAAGTAAATATATTTTGTCAAGGGCTAAGGTTTGTACTGGTAGCATAAGGTAATAAATGATGTTGATGCTAATGAAAATCCAAAGTTTTTGATTGATAATCTTAAATTCATAGAAGCAATTATTTATAGATTATTCAAAACAAAGGTATATTGTGTAAGCCTCTTAAATGAATGGCTTAATGAGGAGGTAACAAGTCAGTAACTGTCTCACATCAATTCTCTAACTTTCCTCTGTTTGCAGAATGGTATTACTGAAAACATAAGCATTTCCCTTGCCAGCAATATGTATGAGGTTGCGTCACACTTATGTCCTGGGCTTCTCTACTCTGAGGCTCATGAAAAGTAGAAATAGTTTTCCAGGTCATGAATTTTTTGAGGGTTTCGATATTTAAAAACACCTTGTAAGTTAAGGACTGGCTTGGGACATTTCCCATGAGCAGAGCAAACTACCACGCTGAGTTGAGCAGTGCTGTACACGTAGAATTTTATGAGATGACCAACAAATTTTGAGACAGCTTAACACTTCAAGGTGACCACAGAAAAACCCTTGTTCAAACTTTCCTTGAACAGGAACAAGATGATAATAAAAATAATGCCAGGTCCTTAGGATCAGTTTACCACCAAAATGTGCCTTTCAGTCCACATTTCCCATTCTGATATCAACATACTCCTCCAGTTCTAATCATCATAACACCATCTTGGAAATGAAAGAAGTGTTTCTAATTTTAAAATTAAGTAAAAGCAGATGCTGTAGTCCCATTAAATTCTTCCAGCTGCTACTGAACCACTGGCAACCTGAGTCTATTTAATTTGGAGACCACTAATGGTAAAAAGGAAAATCTGACTGCCAAAATTGCACACCCAAGTTAAACCAGAGAGGCAGAAAATGAAAACAGCTTATGGAAGCGAATGTATTCTAATAAGGCTCTCCAACTGATGATGGGCAATTTTTCCTGTGGTTAATAGCTTACAAAAGATTATTGCTTATTAAATCCTTAATTCAAATATAGCCAAACAAGCAATCCTATCCGTAGCATGGCAGTTGATTTTATTCAACTTGGCTCATGCTTCCTAAAAATAAGTCTTTGCTATAATGCTTTAAGATGCTGACAGGTTGGAATGTATTCACAGCACACCTGAGGGCATTGTTAATATTGATTAATGAAAGTAAGATATCAAATAAATTAATATGTAGCAAGATCATAATGACAGATTGGTTTGATACACAGGCCCTCTAGCCTGATGAGTTATCATCACTCTTCAAGAGGCAGCCTGTTTTGGGGTGGGGGAGAAATGGAGTGTCTTACAGGTGGCAATGAACTGACAGCAGTGTGTAATGTAAAAGCGCTTTGTCATTCACATAACGTCTGGGGTAATGAAATGAATTCACTCTCTGGCTTCCTCTAGTCTGCGACGCCAAAGAACACTGTGTTATCAGCACAGATGGAGCATGCATGGTTCTGGAGGAGAGCCTGGTGTGAACTACAAACAAGCCACTGTGAATACCAATGAATCCCTGAGAATCAGACCCTTGCTGTCAAATGACAGTTTTGGAAGCTCCATAAAAATGAGCTAGTCCCAGTGGTCTTGTCCAACCAAATGTACTGTCACAATTGTGGACAGGCTATTTGGAAACCACGCAAAGCATAGAGGCCTGACTGCCACGTTCCTGTGAGAAGCAAGCACATGAAGACAGTCAACCAGGGGGTGCATTCTTTTTTCTTTCATTTCTTAGTAAGAGGTAACAGACAATCTATCAATCTATACTGATGCAAATACTAATCTACTTCTGTGGTTCAACTGTCTCTGCTCAGCAGAAAACTGTAGGAAGTAGAGGAATGGAATCACAAGTATTCTCCACATTACTACGAAATATTAAGCTGTGAAATCAATGAACATATACAAATAACACATGGAAAAATGATTAGAAAAGAGGCATACCCATCAACATACTCAGAAGTCTCTGGACCTTTGAACTCACCCCTACAACTCTGTACAATCCTTGGTCATTTATACCTATGGGAAGAAACAAACTATTAGCAAAATAGAAGACTATCATATTTTAAAAGCCATCAAACAGCTGCATTCAGAATCTTTGCTAAGTAACATTAGCAGCATTCCTGTTAACTATAAAAATAACCTTTGAAAAAAGCAAGTATTTAACAACTTGTTTTACTAGCTTTTTATCTGTAAGTTGTGGTTAAAAAATAATCTCAGCAAACAATGTTCCATGTGGACAAAAATAAATGCCTCTATGCTAGTAAGTTAGTTAAGTATCATGGATACATTGAAATGAATACCAATCCAATTTGTAAAGATGCACTAAAACTTTTATGTTTATTGTATTTACTTGTTTACATATTCAAACGTTTTAGCCTTTTAAAAATATGGTGATGATTAGTACACAGAAAGAAATCATTGTTTGGACGATTCTTGAAAACCATGGAAATTCATTCGAAACTAAAGCAAAACTAATTTTTTTAAAGTTGTTACAGGCCCTGTCCAGTGAGGAGCTCTGAAACTTCAAATCAATATCACCACAAAGTATACTGCAAAACGAACCAAATCAATGCATCCTCTCTCTCTACAGAGATCTGAAAACAAATTGTCCCTGAGAACAAGAGACATATAAAAGGTACTGTCAAACATAATTTGGTATGCTCAACAAATATCCTTATCATTTGGATTCTGATCTGAACAAATCAATGATGAAAAGACATTTTTGATGCAATTAGGAAACTCTGAGTGGCACCAAGGATATGTAAGAAAATCTCCATTTGTTTAAAGTTGCATCCTGAAAGGGGTGAAAGTAGCCTTACATTTACTTTAAGAAGGAAAAAGGGATAGATGAAACAACTGTGGCAAAATTCTGATAATTATTGAATCTGGATGAGAATATGGGAGTTCATTATACCAATCTCTCTACTTTTTTATGCTTGAAAATTTTCATAGTAATGACTTCCAAAAACTGTGACTTATATTTGCTTCTCAAACGAGTTGCAGCTTTCTGGCTGTGTGTTTATTTTTCTCCACTATGAATGTTAAAGCTAACAAGAACACAACTGGCTGACAGGCAGATGATGCCTCTAATCCCCAAAGTTTCCAAAACAAAATAACACAACAAAAGGCCATGGAATTTGCCCACGAGGGTTTACTTTCTTTTCACCTCCCTGCTCGGAGTGATGAAAAGAATACTAGTCAGAGTCTAAAGAATTGGATTCAAGTCAGTTCAGTCACTCATGAGGAAGACAGGAAACCTCTTGGAGTCTCTATGCTATATCTGAGATCAAGGACTGCATCCTATACCCTATGTTATGCTGGGAGAGAAATGAGATGATACTAACACGTGTCCTATAGATGGTAACTCACAGTGCACACACAAAAGCATTCATTCTTCCTTGCCAAGTTTTGTCCCTTCTTTTTCTCTTTGCTTTTTTAAAAATTATAGTTACATATACTATTTTTTTTTTAACTTTTAAGTTCAGGAGTATATGTACAGCTTTGTTACATAGATAATAAATCTGTGTCATGGCATTTGTTGTACAGACTATTTCATCACCCAGGTACTTAGTACTCATTAATTATTATTCTTGATCCCCTCCCTCTTTCGACCCTCCACCCTCTCATAGGCCCCAGTGTGTGTTGTTCTCCTCTATGTGTCCATGAGTTCTCATCATTTAGCTCCCACTTATAAGTGAGAACGTGTAGGGTTTGGTTTTCTATTCTTGCATTACTTTGCTAAGGATAATGGTCTCCAGTTCCATCCATGTCCCGGCAAAGGACATGAACCTCTTTCCTTTTTAGGGCTGCATAGCAGTCCGTGGTACCTTATGCACCACACTTTGTTTCTTTTGGAGATGGAGTTTCACTCTTGTTGCCCAGGCGAGAGTACAATGGAGTAATCTTGACTCACTACAACCTCCGCCTCCCAGGTTCAAGTGATTCTCCTGCCTCAGCCTCCCAAGTAGCAAGGATTACAGGCATAAGCCACTGTGCCCAGCTAATTTTGTATTTTTAGTAGAGACGGGGTTTCACCATGCTGGTCAGGCTGGTCTCAAACTCCTGACCTCAGGTCATCCGCCTGCCTCAGCCTCCCAGAGTGCTGGGATTACAGGCAAGAGCCAATATGCCTGACGCCACATTTTCTTTATCCAGTCCATCACTGATGGGCATTTAGGCTGATTCCGTATCTTTGCTATTGTGAGTAGGGCTGCAATAAACATACATGTGCATGTGTGTGTATAATAGGGTGATTCATATTACTGGGTATATACCCAAAGGAATATAAATTCTCTTTGCTTTTTATTCTTTATTTTTTAAGTTTTGCAAATGTCCTTTTTTTCCTTCTGTTAAAGGCTGAATTGTATCCCCCCAAATTCATCTATTGACATCTTAATCCTCAGTACTTCCAAATTTGACTGTATTTAGAAATAGGTCTTGAAAAAAAAGGTAATTAAGTTAAAATGAGGTCACCAGGGTGGGCACAAATCCACCATGATTGGAGGCCTTGTAGGAAGAGATGAGGACACAGACATGTACAGAGGGGGACGATGGGAAGACACAGGGACAAGACAGCCACTCCCATGCCAGATAGAGGCCTCAGAAGAAATCAACCCTGCTGATAGCTTAATATTGGACTTGTAGCCCCCAGAATTGTGAGAAAATTGATTTCTATTGTTTATCAGCAACCCCCATTCCCAACCTTTCAGGCACCAGGGCCGGGTTTCGTGGAAGACAATTTTTCCACTGACAGGGGTGGGGGATGGTTTCAGAATGATTCAAGCGCATTACATTTATTATTAGATTCTCATAGGAGCACACAACCTAGATTGCTACATGTGCAGTTCACAATAGGGTTTGCACTCCTACAACAATCTAATGTCCCACTGATCTGACAGGAGGCGGAGCTCAGACCATAAGGCTCGCCTGCTGCTCACCTCCTGCTGTGGGGCCTGGTTCCTAACAGGCCACAGTCTGGGGATTGGGGACCCCTGGTTTAAGTTACCCAGTCTGTGATACTTTATTATGGCAGCCCAAGCAGACTAATAATTACTCTCTATCTCATTAGAGCTTAAAGAACCAGAAGAGCAAAGGTTAGCCCTTAGTCTAAGTCTACTCAGAACTCTAAGGAGTCATAGCAGCAGAGGCACACCTTCCTGAAAGGGAGCGCTCAGTGACTACAAGGGAGGATAAGGAGGCTGCAAAGCCCTGCCAGGAGTTGGGAAAAAGAAACGGAAGTTGCCAAGAAACACAAAAATCAGAGACCTTTTGAGCTTGATACAGGAAAAAAGATTGAGCCTCATTCCTTCCTTCTTTTTGGAAGCCAGAAGGACATGTCCAGATGGTTTAAAATACCACAGAGTTTCAGTACTACTCTAGTTAAGAAACCTAAAAGTGTTTGACCTCAGTGGTAGAAGCCAAAAGAGCAAATCATACTCTGCATTCAAACAAACATGCCTCTGTGAAAAGGGCCTGAATTATATGGAAAGATGAAATAAGAACGCCACTTCGGCAATAATAATCACTCTGTGCTGGTAATTACTATCAAATAATTGATCAAGTTCAAATTCATCAACCTGAGAGAAGTAGAGTTAATTGCTAATGCATACTGAGAGGTGCAAGGGGGAATTAAAGCTACTCAACACAGTTTTTACATTTTTAAATGAAATTTAAATAAACCTTGCACAAAAGCAGCTTGGAAATAGCACGTAAAATACATACACTCCAGTCTTGTTGGATTTTCTATTTCTTGCTACACTGTTCTCAAAGGCTCTGAACTAAATGAGAGGTGGAACATTCTTTTTATCTATGAACACGTATATGTTCATATAAAAGGCATCAAACACATTTTAAGGATATAAACCAACCAATATGCCAAGGCATATTAGTGAGTTTATCATGTCCTTTCCAGCTTCTTTTCCAAATTTCCCTGTCAACCAAAGGGATCACTATTTCTGATCAATAAGTATTAGAAATTTGAAATCTTTAACTTCTTCCCTGTCACTTTCCAAATGCAACAAGTCAATGTCCACTCTTTCTTCAAACTTCAGACTAATTTCTGCCTCTTCCACACAGTCTTGAATTTCATGCACACACATTTATTATGGAATCCCTAAAAAGAAACATACAACTATAATCCATTCTGAACACTGTCTTCTATCTTCTTATTTTCAAACCACTATTATTATCTAACATTCCCTGGATCCCCATTTAAGAGCAAGCCTTCAGATCCAGCCCACATCCTCTAGCCTTAACAAGTATGTAAGGCACACACACGCACACGTCCATGCCGGGCCTCACCTCATCTTCCTACAGGGACTGCAGTGTATTCAACTTAATCACAACAGACGGCTTGACCATCACCCACAAATAACCAAGTTCATTGCATCCTCTGCAGCTACATTCAGGCTGAAGTCTCCCCAGTAGGAATGCTCTTCCCCTTCTCTTCACAGATTTATTCAACTGTCATATATTTATTCATCAGATATGTGCCAGGTGCTATTCTGGTTGCCCAAGATTCGACAGTCAGTAAAATTCCCATCTAAACCTTCAAAATCGGATAAAAATCCCCTTTTTGACACCAGCCCACAGTGACATTCCCTTCTTCTAAACATAACTCATAATTAATTCCTTTTAACACTTGATTACATTTAAGTATTTTTTAGTTTTAAGACAGGGTCTTGTTCTGTCACCCAGGGTGGAATGCAGTGGTGTGATAACAGCTCACTGCAGCCTTAACCTCCTTGGATCAAGCAATCTTCCCATGTCAGCTCCTCGACTAGCTGGGACTACAAGCACATGCTACCACACTTGGCTGAATTTTTTTTTTTGTAGAGAGGGGGTCTCACTATGTTGCCCGAGGCTGGTCTCAAACTCCTGGCTCAAGTGGTCCTACTGCCTCAGGGCATCCCAAAGTGCTGGGATTACAGGCAAGAGCCACTGCACCCACCAGGGTACATCTTAAAACAAGTCCACAATCTTAAGTCACAATTCCCAAAATCAAAAGTGTTCATGGATAGAGGGGTGGCATCACCAAGATGGTGGCATAGAAAGTAACCTGCTCATATCCCCGTGTGACAGCAAGAATTCCACATCCATCCATCATCACCTGAGGGCATCTCAGGATTCAGGTAAAAGTTTGTGAAACCTTGGAGAAGCCCAAGACCTGGGCTTCTCACCCAAGACCTGGGAGGGTCGCTTTGAGAGTGCAGACCAACATCCAGGTGGCTGATGTGCCACAAGCTTGCTCCTAGGTTCAAGCATGACAGTGGTCCAGTCCTCCAAGGGACTTGGCTACAGCCCTGTTTGGCCTTCCCACCCAAGACCTGGGAGGGTCGCTTTGAGAGTGCAGACCAACATCCAGGTGGCTGATGTGCCACAAGCTTGCTCCTAGGTTCAAGCATGACAGTGGTCCAGTCCTCCAAGGGACTTGGCTACAGCCCTGTTTGGCCTTGAGCCTGCAGCTGAAACTATCTGCCAAGGGGTCCAAAAGGAATCTTGTACACTGGTGCTTTGGCAGAAAGGTTTGTCTGCATACTAACAGTGGTCTCAGCAGTGAACCAGAGATTTGCCCTGTGGCTTCACTCCAGGGCCCCTCAGCCAAAGTCCCAACTCAGAACTGCTCGCACAGGGACCCAGAGGGAGACTCATCCATGTCTCGCAGCCTGGAAGCCTGAGCCTTCCAGATGGGCTTGCCAACCTCTGCCCCACAATAGATCCTATGGGGACCCAGGCTCAGCTCCCGCCCCTCCCACTGCAATCAGGGAACAATCTTGTGTTGAGACCTACTAGGAGACATACACCCAAAAGAGCCTGGCTCTCCAGCCTCTGCCCCACAGCAGATCCCAAGAAGGCCTCATCTCAACTCCAGCCCATTCTGCTACAGTCAGAAATTCATACCACCCATGCAGAGACCTGCTGGGACACACACCCATCTGGACCAGTGGAACAGTCTTCTGGACTCAGGTCCTTGGCCAGTATTCCCACACAGTCCCAGTACTTCTGGAGTCTTCCCCAGGTCCATCTGGGGCAGAAAGCCACATCAACTTCTGAGTCCTGAAGAGACTTGTGGCAAGCCTGGGCTTAGAGCATCCTCTAGTGCTGAGACAGCTGTAGTGGTCACAGGCTCAGGAAACCCAAGAGTCAGTCAGCTTAGAATCCTGGAAGGCCCTCTGAAGAACAGGCACAAAGCCAGACGGGGTAGATGAAAATAGCTAATCCCTCAATGCGCAAACACTCAAACACTGTCACACATCTACAAGCATCGAGAGCATTCAGGGACTGGCACAGTGGCGAGTGCCTGTAATCCCAGCTACTTGGAAGGCTGAGGGAGAAGGACTGCTTGAGCATAGGAGTTCAAGGCCGTAGTGTGCTATGACTGCACCTATGAATAGTCTCTGCGCACCATCCTGGGCAACAGGGCAAAACCTTGTCCCTAAAAAAATAATTTTTAAAAGAACATTCAGGGAAATATGACCTCACCTAACAATATAAGGCAATATAAGGCAACAGAGACCAACCCTAAAGTGATGAAGATGTGCAATCTCTCAGACAAAGAATTCAAAGAAACTGGGCTTCCTTCTCAACAAACTTCAAGAAAATACAGAGAATCAATTCAGAAATGTATTGGGGAAATTTAACAGACAGATTGAAATAATTTCAAAAATCAAAACGAAATCCTGAAGCTGAAAAAGTATTAATGCATGACCTGAATTCAGGTTAAGTATTTTTTCCACTCAGACTGAATGTTCATATTTCACATATTAAAAGTAATTTCCACACCAAACCTGTCTGGAGATGTAATATTCTATTCAGTATATGTCTCATATTACCTTTTTATTGTTTTTTCCATATTTTATTTCCAACTTTTAAGTTCAGGGGTACATATGCAGGATGTGCAGGTTACACAGGTAAATTTGTGCCATAGTCATCTGCTGCACAGACCATCCCATCACTCAGGTATTAAGCCCAGCATCCATTAGCTATTCTTCCTGATCCTCTCCCTCCTCCCACCCCCTCGCCCTCCCACAGGCCCCAGTGCATGTTGTTCCCCCTATTGGTCCATGTGCTATTATTTAGCTCCTACTTATAAGTGAAAACATGAGATACATGGTTTTCTGTTTCTGCATTACTTTGCTAAGGAAAATGGGCTCCAGCTCCATCCATGTCCCTGCAACAGACATGGTCTCATTCCTTTTTATGGCTGCATAGTATTCCATGGTATATTACATGTACTGCATTTTCTTTATTCAGTCTATCATCGATGGGCATTTGGGTTGATTCCATGTCTTTGCTATTGTGAAAAGTAATGCAATGAACATACACATGAACGTGTCTTTATAACAATTTACATTCCTTTGGGTATATACCCAAAAATGGTATTGCTGGGTCAAATGGTATTTCTGCCTCTAAGCCTTTAAGGAATCGCCACTCTGTCTTTCACAATGGCTGAACTAATTTACACTCCCACCGACACTGTAAAAGTGTTCCTTTTTCTTCACAATCTCGCCAGCATCTGTTGTTTTTCTGACTTTTTAATAACAGCTATTCTGATCAACTTGAGATGGTATCTCATTGTGGTTCTGACTTGCATTTCTCTAATGATTAGTGATGCTGAACTTTTTTTTTCATATGTTGGTTGGCCACATGTATGTCTTCTCTTGAGAAGTGTCTGTCCATGTCCTTTGCCCACTTTTCAATGAGGTTGTTTTTCTCATGTAATTTTAAGTTCCTTATAGATTCTGGATATTACACCTTTGTCAGATGGATAGATTGCAAAAATTGTCTCCCATTCTGTAGGTTGTCTGTTTGCTCTGGTGACGGTTTCTTTTGCTGTGCAGAAGTTCTTTAGTTTAATAAGATCCCATTTGTCAATTTTTGCTCTTGTTGCAATTGCTTTTGGTATCTTTATCATGAAAACTTTGCCTGTGCGTATGTCCTGAATGGTCTATTATCTTTAATTTAAAAAGTTCTAAATTCCAAAACACACCAGGCCTTGGAATTTTCAGATGAAGAATCATGAACCTGTATTCCACCTTCTCTCCAAACACAGAGGTATTACCTGGAAAGATACTAAGTCAACCTTGGTTTTTGCTTTTAATAGTTTCTATGGTGCCTTGTATAGAATAGTTGGACAGAACAGGTATAGCTAAGGTTGATCTGACTTGAAATTGATATAGAACTATGGATATAGACTTGGTCCAAAATGGACATCACAATTCAGAACTGAAAAATTAAAATTAAAATATCCAAATTATTGTGATTTTTCAGGATATAAATGCTCAGTGATGATATTGATATCAATATTTTCTAACTTTTAACAAAAATTTGTAACCTGGTGAATGTGTTTACAGGCTGAAAGTTTTTTTTCTCTCTCTTAATAAATGAGATTGAGATTGATTCTGACAGTTAGCAAACAAAAGGTAAGCTAATCTCCACTACAGTGATGAGCAGCTGATGACAGCTGTCTCTGGGCAAAATGGGTAAGGTAAAATCAAATGTGTCTTACTTCCTACCATCTGTCTCCTCCAATCTCCCACAACACTGTCACATAGCACTACTCACATCACCCACATCTTCCTTGAGGAGAGAGTCAAAAAGTGGGAAGCAGTCATGTTTCATCATCATCTCTGCTCAGTTGTTTCCCTCTCAAACCCAAATGGTGTTACCAGAGCCAGAGACCATTCAGCTCCAGAAAACACCTGCATGGAACTACTGAGCACTAGTGGGCATCCACTGGTCCCTGTAGGTGGGCTGGAGAAGCAAGACAAAAAATAAGATGTTCTGGGATAGTTAAAAAATCATATGCAAAAGGCAAATAAAACTTAAGAGGGCTGATAAATGCAGGTAAACAAGAGAGGTGGAGATAAAGGCTAGAGTGGCTACAACTGGCAAATAAATGTGATGAATCTGAAAACAAAGTAGCATTAGAATAAAGGAAGCAGAAGAAAAAAGACAGGTAATTTTTAAAAATAGAAATGGTAAACAGGGAGAAGAACACAAAATGAAAGGGAGGAAAAATTGGAAATAAATGAGAAGAAAGGCTAGAAATTACATAACATTTAATTTCCTGTTGATTTCACAGGAATTGTTGAGTACTTATATTTTAGGCAGTGAGTTGCAATCAAGTGAAGACACAGGGTAAAATTAAACAGACAATTAGGTTTAAGAGAGTAACCTGCAACTAAATAGGCCAAGAAGTTCTTATCTTTTCAGCTTCAGGGACAGTTTTTATATCTGATAGCTCTACATTCTTAATATCTCAACTTGTCCTTAGCCTATGGTATAAATTTAACAAATGAATTGAAAAATAAATGAACAATTAATATATCGATGATTAATCAGTAAAGGAAATACAGAAATGAAATACAAGACAGAAAAAGATGTAACAACAAAGGAGAAGGGCTCAAAGTGAAAGATAAACACTTTTGATGGTAACAGACATGAAATGATTAAAAAGGATTTTGCAGCTGTATGATTCTACAGAAATACATTATCAAATTCCATGGTTCTGTAAACTAACATTCAGCTCTCATCTAGTAACCAGCAGATTGCTTGGCATGGAATGAGATAGTTCATCAATATTTGTGGAGTGACTGAATCATTTATTTGCACTCGCGTGTGTTGACAACAGGGGTAAAAGGTCATTAATGTTCATACTGGCATTCACGGGATTTACATCAGAAGTCGAACATTTCATTATTAATGAGGCACATATGCATATATATACACACATGCACAAATACAAATATAGGTTTGCATATCCCTCTAGCATTGCAAAGACAGATTTACCTACGGGTTATACAATAAACATATGCTTTTATGCACATAAAAATATTAATCATTATTTTATATGCCTTATATGTATATATTTTCATAATTACTAATATTAGCTAATCTTGAAATATTCTTGAAAATGAAGGAAAAACACACTCTTCATGAAATAATTAGAAAAACGCACTCTTCATGAAATAATTAGAAAAACTTGTGAGGAAATATCTAGCGATCTGGCCAAGAATGAGGTATTAAGGTAATATTAAGAAAAGTAATGAAAAGACTCATGAGTATTGTTTCAGATCACAAGTGGATTACAAAAATGTGATAATGAGTCCCTTACATATATTTATAACTAGTCCTCAGTAAGCACTAATGTTTAAAAGTCTGTGTAAGTATAGTGAACACTTTCTAGGCTATCTGCTTGCACTGGGTTACGTAAAAATAAAGAGGTTCATACACAAAGATACTCTTCCAAGATACTCAACAATTCATAACATTATAACCTTCTGTCAAAGATGTGTATTTATATTAAAATGGTTTTAAATATAAGCAGACAGAAGAATGATTCTCTCTACTCCATCAAAGGGACATATTCACTGTCATAAATTTAAGATACGGTATTTACATAATTCTAAAGCTTTGGGAGAAGAATGCATTATTTGTAACACTTACAAGTACGTTAACTACTGCCAAGCAGCAGGGTAAGGGGTAATTCCTAAGCACTGAGGCAGAAGATAAAGTATGGCTGTACAGAAATGAGATTCAACATAATACTGATTAACATTTTAAACTTTCTGGACCTTGGTACCTCCATTTAAATAAAAAACAAATGTATCTTGGAAATACAAATGTGTTAAGGTTACAAGATATAAACTATTACAGGTTAAGGTTACTGACATTTTGAAAACTTCCAACTCTGCCACCTTCTAGCTATGTGACCCAGCAAGTTACTCAACCTCTCTGTGCTCAGCTTCTTCATCTGAAAATGGGGTTAATGATGGGAACTGGGTTGCTGTGAACATTAAAGGAGATAACATTTATAAAGCAAGTGCATGAGCTTTGCACATACCAAGCAATCATCAAATGCTTTAATTGTAGTATAACACTCAAAATTAATTTCAAAATAGCTAGGCACGATACATATAAATGCCCTAACCAAGGCCTTTAATCTATAAGCCTATTTTCATAAAATAAAGCACACCCTGGGACGAGAGTCAAAATTTATTTAACGAGAATGACTCATGGAAAATATACAATTCCTGCTCACCAATAACATTTGTAAGTTCTTCCCCTGGATGATAATTATTTGAACAGCAGATACAGAAACATTACAGACAGTTATTACCTGCCAGCAACTAATCTGTTTTTCCCCTTCCTGTAAGTCTTGCTTTCGCTTTCACGTTCGCCTTCACCTACTCTTTGTGTAAACACATTTCTGTATTGTGATGATTAGCCTCCCCATCAGCAGGCACTTTTAGGAAAGGTCTCAGGATCTCATTCCCACAGTCTTCCCACTTCCAAACAAACCAGAGACTAAACACAGAAACGAGACAGTTGGGCACGTGAGGGTGGCTGTGCCCACTGGGGTTGTCTGTCACATCCACTCACTATTGTCCCATCCCAGGAGAAAAGTGAGAAATATTTTTTAAAGTGCAAAGCAAATACCCACTTCTGGGTCTAATCCATATTTTTGGAAGTACTGATAATTTTAGGCCTGTAAAGATACATCTAAGGCTTGACACTAAGTCTCATCCTCTGGAATCCAAGCCTCAAATACAAAAGGTAGATAGTTTATTAGCTGCAGCCTCTGTATTAGGGTCAAAATGGACTGTATACTACAGGTGGCTGGCCTTGTTTTCAGTTTCTAGGCAACACAAGAGAAAGCATTTTAGCTTCAGACCAGACCCCCTAGATTTGTTGCTATTCCTTCTATCCAAGCCACTGGCAAAGTGCCTAGACAGGGCCTAGAGGAAAGTGACAGAGTAACAGGGAGTTTCCAATTTCATTAGTAACCTCTGGGGCCCCACAATCTCCCAGAGGTCTCCCTATCCCAGTATCTAACAGAGACACTGGCTGTGACTCACTCAATGTGCCCTTCAGTTTTTCCTCACAGCATGAACCTTGGCAAAAGGAGTATCTCACAGCCTCTGGGCATTCCCGTAGGATCAAGCTCCCACATCACCACTAAGCTGCATTGTCCACCAACTCTTCCTCTCACCGTTTCTGCTGCCATAGGATAATTCTGACTTAGAGCCAGAAGACTAGGCTCCAAACCCCAGCTTTGCCTAGTTGCGTGACCTGTGACAGGTTTACCCTACCTTGTTCTGGCCTCTGATACCACATGTGCAACTGAGCCTATTAATATATATCTGCTCAACTACCTATGGAGTCTTATGGAGACTGTGTGAGAGAGTGTGATATACTCCAAAAACATAAAATGCAAAACAAAAAATAATTAAAATTTTTAATATATTGTCCTATGCAGATTTTGTATTGACATTATGTCTGCGGGCTCGGCGCGGTGGCTCACGCCTATAATCCCAGCACTTTGGGAGGCCGAGGCGGGCGAATCACAAGGTCAGGAGATCGAGACCACGGTGAAACCCCGTCTCTATTAAAAATACACAAAAAATTAGCCGGGCGTGGTGGTGGGCGCCTGTAGTCCCAGCTACTCAGGAGGCTGAGGCAGGAGAATGGCATGAACCCGGGAGGCAGAGCTTGCAGTGAGCCGAGATTGCGTCACTGCACTCCAGCCTGGGCGACAGAGCGAGACTCCGCCTCAAAAAAAAAAAAAAAAACAAACAAACAAACAAAAAAAGATATTATGTCTGCTGTAAAGAGACCTCCCAAGGTGTTGCAGCGATCCTCAGGAAAGGCAGTGCATCTTTCTTGGGCCAAGGATGCACCTTCAGAGGTCCATGAAGCAGTTGTTATTGAAAAAAGGCAGGTGTAACTTTAGAATGGCTTAATCCTGAATCTAGATGAACACTTTCAGAGAGTGATACTTAAATCTTCCCTCCCTACTTACCTTTCCTACAGTACTCTCAAACTTTTAAACTCTTTTCTTTAAAAGCTTATCTTCTATTTTTCTTTCCTTCATCTCCAGCATCCTCAAAAAAAAGGTCAGACTATAGTAACTCCATCTCCTCATGCTGACTGGTTAAGAGCATGCACAGCAAGGGTATTTAAAACACAGTCTTGGAGGCAAGTTGTAGTATACTGCTCTCTACCTCTGAGACTTAGACAAATCAAATCACGTTTCTTCACTTCAGGGGCTCATGCAAATGGGGATAATACCACCTGTCTCATATGGTTCTTGTGAGAAGAGTAACACCTAAGAAAAAAATAAGTACAACCTTGCTATTATCTAGTTGACTTCCCAACCACTAAACCCAATGGTTGTTTCTTGTTCCTCCCCCAATCTGACCTTTCTAGAGTATTTGACACAGCTGACTTCTTCCTTCTTGGAACCTCCCCTCTTATGGATTCCCTTACAACCATCCTCTCTTCCTTCTCCTCCTATACCTCTGTCTTATATCTCCATTATTCTTCCTCTCGTCATCAAAATAGAAGCATTCACAAAGATTCTGTCCTTTTCTCCACTATCATCTTGACTTAGACACTCAAAACCTTACCTCTCTAAGAATAATTCCTGCCATCTCTCCTGTTGCCTTCATTCTATTTCTTATAACATGCCACTTGCATTGAGAATATCCAAAACCAGTCTCTATCCCTCCCAAACCTACTGCTCATCTTGCATTCTGCCTTGGCTAAAGGTCTCATTCACCTCATCTCGGAAGCTTAGAGTCTGTTTTTGCTTTCCCTCTCCCTGACTTCCAATATCCAGCAGGTCATCAGATTCTGTTTGTGTGCGAAGTCTCTCTTTCTATCTATCCTTTCTTTCCATTGCAAATACTCTAGTTTAAACCTCCATCATTTCTTATCTCAATTACTCCCCAAATTCAAACACACCACCCTGCCTTCCACCTTACCCCCATTCTATTCCCACCAATTCTACTCTCTGTCAAAGATCTCAAGACACACTCCCATCCAAATCTGTCAACAGCTCATAAGAGCCTACACAAAGAGCTAAGGCAAACGATGCAGCACAGCACCTGGGATCTGACACCCTCTGGATACAACTGCTCACAAAGCATCTTCCCACATCATATCACCCACTCACCACTACCAACATCACCCCAGGGTGCTGGGAGCACCCTCTGTTCCAATATCTACCCTTTGGAGCAAAGAGCAGGGTTGCTTGCAGCCTTAGCATGTAGAGATGGTGTCTCCTAGAGCAAAAGGCTTGCTTGCTGGCCATTATAAAAGATTTGAGCTTCCTGCATTCAGAGTTTTTCCTCCTATAACACAACCAACTGTATCATCCATAAGTATCACCTTGCCATTATTGCAGTGCCCTTAGGAATCAGGGCTCAGGCAACCAGCACAAAATGCACTACTCTAGCTACTGATAGTAATAAACTGTCCTGTGTCAAAGATCCAGTAGTCTTGTGTCTTCTACTAGTATCCGTGGAACTATGCAGGATAACTGGTCAACATGAAAGTAGACTGAAATCTGTCTTGAAGTTAGATTGAAGATCATCTTTTAGAACAGGAGCCTTATTTCTAATATTATTTCCTCTAATGCCTTCCCTGTAAGAAATACCCCAAAAGTACAGACTAAAATCCATCTAACATGTGTATGGCCAGGCATAGGTAAGTATTAAAGTAAGCTGGAAAGGATGGGACAGCTAAATAAATTAATTTTCAAGCTCATCACTCATGTAGCTCAGGTTTAAGTACTAGAAAATGTTACTAGAATAAATTAGAAAAGAGACTCAAACTCAAGGCCAAAGTGGGCCGTTGCTTTTTGCAAGATTCCTTTTCATTCCTCTGCTGCAGAGATGGAAAACATCAGAAAAGGCCTAATGGTGTCTCGCTGCTGCCCTCTGCCTCTCCACCTCAGAGCAGCTGCAACAGCAGGTAGCAGGTACTAAATCCCGGGAGGAAGAATGCCTGCTTCTGGTTTTCACGGTGTTTTGTGGTGTTCGTCTGTTTCTTTGGCTTCTGAGCAAAAGTTTGAGATAATCTGAAAACTGTGGTGTTCTTCCTGAGCCTCTGGCTATTTTACTGCTCAGGATATTTTAATGCTCAAATGTCCACAAATCACTGAAGAAGAGGAGGTTAAAAGCCAAACCAGTTAATTTTGCTGTTTGTTCTAAGAGCCACATAAAATTAACAGATAAAGTGAACTTGGGTGATTTATTTCCCCATGTAAATTGCTATTTAAAAAAAAAAAAAAGAAAGTTCTTCAGTCTCCTAGAGCCTTAAATCAATAATGGAACTACTTAATTATAATTGGCCTCAATGACTGAATTTACCTCTAAATAAGACTCACACTTACTGGGCACTCAACATGTGCCAATGTCTTAAGCATTCTCTTTTAGTTCTCACAACAACCCCTTGCAGGAGACATGACCCTTATCCTGTTTCACAGATGATAAAATAAAGACACAGAGAGGTTACATGGCAGAGTTAATAAGGAGTAAAACTGAGATTACAATCAAGAAAGTCTTTTGGGCTAACGTTCTTCACCACTATGCTAACGGTGTACCATAAAATGTCACTGACCTCATCAGAATGTCGTGCAAAAACATACAGCCGTGCATGCTTACTCTGTAGCAAGACAGTTCTACCAAGTTTCTTCTGTCTAAAAACACCTTCAGCACTACTTGAAAATATACCATTGTCGTTTTCTGACACCTATCCAACCTCCAACCCCAAATACACCCAGAAGCAAGATGCTTTATTGTAATGATTGAATAAAGTCCTATTAATTTTCTTCATTTCTATTCCATGGATGTGTTAAAAAGGAAAATGTATAAAATCATGGGTAACAAAGAGAAAAGAAGGTTGAAAAATTCATGGGCTGAAAAAAAGAACCGTCATTGGACAACAGGAAAGTAATAACAGTCCTAAACCAAGCCCTAAACGACATGGACGAGTGGTACAGGCAAAGACACAGGGTTTGCCATCTCAGAGGAAGGATCTGCCCCTATTAATTTAACGTGACCATTCATTTGGAAACAAATAGTTTCTCAGAGTTTCCTTAAAACAAATAAGATTACTAATTGTGAAAATGAATATTCAGTCCTGATTTGCCTGGATTTAGTATTTCAATTTGCATTTGCATTTCTGCAGACACCGCAAGACTCTTCAGCTCCCTCCCACAGAAGACTGTCCTCTATTTCCACCCACATTCACCTCACACCCATTTTGATTAAAAAATAGAGAAACTCTAGTTTACTTGCTGTAAATTTTTCAAGGACAGCTGTTCTTTATTTTCTTCATTGCCCTTGGCAATTTAAAATTAATGTGCAATTGGTAAAATATGTTTCAGGTTCACTCTGGGCATCTCCCTTTCCACATCCCTGAAGATTAATACTGAAATTATACATTGTAATCTTCTACCAGAGCCCATCTTGAGAACCCCATACAATTCCAAAGTGTTCTGGAGGTAAAGCAATCTTCAAGCGGTACCGGTTTTCCAAAAATCTGAAACTTTGCTTTGCAAAGGAAGATAAATTCACTTTTACATGCGACAAATGAAAGATTGTCATATCTTATATGTGACTTCCTACTTCTATCCCATGAATTCACAGCTTGTTACAATGCTGAATTTGATAACTGACAGCTTGCCTAGACCGACATTTTAATGCCATACTCTAGAAAATTAAAGTGAATATTCAAATCATCCACATATGGAAGATTTTTTAAGAGAAAATTCATAAACAAAAGTGGCATCCAAATTTAGTTTTAAATGGTAATGACTATTTTAGAAATAGCAACTAGAAGATGTTTTTAAGCAAAAGAATCTTACTTTGTTTTTGCGTATCATATAGTACATGCACCTAGGTGTCATGCAGGCCCAGAAAGAGACAATGCACTGCTTATAGGGGGCGGCTTATTTGTACTTACTCAAAGAAATGATGTAATTACACTCCAATCTCTGAAACCATAAGACTCCTTCACATGTAACATGATGTACTTTTCTATGTCTGACATATTACCTGCAGTTTACAAAGATGCTAACATAAACTCATAAGAGAATGAAAATCAATCCTACATGTTATGTGGAAGTACCAATTCCAACCACATATAGAATAAATTCTTCCAGTAACTCTAGAAATTGTTGAGACACATAATATTACCAATATGGAATTTTAGTCAAATCTGAATACTCAAGCAAAAAGCAATTGCTTACTGAGTGCTTACTATGTGTGCAAGGCATGCCTGTATTTAGAAATGAGAAGAGGCAAGCAAAGGATAAATAAGACATTTTCTCCAAGTAAACAGTAAAGTTCCAGAAACAAAGTAAACATAGAAAATATAACTTAAAATACCAGGCAATATAACTGCCAAATGAGGCACATGCACATTTCAAGATTAAAACAATGAAGGAGAAGGATGAAGAAGGAAATGAAGACAGGCATTTAATATCTACTATGTGCAAAGACTCACTCTTTAATCCTCACAAAGCTGGGTAGGAGGTAGTGTGAATAATTTTTTTTTTTTTTTTTTTAAAGGAACTAAGGGTCTGAGAGGTTAAGAATCCTTCCAAATGCTTATCTTATTGCACCACTTTGGAACTTAACCCTGACAGCTCCTTATCGCTCAAAGAACCCTTCAGCAGAGTAATCTGAGTGCCTCCCTCCCTCCACTCTCCATTCCTACCACTCCTCCCATCTTGCCTGATGACCCGCAGGTCCCAAACGCATCACATTGTTTCCATCATCTATACTTTGACCCTTGTTCATCCCTCTGCCAAAATTCCTTCCTTCTGACACCCACATCCTTGCAAACCTGGACAATTCCTCTTGCCCTGCAGAGCTCGGCTCAAGAGTGAGAGATGTCGGAGGTGCAGGAGGGGCAGGGGAGAAGGCCAAGCCCACTGTTTTTCCAGAGATGTGGGCAGAGCAGATGATTCTGTCATGAGAGAGCTACAAATCATGGTGGCTGCACAGTAATGTTTGTCTTCAGCAAGACCAACACAGTGGAGGAAAGGTGGTATAAAGCTACTTGAGAATAAGGTAATATTTTCCCGCATAGGAGTAAACGACTACAGGGCACCAGAGGCCAGATGTCACACAGAGACAGCAGGTGGGGAGGGACTAGAGGTTAAGTGGTGGAATGAGTGAACAGGAGCTGCCATGAACACTTCTGAGTCTGTCTGGGATTCACCTAAAACACATTTGATATTGTAACTGCTTTTGGCTTCTGACATAGTGAAACTTGATTACATTTAGCCATTTTGTTATTTCTTCCCTCAACCTCACATTTTAGGATGGAAGTTCTACCTTACATCCACATGCTCTCTGTCATTATCCCAAACGGTATATGGCCCCATGACCCAGGGCCTTCATAAACCCTACTCTCTCAGGAAAGCCCCTATGGCTTCTTCTGTCCCCTAAAGGCAGAATATTAGAAAATTCTTCTCTCCACCTGACTATTCCTATTGGATCTCTCACTGTCTAAAGCAGAGAGACCCAACCGTCAACAATTCTGATTCAACAGATGTGGACTGAGACCAGTAATCTGAATTTCCAAGAAGCACCCCTAGTGCTCCTGGTATACGTTATGGGGTCATGGACCGCTCAATTTCCTTGACATCCTTCATTACCCAAACTAACACTTCAAGGTAAGATTCCTTGCAGAATTCCTATCCTCTATATACAGCCAACTGCTAAATGTGACTGGTACGACTTCAGCAAAATCACTCCACTGTATATGCACTATCTACCCCACTGCCAAGCCTATTATCCAGAATCAGTTACCTCACTTATACATACTGCATCCTAAGCAGAACCCTGGGGCATCCCATGCATGACTACCAATATTAGTTTTCATATTTACTTTCTGAATGCCTACTTCTTTGCTACCTATCACCTTCTAGTATTTACCCAGTTCCTTTACAATCAAATGCATATGGCTGATTACCTGCTTTTACTGTTTCCCCATGTTTCCTTCACAACCAAGTCTGTCTTTTCTCAGTCACCCTGTCTCTCTATCTTTGCTGAGTTTTCTCTAAATGCCAAAATACACTTTCCCATCCTTTAAATCTGAGGAAGCCTACTCCTAAAGACAGTCCTCAATTAACATCACATTCTTCCCAATCCTTCAACATGCACTCAGATGCTCTTAATCGGTGCAAATTTGCAATATTTTGATCATCTGGTATATTTCAATTACTTAGAAATCTTGTTTTGTCACCCACTAATAAATCAAGGATTGCATGTAACCAACCTTGAACACGTATCCCAGAAGTCTAGAGCATGGCTATGCACGTCCTATGATGCCCCAATAAATACTGGTTAACTGACTGGCTTCTGATTAGAACTAGGGTTTAGCTACAGTAAGTCTACTGCTACTGAGGCAACGAAAAGAACGTTGTGCTATTGTCTTTGGGACTTTGCTGATTTGTTTGGATTTAGGTTGCAGGGGTTTTGTTTGTTTTTTGAGACAGAGTTTCGCTCTTGTCACCCAGGCTAGACTGAAGTGGCACGATCTCGGTTCACTGCAACCTCCACGGGTTCAAGTGATTCTCCTGCCTCAGCCCCCCAAGTAGCTGGAATTACACGCACCCACCACCATGCCCAGCTAATTTTTGTATTTTTGGTAGAGACGGGGTTTCACCGTGTTGGCCAGGCTAGTCTCAAACTCCTGAACTCAGGTGATTCACCCATCTCGACCTCCCAAAGTGCTGGGATTATAGGCATGAGCCACGGCGCCCAGCCGGGTTGTGTTATTCTTTAAAAGACATTAAGAGAAAAGCTCCCAATGTAGCAGGAAACTATCAACATGAAGATAACAATCATGTATCCCATTTCTCCAGCACACAAGCAACTCTTCCATTAGGGCAGTGGTCTCCCAAGCTTTGCTACATATTAGAATCACCTGGGGAGATGAAAAAAATCCTACTTCCCAGTCCACATCCAATAGCAATTAAGTCAGGTTGACACGCTGTGAGAGCCTCGCATCAACATTTTTAAGGCCAGCCTCAGTGGCTCACGCCTGTAATCCCAGCACTTTGAGAGGCCGAGGAGGGTAGATTACTTAGGATCAGGAGTTCGAGACCAGCCTGGCCAACATGGTGAACCACTACCTCTACTAAAAATACAAAAAAATTAGCTGGGCGTTGTGGCCCACGCCTGTAATCCCAGTTACGCGGGAGGCTGAGGCAGAAGAATCATTTGAATCTGGGAGGCGGAGATGGAGGCTGCAGTGAGCAAAGATCATGCCACTGTACTCCAGCTTGGGCAACAGAGGGAGACTCCGTCTCCAAAAAATCTCAGGTAATTTCAAAGTGCAGCAAAATTTGGGAACAACTGCTTTAGGAAGTCTTTTTGCTTGGTATAAGCAAGCAGTCACTTTCTAGCGGTAGAGCCGGTACATATTATTAGCAAATATTTGGCAAATGGATGAAAGACCAGTTGATGTGACTCCCACACGTGCCAAAACATCATGAGCAAACTACTCTATGGAAAAATATGGTTTGTTAATTTATGCTGATACTGCAGCAAAATGGAGTGTTTTCTCATCTCAAAGCTAGAATAATTTCTAAATAATTGCCAGTCCTACCAAGATATATTAATATCCATAGGTCATATATGTTATTTAAGGTATGTTATACACTAAAAATGTCATCTTAGAGTACTGAGAAGGATAGTACATTTTAGACATTTCTCTGAAGCCTTGCAAATACTCCAATAATATCACAAATAAAGTTAATAAATATGTCAAATGTCATTTTCAAAAGAACATGTTAAGAAAGATGTAAGGAGAACTGAGCCACCTTCAGAAGCAATTGGAGGCCAGAAGAGAATTTAGTAGAAAAGGAAAAATGAGTGCAATCTTATGTAATTTCTTTTTTAATTCTTAGTTTTGTACAAAGGTAACTATGAGAGAGTAAGGTCCCAAGAATTGAATAGTTAATACAGCAAGTGTTGTCTGAGGCCAACTCAATGCCAGGCACAACGTATGTCCTCAGAGACGCTTGGTCCTCTGCTCTAGGAGCTACAGGCAGGAGTAGATTCTCAGTACTCATGTGAGAAACATGACATATTCTTTCTTTTCTCAGTCAACCATAGCTTGGGCTACTCTACCAGATCGTGAATTAAATTTCCCCAACTGGCTTACTCAACCTCACAGCTGTCGTGATGGGTCTGTGCCCCAGGTAGGCTGGAGAGCTAGGGAGCTGAAAGGCCCCTAAGTCCAGACCAGGGATGGCCAATAGAAAGACAATGTGACCCACCTATGCAATTATACGTTTTTTAGTAGGCATACTAAATAAAGTACAAGGAACCAAGTCAAAATGATTTCAATCGGCATAACATTTTATCATTTTTCAACATGGGTTTACACTGATCATAAAAACATTTTTCAAAGATCTTAATGAGGGCTGGGCACAGTGGCTCACGCCTGTCATCCCAGCACTTTGGGAGGCCAAGGTGGGCGGATCATGAGGTCAGGAGATCAAGACCATCCTGGCTAACACGGTGAAACTCCATCTCTACTAAAAATATGAAAAATTAGCCAGGCGTGATGGCGGGCACCTGTAGTCCCACCTACTGTGAAGGCTGAGGCAGGAGAATGGCGTGAACCCGGGAGGCGGAGCTTGCAGTGAGCCGAGATGGCGCCACTGCACTCTAGGCTGGGCAACAGAATGAGACTCCATCTCAAAAAAAAAAGAAAAGAAAAAAAATCTTAATGAGACAGTTTTTCTTATTCAGCCTTCAAAATCCAGTGTATTTAAATAAATGTATCTCATTTTATATATACATATGTTGTGATATAACGGAAGCAGTAAGATCATAAAAATACCTTTTGGTTTTGATACTATAACCAAACGAAACCAAACAAAATACTAGCCCTCCTAAGGCTACCTGATTGCAGATGAACAGTTTTATGATTTTTTTACACTAAGCTTCTAAGTGGGTATCTTCATCGTCTTATTCATTTTGAATAAATCACTGGTTTAATAAACGCAACTTTAGGAAAGACCTCTGAGTAAATGTGATAAATTAATCAAAATGAGATTTTATTTTCATGATCAAAAACTACTTGAAATTACCTCCATTCATAAAAATTTCAGTCAAATATTTCATTTCAAAAGTTTTAGCCATAATCCTGTATCTTCTATCAACATCCATAAAATATATGACCTAATCTAGAATAAGCCAATATTTTGTCCATATTACTTTTTGAAACTCTCAAGTTAAAATGATCTCCTTTGTTTATGGTAATTTGTCTATGGCTTCAGAAAAAAACTAATTTATGGCAGAATTAAATCAATATCTGATTGAATTAATGAGGATTAGAATGTAAACAAGGTGGGAAGGGACCCTCTGTATGTAAGCCTCTTGTAAGTGAAGCTCACTTCACAATAGAGCAGTGGAAGCAGCTGGAGGACACGGGAGAACCTAGTGGAGGAGACAAGTGGCCATGACAGAACAATTTAGAGAAGTACATGTGTTGTCTGTTTACATATCTTGAAAAACCCATGTCTCTAAATTGTGAATCTGTCTGCTGAGTTCAATATATCAGCTCAATTTTCAAGGAATCTGATGGGGAAGGTTCATTGTGCCTCTTCTGCTCTGTGGTCACTCTGAAGAATGCCAGCAGGCCCAATTACCAGCTGGGGAAGGCAGTTTCCAAATAAAGGAAGTAAAGCCCCAGCTGAGAGCTATTCTACACCTGAATCAAAGGATGCTGATGTTCCAAGTGCATATGATCTTGGATGGTGACACAGGAACAAACAATGTATCATTTTTGATGACCGGAGGCATGTTTGTTGTGGACATTTCTAAAAGAATCACAGAGAAAGCCGGGCGCGGTGGCTCGAGCCTGTAATCCCAGCACTTTGGGAGGCCGAGACGGGTCAGGAGATGGAGACCATCCTGGCTAACACGGTGAAACCCCGCCTCTACTAAAAAATACAAAAAACTAGCCGGGTGAGGTGGCGGGCGCCTGTAGTCCCAGCTACTCGGGAGCCTGAGGCAGGAGGATGGCGTAAACCCGGGAGGCAGAGCTTGCAGTGAGCTGAGATCCGGCCACTGCACTCCAGCCCGGGCGACAGAGCGAGACTCCGTCTCAAAAAAAAAACAAACAAACAAAAAAAGAATCACAGAGAATATGCTGAGAGATTCAAACACATCATCTGTATCCTGGCTCCCCTCAGTTCACCTCTGGCCACCATTACTGGGAGGCAGATGTGGGGGCAAGCAAAGAATGGGATCTAGGTGTTTGCTAACAATCTGTTAATTATACTAACAAGGGGCAATTCCACTGTCTTCAGAACTTGGCTTCCAGGCTCTAGGTTTGAGAAAAGAAGAGCTCCTCTCAGCCAGCACACTGTGCCTTTACCCTCTAGATAAGCCCCTGCAGCTATACCATGTAGAAATTTTCCTGGATGTGGACATTGGAATCACTTCCTTTTGCAACATCAGCAATGGATCCCATATCATTACCATTCACTGAAGTTTCTGCTACAGAGCCACAGAAATTGCTCCTGTGAATCCAATTTATGACGTTCAGGCTTCCTGAGTATCTGTCCTGTGAATAATCTGGGCACTGCCAGATCTCCAGTTTATCTTGAGCCAAGGCAAATAAACTTTTGGCCACAAAAACAATTAGAGAAAAATTACTTCGTGTTCAAAGCTAAAAACTTTTTCTGGTTGGTGCAATCCATGGGACAAAGTTACAGGAGAAAAATATGGAACATTTCATAAGTTATACACACAAACAGAATAGATGGCTTAAGAAAAATTCCATTTAAATAGTAAGTATTGTCACAGTAGTCTTTGGGTTTATGTTTATGTTCCAATAAATATGTTCTAAGCAGTCAGATCAAAAACAGGAAGACACGAGATGAAACAGTAAGAAAAAGGCTAATGGCTTTAACCAAACCATATGAAATACTAGTTTTTAGATAATCACATCTAGAACATGAAAACAGTGATTAGAAGTAATTCTTCAATTAGATCTCATTAAATGCTTCTGGTCATTAGTCATGTAGACTCAAGAAGTGTCCAGTAGTTGTTAATGCTATTTACCAACTATTTCTGTCTCTTTACCTGTTTTTCAAGCTCACTGTGGCCTCGATTCCTGGGATCAAGTGACCCTCCCACCTCAGCCTCCTGATTAGCTGTCACCACAAGCACACAGTATAACCCTCAGCTAATTTTTAAAACTTTTTACAGAGACAGGGTCATGCTATGCTGCCCAGACTGGTCTTGAACTCTTGGGCTCAAGCAATCCTCCCACCTCAACCTCCCAAAGTGCTGGGATTACAGGTGTCAGCCAGTGGCACCAAGCTGTCCTCATCATTTTCAATAATAGGTTCTGACTGTCGATTCTTTTAAACTCTTATTTTTAGTCTATTACTCCACTGAAAGCAAAAGTTTCAGTAATGGAAGACCTTTGGGGGGAAAAATATTCAAAAAGAAAAATATATGCTTTTTGTCTCTTATTTTTCAATGAGAAAAGCTAACATAAAATGTGTAGACCTATTCAACATCTATACTTATAAAAACATTCAATACATCCAGATTCCAATATATATTTATGCCATTCAATGTACATAACACTCCATGAAACCACACATACCAATCAGAAAGCCTTCTAGATAGATCTGCATCTATTCAGGCAGAAATAAGTATGTATAAAACATGCCCTTTTGGGAAAGAATTTATCCAAATTAATAAGCATGCAAATGACACAAAGTTCTACTTAAGAAACTCAGAAAAAAAGAAACATGAGTATTAAGAGAAAGATACTGAAATTGCAGGGGTTTTTTTTTTTTTTTTCCTGAAATTCTTTCGAGGTACCAGGATAAGAAACAAATTTGCCAGCTCAACTTCAGTGCAGACTGAAATGAATGAAAACCTGTCAGTGTGAATTGCCACTGTAAGAGAATGTGGGAAGAATGGCTTTCTGTGGCATGGGTTGTTGTTATTGATAAGCAAATCCCCAAATCATAGAACAGGTCCTACTCTGCCATTATCCGACACACTAATTTCACAGGTGGCAGTTCTGTCTTTGTAACAAAGACCTTGTTTGGAGAGAGAATGTGAAGGCAGTACCTCACCCACTAAGGCATCCAAAGTCAGACTGTAATATAGAATATATGAGAGTGAATTAAATATTCCATTTATACATACTTCACTAGATCTCTAAACAAAGAGAATGTCAACCTCCAGAAAAAGCCTGTTTTGCAATGTTTACTATTTCATTTCTCTAAAGTCTGCTGGAATAGCTGCATAGCAAAAGGGCCCAATTTTTGCTTAGAGACTTTAAAAAAAAAAAGTTTTGGGCTATTGGTCAGTGGAGCAGTTAGCTTTCCTTAAATTTAAACTGGAAAAACAACCCAAATATTTATCAATAGGTGAATGGATAAACAAATTGTGGTATATCCATATAATGGAATATTACCAGGCAATAAACAGAAATTTATAGAGCTAAGTATCCACCCAATTGATGAATCTCAAAAGCATTACACACACAAAGCCAGAGTAAAAGACTATAAACTGCATGATTCCATTTATACAAAAATGCTGAAAATGTTTAAAAAAAAAAAACAAGGGGGGGCACAGAACATGCGTGATAAAAAGTAGCTCAGGGACAGGTATGGTGGCTCATGTCTGTAATTCCAGCACTTTGGGAGGCCCAGGCGGCAGGAGGACTGCTTGAGCCCAGGAATTTGAGGCTGCAGTGAGCTATGACTGCACTACTACACTCCAGCCTGGGTGACACAGTGAGACCCTGTCTTAAAAAAAATAAAAGAAAAAAGCAACGCAGCAAATACAGGAAAGGAGGGAGGCAGGGGCCTGAAAAGAACTCAGTGAGGGAAACAAATTTTCTATGTATGTAATAGTATCACAACTGTGTATGTTTTCAAAACTCTTCCATTTGTACAATTAAAATCAGTGAATTTTACTGTCTGCAAATTATACCTCAATAAAGCAGATTTTTTTTTTTTTTTTTTTTTTTTTTGAGATGGAATCTCGCTCTATGACCCAGGTTCCAGCCTCGATTTCGGCTCACTGCAACCTCTGTCTCCCAGGTTCAACCAATTCTCCTGCCTCAGCCTCCCAAGTAGCCGGGATTACAGGTATGTGCACCACGCCCAGCTAATTTTTGTATTTTTAGTAGAGATGGGGTTTCACCATGTTCGCCAGGGTGGTCTCCAACTCACAGCCTCAGGTGATCTGCCCACCTCAACCTCCCAAAGTGCTGGGATTACAGGCGTGAGCCACCACATCTGGCAAGGTGATTGTTTTAAACAGGGACCCACACAACAATGGAGGGTGGAGAGTATCTTCAGAGTGCTTCAACAAAAAGTGATTAGGATGAGTTGTACATCACTGCTGAGTCTTCTAAGGATTCTTATGGGCTGAACTGTATCCCCCTAAAATTCTTACGTTGAAGCCCTAACCACCAGTTTCTCAGAATGGGACTGTGTTTAGAGATGGGAGCTTTAAAGATGTTAGTTAAAAGGCAGCCTGTAGGGTGGGCCCTAATCTAATAGGCCCTTATAAGAAGAAGAAACTTCGACATGTAAAAGAGACACCAGGGACATGGGTGCACAGAAAAAAAGGCTATCTAAGGACACAGCGGGAAGGTCGCCACCTGCAAGCCAAGAGGGGAGGCCTCAGAAGAAACCTTAAATTTGACACCTTGATCTTGAACTTGCAGCCTTCAGAACCATGAGAAAATAAATGTCTATTCTTTAAGCCACCCAATTTGTACTATCTTGCTATGGCAGATCTAACAGACTAAGACACTTCTCATTTCAACACAGACCTCATGTTTTAATATAGGAAAGAAATATGTAAATAAAAAGGAAAATCCCTCATTGTCATAGTAAATGAATAACTGACCCTTCTGGTACTCAGAATGAGCATTTTGTGTTAGCACATTTCATTTTGTAACACTTAAACGCAAGAAGGATTTTAATGACTTTTAGATTTTACATACCTATAGCTGCTCATGAATGAAATGATTCATATTACCTCGTGTTTCAACAGCACTGATGCATTTTCTGATAATTGTGAACCCCAACTTATCCAACTGTGCACCTACAAGAAACAGTTTAAAACATTAAGTGTACAATTATTATCACATTTCTCTTCCTTTTAAAAATAGGAAAAAAAAATTTAAATCCAAACTAATTTTTAGATTACTATTAAAAAGCTAAAGGCAGATGGGCACAGGGGCTCACACTCGTAATCCCACCACCTTGGGAGGCCAAGGGAGAATGATCACTTGAGCCTGGGAGTACCTGATTTGCCTGGGGAACATGGCTAGGCCCCACCCCTACTAAAGATGTTTTTAAATTAGTCAAGTTTAATGATGGGTGCCTGTAGTCCCAGCTGTTCAGGAGGCTGAAGGAGGAGGATAGCTTCAGCCCAGCAGGTAGAGGCTGCAGTGAGTCATGATCATGCCACTGCACTGGGTGACAGAGCAACACACTGTCTCCAAAAAAAAAAAAAAAGTTTAAAGCTATGTGTGTGTATATATATATATTTTTAAATATATATATATATATATATTTTTTTAAATATATATATATATATATTTTTTAAATATATATATATATATATATTTTTTAAATATCTCTCTATATATCTATCTCTTTTTTAAATCATCTCTCTCTATATCTATTTTTCCTCTCTCTCTCTACTATCTTTTTTTCCCTCTCTCTCTCTCTTATTCTTTTTCCCCTCTATCTCTCTCTCTATCTTTTTTTCCCTCTCTCTCTCTCTTCTCTTTTTTTCCCTCTCTCTCTCTCTATCTTTTGAGATGGAGTCTCACTTTGTCACCCAAGCTAGAGTGCTGTGGCACAATCTCGGCTCACTGCAACCTCCACCTCCCGGGTTCAAGCAATTCAAGCAATTCTTCCACCTCAGCCTCCTAAGTAGCTGTGATTACAGGTGCCCACCACCATGCCCAGCTAATTTTTTGTATTTCTAGTAGAGATGAGGTTCCACCATGTTGGCCAGGCTGGTCTTGAACTCCCGACCTCAGGTGATCCGACCACCTTGGCCTCCCAAAGTGCTGGGATTACAGGTGTTAGCCACCGTGCCTGGAAGGAATTTTATATATTTAGAGCACTTGCTGGAATATCAGGATATCTATTTACCAATAATATATAAATTTGTAATGTAAAATAATTTTAAAATAAATAAATATAATTCATTTTAAAAGTCAAAAAAAAAAGTGATAATAAATCTCTAAGGGAAGCTATCTAGACACAGTTAAGACATATTTTGCCAAAAATTCCAACAGCAGCTTAGTTAAAGAAAACTATATATATATATGTGTGTGTGTGTGTATATATATATATATATACACACACATATATGAATGAATGTTCTTAAATTACTTGAGAATCTAAGAACACAATCCTTTTTAAAAAAAAAAAAAAACCTAGGAGGAAAAATTTTAAGAAAAGCTTTTTAAAAATATTTGGGCAATGAGTTTGAATTAAAATTTTGATATTTTACACCATGCTCCAAGTTTTTTAAATAATATTTTATTATTTTCATAATAAATTTCAAACATGATTCATATGGCAGAACAGACTATTTTGGAAATGTAATTTTTATACTTTTTCTAATATAGATGCTTATCTATGATTAGGCTGGCATATCTGTATATCCTAATGAATGACAATTCTTGTTTCAAAAATTAAGTTAAGAGGCCGGGCGCAGTGGCTCATGCCCGTAAATCACAGTATTTTGGGAGGCCGATGCAGGCGGATCACGAAGTCAGGAGATACAGACCATCCTGGCTGACACGGTGAAATCCGATCTCTACTAAAAATACAATAAATTAGCCGGGTGTGGTGGGGGGCGCCTGTAGTCCCAGCTACTCTGGAGGCTGAGGCAGGAGAATGGCGTGAACCTTGGAGGCGGAGCTTGCAGTGAGCCGAGATCGTGCCACTGCACTCCAGCCTGGACGACAGAGCGAGACTCCGTCTCCAAAAAAAGAAAAAAAAAATTAAGAAAAGTACCCTTAGCCACTGCGTTTAGAACCTAGAGAACAGTAACATTAATCCTTGGCTCTCAGAAGGGTTACAAGAACAATCCATGAATATAAACTTCATACATAACCCATAATGCTAAGCTTGAAAAGAATTTTAATGAATTGGGCAGTGGTTTTCTGCTCAAGAATCCACTATTCACAAATCTTTATAAAATGGAGTATTTATTTCTGCTTACAAAACTATGTTTTCTTAAAAAGATATGTTTTAACGTCTCTGTAATAAGAAGGGAGAAAAGAGAAAAGAAGGAAAGAGAAAGGGGACAGGAGGGAATGAAGGAAAGGAAAGAAAAGGGAGGAGGAAGAGGGAGGAAGGAAGAAAAGTGTCAGAAGAAGAAAAGAACAAAGGAGAGAAGGAGAAGGGAAGAAGGAAGAGGGGTAAGAAGGTGCCTCAGGGGATGTGCTCCTCGTGGCATCCTGTCAGTCGCCAGTGCCAGGGTACAAGAGTTGTCTTTTATTCAAACACTGGCTCAAGTGATCACAATTATATTGGAATCCTATGTTACATAATCACAGTGTTTACAACCTGTGGACATTTGATAGATGTAGCTTAATTTCTCCAAATATGTCAAAAGTAAATTCATCAGGAACCCAGCAGATCTGATCACATTTTTATGTCAGTTTAAAAAAAAAAAAATCAAGGGTACAGAGCGGGCATGTTTCATTTTCTTCAAGTACAGACAGTGAGTGGCATGTGTAGATCGTTGTCCTCGAATATTTGAATATATTTAGTTGTTGTTGCTATTGTCCAAGGTGCACTGATAAACTATCTGCATAGCCTGTAGACCAACACCATAAAGATAAAGCATATCAAGGGTAGGAAAGAGGGCCTGGTTATAAACAGCTCCTACCCACAGGAGTTAACAACTCAGACAGGAAGTTCAAGGTTGCATACTTGAAACTCTTATATGATTGTTACATAACAATCAAAGTGAATAAACATAAAAGTGAAATGTAGAGAAAGTTTTTTGTTTTTTTTGTTTTTTTTTTTTTAAAGAGAAACACTCATAGGCCAGGCAAGGTGACTCACCCTATAATCTCAGCACTTTGGAAGGAAGAGGTAGGAGGATCACTTGATGCCAGGAGTTTGAGACCAGCCTGGACAACATAGCAAGATCCCGCCTCAACAAAACAATTTAAAAATTAAAAAAATTGGTCGGGTATGGTGGTACACGCCTGTAGTCCCAGCAACTCAGGAGACTGAAGTGGGAGGATCGCTTGAGCCCAGGAGGTTGAAGCTGCAAGGATCAAAGATCATGCCACTGCACTGCAGCCTGGGTGACAAAGCAAGACTTTGTATCAAAAAAAGAAAAGAAAAGCCCACAGATGGGAAAGATCAACAAGGGCTACAGTAGTCCAAGAAATGTTGAGGAGGTCCCTGTTGAGTAAAACAGAATATATGCAATATAGGACTATCACATGTAATACCCCTCTATATAATAGAGGGTACAGAGAAGTAAGCTCCCAGCAACAGCTTGACATCCATAATGTACACAAAGTAATAGACGGAAAAGGATGATACAATCATTTTTATAAATGAGCACTTACTTCCTTCTGGTCTTGGGATGACGGCTGTATTAAAACTATGGGACAGCTAATAAAAGAGAGAATAGAAAAACAGTATTTTTTAAATCAGCAAAAATTATTCAAGTAGGCACACTGAGGACCATACAAAAAAAAAAAAACACATTTTCATAAGCTTGATATTGGTTAATGTGACAATAAGAAATTGGTCTTCAACCCCACCTGACACAGAGCTTCTAAACTCTTGGAATTTCCTGAGTAGTAAGAATGTCTTTTGTTATTCATAACAAGATCCTTTCGGTCACAGGTGAGTTTATGATAATGAGGTGACTTCTGATAGAGGCCCTGGATAGTCCATCTCAGGATGGGGCTGAATACCACAAAGACCCAGTGATATTTCTTTCAGCCCTACCCACCAATCTCTTCGGGAGTGAGCTGGCGACTGGGTTCTGAAACAACAATGAGCTCTGATAAGCTTCCGCGTTGGTGAACATGAGAAGTGCTGGGAGGTTGGTGCACCCACCTCAGCCTCACTTCAGACTTTGTCCTACGCATCTCTTCCACTGGGCCATTCCAGAGTTGTAACTTTTATAATATCTACTAAATATAAGTAAAGTATTTCTCCGAGTTCTGGGAGCTAATCTGGCAAATTATTAAACTGATGAAGGGTTCATGGGAACCCTCAATTTATAGACAGTTAGTCAGAAGTATGGGAGGGTCCAGACTTGTGATGGGCATCTGAAGTCGAGCAGTCTTGTGGGAGTGAGCTCTAAATATGTGGGATCCAATACTAACTTCAGGCAGACAGTGCGCTGTGTTTTCTCAGTTAATAACACACTATCATATGCTCAGATGCAAAGATAAATAACAAAAAGGAACATCTCTGAGACCACTTTTCCCTCCCTGAGGAATACTAAATAAGCAAAAATAAGATAAAGGGGGCAGGGTCCTTAAGGGACTTATTGAAAGTTTGTGTATACTTGAAATATTCAGCTGTATAGCTATAGAGTGATAAAGAAACTGCTGTATTCTAACCATTAAGATGGAGCTCATGTTTTCACCACTATTTCTAAAAATCAGTATTTACCTAAAGAGATAACTCCTGCCCATAATTTAGGTAACTACAACAGAAATAGCATGATGATAATTCTAGGCAACTTTTAAGAACTGTAAGGCTGGCAAATTATTTGCAAGGCTTACAACACCCAACAAAAATATGCAGTCCCTTCAGTGTCGCCATATAAATACATAGCTGAATACTGTTCTTCTGCAGACTTGCCTTTGTTTGTGTATCTCTGAGTTAATCACTTGGCTCCTGACTAAAAGAGAGGTTATATACGTCTTCAAGGTTAAGCTGACATTGGCAACAGTCTCATTTCTCAATGACTTAGTCTTTCTGCTATGCAAACTCACTTTCCAAAGTACCACTATTTTTCTGTATTTTAATGGTGCAAATCCAACATACTTCCTGCATCTCTGCAGAGATACATTCTAGTGAGTGTGCTGTCTTTACTAAAGAAGATGAGTATAACCTGTTTTGCAGTCTCAGTAACCATAAACACTGGAAATACTCTTGATTCACAGCTAAAAATTTCAACAACAAATTAAGAATAAACAGAAATAAGGCCGGGTGTGGTGGCTCACACCTGTAATCCCAACACTTTGGGAGGCCAAGGTGGGTGGATCATTTGAGGTCAGGAGTTCAAGAACAGCCTGGCCAACATGGTGAAATCCCGTCTCTACTAAAAGTTACAAAAATTAGCTGGGCATGGTGGTACACGCCTGTAATCCCAGCTACTTGGGAGACTGAAGCAGGAGAATCGCTTGAACCCAGGAGGCAAAGGTTACACTGAGCCAAGGTCATGCCACTGCACTCCAGACTGGGCAACAGAGCGAGATTCCATCAATCAATCAATCGAACTAAAACTACAGAGGCTAAATGCATCCCAAATATGGTAAGAAGACACCCAAATCTGACCACTTTTTTTTTTTTTTTTTTTTTTTTGGTGTAAGAGTGATACATTCCCCAATATAGAATCAATTTTTATACTATGTTAATTTGGGTTTTCATTTTCCAAGTACTTCAAGATTGCCACACACATTGCTGATCAGCCTCCTTGCTCTCGTTTCCTATACACCCACCCATGCGCTGTTACCACGAGATAACATTAGCTTCTGCCCATTTCATAAGCTCTATTCTGAATCTGTTTCTGCTGTAGATGATACCTCCTCTACTTTCAAACCATGTTCTTTCTGGTTTTTTTGTCCTCAACACTGCTGAACTGGCAAATGCTTTCCAGATAAGCCTGCCTGGTACCTGCAATGGCAATTTATTTAGAGTCATACATAATACTTTAAGTCGAGTTTATTTAAATTGGTTCTGTGGTGTTTTCTATCATTATCCTCACTAAATCCCCAATACATCATGTGCCAAATTCTCAACTCTCAAAAGCCACTAGTCCACCAAAATGAAAGTAGTGCTTCAATAGTGGCCAACAGACTGAATCCTGGTGCCTCTGGATCTATACCACTACCTTCAATTTATTCCTCAAAGCGCTCTGAATACAGAGGCCCATTCACTAAGGCTACATAATACTGTATTCTGTAAACCACTAGATGAAAGTTTAAATTGTTATATCAAAGCAAAATAATTACAGCAGTCACTTATAATATTGCCTGGTCTCACATTTCCTGTTCCGTCTCCACTGAGATCAAAATGCATTGCAGACATTTATTGTGTTCATCACCCAAAGTACTGTCAAGTAGGAAAGACAAAACTGAGAATTTAGATGACTTCCTCAAGCAAAGCAAATCAGAGTAGCAAGTCAAGAAAATACAGAAATAAAAACTAATGATACGCCAGTCTTATATGTACTGCTGCTTGCCCAAGCCAAGTTACTAGAATGTTGAATGCTTCCAAGATGATTTTTGGAATACCTGTTTCAGCAGGGAACTTTTCTCAAATACTACACAAAAATAACACTAAAATGAATGCAAGTCAACTCTAAAGGCTTTGAAATAAAACTCAACCATTGATTATTCTTACAGCTTCCTTTCCACCCAGAGCTTCCAACCACTGCTTCCTTTCCTCTTCGGAAAATGCCTGCATGGTCAAGGAAACGCCAGGCCTGAAAGACACCAGTAACAGATCAGGTTACCCCTTGGCCACTAAAAGGCAAGTTTTTCCTGAGATTTAAGTATGGTAAGTTTTTGTTTTCATTTCTTTATTTTTTATTTTTATTTTTTACTTTTAACTGTGGTAAAATACATGTAACCTAAAGTTTATCATCTTAACCATTTTTAAGTGTAGAGTTCAGTGGCATTACATATGTTCCCAATGTTACATAACCATCACCACCATGCATTAACAGAACTTTTTTCATCTTGCAAAACTAAAACTCTGTACCCATTGAAGAGTAACTTTCAACTGCTAAATAAAAGCCTAATATTCCATTGTATGTGTATATACCACATTTTTCTTATCCATTCACAACATCCGGAGACACTTGGGTTCCTTCCACCTTTTGCCGGCTGCGAACAGTGCTGCTATGAACATGGATGTACAAATATCTGTTTAGGCCCCTGCTTTCAATTCTTTTGGGTATATATCAAGAAATGGAATTATTGGGTCACAAGGGATATACATATGAATATACAAATGGCAGAGGAGTGCTAAGAAAAGATGCACGCTATCAGATGTCATCAAGGAAAGGCAAATCAAAATGAAATACAACACACTCATCAGAATAGCCAAAATCCAAAACACTGACACCACCAAATGTTAAAGAAGATGTGGAGTAATAGGCACTCTTATTCACTGCTGGTGGCAATGCAAAATGGTACACTTTCAAAGTCTGGTTGTTTCTTACAAAAGTAAAAATACTCTTACCGTAGGACAGAGCAGTCACATTCCTTGGTAGTTACCTAAAGGAGTTGAAAACTATGTCTACACAAGAACCTGCACATGGATGTTTATTCACAACTACCAAATTTTGTTTGACTCACAACTGCCAAAACTTTGAAGGAGCCAAGATGTCCTCACTAGGTGAATGAATAAAACTGTAGTACATGCTGACGATGGAGTATCACTCAGTGCTAAAAAGAAATGAGCTACTGAGCCATGAAAAAACATGGAGAGAGCTTAAATGTATGCTAGTCAGTGAAAGAAGCCTATCTGAAAAGTCTACATACTTTGTGATTCAAGTAGATGACACTCTGGAAAAGGTCAAACTACAGAAACAGTGAAAAGATCACTGGTTGCCAGGGACTGGAGGGAAAGGGATGGACAGGTGGAGTACAAGCTTTTTAGGTCAGTGAAATCTTCTGTATGATACTAGAATGGTGGATACATTCAGTATACATTTGGCCAAACCCACAGAATGTACAACCCAAGAGTGAGCCCTAATGTAAACTATGAATTTTGGGTGATTATGGTATGTCAAGGCAGATTCCTCAATTCTAACAAATGCAGCATTCTGGTGGGGGTGTTGATAATGGGGAAGGCTATGCATGCGTGGGAGTCGGAGGGAATAAGGAAAATCTCTATCTTCCTCGTTTGACTGTGAACTGAAAACTACTCTTTAAAAAGTTCTCTCTCAGAAAAGTTTTTTTTGAATGCAGAGTTGTCCTCTAAGCCGAGAGGGTGGCATAGGAGACCAAAAGCACACTCTGGAGGAGTTAAGACCAGCCTCCTCACTGGCGCCATGAGCCTGCTGGAGACTGGCACAAGAGAAAGCTGCGGAGGCAGGCTGGAGTCCAGCCACACAGGGCCTCCCTGGCCATGTGGGATGCTTTGGCTCTGTGTCCCCACCCAAATCTCATGTAGCATTTGCAATTCCCAAAGTTGGAACAGGGGCCTGGTGGGAGGTGACAGGATCATAGGAGTAGACTTCCCCCTTCTTGTTTTCATGATAGAGTTCTCACAAGATCTGGCTGTTGGAAAGTATATAGCACCCCCAACTCCCCGCCACCCCACTTCCTCCTGATCTGGCCACGTAAGACAGGCTGGCTTCCCCTTTGCCTTCTGCCATGATTGTAAGTTTCCTGAGGCCTCCCCACCCATGCCTCCTGTTTCTGTACACCCTGCAAAACTAAGTCAATTAAACCTCCCTTCCCCTTCCCTTCTTTATTTTTGAGATGGAGTTTCGCTCTGTCTCCCAGACTGGAGTACAGCGGTGCAATCTTGGCTTACTGCAACCTCCGCCTCCCAGGTTCAAGCAATTCTCCTACCTCAGTGTCTGAGTAACTGGGATTACAGGTGCCCAGCCACTACGCCCAGCTAGTTTTTCTATTTTTAGTAGAGACGCATTTCTCCATGTTGGCCAGGCTGGTCTCAAACTCCTGACCAGGTCACTCATGACAAGGTGATCGGCCTGCCTAGGCCTCCTAAAGTGCTGGGATTACAGGATTGAGCCACCACACCTGGCCTAAACGTCTTTTCTTTATAAAATGCCCAATCTCAGGCAGTTCTTGTAGCAGTGTGAGAATGAACTAATACACTATGCTAAGGATTTAATTTATCCTAAGTGCCACTAAAGGTTTTTAGTAGGGGAATAGCCAGATCAGGTTAAAATTGTACATGAACAGTCTGGTTGCTGGGTGGAGAATGGACTGAAGATAGGCAAGACTTGACTGTAAAAAAAATATTAAAGGACTAAAAGGATACAGAATGGCAAAAATGAAAAAAGAAACAATGAATGGGCTCAGGAAATATTCCGGAAGTGCTTCTACATGCCATGGGCAACAAAATGATAAGTATGAAAGCTGTTGCTCCAAGAATAACAAATAGAAGACAGGTCAACTACAATATACCATCAATAACTAGGAAAGGAAATCAGTGAAAACCATGAACCAATGTAGCAAGTAAGGACCTGATACACTCTCAAAGTCAGACCATGAGTCTCAGAAAATTCTTTGTCCTCTCTAGTTCCTTTTTGTTTTCCCCTAAAGTTTTCCACTGATGCTCATATGTGGAGGAAAAATAATATAAACTCAAGATAGATGGATGTATATTCTTCACCAGTGACACATAGAGCAGCAAATAGAGATGCTGGACAGAAAGAAGAATGACTGATTCTAGTAACCTAAAACACAGAAATAACTGTTGAATGATGAAGGGCTTAAAGCGTTATGACTAGAAGTATCAATACTGAAGTAAGGGAAAAACCAATTATCAGGCTTCAGATCAAACAGCCATATTATTTCTGGATAAAAATCCAAAGAAGCATAAAAAGTAAAGTATTATTATATGTCTTGCCTCCAAGCACAATGACTCAAACTTGAGCCACACAGCCCTTTGCAGAAGCCAGAAGAGAACAAATTCGTTGAAAGATAAGAGATTAAGTAGAAATGGATCATCCACAAGGAAAGAATTTCCTTGTTTATATTTTGGCAAATAATGTAACAATAACTCAAAACAGTTCTACTACTGAGAATTAACTCATCACACTATACATTCTTCAGAACACTTCACACTTGCAACGCATTACTTTTACATTAAAGGGATCAGCCACCAGTATTAAGTAAGGCTGGGTTCCCATCCTCTCACAAAGACTGCTCATATTCATTTTCTATTTACTGATTCCCTGCCTCTAAAGCATTAGTGTTGGAAAAATAAAACGTGTGCTAGAACATGTTTCAACCATTTCGAATTTCTCAAGTTTTTCTTTTCTAATAATCAATTGCTAGGACATCACTAAGAAAGAATGAGACTTTGAGAAACATTGGACACATTTCAAACTGCAGAATCAATCGCATCACACTGTTAAACCAAAATATAAAAATTCTGTAGTTTTGGAAACAAAGGACATATTTTATTAATAAAATTTAATGGATGTAAAGGAAATACGGTGAAATCTCAGAATAGTAAAGAACAGAAAAATTTACAAAGTATATTGGATTATTTGCATTTAAATAAAAAACAAACTTCGGGAAGCTGAGGTAGGAGGATTGCTTGAACCCAGGAGTTTGAGACCATCCTGGGCAAAATAACAAGAACCTGTCTCAAGGCGGTTTTTGTTGTTGTTGTTGTTGTTGTTGTTTTTAATTTATTTATAGATAGACAGAGAAGGGTGGAAAGGAAGGAAGGAGGCAAAAAATACCAATCATATATTCGTTTCATGGAGAAGCTAAGATAACATTAGTGACTCCACTAGAGCAAGAATTAGAACTGAGAAAGTTCTGACTGGGGGTTGTTGGAACCATATTGCTGCAATGGATTATACTGGTTCATCTGAGAACACTGCCATTTTCTTACTCACCTAATAATTCATTTCAACCAAACTACAATCTGAGTACCTACTGAGTTCCAGATACCATTTTAAGCTCTGGATAACTCATCACACACAGCAAGTCAGAACTGATTCCTGATGAATACAAAGGCAAAAGTATAAATTTCGTGAAGGAAAAAAATAAACCAGGTGAAAAGGGGCAAGTTGCCAGGATAATCTTTATCTAAAACCCTACTTATTATCTGTAGTACGTAAGTTTGGGAATTGGAATCTGAAGAAACAAACAAGTTCTTAAATTCATAAATTCTTTTTAAAAGAATTCCTAAGAATAAAAGAACTGAAGTTCATAAACCAGCATCACAACCTCTTTTTTTCATTCATTCATTCAAAAAAAATACAAATACAATTACATGCTATTACCAATCAGCCACTACCCTGAGCCCAAGCATAAGAAACTGCCTATTATCTGTATTCTACATTTCACTCTGTATCTATTTAAGTCTCTTTCAACTGCATGTTCTATAGCTCTATCAAACCATGTAGAAGACAGGTTTTACCCTTGCGTTTTAAGTGACAGATTACTGAGCTTATAAATTTTGGAAAATACACAAAGAAAAAAGCAGAGAGAAACATTCACAAGTCTAAGGAGACATTATTGTAAATAGAGGAGCTATTAAGTGAATAAACAAAGAAGCAGGTACCAAAACTTATAATGGTAACAATCAGGAATATTCTATTGCTTTTCTAAGAGGAATGTTGAAAAGGGAAAAGAAAAAAACCAAACCAGCATGTAACAAGTTCTGCCCTACATTTTATTATGAGAAGGGGAAACTACTGAAGCCAAAAAAAGTTTTTAAAGTTATAGAAATGTAATCAGTTTCTCATAGGGTTTCTGGGAAAAAAACAAAGTATAAATCTATGAATCATGCATTTTTTTCAGAGATGACAAAAGCATGTTGCCTAGTTTTACTCAAGGTCAAGTCTTTATGTAACTTCTTTCTTCTGTCCACCAAAAAAAAAAAGTTTCAAACAGAGCACATGAGCAATGACAGTCAGAAGATTATATGTTCCAATGAAAGTGATTTCAAGCTATTAATCATTAGAGAACTGTTGCTCCCATCTGGAATGTAAAAAATTATGAGAGAACATCATTCCCACTTTACCAGTAAGAACAAGATGGAGAACCTATAAAATCATTGTTTTACAGAAACTCATTTAAGAGCAAAGATGTAAAAAAGACCTAATGAATGAAAATCCAAAGAGTGACAAACCATTCCCTCGACAGAATACAAAGACACAGAGACACAGGCATAGGCACAGACATACACACACACACACACACACACACACACACACACACACACCAGCTGCTTTCATCCATGGTGGAGCAGTAAGACAAACAGGAAATCATCACAGACAAAACAGTGGAATTTTAACAAAATTTTAAAGGTAGAACACAGGCTGGTGTGATGGTTTAGAATTCCTAGGAGTCCTAGACACAAAGTGAGTCTGAACCCGCCCTCCAACTCTTGTCTGTGGGATCTCAAGTGCTCATGAGGAATTCTGAGAGCAGGACTGAGAGACCGCCCTGTGGTGGATCTGAGGGGCTACTCATATCCACGTACTCTTTGTCCTACTCAGAGATAGCATGGCCTGCCTGGAGTGTTTCTTGAATTGTAATCCCCATATGTCGAGGAAGGGATCTGTTGTAAGGTGATTGGATTACGGGAGTGGTTTCCCCGTGCTGCTCTCCTGATAGTGAGTGAGTTCTCATAAGATCTGGTGGTTTAAAAGTGTATGGCAGTTCCCCAACCCACCCCTCTCTCTCTTTCTCTCTAAAGATAACCTAGGCAGAGGTTGAAACAGTTTGGAGGGCCCAGAAGAAGACAGGAAGACGTGGGAAAGTTTGAAACTTCCTAGAGACTTACTGAATGGTTTTGAAGATGGGTCGATAGAAATGATCCAAACACACACAAATGGAAATCAGGTGGGAAAAATTGAAACAGAGAATCTGAAATCTCCAGGGGCAGCATCAAATGCTCTAATGCGCTAACGTAAGTTAATTCGAATCCCAAAAAAATAAACAGAAAATGGAGGAAACATTTGAAGAGATAATGACTAAGATTTTCTAAACCTGGTAATAAGAAATATCAAACCTACACATCCAAGAACCTCAATGGAATCCTGGGCAAGGCAAAACAAACAAAAAAAAATCATAAAAATTATTTAAAAAGAAATCCTGAAAGCAGCAAGAGAAAAAGATGACAGAGGAGAGAGGAGAGACTGGTAAGAAAAATGGATAACTTATCATCAGAAAATAAATGGAAGCCTGAAGACAATGAAATGACTTCTTTAAAATGTATAAAGGGAAATCTATGAAAATAATTCTATATCCATCAAAAATGAAGGCAATATAAAAGACATTTTCACACAGACAAAATAGGGAAGAAGTCTTCTCTAGCAGACCTGCATCATAAGAAATGCTCAAACTAAAGGCAGCCTAAGGAACTTAGAAGAAATGGAACAAAATAAAAACCCAGTTTTGCAAAAAAGAATAAAGAAAATCAGAAAGAACAAATATAAGCAAGACTCCGTCTCCAAAAAAAAAAAAAAAAAATGGCCAAAATAGTTGCACCCATATGTGAGCCTATACCCGTATGTAAATAAACAGTAAATTTCTTTAAAAGACCACTGATTATTGGTTTCATAAAGTAAAAGTAGTCATGTATAATTACTTCATAACATATGTAGTTCAAATACTATGTAGTTCCCACATTCATAGTGTATGTAGAATTAGCATATATAATAACAAGAGCACAGAGAGCAAAAGGATGATTGGAAGTCGTCCACTGTTCTAAGGGTCTTTTTTTTTTTGAGAAGGCAGATACTATGATTATTTTTAAATGCATGTTATACTCTGAGACACTATCTAAAAAATACACTAAAAGGCCTAAGTAAAAATCAATAGAAAAGGCAACAGCAAAAAATGAAGGAAAGCAAACATGGAAACTAGAAATCAAAATCAAGATGGCAGATTTAAGCCCATACATATCAAAAATTATATATGGATCAGGTGGGCATAGTGGCTCATGCCTACAGGCAACACTTTAGGAAGCCAAGGAAGGAAGATGGCTTGAAGTCAGGAGTTCAAGACCAGTCTGGGCAACATAGCAAAACCCCATCTCTAAAAAATAATAATAATAAAATAATTATTACATATAAACTAAAACTCTGATTAAAAAGCAATGGCTAACATAATTTTTAAAAACAGAACTCAGTTATATGCTGTTCATAAAAAAAGTTCAAACAAAGAATCAGATAAAAGGAAAAGGATGAAAAAAGATATGCTGTACAAACAATATAAGAAGCAAGTGTAGCTATATTACTATCAGAAGGTAGACTTCAAGGTAATTATTAGCACAGAGAGATATTTCATAAAAAGGTCATTAAGACAATATGCACACATGCAAAAAATTTCTTTCAACATTTGATACATATTGATAGAATATAAACTGTGTTTTCTCTGACCAAGGGTACTTAAGTAGAAAAAAAGCAACAATATGACATGTGGAATATCTCCAGCCATTTGGAATTTTTAAAAAACACTTCTAAATATCACATGTTTTCGATCTATAGCCTAATCACATAACGAAATAAATTATTTTTAACTGAACTGTAATAAAAGCAAATCAAAATTTGTGGAATGCAAGCTGAAACAGTTCTTAGAAAATGTATGGATTCAAATGCCCACCTCAAAAATAAGGTGTAAAATTAATGATATGTGCTAACTTAGGGAATGAAAAGAAAAACAAATTAAATGCAAAGTTAAAAAAAAAAAGAAATTCAGAAATGAATAAAATAAAAAGTGGATAATACAGATTCTCGGAAAATATTACCAAAACTATAAACCTCTCTCAAGAAAATATGAAACAAAAATCCCTACCCAGCATAAGAGTTACCATTATAAATCCTACAGGTATGAAAGCAACAAGCTGATATGACATTTATGCCAATAAAGTCAACAACTTAGAGAAAACAAATTCCTTGAAAACCACAATTTATCAAAACCCAAGAAAAATAGGAAATCTGAGTATCATTATATCCTCTAGATAAAATGAATTAAAAATTTTTAAACTTCTCACAAAGAAAACTCTAGGCAAAGATGGCTTCACAGGTGAATTACCTCAAACACTTAATACCAATATGACTTAATACCAATAATACCAATTTGGTACCAAAATCAGACAAGGACACTAAAAATGAAGATCATATCCCACATATCTCTCATTAACATAAATGTAAAAATCCTTAATCGAATACTAGCAAAATGGATGAAGCAGTGTACAAAAGGCTAGTACATCATGACCAAGTAGAGTTTAATCTCAGGAATGTGAGGTTAACTTACAAAATTCAGTGTAATACATATCCAAAGATTAAAGAAACATATTTAATGATTTCAACAGACACTGAGAAACATTTTGTCAAAATTCCAACCAATTCATGCTTAAAACTGGGAATAAAAACTTCCTCAAAATGAAAAGGACATCTACAAGCAATTTTCAGCTCATGACACACTTTAAAGTAAAATAATGAACACTTTTCCTAATAAGATCAGGAACAAGGTAAGATGGTCAACAACACCATTTCTGTCAAACATTGTACAGGCAATCTCAGGCAGTGTAGGCAGACAAGTAAAAAACTAAAAAGCACACAGATGGGAAAGGAAGAAATCAAGCTGTCTTTTTTTTGAGACAGGGTCTCGCTCTGTTGCCCAGGCTGGAGTACAGTGACACAATTATGGATCACTGCAGATTTGAACCTCCTGGGCTCAAGCTGTCTTCCCATCTCAGCCTCCTGAGTAGCTGGGACTACATGCACACACCACCATACCTGGCTATTTTATTTTTTTCTTTTTTTAAAGAGACAGGGTCTCATTATCTCATTATGTTGCCCAGGTTGGTCTCTAACCCTCAGCTCAAGTGATCTTCCTGCCTCAGCTTCCTAAAGTGCTGAGATTATACGTGTCAACCACCATGCCTGGCCCTAATGCTGTTTTTATCACATATAAAACAAAAAAAGCACTGTGTACATTTAAAAATCCTAAAGAAACTGCCAGAACTAATAGAACTAATAAGTGCACTTAGCAATATTGTAAGATACAAAAACCAAGTATGTTTCTACATGCTAATAGCGAACAGTTGGAAATTAAAGGTGAAACAAATATCACTTTAAATTATCATGCAGAAACATAAAATATTTAGGAAAATTTAACCCCCAAAAAAAAAAAATGCCCATGACTTCTATGCTGAAAACCGTAAAACATTACTGGGATAAATGGCAAATCTAAATAAATAGAAAATCAAGTTCATGAACTGTAAGGTTCTGTATTCACAATATTGACTTATGGGTTTGCGCACATTTTCTTGTAAAAATAAATTAATTCTAAAATTTATATGGAAACACCAAGGATCTACAATAGCCAAAATTGTTTTAGAAAGAACAGAGAGGACTTGTACCACCTGACTAACGATACAATAATCACGGTAAGTGTGTTACTGGCAAAAGGACAAAGAGATGCAACAGAATAATCTAGAAATAGACCTACAGATGCACAGTCAAGTGATTTTTTAGAAAGATGCCAAAACAATTAAATGAGAGGAAAGTCTTTATCAATAAAAGGTGATGGAAATATTGGCTATTTACCTGGGGAAAAAATAAATAAAACTCAACCCTCATGTCTCACACCATACATCCTCCAAAAATCTTCATGAGTCATGGACTAATTATAAAGCTTTTATAAGAAAACATGGGGAAATTTATTCAAAACCTTAGAGTAAAAAAAAAAAAAATATTTCTTGATGCAAAAAGCCCTAATAAAATTTTTTAAACTGATGAATTCAACTTCAAGTTAAAATGTTCTCATCAAAAGACACTGAAGAAAAAAACAGGCAAGCCACAGATCAGAGAAAATATTCACATTATATGTGGTAAATGATTTGTTTCTAAAGAATTCCTACAACTCAATAACAAAAAGACCAACAACACAATTTTTAAAGGTGCAAAAGATTTTAATAGACACTTCATGACAGAATTAACATAAATGGCCAATAAGCACAGGAAGAACTGCTCAACATCACTAGTCAAAATTGGCTAAAATGAAAAAGATTAACATAACCAAAGGTTAGTAAGGAAGTGGAGCAAATGGAACTCTCATACATTGCTGGTGGGAGGGTAAAATTACTTTGTAACCTTAATTGCCTGAAAAGTCAAACATACATATACCATATCTGAGCAATCCCACACCAAAGTATTTATGCAAGATTAATAAAAATGTATCTCCACAAAAACTCTTGTACAAAACATTTTATCCTGGCTTTACTCAGAAAAATTAAAAATTTTTCTATGGCCCATGCTCCAATATCCTTCAGCATACAATTTAAAAATAAATCCATATTCATGTCAATTCAGATTTCCATTTAAATATCAGAGCCAATATAAAATGTGTCTTTCAATACATCACCATCAACAATATCATCTTTAGTGAAAATTCTTACATTCTATGAAAAACACAGACACCTATATACTAGAAATGCTGTTTCTAATTCTACCCACTCCATGTTCTGGAAGTTCCAATAAAATTCTTTTAAAATAACTTTCTTTGCTCTTCTTTCTACACTGGTATCTTGGTAGTTCCTGAATAACTGATCATCATTGAACAAATCACACAGAAGAGTCAAGACACAGAGCCCTTTCCATTTGGCTTTACTTCATTGCTTATACTATAACCAAATTAAGCTATGGTTACTTTTTATTGAAATACATATATTTAAATATACGTATTTCTATATTGAAATACGTATATTTAAATATACATATTTCTATATTGAAATATACATTTCTATATTTATTGAAACATACGTATTTCTATATATAGAAATACATATTTGTATATATTGAAATGTATCTATTTCTATATATACTGAAATATACATATTTCAATAAAAGGTATAATTCCACTTACATAAAAAAATTTACATTTAAAAAGTTTACTTCCTGCTGGGTGCAGTGGCTCATGACTGTAATCCCAGCACTTTGGGAGGCTGAGGCAGGTGGATCACCTGAGGTCAGGAGTTCGAGACCAGCCTGACCAACATGGTGAAATTCCGCCTCTATTTAAAAATACAAAAATTAGCTGGGCTCGGTGGCTCACACCTGCAATCCCAGCTACTCAGGAGGCTGAGGCAGGAGAATCGTTAGAACCTGGGATGGCAGAGGTTGCAGTGAGCCAAGATCATGCCATTGCACTCCAGTCTGGGGGACGGGGCGAGACTCCATCTCAAAAAAAAAAAAAAGTTTACTTCCATTCAATTCCACAAGTATTTACAGGGGTCTCTATCTTATCACATGCATTAAATCTAGGACTTCTCAACAGTGGCACTCCTGACATTTTGGACCAGATGATATTTTGTTGCAGAAGCCTGCCCTGTGCCCTGGAGGGTGTTCAGCAGCACAGCTGTCCTCTACCCTCTAGGTGTCTGTAGCAACTCCCTGCCCTCCTCTAACCCCCAGCCCCAAAACACACAGTTAAAATACATTATATCAGAGTCTCCAGATATTGCTCAATGTCCCCTGGGAGCAACATCACCCACAGTTGAGAATCTCTGACTTAAAGGATTATCTCAACATGTGTTCTCCATACTTCCTGTGATTCCTTTTTGCCTTGGGCCCCCCTTCCTCTGAGTCGCCAAACTGGTTACCTAATCTTCAAGAGTCAATTTAAGAAATCACTTTCTTTAGTAAGCTCTCCTAGCCAACCCCACACTCCCCCATGCTGCTCATCTCCCACAGCACCTTAGACCTTTGAACTGTTATTTGCTTCTAAATCTTCCTGGTCTGTGAGTTCCCTTAATTTCAAGTCTTTTAGTTTCTAGTTTATTGTTGTATCCTCAGTGGCAAAAACAGTCAACAACTGTCTAGGTGCCTGGATGTGAGGCTCTATAAAATGTTTACAAATACTAGTACAGTTAATGTGTTACATAAACATTCTCATATTCAGTCAAATTGCATGGGCTTCTGAAGGCAACATGCTCTTAACTCACTCTTTTAAAGTGAGAAACCGTACAGCATCATGCAAACAGATGATGAATAAAGTTGCTGGTATAAAATCACTCTAAAACGCCTAATGCTTCAGATACACAGGTGATTTCCTCCTCTCTTCTTCAACATAAAAATACAAAGAAGTGACTTCTACAAGTCAGAAGCATCTTGCCATCCTTTCAAGAGTGATATGGGAACCAGGCAAAATGAAACCAAATGTAGTATTTGAAATGTCAGATTAACGAGAGCAAAACGGGAAGCATTTTCTTTAAGCAGTGCCTGAATGCGATGTGTGGGAGAACTTTCACAGAACGGATAATTATTTATCAAGTAAATGTGTGGGGGGGTCACAGCACAAAGTGGCATGTAGCAAGCATGCCAAGGAAGCTAACAGCATGTTATATAACACAATTGTTGGGGCGGGGGAAGGGTGATATTCCACCCTTCAGGGAAGAAAGCTACACCTCCTGACAGACTACAGCTTGCCATGGAGAAAACATCCATACAAAATACAATGTCTCCAACCTAAAAAAATGAGTGACTTAATCATTTCACAGCCCATGGTCTCTGAAATGTGGCTGACGTCATGTAGTGATAGTTCCCAGTGATTTAAGACCCTTCTTTTAGCTATGGTATTTATCTGCAGCTGTGTTCCATTGTTTAAAATAGCTTTATTGAGATGTAAGTCACACCATAAAACTTACCCACTGACAATGTACAGTTCAACAGCTTGTAACATATCCACAGAATTGCATAACCATCACCAAAATCAATTTTAGAACATTTTTATCACCCTAGGAAGTAAAAAGAAAACCTGTACCCATCAGCCATCTCTTCCCATTTCTTTCCAAACCTCTAGACCTAGATAATCACCCATTTACTCTCTATCTATATAGATCTATCTGTCCTGCACATTTCATATAAATGGAATCATATGTACATGGCCATTTATGACTGGCTTCTTTCACTTAGCATTATGTTCTCGAGTGTCATTCATACAGTAGCATGTATCAATTTTTCATCGTATGACTATACCACATTTAGCCATTAATCTCTTAATAGATATTTGGGTTGTTTCTACTTTTTGGCTATTACGAATAATGCTTCTATGAACATTCATGCACAAGTTTTTGTGTAAACATATGCTTTCATTTATCTTGAATGTATAGCTAGGAGCAGAATTTCTGGGTCAGATAGCAATGTTACATTTCATTTTCTGAAGAACTGCTAAACTGTTTTCCAAAGCAGCATTCCATTTAAATTCTCACTCTCAGTGTATGAGGATTTCAGTTTCTCTACATTCTTGCCAGTACTTGTTATTACCTGGCTTTTTATTTATAGCCATTCTAGTAGGTATAAAGTGATATTTCATTGTGATTTTGACTTGCATTTCCCTAACAGCTAACAATATTAAGCGTGTTTTCATGTGTTTATTGGCCACTTGCGTTTTTTTTTTTTTTTTTTTTTTTCTTGAGATGGGAGTCTCGTTCTGTTGCCCAGGCTGGAGTCCAATGGCGTGATCTCAGCTCACTGCAACCTCCGCCTCCCGGGTTCAAGTGATTCTCCTGCCTCAGCCTCCTAAGTAGCTGGGATTACAGGCACCCACCACCGCACCCAGCTAATTTTTGTATTTTTAGTAGAGACGGGGTTTCAGCATGTTGGCCAGGCTAGTTTCCAACTACTGACCTCAGGCGATCCGCCCACCTCGGCCTCCCAAAGTGCTGGGATTACAGGTATGGGCCACTGTACCCAGGCAACCACTTGTATATTTTCTCTGAAAAAATGTCTAATTCAGGTCTTTTGACCATTTCATTGTTACTTGTCTATATATTATTGAGTTATAATGGTTCTATATTCTAGAAACAAGTCCCTTATCAGACATGATTTTCAAATCTGTGGCCTTAAATGCTGTCTCCTGGCTAAGAAAAATTCAAAGTAACCTTTTGGTAAATTGAGGGAGAAAAAAATGAAGCACACATCCATCTAACCACTGATAATCCAAGTAGTAATGGCTAGCTGGGCTCCTCCCCACCCTCCATTAGCCATTCTCCCACTGGTTCTCAGTAATAGTAAAGTACTAGAACAACACATGGACCTCTGAAAACAAAAGACAGCAATTTCCCAACCTTAGGATTTAGAAGCCTCCCTTGCAACTAGGTGTAACCACATAACTCCATTCCAGCCAATGGTCTGTGAGCAAAAGTAGTCTATGCAACCACTGGAAAATGTCTCTACAACCAGAGACAGTGCTGTGTGATAAATGGAACAGTGCCACATTCTGTCTCATGCCTCGAGTGACGATAAAACTAAACCATGCTCAAGAGAGATCAGGATTATATCAGCCGTGATCTGGCAACTTCTGGGCTTCCCAAACAAGAGAAAAAATAAACTTTAACCCCGTTTAAGCCATTTGATTTTGCCTTTTTCTGTTATATGCAACCAAATCTGATCTGAAATAATGCCACAAATAAGTAAAAGCTCTTGATTTATGTCTACACAGATCAAAGGCAAGCTCCGGCTCCACTGTGCTATCACCTACTTCAAAATGCTACCAGGCTGCTCTTTCAACACAGGAAATAAAAAAAATAGCAAAAACAGGTCCTTGTAAAGACAACAAAATACGTTTATATTAGACATATACAATCAACTGCAAAATTGCTACAAGAAGGTACCCATTAAGAGGGCCAGGTATGGTGGATCATGCCTGTAATCCCAGCACTTTGGGAGGCAGAGGCGGGCAGATCACCTGAGGTCAGGAGTTCAAGGCCAGCCTCGCTAATATAGTGAAACCCCATCTCTAGCAAAAATACAAAAATTAGCTGGGCGTGGCGGTGTGTGCCTGTAATCTCAGCTACCTGGGAGGCTGAGGCAAAAGAATCACTCAAACCTGGGAGGCAGAGGTTGCAGTGAACCGAGATCATGCCATTGCACTGCACACTGGGTGACAAGAGCAAAACTCCATCTCGAGAAAAAAGAGGTTACCCAATACGAACCTTGTACAAACTGCAGCAGAAATCCATTTATAATACCCACACACTCCACAACAAGTTAGGTTTATTTTTCTTGAAGCAGAATGAAGACACTAGAGCTCACAGTATAGCAGTGTGGTGCAGAAGAGGACAGTTGACTGACAGTTGCTTGATTGAATCTAATCACAGTTCAGTCACTTCTGAGCAACAATTCAATTTCATTTAATCCCATACGAATCTGATAAATGTCCACCATGTATAAAGCATTACATGTGGTATTGTGATACCAAGTAACACGAAGTAAAACAGTGTTCCTACCCTCATGGAATTCATAATCTAATAGACAAGGAACAAATTACTTATAATTCCCTGATTCCTGATTCTACCTAGGAATCAGGAAAGTAGACAAGAGACTATCTCATTCACATTTTTCACTAAATAATGCTTTCGAAGCCCCAAAATTACAGATCTCAAAGCACATTCACCTCCTGCCAGCAGATTTTGCTCCACACGAGACTAAGACACAGATCGTGGGGGATGGCAGGACATTAAGGGACCCCAAACAGTATCTACTAGTAACAGCAAACCAGAATAGATGTTTCTCTGTTTAGAAATGAGGAAATAAACCATTAAAAGGCCGGTGGCGGGGGGGTCTGTCATTGTTTTTAAAAAGCAGCTTGATCTTTTAGACTAAAGAATATGAACACACCAAGAAAATTATTTTCCAAGTTAACCAAGGAGCTTTAGAAAAAGTTCAGACTTAAAATAAGCATGTATAACTTTTAAGAAAAAATAAAGATTTATATATTAGTATCTATATGGTAGGAATGAATTCATATACCTGTGTAACATGTTAGAGGAATGTAACTACCCCCCTCCCACTCCCAAGACTTACCGGACAACTTTCAAAGAACAATCACCATTCCCCACATCTACACTGTTTGAAATGCCTTTTAGACACCCCGGAAGCAATACTGAGTAGGCAGCTGGATATAAGAAGCTGGAGGTCAAGGACAAGATCCAGGTAGAGATAATAAATTTGCAAGTTACCAACATACGGATGGCACATAAAGTCGTAAGGCTGGACAAGGTCATAAAAAAGTGTGAGTAAAGAGCAAACACAATGAAGGGCTGAACCCCAGAGAACTCCAACATCCAGGGATCTGGAAAATTAAGAACTGGCAAAGAAGTATAAAAAGTGAAGAAGCCAGAGATGCGAGAAGGAGGTGTGCTGTCCTTGAAGCAAGCGTATGATGGAGGAGAGAGTGATGGGCCATGTCAGGGATGCTGTGGGGAAAAGACCATGAGTACTGGGAATCGACCACCAGGCACAGCAACAAGGAGACCACTGATGACCTCAACAAAAACAACTGCAGTGGAGAGAAAGGGCAAAGGCCTGAGTATACAGTTCAAAAGAGAAGATGAAAGAAATAAGAAAAAAAAAATTTTTTTTTTTTTTTGAGACGGAGTCTCACTCTGTTACCCAACCTTGAGTGCGGTGGTGCCAACTCGGCTCACTGCAATCTCCACCTCCCAGGTTCACGCAATTCTCATGTCTCAGCCTCCTGAGTAGCTGGGACTACAAGCGCCCGCCACCAAACTCAGCTAATTTTTGTACTTTTAGTAGAGATAGGGTTTAACCATATTGGTCAGGCTTGTCTCTTGCACTCCTGACCTCAGGTGATCCGCCCACTTCGGCCTCCCAAAGTGCTGGGATTACAGGTGTGAGCCACTACACCTGGCCAGGAAAGAAATTTGAGGCCATAAATAGAACAGCTTTTTGAAGAATTGCTGCTGTTTATAAGAGTTAAAAAATGAGCAGTAAATGAAAGGGAAGGGTGGTTTCATTGGTGATGGTGGCTGTAGCGGCTTTTGTATTTTAAGATGAATGAAATAAGAGCATTTCACATGCTGCCAGGAGGCAAAACTAATGTTAACAAGAAAGAAAAAGTAGAGTTGCTTGAGTAATATCCTGGAGCAGCGGACAGAGGATGGGAAGAGGAAATGGAAACACCTGAACAGAGGAGTTGGCCTCCATCAGGAACACAGGCAGCTCCCACAGGCAGAGAGGAAAGGCAGGGTGTCTGGGCACTGAGGGTGGAGGTGGGTGTCTACAGCAGGAAAGAGCTCTTGTTACAGCTTCTATTTTCACAACAAAATAGGACACAAAGTCATCAGGAAAGGGAGGCAGTGTCAGAGCTTAAGAGAGAGAGGAAAATAAAAAATATTCAACTGCGAGTATATAGGAACTAAGGAAAAACAGCATGGGCCAGGCAGGGTGACTCACGCCTGTAATCTCAGCACTTTGGGAGGCCGAGGCAGGCAGATCGCTTGAGTTCAGGAGTTCAAGGTGAAACTCCGTCTACTAAAAATACAGAAATTACTCAGGTATGGTGGTACACACCTGTAGTCCCAGCTACTCAGGAGGCTGAGGCATGAGAATCGCTGGAACCCGGGAGGCGGAGGTTAAGGTGAGTGGAGATGGTGCCACTGCACTCCAGCCTGGGTGACAAAGACTCCAACTCAAAGAAAAAAAAAAGAAAAAGAAAACACAGTAGGATCAGTGGCTACCATGAATAGCTTATTGGAGGACAGTGGTCATGTATCTGAAGTGATCCCATGAATACAGTAGAACTTGCTTCTCTGCTCTAGAAAGAGAGAAGGCAGAACTGAATCGTAAGTTGGCATTATGCAGACAAGCAAAATAAAGAAGGAAAGAAGCAGCGGAGTGAAGGGTATTAAAAAGGGACTGTGATGAGTGACTATGAAATTTCAACCAGTTAAGTAAGAAAGTGAGTGCACGAACAACAATAGACTGTAGGGCTTAACTGGGGAATCTAAGGGTACTTATTAGGAAAGAAGGTGGTATCAGAAAGAGAAAGTCTTGCAATCCGGATTGCTGAGGACTACAGTTCCTTGCAATGACAAGGTCTAAGGAATGAACACCGGAAAAAATGGCTGAGGTACAGTAAAGAATAAGGTCACTGAAGGAGAGGAACTTAACAAATCAAGATGCCAAGCACTAAAAGGATCATCTAAAGTCATATTGAAATTATCAAGAATTGTAAAAAGAACAGAATTGGCAATGCACAGGTTAAATATCCCTTTATCCAAAATGCCTGTGACCAGAAGGTTTTGGATTTCAGATTTTTTTGGATTTTAGAATATTTGCACTTACAAAATGAGATACCTTGGGAATGGAAACCAAATCTCAACAAGAAATTCATTAATGTTTCATATATACCTTATACATGTAGCCTGTAGTTAACTTTGTACAACATTTTAAATAATTTTGTGCATGAAACAAAGTTCTGACTACAACCCACCATATGAGGTTAGGTACGAATTCTCCACTTGTGGCATTATGCCAGTGCTAAAAAAGTTTTGCATTTGGAAGCATTATAGATCTCAGATTTTAGGATTAATGAGCTAAAGATTCTAGAAGCAGTTCAAAACACAGAAAAAGGTAAGAAAACTACGTATTACAGAGAGATATACTTTCAGTGTGAACCATGAGAATGGATGGATACAGAAAAACAACTATAGGGAATGGCAACATTTAAAGGAGCAACAGCTGAACTGGAGAGGACCAAAAGATCTGAGGAGAACCAGAATAGTTAACGGTCAGGGAAGTAAAAGGATGGAGAGTTTCAGGAGGTCAAACATGAATAACCAATCAAATGCTGCCACAGACGCCAAGCTCTGTACCCAATTTCCTCCCAGGTTTCTCTTCATAATGACCTACAGCAATCTAACTCACCATGACTGATATGGGTTGGCTGTGCCCCCACCCAAGTCTCATCTTGAACTATAGCTCCCATAACCCCATGTGTTGTGGGGGGGACCTGGTGGGAGGTAACTGAATCATGGGAATAGGTTTTTCCCATGCTGTTCTCATGACAGTGAATAAGTCTTACGAGATCTAATGGTTTTTATAAAGGGCAGTTCCCTGCACACATTCTCTTGCCTGCTGCCATGTAAGATGTGCCTTTGCTCCTCTTTCGCCTTCTGCCATGATTATGAGGCCTCCCCAACCATATGGAACAGTGAGTCCATGAAACCTCTTTTTCTTTATAAATGACCCAGTCTTGGGCATTTCTTCATAGCAGTATGAAAATGAACTAATACAATGACCCAAACTAATTTCACTATCTTCCCCTATCCTTATGCCCCCACTTTGTTTCCCACCTTAGTAAATGGTACCATCTAGCTACTCAAGCCAGAAACCTTCCTCACTCCTTCACCCTCTAACTGCAACATCCCGTTTATCCCCAAAGATCTACCCCACTTGGCTCCATCTCCACTGCCACCACACCAATCCTGGCCCTCTCACCCTGTCCTTAAACGACTTTCTCTTGTTCACTCTTGCCACCTCCAGATCTTTCTTAAGCTGCCAGAATGAGCTTTGAGAAATACAAATATAATTGTCACTTACTGCCCTGCTTAAAACTATTTAATGGATTAAGTTCAAACACTTCAAGCTCAGGCCCTTGCCCCATCTCAAGCCTCTTCTCCCATTCTCTCCGGCTCTTGCACTAGTGACGCTAGGTGTCTCAAATACATCATGCCCTCTCCTGTCTCCAGGCCTCCACATGCGACATTCACTCTACCTGGCACACGAATCTCAATCCCAGCTGACTCCAGATAACCCTTTAGTTATGAATTTAGATGTCAGATCCTCTGTTTGCCTTTCTTTAACCACCTAAACTAGATTAGGTCCCCCGCCAGGAGTTCCCAGAAAAGAGCTGTGGACCTCAATGGAAGTAAATTAGAGACTTCTGCAAGAAAAAAGAGGGAAGCTAAAAGGGGGAGAATCCAGGCCCCTATGCCTCTTTAATAAGGGAACCCACTTTTTTTGCTTTACATATGCATTAACATGAAATTTTATTTGAAAAGAGGGTCTCCCTGTAAAGCACTTGAAAACCACTAGAATAGATCACCGACCTAAAGTCCTCCCCTGTTCCAAGAGTCTCCCTACAGGTGTTATCCTTCATATGTGTAAGCACCTCCATAGGAATCCCTCATCAATGTCTTTGAGGGGCGGAGAGTAGTTTCAATCATAGCAAGGATCATGGCTAATAAAAAAAAAAAATGGGGATGATCAAGGTCTCAGAGCAAACCAGATACTTTGGATGATTAAAGTGATTGAATTGCATTATAGACGTACCCTGCTTTCAAAACTAATCAGATTCACCTCACTTAACATATTCTCTAGTAGACAGCACTACTAACACATCTTTGTCAATTATTTAGAAAACATTCTGACCATATGGTAATCTGCAGAGGCTTATAGCACAGTGGTTAAGAGGTAGGGCTCAATTATTTAGAAAACATTCTGACCATATGGTAATCTGCAGAGGCTTATAGCACAGTGGTTAAGAGGTAGGGCTCAAGCTGGGCGCAGTGTCTCTTGCCTGTAATCCCAGCACTTTGGGAGGCCGAGGTGGGTGGATCACTTGAGGTCAGGAGTTCAAGACCAGCCTGGCCAACATAGTGAAACCCTGTCTCCACTAAAAATACAAAAATTAGCCGGGTGTGGTAACGTGTGCCTACAATCCCAGCTACTCAGGAGGCTAAGGCAGAAGAATCACCTGAACCTGGGAGGCAGAGGCTGCAGTGAGCCGAGGTTGCACCACTGCATTCCAGCCTGGGCAAAAAGAGTGAGACTCGTCTGAAAAAAAAAATAAGAAAGAAAAGAGAAAAAGGTAAGATATGGGGCTCTAGGTGGAGAATGCAGGGATTCAAATCTCAGCTCTTCAACTACCACTAGCTACGTGACCTTGGGGAAACTGCTCAAATGCTCTGTGCCACAGTTTCTCTCATAAAATGAAAACAGTAACAACTACTTGAGAGAGCTATGGCAAGGAAACTGCTGAGATAAAACACGGAAGCATTTACAACAGTGGCACTCAGAAAGGAATCCAGTGCTACCCATGGGTGTGTGCACACAGATGTATGCTCGACTTGTGTTACACTAATTCCGTTTTTAAAGTTTGGAAGAATTCTTATTGGCTTGAAATTTAGGCCAGGCACGGTGGCTCACACCTGTAGTCCTATGACTTTGGGAGGCCAAAGTGGGAGGATTGCTTGAGTCCAGGAGTTTTGAGACCAGCCTGGGCAACATAGCAAGATCCAACCTCTTTTACACTGACATTCTCTTCCATATTTTTCCTATCTTGGTAAAATGCTTATTTAACCACTCATCCTTTTCGCAGTAGTGCCAAAATTATCATAGTGCTTAAGGGCCTGTTTTTATGTACAATAAATGGTCCTCAATTCATTTATTATAAAAGCACTGCTCCTCCCTCTCTGCACTACCCCCAGAGACTCAACTGTATCATCTAACAGAGCAAGCAGCATTAATTACTTTTGTATTCCTGGGTTCTGACCTGAACTTTTGCTTTAACAAATCTCATAAGCTTTTATTATACAAACATAGAACAGCCTTATCTAAAAACCACCACTGCCAAAACCAGGGCTGGCAAGGAATCACTGTACTATCAGCCATTAAAAAGCAAATATTCTATGAGCACTAGGATTTTCCTTAATGCTACTGGAGGACATAGAAATTAATGCCAGACAAGTAGTAATAATGACAAACAAACCTTTCTCTTCTACTAATTCCTCTCTGGCAAAGACTCTTTTACAACTAAATAACTAGAAGTCATACAATAAGAAAAAAAATAATTCATCTTTGAATAAACAGAAGGAGTTTGCTTAAGACCCTCCATCATGTACAGGATGTAGACACTGAAAACTCCCACAAGCACAAATGAATGTTGTTCTGTATAAATAGCTAGCTACCTATCACCCCTTTTTAGCTTTGTCACCCAGTTCCTCTTGCCATTGTTCTCTTCATGCTACAAATTAGGCTTGGATCAATAATGAAAAGCTCCAAGGCAATTTTTTTTTTCCTTTTAGACGGAGTCTCTGTCCGCCCAGGCTGGAGTACAGTGGGACCATCTTGGCTCACTGCAGCCCCCACCCCCTGGATTCAAGTGGTTCTCCTGCCTCAGCCTCCCACGTAGCTGAGACTACAGGTGTGCGCCGCCACGCCTGGCTGATTTTTGTATTTTTAGTAGAGACAGGATTTCACCATGTTGGCCAGGATGGTCTTGAACTCCTGACCTCAGGTGATCTGCCTACCTAGGCCTCCCCAAGTGCTAGGATTACAGGCGTACCCACTGCACCTGGCCTCCAAGGTTATTTTTTAAGTGACAACCCTGGTTAGAATGACTCCTAACTAAATCAAGATGAAACTATCACTCCATAGCTAAACCCAGTGACCAAGACTAAACGGCTTATAATGAACACATAGCCTGGAAATATAGCAAGGTAACATTTTCCCAGGCCATGGAAATCACAGTTGCAAGTAACCTCTATTTTTTTAATCATTTTTTTAAAACGACTCTTTCACCATGTCCAATGATTCCAATAACTTACCGATCAGCAGCTTCTATGTCAAAACAAAACCTTCTGTCAATGGAGTCAGTATGCCTCTTAGTACATTCTTTCAAAAAGAACACCTCTCCGTCTCCCTGCAAATAATCATTTTGAACAGTCTCAAAACTTACAGGATAAGCATATAAACACTTAGCCATTCTATACTGGAGAGCAGGGGAGCAAGGTTCAAGATCTTAAGTCCCTTCTCTTTACCCTATCCTCTTTCAAAATGGCTTTTTAAACGCTATTTAGAATCTAAAATATTAACATTTTTGTCATTCTCCTGATTCTTTTCAGAAGGGAGTCTCGCTCTTTCACCCAGGCTGGAGTGCAGTGGCACAATCTTGGCTCACTGCAACCTCCACTTCCTTGGTTCAAGCTATTTTCTCACCTCAACCTCCTGAGCAGCTGGGACTACAGGTGGTCACCACCACAACTGACTAATTTTTGCATTTTCAGTAGACAGGGTTTCACCATGTTAGTCAGGCTGGTGTCAATCTCCTGACCTCAGATGATCCACCCACCTCGGCCTCCCAAAGTGCTGGGATTATAGGCATGAGCCACCATGCCCGGCCATTCTCTTGATTCTTAAGATTTTCTAGACATTACTGACTGTGGTAATGTTAAGCCAGACAATACCAATGTTCATTTTTTTTTTTTTTTTTTTTTTTGGACAGTCTTGCTCTGTCACAGTTGCAACTAACCTCTATTTTTTGAATCATTTTTTTTAAAATGCCCAGGCTGGAGTGCAGTGGTGCAATCTTGGCTCACTGTACTCCGCCTCCTGGGTTTAAGCAACTCTGTGACTCACCCACCCAAGTAGCTGGGATTACAGGTGTGCATCACCATGACTGGCTAATTTTTATATTTTTAGTAGAGACAGGATTTCACTATGTTGGCCAGGCCAGTCTTGAACTCCTGACCTCAAATGATCTGCCCGCCTCGGCCTCCCAAAGTGCTGGGATTACAGGCGTGAGCCACCGTGCCTGGCCAAACGTTAATCTTTAAAGGTAGATTAACAGTACAGTTTTTAGATACTGGAATATTGTTAGTCTCTTATTGTATTCTTTTTTTCGTGTAAAAATTTATTTCATATTATGTCACACCACATGTCACAGACAATATGTGACTATTTTTGGCCTATAAAAATTGCAATTCCATACAGGTCAACCTAAAAGTACACCAATAACCCTAGATTAAATATTTTGATAATCTAAAGCTAGAACCATTTAATCTAGGCAATTTCTGTCTTTCCTATGTGAACCACCCTGAATTTATCTTTACTTAATTTGCAGTGCAGAAATACAGGTGCTCAGTAAAAGAACAACTATATGAAGTGTGAGTACATACTTACTGAACATTTTCACATTTTCCAGAATGTGAAGATCTCTAAAATAACATTAAGATATACAAATATTCAAAATCTCCAGCTATATTCCATAACATATTTATTATTATTTGGAGGCTAAAACAGAAAGGTATCACTAAGCAGAAATATCTCAGGACTTGAATCGGCTCTGACAGGAAACTCAGTCTCAAACCTGATGCTTCAAGAGCCATCTCCTCGCTTCCTTCTCCTCACCATGACTAATTTTCCATGTCTCTTTCATTATTATATAAATGTGTTTTTATTAAAAGCTGCTTTAAATATTTTTCAGGGAAAGGCATCGTGTAAGTAAATAGAAGTGAACTTAGGTTTTGGTTTTGTTTTTTTTATTCACCTAAGCAAAACCATACCCATTCACCCAGCAAGCAATGAATTAACCTGCTTTCTTAAAAATGTGTTATCAATTATGTTCAACATTGGTGGGAAGAGTTTTGTTTCTAGACCATTAATTATTGTAATAAGCTGCAGATTCCATTTAAAATACATATAAAGATCACCTTTCTACACAGCCAACTCTGTGAGATCTTCCTGCTCTTTTCTTACTATTACGCTCTGCTGTTTTTATTTCAGGGGGAGCAGTTAACTAAATGCATTGCAAATACCTATGTGAGAACTTTGTAAGACAACTGAACAACAGTAAAATTTATTACAGATCACTCTTCTTTGTTTTTAGGCTATGAATACATTTGTGCAAGTCAGCTCCATTGTATAAATGCTGAGGAACCACTGAGTCATGAAAGCTTGCTGTCAATGTTACCTTTATCTTAAACAGTAACATAAAAGGGCTCTATTGTTCACCTAAAAAATATCGAGTGGTTAAAACTGCATATTCTCACTCCTAAGTGGGAGCTGACAATGAGAACATACAGAAACAGGGAGGGGAACATGACATACTGGGGCCTCTGAGGGGGTGGGGGGCTACCGGAGGGATAGCATTAGGAGAATTATCTAATGTAGATGACAGGCTGATGGGTGCAGCAAACCACCATGACACATGTATACCTATGTAACAAACCTGCACGTTCGGCACATGTATCCCAGAACTTAAATGAAGACAAAAAAAAAAAAAATCTAGTGGTTTAAAACCCAAGCATGCAATTCAGAAAACATATACATTGTTCCGTCTTCTGGCCCATTTCACTTAAAAACAAAACAAAGATTTTAAAACTAAAAATTTATCATCAGTGAATATAAACCATTAAAATGACACCCTCAAACACTACCTCTGACAGACTAAAATCTATTCTATTTTGAATCAAATACTTACAAGTTTCCCTCCAGATCTGTGCTCAAATGGGATCATGTTGAACTTCTTCGCTGCTTTTCGATACATGCAATAGTGTTTGACCCAACTGGATCCAAACGGAGCAGGCCCTTCAACAAAAAAACAGCCCTTTATATTTTCCCTCATAAATTAAGCAGATATGCAGAGCTATAAATACATTACTAAAGAGGAAAGGTCTAAAAAGCAGCAACAGATACAGCTGAATCAATGAAACAGATCAGCAATACTGCTGGTTCTAATAAGAAAAGGGAAAATAAGAAGAGGTGCTTTGAAACAAAACTCTAAGACAGATTTAGCAACACAGAAGTGATTTGAAGACATACTGTTTAAACATTTTGCCAGAAAAATCAACAGTTATCTCCTACCTGAAAATCTCTTAAATGTAAGCTCAATTTTTTGTTTGTTTCTAGGTATTAAGAGCTCACAATGGGTTCAAAAGTTGCATCCCATATATGAGATGGTTTGGGATTTAATTCTGGCCTCTCAAAATGATAGAATTACAGAATCATAGTGCTAAGAAGCATCTAGTCTAAAAATCCACCTAGTGCACTTTAAGTCCATGAAGAGCACCCTGGTAAGCAGCTGCTCTTACTGATGATTGAAAGCTAACCTTTAAAAATGAAGTATGGGCGGGGCGTGGGGGTTTATGCCTGTAATCCCAGCACTTTGGGAGGCCAAGGCAGGTGGATCATGAAGTCAGGAGATGGAGACCATCCTGGTTTAGCAGAAACCCCGTCTCTACTAAAACACAAAAAATTTAGCCAGGGTGGTGGTAGGCACCCATAGTCCCAGCTACTTGGGAGGCTGAGACAGGGGAATAGCCTGAACCCAGGAGGCGGAAGTTGCAGTGAGCTGAGACCGCGCCACTGCACTCCAGCCTGGGCGACAGAGACTCCGTCTCAAAAACAATAACAACAACAACAACAACAACAACAATTAGCTGGGCATGGTGGTGCGTGCCTGTAACCCCAGCTACTTGGGAGGGTGTGGCAGGAGAATGTCTTGAACCCAGGAGGCGGAAGTTGCAGTGAGCCGAGGTCGTGTCACTGCACTCCAGCCTAGGTGACAGAGCAACACTGTCAAAAAATAAAATAAATTAACATTGGTATTGTCTGGCTTAACATTACTGTAATCAGTAAGGTCTAGAAAATCTTAAGAATCAAAAGAATGGCCAGGCACAGTGGCTCACATCTGTACTCCTAGCAAAAAAGAAAAAAAAGAAGTATGAAGAATAAGAAATTTAAGACAATAGGAGTGACTGTCCAAGTATGCCCCAGAACATTCTCTGAACCCCTTTTCCACTCTTACTAAGTCAGCAGTACCACCATTAGGGCTCACAGGACAGTGCTGTATGTCAGAGGGACCTCTAGCATCTGGAACTTCACATGCCAATACAAGTCCAACAACAAATTAAAGGTTAGGCCCAGCAGAAGTTGACAATTTTTTACTTTACTGAGTCAAGACATTTTTACAAAAGCAATTAACATCTGTTATCACCGTAATTTCATGTACAAACAAAGCTTCTACACCTAAAAAAAGATAAGCTCAGGAGGGAAAAAATAACTCATGTAAAAGGAATGCTTTTAGCTAGTTTTAGGAAAAGCTAATTACATTATTTGGGATGGGGTAATAGATGAAAGGAGTTACAGACTAAAATCAATTTTATCTCAGACCATCATTAGTCCAAAGACCTGAATTTGGGAACCACTGTTTTGTGTTTTAAAGAACCAGCATTTGTACTGTGTTCTATGGTTCACGAAAAACTATTGCACAGATATTTTATTTAACTCTAAGAAAAAAAAAAAAACTGCCCAGAGAGGATGATACTTACTGCCTTTTTAATCTAAAAAAATGTAAGCTTAGCCCAAATGCCTGGAAAATGACAAAGCCGAACCTTAAATCGGAATCTCTGACCCCAACTATCAAGGCCACCACCCCTTTCTGACAACAAACAGAGCCTATTCGACCAGCTCTGGGCATACACACTAACGATGCTCTTTCACGCCTGTCCAAGCGCCAAGCAACTTACAGGAGACGTTACCAACACAGACTCTACTTTCAGAATGACAATTCCAGCATTCAGTAGTTGTATGACCTAGGGAACATTATTTACCCTCAGTGCCTCCATTTTCATTTATAAATGGGGAATAATAACAGTACCTTATACTTCATAGGGCTGTTTTATGGATAAATGAGATAAGTTGTATACAAGTTTAGCACAGTGCTGGGTATACAGTAAGTGAGCAAAGAATTTTACCACTACTGTTACGTTGCTTCAGTCCAATTTCTCTCAAAGGCAACAGTGATGAATGTAAACATTAAAGTTTCCTGTGATTTTCACTTGGGCATGTAACACAAATAATTCTAACATTCTCATGACTATCTTGAGTTTTAATTTAGTTCTTTCAAATTCAATTTTAAAAACTGAGATTAATAAGATAATGTATGAGAAAAATTCGGACTTCTGCCATATCATACAACTGCTCACAAGAGGTGAAGGCTGCAAGATTCCAGAATAAGGGCAAATGGAAAACTCACAACCATCCTGCTGCCTGCATAGAACATGAACTTCCATTCAAAGCACAGATATCCTGTAACCTTTTCCTGAGTCATCTCTACTAGTAAATTTTTAGGTCGGATTGAAAGTCCTGTAAATCAGCCACACTTAAATGAAGTGAAATCTGTAAAACACCCTAATTACAGTTAAGGGTGAAGAGGGAGGGAAATAGTAAAGAGAGACACATTTCACATTCTCATCCTTCCTGCTAACTAGCAATTGGGTTCTACAGTTGAAGTAGTAAACTTTAAGAACTTAGCTGTTCAAATAAGACCAAATGTTCAAAGTCTGAAAGAAATACAGGTCCTTCAGTTTTCAAAATGAGAACAATCTGTGCACTGTGTATTTGCTAAGACAGCAACAAAGACTAAAAGCCCTACAAGTTAGGATGCCACATACGAGTATCTTTTATCACTATCTGCAGTCTTCCTGATGATTTGAGTAAGAATCAGCTATCTCAGATTGGTAGGAACAAAAATGGTATGAAGGAAGGAGAAAAATACTAATATGTCCCCCTTGACCTTAAGATGACGGTGAGGCAGGGTTGTGGGAGGGGAGGATGTGTACACGTGTATCAATGTGTGTGCCTGTGTGCATTGGTATTGAGGGCAGAGGTGAGGGGGAAGGAGAAAAAACAAAATACCCTCGTAACTCCGGCTCATTTTCAATCTTACACCAAATTCTGACTCCCTTACAAGCATGTTCCTGGGGCGCGCACAGTGTGAAACAGAAGCCAGTGGGGTGTCAGAAGAACAGGGTGCTCACAGCCACTCCTACGCTCACTGTGCCCCTCTCTCCAGGGCTGGAATGGTGCAATATATACCCACTAGGCAACAGAAGCAGGCAGGGAAAGGGGTAGGAATAATTGCCCAAAATGTCACAGTAATGGCAAGAACAACAGTTTTCAATAATTTGCATGTTTAAGCAGCCACGCAGCCACTGCTGAAGGTCCTCTTACTTTTTTCCTGGACATACAGGTAGCCTTCTGCTGTAAACTGACTTGCTCGTTTGTGGTCCTTGGGATTCTGTCTGATTTTGTTCATAAGCTCTTCCACTTCTGACCTTGTTCCTTCAAATCGATTCCGTGTCTGAAATGAATTAAAAACACACATAAATGTTAAGTTCTGAGTTTTCTCGTGCACATTTTAAAGTCTCTGGATAACCGTAATTACATTTTTAAACTCTAAATAACTTTTTTATAAATTTATCAAAATATCCCCATTCCTTCCAGTATATCTTCTGAGATTAATGCGCAAAGAAAAAAAAAAATAGTGGTAAAACAGCTACCAGAGGAGTATAAGCCAGGGTTACTACAGGTTACTTATTTTGGAGGCTTTCTAACACCATGAATAATTTTATTATTCAACATAAAAAATTCCTGCCTTCAGGTCTCACACTACTACTAAATTTTAGGTTTAAAACATAAGTAGGTTTTAATATATCTACCTGAGAAGTATTTCCTTTGCAACAACCAATCTGACTCAATCAATCTGATTTGTTACTGTTACATTAACAGTCTGTAAATACTCAGAATCTGAAAAAGTTTAATTCTTCTTTGCAAACTAATAAATACAAGTGTCAGTTTTTCCAGGTCATGGCAATTGCACTTGAAAATGACATTTCTTCCCTGAAGACCAAAGGGGGAAAAAAATCTCACCTACACAAATAATGTCTTTGATATCTGAAGAGACAAATAGCATTACTGAAACGCAGGAGACGTGGTGTGCCAATATCTGTCAAACGGCTACACTGAAAACGTATATGCAAGGTGAAGTAACAGAATTATTACCAAGGCAATTGTGATGAGTCGGCACTACCGTGTTCCTGGACACTTCTTTCATCCAGGCTCAAAAATAATTGTATTAATACCAAAAAACTGCTGATGTGAAACTGTGGAGGAACTGAGACAGAAAATTACTATTGAAATTTCTCCTCTTTCCTCCCTACAATAAAAGGGGTTGCCAAGGGTCCTAAGCGTGGGAAAATGGTAGAATGGCACATCTTTTTTGTCAAGGGATGGAGAGTCATCTGATAAACGTAGATTGTAAAAGGGAAAACCTGTCTGCCGAGGTTTTCTTTTAAACACAAACTAAGCTGTGAGAAAAATCAGCTTATGTCCTGTAAGAAAGTATAAGCCTGCAAAGCAAGTAGAACTCAGTTGTTGATGACTAGGTTCCCGTTCCCTCTCTCCTTCCATTTCTCCAGGTTTTCTTATCCCCGCCCCCGGCCTTTTTTTTTTTTTTTAAAGACAGGGTCTCACTCTGTCTCCCAGGCCAGAGCACAGTGGCACGATCATACCTCACTGCAGCCTCAGCCTCCTGAACTCAAGCCATCCTCTTACCTCAGTCTCCAGAGGAGCTGGGACTACAGGTGCACACCACCACGCCAGGCTTAATTTTTGTGTGTGTGGTTTTTGTTGTTGTTGTTGTTTTCTAGAGACGGGGGTCTCAATATGGGGTCCAGGCTGGTCTCGAACTCCTGGGCTTAAGCAATCTACCCGCTTCAGCCTCCCACACTGTTGGGATTATAAGCATGAGCCACCATCCGCGGCCCTTATCCCCATCTTTGTACTAATTTCACCCTGAACTTACTCCCCTCTTTGGTCATTTTGCTGAGATTCCTTCCAACCCTCACTTCTCCCCGTGTGTGTATAATATATTTACACATATGCGTATATATGCATGCCATACATGGATGGATGCTATCACAGGTGACAGCATGTACACACACTTGTATTTAAGCCAATAATCCTATTATTTATGTTCATGCTCAAATTGCCCTAGATTTGAGCAGCAGGAGTCTCTTCGAGCTGGCTTCTGTCTTTTGACTGGTCCCCTTAATTTTCGACCAGTCCCTTACTTTCTGGTCCAATAAGGTACCCTAAGCTCATCTTACACTTTCCCTGCCCCAGTCCTGGAAAGGAGCTCTTGTTCTTTTTAGTGGAGAGTATTTAGTATTTGGGAACCAAGATCCGGGCACAGTGTGCTCACAGCTAAGGAAGTATCATTGCTTCTAAGTCTTCTCAGCAGACAGACTGAGGAAACAGATGTTCATACAGTTGAGCCTTAACACAGGCTTGAACTTTGTGGATCTACTAATACATGGATTTTCCTCCCCATCTACAACTCCTGCGACAGCACCTTTTCCTCCTCAGTCTACTCATTATGAAAACACACGAAGGCCTTTATGAGGATCCACTTCCACTTAATGAATAGTAAGTATATTTTCTCTTCCTTATGATTTTTGCAGTAACATTTTCTTTCCTCTAGCTTACTTCATTGTAAGAACACAGTATATCACACATAGAACACACAAAATATGTAGTAATCAACTATTTCTGTTATGGGATCAACAGTAGGCGATTAGTAGTCAAGTTTGGGCGAAGTCAAAAGTTATATGCAGACACCCAACAGCGCAGAGGTGCTAACCCCAATGTTATTCAAAGGTCAACTGTCTACACAGAGCACATGTGTTTATACAAACACACAATCACTACTTCTATATCTACCTATATATTTGCAAATCCATGACTTCCTACCAAGAAATCTAATTCTACTCCAGTTCTTCAGGTTTCTTTCCAGTCTCTCTCCTTCCAAATTTGTGAATTTCTTCCCAGGCAGTAAGAAGCCTGGTTCCCACTTTCAGCACGTCTGCTTATGTGCTCACTTAACATCTCTGCTCAGCATAAACAACCTCCCAAATGCCCCAGCAGCCACCTCTGTCTCATCACCACTCCATCATCCCTGCTGCAGACACCTCCATGAGGTCCCCCTCTCCCTCACCACCCGACTTCCTCAGAGGTTTATTGTCTGCACTGGGAATGGAAGGCTTTTTTTTTTTTCCTCTCGAGAACAAATCTCACTCTGTTGCTCAGGCTGGAGTACAGTGGCACAATCACAGTTCACTGCAGCCTCGACCTCCCAGGCTCAAATGATCCTCCCACCTCAGCCTCTCCCGAGTACAGGGACTACTAACATGCACCACCACCTCCAGCTAATTCTTCTCTACTTTTGTGGAGACATGGTCTCACTACGTTGCCCAGGCTGGTCCTGAACTCTGGGGCTCAAGTGATCCTCCCGCCTCAACATCCCAAAGTGCTGGGATTAAATGCGTGAGTCACCATCCCCAGCCACTATTTTTTAATGGTACCATTTTTAGGTAAGTTACGCACTGAAAACTTTGCATAAAATCAGTAGAATGGCTAAAACCTTGCAATTTCCAATTATAAGTTCCAAGCACATATGAAGGCATCTTCTAATTACAATAATGTTAGACCCCAAACATTACAATAGGTAACATTTGAGCATGTACATGGTTCTTTAATCCTCACAATAACCTATACGGCAGGACACTAATGCTATCCATCTATCCAATAAAAGATCATTGCTGCCTTGTTTTCTTTACATGCTTTAGGAATTAAACATTTCCAAAAAAACTAGCTTTAAATTAAGCCTTATTATTTTAGTATTTTAAATCTGATTGAAAGAGAAAACATCTTTAAAAAACTTCTTTTCTGATTATAAAAACTAATCCATATCACTGTAAAACAGAGAGACGGACACAAATAGTCCCATCTATGGGGCAAAAAGAAAAGGGATAAGACTAAAGTTAACCACAAGCCCACCCCTCAGGTAACTGCTGTTATATTTTGATGTGATCATTTCTAATCTCTTTTAAAAACACACACACACACACACACACACACACACACAAGTCTGTAGTTTTGGTATTCTACTTTCCTTACAACATTGTGACAAATATATTTTGCCCATGTTCTTAAACACTTCCTACCCATTCTTGTTATCTTCTAGGGACTCTTTATGAATCCTAAAATTCTGCACACTGTATTTCCTTCCAGGAAGAATTCTATTCTAGTCTCTTCCCCACATTCTTCGGGAGACAGAAATCACAAAAGTTCAAAATTACTTCCTTAAAATATTCTTTAAATTTGAGGCAATTTCCATTCTTCTGGAAAACCCATTTCCTAAAAGCCATCTTGCTACTTTCTTGATTTCCATTTATCAGTCTAGATTACAGAAAATGAAGACTCAATTTCTCAAAAAAAAAAAAAAAAAAAAAAAAAAAAAAAACTCTAGGCACTTTTACAATACAATCGGTATTATCAAATGGGGAAAAATAGGTTTTCACTTTTAAATAACTTTTACCGTTTTCTGATTATAAAACTTTTGCTTTTTTACTAAAATTAAATACTAAAAAGATGACCAAAATATTTATGACGTTATAATGCAGAGGCAGTTAACATTTGATTATGTTTCCTAAAATACATATATGTGGCTGGACACAGTGGCTCACGCCAGTAATCCCAACACTTTAGGATACTGAGGCAGGTGGATCACAAGGTCAGGAGACTGAGGCCATCCTGGCTAACACAGTGAATCCCCGTCTCTACCAAAAAATACAAAAAAATTAGCCGGGCATGGTGGCAGGTGCCTGTAGTCCCAGCTATTCGGGAAACTGAGGCAGGAAAATGGCATGAACCCAGGAGGCGGAGTTTGCAGTGAGCCGAGATAGGGCTGCTGCACTCCAGCCTGGGTGACAGGGCGAGACTCCATCTCAAACAAATATATGCAACACACACACACACACACACACACAACTGGGACTTTTTTCAACAATATGTCGTTTTATATACCCAGCATTTTATCTTTATTATAATAAAAAAACTGACATCAAGGAACGAGATGAATGGCCAAGAAATGAGCAAATTACAGCGTCACTGAAGTATAGCAGATGATACAGAATGAGTGACCCGCGTTTCAAAAGTGCTGGTGTTTCTGACTTTAAAAAAAAAAAAAATTAGCTAAAAACTAACATTTTGAAGAGCAGAGATGCCACCTAGATCACGTGTTCTCAATACTGAAGGTGAGGCCAAGAGAAACTCTGAGTTGCAAGAGTGTTTATTAAGAAACAGCCAAATAAAATCAAGACAGGAATATTTAGAAAAAAGGTTGAGAATGTAGGGCGATTTACTGATGACCACACATCCTGAAGTGCAAGACAATACAAAAAAAGGCTTTTTTTCAATAAACTGTCATTTCCCCATTTCTCTACAGAAAATGAATACTGTTGTCAATTGTGTAAGTTCTGAATATATTAAGGATTCCAACCAGGTCATTTTGTGAAACATTTCAAATGATAGCTTAGCTTCAAAGTTTGCTCAGAAGATTTCAAGACTGAATATTGCTCATTACCATCTAAATATTTAATGCCTCTGAAAGGTTTTTTGGTTTATATAAGGTAAATAAACCCCCGCCTTCCCCATAGGTATGTTATAAACACACTTCCACAAATAAATGAGCTGTGCAAGGAGTTTCACTGAACATCCCAAAAGACTGACGTTTCCCCACAGCTCACCCCGGAACCTGAGGCAGAGCGCTGGCTTCAAGGGCATTCACCTATGCGTTCACAAGCTTCTGCTTGGTTTAATGATCAAATGCCTCTGATCTGAAACTCTTCATTATCTCTAAATAAGGGGCACTATTTTCTTCATTTTACCTTGATTCTGGAAGTTGTATATACAGTCCTGCCCGAAGGTTCTCATTCTGGCCAGTCCTGCACTTGACAGATGAGGTCCAGACAGAAAAGACGAATTTCCACAAATTATACAGCCAGTAAGTGGAGGGGAAAACAGGAGTTATAATCTCAAGCAGGGGTCCCTGACCCTCAGGCTGCCAACCGGTACTGGTCCATGGCCTGTTAGAAATCGGGTCACATGGCAGGAGGTGAGCGGCAGGTGAGTATAACCGCCTGAGTTGACCTTGTGTCACATCAGCGGTGGCATTAGATTCTCATAGGAGCACGAACCCTATTGTGATCTGCGCACGCAAAGGATCTAGATTGCGCACTCCTTATGAGAATCTAATAATGCCTGATGACCTGAGGTGGAAGTTTCATCATGAAACCATACCCTATCTTCCCCCACCTCCATTCCATCTATAGAAGAATTATCTTCCTTAAAACCGGTCCCTGGTGCCAAAAAGGTTGGGGACCACTTATGTAAACTACCTAGTGTTCTTTTTACATAACTGTCTTCTGCTGCCTGCAAAATATTCTGAATAATCTCAACATCGGCCAGGCATGGTGGCTCACCCCCACAATGCCAGGATCTTGGGAGGCTGACGAAAGAGGATCACTTGAACCCTGAAGTTTGAGAGCAGCCTGGGCAACACAGTGGGATGCCATCTCTATCAAAAAGAAAAAAAAAAAATTAGCTGGGTGTGCTGGGATGCACCGGCAGTCCCAGCTACTCAGGAGGCTGAGGCAGGAGGATTACTTGAGCCTAGGAGGTTGAGGCTGCAGTGAGCAGTGGTTGCGCCACTGCACTTCAGCCTCAGCAACAGAGTGAGACTCTGTCTCAAAAAAAAAAAAAAAAAAAAAAAAAAAAAAAAAAAAAAAAAAAAAAAAAAAAAAAAAAAAAAAAAAAAAAAAAAAAAACCTCAACATCATTAAACTCAATATTCTACTACCTGCAGGAACAATTCTGGGGTAACTAGAATGAATCCACACATACCCATTTTGGATTTTTAAGTTTTGTCACATTATAGTCTATAGTCATACCACATATTTTATAACTGTCTTCACAAATTGTGAGACCACAGCAGCAGAAAAAGAAAGAATCTACTCCAGGACTCTATCATTAGCCCAGGCAAATGTCCTGACAATCCTCAAATAGAAGTTGACACATAAATTATAAAAATAAGAGGTTTTATCATCTACATTCCCAAGTATAGGGAACTGTACATTTAAAAAAAAAAAGTTAGAAACAAAATCTACACAAAAAGTATTTACCCTCAACTTTTTTTTTTTTTGTAAGACGAATTCTCACTCTGTCGCACAGGCTGGAGTACAGTGGCACAATCTCAGCTCACTGCAACCTCCGCTTCCTGGGTTCAAGCAATTCTCCTGCCTCAGCCTCCTGAGTAGCTGGGATTACAGGCGCACTCCACCACGCCCAGCGAATTTTTGTATTTGTAGCGGAGACGGGGTTTCACCATGTTGGCCAGGATGGTCTCGATATCTGGACCTCGTGATCCACCCGCCTTGGTCTCCCAAAGTGCTGGGATTACAGGTATGAACCACTGCTCCCGGCCCACTCTCAACTTACAATTGTGAAAGAAATAAAGAGCAGGCAACAACCACATTCCCATCCATCTACCTGTGTGTCTTTCATTATGTGCTGTGAGTCGGTCACAAAGCTATCTCACTACGTTCCTAACAAGACCTCAAATTACACTCAACATCCCCTGACCAGCTTGTCAATGAGGACGCCTCCAGGATCAACTAGTGTTGAGAGGAAACACATCCTCCACCTGATCAAAATGACATATAGTATGCTGCTTAACACTGTTCTCCTGAATCTCTTCATCCAAGACTTGGCAGAAAGCACACATTTTCCAAAGGAAAATAATCAAGACCAATAGCAACTGTGAACACCAACGCATTAGTAAATATGCATAAAATGTAGGGAAGAAATTCCACTCAAACGATAAGCTTATCTGGGAACAAAAATCAAGATAGTTAAAAGAGAAGAAATGTAGTGCATTATAAATTCAATGCCTTAAAGTGGAGTGCTCTTTTGTCTGTTACAGAAATAGCTGACTTAAAGAGTTAAGGTAACAAAGCTTATCCTTAGAATTGACCCAAAAACTGCAGGAAAAGCCGCCAGGTGGCAGAATTTCCCAAGCCTCAACCAACTGTAGAGCAGTTCGTCACACCAAGAGTTGACCAGCAGATGGCAGCATACCCTCAGTTTCTCAGTACCAACAGATCAGCGTTGTCTTCATTCAAGGCTTTTCATACAACAAACAAATGAAAAATACACTTTTCAAACATCTTTTTACAAAGAAAGCTTTCATTTCCTTACATTCTGAATGTTGATCTGTAGTTCCATTTTGTAGTGATTGAAGTCTTTGGCAAGTTCATGGCCCTGATGATAGAAGGTAAACATACCCTGAAAAAATGACAGCATCTAAGACACAGGAAGAAAAGAGGTATTAGCACAAAACAACTCAGGAGAAAAAAGAATCATATAAACAACCAAGTGTTCCCCCCATCATCTCACTGTTATTCCACTGAAATAAAGTGATTAAAGGGAAGTCAATAATATTCAAGTAAACCCAAGTACACTATTAATTGGTCTTTATAGAAAATGATGCTTTTTTCCCTTAAATATCACAGCCATTAGGCAGCTTGTATGGCATGTTCTGTAGGAAAAATTGAATTATAAAGTCATCCATTTGTCCTCTTTAGTCAGGAGAATCCCAGTATTTGTAATTGAAATCTTATCACTATAGGTTGATACAATCTATAAGAAAGTAAAATCACAGAATCGAAGAGCTCCAGACTCTCCCCAGCCACATCTAACAGAGTGCAACCCCTGTGTTTTGTTGACAAAGATATTCCATGACTTGCCAGGGGCAGCATCAAACCCGTAATTAAACCTTTAGTTTTCTAACAACTCCCAACCTGTCTCTAATTAGAGAGCTGTTGCCTCTGCTCCACATGTGAGTCAATAAATCTAAAGTGAAGTGACTTGGAGAGAGAATTAAGGAAATGTTGAGATTCATTTTCTTCCAAATGCCACACCGTGGGTGGTTAAGAATCTGGGGCTGTGACACCAAATGCCCAGCAGGCTCCATTCCCAACATCAGCCATGACTTGTTATGGGGCCTTGGGCAAATTATTCAACCTTTCTCTACTTCTATTTCCTTATCTCCTCATTGAGTAATAGTGTGGACTAATGAGTTCGGTACAACACTTAGAACAATGACTTGAACAGCAACTGAGCATTATAAATGCCCAATAAAAGCAGGCCATTACTGTTATTTCACATAAAAAGAAAGCTTTTGAGGAGGTTTACTTTACTGGTTTAGGTTAATGACTATCGCTGCAACTAAACCATAGCTCCACAAATGCTCATTTTTAATCATTACTTGGTTATTCTTGTTTCTATAAACCATACACACTATGGGTAAATTATGTAGTGTGTGAATGTTATCTTAATAAAGCTGTTTAAGAAAAAGAAACCATTCAACAAGTTGATATTAAAATTAAAATGAATCCTGAAAATGAGTTCGTGTTTTGCTGAAATCCACATGAAATATCCTTTACATTATGTTATATTCATGTGCATGTATCTTCATAAACAACTGAAGCTACTAGAAATCATCTATATAATCACAAACAAAAATCATGTGTTTCTAAGTAAAAAGAAATGTCAGAGTAACTCATAAAATTGTCTCAAATGTTCCATATCCTGCTTCTAAACTTAGATTGCCATAAGCATTGTGAGTTGTGTTCGAAGTCATGTTACAAACAATTGTTTAAAGTACCAAAGTTTGAACTGGTATAAACAACCCATGTTCACTCATTCTAGTATAAATTATTTCAGAGAAATTTTTTAAAGACAGAGCTATAGGCTAAGGTAGCAGAAATTGCATTTGTTTGCCTTCCTTGAGATCATGTGGCAATGGGAATATTACATGTTGCAGTGCAAATACAGTTGAGAAACACTGATTTAGAGGCAATTCCTTGAATTCATGGCTGTGTTTGCCCTTTTCAATACGTCTCTTTCATGTTTATGCACTATGGCCTCCAATAACTATAAACCAAAAATCCGACCTAGGAAGATACATACTTATCTTATATTGCAAAAATCCACCAGCAAGCAACTTGGCAATAATACTCACAGGTTCCACAAACTCAAACTTCTTTCGTTCTTGGATTTCCTGCAGCTTACACACATACTCGAGAGACAGTTCATAGAAGTGTTGCCGGTTCTGCTCCACTTGGATATCTGCCTATGTTAGAATCACAGAGGTTAGGCAAACTGGAGATGGTGAAAAGTGAAACTCTACATCAGAGGTCATCACACTGTGGTCCATGGGCCAAAATACGTTGTGTTGCCTGATTTTGTAAATACAGTATTGCAACAGGCACAACCATTCATTTAGGTATTGTCTGCAGCTACTTTCCTGCTGCAACAGCAGAATTGAGCAGGTGCAACAGGAACTTTATGGTCCACAAAAGTCTAAAATATTTACTATCAGTTTCTTTGCAGAAAAAGTTTGTGACTCCAATCTGTATGTTGAGGTTGACCCGCAAGAACTGAAGATCAAAGAGGTTTCTCTTCATGAAAAACTCACCCCAACCACAACTGATGCCCCAAGGCTGAACCACATGCAATCACAATCAAAAAACATTTCTATGAACAAATCCTTTAAGAATAAAATCTGCCTGAGAAACAGCCCAGCACCTCAGCACTCAGGGAGTGATGGCAGCAGGTGAGGAGGAGCCAGCCATGGCAGCATCTCAAGAACCCAGCTCTCAAAGGCGGGCCAGGGCTGGACGCCCATCTGCAGCCCTCACAACGTCTCATGCCCTGGGAGGGAAGCGGGTACCAGCTGGTCAGGAGGCTATTCCAAAAAAAGCTTCCAGCTTAGCTTGTCTAACTAGAAAGGAACTAGAAGAAGAGCATTTCACAGAGAATAGTGGAGAAAGAACTCATGTCCAAGAAACCATTCTTACTAGGCATCATGTGGTATTTTTCCTAACTTAGCTAATTTTACTCTTAAAAATATTTATCTGGGCATTTGTCCAGAGAGGATATACAAAAGGCCAATAAGCACATGAAAAGACACTCAACATCGCTCATCATTAGGATGTAAATCAAACTCACAATGAGATGCCACCTCACACCCACTAGGGTGGCTACTATCCAAAAAAGAAAAGTAGTGGTGTTGGTGAGGATGTCAAGAAACTGCAACCCCTGTGTATCATCAGTGGGAATGCAAGACGGTACAAGCACTGTGAAAAACAGTGCTTCAAGTAAAATAATATTGAAATATAATGTGTTACTAAGCTAAACTGAAAATTTCTACCTAACACTCCTCAAAATTGCATTTTTGTGCCTTCATTAACCAGAATTCAATAGTTCAGCCACCAGCAGTTAACAGGCACAACTCCCAACAAAAAATTAAGATAAATTTTTCCCTCAAATTCAAAATAGTATTACCACATGACCCAGCAATTCTACAGCTGGGCATATAACCAAAAGAACTGAAAGTAGAGGAACAGATATGTGTACACCCCTGTTCATAGCAGCAGGGGGGAAAGTGACCCAAATGCCCACGGATGGATGGACAGACGGACGGATGGATGGACGGACAGACGGACAAGTAAATAAAATGTAGCTGATTCATATGTATAACAGAATATTATTCAGCCTTAGACAGGAAGGAAATTCTGATACATGCTACGACATGGATGAACCTTGAGGACATCAGGCTAAGTGAAATAAACCAGTCACAAAGGGACAGATTCTATATGATCCCACTCATAAGAGACACCTAGAGTAGTCGAATTCATAGAAACTGAAAGCAGAATGATGGCTGCCAGGGGCTGGAGCAGGGGAGAATGGAGAGTTATTGTTAACAGGTACAGAGGTGCAGTCTGGGAAGATTTTTGAAAAAGCCCTGGAGATGCATGGTGGTGATAGTGGCAAAACAATGTGAATGTACTTAATACCACTGAGCCATATACTCTACAATCAAATCATACATTTTATTGAAATTTTATTCATATATTTTATAACCAAAAATGTGTTTCTGAAAAGCATTTAATACATTTGAAACAACACATTTCAAAACGTAATAAAAAACATTCCAGCAAATACTTTAATATATATTACTAAGCTAAAATAAGAACTTCTACTTAACACTCCTCTGAATCATATTTTTGTGCCTCCAATAACCAGAGTTTGATAGTTCAGTCATCAGCAGTTAGCTGGCACATCTCCCAGCAAAAACACAGTAATTTTGTTGAGTATTTAACAAAATAAAGACATAAGAAGGGTGGTTTCCTCATTTGTCATTACTGGAAAGGCCCTTGAAGAAATGTATACCAGCATCAGATTTATCAATTTGATTTTATCTTTTAGCAAATTCTCTCTCTTGGTTGTTCCTGCTACTGTAATGACCCTTGCATTACCAGTCAACCTCTATCACCACCCCTTTAATATTCTGAAAATCCGGAACTGTTGTGCCACATGCTCCATGATTAAATCACCATAATCCCTGGGATCAGTGACAATGATGGCAGCAGCGGACAGTCTGGAGCAGCACCAGCTGCAGAGGGCAAAGTGTGGCCAGGGCTGCGCACACCATGGTGCCCGTGGCGGCCAGAAACACGCAGGAGTCCCAACTTCTATGGAGTCATCAGGGCAGGAGCCCCATGTTCCCAGACACAGCTGCAGCCACACGGCCACAGCTCTGGGCCAGGGCATCCCCATGATCTTGGGAGCCGGGGAAGGCCCACTGCCCCACCAGCAGACTCGAGAAGTGCCTGCTCCTGCTCTCTGGCCTCTCCTCACTTCCGGCGCCTGATCCAGTGTGGAGCAAAGTTGTAGCCAAGCCCAGGTACTGTTGCCACCCGGCCAGGTATGTGTGCACTAGGGTAGTGCTGATATGCCAGTGCTCCCAGTACCCCCAACCTCCGGCTCGGCCCACTCTGGACTTTGGATGCCAACAAGCACAGGAGGGAGGCCAGGGAGCTGAGAGCAGCTCGACAGAGGCCTATAGGCATCTCTTGGCGCAAATACTTTGGGTGTCGTAGATGACATGTTGACAGCTGCAGGAGACAGACAGGTTCCTAGGTGGGAAGGCAGAGGTCCCTGGTGAAACCCCACCTTTAAGCCAGGATGGCCTGAAGCCTGGGAGCCGCTGGGCTGCCAGTTCTGGGTGGAGTCTGCAGACGGGAATGAAAACTTACAGTGCTTTTTCCAGGCCCACCCATGGCTGCACATGGACCACTCAGCACATTTCCTCCCTTCTGAGCCCAGAAAAACCCTGGACTCAAACAGACTCAGAAAGACATGGGGACTACCAGTTGTTGGAAGAAGCAACCCCCGGGGGTCTCCTCCACTAGTCAGGATGACCTGCTTGTAGAAAGGAGCTACACACTAGAGGTCTCCTCTCCCCTGAGAGCTGGACACTCATTATGATGACCTGCCTGCGAAAAAGGGCTACTCACTTCAGGTCTCCTGAGAACTGTTCTGTTGCTCAATGAAGTTTCCCTCTACTTTGCTCACCCCTCCAACTGTCTGTATACCTCATTCCTCTTGGATGTGGGACAAGAACTTGGGACCCAAGGAATGGCCAGACTGAAAGAGCTGTTAACACAAACAGGGGTGAACCTCCCCCTCCCCTGCTCGCCACACTGTGGGCAATGAGAAGGAGAGAACTGTGGTCCTTCAGGGAGCCCAGACCTAGGGGCTCCCAGAGCCAGAGCTGTGACACCCTCTTTGGGGCTCTGCGGTTCCTGGTGTCTCTAAGTTTCCAGACGCCACCATGCCCACAATGGAAGCAACCTGCAGTATGCCCGGTCTAGCCACAGCCTTGCACGGAGCCGGTGCCTGTGCCTGGAGCTGCCTGCCCCACCACAGTCAGCATGCCTGGCTGCACAGTGGCCAGACCCTGAACTCACTCATGAACCCCTCGCCACTCCATGCCTCACTCACCCTTGGCAGCCATGAGATCCAGGCCAGTAGCACAAGCCGAGTGCAGCCTGCCGAGAAGAGCTGGCAGAACAAGCCCAGCAGGCCAAAGCAAAACTCAGGCAAACGCATCACCAGCCACAAAGGTTTCTGCACCCTAAAGATCCCATGACAAGAGCCCTCTCTTACAAGAATGCCATGGACGTCCAAGTTGTAACTAGGGTCATCAAATGATTTCCTTCAGCCTGACCTTTAAAAATGAATCTAGGCCGGGCGCGGTGGCTCAAGCCTGTAATCCCGGCACTTTGGGAGGCCGAGACGGGTGGATCACGAGGTCAGCAGATCGAGACCATCCTGGCTAACACGGTGAAACCCCGTCTCTACTAAAAAAAAAAAATACAAAAAACTAGTCGGGCGACCTGGCGGGCGCCTGTAGTCCCAGCTACTCGGGAGGCTGAGGCAGGAGAATGGCGTGAACCCGGGAGGCGGAGCTTGCAGTGAGCTGAGATCTGGCCACTGCACTCCAGCCCGGGCGACAGAGCGAGACTCCACCTCAAAAAAAAAAAAAAAATGAATCTAAAAGGCAATCACTATACATTTTACAACTCCAAGCAAATCACTAGTTTTTAACAAATACACAATTTCGATTTGATTATCAACTAATTTTTAGTCTTTCCAGCTGTAAATATATGTAAGAAAGTAGACAAGTCTCACACAAAGTTATTCAGGGAATCTGCTTCTCAAGTAGATTGTTATTACACTGAAATATTATCATTTGGCTACTTAGGAAGAAAAAATAGACTTCAAAAATAAATAGAAATGGAATTTTATCAAATATCCAATACCTGTTACTGTACAACTGTTAAGTAGAATGTAGGGGTGTGGATGGACGTAGAAGCTATTATGCCCAATAAACATAAAGGTATAGTAGCAAGGCCTCAGAGAACTGCCAAAATAGCCAGCATGATGCATGCCCCAATTCTCTCCTGTTATGTTTATTTTATTTATTTTATTTTATTTTATTTTGTTTTATTTTTTTATTTTATTTTATTTTTTGAGATAGAGTCTCACTCTGTCGCCCAGGCTGGAGTGCAGTGGCGCGATCTCAGCTCACTGCAAGCTCCATCTCCCGGGTTCACGCCATTCTCCTGCCTCAGCCTCCCAAGCAGCTGGGACTCCAGGCGCCCGCCACCACACCCAGCTATTTTTTTGTATTTTTAGTAGAGACGAGGTTTCACCGTGTTAGCCAGGATGGTCTCGATCTCCTAACCTTGTGATCCACCTGCCTCAGCTTCCCAAAGTGCTGGGATTACAGGCATGAGCCACCACACCCGGCCATCTCCTGTTATTTTCAATTGAAACAAGAGGAGAGAATGAATTATGTACGTTTCTAAGCCTTTGTTCAGTATCATTCTCTGCAACTTTTACAATCTCCTGAGCATCTCAATTCACTGAAAATTAGCATTACATTAACCACTGCCAAAAGTAATGAATATCCAAACCTAACATTTTCCCCTTCAAAAATCATACCCCCTATGAAGGGCTTTACACTTAAAATAGAAGGCAGTTTCAGTGTGAGCACATAAGTTTGTAAAGAGCAAACAGAGCAAGATAAAAAAGTGTATGTAATTTAAATGAAACAAATTATTCATCTTTAGGATCTCTTCATGTTTCTGGAGGTGAATTATCTTTGGGACTGATAAATTGCTGGAGCCCCAGCTCACTGTACAAGCATCTCCACACTTGTTCATTCAATAAATATACATTAAGTACCTACTCCCTAACAGGTACTGTTCTAGGCACTGAAGATAGAACACTGAATAAGACAATGTTGTTGCCTTCAAGGAGCTTACATTCTAGTGGAAGAAGCCACGTAACAAATGAACAGTATGTCAAAACGGTTTTAAGACTATGAAAAAAAAATAGGCTGAACCCTGTGGCTCATGCCTGTAATTCCAGCACTTGGGGAAGCCAAGGCGGGTGGATCGCCTGAGGTCAGGAGTTCTAGACCAGCCTGGCCAACACAATGAAACCCCATCTCTACTAGAAATACAAAAAATTCGCCGGGCGTGGTGGTGGGTGCCTGTAATCCCAGCTACTCAGGAGATAGTGGCAGGAGAATCGCTTGAACCTAGGAGGCGGAGGTTGCAGTGAGCCAAGATCTCACCATTGCACTCCAGCCTGGACGACAAGAGTGAAACTCCAACCCAAAAAAAAAAAAAAGGAGTATGAAAAAAATATAAAGCAGAGTAAAGGGGACATTCTAAATAAGAAGGTCAGGAAAAACTTTTAATAAACTGACCTCTGAGTGGAGGGTATTTGGACGAGTATTTGAAGGTCTGAGACACATGGATCCGTGTTGAAAACATACCAAGCAGAAGGAAAACAAATGCAACAGCCCTCAGTATATAGTATGCTGACCCCAGCTGGGTTGGGTGCAGAACACACAGGATCTTGTGGGCCCTGGGGCCTCTGGAGAAGCCATTAGGAGGGTGTGGAGAAGAGCGAGTCATGAGAAGTGGACACACTCAGATTATATTCTGGAACTAAAGATGACATACTGATGGACTAGATGGCAGGCGTAAGAGAAAGGGCCAAGGTGACTCCAAAGATGTTGCCTAAGAAAAGTTTAAAATGAGATACCTAATGAGAAAGTGAAGTGGATTTGGAAATTAACTTGGGGAATGAAAATCTTTTTTAGGATACCTGAAAATGGAGGTGAGAGCAGAGGTAGAGAACTGCTAGCATAAAGGGGGTCTGTAAAAGCTGCAGCTATCATCTCAAAATTGACAGAGGGCAGGAGATGAGGGAGCACACAATAATGTGCAACAAGTAGAGAACAGGGCCCTATCCAAAGTAAAAGCAGTAAGGATTAAGTGGTGTAAAAGCTCCTTTTTCTTTTATGAACTGTCAAGTGCCATCCAAATGTCAGTCAAAGGCATTAGAGAGACAAAAGAAAAAGTCACATGTGGATGTCGAACCAATCATACACACATAGAGTGTGTAACTAAATAGCTGACATTTAAATATAATCCAGGTTTACACAAGACTTAATACTGTGTCATTTTGATAATACTTTAATAAGTGTTTATGACAGTAGTACATAATGCCCAGATTCCTTATGTGTTAAAAAACAAGGAAAAAAAAATACAATTTTGTGGGATCAGACAAAATCCTAACAATGGCAAACAGCATTATTTTTAATAAAAGCATTATGTTTTGAATTGTAAACAACTGTGTTTCCATCCAACTGTGTGAGTGAGAGAAACAAATGGCAGGGGATTTAGAAATAAACAACGAGAAAATGAAAAATAAAATATAAATTCCTTCCTGCTTACATATGGCTGCCTCCAAAATAAATGAGTCTATTAATACAAGTAAAACAGATGCTCCTTTTCCAACGAAGCTGAATTTCCTGAATCCTCAGCATTAAATAAGATTAATGCTGCCTTCACATAAATGCATAATGGTATATGAGCTTTTTAAATTCAATTCATTTCTTCAAGAACTCCTGAAAGCCAATTAATTGATCTATTCCTGCAAATAATGTATCTGTTCTTCACTAATGCTGGTTTCAAGTCATGTTCCTGTAAAATAATACTCAGAAACAAAAATTTTACTACTATAAATCCATACCTCATTAATCGCTATAAGACGTATTATTTTGTCTTGTTTCACAAGGACTTTTTTCTTAATTTATGACACTATCTGTTCACTTTTTGTTATCTCTATATAATGCCAGATGAAAAGTTATCAACAGTAAAGCACATTTGTAAAAGACATGTATTGCTTATTAAATTTTGAAAACTTAACAGAAAAATAAAAAATTATACCTCTTGTAAATGTGAGTCTTTCTTTTTTGCTGATAAATTCAAATGTTTATCAATTAGACTATAATTCTTTTCTGTCTCTTTGTCAAACTTCTTTTTTTCTTCCTACAAATAAAAAAAAAAAAAACCATGGTTAAACAGAAACGAAAGGACACACAGAGTTAATCCACTGGGAAGCTCAAATTATGAAAAATATCTGAAAATAGAACAAAGCACCACTCTGAATGTGATAAAGCTATCTAAAATAACATATCTGTACCAAGCCTACTGCTTAATCATCAAGACAGCATTAGGACAGAAGAGACACTTTTATTTCTTCCTTTAACGGACTTTTTTCCAAGCCTATGTTATTTTTCAGTTCTTCATACTTAGCAGTAGTAAGAATTAATTCCATGTTACTCGCCCCTCACCAACCATATGAAACAGAATACATAAGAAAAATAACATAAAGCCTAAAAAAGCAAACTTGCTCTAGATTTTGGCACAGACGTGGAATTCGTTTAAAATGGAATAATAGGTCAGTGGCTCACACCTGTAATCTCAGCACTTTGGGAGGCCAACCAAGGTGGGAAGATCACCTGAGGTCAGGAGTTCGAGACCAGCCAGCATTGTGGTGAAATCCTGTCTCTACTAAAAATACAAAAATTAGCAGGGTGTGGTGGCACACACCTGTAATCCCAGCTACTCAGGAGGCTGAGGCACAAGAACTACTTGAACCCCAGAGGCGGAGGCTGCAGTGAGCAGAGATCACACCACTGCACTCCAGCCTGGGCAACAGGGTGAGACTCTGTCTCAATCAATCAATCAATACGTTTTACTCCAGATTTTCAAAAAATCATAATACATAATCAGGGTTGGGAAAAAAACATCTCGGGAAAGATCTTCTGTAATGGTCCAGTATGAATACAGGTTAAGTATCCCTTCTCTGAAATGCTTAGAACCAGAAGTGGCACAGATTTTTGGATATTTTTGAATTTTGGAGTATCTGTGTATATCAAGAGAGGTATCTTGGGGATGGGGCCTAAGTCTAAACATGAAATTCATTTCTGTTTTGTATCCACCTATCACACATAGCCTGAAGGTAATTTGATACAATATTTTTAATAATTTTGTACATGAAACAAAGCTTATGTACACTGAACCATCAGAGACCAAGAGGCCAGCTGTGGAATTTTCCATTGTAATGTCATTTCAAATTTTGGAGCATATCGGATTTCAGAGTCAGGATGATCAACCTGTATAGCAGTAAGATTCTCTGACCAGAAATGTCATCTACTTTCCCAAACCTTTCCAGTGATCTCTGTAACACTATTTAAAATATGTATAAATAGGTCAACAGGGCCTAAAATAATATTGACATACTAGTACTCACCCTTTGCTTAACATCACAAACATTTCTTAGGTACTGTCTAGAATTAGGACATACTTGTGTTCCATTTGCTATAGAAGCTTTTTGAGAAAACAAGTACACACATTTATAAATGCAGAGAAGACGGGCTGTCTCCCCTAAAGCTGCCAGCCAACTTGATAGATTTTTAATAAACATTCTTGAGTATCAAGGAGAGCACACCATGTCCTCATGCTGTCAAAATGTTTCAATTAATTTCAAATTCTCCCTAACTCTCCACACCTCCTAAAAAAGGAACATTCTCTTCCCTAATTTTCCAACTTGTATTTTCCAAAGCAAAAGTTCTAGCCTTTTCTTGTATGATTTCTTTCCTATTAGGCAAAGAGATTGAACAAAGCATGTTCATTCTCTACTTCTTTTATCTTTTTTTTTTTTTTTTTTTTTTTTTTTTTTTACCACATGGGACCACACACTGTTCTTCTGGAAACCCAGGACATTATGTCCCCTGTCAGGTCATCTAAAAATCCTCAATTAATTCCTCCACACTGATGGAGGAGGGGAGACTCAGAAACTGAGGTTTCTTCCCTTTTCTACTCCAAGGTTAATTACCAACTAGCTGCACAACCTAAAAAAAAAAAAAAAATCTGACAACACAGAACCTAAGTTTTCTTACCAAAAAAAAAAAAAAAAAAAAAAAAAAAGATCAGGGACTTTTCTTTAACTGCCTCATTCTTAGATCCCAACCTAAAATTCTGGGATCCTATGGTTCACCCATGTGTAGAAATGGAACCAAAAAAAAGCAGGAAGTTTTATTTTAACCTCTTTTACTTAATAGTCACTTTTGTTGATACAGAGGACCAGAGGACTTTATTTTTCTTTATGCTGTTTTTTTTTTTTATTTACAATTTTTTAAGTCCAAGGTATTGATTATTCTCTTTTCTGCTTTTCATTATGATCTTCCACTATTTTAACAACTAACGGAAAATAAACTGAAACAGATGCCCAGTACCTAAAAATGTCCACTATTTTAAAAAGCTGATGTTGTGAAGTACACACCGAATTTGGTGTCAGAAGACCCAAGCTGCAGTCCTAGCCACTCATTACTCTGTGACTTTGTAACAAACATTCTCTGAGCATCTGTTTCTCAGATTTACACAAAAGACCAATGGAAGTCAGGTCCCTGCATTTGCCCACAAGACTGCTGCAAAGCAAGGTCACATGCTGAGAAGCACTATCACTGCAGACTAGTACTTACCAGGAACATGGAAAACATTTTTACCACCTCATTTGATTTAACCTGAATCATAGAAAGGGGCCGAGGAAGGGGTGACATGGTAATCAGCAGTCAAAACACCCAGCACACTGAGCAATAGAAGGCTATGAAAATCAACATGTCGGTAAAGTTGGGAATGAAAGAAAAAGGAGACATCAAGCCTTTATGAAGAAGGAATTTAGCCAAGAAACAACAACAACATCACACCCACCAAGCTTAGAACAGAAATATCTTTGTCCATATATGGTATGGTATTATACAAATGCTGCTGTGTTTGTTTTTGAATCTTAAAATGCAGGTAATCATTTCTTCCTGCATTTGTTCTTAATGTCATTATAAAGTATTATTGTTTCTCTGTGCTCATATGATTTCTTGTGCTGAAATAATACAAATTTCAAAGGAAACTATTCAAGTAGCATCCAATAAAGAATGGAGGTTTTTTTTCCCTCCAACACTGCATTATAGAAAAATATATATATAAATTTAACAGCATAATCCAAAAAGTTCCAACAAGGATCAAGTTAAATACAATATGAAAACTTTTCTTATAAATCAGACATTACAAAAACTGAAATGAGTCTGGGCCAGGCAGTAATCTAATGAGTGAAACAGGCTGGGAGAGAAATGCAATCAGGAGTGGTAGGCAATGAAAACCAGATAGTCCTCGTCTACTCCAGAGAAGAAGGCAGCCATTACTCAGCACCAGAACATTTTTGCCTTGTGAGAACACAGACCCAGCACATTGGCTGTGGCTTCTGATTTCTCTGGAACTGCTGAAAAATCCAATGATCTTTATGGTGGCAACACATTTTTTTTTAATTGTAACAACACGAGGAAGCCAAACAAAATTTATAAGTTCAATCTGGTAGAAGTCAGCTTTCTAATCTGTTATAAAATTGCACATGCAAAACTTTTTTTAAAAGTAGAGCTACTACTTAAAACAGTATTATGGGTCAAAAAAGATATACATTGTATAAATGGTAGAAGAGAAGAACCTAAGAACCACAATTCAAATAACCAGATCTTGAGGTAAAAACTATAGAAATTTGTCATTACAAATCACTGGGTTAAAAAAAGGAAGAGACGATTCAACTATTGGTGCTGGCATGACTGTTCAACTACTGTGAAGCAGACAGAGAACCTCATCTCATATCAAAATTAATTCCAGATGGATTGAAAAAGTCACAAGTAAACAATGAAGCCATAGAGAATATTTTCAACAAATCTCAGAACAGAGAAGGATCTAAGCAAAAAAGTAATGGAAGAAGCTATAAGAACTTGTAAATATCCAAAAAAAACAAAATCACAATAATCAAGCAAAGGGCACACAGTAAAGGGGGAAGAATTACAACCAATATGTAAGAACATAGGGAGACATTCGTAACACAAAATATATCCTTCATTAAGCAGTTTTTTTTTTTTTTTTGCAAAAAACACATTAATGCTTCCACTGAAAGGTGGATAAAGAACACAAAGAATTCATAAAAGTTTAAACATAATTGTGAATTGCCCATTTTTCTGTAGGGTACTAGATTATTTTGCTTTAGAAGAGGAAATAATTTTTTTGTTACTAAATGACTTTTTTTGAATTTTCTACATTTTCCAATTGTTTAGGATGAGGAGATGGAAAAGGCTTATTTTCAAACTATAAAATTAAATAATGTTTACTGTTGGACTGGTCTACAGATAAACTTAAACATGGCAGGTCCTTGAATAGCATCATTATTACATTAATAAGGGAAAAATAAAAACCAATTTGTGGCCAGGGCCACTGTCCATGTGGAGTCTGCACATTCTCCCAAGCCTGTGTGGGTTCTCTCTGGGTATCTACTATTTCCTCCCACATCTCTTAGGTCAATTCACCGGCATGTCTAAATAGCACCGTGTAAGTGAGTGTGGGATCATGCCCTGTCCAAGGCTGGTGTCCACCCTGCACTCTGAGCTGCCGGGATGGGCTCCAGACGCCTGTGACCCTGAACAGAAATAAGTGAGTAAATGATTACCTTGTTTTTATTAATCTTTCTTAAATATATGTATAGCTCACATTTATTTCAATATTTAATATTAAAAGTGCTGTGGTTATCATGGGAACCCACCCCCAATAATTCAACATGAGTCCTTTTCTATTTTCCCTAAGTGTGGGCTGGTCTAAGAAATAAAGGGAAAGAGTACAAAAGAGATAAATTTTAAAGCTAGGTGTCCGGGGGAGACATCACATGTTGGCAGGTTCCATGATGGCCCCACCAAGCCACCAAACCAGCAAGTTTTTATTAGTGATTTTCAAAGCGGAGGGAATGTATGAATAGGGTGTGGGTCACAGAGATCATTTTATTGCTTCAACAAGGCAATAAAATATCACAAGGCAAATGGGGACAGGGCAAGATCACAGGACAGGAGCAAAATTAAAATTGCTAATGAAGTTTCAGGCATGCACTGTCATTGATAACATCAGGAGACAGGGTTTGAGAGCAGACAATCGGCCTGACCAAAATTTATTAGGAGGGAATTTCCTTGTCCTAATAGGCCTGGGAGCGCTATGGGAGACCAGGCCTTATTTCATCCCTTATCTACAACCGTAAAAGACAGATATCCCCAGAGCGGCCATTTTAGAGACCTCCCCCCTAGGAATGCATTATCTTTCTCAGGGATGTTCCTTGCTGAGAAAAACAATTCAGCGATATTTCTATTTGCTTTTGAAAGAAGAGAAATATGGCTCTGTTCCACCCGGCTCTCAAACAGCCAGACCTAATGGTTATCTCCCTTGTTCCTTGAACATCACTGTTATCCTGTTCTTTTTTCAAGGTGCCTAGATTTCATACTGTTTAAACAATTTGTGTAGTTAACACAATCATCACAGGGTCCAGAGGCAACATACATCCTCAGCTTACAAAGATGATGGGATTAAGAGATTAAAGACAGGCATAGGAAATCACAAGAGTATTGATTGGGGAAGTGATAAATGTATATGAAATCTTCAAAATTTATGTTCAGAGACTGCAGTAAAGACAGGTGTAAGAAATTATAAAAGTATTAATTTGGGGAACTAATAAATGTCCATGAAATCTTCACAATTTATGTTCTTCTGCCATGGCTTCAGCCGGTCCCTCCACTCGGGGTCCCTGACTTCCCGCAACAGTGGTCTTTGGAAGTTTGGTGATGTTGACGTCAAGAGTTTGAGACCAGTCTGACCAACATGGTGAAACCCCCCGTCTCCACTAAAAATACAAAATTAGCCTAGCGTGGTGGCCCATGTCTGTAATCCCAGCTACTTGGGAGGCTGAGGCATGAGAACCACTTGAACCTGGGAGGCAGAGATTGTAGTGAACCGAGATCATGCCACTGCACTCCAGCCTGGGAGACATGGGTGAAACTCCGCTCTATTCAAAAACAAAGTTTGGTGATGTTTCTGAAACCAGAAATATGACATAAAAACTTAACTTTTGTTTATGTCAATTGGCCCAAGTTAAAACTGGCTTCCTTATGTGCTGCTTTGCTTCAATTCAGTTTCCAAGAACCTACTGATAATGTTAAGTGAGGACTCCCCACTCCAGCGGGGAGAAAGCACACACTCCCTTAACTCCCACGCCAAGTGTCACTCGTTCCTACCTGACACTTCATTTGCCCTGTCCTACCCCAACCCACCCCTTTCCTTTAAGCTCCTCTAGCCTCTCTAAAGAGAGGAGAATTCAGCCCCATCCTCACAGAATGGAGCACTTGAGTCCAGACCCAGAAGAGTGCCTGGGAGACACCTGTCAGAACACAAGTGAATGGCCAGCACAGGACTGCAGCAGCACCAACGCTGGCAAAGTGGCACCTCGTTCCTAAGCGGTGGCTCCAGAGTCACTAATTCAGTGCCTTAGCACTATCTGTCCATAAGGGTCATAAACCACATGCTATGGCTTCTCACCCCTAAACCCACAATGCGGAGAATGGACAAAAAGCTGAGCAATTCCTGTTTGACAAGGTGATGGGGAGCAAGCCATGAATGGGATAATAAAATTACTCTATGGATACCAGGCCCCAAACTAGACACTTCAAGTACATTACCAAATTCACTTCACTCTCACAATAACCTCCTGAGACAAATGTCATAAGTCTCATTTTACAGACCAGGAAACTGAGACTTAAAGGCCTTAAGTCGCTTGCCCCAAATCACATGGCTAATTAAGGCACTGAAAGAGGATTCAAACCAGGAAGAATTAAGTCTTCCTGAAAGACTTTCTGGTGCTCCAAAGATGAGATGGTAGAGTACATCCCAGGGCACCTATGATTTCCCCTATTACAGCACTTTTCACAATATATTTTTATTGCTTATTTGACAGTCTCACAAAAAGTTGCTAACTTCTTGAAGGCCAGCCAATGTTGTAATTCCTAGTTGTATCTCAGGGCCTCTAACACTATGCTGTATGATAGGCTCTAGTGTGTTTTATACTGAATGAAAGAAATGTAATTAAACTAAATCAATATTGTTTCTGCTGTATTAAATATAATGTAATATGAGAAATTATCCAGACAGGTTTTTTACTCATGTTTTATAGTAATTTACAGAATCTTTGGAAGTCTGTATTTAAAATGTATTCATTAAGGCTGGGCACAGTGGCTCAAGCCTGTAATCCCAGAATTTTGGAAGGCCAAGGCAGGAGGATTACTTGAGCCCAGGAGTTCAAGACCAGCCTGGGCAACACAGAGACCCTGTCCCTACAAAAATAATTTTAAAATTAGCCACGCATGGTGGCATACACTTGTAGTCCTAGCTGCTCAGAAGATCATCTGACCCAGGAGCTCAAGGCTACAGCCCAGCCTGGGCAACAGAATGAAAGTCTTTAAAAAAAAAAAAAAAAAAAAAAAATTATTAGTCATAATCTGATAGTAGGCTTAGGTGATAAGTCGTAATTTGTGAAATGAACATCTATTAAGTTTTCTGCTCTAAATTGTTCCTTCTATTGGATAAAATTGTAATTGGCTCTTTCCAAGATAGCAGCTGAAAAGATTCTATTCTTAATACAGTTAGTTGCATCCACTTGACACCTGTGTGCTGCTGCTTGCTCAAACCCACATTTTCATTACTTGGTCAAATGTCCAAAAAAGCAATTTATCCCACGTATCTCTTACCATGTTCTGGTATTTCTCAGAGTTTTTGCTCAACGTACTTGGCCCCTATGTTGTTCAGGATCTGTACTGGTTCCTGTAGCTATCCACAAAGTACTGTGGGATATCTGGCAATAAGTGCCAAGCTCAAGAAGGGTGAAGGAGCTTCAAAAGAAAATAAGAACTGAGCTAGGCCTTGGAAAAACTCTGAATGGTCACTTGATGTGACGCATCAGGGAACAACCTGTGTCCTGTTGTGTCCAGAATTGGTTCCTTCCAGTGGGTTCTTGGTCTCACTGACTTCAAAAATGAAGCCATGGACCCTCACGGTGAGTGTCACATTTCTTTTTTTCTTTTTTTTTTTTTTTTTTTTGAGACGGAGTCTCACTCTGTCACCCAGGCTGGAGTGCTGTGGCCGGATCTCAGCTCACTGCAAGCTCTGCCTCCCCGGTTCACGCCATTCTCCTGCCTCAGCCTCCCGGGTAGCTGGGACTACAGGCGCCGCCACCTCGCCCAGCTAGATTTTTGTAGTTTTTTTTTTTAGTAGAGACGGGGTTTCACCGTGTTAGCCAGGATGGTCTCGATCTCCTGACCTCGTGATCCGCCCGTCTCGGCCTCCCGAAGTGCTGGGATTACAGGCTTGAGCCACCGTGCCCGGCCTACATTTCTTAAAGATGGTGTGTCTGGAGTTTGTTCCTTCAGATGTTCAGATGTGCTCGGAATTTATTCCTTCTGGTGGGTTTGTGGTCTTGCTGACTTCAGGAATGAAGCCACAGACCTTCGCAGTGAGTGTTACAGCTCTTAAAGGTGGCATGTCCAGAGTTGTTTGTTCCTCCCAGTGGGTTCGTGGTCTCGCTGGCTTTAGGAGTCAAGTTGCAGAACTTCACAGTGAGTGTTACAGCTCATAAAGGTAGTGCAGACCCAAAGAGTGAGCAGTAGCAAGATTTGTTGTGAAGAGCGAAAGAACAGAGGTTCCACAGCATGCGAAAGGACCCGAGCAGGATGCAGCGGCTGGCTCGCCGAACAGGATGCAGCGGCTGGCTCCGATGGCCAGCTTTTATTCCCTTATTTGGCCCTGCCCACGTCCTGCTGATTGGTCCACTTTACAGAGTGCTGATTGGTGCGTTTACAAACCTTTAGCTAGACACAGAGCGCTGATTGGTACATTTTTACAGAGTGCTGATTGGTGCATTTACAAACCACCTTTGGCTAGACACAGAGCACTGACTGGTGCATTTACAATACTTTAGCTAGACAGAAAAGTTCTCCAAGTCCCCACCCAACCCAGAAGCCCAGCTGGCTTCACCTCTCACTGCGATGGCAAATGGGCTTTTTGAACAAAGGCTAGAACCTAGCAAGCACGTAAGAAAATGCAGCAGAACCTATCAAATGGAGGGATACATCCAAACCAAACAGGGCCAAGGAGCGCATATCCAAATATAAGCAAAACAGTAGACAATACCTTGGGGCTTTTCCAAATCCAATTTACAAAAACCACCTAGCCACTTAGAATACGTTTAAACCACAGTTAAACACGTAACTGGGCTTCTGGAAACCGGAGAAGGCAAGAGCACGGGAAACTGAAAGAGTTTCAGGCAAGGGTTACAACATTACGAGATGGGAAACAGGAGACGGGGAAAGATCAAAATGTTGACCCCCATATCTAAAAATTCTGATGTGGTCAACTTTTAAAGACCTTTTTCTTAACTTCCCATGTGAAAACTGTTTTATGCTGTTTACAAAAAGCTCTTTAATCTAAGAGAGTAAAGTCTTTCTGAAGTATCCCATGTAAGCAGATTTAATCAGAGGAACAAGACTGTGTACTCGCCAAAATATGACTGAATGTTTAGGCAGCACAGATGTGGAAAGTAATTCAAATACCTAAACTTAAACCCTTTCCTGTTTCTTCTAGAATTATCAGTTGGATAGGCTACTTATTAGATACTTTATGTATTAAGGCAGGGTAGGCGCTGGTTGAGAATTTAAAAAAAAAAAAAAAGCAGTCTTTTAAAGATTTAACAATCTAATGGAAAGGACAGATGTTTACATAGTTTACATATTGCTGTATAATACAGACAACCACCCTTCTCTACTGTTCATTATGGTATACAAAACTGCCAGGAAAAAAGGCTTCTCCCTATGACCCACAATGACTGGCTCTTCACAGGTGACCTCCGCAGGTACAACAGTCAACGCACACACCATACTGAGCAAGACTGCACATAACATCAACTCTTTATAAACTTGAAGCCAGAAGAACAGGGAAGGATACAGAAATAGGACTTCAGGAAAGAACTTGGTCATTAAATAGCTCAAAGCATAGAATAAACTATTGTAACCATTTCTCCTTTTAAAAGGATTACCAAGTGTGCAAGTTGCTTCGCAGGATATACTCTGAACAAATGTTAACATCAGAAGCTGGAAAGTTTAAGGGGAAAAATGAGTCAATAGAAGATGCAAGGTCAGACATTTCTAAATTCCAGTGGAGTAGATGGCAAGTAAAAGTAAATATATTCACTCGCACTCAGTTTTCATTTCCATAATATAACCTTCACACATATAAGCACCATCCAATTCAAATTAGAAAAATAAGAAATGGATGTTGTTTACAAAGAATACCTGCCAATGAAATGTTAAAAGAGAATGAACCAAAATGCAACAAACTTTCAAACAGCTTAGAGACACAATCAAAACAAAATCATGAAACTATAAAACAATAGTCAGATCCCCCAAGTCCTTCATTTGACAGATAAGAAACTAAAGCCAATGACTTAGTCAAGGTCGCAGAAGTGAAAGCTGACCTCCAATCTCCTGCTGTAAAGCCAGGGGCTCAGGACAACCCAGCTGCCTGCAGCATGGCAAACAATCCAAGGAAGGAGCCGGGGGTGGTGCCCCCAGTGATCTCCCACTGCCCACAGGGGCTGAGCCTCAGTCCATAGCCCTTCATTAAAAACTGTAATACGGTATGCCAAAAAGAAATGTCCAATATTGTCACAAGTCACTTAAATGATAATCCATTCCATAAACAGCAGTCACAGAGCTGGAACTCCTTGGGTTCGTCTGTGTGGTTAAGCTACTGAGGCCACAGTGTTTATTTCCACCAAGGGATTTTAGTCACTTCTTTTAGGAAGAGAAAAAAAAAAAAAAAAAAAAAACTTACATTCCCAGCCATGTGGGGGAAAAAAATACAAATATAAAAACTCCCTTCCCAACCTAAAATTGGTATTAATTCCCCTCTCCTTGGGCCAAGCCAAAATCGGTAAACAACAGGCAAATGTTACTTTTTCTTTCTCAAGTATATACACAAAATTCAGGAAAGATTGGTGGAAATTATTTCTCTGGGGTAATTTCAAAACTCAGATTGCACATTTTAAATAAGTTGCTAAATATATCCCAGGCCCCCTGTGGCAAAACCGCTGCATTATTTCTGGAAATCACAGTTAAATCCCAGATCCTTGAGTACAGAGTCTGTGGTTCACTCACCTTTGAATCCCCAGCACAATACTATACAGCACACAATATCATGCACAATACCATAACAATACTAGCACACAATAGAGGCTCAATAAATATTTTTGTTAAATTGAAGGAAATCACATCCCAATACTTAATAGTCTCTTCCTAGTTTCAGTGGCATCATGGTGTGGCAGCATCTATAATCTTAAACCCTACTGTAATGCTACAGTCCTCCATAAAACTGAGGTGCACACAGAAATAACTACACTCCCCCCAGTGATAAGCTCCTTCTCTTCAGAGCAAATGTGTTGTTTGGTTACAGATATTTTTAAAACTCTATATGGAAAGGTGGAGCCCAAGAAGATTACTAGAGGTTTTACTACCTTGTCCAGGTGTTTTTGTTTTGTTTTCAATTCCATATCCCCCAAAGGGGGAAGAGCACATTTCGAACATAAAACAACAGATGGTTTGCTCCGGCATCTCCTTCAAAGCTGCCAAATGTGAATAAAGTGTACAATGAAGCAGCAGAGGCATCTATGTTTTCTGTTTATGAGTGTATTCAAATTAGACACAAACCTTTACAGCTCCAAGTTGCTCTTTTCTGAATTTTTCCAAGGGTTTAATCAGGGTTTCAGTCACACTTAATGCCTAGAGAACAAGAGTGATGATAAAAGAGCACAGCATTAGGCTTCCAAAAAGGAAAAAATTAGTATTTCATTTCCCTCTTCCACCCCACCCAGAAAGAAAATGAACAACATATTTAGCGGCTTTATCTCACTCTGCCAATGCAACAATTAAATCACTTCTCAACTTATTAAAGCACTAGAACTCCATAAATATTTTCAGGGAAGAGGAGGTGGGCAGATTGCCAGTGAAATGTGCAACACAGCCCCAACTCTCTTCCACAAAACAGCAAGAGGGCTGTCTGTAAACAACAAAGGGGTCTATCACATTCATTAACAGAACACTTCTGTTTGAGATTGTTTTTTCCTTCCCCCTCCTTAGAAATTTAAAATTCAATTACATTCCTTTATTGATAATCAGACTACATTATGTAAAGAACTAGGACTGTAGCTACTTGTTCAAATACAACCAGTCTGCCCTTCATTACAGAAACCCCCTAAGGATTTAAGGTATATTAGCAAAGTAGAGTCACTGGAGGCTCACAAAAAAGCCAAATGCTTGGGCATGTTAGCAAGCATGACATCAGGGAAGCTCACATGAGAGAAGCCATACACAAACTCCAACCACAATCACATTTATTTCTTAAGTTGGCTGGTTTGGGGCTTTTCATGTTAAGTCACAAAATGCTGAAAATGCAAATAAAAGAAAATATTCATCGAAAGAAAACATACTTAGTAACAACACACTGGTAGGTAGTGGCTTCTCACCCTTTGTTTCCAGGAGACCAGAACTCTCCAAAATATAAAAGAAAATCTCAAAACATTATTTAAGAATGTGCCATCCCTCTTTTTAGAAAGGTGCTCAAAAATCCAAGCTTAACATTACAGAAAAAATAAGTGATTTGGAATAGATCAAGATTCTTAATTTAACCAAAGGCTCCTCATCAGTGTTTCACTATGTGAGGGTTTCTCCCAAACAGACCATTCATACTCTAAGGTAGGGAACACTCAAAATAAGTGACTATGCCCACTTTCAAGATGCTCAGTTTCAACTTTCTACCCCAGGCTAACCCCTGGATTCCCCTCACTCCCACCTGGATAATTTGCTGCTTGGGTGTAAAATAGCTGGGGCAACAGAGATCTAAAAGAAAGAATTAAGAGCAACAACTAGCCAGGGAAAAGTGATCATCTTTCAAAATATCATTTTTATCCTCTCTACATTTTAGACCATGCGACCTACAGCAATGGCAAACCAAAGAGTCCTACAAAGCACCACAAGCCAGGAATCCTGACTCCCCAATATGGAATGCCCCACGTTCCATTTGAGAGGGCAGATACAAGAAGTGCTAGAATACATTAATCGATTTACACAGTGTCTCACAGATTAACTTAAGGCACACTAATATGAGCACCTGTGTCATTTTTTAAGTTCCCACATCTGGATCTACCCAACTAGTGTTCCCAAATAAACCTCCATATAATATGTCTTCTGTGAAACTGTCACACTCAAGAAAGAAGTCAGCCCAAAAGGAACTGCAGGGATCACAGAAGCTAACAACTGCTCAAGTTCACAGAAGATAGTAATAGGGATTCCAAGTCACATAAGTCTGAACCCACCAAGCATAACTACCATGCAACATGGCAATAAAAGTACCAAAGAGGTGCTTCCCCAAAGTTGCCATCTTAATAAACTTTAAATATGTGCCTATTTTACGAGATAAATAGCTGTTGAGCATGCAATGCCAGGTGATAGGGATATAGCTATGAACAAAACAAGCACAGCCCCCTGCTTTCGTGGAAATTACTGTTTGGTAGAGAAGATATAAACCAGATACATGAACACCTAAGGAGATACATAAGAGCACATTTTAGTAATTCCTTCCAATGAAGAAAAGTAGGGGTATGGTGAGGAATGCATTAGAAATGTGTGCAAAGAGCTTCTTCAAAGTAGTGACATTTAAGCTAAAACCTAAAAGGTGAGAAGGAATCTGTGGTGCAAAGGGCAAGGGAAATTGTTTCCTGCCGAGATCAGCAGAGGCAAAGGATGAAGGTGAGGAGTTTGAGGATTACAGGGAATGTCAAAAGGCCAGAATGGCTGAAGCATAAGGAGCAATTAAGTGAGCCCGTAGAGCTGAGTGATGGCAGGGAATCAGAGCGTGCTGGGCCTTGTGGGCTCTGGGAAAGGGTTAGCATTTTATTTGGGGTACAATGCAAAGCCACAGGAGGGTTTTTAAGCAGTGAATTGACAATGATAATTAAAGCTTTTCAAGATTACTCTGGCTGCTGAGGGAGAGATGAGAGGTACAGAAAACTGGAAGACAGACTCATTAGGAGGCTTCTAGAGTAGTACAGGAAGAGATGGTGGTGGTTCAAATGAAGGCAACCAACAACAGAAGTAAAGAGAAGTAGACAGATTTGAGAGAGATTTGCAGGTGGAGTCAAAGTAATGAGAGATTGACCGAATGGAAAAGGTGAAGATTTCCAGGATCCCTCCCAGATTTCTGGCATGAACAAATGAAGAGATAACAATACTAGTTATTGCCAGGCACAGAAAGACAAGCATCACATGCTCTCACTTATTTGTGGGATGCAAAAATCAAAGCAATTGAACTCATGGAGATAGAGAGTAGAAGGATGGTTACCAGAAGCTGGGACGTATAGTAGGGGGGAGGTAGGGATGGTTAATGGGTACAAAAAATAGTTTGAAAGAATGAATGATACCTAGTATTTGATAGCACAACAGGGTGACTACAGTCAAAATAATTAAATTGTATATCTTTAAATAACTACAAGAGTATAATTAGATTGTTTGTAACACAAAGGATAAATGCTTGAGGGGATGGATACCCTATTTTCCATGATGTGACTATTACGCATTGCATGCCTGTATCAAAATATCTCATATAGCCCATAAATACATATACCTATTATGTACTCACAAATCCTAAAAATAAAAATAAATTTAAAAATAAAAAATAAAGGACATTATTTACTGAAGCAGGGAAAATCTTGAGGGAAAGCAGCTGGGAGCACACACTAAGGGCTCATGTTAAATCTGAGATGCTGAGAAACGCCCAAGATCTTAGTAAAACAGACTGTCAGAGATACAGGTCCACAGCCTAGAAGAGACGCCTAGGTCAGAGATACCAATTTTGTCCTCATCAGCAAGTAGATGGCATTTGAAGTCATGCAAGTAGATAGGCAGGACGGTAGAAAAATGGAAATGTCTCAGACCAAGTACTTAGAATAGGAAAAGGAAGAACAGACGGAAACTATGGCAATGAGACTGGAGAAAGTTATCAAGGTGTTGGATAAAAGAAGAAAGAGGTTCAGGCCTGGCACGGTGGCTCATGCCTCTAATCCCAGCACTTTGGGAGGCTGAGGCTGGCGGATCACCTGAGGTCAGGAGTTCAAGACCAGCCTGACCAACATGGAGAAACCCTGTCTCTACTAAAACTACAAAATTAGCCAGACAGTGCCTGTAATCCCAGCTACTTGGGAGGCTAAGGCAGGAGAATCACTTGAACCCAGAAGGCAGAGGCTGTGGTGGGCTAAGACGGCGCCACTGCACTCCAGGCTGGGCAACAGAAAGAAACTCTGTACCCCTACCCCCCCAAAAAAAAGAAAGAAAAAAAAAGAAAGGAGTTCAGCTGTGTAGGCTGCAGAGACGTTAAAGAAAGAATGAGAGCTCAGCAATATCCATGCCAAGGTGGCAGAAAGGGCCAGACTGGAGTTGATTTATGACTGACAGCTGAGACCATGTGGGGAACAACCCTTCCTCAAAGAATGACCATGCAGGGCAGTACAGAGAGAGGATGACTGCTGAAAGAGAACATGCCATAAAGTTAAGGCATGTATTCTTTTAAGACAGAAAGCTGGTATTTAAGAGATGAGAGGATGTCTAAACGCCCATGTGAAGAATCCAGAAAGAATGGTTCAAAGTCTCTGACATGGGAGGAGATGGGATGCTGAGCATGCATGGAGGGTTGGCCTGTCATAGAAGTCAAGATCCTTCCTTCCCTGTGATAGAAGGAGAAAAGGGGTGCCAGTACAAATGGATTTGTGGGCTTCGTGACAAAAAGCTGAGAGTTGCTACCAGATGGCTATTTTTTCCCATAAAGTACAAAACAAGGTCACTTGCAGAGAGTTTGGGCATGAGAAGTTTCATGCCCAACTAACAGGAAGAATGAATGAAAGAATCATTACAAATGGGACAAACACTTCTTAGAGAAACAAGAAGGCCTTTTGAGATAGGTGAGGAGGAGTTGATGAAGATATCATCTGCCTTATTGTGGGATTTTCTCCAGCAAGGGAGGGAGAAGGTGGGTGGCCGAGTTCATCCCAGGCGAGTGTTTCTAAGAGATGTGAATGCGTCAGCACAATATGACGTGGTAGGCAAAGTGCTGGCAAGCTGCGTAGAGCTACTGGGGAGCAGAGGAGGAAGGTCCCCTGAGTAGGAGAAGACTTCGTGAAGGAGATCATGCACAGCTCAGCCTGAAACAGAGGGAAGGCGTTCTTCAGGCAAAGGCCTTCCATGCGGAGAGGGGAAAACAGCAATTTCAGGGCACAGAACCTAAGCAGCTCAGTGTCACTAAAGCAGATGAGGAAATCAGAGAGGATCACAAGACAAGGCGAGAGATATCGGATGGTCTCCATGAGCCATCAGAATGGGACGCCGGAAATGCTCAGAAAGTAGATGTAGGTTATCAATAATATGGATATATGAAGGCCTTTTAAAATAAGAACCCCAAAACTTCATACTCTGGAGTAAACACTGTCTTCCACCAAAAGAACCAGGCTACAAAGGTTACACCAGAGCAATTTTAGGTCATTATATTTTTTCTTCATTTGGAGAGTTAATTTAATGCAATATCCGTCGGAACTCCAAAGGCTAACACTGGAGTAGAAAAAGAACATAAGGGTTTCATGGCCAGTTGTGGTGGTTCACACCCCGTAATCCTAGTACTTTTGGAGGCAGAGGCGGGTGGATCACTTGAGGTCAGGAGTTTGAGACCAGCTGGTCAATATGGTGAAACCCCGTCTCTACTAAAAATACAACAAAATTAGCCAGGCATGGTGGCAGGCACCTGTAATCCCAGCTACTCGTAAGGCTGAGGCAGGAAGAATCGCTTGAACCCAGAAGGCAGTGGTTGCAGTGAGCCAAGATTGCACCACTGCACTCTAGCATGGGTGACAGAGCAAGACTCCAACTTGGGGGTGGGGTGGGGGGAAGAATATAAGCGTTTCTGCCTTACTGTCTTCAGATCAATAAGCAAATTTCCAAAACAAGGATGGTAGTAGTTGTGGCAAATAACACTACATCCAACTCATTAATAAAATTTTTTTTATTAAAAATACTTGTAAGAGCTTAAAATTCATAACGATTTTCCTTCTTTAGCAAAGTCCGATTTTAAAACTTCTAAACTGAACCTAAAAATTATATTTAAGAACAAAATAATAAAGGAGCCAACAAATGTTTCAATAAGGCAATGTCAACTGAGCAACAAGAATTTTCTTTTTCTCAAAATAGACTGGAAGCTCCATGGAATCTCTCAGTTCCTGCTATAATTTCACAGATATATTATATAATATTTGTTAGTAGTAAGTGTTAATGATGTTTCCTAATGCTGAAACATGATTCTTCTTTCCCAGCAACTAGTGAACATCAAATCTAGGACTGTCCCTAAAACTTAAAAGGCAATTTACAGTGATGACAGTTTCCCAATGACAAGGAGATGGCTGAAGCAATAATACTGAGAAAAGTTTTCAAATACTAACATATTAGAAATTAGATAAGAGAATGAGTATAGAATGTGATTTTATAACCACACATACAGATTACATAATCATATTCCTATGAATTACTTGAACCAGCCAAGAAAAGAAGTCACAAAATGCCTTTGCTAATGAGCCTTGGAAAGGGTTTTGGATAGTTCTGCTTGGAAACAAAAGACAGCTTCTTGAACATAAAATAATCAGATGCTCTCTCCTCAGAGAAGGAGTCAGCCAACTTTTTCCATGAAAGACCAGGTAGTAAATAATTTAGGCTTTGCAGCCATGCAGCCACAGTTCCAAGTACTCATCTCTGCTGTGGTAGCACAAAAGCAGCCACAGACAGCATATGAATGATGGGTCCAGGTGTGTTCCAACGAAACTTGACTTACAAAAAGAGGAAGCAAGGTAGATCAGGCCCATGGGTCACTGTTTGCCAAATCCTGCCTGACAGGATCATCTTGAGTATCACGGCAATAAAATGCTCTACTTATGCTTACCTTGTATTTTTAAAAAATATACATTTAAAATATTTGCAGCCAATCAGAAGTTGGGAAGGAAGGTGGAATGGTGGATAAAAGAATCACAGTTCAAGGAGCTCTCGAGCTGAAGAGAGGGACTCAAAAGTAGTGCCGTTAGGATTTGCCTGGGATAAGCAATCTACAGGATGCTGAAAGGCAACTGCCCAGGTGTCCAAGATGTCTCGAGAACAGGTCATGTGAATTTCATACTGGGCTCAAATCTCCTAAAATGTTCTATTAACTGAAAGTTTAACATAAGTCAACGGAGCCACAAATTGGTCCTGTAACATACACAGGTTACACTTACCGCCTGAATTCAAACAAGGTAAGCACTCGACTGCATCCCCCATCAGATCAGAGCTTACCTCAACAGCACGGTTACCACATTTTAAAAAAGTCATTTAAACTGGGGTAAAGCAGGAATGTAACCAGAATGCTAAAAAGGTTTAGGAGGAAGAAATTTTAAAAAACTAGATGTTTCATGTGAGTGGGGAGGAAGAGAACATTTAGTGGAAACATGAAAGCTGTCTTTAAATATTTAAATGGATATTGCATGAGAGAAGAAAAAAAAATCATTCTGATTTGCTTAAAGGGAGCAAAGCCAGGTTTGATGGGTAGAAGCTGTAGAGCAGCAGATTTGGGTTTCCTATCAAAGGGACTCAAGAGAACTATAACGAAACAGGCTGCCTGGCAAGGTGGTGACCTCCAGCTCCCTCCACATAACCAAGCAGAGACTAGAGGACCAATGACCAGGAATACCCTCTCACATATGCCTGCACTGGGAGAAAGCTAGCCAAAAGGACAGCGGAGGTCCTCATCCACCTCCATCAATCTGGGATTCTAAATGAGCTGGGAGATGCAGAAGTACAAACTACATTTCCATGCTGTAGTTTTGAGAATCAAGCTACAACGGCAAACTAGAGAATCCATTAGAACTTCACGATTCAAAGTAAAAGGGCAGGATTATTATATAACAGTGTGGAGGATTAAAATGTTTCCCACCATTACTCACGTCTGAAATCCTTTTTCGTCAGACATTCGGATGTAAGGATGTTAAATGTATAAAAAGGAAAGGAAAATTATGTTATCTTAATCTATCCTCCAAGCTAGAGCTAAAAAATCTGTTGAGAGTAACAACCAACCTGCAGAGAATCTGACTCCACTGTGGGGAGGGACCACTCCAACAACTTCATATTCCCCCACACTGCAGATCAAAGTCTAAGTTCTGATGTCGTCAATTCTAAAGACAATAGGACTTAGGGCTATAACCCCACACTCAGTAAAAACGCAACAAAGGCATACCTACATCCTATGATATCTTTAGTAACCATTTTCTAAAGTTTCAGTCCAGGTAAAACTGAATAAATCAGTATAGCTACTAAATCACACCTTTCTAATTACTCAGTACTAACAAGGATAGGCTGAATACAGTGAAACAGAAGGAATTTTACATCCGTTCCCCGAACGCTCATTATTTTAAGACTGGATTCCAAGTGTTTTTGACCCCAGAGGAATGCATAATCTGAGAACAAAGGAATATTTCCCCTCTTTTCTCCCATGATCTTCCAGATACTTCCCATTTCATTAAACTAAAGGGAAAATTCTATTTTCCAATTCTAATGTCAAGAATAGCAGCAAAGAAACTATTCAGCAAAAACACAGTTCTTATTTTTCCTTGAAACAGAATCTTAAACAGTGCCTAGAAACTTCATAGATAGATAGATAGATAGATAGATAGATAGATAGATAGATAGATAGACAGACAGACAGACAGACAGATAGACTGAGACAGATCTAAACATAAAGGAATCTTTTTCCCAAAATGATCTGTCGGGGAAAAAAAAAACTTGCCTCGTGTAAGAGTTCTTAAGAGTCTTCTAAAGGAGTGGACTTCCCATTATTTTGGTCAACAACTGTTTGAGGAATCTTAGCCTAAAACAGCCCTAATCATTTAGTTTCAGATACTTAGAGATTACAAACAGGACTAAGTTACAAAAACAAGGGGAAGCTAAGAAATTTAAGATATTTAGTTACAATTCCAGAGATGACTTCAAACTTTTGTATTCAGTAATTTTATAAAGCTCACTTTAAAAGCAATAAGATCAGTGGTTACATTAAGCAAATCATAGCCTAGGCAACAAGGCATAAACCCCATCTCTATAAAGAATACAAAAAATGAGCCAGGCGGGGTGGCATGCATCTGTAGTCTCAGCTAGCCAGGAGGCTGAGGTGGGAGGCTAGCTTGAGGCCAGGAGGTTGAGGCTGCAGGGAGCAGTGACTACACCACTGCATTCCAGCCTGGGCAACAGAGTTAGACCCTGTCCACCACCTCCCCCCGCCAAAAAAAAAAAAAAAAAGAAGAAAAGAGATCATGAAAACACATCCCAGAGTTAAGTTTGTGTGTTTTTTTGTTGTTGTTTGTTTGTTTTAAGAGACAAGGGTCTTACTCTGTCACCCACGCTTGGAGTGCAATGGTGTGATCACAGATCACTATAGCCTCGAAATCGTGGTCTCAAACAATCCTCCTGCCTCAGCCTCCTGAGTAGCTGGAATTACAGATTCAAGCCATTGTGCCAGGTTCAGGAATAAGTTTTTTAAAGAGACTGTCCAAATGGGCTGCTAACATGTACTTTTGACTTGAGATAAAATTTACAGTGAAAGCATCAGAAAGATTTTAAAAGATGCTATATAGCTCAAAGAACTCAGGCAGATGTGGCCATCAATGCTCTGGAAAGCTGTACTGAAAAATCAGAATGTATCCATGACGAATATACTAATCCCAAAGGTGCCAAGAGTTGAGACAAATTTTTTTATTAAATAAGTGGGGAAAATATTTCTAAAATATATGCGGATTTTGCCTATTTAATTTTAAATGTGGACACATATTTAATCAAGTAAATGATGAAGGTAGATATCTGATTATCTAGCAGATGTACACAGGCATACCTAAAAGTATACATGTTGAAGTTGTCTAAAAGAAGTGTATTACGTTTAATCTTCTGGGGAAATAATGTTGTCTTACAATCAGGCACATAAAGGAATATCAGTCCTTTTGGGCTGCCCAGCACTTGAAACCCCTTCCTATGTTTGAGGAATTCTCCTTTCCATTGAAGCAAAGCCCACCTCCCACCATAAAAGCCAAAAATGACAGACGCTGGTTTGCAGTACGGTAATGACACCTGGCTAGGGTTCCACTAATGAGATGCTCCCATCCAAGACTTTGATTCAGAAGCTAGTGCTTTAAAAAAAACCAGCGACCAAAGAGACTCTAGCGAGGTGGCAGCAACTAGTCTAATTTCCAGAGGCAGCAGTTCTTCCAACAGCCACTGGGCAGTGGGGCTCTTGGTGCAAACTGTGGTGTCCACATCCAGTGGCAATAGAGGTGTCTGCTCTAAGCCCAGCTCTGTGGTACAACCTGGACATCATTTCCAGTCCCTCACATCTTTTAAAGATACTACAAGATACCCAATACCCTTTAATGAATTTCCTTTATGTTCATATTGGCTAGTGCTTGCAACTGAGAATCCAGACTAATAAAGGATTAATATTTTTTAGAATTTCAGAACCTTATAAACAATCTTGCCAAAATGCTTTCGTACTATCTTTTCTCTGTACTCCTAACACAAGAGTTCCCCTAATTAAACCAACTCATTATCAACTGATTACATCACTCTCCTTCCACACTCACCCTTTGGTACCTCTTTCTCCATCTATCCAGCCTCCCTCTCCTATACCTTCCCCATCAATCTAGGCTCAAGTTTTAATAGAAAGATTAAGATGGCCAATAAACTTCCCTCACTTTAATACCTGACATAAGAGAAAGTACAAGAGTCAAAAGACCAATGTTGACAAAAAGTGAAAAAGTTTCACAATCAATTTTGCTTTAACAGCCCTTCAGCAGGGAAAAATAGGAGGCCAACGTGTTTTCATTTTGGCTCTGCCCTAACTAGTCCTATTTTTAGATCACAGAAAATAACAATTTCCTTTTGTTACCTGAATATTCTCAACTATAAGGCAGGAATAATACTTTCTCCCTACCTAAAACAATAAAAAAAAAAAAAAAAAAGGCACATCATACTTGAAGCAATTTTAACTTCCCAACAAATCCCAGTATGATATTTTCTTTTCAAGCACAGCTCAAGCTAATCTAATTTTCCCAGTAGAGAAAATAATGTAAAAACAAAATTCAGTTTTATGATGGTAATAGCTCAAACTCACTAGCTAAGTACTAGCCAACTTAGTACTTAGATTTAATGAACCCATGCACAAAGCTCTAACTGGGACATAGGTGCTCAGGTGCTATAAATTAATTCCACAGGGTTTAAACTTGAAAATCAGGAGCCAATTAATAGGAAATGGCTGTTGAATGCCTGATTCAGACCAAAGAAGACTCGCGTAATGAGTTACAAACTATATATCCCAAATTGACTAGTTCCATTATCACACTTCTGCTTTCATACAGATAATCCAAGAATAAAATGTCCCCAGTAAGAATTTCATCAACTTTCAATCCTGAACTGTGAAAAACTTGAAACCTAGTCCTATTAAATAAGAGGATTACGGCTGAAATTATAACAACTTCTGGTCTCTGATTTAATTCCCTGAATATCTGCCTATGAGCTAGCTCTCTCAAAAAAAAAAAAAAAAAAAATTAGGTCAACGTATCACCAAAGTCTACGATTCTCTTAGTATCTATGTTCTATGAACAAATATGTTAGAGTCTGTTTGCCTCCCACAAAAGAAAAGCTAGCATCCATTCTGAAGGACATTAACTGAAAAAAGAAAGCAGAAATTTTATTCGGATTATTTAAATCAAACACAATCTACCTGTAAAGATTTGTTTTTAAGTACGCTTAGGAAAAAACAAGAATCATAAAACAAAAGCTACTGAGTATTTAAGGAATGAGTCTGCCTAATACGGACGTGCAGATACTGAAACTCGATCTTCCTTCCCTCTGTGCATAATGGACAGTAAGAACCTCGCTTCAATATTTTAAATAAAATAAATACTTGGGAAGAATATTATGAGAGGAAATAAAAATCCCATAGAAATGAAAGTTTCATGAGGCAGAATTTTGATTTTTTTTAGTTTTACATAAGAGAAAATTTTAGTTTCTGAAGTGAAGGGTATGACTCAGTGGCACAGCTAGAAATGGAATCTCGTGCATACTAAGGCAATAAACTGTTGAACCAAAAAAATTAAATAGGCCAGGTGCAGTGGCTCATGCCTGTAGTCCCAGCACTTTGGGAGGCCGTGGCGGGCAGATCACCTGAGGTCAGGAGTTCAAGAGCAGCCTGGCCAAAATGATGAAACCCTGTCTCTACTAAAAATACAAAATTTAGCCGGGCATGATGGCACATGCCTGTAACCCCAGCTACTCAGGGAGACTGAGGCAGGAAAATCTCTGGAACCCAGGAGGCGGAGGTTGCAGTGAGCCAAGATCCATCCTGCCACTGCACTCCAGCCTGGGCAACAAAGTAAGACTTAAGAAAAGGAAAAGGAAAAAGAAAAAGGAAAAGGAAAAAAAAAAATTTGAGAGAAGAAAAGAAACATTCAGAAAAGAATGGCTTTAATCAATGACAAAAGCTTTTCTTTCCAGCCCATCTGTGATGCCCAGGGTAAGAGAAAAAAGTGGCAATCAACAGTAAAAAAAAGGAGGGGCGTGGGGTTGAGAGACTCTTGGGAATTCATTCTCTACCAGGTGGCCACTAGCTGAGCACTCTGGACAAGGGTTTCCTCATTGTATCCTCAGGTGTGAGAACACGGTAGCTCACAGTAGGCAATCAAAATATTTGTTTGTAAATGAAGTGGGATTCTCCTATAAATTTAGATAATTTAAAGAACAGCATTTCTACACAAAAGCAACATTTTCTGCTTATAGTGATAAAAGGAACCGATGAATGACAATGCTAAGTACCCTGAATCTTTTGGTCAAAACAGTTCATTTTTATTAGTCCAGGTCCTCTACGAAGCAGACACCAAGACAGGATGAGACACACAAGAAATTTATTAGGGGAAACATCTGTGAGAGAAAATGGGGAAGGGGCCAGGGAAGACTGGAGGGGCCATCAGACAGTGATGCAGGTCTGACCCAGGGGAAGGAGACAGGGAAGGAAAGCATGGGTACATGGGTGTGGGTGTGGGTGTGGGTGGCAGTGTGTGTGGGTGGGGGGGTGTGTGTGTTAGGCTGCAATGCTGTTCTGGGGAAAGTCTGACAAGGCTGCCATTAGAAGGCTTGGGACATTCAAACAAGTTGAAACTTAATCCCCAATCTGGCATTATTGAGAGGTGGGGCCTTAAAAGATGAATGGATTCATCCACTGATGAATTAATAGGTTAATGAATTTTATTATTTTTTTTGAGATGGGGTCTCTCACTCTGTCACCCAGACTCAAGTGCAGTGGCACAATAATGGCTCTCTGCAGCCTCAACCTCCCAGGCTCAAGCGATCCTCCTACCTCCATCTCCCAAGTAGCTGGGCCTACAGGTACGCGCCACCACCACACCTGGCTTCCCCCCGCCCCCGCAGAAACAGGGTCTCATTATGTTTCCCAGACTGGTCTTGAATTCCTGGGCCCAAGCAATCCTCATGCCTCACCTCCCAAAGTGCTGGGATTACAGGTGTAAGCCACCATTCCCAGCCTAATGATTATCACGGGAGTGGACTGGATTAATGGGTTATCACAGGAGTGGACTGGTGGCTTTATAGAAAGAAAAACAAAGAGAGACCTGAGTCCCCCAACCTTGGACTTCTTAGCTTCCATAACTGTAAGAAACAAATTCCTTTTATTTACCTAGTTTCAGGTATTCTGTTATAAGCAACAGAAAACAGACAGACAGGCAGAACGTGGGAGGCGTGGCTTTCACACTAACACCCACAGAGCAGCTGGGCCTGATGATAATCAATGTCACTCCTCCTTCCTCCATCTGACAGGTGCCCATGGCTGCCACAGCTTCCAGACCATATTTTCCCACTATACTGGCATTTTCTTGAATCTCTAACACAATTTCCACCACCAACTTAACATATATATCATTGAATCTAATCACCAACTGTAAAACACTCCATTATTTTATATCCTACCATAAAAAAATCCTGCTAATCTTGAAATAATAGCATAACACTTAGCACTTTTATATACACTGAAAAAGCTCTTTGAACGGTATGTTTTCATCATGTGTCCCTCTTGTGCATAAAGAAGTAAGCAAACTACATTTGTTATTTCTAAAACTTCTTCAGAGTCCAACTCCTCTGAATGACTTTTCATCTCAGTCATCAAAATCTCATTTTCCCCACATGTATTAGTCTGTTTTCACACTACTGTGAAGTTACTACTTGACACTGGGTAATTTATAAACAAAAGAGGTTTGATTGACTCACAGTTCCACATGGCTGCAGAGGCCTCAGAAAACTTACAATCATGGCACAAGGTGAAAGGGAAGCAGGGCACATCTTACATGGTGGCAGGAGAGAAACCAAGTTCAGTGGAAAATGCCACTTTTAAACCATTAGCTCTCATGAGAACTCCCTCACAATAACAAGAACAGCATGGGGAAAACTGTCTCCATGACCCAGTCACCTCCTACCTGGTCCCTCCCTCAACACACAGGGATTACAATTCAAGGTGAGATTTGGGTGGGGACACAGAGCCAAACTGTATCACCACACATAATTTCCTCTGTGCAAATGAGAATACTGGAGATGAATTATTTCTTCAAGGGGTGCTCTTAAGGAGCTCCATTCTTGTATTCAGGATTTTCTTCCAAGATGATGGCAGGCACCCACACTTTGGATACTGATACCAGCACTTCCTTGACCTAAGCAGGTCTCAAAGGAAGGTTTTCAAAACAACCACCAGGATTCATATTTCTGCCTTAAGTGGTCTGTGGACTGAAATACTGAGGAGCTACATTTGTCCAAAGAGTAAAAGAGAAGTAACCTCATGTCCCTTTCATGACTGCTGCCTGGTGGACAGCAACTATAAGATACATATCCATTTCACTAATGTTCAAAGGTGGAAGGAAAAATATTATGTCTTACAAAGAGAAAAGGCCAAAGCATAATGTCTTTAGGATACCAGAAGATGTGAAAGATTCTACTTTCATCTCTGTCACGAACTTATTTAGTGATGTAGATCAAGTAACTCCACCCTCCAAGAGCTCCACGTTTTTGTTTTTGTTTTTGTTTTTTTTTTTTTTTTTTTTTTGAGATGGAGTCTTGTTCTGTTGCCCAGGCTGGAGTGCAGTGGTGCGATCTCAGCAGCTCACTGCAACCTCCACCTCCTGGGTTCAAGAATTCTCCTGCCTCAGCCTCCTGAGTACCTAGGATTACAGGTCCCGCGACCACAACCAGCTGATTTTTGTATTTTTAGTAGAGTCAGGGTTTCACCATGTTGGTCAGGATGGTCTTGAACTCCTGACCTCAAGATCCACCCGCCTCAGCCTCCCCAAAGTGCTGGGATTATAGGCGTGAGCTACTGCGCCCAGACTCCTCTTTTTTAAAAAATAAAATTAAGTGGTCAAATATAAGTTTCCCTAAGTTCTTTGTTTTCAGAGCCAAGGCTACACCATCTAGTATTTTCATGACATGGTCTAGAGACTGATCATAGGTACCTTGGCTCATCTCAAAAAATTTTCCTAGTGAAACAGTAGACTCAGCTGCACACATTCCCAATAATGGAATCACTCCTCTGGATTAGACAATTAAATTAATGGGCTAGTTAGATTCTAGGGTCCCTTGCATGTGTGTGGGTGAGTGGGTGTGTGTATGTTGGGGCAGTCGGGGAAGAAGAGTGCAGAGTTGGCTGATTCCTCTTCTGAGGCTGATTCCTCAGAAGCACAGAATACACCCTAAGGATAAGAAATTCAGGAAATGTAAGTTTCAACAGGGAAGTAGCATCTGATGATGACAAGGCTGGAAGGCCACATATGATAATGAGTCACCAACAGAGAGGACACTGAGTCACAGGGCAAGGACTTGCAGGGAAAGGGGTCCAAGAAGGAGACAGGCCTCCTGCCTAAGACAATCTTCACTCATTTTAGAATTTTGATTTGAGTTATTCCGGACTGTAATCTCTACAGGATTCTGAGTCAGTAAATTAAACTCTCAAAAGGTACGTTCCTGAAGAACAGGTTTTACAAAGACATCCCTATCCGACTAAATAATAGGCTTATGGGAAAAAGAGAATTGTAAGAAAAAGCAAGTCTGTCCAATTGTAAAGGTCAGTTCCAAGGAGGAAAAAGTCTTCATAAAATTAGGTCACTGACAACTTTTAAACCAAACTGAGAAATGTTTTCACAAATAAGTTCAAGATGAATTCCCCCCATTCTGAATGTGCCTGCCAACAGAAATCCACAGAAACTGTAAAATAACTGATTAAAACAAGCTTCACATGCCACATAAACCATTATAAGTATAATAAGATGAAACTAAAGGCATAATCTTTTCAATGGCATCTAATGCCTTAGGTACTTATCATCCTATAGGAACTCACAAGCAATATTAAATACAAAGTAAGTAACACTAAAAATCCTACTAAACCTATTCCATTAACACAAACCAGCTATAGTCTCAAATCCTTTGGAAATGAGAAGTGAAAGCTTATGCTTTCGATCACTATTTTAACCTCCTGACAGGGACACAGTCATCACAAAACAATGTAGAGCGTTTCCAACTTCCAGACAGTCTAGCCCTAAGGAAAGGATTGCCAGCCAAGATTTCACTAGCACCCCAAGCCAGCAGCTGATTTCAGCCTGCTTAAGAATCACCTGGAGAGTTTCATGAAAGACCAGCTGACAGTTCTGAGTCAGCTGACTCAGTAGTTCTGGGGTGGGCCTGAGAATGTGCATTTCTAGCACATTCCTAAAGTGATGCTGGACCAGGGACAATACTTTGACAAGAGCTCTAGGGCATACTAAAGAAAGAATAGCATATTCTCTCCTAAAACGTGGAATGCATTTAACTCATTTTAACCAATATATATTCTTTTAGTAATACTCTGAAACACTTTTAAAAAAATATTTAGGTAAGTGCAAAAGTTAATTGTGGTTTCAACCGTGTGCGGTGGCTCAGGTCTGTAATCCCGACACTTCGGGAGACCAAGTCGGGTAGATCACGTGAGGTCAGGAGTTCAAGACCAGCCTGATCAACATGGTGAAACCCCGTCTCTACAAAAAATACAAAAATTAGCCGGGTGTGGTGGCAAGTGGCTGTAGTCCCAGCTGCTCAAGAGGCTGAAGCTGGATAATCGCTTGAACATGGGAGGCAGAGGTTGCAGTGAGTCAAGATCCCATCGCTGCACTTCAGCCTGGGAGACAGAGCCAGACTCCCCCCCCCAAAAAAAAAAAAAAAGGAATTGTGGTTTTGACCATTTTTTTAAAAATGGCAAAAACCGCAATTACTTTTGTACCAACCCAATTAATAGTTCGGAACAGAAATCCATGTCAGAAGTCCAAGAAGTTATGGAAGAGATTTGAGAGCATGAAAGGATGATGAGAAGCGGGTCTACTGAAGCAGAGGCCGGGGCTGACAGAGCAGGCATCACGTCTTGCCTGCGACCAACCATTCTGAACTACTAACAAAAGCCTTTGGTAGGCAGCAGCTTAGTACCTTCCCTATGGGGGCAAAAGCTTAGGGCAGGTCATCCAGGAAGTGTTCCCTGGCCTGGTATTTTCACAAGGGTCAAGTCTGTGGTAGAGGAAAACAACAGAAAAAGAAAAGGGTCTCCAAAGCCTGAAAAGTCTGCAGAGGCAAAGGGCCTTCCTGCCCAAATGGGGAAAGGGGTGCGGCCGTGGACAAGATACTTCCGCACATCTGCTTAGCAGCCCAGTCTGCCCCCAGCACCCCTGGGATGAGAGAGAGGCGGAACAGCTCCATCTCAGGCACCTTTTGTGCATCATCGGGCAAGCTCTGCCTTCTCTCTCCTGGCACTCCTGCTTCCCCGCAAGCTTTCGTGAACCTCTGGGCCTCAACCAATTGCCCTTATTTGCCAGAATCCTGAGAAACTGAGCAACCATTTTAGGCAAGGGATGAAACTCAATGATCTGACAAAAGAATACATGTAAAGAAGTAAACGCAGTATGAAGGGCTTTTAAAAGAACAACATAAACTACAGCACTATTTTAAAAGTCCTTAGATTCCTGGACAGCTGCCCACCTCAGATAAGTACAACATGTCCTGCCATGCCAGAGAGAACATCTCTGGAATTCTGGCAGCAACACACCACAACAGCCCTTTCCTCTGAGAACAGGCACAGAAGTACAGCAGTTGCAGCCACTCACTGTATCAGATCCGGCTCCCCAGGTTGAGTTCTTCACCTCCACAGTCAAGGGTGGCAACATTATAAGCAAAAACTACCCACTCAAAACACTGTCCTGGCCGGGTGCGGTGGCTCACATCTGTAATCCCAGCACTTTCGGAAATAGAGGCCGGTGGATCACCTGAGGTCAGGAGTTTAAGACCAGCCTTCCCAACATGGCGAAACCTCATGTCTACTAAAAATACAACAAATTGGCTGGGCGCGGTGGCTCACGCCTGTAATCCCAGCACTATGGAGGGGCCAAGGCAGAAAGATCACAAGGTCAGGAGATCGAGACCAACCTGGCTAACATGGTGAAACCCTGTCTCTACTAAAAATACAAAAAATTGACCGGACGTAGTGGCACGTGCATGTAGTCCCAGCTACTCAGGAGGCTGAGAAGGAATCGCTTGAACCTAGGAGGCGGAGTTTGCAGTGAGCTGAGATCCAGCCTGGGTGACAGAGCAAGACTCTATCTCAAAAAAAAAAAACTCAAAAAAAAAAATACAAAATACAAAAAATTAGCTAGGCATGGTGGCAGGCGCCTGTAATCCCAGCTACTCAGGAGGCTGAGGCAGGAGAATGACTTGAACCCAGGAGCCAGAGGTTGCAGTGAGCTGAGATCACGCCACTGTACTCTAGCCTCGGCAATACTCCATTCCCAAAAAAAAAAAAAACACTGTCCTGAAAAAGCCAATTTGACTTTTTAAAGGGTGAGGCATGTGTATTCATAGAAATTAGACTTTGAGTGTGGAGGGAAACACTGACTTTTCTTTCTTAGACTGGCAATTGCTCTACTTCTCTCTCCAACAATTCATTTTAGTAGGAACAAAGCTGGACATTGTCGGGGGAAAAGGAAAAAACATAGCCTTCCCTGTTTTTGAAATTTCAACAGTTTCCCCTCAAGGAGGAAACTAGACATAGCTAAGATTCATCCTTCAACTCAGCCCAGGTATCACCTCTCCAAGATGCCTTCCCTGAATTACTCAATCACTTGATTACCACGAAGCATGTTGGAAATTACATGCCTTCTTTCAGCCATCTCCTCTAATGGATGACTCACTACTGAAGGGCAGGCCTTACGTCTTCATCTTTATAGCATGTGGCACAGTGCTTGGCATGTGGCAGGCACACACTATTTGTTGAACCGTACACTTAATACAGCCTATTTAGGTACAGAGATGAGGCGTATGAACATATATAACTGGTGGCTCAAAACCAACAGGGATTGCTGAGCATCCACATAGATGACTTTATCCCTTAAAACCTGAAGTCCCATCTTACCCTTAAGATTCAGAAAGTTTTTAAAAATATTTGGCATTACTGTTTGCCTTCTAAAATACAGATATACAGATACAGTTTTAACATTTTAATGACTCAGTCTTAATTATGAATCTCCAATTATTAATATTATGCTGCACCATTATTCAATTTAGGATTTCAGAAAATACTAAACTAATTGCTTTTAAAGATTAAGGGGACTGGATGCGGTGGCTCATGCCTATAATCCCAGCACTTTGGGAGGCTGAGGCAGGCAGATCACAAGGTCAAGAAATCGAGACCATCCTGGCCAACATGGTAAAACCCCATCTCTACTAAAAATACAAAAATGAGCTGGGCTTGGTGGTGCACATCTGTATTCCCAGCTACTCAGGAGGCTGAGACAGGAAAATCACTTGAACCAGGGAGGCGGAGGTTGCAGTGAGCCGAGATTGCGCCACTGCACTCAGGCCTGGTGACACAGTAAGACTCCATCTCAAGAAAAAAAAAAAAAAAATTAAGTGACCACTATTAAATCCTTGGAACCACTTTCAGACTATTTCTACCTCCATTTTACAGTCATTTTGCATTCCTTTCTTAATCTGTGGCTTTGAACATGCTGATGGTTTATAAAACTTTTAAGTTAAAAAAAATTTTTAAGTAAAACAAGAGTCTTTCAAAGTTCTCAGAATGTACTGGCAACCATTTTAGCTGCTTAAAAACATTCCTTTTCTCCTTGTACCAGTGTCGGAGGTATGGGCTTGCTGAACTATACAAAGACCCTCTGCTGTGTCTCCACCCCATGAACCCTTTCCTAACAACCACAAGCTTAGGCACTCCATGTGAGTCACACTATCTTTGCTGGCGTACTTTGTATATTGTTTTCTTTTCCCATTCCTTGTCTTAGGAAGCACTTAGTATAGGCTATTTTAATTAGCTCTTTACCACTTATTCTCTAGTATCACACTGGAAATTTCTTGAGGCAAGTATCTATTCTGACCCAAAAGTTTCAGGCAAATGTTTAGTAATGCCTCAGTTATGTTTTAGTAAGTATTCAAAGGTATTTAAATAAACAAAGGTAGCCACAGTGATTCCACTTTAAAAAAAAAAAAAGTGATCAGTGACTATCAAAATGAGAAGTACCTAAATAATGTCAATATGGGTTAAGTGTCCAACTTTTCAACTTTTACTAATTTCATTATTCCAACTCACTGATAACTTAGGAAAGTACTATTTTAAAGGTTTCTGAGGCAAATATAAAAGGATCAGGAACTCTTACAAAGGCGGAAAAAAGCAGATGGGGAGAAGAGCCTATAAAGTGACTTGGAAATAATCAAATGTAATATGTTCGGATTCAGATTCAAACAGACCAACTGTTATTGGGGGTGGCGGTGGGGAAGAGAAAGAGAGAATCTGAATGAGTATCAGGAAAACTTGAATATGACCTAATTTTTCATAAAATTAAGAAATTACTGATTGTGATAAAGACACGGTGTTTTTTTAAGTGTCCGTTTTTTGAGATATATACTGAAGTATTTGTGAATAAAACTGGGCTTTCTGTCAAAATAATGAGGACAGCAGGGGGCCAGGGGGAGTAAGGATCACAGGAGAACTGAGACTGGTCTGAGGCTGGGTGTTGAGTCCATGTAGTTTCACTGTATATTTCTCTCAACTTTGGTACATGTTTGAAATTTTCCAAGCTAAAAAGGAAGAAAGCACTAGGAGGTGTCCTGTTAATTCTGTGGTTGGCCGTGGCTACCACCCACCCCAGCTTTGGACAGCGTCCTGCTTTCCAGCAGGTGTTTCTGTTCCCACAACGGGTTGTGTGTGACACACCACAGCACTCCTCTCTAAGGTTCATGGCCTTATATAGACACCACCCTATTCTCATTCCTACCCTGCACGGGAACCCAACCTCGTCTAACACAGAGACCCTATCAACCTCCATCACAGCTGGAGATTAAACCAGTCAGTTGGCTAACAACAGCTCTGCAAACCATGCTGTCTACTCCACACAGCCTGGAGCCAATACCATGTTCCCATTTTTGGACCTCATCACTCCATTTCAAGGAACCTAAAACAGAAAGAGAATACTGAGCCTGACAATGGTCACACACTATTTCTGTAGAGCTAAAATCCAGCACCACTCTGCTCGGAACTCTTCCTCCAGACACCAGGATGATGCCCTTTGTGCAGGACCCTACTGAAAAGGCAGTCATCACCTCACCACTCCAGATATGCTGTGGACCCTCCCCACCTGGCTACTTGCCCTGTACTGTTTTGTAGCATTTTTCACTGCCTGCCAATGGATTACAGGTTTATTTCTACTTCACTACTGCTGCCTAGAATCTAACCTCCATGGAGGCAGGGACTTTTGCTTTCTTTGCCTTTACCTATGTCCTGAGTTTCTCAACAGCAACTGGAACATAAAAAGAGATCAACAGGTATGTGCTAAATGTTCAGGATGCCAGGAAAGTATAACTATCAAAGAGGGTTAAGAACGGAAAATTGACACTCTTAACGTAAACTAAAAACACGTACCTCACCAGCCCACACATCTACTCCATGTACTAGAAAGGTGACATCATGATGCTATTTTTATTCACCATTTTATTTAGTCTTTCCTAAATAGCTGAAAAATTGATGACTACAGGATCACATGAATAATGATTGAATCTGTCAGTGTGTGCCAGAAAAACCTCATGGGACCACGGTGTCTTCACACACCCTCTACAGTATCTACATTATATACACACAAATTACCTCAAAATTTAGAAATGAGTGCAAATTAGGGCTTTTGAGGACATATGCCTTTGTCACTTTTTTTTTTTATTGAGATGGAGTCTTGCTCTGTTGCCCAGGATGGAGTGCAGTGGCGCGATCTCAGCTCACTGAACGCCTCCCGGGTTCAAGTGATTCTCCTGCCTCAGTCTCCCGAGTAGCTGGGATTACAGGTGCCCACCACCATGCCCAGCTAATTTTTGTAATTTTAGTAGAGACAGGGTTTCACCAGGTTGGCCAGGCTGGTCTCAAACTTCTGACCTCAGGTGATCCACCCACCCCAGCCTCCCAAAGTGCTGGGATTACAGGCATCAGCCACCACACCTGGCCCTCTGTCACTTTTTAAATCCAAATCAGTGTCCTCCTGCAGCCCTACCCAACATAAACACCCACCAGCCACCACCCAGGAAATTAGAGTGACACCTATGAAGCCAGTTGCAGTGACAGGGAGGGCAGTTCAGTGCCAGCTTCTTAACACAAACCAGCTCTACCTCCTAGATGCCATGTGATCTAGGGCAAGGTAAAGTGCCTCAGTTTCCTCATCCGTTAAATGGGGAACAATAGCAGAATCTATCTCATAGGGTTGATGTGAGAATTCAGTGACTTTGTATTAGGTAAATAGCTTAGAACAGCTCCTGGCTGATATGGTTTGGCTCTGTGTCCTCACCCAAATCTTACCTGAAAGTGTAAACTCCATAATCCCCACATGTCAAAGGCAGGACCAGGTAGAGGTAACTTGTGGTTTCTCCCATGCTGTTATCATGATAGTGAGTTCCTGTGAGATCTGATGGTTCTATAAGCATCTGGCATTTCCCCTGCCTGCACTCACCCCATCCTGCCACCTTGTGAAGAAGGTACCTGCTTCTCCTTTGCCTTCCACCATGATTCTAAGTTTCCCGAGGCCTCCCTAGCAATGCAGCACTATGAGTCAATTAAAACTCTTTCCTTTATAAATTACCCAGTCTCCGGTATTTCTTCAAAGCAGTGTAAGAACAGACTAATACACTGGCACACAGTCAAGGTAAACCAACTTAGCTAATATGTCCAGTATTATTTCTACCACATCTAAACCCACTCATACACTCACACTGTAACATAATTCTAGACAGTACTTATTTTCAAGAATATAGAAAAAAGAATTTTTTTTTTTTTTTTTGAGACAGAGTCCCACTCTGTTGCTAAGGTTGGAGTGCAGTAGTGCACTTCCGGCTCACTGCAACCTCCACCTCCCAGGTTCAAGTGATTCTCCTGCCTCAGCCTCCCAAGCAGCTGGGATTACAGGCGTCTGCCACCACACCCAGCTAAATTTTTTTGTATTTTTAGTAGAGACGGGGTTTCACCAAGTTGGCCAGACTGGTCTCGAACTCCTAACCTCAGGTGACCTGCCCACCTTGGCTTGCTGGGATTACAGGCATGGGCCACCTCGCCCAGCCTGAATCTGTATTTTTTTTAAGCCTGAAATAAATGGTGAGAATAGATAGTGTGTCATAACCTAGTAGCAATTCTGCTGTAAATCTGGTTTAATTAAAGAATATCATTAGGAAGGTAATGTAAGCTTTTCAGAAAAGCAGGCAATTATTCAATAACTCCCAAATTTACAGCTGAGTGCGTGTTAAATGAGATCATACACTTAAGGCACTCAGTACAGCACTGCATATGAAGCGCACTCCATGGGGGACAGTTTTTGTTTTGTTTTGTTTTGAGACAGGGTCTTGCTCTGTCACCCAGGCTGGAGGGCAGTGGCACAATCTCGGCTCACTGCAACCTCAGCCTCCTGGGCTCAAGTGATCCTTCCAACTCAGCCTCCTGAGTAGCTGGGACGACGGGCACATACCACCACATCTGGCTAGTTTTTTTTTTGTTTTTGTTTGTTTGTTTGTTTTAGATGGGGTTTCGTTCTTGTTGCCCAGGCTAGAGTGCAATGGTGCGATCTCAGCTCACCGCAACATCTACCTACTGGGTTCAAGCGATTCTCTTGCATCAGCCTCCTGAGTAGCTAGGATTACAGGCATGTGCCACAACGCCCGGCTAATTTTGTTTTTTTTTTAGTGGATACGGGGTTTCTCCATGTTGGTCAGGCTGGTCTCAAACTCCCAACCTCAGGTGATCTGCCCACATCAGCCTCCCAAAGTGCTGGGATTACAGGCATGAGCCACTGCACCCAGCCTAATTTTTGTATTTTTGTAGAGATGGGGTTTTACCATGTTGGCCAGGCTGGTGTCAAACTCCTGAGCTTGTGCAATCCACCCACCCAGTCTCTCAAAGGGCTGGAATTACAGGCATGACCCACCACGCCTGGCCAAGGGTAGTTCTTCTTATTCTTGTTATGATTATGAATCTTGATGCAAAGTGGGATCTCAAAGACCTCTAAGGCCCAGGTTCTCTCCCTTTCCACGCAGCCTAGAAATCTACAGGGGTATGAGTCAGGGGCTAACATTGCCCAGCTGTCCTCTGCTTCTACGTAAGCTTTTCTGCTTTTATTCCCCTAATATATCAAGCTTCTGCATGAGAGTCTACATAAATGAAAGTGCTGTGCTGCAACAAAAAGCTAGAAAGCAGTGATGTAGTCCCACTGTCCACTTTACAGATAAAAAAGCAAAGCCTTGGTGGAGGTCCTGCAGCTTCTCCAAGTTCTGACTGTGGTCAGCCCCCTCATGGAACTAGAAATCAGGGCTCCTGAAACCTCATCTTTCCATTACAATGCACTACTGTACTCAGAGATAAATGCATCACAACTTCTACCAGAACCAGCTTCCAAATCCAGATTTTTCCCCCTTGAAATCTGACTTATTAATTTACACCCCTCTCAACTCACCATAATTTCTCTCTGTTCCTCCAGATTCTTCAAAAAATTTGAAAATTCACGTAAGGAAGCATCTGTAACAAGAAAGGAGTGATTATTTGGTGGCCATGGCAAAGGAAAACAAACCAAAATCTCATGTTTATTTACCTATGCATCGTTCATCATCTGTCACAGCATCACCGATAAATTCAAACTTAAAATCTCTGAGTGAATGAGCAAACTTCCGCTGGGCCACTGACAAACCTAGGAAGAAAAGTGTAACGATGACTTGGGTTATTGTTTTAAGTCAAGCCATAAAAGAAATTTATTCCTCCTAAAATTGGTAAAGCTGTAGAGCTGTCCTCCACTCGATCTATGAGAAGGCATGACCCAACTCCCTTGCCAAATGGCCCGCCATCTTCAACCTGGCACGCTCCAGATAGCCTCTGTCTTCTAGTCTATACCCTGCCACAGAACAGACGCTGGAGAAATGTTTATTCCCTCCCCCACCTTCTTATTCCTCAAATCTGACTCTTTCACACTGTTCCCTAAAGTATTCTCCCTTTCTCTCCTCACTCCAGTCAGGACATGCCCAATTCTAAAGTTCAGGCTGTGATTAGGAACACACACACCTGATAGTGGCTTGATGCGATCTGGATGCCTGCCATGGTTTCAAACATAAGGATCTCAAAAGCCCAAGGTCAGCCAACCAGCTGCTCTTAACCGATTGCCAAATAACCACTCCAGTCAGAGAAACCCAGAAGATTCAAAAAGAATGTTCATAGAAAACAGCATCAGGGAGGTAACTGAAGGCCAAGAAGAAATGGTAGGAACAATTAATTCTGCAAAAGACCTACAGAGATCCTCATCTTAATTGGAGATTAACAGAAGAGTGGAAAACTACTTCTAAAATAGGCTAACATTTATTTTACAGGCCTTGCACCATGCTAGGTGATATGCATATTTCATTTCATTCAAAAATTCTCAAGAGATATATAAAGATTATTATACCATTTTACAAAGAGGCCAAACCTCAAAGACGTTGAGTAATCTGCGTAAGGTTGGCACAGCTGCAAATAATAGCAGCAAAGGCTTAATTATTCTTCAGAACCACTGGTCCAAAGGCCACAGCCTGACAAGTATACAATCCTGCCTCTGGTTTAAAGCACTTTCTAAGAAGGTGTTCACTGATTTCTGCACTTCACACAGCTCCTGTCTTCCTGTATGTCTCCTTCACACATTACTGTCACAATGAAGATGAGTCATATTATGGTAATAAAATTGTTTAACAGACTATTTTTAGAGCAGTTTTAGGCTCACAGTAAAACTGGGCTGAAGATACAAAGATTCCCCAAATAGCCCCTGCTCTGGCACGTGCACAGCCTCTAACCCTTTTAACATTCCCCACTGTCAGTTTTTGAAACTTCATTTTTCCTCATGTTTATCGTGCTGTTCTCAATTTTTTAAAATAATATGTAAACACTGAAAGACCTAAATATGAAAAGGCAAAACTGTAAAATGTTGGATCATATAGGATTGTAATTTCTTACACCTAAAGTATAGAAGAAAAGCACCAAGCATAAGGCGAAATGGAATGGACTGCAAGCATGGACCAATCCTCCAGCCCTCCTTGTAGGCACATCTCAGTGCACTGACACTGCAGTTCCTCCCATGGAAACTCATCTATTTCCCACCCCTTGAACCTGGGCTAGTCTTGTAGCCAACAGAATATAGAGAAAGTGACACTGTGCCAATTCAGAGCCTCCACCTCAAGGAATGTTACACACCTCTGCTCCACTCTCACAGAACCCTCAGTCCTCCATGAGAACAAGCCCAGGCTTGCTAGCTCACTGATGAATGACTCCTGGCTCAGTGGCCCCCTAGTTGCCGCAGCAGCCAGCCAGCCAGCCTGCAGAGGCAGAGCTTCACTATACATGCATGAGGCCGTTCAGAGGGACGTGTAACTGTCCAGTGAGTAAAGCACACACTGAAATAAATGGCTGCTGTTTTAGTCATTAGGTTTGGGGGTGATTGAAAAGATAACTGATAAAGAAAAATAAAATTTGGTTGTGTTAAAATGTAAAATATGGCCAGTGTGGTAGTTCACACCTGTAATCCCAGCACTTTGGAAGGCCAAAGTGGGCAGATCACTTGAGGCCAGGAGTTTGAGACTAGCCCGGCCAACATGGTGAAACTGAAACCCTATCTCTACTAAAATTACAAAAATTAGCTGGGCATGGTCGTGCACGCCTTTAATACCAGCTACTTGGGAGGCTGAGGCATGAGAATCACATGAACTCAGGAGGAGAAGATTGCAGTGAGCCAAGATGGTGCCACTGCACTCCAGCCTAGGCAACAGAGGAGACTCTGTCTCCAAAAAAAGAAAAAAACAGCTGGCCGAGGTAGCCCACGCCTGTAACCCCAGCACTTTGGGAGGCTGAGCCAGGCAGATTACCTGGGGTTAGGAGGTGGAGACCAGCCTGGCCAACATGGTGAAACCCCGTCTCTACTACAAATACAAAACTCAGCCAGGCATGGTGGCGGATGCCTGTAGTCCCAGCTACTTGGGAGGCTGAGGCAGGAGAATGGCGTGAACCCAGGAGGCAGAGGTTGCAGTGAGCCAATATCACACCACTGCACTCCAGCCTGGATGACAGAGTGAGACTGCCTCAAAATAATAAAAGTAAATAAATAAAATAACTTAGTTCCTAATATAAACCAGGTCAACATACAATTGTTCTCTAAGATCTAGACACACTGGCTGCTCTTGGCTCACACATGCCAAACTCACTCCAGTCCGAAAACCCTTAACTTTCTGTTCCCTGAGCCCACATCGTTACTGGCTCACTCCTCCAACACCACAGCTCAGCTCAGGAAGCCTCCCCGCCTCAGCCTTCCTGGATAGGGCCAGTCCTAGGTACCCGGTTCCTCTCCATTCTACTGCCGTCTTACTTCCTTCACAGCACTTATTCACCCAAATTTATTTAGTCAATATTTGCACGTTGTTACCTATCTTCCCACGCTGGAACTTCATTTCCCTGAAGTGACAGCTGTCAGTCTTGTGCTTCTCTATATCCCTGAAACAGCAGCCAAAACTGTAAATAAGATGTAATAGGCTGGGCAAGGTGGCTCATGCCTATAATCCCAGCACTTTGGGAGGCCAAGACAGGCATATCACCTGAGGTCAGGAGTTCACCTGAGGTCAGGAGTTCAAGACTAACCTGGCCAATATGGTGAAACCCCATCTCTACTAGAAATACAAAAATTAGCCAGGCGTGGACCTGTAATCCCAGCTACTACTTGTGCTAAGGCACAAGACTCGCTTGAACTCAGGATGCGGAAGTTGTAGTGAGCTGAGATCACGCCACTGCACTCCAGCCTCAGCTACAAGAGTGAAAGTCCACCTCAAAAAAATACAAAATAAAAAGATATAATAGGATGACTTTCTTTTTAAATTTATTTCATGTACCTATTTCTGAATATTGATAGTTTGTGGACTTATGATTTTTAGTAGTACATATTATTCTATTTTGCTTTTTGCTTTGCCAGATCGCAATAGGATCTTGTTTATCTGTGTACATTTTCACAGAATATATACGAACATACTTACATTTACTTACCTATGTATTTTTTATATATTGCTATGAATAGACTGGCATAAACTATATATTCTTCCATTGGAGCTGTTTCACTATTTTATCCAAAATTACTAGATCAACAGCTACAGGTTATTTTAAAGATGATGTTTCTTATGGTCAGAATAGTAGGCTCTCTGGAAAGTTAAAACTTAAATGCACCAATTTTTCAACATTTCATGCCTAATTTCATTAGTTGAAAATGTTTGTAACAGATTAAATTGGGGCTCATTTGCATAACCAATCTGATGTATTTCCAATAGCATGCTTTACACCTGTGCTAAGAATTATAGTTATATCACTTCTTCATTTTAAAACATAAGCATTTCTGTTACTCATTTTCCCCTTCCTGGTGATCTCCTCCTAGGGTTACCAGAGTTTATTATGCAAAATTTCCACTGTTAAAAATCTGACCACACCATATTCTATTTCTTTGAATAATTATAAATGTAATTGCCTTTCCATTACTTTATACATTTTAAATTTATTTTCCCATGCAGTTCATATTTTACAGATGTCTTCTTCCTTTCAAAACAAAAGCATAAGGCAGTTTGCTAAACTTAATGCAGTCCATTAAATGTATTTTCTTTCCAGTATCATTGCACATGAAACCCAAGCAGTTTCTCACTGATTAATGTAGTTACAAAGACCAGCAACATCTCTCTGCCTGAGTTAGATGCGGGGTGGGGAGAAGAGAGAACACTAACCAACTAACTTTTTTTTTTTTTAAGATGGAGTTTCACTCTTGTCACCCAGGCTGGAATGCAATGGGCGTGATCTCAACTCACCACAAACTCCGCCTCCTGGGTTCAGGTGATTCTCCTGCCTCAGCCTCCCAAGTAGCTGGGATTACAGGTATATGCCACCACGCCCGGCTAATTCTTTTATTTTTAGTAGAGATAGGGTTTCTCCATGTTGGTCAGGCTGGTCTCGAACTCCCGACATCAGCTGATCCTCCCACCTCGGCCTCCCAAAGTACTGGGACTACAAGCGTAAGCCACCACGCCCAGCCTAACGAACTAACCTTTATTGAGTGCCTGCTCTACGCTAACTGACTTACAAATATTATTTCAATTACTCTTAATACACCAGGAGGGTAGGTGTTAGTGTTATCTTTAAAAAAAAAAAATAGATTCAGAGATAGTTTAGTGACTCGATCAAGTCACACACCTCTTTACACCGCTGGTAATAAGTCCTGGAGGCAAAGGATCAACTCCCTGGTTTCTCAGACCCCCACCAATGTCCTTTCCATTACACCATTCAATCTTTCAAGAGATTTCACATTATTCTCAGGTCCTCTGCCCAGATCTCAACTGTTGTGAAACCGTCAGGCTCTCTAAAGGACCCTAGTGCAGAATTGTAAGTAAATGGAAAAACCATTTATTTGTACCTCCATGCCCCCTATTCTCCTCTGCCTGCTAATTCCTGAGTATTGTGAATTAATACTGCTCTTGAGATACCCTCAAGGCTGTTATATATTGGTGGATAATGCCAAGTCTGACTGCATAAAAAGCACAGCTAACACAGAAGAATGAATGTGACCTGCACCCTTCAAATGAACTCGCCACTTCAGAGTCTTCCAGACTTGAATTTTTGTGTCTTGATCTGCAGGCAAATAGGAGAGACAGTGTAGGTGATCTAATTCTTCCCAGGGTTAGGAGCAGTTTGAGAGATGAAGAGTTCTATCTGAGATGTGCTGAGTTTGAGAGGTAGGATACCACATGCAGAGATCCAACCACAGTTTGAATTCAGGTGTGGAGAGCCTCCACATTCTGGCCTGAACTGCCACTGCTTGTCCTTGATTCTACAAATGAGAAAATTATTTCTTATAGCAGAGCCACCTATTTATCAATAATTTTTAGTTAAGACCATGAGATATTAGACAGACAGACACTCTGCTGGGAGGTGGGGAGCATCTCTGTTTGGGTCACCCTACCTTGACTGCCCATCTAGCCACCACTCTCAGTGCATGATAATCCCTTAAGTTACAAGCCCGAGCCCTGGTCATGAAGTTGTCACTACTAACTCCTACAACTTCTCATCCCACCAGTGAAAACACTAATGGAGATGCTTTTAAAAATGTGGCATGTTTTACTAATGGCTTTAAAAGAAAAAGGATATAGTCAATAAATATACTCTTGTCACTCATTAAATCTGAATACAGGATTTTTTATAAATCAAAATAGATTCCACAGCCCTTTTCAAAATAGACAAATTGCACCTGGAAGCTCACATTCTTTATGTAGAGTGCCAAATAATTAGATTATCAACTACACAAAGGTCTGCTGAGGGAGCTGCCCCCGACTCTGCACATCAAAACATGCACCAAAATTCTTCCACCTGTAAAGGGTACAGACTCTAAAAACTTAGTATCTTTCATGCCAGGGAAATAATGTTGACATTAATCCAAGAAACTTGAAGTGAAATGAAATTCCTCTAGCACTATAGACTGGCTTCACACTTTCATGTTTTCCTGCTTTACAAAAGCAGCAGTGGTACTATATACAAAAATGGCATTACAGCTTCTCTGTACAGGTTAAAAAAGAAAGCAAATAACTAACTCATTTTGTAGGTTTAAAAAAATGTTGCAAACAACTCATAAGCCCAGAATGCATCACGGGGCTAGTTTAGGCCTAAAGGCCAAATCACAGGCTGTTCTAGAAGCAACTCATGGCCCAACATAGTCTCTGGCTCTATTCCAGTAAAGCATTCCTGACCCTAACTCTGAGTTCAGCTTGCCTGGGGTGTCTGTGTAATGAATTCTTATCACAGAATATATAACATCTGAAGTCACTTGAATGACCTGAAGTGACAAATTTATGCGGTAAAAGGAAAACCAGTGGAGCCCACAAAGGTGTAAGGCCCCAAAAGACATCCATAAACCTGGAACACAGAGCTCAAGGCCAATATGGCACATGAAGGAACAACCAAATACCAAAATAGCCAAATAATTAATAAGAATCCTCCAGGAGTGATGTGGGGACTGGAGAGAATCCCACAGGCGGCTCCACACTGGAGACCACCACCCAGCCCTCCCTAAACATTCCACAAATGCTGAGAAACTACTGGGGCTAGGCACTGTCTTAGAGAGAGTACCTGCCACATCAGGATGGGAGATGGGACAAGAATGCTGGTGACCACCTAATCCACTCATTTTCCAACTGTCTTTGGCCACAGACTCCTCTGTTTAAAGAAAACCTTATTTACAGTAAGAACAGGAAAACCAGATAAAACAGCTGACACTTACCTATTCGTTTCCTATTGCTGTAGTAATAAATTACCACAAATGCAGTGGCTTACAACAACGCTAATTTACTATCTAACAGTTTTTGGAGGTCGGAAGTCTAAAATGGGGGAAGTCTCATGGGGCTAAAATCAAGGTGTCGGCAAGTCTATCTCACTCTGTCACCTAGACTAGCATGCAGTGGCACTATCATAGCTCTCTGCAGCCTTGATCTCCTGGGCTCATAAGAAACTCCCACCTCAATCTCTTGAGTAGCTGGGACTACAGGCATGAAACACCACCACCACACCGTTTTGTTTTGTTTTTTTTTTTTTTAAGAGATGGGGGGGTCTCACTTCGTTGCCCAGCCTGGTCCTGAACTCCTGTGGCCAAGTGATCTTCCTGCCTTGGCCCTCCGAAGTGCTGGGATTACAGGTGTGAGGCACAGTGCCCAGCCTGACCTTTGTTTCTGTCATCACATCTCTTCTGACTCTTTTAAGGACCACTGTGATTACAACAGGCCCTAAGATAATCCAAGATAACCCCCCCTCCAATCTCAGGGTCTTTAATCACATCTGAAAGTCCCTTTTGCCATGTAAAATAACATGTTCACAGGTTCCAGGGATGATTAAGACAGGACGTCACTGGAGGGCCACCATTCTGGCTACCACACCTTTTAACAGCAGGTACTCTACTAATCACTTTACATTTGTAGATTTGGTTAACTATCACTACAACAGACGAGGACACAGACACAGGTTACCCAACTTGCCCAAGGTCATATGACTAGGAAGTAGCGGAACCCAGAGATGCGTGCGTTGAGAGCAGACTGAAGGTGGACAAGGTGGGCAGCAGGAAGGTGACAAGTTAGGAGGCTCCTGTCCTGATCCAGGTGAGAGATGAAGAGAGTCCTTTAAGGACTTTCTGGTAACTGTGCCAATATCTAGTGAGACTCACAAGTCTCAACCTAATGACTGCGGGCTCTAGGTGCAAACAAATCTTTTAAGCTTCTTGGCTTTGACACCAAGGAAGCCTGGTTTATGGGTGCTATGGTAATTAGTAGGATGGTGGTTCCTCTGTATTATGGGTTGAAACTGTATTTTCCCCAAATTTATATACTGAAATCCAAACCTCCAGAACCTGAGAATGTGTCCTTATTTGGAACTAGGGTCTTTACAGAAGTAATCAGTTAAAATGAGGTCACTAAGAATGGGCCCTGCTCCAATATGACTTGTGTTCTTTTAAGAAGAAGAAATTAGGACATGAGAGACACAATATACAGACGAGAACACTATTTCAAAGCATTGTTTTTAAAGATCATGGAAGTTACATTCAATGACAAAACACAGCATTATTCAAACATGTTGGTAGCAAATACAGTAACTTGGCAAATAAAGTGGTTTCCCAAATATGCTAAAAAAGGGAATACCAAAAGAAAAACAAACCCACATGCGGGAGTAATGTCAAGACAAGTTACTTTGTTAACCACAGTATACACTTAGGGCTCAAAGCAAATATTAGTAGGGATTTAGATGTCAGGTGTTCATCTCACTTAACAAATATGAGCTTGTTCACTCCTCTGCCATTGGAGTATCACCATTTCACAGCACAAATGAGAAACTTAGTTACTAATCAAAGACCAGAGTTACTGTGTAACTCCCTCATTTCTCTCAAATTCTTTAATATTTATTCTCCTTCAAATAAATGTAAAGCTTGTTAAAAAAAAAAAAAAAAAAAGATACATCCTAGCAAAGAGCTAAAACATCCTCTTTTGTGCTAAAGCATCCTCTTTTCTGATCCAAGATAAGCCAGGATGACAAGAACTAAAAGAACCACGAGAAATGACCAATGACTTGTTGGGCATCTATCACCTGCTCAGCACAGCCCACAGTACTGTATGAATACAAAGAGGCTGAGGCTGCTGCCCTAAGGAGTCCACGCCCTAGATCTGAGAGAAATCACCACCCCGTGTTGCATAGGAACTGAGGCGTCCAGATTTGCAAATTCCACAGGAGTGCAATAGAAGACATATTCCCAAAAAGAGAAGAAAATAAATTAGTGCTATCAGGAAAATACAGCATGGAATATGGAGACTTGAAGACAGTACTAAAAAGTGAGTTCAATTTATATCACTGTAAACTGTAAAAGAGGTATTAAGGCAACAAGAACAGAATGAGAGTAATCCTTTAGATGGGAAAGGAAAAGGACTACATATGCTATACAGGTGCTGTTAAGTTAGAAGCTTTTGAATGCAAAGCCTCAAATAATGAGAATACAATTACAAAGAGACCAGGAAAACACGTGAGCAACTTGCTGTGAGAAAGTACAGCTATGTCTGGGATGTTCTCCCTGGGCCTCTGCCATTAACCTAACTTGGCTTCTCTCTGTGTTTAGTTTTCTCTGTCGCGTGCAATTGTCACATCTTCTCTTCTACTTTGTATTAATTCTTGCTGTCAGACTCTGTGTTTGCTGCCATGTCACTGCCAGGCAGGCCTGTCCTCATGCCATTAGCTCATGGCATTCTTACAATTTCGGCTCCCACGACTTTTTCCTTCTGATTTCCCAAATTAAAATTTTCAAGAGAATCAAACTGGCTTGGCTCATGTTTTTCCCATGGAAGGCCATGACAGAGATAGCTCTCTGGTGTCCCATCCCAATCAAATCAGCCACCCCAGGAAAAGGAGAAGAGGGAGGACACAGTCCTCAGAGAGCTTTCTCCCCAGCAGGGGCTGCGGGCAGAGCGGTGTCCTTCACAGGAGCTGTGAAGTAGCTAGCAGAGGCCGTGAGTGACAACTCCAGTATAGGCCAGTGAGTATAAAAACATCCCTTAAAAGCCAAAATTATGTTTGAAGATTTTACTACATTAACACATACAATTCTTTTATTTATTTATTTATTTTTTTTAAAGGCTCCTAAAGGCAGAAACCAATCCACGTAAAAAATTTCAACAGGCAGTACCTGAATCCATGAGATGGGCCATTTAAAAAAGGAACTGTGTTCAACATAAAGACATTTGAACAATCTTTATTAGCTAGAAAATTGTTTCACACCAGTGCTTCCAAGCAGTTTAAGTATGTGCAATAACCATCTAATACTTATTTAGCACTCCCTATGTGTCAGTCACTGCTCCAAGTGAGTACTCTGCATGTATTAGTGCATTTAATGCTCACTATACCAAATTACATGGACATTTTCACACTGGATTTTATCGACAAGCGTAAGAAGACGCAGAGAAGTCGGATCACATTAAATGGTAAAGCCAGGCTTTGGGCCCTGGGTTCAGTTCTCAGTCTAAACCATCGCAATATGCTGCCTCGGTACGGGGAACAAACACTGCTCAGGCCACGGTTGGGGCACAAGGCCCTTTCTTTACAATGTCCTTGTAAAATGTATGTGAATAATCAAAATATCTTGATTATGTTGAAATATTAGAAGAGAAGAAAGCAGCAGAGGTGGGGGAAAGGTTCTCTGGGCAGCTCCTGGGGAAGGAAGAGTTCCCAGGAAGACTGGCAGGAAACGGAGAGCCACACTGAGGAACACAAAGCCAACAGGAGGAGAGGAAGGAAGGAAAGAAAATCTGGAAACGTGGCTGTTAGAAAATGAATGTGCTGGCTGCATAGTGAGGTCTCTGAAGTATTCCTCACAAGTAAGGTCAAGGCAGACCCCAGAATCAATGTAACCCACAGCACCCTAGAGCACACTGACACAGGCCTGGACCTCCTGAAAACTAGCTGTGTTCAAAGAGGGAGAAGGTGTTACATAAATATGTAACCAAGTACCCCATTTTTCAAAGAGATGTTTTCTTCTTTTCATTCCCCACTTCCTACGCAGCCTTTTAGAAATGCTAAAAAAATAGCTTTTTACTCCCTCCTTCACCCGCCATTCCCTACTAAGTTCATCCAAGTCCTCGAGAGTTAGTCAATTTACAGACCAAAGCATGCCTGCTATGGAACTCTCATCCATCAGGAGGTTGCCTTGAGAGAACAGCTGAAAAACATGCCCACTACTCTCTCCCACCTGAGGGGTTTATGGCCTAGTCACGCCCATGAAGACGCCAGTGGTCACCAGCTCAGCCACCTCATTGATAAGACACCAAGCTAACCCAGGTATCCCCCACCTTGCTCACACCCTCCCTTGACTTTTAAAAGTGCCCACTTTCTGCTCCAAAAGCTAAGGGGTACATCTGGAGGTGGGACACCTGCGCTTCTTCCTCTAGGTTAGCTTTGGAAATAAATCACCATCTTTATATTGGAGCTCACTCTTGTTAAATGCACTCTGCAAGTGGCTAGCGACCAATCTGCAAGCAGATTACAGGTAAGACATAAATGCCAACTTGTAAAACATCAATGAAAGCAGGAGAAAAGTATGCAGTTGCACATAAAACAGTTGTTTAGAAGGTAAGCTCCCCCACCAAAAGAAAACCTTAACCAGTGTTTAAACAAACAAACAAAGCCATTTCATATTTGTCAGTATTTTTCAAATATTCTTCACTGAGCATAAACTGCTTTTAAGTAAGTTAAAACAAAACAAAACAAAGAATGGATGGTACCCAATCATCGGGACAGTCAGGGCTGCAGGATAATGTGGCCATGCTTACAAGTCAAGATTATCATTCCTGGGCTGTTACCTGAAGAACTGCACAAGTCACATGCCTCAGGTAGACCAAACTCCCTAGGGAGTAGTGAATCCCAATATACACAGTGGGTTCACACGTGTTCTGCACTTGTTTCAGAAGCCAATGTGTTAAAAGAATGGCCAGTATTCCAACGAGAAGCTACTACAAGACAAAGAGAATTATCACAACAGGACAATGGGGGCCTGGGGCCAGCACTTACCAGCCTGACTTGGGTGGGACTGAGGGTTGCAGCTAGGACATGGTGAAGCCAGGAATAAAAGAAGTCCCTTGTTAACAGAAGCTGTTGAACTTAGTAGAGAACACTGAAAATGAAGAGGAAGCCAGGCTTGATCTAAGGGCCACAGGAAAGAGGATTAAGGCAAGGAGCTAGGAAGCAAAGAAGGAGTTAGACTTGAGAAAGTCAAGAATGGAGAGCCTCCAGGGGAGCTCAACTTGTCTCCAAAGGGAAACTCTGAGGTCAGGGATAGTTCTACGCATTTTGTTCACTGCCATAACCACAGGGTCTAGAACAAAATGAGGCACAGAGTAGACGCTCAATTAATATTTGTTGAGTTAACGAAGTGACAGACCCTGTCATGATGGCTTTAGGAAGACTCCCCAGATTGAACTTGCAAGAACCTAACTCTCTGGGCTCTGTTCTAAAAGATGGGACTGTCACTGAGGGTCCTCTATCTGGGCTACTGCCCTCACCATACCTTACGGCACTACAGAGAGGTCTTTGGTGTGAAGGCAAAGCACTGTATGTGCATTTAGGTTCTTCACAAATACATTTACAGTTGCATTACTTCAGGCCCAACACATTCTCTAGCTGAGCCTGAATCTCTCAAACTGGCAACTCTGCATCATCACTTCCAGAATTTGTAAAGATGAGATGTAAACATTCAGATGGTTAATATAAAAGTTTGTTAAATACTCAGAAGCCACAGGTTCATGTAAGACATCTTCAACCCAATTTCTGATGCAGAGGTTAGAAGACTGGTTGCACCTTTTAATTCATCTCTACCAAGTTTCAGAGCTAAGGGCCAATAATAATAATGGGGATAATGGTAACTGTGAACAATGAATGCAATTCACAAAATAGAAATCACTAGTAAACACGAAAAAATGTTTCCAACTTCATCAGTAATAAAAGAAATGCAAGTTTTAAATCACAGTTTTCACCAGATGGCCAACTATGTTTCGAATAATGAAACAGTATTTGCAAGAGCAAGGGTAAATGATCTCTGGCCTGTAATGGTGGGGAAGAAAAAAAGGAGAATCTTGTGCCCACCACTCAATATCACTCCTTTCTTCTTCCCCCTCAAAAAGGAGGAATGTAAATAAGCTGCCATAAGAAATTGAAAATCTCTATAAAGAGATACTATATGTGACATACTTATAGAGAATATACTAAATGATAGTATAACAGTCTTTCATAGCAGTAGTCTCAGCCTTAAAATTTAGCGTATTTTAAAAACAAAGTAAGGTTAGGTGTCTTTTGGAAAAGTGTTATCCTAAATCTCCTTGGCCTACAGCAGGGTTCCCCAGCCCCCAGGTCCCAGATCAGCAGGGGCATTAGATTCTCAGAGGAGCGTGACCCTATTGTGAACTATGCACACGTGAGGGATCTACGTTGCATGCTCCTTATGAGAATCTAATGATAAATGTTATGCACTTGAGTCATCCCAAAACCATCCCCCAACCCAATCCATGAAAAAACTGTCTTCCATGAAACCAGTCCCTGGTGCCGAAAAGGTTGGGGACCGCCGGCATATAGTATAGTGCAGTGATTGAGAATGTGGGTCTGAAGTCAGAGTGGGGCTCACAAACCCGTGTCACCAGTGACCAGCTGTGTGACTCTGGGCAGGTGACAATGCTTCCGAGCTTTAGTTTCTTCACCAACAACCTAGAACCAATATTGGAGTTCACATGTTGAATTGCAGTGAAGGAAAACAATGAATCAAATATTACTAAGTTATCCTGTCTGGATGACAAAGACTGGTGGAACCATTAAAAAGAAAAAGGGAAGTCAAGAGAGGAAGCTAATTTAAGGTCAAGGGGAAAAAATGCACATTAGCTATTTCAGAACGCAGCAGATTAACTACACAAATTCTACAAATGGTTGCAGATAAAGGTCAGGGGCAGAAATTTTGACTGTCGATTATTTGAAGAAAGGTGATTAAATAAAGAATGGTGTCTTGTTTTTATAGAGACAGGGTCTTGCTATGTTGCCCAGGCTGGAGTGCCGTGGCTATTCACTGGCACGATGCTATACAGATCAGCACAGGAGTTTTGACCTGCTCCATTTCTGACCTGGGCCAGCTGGCTCCTCCTCAAGCTCCCAAGAGGTCACCATACTGATGCCAAACTTAGTGCAGACACTTAACATCGCACACTACACTACAGCCAGGAACTCTTGGGCTGGAGAGATCCTCCCGCCTCGGCCTCCTGGGAAGCTGGGACAACAGGTGCCACCAGGGCAACTGGCAAGAATTGTTTTTAAAAGGAAAAAGTAGAGGAAATCTAGAGTTGAAAATAGAGAATTAAACTAAGGAGACTCACAAATGGAGAGCAGAACAGAAGGGAGGAGGCAGAGGCAGAAAAGGCAGCTAAAATGAGGTCCGAGAAGAGTGCAGAACCAGAGGGGGCCCAGAGTTGAGAACGCTCCAAAATGCCAAATGTTTTTAGGTTGTAATTTTTGGCAAGAAATAATTCTATGACAAATCAGGCTTGATTCCTGCCTTTCCCTTAACCCCCTACACATCCACTCTACATGCAAACATCCCACGTATCTGCTCACTTCTCTATCTCCACTGTGAACACATTACTCTGCTCCCACTCTTTCCTCCAACCCAACTCCCACACAGCAGCAAAACTTAACTTAAAATATGAATTGGATCTCCTTACTCCCCTGCTTGAAACCTTCAGTATCATTCTGTTGTATTCAGGATAAAATCCAGTTCCTTCCCAGAGTCTGAAAGACCCTGCATGATCTGATCTCTGCTCACTCTGCAGCCTCATCAACCCCTAAGCTAACCTAACTTCAGCTTCAATAGCCTCCCTTCTGTTCCTGGGAAAAAAAAAAAAAAAAGATGCCAAAGTTGTTTCCTTCCTTGCAGTCTTTGTACATGCTCTGCCTTCCTCCTAGAATGCACTTCTCTCACCTCCAAAATCCAAATACAACCTGCATAAGAAACTCCCAGCCAGCTCTCAGTGGGCTCGCCTCCAACAGCCTTTGTAACTGGGGTCCCACAGTTGTTCGTTGTGTATAAAGTAGATGCACACAGTGGCAGGATGTGCGATCTATACTTTCCAACTTCAATTAGCTTTGATTCTAAATGGGTAGATTACTGAAAAGATCACACAAAGACATGTAAGAAGTAATTATTCATTGAACAAAGATCCACATGCCTATAAAGCACATTTTCCAGTTACCTTTTTATTACTGATACTCTGGATTTAACTTCATCATTGATTCCCTCTTCTCCTATACACACATACAACCAAAGGAGGATGAGGACCTTCATGAACTTTTTCTGGACCATTAATAAAATTCAGGCTCCAGTTCAAAGGACACTAAGCAGGAGATTGCCAGCATCCTCTAGTCACCAAGTGATATGGGGTTCATCATTCTATCTGTTCAACTTTTTTCAAAATTGATTTTTGTGCTTTGATTTTTATTTATTTGATTACAATTATGTCTCTGGTATAAAATGCCACTGATGTACAGTCTTTATTTTCTCTATTACAAGTATGATATATAATAATTTGGTTTTAAGTATTTGCCGTTTTTTGGATTATGCTTTTGAACTCTATATTTTTAGGTAGTCAAATGTTTTTCCATTATTTTGAAGAAGACAGTTCCTTCTGTCACTTACACACTTAAAATATACCCACCTCTTTACATTCCTGGCCATTTTAGAAAAATTCAGTTTAATTTTCTAATTGTCATACATTTTAAAAAATAATTCTGGAATATAAGTTCTTCTGTTCCTTTTTCTTCTTGTATCACATTTTGAACAATAGTTTCATATCATACTTTTTATTACCTAATACAATCACCCATATTTTTTCTTTTTTAGAGCTTTAATTATCGTTTCAAAATTCTTCTTAACCATAGTAAGCATCTACTGTTATGCAGGATATTTCACATAAAAATCATTCCTAATCCTTAAAAATCCTACAAGGTAGATCTTATGTCTCCATTTCATGGATTGTGGGGTAGGGACAGACTTCAAGGGAAGTAGACTATGTCACACAGTGAAACCAGAATCAAACCCAGGTCTCTCCAATTCCTAACTCATGACGTTGCCATTTTCAAAGTTTCATTCTTAAACTGTTCAGCAGAATTAACCTGTCCCCACACTAAATGGCACTGGGCTGTTGGGTTTAATTTGACATATGAAATAGGTGTAGCATCCTTTCACCAGATTTCACACCTACTAGAGACTTGGAAAACCAATGGATCCACTTCTTAGAACTGGGTGGCAGGGGCAGTTTCGTGGCACCTACAGGCAATGCTATTCCAAATGTTGGCCCCTTTAGCTGGGCAGGATGTCATACACTTGTAGTCCCAGCTACTCAGGAGGCTGAGGCTGGAGGATCACTTGAGGCCAAGAATTCAAGGTTGTAGTGGCATCACCACACTCCAGCTTGGGCGACAGAGTGACACCTTGTCTCAAAAAAGAAAATATGCTGGCGCCTGAAGGGTTAGTCACAGGGTCCCTGCCAGACAAGGAATCTGGACAGAATGTAAATTAACCAAGTCACTGAGCACCTTTGTTTAGTTTAACATTTTCCCACAGCAATATTTTCTTGATTAAAGAAGCAAACTCCTTATCATAAGCAACAGTCTGCAGACAGGCACTGATCTAGAAGCAGCAACTTTCAAAGTGCCATTTGTGACTTAATGAGTGATAAAACCAGTATGCTGGGTCATACAAGCTTTTTATTTTCAACAGAAGTAAAAATAAATAAATAAATAAGGCCAGGCACAGTGGCTCACACCTGTAATTCCACCACTTTGGGAGGCCAAGACAGGTGGATCATTTGAGGTCAGGGGTTCGAGAACAGCCTTGCCAACATGGTGAAACCCCATCTCTACAAAAACCACAAAAATTAGCCCAGCTTGGCGGCAGGTGCCTGTAATCCCAACTACTCGGAAGGCTGAGGCAGGAGAATCACTTGAACCAAGAAGGCGGAGGTTGCAGTGAGCCAAGATCACATCACTGCACTCCAGACTGGGCGACAGAGTGAGACTCCATCCCCTCCACCAAAGAAAGAAAAAAAATTCCTCTGATAACTATAATCTGGTACTATATAATGCCAGATGATATTAATAAGTTATATATTATACAATAATCATACATAATGATATATGTTATCGGATTACTATACTCTGGCATTTCTGTAATCTGGTATTGAAACACTTTTGGACAAACTAACACAAAAGTCTAAATGAGACTAACATTGTGAAAAGTGAGATAATAGAGATATGTAAGTATGATGTCTGGAAAGCCGATTTAGACAAATTCAGAGTAAATTTGATCCGACCTGGAAAGCCTCCTAGACACCAGACACTGAGGTGGTAAGATGGGCGGGGAAAGCTCTCAGCATTGCAAATCTGCCCTGCCTGGGCAGTCACTCAGCTCCCTCAGCATGTGTGCATGGTAGTTCTTGTGAGTTAAATAAATATAAACAAAAGGCTGAGTAGATGAAAGTATGGATTTTATAAACAAAAATTTTATTATAATAAAGTGTTCATTGGGTGGAAGATATTGCAGAGTACAAACTTGTGGGCTTCTTTTTAGCATTCAGGGTTGAAGAGTAAATAATCTTAAGTTTGAGACAGTTTGGATTAGCCCTTTGTGTTGGCCTGAAGTTTCACAGGTGTGTTATCCGCACTGTAGGCAATATTACATGAGCAAGATAGTTAATTTACCTTTTTGATAACTTTTTAAAGAGACAGGGTCTTGCTCTGTTGCCCAGGATGTAGTGGTGCGATCATAGCTCACTGTGGCTGCAAACTCTGATCTCAAGTGATCCTCCTACCTCAGCCTCCCAAAGTGCTGGAATTATGAGTCACTATGCCTGGCCTAATTATAAATTATTATTTTGCTTTGGTTTTCTAAGAACTAGCTTTTTAAAAGAGGAAGGGATATGACAAATCAATATTGTTCAAATGGCCATATTGCCCAAAGCAATTTACAGATTCAAGGTTCTTCTCATCAAACTACCATTGACATTCTTCACAGAATTAGAAAAACTATTCTAAAATCCACATGGAACCAAAACAGAGCCTGAACAGCCAAAGCAATTCTAAGCAAAAGGAATAAAGCTGGAGGTATCACATTTCCTAACTTCAAACTGTACTACAAGGCTACAGTAACCAAAACAGCATGGTACTGGTACAAAGACACACAGACAAATGGAACAGAACAGAGTGTCCAGAAATAAAGCCACATACCTACAACCATCTGATCTGTGACAAACTCAACAAAACAAACAATGGGGAAAGGACTCCCTATTCAGTAAATAGTGCTGAATAACTGGCTGGCCACAGGCAGAATATTGAAACTAGACCCCCTTTCTTACTCCACATAAAAAAATCAACTCAAGATTAATTAAAGACTTAAATGTAAAACCTAACACTATAAAAACTCTATAAAATACCATTCTGGACAGAGGATCTAGCCAATATCTCATGATGAAGATGCCAAAAGCAACTGCAACAGAAACAACAATTGACAAATGGGACCTAATTAAACAAAAGAGCCTCTGCACAGCAAAAAGAAACTATCAACAGAGTAAACAGACAACCCACAGAATAGGAGAAAATATTTCCAAACTATGCATCTGACAAAGGTCTAACATCCAGAATCTATAAGGAACTTAAACAAATTAACAAGCAAAAAACAACCTCATTAAAACAACCTCATTAAAAAGTAGGCAAAGGACAAGAACTTTTCCAAAGACAACATACATGTGGCCAACAATCATAAAAAAAGGTTCAACATCACTCATCATTAGAAAAATGCAAATCAAAACTACAATGAGATACCATCTCACATAAGTCACAATGGCTACTAAAAAGTCAAAAAATAAATGTTGGCGAGGCTGTGGAGAAAAGAGAACACTTATACACTGCTAATGGAAATATAAACCAGTTCAACCAGTCTAGAGATTTCTCAACTTAAAACAGAACTATTTGACCCAGCAATCCCATTATTGGGTATATACCCAGAGAGGAATATACATCATTCTACCATAAAGACACATACACGTATGTTCATCACAGCACTATTCACAATAGCAAAGATATGGAATCAACCTAGATGCCCATCAATGGTAGACTGGATAAAGAAAATGTAGTACATATACACCATGGAATACTATGTGGCCATAAAAAAAGAACACGATCATGTCCTTTGCAGCAACATGAATGGAGCTACAGGCCATTATCCTAAGCAAATGCAGGAACATAAAACCAAATATTGCATGCTCTCAGTTATAAGTGGAAGCTAAACACTGACTACACATGGACACAAAGAAGGGAACAACAGAACTGAGGGGCTACTTGAGGGTGGAGGGGAAGAGGACGGTGAGGATCAAAAACAAACTACCTATTGGGTACCATGCTTATTACCTGGGTGACAAAATAATCTGTACACCAAACCCCCATGACACATAATTTACCTGTATAACAAACCTGCACATGTACCCCTGGCACCTGAAAGAAAAAAAAAACTAAAAATACAACTACCATATGATCCAGCAATCCCACTACTGAATATTTATCCAAAGGAAAGAAAATCAGGATATCAAAGGGAAAACTGCACACCTCTTGTTTACTACAGCACTAGTCACAACAGCCAAAACACTGAATTAACTTAAGTGTCCATCAATGGATGAATGGATAAAGAAAATGTGGTCTACAGATAGATACAATGGAATACTATTCAGCCACAGAAAAGAATAAAATGCTGTAATTTACAGCAACATGGATGGAAATGGAGGTCATTATATTAAGTAAAACAAGCCACACACAGAAAGACAAGTATCACATGTTCTCACTCAAATGTGTGGGCCAATAAAGTTGACCTCATGGAGGTAGAGAGAAGAATGGTGGTTACCAGAGGCAGGGAAGCATGGGAGAGGGGCAATAAAAAGGTTGGCTAATGGGTACAGAGTTAAATGGAAGGAATAAGTTCTAGTGTTTGACAGTACAGTAGGGTGACTATAATTAAAAATAGTTCAAAATAACAAGAAAAGATACGAAATGTTCCCAAAACACATGATAAATGTTTGAGATACTAGATATCCCAATTACCCTGATTTGATCATTACATATTATATGTATGTATCAAAATATCACATGTATCCCATAAACATGTACAGTTATGTATCAAATAAAAAAAGAAAAAGAAATAGGTTGGGTGCAGTGGCTCATGCCTGTAATCCCAGCACTTTGGGAGGCTGAGGCAGATGAATCACTTGAGGCCAGGAGTTCGAGACCAACCTGGACAACATGGCGAAATCCCATCTCTACTAAAATTGCAAAAAGTAGCTTGGCGTTGTGGTGCACACCTGTAATCCCAGTTACTTAAAAGGCTGAGGCATGAGCATTGCTTGAACCCAGGAGGCAGAGGTTGCAGTGAGCCAAGATCACACCATTGCACTCCAGCCTGGGTAACAGAGCAAGTCTCCATCTCAAAAAAATTAAAAAGCAATAAACAAAACTAAGGGAAAAAATGGAGAGAGGTTGATAAACAGAATTTACAGACACCCAACTCTTACATGTCACAATCTGTACTTCCACACAGCGAAGGACTTCTCCAAAACTTTGGGGGCACCGTGTTTCATTCGGAGGACTACATTTTGAAGGAATACTGGCAAAACAGAACATTCAGAAAACAGCAGGATAAAGAGTCTTCAAGACTGATGAGAAACTACTTTGAGAAGGTAAAGTCACAACATCTGTTCTGAATTTTGACAGATATTAACAAGAACAATTATTAGATTCACCCTGCATGGTCCTAGAGACCCGACAAAAAGCCAGTGTAGGTAGAAGTTACAGAGAGGCAGAGCAGGTTTAGTGCAAAGCAGAATTGGCCACCTGCAATACAACAGGCTGCTTCATTACAAGTAACTATGAGACACAAATACCACTGTTTATATTGTAGAGACACTCTGCTGAGGGCAGAGAGGCTACAAACATGGTCCAAAGGGGGCGCTGCCCAATGCTAACAGTCTTTGAGTCTGAGCCGCAGCCGGTACATGGTTGGCATTAATACCACCTACTACCTTACCTTTAGGATCATAGCTCAGCTATATTATGTATTACAGAAAACAAGTTTGCAAAATCAACCATCATCACACTGTATCACTTTTTTAGGAAGTTTCACCCTAACTCCTGAACATCTCATTTTAGCCTATGGATCACCGGATGTTGGAGTTTTACTATGAGTGATGGGAAAAGTTCTCCAAAAACCAGTACGTTTAATTCTATTCTTCAATACAGGTCAGAGATATTTTTTAGCAAGACTATTAAGTAGGGAACAGGAAGGAAAAACAAAAGCAGAAGCAAAAGGAGTAAGTCCATATGGAAAGAAGAAAAACAGAGCCAGTCCATCCTCAGACACCCCACTCCTCCCCCACTTTAGTCATCATTACTCAAGCGACATTAAGCAGGGCCAGTGTTTAGTCCTATTTCCTCTGCCTAGTTCTTGCCGTGCCTCAGGGAGAGAAATCAATGCCTCCCATCCCAGACCTCCAAAGAGTTTTGGGATGAGTTCAACTCTGGCTCTATCTTCTGTAAAATCCCTGGGGACTTCAAAAAAACATTACAAATAACTTAACAGTTAACTTCTGGGTTTCTCCATTTCTCCATCTCTGCAGCAGAGGAAAAATAGCTTCATGGAGAACTGAGAGGTATCTGATGTCTGTGAAGTAAACAGCGATGACCTGATGAAAAGCCCCACATAATGCTAAGCTATGAGGTTAACTTGTTTGGGTGGTGCCATCAATCCTCATCATATTCTTTACTCTCTTTGAAGTATAATACAGATGATGATGATAACCAGTGAGATAACTTTCTTTTGCAAGAAACATTTTATAAGGCCATTCAAATATTTTATAGTAAAAAACAGACGGTATGTTATTTTAGACTTTACAAAAAATGATTAATGTTAAAATTGAAACAAACACAGCATGTCATTCACTCTTAATATAATTGAAGACTGGATTCCTTTCCTGTATTCTGAGAGGTTTTCCACTTGATGTATAAATTCTTTTGTGTGTTAACATTATAAAGCCCAGAGCATTACAGCATAGCAATGGTTCTCTTTTCTTCTAGAGAAGTCTTCAACTTAGTTTGCTACAAAGAAACAAATAGTGGATTCATCAAGAGGAGTCTAACTCTAATCTGTGTTCTGCAATTAACGACCAACAGAGCCCCAGGACCAGTCATTTAACCTGACTGGTTCTCATGTTTCCTTACCTCTATAAGACCCCTGAGTGATATAATTTACAGAATGCAGAAAAATAAATGCTAAATTTTTCTGACATTTTTCATTGCTTTTTAAAATTCCAGCACCTAAGAACGAATGAGGCTGGGCACAGTGGCTCACGCCTGTTATCTCAGCACTTTCAAATGCAAAGGTGGGCAGATGATTGAGGGCAGGAGTGCAAGATCCACCTGGCCAACATGGCAAAACGCTGTCTCTACTAAAAATACAAAAATTAGCCAGGTATGGTGTCAGGCACCTGTAGTCCCAGCTACTTGGGAGGCACAAGAATGATTTAATCCCACAAGGCATAGACTGCAGTGAGACAAGACTGTGCCACTGCACTCCAGCCCAGGTGACAGAGCAAGACGCTGTCTCAAAAAAGAAAAAGGAAAAAAATAGTGAATGACAAGGCACAAGACAGCATAGAACTATGTCTCTCAGCTCCTCCCTACTAAGCACTATAAACCCTGGAAATAGCAGAGGAGGTAACCAAAAGAGAACTCTGAAAGACGGTAAGAAGAAAACAAACCAGTTGTAGCCCCAAAAATGGAAGAACAGCTCAGTGAAACAGTATCTTGCATCTCCCTATGCAAAGTGGTCACCCAGACCCACCATTTCCCAACCCATGACATGACAACAAAAGGCAGCTCAGGTAGGCTCCTTCCTATGACCCAGATCAAACAAAAGTCCCCTCACATCAGATAAGTCCTACACCATCCAAAAGAAGACCCAACCTAAAGCCCCACCAACAATAACTAGGGGAGCCACGACATATACAATAGGGCAGGCAGACACAAGACTGCCCAGCTACAAGTGACCCGGCCAAGGAAGCCTCTCTGGTCACATGGGCCTAAGACTCCCTTCCACTGCACACAGACATGGGGAAAACCGTGGGGCACAGGTAGAGAGATTCCATCTCAACAAGTGTCTGGCTCAAGAAGAGATCTCTGTCCCCCACAGGAAGGGGATCATGCCACAGTCAGGAAAGCCCCTCAGTCCCCAGGGTCCTGAGACTACGTTTCCCCCGCTGGGAGACACCTAGTAGCCCAGCCTAGGGAAATCCCTTCTGCCTCCACAGCCAGCAATAACAGCAGGGGAAATGAGACAGAAGCCCTAGTGGTATCTAACCACCAAGCAGACAAACACCACAAAGGTTCTGAAAGTTAAACTGTCATCGGAACCACAGCCCACAAATGTAAGGCAGGACCTGTGTGCTAAGACTAACTGGGTGCTGCCTGCTAAAACAAAAGATTTAAACGGGATTCAGAACATTCCCACTGCCTGCCCCCCACCACAAAAAAAAAAAAAAAAAAAAACAGGCAAAATGTCCAGGATACAGTCAAAAATCAGCCATCATACCAAGAACCAGGAAAATCCCAAGTGAAATTCCCATTTTAGCCAAAAAACTGACCCTAACCCTGAGATAAATCAGATGTTCAAATTATCTGATGAGGATTTTAAAGCAGCCCTCTTACAAGTGCTTCAATAATCGATTATAAATTGTTGAAACAAATGAAAAACTAGAAAATCTCAGAAAATAAATAATTATTTTAAAAACCAAATATAAATTATACAACTGAAAAGTACAGTAACAAAAACTCACTTGATATGCTCAATAGGATGAAAATGACAGGATTAAAAAAAAATCACTGAACTTGAGGAAAGAACAACAGAATTCACTCTATCAGAACAACAGAAAACAGGCTGTGAAAATAAACAGAACCTCAGAGACCTATGGAACAGCAAAATGTCCAGCCTTGTATCACTGAGCCCCAACAGGAAAAAGAGAATAGGGCTAAAAGAATATTCAAAGAAATAACGGCTGAAAACATTCCAAATTTGGTAAAAGACATAAACATATAGATTTAAGAAGCTGAGCAAATTTATTATCAGAATAAACAAAAAGAGGCCATCCCAGCATTTGGAAGGCCAAGGCAGGCAGATCACTTGAGGTCAGGAGTTCATGATCAGCCTGGCCAACACAACGAAACCCAGTCCTGTCTCTACTAAAAATACAAAAATTAGCCAGGCATGGTGCCGCATGCCTGTAATCTCAGCTACTCAGGAGGCTGAGGCAGGAGAATCGCTTGAACCCGGGAGGCAGAGGTTGCAGTGAGCCGAGATCACACCAATGCACTCCAGCCTGGGTAACAGAGTGAGACTCCATCTCCAAGGAAAAAAAAAAAGAAACTCAAGTCAAGGCTAGGGTCAATGGTAAACATTATAACTAGTCTTCTGAAAACTACAGACAAAGAAAAAATCTGCTTGAAAGCAGGCAGAGAGAAATGATACATGATCTGTAAGGAACACCACTTCGAACGACAATGGATTTCCCATCTGAAACCATGGAGACTAAAGGAAGTAGCACATTTTTCAAGCACTGAGGCGGGAGTGGGAGGAAGTCAACCATAAATTCTACAGCCAACAAAACTATCCTTCAGGAATGAAAGTCAGACAGACATTCCCAGGGGAAGCAAAACTAAAAGAATGTGTTGCCAACAAACCTATTTTTAAAGAACAAATGACTATAAAACAAGGAAAAAATATAAATATAAATGTACATAAATATATGTAAGTATATATAAATATAAATATATACATTTTTTGCTTTTTTTTTTTGAAACGGAGTCTCGCTCTGTCTCCCAGGCTGGAATGCAGTGGCACGATTTCGGCTCATTGCAAGTTCCACCTCCTGGGTTCACACCATTCTCCTGCCTCAGCCTCCCAAGTAGCTGGGACTACAGGTGTCCGCCACCATGCCCGGCTAATTTTTTGTATTTTTAGTACAGACGGGGTTTCATCGTGTTAGCTGGGATGGTCTTGATCTCCTGACCTCGTGATCCGCCCACCTCGGCCTCCCAAAGTGCTGGGATTACAGGCATGAGCCACCATGCCCAGACTTTCTTTGGTGGGGAGGATGGAGTTTAACTTTTGTTGCCCAGGCTGGAGTGCAGTGGCACTATCTTGGCTCACTGCAACCTCCAGCTCCCAAGTATCTGGGATTACAGGTGCCCGCCACCACACCTGGCTAATTCTTTTTTTGAGACATAGTTTCACTCTTGTCGCCCAGACTGGGGTGCAATGGTACGGTCTCAGCTCACTGCAATCTCTGCCTCCTAAGTTCAAACGATTCTCCTCCCTCAGCCTCCTGAGTAGCTGGGACTACAGGCTCCCGCCACCATGTCCAGCTAGCTTTTGTATTTTTAGTACAGACAGGATTTCACCATGTTGGCCAGGCTGGTCTCGAACTCCTGACCTCAGGTGATGCACCGCCTCGGCCTCCCAAAGTGCTGGGATTACAGGTGTGAGCCACTGCACCCAGCCAAGGCTAATCTTTTGTATTTTTAGTAGAGACGGGGTTTCATCATGTTGGCCAGGCTGGTCACGAACTCCTGGCCTCAGGTGATCCAACCATCTAGGCCTCCCAAAGTGCAGGGATTACGGGCGTGAGCCACCGCACCTGGCTGGAATTATATTTTTTAACACAGAAGATACAAAATTGTCTACAAGATGATGTCTAACTTCAGAGTTTATAATCAAAGGAGGGATAAAACATATAAAACAAAAATGCAAATAACTATAGCAGGTGTTATAAAACATATAAAACAAAAATACAAATAACACAGCCAGAGACAACGAAGATGGTTCAGAGGCAGGTACCAATATTTTGGGCTGCCATGATGAGAGAAAATTTCAAAGACAGGTCACAACAAACAGTCCACACACTACATTTAAATAAAGCTACTGAAAGAATGTATACCTCATGAAAAAAAAGGAAAAGCAAAACTGAAGAGACGTAAAAGCAAAAAGTATGTTTACAGGAGAGTACAGGGAAGAACTATTCATCTGCCACTTAAGAAACACCTGAACAGGGTAAAAAGAAGCATCTGTCACAATTCCTGGTCCTCGATCTACTCAGAAATGCGGAGGAAAAGGTAAGAGACGGATGAAATGGGAAACAGGACACAGAGGAGAAGGGTGGGATGAGATGGCATAGGATGGGTTGGGTTGGGGTGGCATGAGCTGGATGAGATAGGATGCCACTAAAGATTGACTGTACAGACCCTCAGGAAACACAGCAGAGGGCACAATTAATTCTTTCTGGGAAGAGCAGAGGAGGTTTCACAGGGTTAAGGCTGGATCTCAAAAGATCAGACCGAAGTGACAAGTTAAAAGTGGGGAGGGGGCCAGGCGCGGTAGCTGGCCGGGCACAGTGGCTGAAGCCTGTAATCCCAGCACTTTGGGAGGCTGAGGTGGGTGGATCACGAGGTCAAGAGATCAACACCATCCTAACCAACGTGAAACCCCCTCTCTAATAAAAATACAACCCCCCCCTTAAAAATACAAAGATTAGCTGGGTGTGGAGGTGCGTACCTGTAGTCCCAGCTACTCAGGAGGCTGAGGCAGGAGAATCGCTTGAACCTGGGAGGTGGAGGTTGCAGTGAGCAGAGATCGTACTGCTGCACTCCAGCCTACTTCACCTCCAAAAAAAAGACAAAAAACAAAAACAAAAATAAAAAAAAGTGAGGAAGGGTACACTAGACCATGAGAAAAACAAACAACTCCAGACATGCACACAGTATAATGGTGGCAGTGGAAGGGTGAGGAACAGAGAAGGCAGGCTGGGGTCAGTGTAAAGACCTGAGTTAAGAGGGTGGATCTTCATCTGGAGGGTAATAAGGAGTCATGGAAGAATTTTAAACAGAGAAGTGATACCAAAAGAAAAAAAAACTGAATAACTTTGAGGACATTAAATAGAATTAAATAAAAGGACGCTGAATAGAATTAAATGAAAAAAAGGAGAGAAAACCAGTTAGAGGCTATTCAGTTCCTTTTGGTTTAACAAGTTTGAACCCCATGATATGCCATGCTCCAGGCCAGATACTTAAAAAGATTATTTCCATTACTGTTCTTCCAAACCAAGGAGACAGCAATGTAAGCAGAGAGAAGAGAAGAGAAGAGAAAGAGGAAACTACATCCTACAAGCATTTCAGAGCTAAAAATCAACAAGTCTCTGTGGAAGGGCTCCACGGCATGAGGGAAAAGACAAGAACAAGGTTTTTACATTAGAAATCACAGAATGTTATAACTATGCCAGTACTAGCATTCTAGAAATAAAGAATAGGCCAGGCGCAGTGGCTCACGCCTGTAATCCCGGCACTTTAAGAGGCCGAGGTGGGCGGATCACAAGGTCAGGAGATCAAGACCATCCTGGCTAACATAGTGAAACCCCATCTCTACTAAAAATACGAAAAATTAGCCAGGCATGGTGGCAGGCGCCTGTAATCCCAGCTACTCGGGAGGCTGAGGCAGGAGAATTGCTTGAACATGGGAGGCAGAGCTTGCAGTGAGCCAAGATCCCACCATTGCACTCCAGTCATGGGCAACACAGTGAGACTCCTTCTCAAGAAAAGAAAATAAAAGAAAAGGAAAGAAATAAGGAACAAAAGGGATGAAGCAGTACTTGGGTACCAGATTGAGGAGAAATTATGTACCTCCTTTAAGAGGAAATTCTGCTGTTGTCTCTTCCAGGAGGGTCCTCCCAACCTCCCAGGTGTCTCCTTCCACTATGCTTTTAAAAGAAATGCTCACAGATACATAAATATATTTTACCACAGTGTGTAAGTACATGTATGTTTGTCTCTCCCACTAGATTATATATTCCCCAAGGGCAGGGATTAATTATATTCATCTTTCTCTCTCTATTGCATGAGACCCAGCAGGGTTTCAACAAATGTTCAATGAATGCAGAAAATAGAAGAAACTTCATACTTTTACAAAACTATTATAAACTTATTTTCTATCACATTACTAAATCATTCCTCCTCTACTACAAGAAGGGGGGGACAATTATAAACAAATAGCTCTAGGTATTCTATTTTCTGTCTGAAAAGTCTATAAAAATTAGTCATGTTCCCAAAAACAAAAAAACATAATATTATAAAGGTCAATCAAAGGAAGACTGGGCATGGTGGCTCATGCCTGTAATCCCAGCACTTTGAGAGGCCGAGGCGGGCGGATCATGAGGTCAGGAGTTTGAGACCAGCTTGGCCAATATGGTGAAACCGCATCTCTACTAAAAATACAAAAATTAGCTAGATGTGGTGGTGTATGCTTGTAATCCCAGCTACTAGGGAGACTGAGGCAGAGAATTACTTAAACCTGGGAGGCAGAGTTGCAGTGAGCCAAGATCACACTACAGCACTCTAGCCTGGGCGACAGAGTGAGACTGTCTCAAAAAATAAATAAATAAATAAATCTCAGGTTCCAGCAGCTCCTCATCCAGTCACCTCCCATTTATGAGCACCTACTAGGTACCAAGCACCACAGTGAACACTAAACAGCCCCTACCTTCAAAGAGCTGACACTCCAGAAGTTGCCTTTGTAAACTGCTGCACCAGAGAATGTTTCGTAAAAGTCTGTCTCCTCTGAAGGACCCACAGAGACCCTGTAAGACTCGTTAGCAGGCCAAAGAGCAGAGCTAACCCTCAGGCAAAGAAATATAATTTTTGACTACAGCAGAACCAAGGTCTTCTGACAGGAAGTTTTGTGGGAAAAAGGGAAAGGAAGTATAAAAAGACAAACGTAGGATAAAAGGTAAAAAAGTAAACACACTAGCAGTACTCTTGCAAGGCACTTTCAAAAGGCAAGTAGACCACATATCAAAACTCAAATGGGCATAGCATGGTGGCTCACCCCTGTAAACCCAGCACTGCAGGAGGCCAAGGCAGGAGTATTACTTACGGCCAGGAGTTCAAGGCTGCAGTGAGCTATGATGGTGCCACTATACTCCAGCGTAGGTGACACAGTGAGACCCTGTCTCTAAGGAAAAACACTACAAAGGTCACACTTGACTGGCAGTTGCCACCTTACAAAGAAAGCCACAAAGGAAATTAGTATTTCACTAGCTGCCACACTATATGGAACTGATTATAGTCAATTGCAAACGTGGCTGGAAACCTCAAAACATACTTTAAATACTCAATTTTTATGGTAAAGTATGAGTGATAACATGTTGGGAACAACCTAGATACCCATCAGAAGGGAACTGGTTACACTGTCCTATACTTACATGATAGAATAACACAAGAACATTAAAATCATGTTTCAAAAAACACTTAATGGCATGGTAATATGTTGGTTACTGCATGATCTTGCGCTACTCTGACATCTCAGTCTCAGATTCCTCATCTGTAAAATGGAGATGATGGAATACTCGATGGCAACGGGAATGAACAATCCCAAACTACATGCAATAGCATAGAACGTAACAAAATAATATGTACCATATAACTCAATTTCCAGAAAACACAAAAACCGGTCCCAAAAAATCTGCTACTAGAAGTCAAGATCATGGTTACTCTTGAGGGCTTTGAAGCCCTGACACTTCTCGAGTGTGTATATGTTCTGTTTTGCTCTGGATGCCAGTTACACTGGTGAATGTGACTCATGAAAATCTATCTAGTTGTATACTCATAAAAGTGCATATATATATATATATATATGCGCTACATTTCAATAAAAAAAATTTTAATGGAGATAATTATAGGATCCTTTTCGTAGGGATGTTGTGAGAATTAATATTATGTTGGAAAGATTAATTGTACATAAAGTGTTGGCTGCCTAATCATGAGTGCACAATAAATATTAGGTATTCTTACAGTCCTAACGCTGACAACACAAGAAGCTCTACTAAGTGCTCTCTCAATGAACAAATTTCTAAAGTGAAATGAATCACTCACAACCTCTGCAAAACCATAACCACTCTGTAAATTTCCTATGGCACTTACTTTGCACTTTCCACCATAATTGTTTGTGTTCGAGCCTGTCCCTCCTCTATACTTACAGCTCCCTAAGGGTAAAACACTTGGCAGTCTTTGTACCCTTCACAACACACAAAACAGCAGGCTACTCAATCACTGTCTGCTGAGTCCATGATCTGCAGAATATTTTAAGAGTGGAAGAACTGTTTGAAAACTGAACATTTAAACCACAATGAGATACCATCTCACACCAGTTAGAACGGCAATCATTAAAAAGTCAGGAAACAACAGGTGTTGGAGAGGATGTGGAGAAATAGGAACACTTTTACACCGTTGGTGGGATTGTAAACTAGTTCAACCATTATGGAAAACAGTATGGCAATTCCTCAAGGATCTAGAACTAGATGTACCATATGACCCAGCCATCCCACTACTGGGTATATACCCAAAGGATTATAAATTATTCTACTACAAAGACACATGCACACGTATGTTTATTGCATCACTATTCACAATAGCAAAGACTTGGAATCAACCCAAATGTCCATCTGTGACAGACTGGATTAAGAAAATGTGGCACATATACACCATGGAATACTATGGAGCCATAAAAAAGGATGAGTTTGCGTCCTTTGTAGGGACATGGATGCAGCTGGAAACCATCATTCTTAGCAAACTATCACAAGAGGAGAAAACCAAACACCGCATGTTCTCACTCATAGGTGGGAACTGAACAATGAGATCACTTGGACTCGGGAAGGGGAACATCACACACTGGGGCCTATCATGGGGAGGGGGGAGGAGGGAGGGATTGCATTGGGGGGTTATACATGATATAAATGATGAATTGATGGGTGCTGACGAGTTGATGGGTGCAGCACACCAACATGGCACAAGTATACATATGTAACAAACCTGCACGTTATGCACATGTACCCTAGAACTTAAAGTATAATAAAAATAAATAAATAAATAAATAATAAAAAGAAAACTGAACATTTTACTGGGCAAAATAATGTCCCTTCTACACTTTATTTTTTAAGGTGCTAAACCTACTTTGTGGGTGGAACTTTAGATTCTGTTAAGAACGCCTATGTGTTTCTACTTGTTCACTTCTTCATTCCACAAATACATATCCATGTACAAAGGTCAAGAAGCTTACTGTTAAGGGGGAAGGCACGTAAACAGGCACAGATGATTTGTTTCTGCAAGGCGCCTCAGTAGAGGAGGATCTATGGCTCCGCATTATGTTAATTCCCTGACTTGGTGATTCCTGCACAGTTGAGCAGTATACATATGAAGCCTCAGAAGTGAAGGCAGGCTGATGCTTTCTCATTTTAGGAGGGGATCTGAGGACTTTTATTCCCTACTCTGAGCCCACGCTGAGATGGACAAACTTCTTTGTATTTTTGGCTAAACGGCTATGCAGGAAGATCCCAGGTCCAGCTCCTCCCTTCAAGGCCCCATTCTTTTTCTAGATATAACTGTTAAGGCTCCAGGCATTTTGTTTCTCACTCTGATGCAAGTTCAACTCCTAAGATATTGCTCTGAAATTCTGTTCTTTCCTCATTGTCACATCCTGGGTATTCTTCCCAAAATTTCTAATCACAACTGTACATTCGTGTGTGTGTGTTATATTTTATCCAATATTGCTAAGTATTTTGTGAACTGAAACATCTACCATACATATATATACCCACATGCATACATATACACACACACCTTTTTTTCTTTCCCCCAGAGTCTCAACTCTGTGGCCCAGGCTGGAGCGCAGTGATGCAATCTCTTGGCTCACTGCAACCTCCGCCTCCCAGATTCAAGTGATTCTCCTGCCTCAGCCTCCCGAGTAGCTGGGACTACAGGCATTCATCAACACGCCCAGCTAGTTTTTGTATTTTCAGTGGAGATGGGGTTTCATCACGTTAGCCAGGCTAGTCTCAAACTCCTGACGTCAAGTGATCCACCCGCCTCGGCCTCCCAAAGTGCTGGGATTACAGGAGTGAGCCACCTCGCCTGGCCAACTACCTTATATTTTTAATATACCTTCAACCCACATCCCAGAAAGCTCAACTGAAAAGGAGTTCACAGACTGAAACTAAAAACACAAAATAAAAAAATCCCCCATAAGCAAAACAGAGCAGATACTACAAAACAACAGGGATGAGACCCACTATAAATTTCAAATAAGAGACCTATCAGAGAGATTATAAAACCAGCACATTTTCAATGATTACAGACCTCTAAGAAGGAATCGAACACATGTGAAAAGTGGTGTTGCAAACCAACCCATGCCCGCTTGGCCATCCAACAAAAGTCAGGTTCTCTTCATAAACACCAATAACCTCCAACAGTTAGCAGAGTAGGCTTATTTGTTCCCCCTCCACCCACTCCATACCAGCCAGTAACCTACAAAGAAACCAAACATGACAAGCAATTCCACCAAACCAACAAAAGTGTACTGATGAGAAGTATATAGGCAAGGAACTAGAAATTGACCAGAAAATCTAGAGCAACCTCATCTCTTATTTACTGCTTGTGGGAAGATAAATTGGTATAATTCGGCAGGGGGGAGCGGGAGGAGGAGGAGAATGGCATTAGGGAGCAAATTTAAACATCAGAATACCTAACCCAGCATTTCCAGGTCCAGATAATACTTGAGAGACCATCATGATCATAACAAGCAAGATTCACACATAAGAATGTTCAGAACAAACTGGAATCACATTCACAGGTGAAATGATAGAAAAATAGTATTAACCCAGGAGAATGCTGTGCAGCAATAAAAATGAATGAACCAAAGCCAACACAACAACTTGGATAAATCATATTAACAATGGAGAATAAGAAAAGCAAGGCCCCAGAGGACCACAAAGAGAATTAGATAAGGAATAATAAAGCTCAGGTAGCATATATAAAGAGGGAAGAGGCCGAGAGATGGAGTGGGGAGAAGTACAGGAAGCTGCTGGTAATGTCTCAGAGTCTGATGAGCTCATAGGTGTTCATTACATTATAAATAAAGCAAATAAAAGGGCCATGCAAACACCAATGATAATAATGGGTTGTGAATCAAGGATTATGATTAATCTACTTCTCTGAACCTGAGTCCCTGTCACCCATAAAGGAGGAGGGAAGGAAGAGGACATGTTATAAATAGGCAGCTCAAAAAGAAAAAGCCTGAAAGGCCAATAAATACATGAAAAGATACTCAACCTCACTCCAATCAGGAAAATGCAGCATTAAAGCTAGAAACAATAAGGTATCACTTTTACATCAACAGATGAGCAAAAACTCAAAAGTTTCACAATATCAAGTACTGGAAAAGATGCAGCTCAATAAAATTACCAGTACAATGCAGAGGGAATGTAATCTGACTACTGGGTAAAGCAATGTGTACTATCGAGTAAAGGTGAAGACAACCTTGGAGTGAAAGACGCTCACGTGCTATCACACAGAAATTCCACTCTCACGTGATGTCCCCAGAGAAATGCACATACACATCATACACACATCAGGAAACATGTATAAGGAATGTCCACATCAGTGCTATTTACATCAATGAAAATTTGGAAACACTCAAAAAATATCTGATAATAGGAGAACAGACTAATATACTGTAGGACAGGCCAGGCACGGTGGCTCACTCCTGCAATCCCAGCACTTTGGGAGGCCAGGCGGGTGGATCGCCTGAGGTCAGGAGTTCAAGACCAGCCTGGCCAACACAGTGAAACCTCATCTCTATTAAAAACACAAAAATTAGCCAGATGTGATGGTGGGCGCCTGTAATCTCAGCTACTCGGGAGGCCGAGGCAGAAGAATCACTTGAACCCAGGACGCAGAGGCTGCAGTGAGCTGAGATTGTGCCACTGTACTCCAACCTTGGTGACAAAGTGAGACTCTGTCTCGAAAGAAAAAAAAAAAAGTACAGAAGAATATATACAGTTTGCTGTTGTTTTCATAAGGTTTCAAAACAATATACCTTACTTTACTCATAAGCTCATACATATATAATAAAAGTATAAAAACACATGTGGCAATGAAACAGCCCAAATCCACAACAGTGGTTACTTATAGAAAGGTAAGGATGCAAGATGAGGAGGGTTCACAGGAGCCTTCAACTCCCACAGAGATTTACTTATATTAAAAAATAGTTTGACTTGTTTCCTTCAAATATTAAAATCTGATAAAGCCAAATGCAAGTACTTAAGTATTCGGTATAGTATTCTCTATGTACTATGTTCACAATATTTCATCCAATAGGAAACATGGGACCAGAAGGCAACTTGATAAAACTTATCTGGAATGTGATAGGAAGAAAATAACAGCATATGACTTAAACACTGGCCACCAAATGTGGGCTCCTCTAGCTCAGGTTTTTATTATCCCTTTGGCACAGAATCTAGCACAGGGACTGACTCATAAGAGGTGCTCAAGTAAATATTTACTTAATGAACTGGACAAGCAGGTAGAAAAAAGTCCAATAATTAATCTAGTCATCTCTGAATATTTTCAAATGTTTAGTTTCGTCTCAGAATATTTGTAAGTATGAATAATTACTGATACACTGGATCTTTTCAACAATGGGCTGCCAGACAGCCCATTTTTTAAAAGGCATTATTAGGTGTTACAAACTGAATGCTTGAGTCCCCCAAAATTCATATGTTGAAATCTTAACCCCCATGTGAGGTGGCACCTCTGGGAGTTGATTAGGTTTAGATGAGGTCACGAGGGTGAAGCCCACCTTATGGAATTATTGTAAGAGGAGGAAGAGACTCAAGCATGTGTTTTCTCTCTCTCTCTTTCCGTGTCCCATGTGAGGACACAGCAAGAAGGTATCGTGCAAGTCAGGAAGTCGGCCCTCACTGGACACCGAGTATACCAGGCACCTTGATCTTGGACTTCCCAGCCTCCGGAACTGTGAGAACTAAATGTCTGTTGTTGGAGCCACCCAGTCTGTGGTATTTTGTTATGGCAGCCTGAGCTAAGAGACTAGGATTAAAAAAAAAAAAAAAAAAAAAAAAAAAAAAAAAAAAAAATCCACACACCAACACATCTTTCTGTTCACTAAGAACACACCTTCTTAATTGCTAATAGGAAAGGTTCTGATGTGAGCCTTCATAAATCCCTGCCTTGGGGAGCTGATGAGACTCCCACACATCATCTGGATCCTGTCTCCCTGGACCAACAGGAATGCTCTGATTTTTAATGACTTCAATCTGTTTTACAGATGAAGCTTTAGAGTATTTGGGAAAGACACAAATAGTAAGTGAAAATACAAAAGGTCACAGTTCTGATACCACGTAGCTGTGTGCACTGGGCAGGCCAGTTAAGTCTCCATTTACCTGAAAACTATCTAAAATGTGAGATTTGGACAAGCGGCCACGGTGTCTTCAGTTTCTAAATCAGAATATTGCATTAGTTAGGAATGTCATTTAAAATATGTCATTTAAAACATGTGGGCAGGGCATAGCGGCTCACGCCTGTAATCAGCACTTTGGGAGGCTGAGGCCAGGAGTTCAGTACCAGCCTGGTCAACAGAGTGAAACCCTATCTCTACCAAAAATACAAAAAAATTAGCTGGGCATGGTGGCATATGCCTGTAATATGAGCTACACGGGAGGCTGAGGCTTGAGAATCACTGGAACAGGGAGGCGGAGGTTGCAGTGAGCTGAGATCGTACCACTGCACACCAGCCTGGGTGACAGAGAGAGACTCTGACTCAAAAATAAATAAAATATGTGGAAAACACAACCAAGTGGTCCTCGGCCCATTTCAATAGAAATGCACCTTGATGAAATATTGCTTAGAAAATAATTATGCCATGCTGAACTTAAGCTTACCGTTGAATTGACTTCTCCACGACTGAATGGAAAGCAGCAGATAATGCTCACAGAAGTAGCCTCCTTCCCCAGTGCTCATTCCCAAAGACAGTTGGAGATGCTAAGAGGGGAGGCCACACTCACAAAAGCAGTCACCACTTTGCAGTTTTTACTGATGTCATCAGTTCTGTGAAAATTTCATTAGCTGAGGAGAGTTGCTGCTGCAAGAACCGGATGAGTTTATGGCATCAACATCATGTTTATAATTCTTTCATAATATTAACTGATGTTTCAACCAAAACCTGGTTTTATTCCATCTGAGTGACTTTCCAGATGTTGCTGTACAGCTTGTAGCTTAATAATAAAGCACGAATGTTTTCTCAAGCATGTGAAAATATCTAGATTTCCTGGTGTCATGGGAATCTGCTAAAGCACTGATAATTATAGCTCTCAGCAAATACCTCAAGAATATTGTTCCACATTTTTACCAACAAGAGAGATCAAGCATGGGTATCATTTGAGATAATCAGACTGTTTATAACCCACTGTGCAAATTACACACACCAAATACTGCAAATGTGTAAAAAGGAACAGAGCAGGCTGGTAGAGGTGAATGGAGGAACCTGCCCTTCCCAGCCCCATGTGCTGATCTCCTTACCCTTGGTCTCACCCCTAATCTCACCATGGACCAGACAAACAAAAGTACTTTCACAATTTTCCTTCATACCTTCATTGGACCTCAGAAGCACTTTTATTTTTTTTGAGAGGCAGTCTTGCTCTGTCACCCAGGCTGAAGTACAATGGTATGATCTCGGCTCACTGCAACCTCCACCTCCCAGGTTCAAGCAATTCTCCTGTACCAGCCTCCTGAATAGCTGAGATTACAGGCACATGCTACCACACCTGGCTAATTTTTGTATTTTTTATAGAGACAGGGTTTCACCATGTTGGTCAGGCTGGTCTCGAACTCCTAACCTCATCATCCGTCCACCTAGGCCTCCCAAAGTGTTTGGATTACACGCGCAAGCCATCACACCTGGCCCCTCAGAAGCACTTTTGAAAAAAAATCAAACCAAATATTTTAAAAGGAGCTATTTATGGTGTCCACGTGGAATGGCAGGGCGTGTTTCGTTTCCGGATATAAGGAAAAGAGATGTGGAGAGGAATGGATGATAAATCCTAAAGTAAATTCTCACGAAGTTTTTTCACATCCAGGAACTATTTGGGTTTTAAATTCTTAGCCCTGATTTTGCCTTAAGCCCCTTATTCCTAATCCTATCAAAGGTACCCTCCCTCCTCATTCACTTTCTGAATCACAGACCCTCTAACCCTCGTGGAACGGGTGCCTCACATTAACTCCAGCCACACTGCTGCTGTCTTCCCCCCAGGCATCATGACTTCCAAAGATGAGGCTCTGTTACTACTCCATAGGCTGTGCACACAAGGCGACTGGATTCGGTGGTCACTGGTCGTGGCACCAGGAGGTCAGGTGAAGTGAGAAGGACAACAGGGGAACTGGTTGTGAGGGCTGAGCCAGGGAAGCACGAAGGCAGTGGGCTCAGACTTTGGCCCCCTCCAGAGCTAAGACCAAACTAAGGTTTTTCTCATTTGACTCAACAAACTGCTGCCAGATTAGTTTTCCCAATTCCAACCACCTCTCCTGCCCAGAGTTCCCCAGATTCCTTAGCTGATCCTCGCAGCCTTTCACAGTCTGGCAAGAACACACTTGCGAGCTTCCTCCCCCACCCGCTTCCATACTCCACTCAGCCAAGAGAGTGATTCATTTTCACCTTCATGAGCTTCATCTTCTCCCCCTGCTGATGTTGTGTCCATGTGTTTCCTAAACTGAAAATACTCTTCCCTCATCTGTGTTTCAACCCTGCCTTTATTCATTCAAATATTGAGCCCTCACTGTGCCAAGTGCATCTCAGATTCCAATGAAAAGAAAAAAAAAATCAATACTACTTCTACCAGAATGTCACACCTGATCCTCCTGCTGAAAATACCCCCCCTTGCTTCTAAAGCCTCCAGCACCCGATTATGTGACAACCCTGATCTTCCAGCTTCCACCTTGGTCATTTGCTGAGGAGCAATGACTAGTGAAAAGAGCTGCACCTTCTTCGGCACACAGGCCGAGCACTCCAGGCCCCTTCAGAATAGACAAGAAAGCACTTCAGGGACAAAAAAGTGACTGACAACATATCACATGCTCCCAAGAGGTAGAGATAAGAAGTGAAAAGCATCCTCTAAACTGAATCCAGGGAGGTCAGAGGTGTGACCCTGGAAAGGACCACTGTCACAAGAGTGAGGACAGCAGAGAACTGCGGAGGAGGGAGGGTTGAACAAAGAAAGGGAAGGAGGAAATAAAGCATAGACTGAATACAGACTCATTTCTGTAACCCACCTTTCCTCCACCCATACCCCCAAATAACTTTAACAGGTCTTACAGGTTCAAGATAGTAATCACTGTTGAATCAATTTCAGCACAAAAACTAATCTACGCCATCCCATATGCATGACCTGCATAATATTTACCAATGCTTTAGGTTACCATTTTATCCTCAGTTATCCTTTGAAACATGACAACTTTTTTCCTACTGCTGTACACTGAAACTCAACGTTTCATGGTATATTCCCCTCTTTTGCTCCTGCAGATGGGAAAATATCCGGGTTAAGGGAAAGAGATCAATGGAAAAGCAGAAAAAGAAAATTCTTCCTACAGATTTTGAGACTCACTCCACTTCTCCCTGCCATTGCTAAGAACTAAGTTGCTTTTCACAGATGCTGTAGCAGGCTCCTACAGTCTCACCTGGCGGTTACTCAGGTGGTCACAAAATATGAATGTTTGTGTTTCCAGATTCACAACAAACACACATTTAGAGACACAGTTTGGTCTGTTTTCATAGTAACGTAAATGCAAATCAGTTCTTTGATATGATGCAGCTGCTTAAGAGAGGCTTCCAGGCTCTCCAGCTGCCAGCTAATAACATTACTTCCTCTTAATAACCCACTTCACGGCCCTATTTAGAACTTCCACAGCTCCTTTGCCCAGGGTCTCCCTCTGCCTTACTTTTAACCAAACAAGCAACCATGCAACATGGAAATTAGGAAACCAACAGCTTTTCAACAATCTACCTCAGAAAAATTCTTGTCAATAAACACACAAATAATCTCAATTCTCCTGAAATCAGAAACAAGTTTGTCCTATAAAAGGAGTTAATACATTCAGTTTTCACTACTAGAGACTTGAAAAATTTATTTGCTGACAAATTATGAAAATAGGGAGTGGTTTGCCTACCTAAAGGATAAAGAAAACGAGCATCATTTAAGTCAACTATGAGCTATGCCTTTATAATTATTTATAAACCTATTATAATATTAAAATCTCAGAGTACAATCTTCCTTATATGAAATACTTGCTGAAAATCCACACTAAATGGCCAAAGTCACAGCCTACAATGACAGAGTGAAAATCAAATGCCTGTCCTCTTAGCAGTAAATTTCTTCAAGCAGCTTAGTATTTTCATTTTAAGAAAAAAAGGGCCGGGCGCGGTGGCTCAAGCGTGTAATCCCAGCACTTTGGGAGGCCGAGACGGGCGGATCACGAGGTCAGGAGATCGAGACCATCCTGGCTAACACGGTGAAATCCCGTCTCTACTAAAAAAAATACAAAAACTAGCCGGGCGAGGTGGCGGGCGCCTGTAGTCCCAGCTCCTCGGGAGGCTGAGGCAGGAGAATGGCGTGAACCCGGAAGGCGAAGCTTGCAGTGAGCTTAGATCCCGCCACTGCACTCCGGTCTGGGCGACAGAGCGAGACTCCGCCTCAAAAAAAAAAACAAAAAAACAAAAAAACAAAAAAAAAAGAAAAAAGGGCTCAGATACGATAATGTTGTAGGGGGAGGGAAGTTGCCTGGATGACTTGTGTTTGAAAGCATAAACTACATGTCATTTATGTCCTAGATATCATATACATACACCCATGGAACACCCAAGAAATTCAGGGCAGGACTTATGGTAACATAAGTCCTATCTTTGCAATATTTGTGTTCTGAAAGTTACACACTATTGATCTGACGGGCATAACACAGTTTTCACTTGCCCCCAAAGTTCTCAAGTCACCTTTCAAAAGCAACTGGGAATCTACCAATACATGTCAAATCCAGGACCAGAGAACAGAAAGAAGTAAAAATGGAGCACTGGATTGCAGACACAACAGAAAAAACAAAACACGACAAGCCATCACTTGAAAACTGGGAAATCTAAAAGCAAAACTCCAGCCCAGTGATTTTATTTTTAGATTTAGTGATGCTTCAACATTCATAAACTCTCATGTTTCAATCTTAAGTAATAATCATAAAGGTTCTGAAAACTAACCAAGTCAATATTCAAAGTTGTTCTTTCCCTTTAGCTTAGATGTTATTCTTATTTTTTTATTAGAAAGCAGTCATCCATACATTTCATCGTTTTGGAATCAACTGCATAAATAAAATGTAGATTTATATAAAATATAGATTTATATATAACATATATTTATATAATATATATATTATATAAAATATGTATTGATAGATAAAATATATTTTTTATATATATATACACACGAAAATTCTTCCTGGATCTTTGAAGTCTTTAGAGACTAGCTGAGGTGTGAATAACTCAGGAATGCCGTCAAACTAACCAGGAAGTCATTACAGACATAAATTTTCCAATAGTCTCTTCTTTCCTGTTTGCAAACTGGTCTGACCCCCCAGAGCAGGTTGTAACACAGTCAGTACTGGGCATCTCAGACTGCTAATTTCTAAATGCAGCATGCCAGTCCCTGCATCTCAGGACTGGCATGCTGCATTTAGGTATTAGCAGTGACTGAACCGATTACCACACAGGGCTTTACAAAACACCTTCAGGTCATTTGACCCAGCGATGTACACACAGTTCTCACAAAGCAGATTTCTCAGCTTTAGTTCTTGCTGATGTAAAGACGACTCTTTCTGCTGACAACTGTTTCCACAAAGTATTCTCTAACTAGTAAATGACTCACACCGGAAGAACCCACTCCTGAAAATGTACTTTCATGCTGGTAATAAAATGCATATGCCATGTGGAAAATGCCACCAGCACTCCATGACATTACACAACTTCAAAGACATAGAATCTTGCTCCTCATGAAAACTCAAAGTAGTTCAACACGCCCAACACATGATCTTTCAACCATACTATGCCAAACTGTCAGTTTTCAGAATCAAGTATTTGTATGCCTAAACCCCACACACCCACAATTAAATTCAGTATGATTCAGTCTCTCTGCAGGACATTCACCTTATGGCAATGTGGAAAATGCTGCACTACCAATAAAACTGTTCTCTTCATTCAAGTTGTTACTTCACTATATTACCCCTTTGCAAGGCAAGGTCATAAGAGACATACTAAGTGGTAAAACTATTCAGCGACTTTTTAAAAGCCACTTATTTCACCATATTTCAGAAATCAATGAAACTCAACTGTCAGTTTTCCAATGTGGAAATTCAGATTTAAAATAGATACCTAGAGTTCAGCAATATTAATCAATTATACAAATCTGACTCTAAGAATTTAACTATGGAAATACTGAGGCATTAAAGATGTATTTTGCTATCATTTATAATGACAAATAGCTGGAAAGAAATCTAGATTAGTAATTGTATGCAATTAATAAAGAAAATTGAGCCGAGATTGCAAAGGGCAGGGCAGGGCAGGGCAGGGCAGGGCAGGGCAGGGCAGGGAAGAAGGAAGGAAGGAAAGAAAGAAAGAAAGAAGGAAAGAAGGAAAGAAGGAAGGAAAGAAAGAAAGAAAGAAGGAAGGAAGGAAGGAAGGAAGGAAGGAAGGAAGGAAGGAAGGAAGGAAGGAAGGAAGGAAGGAAGGAAGGAAGGAAGGAAAGAAAGAAAGAAAGAAAGAAAGAAAGAAAGAAAGAAAGAAAACTGGTACATTTAGAAGGTGAAACAATTAGCCATTAACATATATATATATATATATATATATATTTTTTTTTTTTTTTTTTTTTTTTTTTTTTTTGAGACGGAGTCTCGCTCTGTCGCCCAGGCTGGAGTGCAGTGGCCGGATCTCAGCTCACTGCAAGCTCCGCCCCCCAGGTTTACGCCATTCTCCGGCCTCAGCCTCCTGAGTAGCTGGGACTACAGGCGCCCGCCACCTCGCCCGGCTCGTTTTTTGTATTTTTTAGTAGAGACGGGGTTTCACCGTGTTAGCCAGGATGGTCTCGATCTCCTGACCTCGTGATCCGCCCGTCTCGGCCTCCCAAAGTGCTGGGATTACAGGCTTGAGCCACCGTGCCCAGCCTAACAATATTTTTAATAAAACATTTAGTATGGCAACATAGTCATAATAAGGACTAGTATACCCTTTTTTAAAAATGGAGAAAAAAACAAAAATGTCATAGTATCAACACAGTTGAGGGTCTTCACAAGGAGATATTGAGGTTATAAAAGCAGCTCCCCGTATTTTTAAATGTGTATGTGTGACTTGGATATTCCCAGTATGTAGGGTGAGCCTACATCCTGGCTTGCCAGGTCCAGCCCAATGTAAATATGAAATCATGTCCCAGTTTGGTCAAAAATTAAACGGTTGCCACACCTATCCCCCAGTTGTTTCTGGCACAATCTTGGCTCACTGCAACCCCCGCCTCCCAGGTTCAAGCGATTCTCCTGCCTCAGCCTCCTGAGTAGCTAGGACTACAGGCACAGCTAAATTTTGTATTTTTTAGTAGAGATGGGGTTTCACCATGTTGGCCAGAATGGTCTTGATTTCTTGACCTCACAATCCGCTTGCCTCGGGCTCCCAAAGTGCTGGGATTACAGGTGTGAGTCAACTGCGCCTGGAACTCCTAGGTTAAGTCACCAACAGTTACTCCCTAAATCTGTAGGATTAAGTTTCCCACCATCAAATGCAAGTCTGAGCCCTTGCCTCTTCTCTCATTCTCTGGAGTTCCTGAAAGTGGGAGGTGGAGGACAAAGGGCTTAACCCACACAAAATCAATGCTGCCAGCCTAGCGAGGCATCTTCCCTTGGCCCAGTCCACCCTCAGTGGACTTGCTCTCAGAGGATGCCATGCCAGCAGCACTCCTTTAGGTATCTGCTCACCCTGCTGTGCCTCAAATTCTGTCACTACTTGCCTTTTCTGTCACCCCATGGCTGCTGCCCTGCTTGTACCACCCACAAGATGAGGCAGGCTCGTCATGACCTGGGTACTTCCTTCTCTCTGGATAGGGAAGTGCCTTCCCCTTCTCAAGTCCCTCTCCATGCAAAGGAGAAAAGGGGAATCCCACAACAGGGCTGCCTGCTCCCTGCACTGATAATACAGTTCAGGCTGTCTTTTTTTCCTAGTCTCCTTCTTCCCAAGGCCCTAAAGCCTCGAAAAGACACACGCAAATGAGACCACGCTGAGCATAGCATTTCATCACCTCCATAAACACTGCCTTCTTTCCTTCAGGCCTGCTGGCCAGGCTCCCTCCTCCACTACAGTACCATTTTGTTTCACCCTTAGGGCGGCTACTGTCACTCCCAGTAATATGACCGCATGCAAAGTTGGGGTGTAGCTAGACACTGAGATGGGAAAGGAGAGGTAGGGCAGAATCTGTTACCTAACTCCACACACTGGCATGCTGAGCCTCAGCCCTGATCCAGATGGGACCAGCTCGGCTCCCAGATCCAGCCACAGCCAAGGGGAAGTGAAACGAGTACAGATGTCAGAAGAGTAACTTATGGGCAGCTCACAGATTTTTAATTTTATAATTATGTTCCAACTTTTCTACAATGAGCATGTATTACTTTGAAAATGAGGGGAAAACTGAAATAAACAAACTTGCAAGTGTTCATAATGTTCAGTTAATTAGAAATTAGTAACTTCCAGAAAATTAGAGAGATACTGCAACCCCATGTAACAAGGCTTATGTGTGAACAGCAGAAGTGACTTATAACATTGTCCCACTCATACTTGTGCAAGACCATAAGGGTGGGTGTAAGTGTCTAGGGAAAATTACAGTGAAATGGCTTAGTGGATTTTTAAACAATATTCTTCCATGTAAACCTCAGAATAAGGTGAAATTTAAGGGTCAAGAGATTAACATATTTAGAATCATGAAAAGCTTAAATATTACAGACAAAAACAATTAAAAGGCACAGTACTTCATAGATCCTTTGTTCTGAAAACAGGATAGGCAATCATCTGTGGAAGAAAATAACTTAAACTCAGTTTTAAAATAACTGCTCATTGGTGCTCTTGCTCTGACTTCCCCTTTTTGTCAATGTGATCACCATTCTCCAGGCTCCCAAACTGAAGGAAACATTGGGTCACCATTGCATTCTTCTCTTCCCTACCTTCCTCACTGAACATACAGCCTTCCAATTCTCTCTCCCAAAAGCACTCCTGAGATAATCCATCTGGGGGACACTGCACAATGCTACAGCTTGCTTTCCCCCCTCGGGCCCCTTCCCCATCTACCAAATTAACTGAAAGGAGATGCCAATAATATTCTCCTGATCAAAATTTGTCAATGACTTCCCACTGCCTAAAGGGAGTGCCAGCTCCTTAGGCTGGTACTCAAGACCTCTGGGCCCAGGACCACTGCTTCATACAAGTCACAATGCAGTGCACACCGGCAAAGGGTGGTCCCTAGAGGTGGGTGCCAGGCTGCCCTACCCTCCACCTCTGCTCCAGCATGACTCCTCTGGCCACAGCTTACATGCTCCCCACAGCAGTGGTTCTCAAGTGCGGCCCCTGAACCAGCAACATCAGCATCACCTGGGTACCTGCTGGAAATGCAAATTCTAGGGCCCTACTGTAGGACCTACTGAAACAGAAACTGAGGATGTAGTCCAGCAGATGACTGGTACACACAAACCCTGAGAACCACTGCCTGGAAGAAACCCTCCACATCTACCAAACTCATCACCTATTTGCTGTTCCCACGTCATGATTTCTACTTTCCTGTTCAGTCCCTTAGTTCACAGGGCAGTTTCCTCCCCGCTACCTGCCTAAATCCCACCTACCCTTCAAAGTACCGTTTAAGTCCTTCCACCATAAAATTTTTACTGGTCATTCTAAGTGTTCTTATTTTTTGGCCTCCAACAGAATTCATTCCCTGTACCACTCACTCAACACTTATTAAAATGAAATGGAGCAAGAGGATAACACTGCAAAGGAGATTGCAAACAGATTTTATAAAATGTGACAATTTGGAGCAAAAAGGAGTGACATCCAGGAACCATGTGTTAAGAAATACTCTAAGGCTATACCCAGCCAGGAACAGGACATTTTGATTAGCAACACCCCTATGAGTAGCTTCTTGGGGGATGAGGGAGAGAACACGTGCATATTTACTACGAATTTCTCATTCCTCTTCTAGGGCTTTAACCCAAACTGAAATATGAAAAAGGGCTGCAAAAGACTCTAACACAAAACAGACTCCAGTTAACATAACTTCTGCTCACCATTTAATGCTCTGTGCCCTTGGCAAGCAGGGCTCCAACAGGACTGTGAGAAAGCAGCCCATGTCAGGCAGATCTCAGTAAGTTATGTCCCAGGTTAAAGAGTTGTAGCACACTGTAAATACAATGCATATCTAATTGTTTTCCCAGAAAAACCCCAGTTACACTAGGCCACGTGATATGAGGGGCAAAAAGATGCATATTATGTCAGACATCTGTCATACGACAGGCAACACTCTCTCTTTCAAAGGTGAGGAAATTCACACACATGCAAAAATCTTGTCTGAGCAGGCACTGAAAAAATGCCATCTATTTCAAATCATTTTGCTCCTCTCAGCACTAAACTGACACTTTCAGCAGGATTTTCCCTGTCACAAACCCATGTAGTTTTTACATCACTGATACCTCCACCTAAAGTATAAGCAACTTGAAGGCAGAAAGCAAGACTTGTCTGGATCCTCATGTCATCTAGTTGAGTGCCATGCATACACTAATGAACAGTAACTACACACTGGCTGGACCTGCAACGTGCCTTTCCAGTGTGAGGATTCCAATTCCTCAAGTTTTATCTCCCCATCTATAGGAAACAGAGTCTTCTTTTTAGAAACTTGGATTATTAAAAACGCAAAATTGATGGCACAATAAGGACCACAATGTATAATTTCATGTATGCTATTCAAAGAAAGAAAAAGCAGAGTCCACTCCTGCAACATCTCCCGGTTCACCTTACTACTTAGAGAAGGAAACTATCCCACCAGAGGTATATTAAAGATGCCGCTGGAAATGACACAGACATGAGTCACCCTTGAAGGCCAGTCAGTGTGATCCAGTGTTAGAGATCTGATCGTCTGACAGGAAGGTTACATCTCTAAGCCTTAGGTTCAATATGAGGCCAACTTTGAAAATCACACCCTACCCAGATGATTCTAACCAGCCACACAAACCCTAATTCAATTAGCAAAGACAGAAAACCAAATTTCCTAATGGTAAAAGGCCAGAGATACATAGCTGAAACTCAAATCATGCATATGCACCTTAAAACAGCTTAACACTAATGTAAACTTATATCCAAAAGAAGAAAACTGTCTATAACAGCTATCAGCATAGTGGTTATTTTCTGCTGCCAGGACAAGCCCAGCCACAGGTTGATCAGGTCAGTGATGAACATAGCCACTTATCTCCAGAGCCTCAATGTCACTGCAGGCCACCAGGAAGGAAAGACACACTCTCTCGCAGGACAGAGCCTACCCCAAAGCTTAAACATAGTACTATCACCCTAACGAAAGTCCTCGAAACTCTTTGCAGCATCTGGACGAACTGCATTTTGCTGTCTCAGCCTCCAACAGGCAAGGTGAAGTCTATGCTGCAATGCAAGTCCCAGTGTACCAAGCTCCAGATGCTGCCCCATGAGTTGGGTAGCTGTTCACTATCAAACCTCCACTCAACAGAAGCACCACAGCTTCAAGTTACATGTGCAAGGAAACAAAGGAAACAGGAGATTCTCTCTTATGCACATTTATCAAAAGTTCTAGTCTGCTTGCTGTCTTGAGGGGCCCCACAGGTAGTCTCTGAAGAGAGAAAAACACTTCACATTGAACCAGAACAACTATTAAAATTCTATCATTCAGGCCGGGCATGGTGGCTCACGCCTGTAATCCCGGCACTTTGGGAGGCCAAGGCGGGTGGACCACTTGAGATTAGCCTTTCAAGACCAGCCTGGCCAACATGGTAAAATCATGTCTCTACTAAAAACACAAAAATTAGCTGGGTGTGGTGACACATGCCTGTAATTCCAGCTACTCAGGAGTCTGAGGCAGGAGAATCGCTGGAACCCAAGAGGCAGAGGTTGCAGTGAGTCGAGATCGCACCACTGCACTCTAGCCTGGGCTACAGAGCAAGACTCTGTCTTAGAATTTTTTTTTTTTCCATCATTCATCTGCAAAAGGGCAATTTCCTCATTAGCAGCAGGTTGTATCTGTTGCCATTAGCAGGTCTACACAAGATAAATGCACCAGCTACAACTGAATGATTATGCAGAGGCCATAAATGATTAGAAGTAGTGGTATTTTACATTATCAAAAGTCTTAGAAATCTCAAAAAATTCTCCATCTAGAAAACCATGGAGCTAACTTTTGGGAGCCTCGATTTAAATCTGGGCTTTGTGCTCAGTGCCATCATATCCAACTTACTGAACTTTTCTGTGCCTCAGTTTCCTAGTGTGTAAAATGGAGATGATGTTGTGGGAAGGGTGAAATAACATACATTATATCTCAAGACAATACCTGGTATACAGTAAGCATTCTATCAGTGTTAGTGATATTATTATCATCATCAGAGCCTGCCACTATCCAGATGTGCTGCATACATGCTGTTTTACACCATAATCCTGTGCAAAAGGATTTAGAGCCCCCATGCCTAGGGAGGAGGAAACTAAGACTCAGTGTGCATTACTTATTTGTATTAATATGCTGAGTGGCAGAGCCAGAATTCAAACCCAGGTCAGCCTAGCCAAAAGGCCTGTGATCTTTCCATATTCCCACTCTGCTTTCTGGGTGAAAAGGAAACAAGGACCACAGGTACTGACAATAATCACCTTTCTTCTACCAGGTCAGGCTACAATGAACTTATTCTGCACTGTGAGAGCAAGGCTTAGGCCCCCAGTGCAGCTCTGAGGAAGAGTCTTAACTGTCACCGGCCCCTGAGGCTGGCCCCTAAGGCAACAGGCATTGCTTTCTCCTAGCAACCTCTCACACACAGCTCTGCTCATGCAAAGAGACCATCTCCATTAGCCTCAGCCTAGGGCAGAACAGCAAACAGCAGGACTCATTTAAAGTCTATTTATTTCTAAAGCCTGGGGACTGGCGAGGAGGAGGGATGCAAGCTTTAGGCCTGGACCCCAGGAGTGAGAATGCTGAGAGCACTTAAAGACCATCAGGCCAGATGCGGTGGCTCATGCCTATAATCCCAACACTTTGCGGGGCTGAGGTGGGCGGATCACAAGGTCAGGAGTTCAAGACCAGCCTGGCCAACATGGTGAAACTCCATCTCTACTAAAACTACAAAACTTAGGCATAGTGGTGAGAGCCTGTAATCCCAGCTACTCAGAAGTAGAGTACTCTTGAGGCAGTAGAATCATTTGAAACCGGAAGGCAGAGGTTGCAGTGAGCTGAGATGATGCCACTGCACTCCAGCCTGGATGAAAGGGCCAAACTCCATCTCAAAAAAAAAAAAAAAAAAAAATCCAGGAGGAAAGGGCTGTGGCATGGAGAAGACAGCAGAACAAGTGTTGCTATGTCAGCTGGGGGTCCTGTTGTGACTCTGTTAATGACAAAATGTTCTTATCTCTGCCAAGAATCTTCTCTTTGTCCCAAGAGGTAATCGTGCTTACCTCTTTAAGCTAGTTCAAGGAAAAAACAAAACACACACTAGTACTCAAGTCCGCCGTGCAGATTCCACTAAGAACAAGAGTTCATATCTACCTAGCCTGGGGAATCTTAGATTTCGGCTGGAGAACCCAAGATAAATTAGGTCAGGAATATGGAAAAAATGGAAGTGGTTATCAACTTGGTCTGAACATGGTCAAATACAGGAATTTAACATGTACTAAGAGTCAACATTTTTATACAGGGCTAACTATGCCAGGCACTATCCTAAACTGCCTTACATTTATTAACTCATTTCATTCTCACAACAATCTTATGAATATTATTATTATCCCATTTTACAGCTGAGGAAACTGGGTCAGAGAGGTAACTTGCCCAAGATCACGAAGCTGGAGTGGCAGAGCCAGAAATGACTCACCCAGGCAATCAGGTTCCCCAATCTCTGCTTCTAACCAGATGTGCTGCTTCTCAAATGGCTGCAAAACGTATCTCTAGCTACACTTGACAACTAATCAAGGACTAAAGAACAAAGACAAGGAAATAATCCTATAAAGGGGTTTCCAGGAGCTCTCAAAATGTACCTCTGTTTCAGGGCAGTCCAGGTTCTTAATGAGTTGACTCTCATTCTAAAGAACCAAGGGAGAGAACCAAAAATCTTCTCTTTACCCCATAGGGATTCCCTATCATTCCACTTCAAGGCTTTTTGGTACACAGAGTGCATGCTTTTTAACACTGTTTTAAGTCCTTTCCACGAAAAACAGATAACTGTTTTTAAATCCTTACTTATGACATCATGGTAACCATGAAAATCACATACTGGAAAACATTACAATGTCAGTTCGCTGTGTCATAACTCAGAATACAATATTTAAGTGTACGTCTGAGTTGATTTCTAATACACACTGTAAAACATAATACTGCTTCCCAAGCTGTCTCTGGGCAGCCATAATCCTAAAACACAGAGCATTCCACGGCCCCTCTGCTATGGAGGGTAACATTCCAAGGGATGTTTATATTAGCACAAAAGCCACTTTCCACAATATAATGTCTCTTCCCAAGTGGCGTACAGGATGCAGCAAAATCCTAACTTGTGATGAACTGGGTGAACTTACTATATAGCTCTGTAAAGCGCTTAAAAGAAAACATGATAACATATACACACATATGTACAATACTGAAAGTAAGGTCACATTAACCTACAAGAAGTCAGCATGTTTAGAAGGGAAACCTGTTATTTTTAAATATTTTCAAATAACTATCTTGACAATACATTTTAACAGCTTAATATAAAGTGTCCCTTCCACCAACAAAGGAAAAAAAAAAACTAAAGCAAAATGCAGAAGACATTTACCCAAATACTTTGTACATAAAGTGTTCTTTTTACCACTTAACTCTGGAATGCAGGAGTTCCGTCAAAATCTTTCCCAATTAATTCCAAAAGAGTTCCACCTAAATGCCTATATGTATTGCTTTTGGAATTCTAATCAGTTCCGCCCACCCAATGACTCAAACTGAAATACTAAGAGATACGACAGCTGCACTCATCCACCCCACCAAGAATAGCTTTCAGGAAACCAAGCTCCAGTTGGAAAACTACATTTAGTAACCCCACTAGACTTAAGAGAATGCTCCAGGAAGCTTCCCATCATTAATAATAAAAATGCTTGTAAAAACTCTGTAATAACATTTGTAGAATACATATTTTCCCCTAAAAGTCAACAAGTTCAATGATTCTATGGCCGTTTATACCCTAGGATTTTAAACTCATGTGTTTTTGTTTGGAACTCCCTGGGCGATAAACAATTGCTAATGCCTTGTCAAACATTCAAGAGAGACGTTCTCAGAGGAATTACAGCTCACTCGCCACAAGGCACAGGCCTGTGGTACAAGTCTGAGCTAGAATATTAAGTCAATAAGCCTGTGCTCATTTTCCTCTCACGTTGCTTTCTCACTCGCCTATCCCACCTTGCTCTAAACTTCCCATCTGTCTGTAGAACTGTGGCTTAAAAAAAATAAAAATAAAAATAAAAATAAAAAAAAAACTGCTAAGAGAAAAGCAGAGAAGACCTAAGAATCACAAACTGTGTGATAGAAAGTGTCAACTGGCAGATACACACTACCGCCAGGTGGAATCATGGAACCTAGGGAGAGGGAGCTAAAGTCCACTGCCGTCATCCAGAGAAGTCTCAGACACTCCTGCCAACTGGCAAGGGAACAAGAGCCCAGAACAGTTTAAAGGTGGAGATGGCATGTCCCAGTGGGCAGAAAGCAGAAGCAGAGAAAACTTCTCAGGAGAGATCCCTTGAAATTAGCATTAAATTACTCATTTAGGGCCAGGCGTGGTGGCTCACGCCTGTAATCCCAGCACTTTGGGAGGCCAAGGAGGGCAGCTCACAAAGTCAAGAGATCAAGACCATCCTGGCCAACATGGTGAAGTTCCATCTCTACTAAAAATACAAAAATTAGCTGGGTGTGGTGGCACACGCCTGTAATCCCAGCTATTCAGGAGGCTGAGGCAGGAAAATCACCAGAACCCAGGAGGCAGAGGTTGCAACGAGCCAAAATAGCACCACTGCACTCCAGTCTGGTGACAGGGCAAGAGTCTGTCTCAAGAAAAAAAAAATTACTCATTTAGTTGCGAGAGTGGAAGTGAAGAAGATGAGAATTATGAAAAGAGGCACCTACATAATTAAAACACAATTTCACCAACATTTATTTACTGTTTATACTTGGATAGAATATAAAGAAAACAAGATTCTACCCCGCTCTAGCAAGGAGAAAGCTAACATTAAGCATGCACTAAGCTCACATGCGTATATTATTTCATTTAATCCTAACAACACAACACTTGAGTGGGTACAAGAAAATCGTGAGACCTAGTATTTGCTAGCACAACAGGGTGACTATAGTCAAAATTAATTTAATCATACATTTTAAAATAAGAGTATAGCTGTGGCCGGGCGCGGTGGCTCAAGCCTGTAATCCCAGCACTTTGGGAGGCTGAGACGGGCGGATCACGAGGTCAGGAGATCGAGACCATCCTGGCTAACACTGTGAAACCCCGTCTCTACTAAAAAATACAAAAAAGGAGCCGGGCGAGGTGGCGGGCGCCTGTAGTCCCAGCTACTCGGGAGGCTGAGGCCGGAGAATGGCCTGAACCTGGGAGGCGGAGTTTGCAGTGAGCTGAGATCCAGCCACTGCACTCCAGCCCCGGCGACAGAGTGAGACTCCGTCTCCAAAAAAAAAAAGAGTATAGTTGTTTGCAACAATACCAAAAAGGCCTCAGATGATAGATACCCTATTTACCCTGATGTAATTATTACACATTGCATGCCTGTATCAAAATACCAACATGTAACCCATAAATAACATGCCTACTGTGTATCCACAAAAATTAAAAAGTAAAATAAACCCACTTGAGCACATGTCATTTTCACTGTTGTTACAGGCTGCAGGACATGTCCCTCAAGTACTCATGTTGAATTCCTAACCCCCAGAATGTTATTATATTCAGACACAGGATTCTTTTTTTCTTTTTAAATAGAGACAGGGATCTCGCCATGTTGCCCAGGCTGGTCTCAAACTCCTGGGCTTAAGTGATCTTCCAGCCTGGGCCTCCCAAAGTGCTGGGATTATAGGGAACATAGGGTCTTTAAGGAGGTAATTAAGGTAAAATGAGGTCATTAGGGTGGGCCCTAATCCAATATTACTGGTCTCCTTAAAGGAAAAGAAGATTAGGACAAAGATACAGGCACAGAGGTAAGACCATGTGACAAGAGCCACCTACAAGCCAAGGAGAGAGGCCTCAGAGGAAACCAATCCTGTCAACACCTTGATCTCAGACTTCTAGCCTCCAAAATCACTAGAAAATAAGACTGTTGTTTAAGCTGCACAGTCTGTGGTACTCGGCTATGGCTGTCCAAGCAGACTCATACAACTGTCATACAGAAAATAACACTGAAGCTCAGAGGGGCTTAGTAACTTGACTGAGGTCATGAAGCCAGTATGTCGCAGAGGTGGAATTTGAATCCAGGTCAAAATACAAACTCGTCTTTCCAAGTTACTTAGCTTGGTACAAAGTGCTCAATATATACTGATTACTTTTTTTTCCATAACACCACATGACTATAAGTTAAATACAGGATACAGAGATATGACCATAAAATAATGTGATATGGGCTATCATTTGAGATTGAGTCTTGCTCTGTTGCCCAGGCTGGAATGCAGTAGCACAATCTCAGCTCACTGCAATCTCTGCCTCCCGGGTTCAAGCAATTCTCATGCCTCAGCCTCCCAAGTAGCTGGGATTACAGGCGCCCACACCACCATGCTCAGCTAATTTTTGTATTTTTAGTAGAGACGGGGTTTCACCATGTTGGCCAGGCTGGTCTCGAACTCCTGACCTCCAATGATCCTCCCAAAGTGCTGGGATTACAGGCAGGTGTGAGCCACCGGCACGCGGCCACAGGCTATCATTTCTACGTGCTGTGATAGACAAATACTACTGTATCAGCAAGTCTACAGACTGGAGTTGAGCTCAAAATTGAGGTAGATTCCCCAATTACAACATTCATACTAAGGCCCAGGTGTCACCTGGTCTAAGTCACTGGTGGCAAGGATGGACAGGAATGGCTGGTGTATGAACACACACTCCATCTCTATATGATCAAAGATGACAGCCCCAGAAAACTTTTCTCTTGCTTTTCACAGGCCCTTATGTTGTTATCTGGAACATGTGCATAAAAGACAGAATGATCTTTCAGCACTCCACATTAGTTATTCGTAGCTCAATGAAGTACTCCTTATTCTACTGTTAGAGAAAAGCAGCAGTTCTTTCAGGCTCCTCTCTTTTCCCTTTTCCTCCCTCAACACATGTCTTAATTCCAGCCACTGGTTCTAAACCAGGGTACAAGAGAAAACAGGTTCCATGATAGTATCCTCTAGTTTCTTATCTGAAATGATCGGCAAACGGGTCACTATAACCAAACGAAAAAAAAAATCTCAGATGCCCAACTTTCAAAACAATTAAAAGACAATAAATACATGGCATTACAGTTACAATGAGTAGAATTTCATCTCTGATGATTCAAGAGCATTTTGTGGAACCTCAGGGTGATCACTGTAAGTATTAATCATCTCTGTAGAAAGAACCTGTTAACATATGGAAATCCCAGGGGAACAATGTCAGCTAACAGGGAATTTATTATGTAAAGAGAAGCAATGCAGTACATACCTGAAATAAAACCCTTGATGCACAATTTTTAATGTATGTAATATGATTAAAACCAAACAGAAGAGAAAAATAAAAACCTTAGATGCTTATAGAATGTATACTTATTCTCTAAATAGTGGATCATCTTGAGTTACGGATGGATACCTTCATTTTTCCTTCTTCCTCAACAACATTTAATGAGTAATTTCCCTAATTACCTTCATTGGTGGTAATTAGGATCATGATGGATACCTTCATTTTTCCTTCTTCAACAACATTTACTGAGTAATTTCCCTAATGACCAGAACTGCTAGGTATGGTGAGAAAATGTCTCATCACTGAAACAGATCAGTCCTACCTTAAAGCATTATCCAGTTCCTGAGAGCAATAATGAAATCACACTGCATAATTTCCACCCTTTTCTATGTTTTTTTTTAATTTTCATATGCTGAATGAAGGCTAGAAAATTTTTCCCCTAAGCTGGGCGCAGTAGCTCACACCTGTAATCCCAGCACTTTGGGAGGCCAAGGCAGGCAGATCACTTGAGGTCAGGAGTTCAAAACCAGTCTGGTCAACATGGTGAAACTCTGTCTCTATTAAAAATACAAAATTAGCCAGGCATAGTGGTGTGCGCCTGTAATCCCAGCTACTTGGGAGTATGAGGCAGAGGAATCGCTTGAACCCGGAAGGCAGAGGCTGCAGTGAGTGGAGATCGCACCACTGCACTCCAGCCTGGGTGACAGAGTGAGATTCCCTGTCAAAAAAAAAGAAAAGAAAAAATTTCCCCCATTTTTAAGCACTTAAATGTTTAAACAAACTCAGAAACATAAAAGTTGTCACCAAATTTGTTCAGCTTCTACAATTTCTACCATCCATATCTACTTTAAAAGGACAAAAATATTATGGTTTTGAAAAAAGTAAACTTAGCAGAAGAGATATCTAGAATGAACAATTATTTCATTATGTTCAAGTCTCTGGCTTCAGATAAAATTTAGGAAGTAAAATTCATTAAATCTCAACCTTTAATTACTTTTTTTTTTTTAATTAGGGAGACCACTGTGATGGGGCAAGGAATTTGGCAAGTTAAGTTACTAACAAATCTTTAAACTAATGTTAGTAAGTGGAATCTTTAGAATTATTTGACAGGTTTACAATGTTCCCAGACACTCAGAAAACCACTAGTACATTCTTATCAGGAAGTATTTTACAACGTACTGCCATGCTCAGATAGCTCCATGATTCATTCAGCCTGACACTCAGCTGTGGCAATAGTAGTGGGGAGTAGGGCCCAGAGAGGAAGAAGCTGCCACTCACAGTATAATTGCACTGAGAAAGTTACTTTCACCAGAAATCTAAGTCTGTCAAGGTCAGGAGCCATCCCTTATTCTTTCCTGAATATTCAGCAGCTAGGACATAGGCCAGCCAGATACAGGTATTTATTCAGTGTAAATATTTAGAAGTCATCCCGAAATAGTCCATGAATAAATATATGTTTCATGTCTGAAGACTTATACTGCACCACAGGGGCAGGGAAAGTTACTCTCTAGTATACTCATGTATAACACATTTGATAATTCGATAATCTCGTGTCTTTGCTCCCTTTTTAGAGGGCTCTAATGTGTCTGTCCTGTTATTTAAGAGCTATTCCCTAGATCATACCAATACATTATTCACTGGTTCTCCATTGCCATCACAATTATTTTCAATTTTGCCCTTTTGCTAGGGAAAGGATGCCAGTTGGACAAAAGCCACCGGTTAGAAGAAAACTATAACATGTTTTATTTTTTCAGATATGTAATCTCACTATGTTGCCCAGAGTGGAGTGCAGAGGTTAAGCACAGGTATGACCATGGCACCCTACAGCCTCAAACTCCCGGGCTCAAGCGATCCTTCTACCTCAGCCTCCCAAAGTAACTGGGACTACAGGTGCATGTTTATGCCTAGATTTTCAACATGATTCTTGATAATCTTTTAATATAGTCTCAGTCTTCTTTATAGGAGCAAAAATAGCTGTTTTTAAAAGTTATTGCTTAGGTACATATCAGTCCTCACAATGTTTTTCAAAATTCTGATATTAAGACATGCAAGGGAACTAAGTTACCACTCAGACCCCCTATATGATTTTTGCCATGTGGGTAAAAAAAAAAGGAGAGAGATAAATTCTGTAGCCCACACATATTAAGGCTTCACTTATATTTCACCCAGCCAACTTTAATTAGAAGAAGTTAAACTAGTATTTACCAATCTCTGTCCTTTGAGAAAGAAAAGAATGTTTTGAGAAGAGAGGCCCTGGTTAAATAAACTTAGGAACTGATGGGTTTAAACAAAGCTAAACATATTTCTTTGCTGCTAGATTCGCTTTAACATACAGGCAGGCTGGGCACAGTGGCTCACACCTGTAATCCCAGCACTTTGGGAGGCCGAAGTGGGTGGACTGCTTGAGGTGAAGAGTTTGAGATCAGCCTGGCTGACACGGAGAAACCCTGTCTCTACTAGAAATACAAAAAACTTATCTGGGTGTGGTGGCAGGCACCTGTAATCCCAGCTGCTTGGGAGGCTGACACAGGAGAATCACTTGAACCTGGGAGGCGGAGGATGCAGTGAGCCAAGATCACACTACTGCACTCACTCCAGCCTGGGCGATAGAACAAGACATCACTCACACACACACACACACACACACACACACACACTATATATATATATATATGAATATATATATGAACTCAAAATACATACATGAAAAGTTACATATATATTTATATTATATATATTTTTTGTGATGGAGTCTTGCTCTATCGCCCAGGCTGCAGTGCAGTGTGTCTGTGTGTGTGTGTGTGTGTGTGTATACGTACACACATATACCTATATACACGTATAGGCATATACGTATATACACACGTGTATAGGTATATACGTGTATATATACACATATAGGTATATACATATATACACACACACACAGTTATATAGTCAGCCCTCCATAACCATGAGTTCTGCATGGATGGATTCAACTGACTGCGATCAAAAATATTTGGGGGAAAAAACTGATGGTTGCTTACGTACTGACTTTTTTCTTCTTATATTCCCTGAACAACACAGTATAACTATTTACACAGCATTTACATTGTATTAAGTATCATAAGTAATCTAGAGATCACTTAAACCATATGGGAGGATGTGTGTGGGTTATATGCAAATACGACCTTTTCCCCTCCCCCCGCCCTCAGACAGAGTCTTGCTCTGTCGCCCAGGCTTGAGGGCAGTGGCATGATCTCAGCTCACTGCAACCTCTGCCTCCCAGGGTCAAGCGATTCTTCTGCCTCACCCTCCCGAATAGCTAGGACTACAGGCACCCACCACCACGCCTTTTTTTTTTTTTTTTTTTTTTAAATTTTTAAAAGATGGGGTTTCACCATGTTGGCCAGGCTGGTCTCAAACTTCTGACCTCAAGTGATCCACCAGCCTCAAGACTACCAAAGTGCTGGGATTACAGGTACCGCACCCAGCCAACAAATACTACCATTTTATAAGGGACTTCAGAGCATCTGCAGATTTGGGTATTCAAGGGGTTCCTGGAACCAATCCCCCGAGGATATGGAGGAATAACTGTAATCACAGCATTGTGCATCTCCAAAATGGGATAGAACATGTCATGAGCTATAGAAGAATTCTGACTTCAGATACTGTTTGCATGAAACTTTTGTTTTTATCGAGACAGGGTCTCATCATGTTGCCCAGGCTGGAGTGGACTGGTGCAGTCATGGCTCACTGCAGCAGCCTCGAATTCCTGGACTCAAGCAATCCTCCCACCTCAGCCTCCTGAGTAGCTTGGACAACAGGCACGCACCCCCACACCCAGCTAATTTTTGTATTCTTTGTAAAGACAGGCTTTGACCATGTCTTTACAAAGACTCCTCCTGGCCTCAAGTGATCTGCCCACCTTGGCCTCCCACAGTGCTGTGATTACAGGCATGAGCCACCACACCCAACCTCACCCAACCTCATGAAACTTCTATCAGCACTAGCATTCTTCAGCAAATGCTCAGAATTGCTGAGTTATATCCCACCTTGTGTTTTACTCAGAAGACGTAACACAATAGACACGTCCATTACTTTGCAGTCTGTCAGGAATGAAAATGGGCGTGGCACGCTGAAATACACACACACACACACTCACACCACAGCACACACACCCATCCCTGTTCTAATGTGTACTTTATATTTCCAGGTATGATATGGAAACACCTGACTGTGAATTATGTAAACTTCATTCAAAAATATTTGCTAAGTAGATCTTAAATGACTCACAAGTCATGATGAATTATGGCTAATAAGAAAAACTGAAAATAGCAAGGACTCCTGGATTTCCCTATTCCCCTAAAATAAAATGATACAACATCATCGTTAGTCCACAGTCTATTCTAAAAATTAACTTGGAGTCTATGAACAACACCTACAGAGGTTATGAGTTGACTTCAGAGTATCCAAAAGCCCAAAATTTATGCAAGATTATCTGTATTTGGGCATTTTTGTGGAAAAGCAGTTCCTACTTGTATTTCTCAAAGGGTTCCATGGCCCAAAATACTACTTTTAAAAACATTCTCAGCATGTTACTGAAAAATAACTTTATAGCTCCTCAACACATCTGTCATATAAAACACACTTAATAAATGTTTACTGGGCTGGGTACAGTGGCTCATGCCTATAATCCCAGCATTTTGGGAGGCCGAGGCACGTGGGCCACTTGAGGCCAGGAGTTCAAGACCAGCCTGGGTAACACGGCAAAACTCCGTTCTCTACTAAAAATACAAAAATTGGCTGGGCATGGTGGTGCACGCCTATAAACCCCAGCTACTTGGGAGGCTGAGGCACAAGAATCCCTTAACCCAAGAGGCAGAGATTGCAGAGAGTTGAGATCATGTCACTGCACTCCACCCTGGGCAATAGAGTAAGACTCTATCTCAAAAAAATAAAACAATAAATGTTTGCTGAATTTTAATTGATTCCAGATTTTGAGGGTTTTTTTTACCTCAAAGTCACTATTACTGCATGGGAGGTGATGCGAGATCAGTCACACTTCAAAAGTCACCTCCCACAGAATAGGCACTTCCTACAGTGTTAGGTGTGCCGGGCCTTCAGGTGCTGTTTACTGACCCAGCTCTCTCAGGGCAAGCTAAGACTAGGGTCTCCAGCCTCACCTCTCTCCAAGTCTAAAAATATGAAATCTAAACTCAAAGTAGCATTGAAAGTTACTTTCCCACCCTCATCTGACATTACTCCCCCACCAAAATTAACTTGATCAATGCCCCAAATGGACCTTGAACTTTCCCACCCAGTTTTCTCACAAGTTTTATACATTACTCAGAAACTTGCTCATGTCCTACCTTCCAGGAAACCTATCCAACTCTATTCAGTTCCCAGTGATTTTATTAGTCAACACTCCAGACTTACAGTAGTGTTTCTCAAAGAGTGGTCCAAGATCCTGGCACAGACCTCTGACAGAATGTGAATGGAGACCAGAAAACCACATTTTTAATGAGTGCCCTATCTGATTTTGATTCCCACTAAAGATCAAGAATCACTGTCTGGGTCAGGCATGGTGGTTCACACCTGTAATCCCAGCACTTGGGGAGGCTGAGGCAGGCAGATCACCTGAGGTCAGGAGTTTGAGACCAGCCTGGCCAACATGGTGAAACTCTCTCTACTAAAAACACAGAAATTTGCCAGGCATGGCGGCATACGCCTGTAATCCCAGCTACTCAGGAGGCTGAGGCACAAGAATCGCCTGAGCCCAGAAAGTTGAGGCTGCAGTGAGCCATGATTGTGCCACTACACCCCAGCCTGGGTGACACAGCAAGACTCTTTTAAAAAAAAAAAAAACACTGCCTGTCTATAAAAATTATTCTCAATCCTGACTACATATTAGAATCACCTGCAGGGTTCTCAAACATACCAATGCCCGGGCTTCATCCCAAAGCAAGCAGAATAAAATCACTCAGCCAGGCCAGGCATGGTGGCTCACGCCTATTATCCCAGCATTTTGGGAGGTCGGGGGAGGCAGATCGCGATATCAGGAGATCGAGATCATATGTCCAACATAGTGAAACCCCATCTCTACTAAAAACACAAAAATTAGCTGGGTATGGTGGCACACACCTATAGTCCCAGCTACTCGAGAGGCTGGAGCCAGGAGGCAGAAGTTGCAGTGAGCGGAGACCGTGCCACTGCACTCCAGCCTGGCGACAGAGCAAGACTCTGTCTCAAAAAAAAAAAGAAGAAAAAAACTATTATCTACTCCTACTACAACCACCACCATTATCATTAATTACAGTAAACTTGTTTTAGTACATCTCAGATAATGTTTAACAACAGCTAAACTTACAGATTATCAGACCAATTAAAATTGAATAAAAAAAAAAATCACTCTGCCATTTTCTTAAAGGCAGTAGTATTTCAGAGTTTCCCAAGTGATTGGAATACATAATGAAAGCTGAGAACCACTGTTCTTTAGTAGCCATCTTGCAATAAATCTTAATACACCTTTATTATGGGTTTTCTGTTTTCATATTACACAATTAGCTCATTCTGCTTTTACTTTCCTTATGTTTATGTCCTGTCAAACTTTATGTCCTATCTCCTTAACCATAAAAGTCCTTTGTTACCCTTCATTACCCCTAGCAAATGGGATACAGAGTAGATAAGGGCAGACAGATGTTCTGATTAGCAACAATCTACCCCGTTCCCCATCCCAATCCACTTAGTCAAGTTAAAAAATAGAAAAGCAATTATCTTCCCCCCCCACCCCAGTTCACCTACCCAATCAACTCTTGTTTTCCTTTTGTTAAACCTCCACTAGGCTATCATTCTGTATCTTCCAAAACTAATTATCTTTAGATCTGACAATGCTAAAGAGTATAGCCAGTTAGAAATAAAATTAATTTATGGCATACCCAGATTTCAAAAGGAATGAATTTCTGGGCGGGACGCGGGATGCGGTGGCTCCCACTCGTGGTGACTCCCACTTGTGGTGGCTCCCAGCACTTTGGGAGGCTGAGGAAGGCAGACTGCTTGAGGCCAGGAGTTCAAGACAAGCCTGGCCAACATGGTGAAACCAGATCTCTACTAAAAATACAAAAGTTAGCTGGGCATGGTGGCGCGTAGTCCCAGCTACTCGGAAGGCTGAGGCAGGAGAAGAGCTTGAACTTAGGAGGCAGAAGTTGCAAGTGAGCTGAGATTGTGCCACTGCACTCCAGCCTGGGTAACAGGACAAGATTCTATCTCAAAATATAAAAATTTTTTTTAAAAAAAGGGAATGAATTTCTAATGGAGAATCTGGCAGTTTCTGATCTGGGTATAAGCATGAAAAGCAGAGTCAAGAGAATGAATAAGAAAAGATGCTATTGCTGCTGTTACTGCTACATAAAGTCCAAAGCAAATGGCTACTCATTTAATTCACTTAACTTTTTCTCCTTTTTTCCTAGTAATGCCTTCTTTAAAATCACCTTCAAAGTCACTTAGCACCAATCAGCACAAAATCTTAAGACTCTAGTACTGTAAAAGGTAAACTAGCCCATATATTCCAAATGGGCAGATTTCCCAATTCATTCTGTTTGCTGTGATTTGGTTACAGAATTCCAGGCAATTATATTTTATGGAGAATAAATTTAAATGCCTGATATAATCGCTAACTCAACAAAAACAGTTCTTCCTTTCATGAAAGACTGCTCCTTCTCCTGTGGAAAAGAGAAAGAGATAAATCCAAATATCAAGTTTTGAGAATCAGAGGAGAACCACTAAAATAATGCTTCAGACCCACAAGGTTGAAACCGAATGCTGTTGCCACCACCCAAAAGTACCAAAGAAGCCACATACAAATGTAAAACATACACAGAACCCACTTGTGGTCAGTAAAACATTTACTATTAAAAGGAGAAAATCCTAGAAAAGATTTTTAAATTTTTAAACAAATTTAACTCTATAAAGAGATTATGCCAGGTGCAGTGGCTCACACCTGTAATCCTGAAGTGTTCAGAAGTCAAGGAGGGAGGATTGCTTGGGGTCAGGAGTTCAAGACCAGAACGGGTAATATAGCAAGACCCTGTCTCTACAAAAAATTTAAAAATTAGCTGGGCATGGTGGTGCATGCCTGTAATCCCAGCTACTCGGGAGGCTGAGGCAGGAGGATTCCTTGAGCCTGGAAGGTGGAGGCAGCAGTGGGTTATGATCACACCACTGCACTCCAGCCTGGGCAACAGAGCAAGACCCTGTGTCCCAAAATAAAAAAAAAAAAGGTTAACTGTAACTTATAAAATAAACTGCCTCTTTTTACCTACAACCTACTTACAGTTCTCAGTTAGAACTATTAATTTCACACTCAGCCTTTTGTTCCAATACACATAGTTTGCCCAAGTCTGGCAGGCTGGCAGCCACCCAGGAGCTACCATCTCTGTCACTGAAAGCGCCACCCGCCATTCACAGCACAGCAGTTTTCCTATCCCTCCCAGAGGAGACTAACATAGCCCCCCTTCAACTAGGACTTAGGGAAACCAGCCTGAATGAGCCTGAAAGAAGAAATAGGACATGAATGAGGGTAGGGAATAAAGGGCAATGTTCAAAACAAGAGGGAAAAATGGGAGAGGTCAAAATGAGCCAAGGCTAAAATCATGCACAAGGAATCTGTGTGTATGTCCAACAAAGTAAGTCCATCAGAACGCCAGGTATGGACTTGGGAGACAGACAAACCCTTTATGTCAAAGAACTACCCCAAGCCTTAGAAAAGTATGGCCCCTCCCTATCTACCTTCCCATCCAGCCTCTCTCTGCCTCTCCCCCATTTGCCGCTCTGTCCAGAAGCAGCACACAGTGATGTGGACTCCCGGGAGCTGTATTGAACCCCTGACCTTGCCAAGTAGAAACCTGGTAAATCTGGACAAGCTAGTTAAGCTCTCTAGACATTGATATAGTCATCTGTAAACATTTCTATGCTAACTAGATATTATAACCTGGCACACTTAACTCCTTCAGTTATTGTGAAAATCTGATGCGCTGAGCACGTAAACCTAAGCTTTCTGTAAACGGTCAGCCTCTACAAATGCCAGGTGTAGATACTGTGTATCATCCTCCCAAACTGGAAGAGTGGCAGTCTGAATACAGGGAAGCAGCAAGGTTACAGATGCAAGACCATGGGGCTAGTGGGCACTGAAATGTACCTGGACTGAATGGATTCGTACTATATGTATAAAATACACAGTGAAAGGCCAGGCCCAGTGTCTCATGCCTATAATTCCAGCACTTTGGGAGGCTGAGGCAGGTGGATCACCTGAGGTCAGGAGTTCGAGATCAGCCTGGCCAACATGGTGAAACACCGTCTCTACTAAAAAATACAAAACTTAGCCAGGCATGGTGGCAGGCGCCTGTAATCCCAACTACTCCGGAGGTTGAGGCAGAAGAATCACTTGAGCCTGGAAGGCAAAGGTTGCAGTGAGCCGAGATCCCACCACTGCATTCTAGCCTAGGCGACAGAGTGAGACCCTGTCTCAAAATAAATTAATTTAATTAATCAGCTTAAATTGAATACACAGTGAAGTCCAAAGACTCCATCTGAAAAAAAAGCATGCAAAATGTCTCAATCATTTTTATGCTGATTACACATTGAAATATTTTGGATATGCCAAGTAAAATATTAAAATTAATGTTACCTGTTTCCTTTTTAAAGGGAGCGGGGTGTATCACTACGCTGCCCAGGCAGGAGTGCAGTGGCTACTCACAGGCACAAACATAGCACACTACAGCCTGGAACTCCTGCCCTAAAAGGATCCTCCCACCTCAGGCTCCCAAGTAACTGGGACTACAGGCACATGCCATTGCACCTTCACCTGTTTTTTAATTTTTTAATGGGGTTACTAGAAAATTTTAAATTATATATGTGCCTTGCATTATATTTGTATTCATAGACAGCAATGAGCTACACTTTGACTCATGAATTCATTCTGGCAGTTTCCTGGTTTGGGCAAGTTACTTCACCTCTGAGTTTCTGTTCCTCTAAGAGTAAAATGGAGATAACAGTTCTTCAATGAGACAACATACAGAGTTCTCAGACAAAACTGGCAAGTGGGAGTTTAACAAAGTAACATAGTGTTATATCACTATTTTATTACAGTAGTTTATTACTATTAGCAAAGTAATAAACCATTTGTTCAGCAAATTATCTTTGTATCTACCATGTGTTACGTATTCTAAGACAAAAACCTCTGCCTCCATGAACCTTGCATCAAGGAAAACAGACAATAATTAAATACATAAAAAATATACCACCCGTTTTGGGGTTTTTTTTTGGTTGTTTTTTATTTTTTATTTTTTTTTTGAGACAGAGTCTCACTCTGTTATTCAGACTGGAGCGCAGTGGCATGATCTCCACTCATTACGACCTCCTCCTCCCAGGAAAAAGGGATTCTCACATCACAGCCTCCCAAGTAGCTGGGACTACAGGCACGCACCACCATGACCAACTAATTTTTGTATTTTTAGTAGAGACCAGGTTTCACCATGTTGGCCAGGCTGGTCTTGAACCCCTGACCTCAAGTGATCCTCCTGCCTCGGTCTCCCAAAGTGCTGGGATTACAGGCATGAGCCACCGCATCCAGCCTAAAAAAAATAAAATAAAATAAAATAATTTAAAAATACACCATCTGTATTCTAACAACCTGCCTGAAAAACAGGCAGGCAAAGGGGACAAAGAATGGAGAAGGAACGCACATGTAAACAGCCTGGTCAGAAAGGTCTCCCTGAGCAACACACTGAGGCATGGACCTGTTATCATCAGCATCAAAAAGTATTAGCCAAAGGGGGACAGGGTTTCTTTTTGGGGTGATGAATATGTTCTAAAATTGAGTGTGGTGATGGCTGCACTAATCTGTGACTATACTAAAAGCCATTGATTATACATTTTAAATGAGTGAACTGTGTGGTGTATGAATTATATTTCAATAAGTTGCCAAAACAATTAAAATATTTTTAAAAATTAGCCAGAGGTTTAGGTTTATTCACACATAACTGCACCAAAAATTTTTTTTTTAGATGAATTTTCACACTTGTTGTCCAGGCTGGGGTGCAATGGCGCAATTTCGACTCACCGCAACCTCCATATCCTGGGTTCAAGCAATTCTCCTGCCTCAGCCTCCTGAGTAGCTAGGATTACAGGCATGTGCCACCACGCCCAGCTAATTTTTGTATTTTTAGTAGAGATGGGGTTTCTCCATGCTGGCCAGGCTGGTGTCACCAAATTCTTTATAGAGGTGGAAAACAGTTCCTTTCTCTAATGTAACACTTATAAAACCAACAGGGGTACACAAAGCAAGCTATGGCACACGTACCAGGCTTATATTTGTATGGTACCTGCCCCTTTTTTCCCTTGACCCTGGTGAGGTAGCAGTCTCGGGCACACCTGTTCTACATCACAGATGACTGGACAGGGATGGGCACCAGATCCCAGGGAAGCCAACAGACAGGTTGGCCAATGACCAGCATGAGCCAGGCCTGACAGCCTCTTCCGAAACAAGGACAACAGTAATTAGCTGGGCCAACCAGATTCTCTTAGGAAGGTGACTGAAGAACAGGTAAGTACCCAGGTGTGCAGTCGTGGAAGGTGAGGCTGAGGACACTCACCGTAGAGGCCCATGAGTAAGTCAAAGTTCGGAGGAAGCAGAAGCTACAAACAGACGGAAATTGTCAATGCTACAGCAGATGGAAAGCTGGTAAAGGGAAATCTAGATGATGGACATGGTAGCAAAACAGGGAGGACCAGCTGGGTCAAAAAGTCTTCTCTCAAAGCTAGACTGCCCTGGCCAGGCATGGTGGCTCACACCTGTAATCCTAGCACTTTGGAAGGCCGAGGCGGGTGGATTGCCTGAACTCAGGAGTTCAAGACCAGCCTGGGCAACACTGAAACCCCATCTCTACTAAAACACAAAAAAAATTAGTTGGGTGTGGCAGCACATGCCTGTAGTCCCAGCTACTCGGGAGGCTGAGGCCAGAGAATTGCTTGAACACGGGAGGCAGAGGTTGCAGTGAGCCCAGATCGTGCCACTGCACTCCAGCCTGGACCACAAAGCAAGACTCCGTCTTCAATAACAAAAAAAGTGGCTAAACTGTCCTGTGTTCCCATTGACTTTCAGGTTCTGATATCCAATGTTTGCCTCATCTCTTAAGCTGAAAAAATTATCTTTGATTTATATTTTTCAGCAAATTTAAAGAAGCCACTATAGCCCACTTTCCCTCTGGAATCATTCATTTTTCTCTCTCTTTCTCTCTCTCTCTCCCCGCCTCCCCCTCTCTCTGCAACTGCACTGCCACCAGCCTAGACCAACCAAGGCCCCTCTCTTCAAGGTGAGCCTTTTCCATTATACCAGGTATCCATGAATGCCCCTCCCTCTTCTTCTAATCTGATAGAAATAAAAAACAATTACACAGAACCTTTTGTGTTTTGTATCCCATAACTAAACTATAAATTCTAGTAAGACAATACATTACACATTTGCATCTCTCCCTCTAATTCCCTAAGACCAACAACAATATAGCGGCGCCCCCTTACCCAGGGAGGATATATTCCAAGATCCCCAGTGGATGCTTAAAACCATGGATAGCATTATAAATCTTATATACACTATTTCTTCCTGTACCTACAACCATACAATGTGGACACCCTGGACAAAGGGACGATTCACATTCCAGGTGGGATGCAGCAGGATGGCACGTGATTCCATCACACTTCTCAGAACAGCACGATTCCATCACAGTACTCAGAACAGCACACAATTTAAAACTCATCAATTATCTCTGGAATTTTTCACGTAATATTTTCAGATCATGGGTAACTGAAACCACGGACAAGGGGGGACTATGGTATAGTTCATATTAACAGTGTTCATCGAAGACCTGCTGATTAACTGAAGTTAATGGAGAAACACTCCTGAGATCCTCACTCTAGTTTTTAAATGCTTTTAGAAGATCCAGAATTGGTTTATTCAACAGCCATTCCAATATTTAATACTCCCCCCACCACCCGCACCTTCCTCAACAACAAGGGCTGGACCACAAACAACTTTTCCCCAGACTTACTTGGGGCTAGGGAGAGCAATTAAGAACTGTGGCCCATGAGATATTAGCAGAAGCCGATTGGAGAGTCCTGGGAAAGCCTTGGATACAGATCCTTCCTTTCCTCTTTTTTTTTTTTTTTTGCCTCCTAGAAAGTGGGTGGGTGTAATGACTAGGCCATCTTGCAACCATGAGGAAAAAGGCAAGAAATTTTTAGAATCCTCATCAGTGACAACTAGCCAGCAACCACCTACTATTGACTTATTATGTGACAGAAAAAAAAAAATTACCAGCAGGGTCAAGGTCTATCAACTGGCTCTTCTGTTACATGCAGCTCTTCTGTTAACATTCATTACTGATGCATTGCTCCTCAACACACATGTGAAATAAATACAAAACAAGGACAAAATACGTAGCAAACAACCACAGAGGCTGACTCATAATGCACTACACACACACACCCACAACCACTCACACACACCCACACCCCACCTTCTTTCGTGATAGTCCAGCTTCTAAAAGAGCCAGATAGAAAAGTATCGCCTACACTATATAAGGGCAAGAGAAGGACAAGAGGCAGTATCTATTTTACTGTGTTTATAAGAGCAAAAGTACAGCTACTTCCTAAAATATTTCAGCAGCTCGCCAAAGAAAAGGCCAATGATGTTAGTGTTTTCCAAAACAGCCCTCTCTTTCTTCTTGATAACATGGAACTGGCTTTTTTTTCTTTTTCTTTGAGACGGAGTTTCACTCTTGTTGCCCAAGCTGGAGTACAATGGTGTGATCTCTGCTCACCGCAACCTCCACCTCCTGGGTTCAAGCGATTCTCCTGTCTCAGCCTCCCAAGTAGCTAGGGTCCCTTCCTGTTTACAAACAGTCAAATGGAACAAGACACCTTACAGTTTTCTAGAATAAATTAACTGGGAAGAAATGCCACGAACGCAGATCGCCCAGACTGAGTTGATCACAAAAACTGGTTATGTAAGAAAAAATTCAACAAGTAAAAATAAATAAGTAAAAATTTTAATGAGAACAAAATGATATTTTTGTTCTTAAAATAAAAACTTGAAGTGACATCTTTGGTTTTACTTAAATAACAAGTTTGCTTTTATTATATTGTTTGGAATGTTTTTAAAACAGTCATTTTGAAAGAATTTTTTTTTTTTGAGACAGAGTTTCACTCTTGTCGCCCAGACTGTAGTGCAACTGCGTGGTCTCGGTTCAATGCAACCTCCATTTCCTGGGTTCAAGCAATTCTCCTGCCTCAGCCTCCCAAGTAGCTGGGACTATAGGTGTCCACTAATTTTTGTATTTTTAGTAGATACGGGGTTTCACCATGTTGGTCAGGCTGGTCTCGTACTCCTGACCTCAGGTGATCCAGCCGCCCCCACCTCCCAAAGTGCTGGGATGACAGACGTGAGCTACCACACCCAGCCGGATTTTAATACTTCTTCAGGGACTTTATTATAATTCTAACAGAAGAATGTACAACTTGTGTAGCAAAATCATTTATATTTGTCTTTTTCCTGTTATTTTTCTTCATGTTGAACAAAGTCAGTGCTAATGCACATGTGTAACAGTAAAATTTCACACAAATTCTGTAGCTGGTAAAAGACAAAAAATATATATATACAATTACATTCAGTATGTTGAATATAAACTATCAAGGAATGACAACAGAAATTCATCCAAAGAAACTAAACTTCTGACAACCCCCACTGAGCTTTTCTTTCTATCTGGAGGCAGTTTGGGGCCCTCAGTAGTTTTGAACACTATCCCAACTGTGCCCCAGAACACTGACTCCTTCTAAGCCTGTCTTAACGTTCTGAAGCTTCATCAACTCAACTAAGGCCAAAACAACTTTCTAGCCCCTTTCACCTCCTGTGCATTATGATTTTGATCATTTTCATCAAAGTACTCAGCAGGAATTTGCAAGAGGAGCTACAATAGCAACAAACGGTACGGAGTTACTTACAAAAGGCATCGTATGCCTTATATAAGTGACCCCTGGAAACAGAACAAGAATTAAAGGCCCTGGATTCCCTCAACTTGCATCTGCTTCTTTGCTGAACCCAAACATTCTAGACTTCTGGGACTTCCAACTCAAACATTCCAGGAGCCAGATGGGTACTGACTCAGTGCCTAAGAGCAAGGCACCGTTCTAGACACTGCCGGAGGACAAAAGACAAGACACTGCCCTCAGTAAGCCAAGAGTTTACTGGAAACTGGAACACAGGCAAGGTGAGGGGTATCAAAGTTCTGAGGAACGTCAGGTCTTTCTTAGAACCAGTAGTAGCAGATGAATGGAAGCCCCAAACTATGAAATAAGGTCACCTCATCTTTGCTCAATTTGTCGATCTCTCTAACCACAAATTAAGCATCAAGAGGAAGGACTCATACATGTGGAATTATTAAATGGTGCAGCCTCAATACTCTCATTCCAATGTAAATTTTCAACATTCATGAATACGTGAGCATCATGAAAACAGTTTTGAAAAGGGAAAAAAAAACCATTCTCTTTCCTCATTTACTTGTTCATTTCCTTAATTACTTGTTCACTGCAAACAAACAAGTAAGAAAATTGACTTCAGGCCAGGGGCAGTGGCTCATGCCTGTAATTCCAGCACTTTGGGAGGCTGAAGCGGGCAGATCACCTGACATCAGGAGTTCAAGACCAGCCTGGCCAACATGGTGAAACCCCATCTCCACTAAAAAAAAAAATAATACCAAAAAATTAGTCTGGTATGGTGGTACACACCTGTAGTCCCAGCTACTCAGGAGGCTGAGGCAGGAGAATCACTTGAACCCAGGAGTCAGAGGTTGTAGTGAGCTGAGATTGCATCACTGTACTCCGACCTGGACAACAGAGACTCTGTCTTGAAAAAAAAAAGAAAAAGAGAAAATTGAGTTCAGAGTAAACAACACTAGAAAAGAGCTTCGTGAACCGACAGGACAGAGCAGATATCTAAGTGGCCGCTGCAAGCATGTTTCACGTTTCCTCATCTATAGTGTAAGTTGGGCATTCCTTCCAGCTCCAACATAGCAGTCAGGAGACGTTTTATTTCCAGCTTTCCATGTGCAAACTGAGGTTTACTAAATTCAGTATTTACTGGCTAAACTCCGAAATGTTTTAAAATTGACTCCAGTGTCTTCATTGATACTATTACTTTGCCATATGACTTTGGACAAAATTCTTAACCTTCTGGGTAGCAGGCTCTTCACAGGTGAATTAGGAGAAAATTTGCTTCAGATTAAATACATTGAGAATACCATCACCAAAGAGAATGAAAATACATCTAAAAAGAAAAGGAATGGCTATTATTTGGGAAGAAAATAAGACAGCAATACAGGCATGAGACAAGCAGCAAATTTAATCAAGGGCCCAGATCAGCATTAATAGTAAAGCAGGCCGGGCGCGGCGGCTCATGCCTGTAATCCCAGCACTTTGGGAGGCCAAAGTGGGAGGATCACTTGAGGTCAGGAATTTGAGACGAGCCTGGCCAATGTGGCAAAACTCCGTCTCTACTAAAATACAGAAATCAGCCAGGCATGGTGGCACACGCCTGTAATTCCAGCTACTCGGGAGGCTGAGGCACAAGAATCACTAGAGCCCAGGAGGTGGAGGCTGCAGTGAGCCAAGATCGCGCCAGCGTAAGCAACAAAGTAAGACCCTGTCACCAAAAAAAAAAAAAAAAAAGATCAGACTGTGAGTACAGATTAACCCTGTGTACCCTCTATTAAATCATTAACAGTAACATTACTTTTTAAAGTCTGCTTTGTTTAAAAGCAAACAGCGTTTTTAAAATTTTTTGTAATGCAAATAAAATAGCATAGCCACTATTCCAGATTATATGAAAATGACTTCCTTTAACTTTTTATAGCTTAAAGGAAGTTTCTATCACTTGATAGAAAAATTTTAAATTCCCGAAAGTAAGCTTTGCAGACATTACAACCCCACGGCTTTACACAAGATAATACCCCAAATCAGATCTGTGAAATACTGTATCAGTAACAGTAATGCATGCTCTTCTATAATACTAAAAGCTTGGCTGGGCATGGTGGCTCATGCCCGTAGTTCCAGCAGTTTGGGAGGCCAAGGCAGGCAGATCACGAGGTTAGGAGATCCAGACCATCCTGGCCACCATGGTGAAACCCCATCTCTACAGCTACTCAGGAGGCTGAGGCAGAAGAATTGCTTGAACCTGGGAGTCAGAGGTGGCAGTGAGCCAAGATCAAGCCACTGTACTCCAACCTGACGCCAAAGCGAGACTCCATCTCAAAAAAAAGAAAAAAAGAAAAAAAAGTAGAGGCTTCAAAGAGTTCATACCGTGCAGGAGCCTCAGCTTCCTAGATGAGTACCCTTGGGACAAATGTCAACCTCTCTAAACCCACATTCTTAAATTGCAAAACGGCAATTATTACAAGATTAACTATCAGATGATTGCTGCGAGAAATGGTAACTCCTGTGAAAACACTTAGCACAGTTTCTGAAACACATCAAGTGCTCCAAAAAAGGCAAAAAAAAAAAAAAAAAAAAGCCAGGTGCAGTGACTCACACCCATAATCCCACTACTTTGGGGGGTCAGAGATAGGCAGATCACTTGAGGCCAAGAGTTCGAGACCAGCCTGGCCAACATGGTGAAACCCCCATCTCTACTAAAAATACAAAATATTGGCCAGGTGTGGTGGCATGTGCCTGTAATCCCAGCTACTCAGGAGGCTGAGACAGGAGAATCGCTTGAACCTGGAAGGGAGGTTGCAGTAAGCCAAGATCGTGCCACTGCACTCCAGCCTGGGTGAAAGAGCAAGACTCTGTCTCAAAAAAAAAACAAAAAAAAAAAAAAACAACTATTATCTACTCCTTCTACAACCACCACCACTATTATCATTAATTCCAGTAAACCTGTTTTAGTACATCTCAGATAATGTTTAACAATAGCTAAACTTACAGATTATCAGACCAATTAAAATCTAACATTCGTAATCTAAAACAATAGTGATCTACTCATGGCTTTTTTTTGTTTGTTTTTGGTTTTCAGGCACTGTCTCGCTCGGTTGCCCAAGTTGGAGTGCAGTGGCCAGATCTCGGCTCACTGCAACCTCTGCCTCCCAGGTTCAAGAGAGTCTCCTGCCTCAGCCTCCCAAGTAGATGGGACTATAGGCATGCACCATCACACCTGGCTAATTTTTATGCTTTTTAGTAGAGATGGGGTTTCACCATGTTGATCAGGCTGGTCTCAAACTCCTGACCACAAGTGATCTGCCCAAAATGAACCCACCAAAGCTCACTATTGTTTTAAATTGAAGATATTTTATGGCCAGGCACCAGTGGCTCACACCTGTAATCCTGGCACTTTGGGAGGCTGAGGTGGATGGATCATGAGGTCAGGAATTTGATGCCAGCCTGGCCAATATGGTGAAACCCTGTCTCTGCTAAAAAATACAAAAATTAGCCAGGCGTGGTGGTGCGTGACTGTAGTCCCAGCTACTCAGGAGGCTGAAGCAGGAGAATCACTTGAACCCAGGAGGCAGAGGTTGCAGTGAGCCAAGATCACACCACTGCACTCCAGCATGGGTTACATAGTGAGACTATATCTCAAAAAAAAAAAAAAAAAAGGTATTTTACATGTACTTCCATTTAAGCAAATCCAACATATAAAAATGGATATTAATGCCTACAAAACAAATAGGTTGGGTGATGACTATTCACTTTAAAGAAATCACCAATCCCTTTTAATTTAGTTATATGAAAACTACGATTAGATTACACACACACAAACACAATGCACACACACAAAGCTGAATTATGTATTAATTCCGTTCCATTCTTTTTTCCTAACGTACACTCTGACTTTTGATGTGCATTCATTAAACTGATGCCACAGTCAGGAAGAAATTAAACACCTCCCTTCATTCTAGGTGACCCTCCAACACCTTCCAAGGGCCAAATGCTCCCTGATGCATTCACTTCCACCACGGTACCAACTCCCTCTCCACTCCTTTCCATTTTGTTCTCATTGCATATATTAAACCGAAGAACTGTGTTGATTCAAAACTATACTTTCAGCTTTAAAGCTTTTGGAATGAAAATTTTAAGGTCGAAAAATACAAAGGTCTTTACAAAGCTGCCTCTTTGTTTTCTGGACAAAGAAGCACTTTTCTAAAGTCTTTTTGTTCTTTGCTTGTCAAGATATATCAGTCCTGCCACACTCAGGTAAACACTGCCAAAAGGCACTCAACCATCTTATTGCAAACAAAACACTGTTCGCTGTGGTTAAGTGATACATCCTGTTTCTGGATACATGGCTGTTCATCAACAGGTTAATTTGCATAGCCATTCAAGCCTTTGAGACAGTATCAATTAAGCCACAACAGTCGATTCTAAAAGATTTCAGAGTTTACATAAAAAATATTTAATTTGACCATCTCAGTTCTCTAATTGCAATGAACAGAAAATAGTTCAAATAGCTACCTACTGTCAAATCCTTACTTTGGATTTTATCCTGCATACACAATAAACTGGAAAGAAGGAAAATATTTCCAGAGACTATAATACAGTTTCAGAAAAAAATAATTTACACAACTTCTCTAGATGCTTATAGGATTTCTCAATTGACTTCAAATTTAAAATTAAATCAAGAACATACAAAATTAGAAAATACATACGTCTAATTTCCATTCAAGAAACGTTTCTTTGTTTAAAGGGAAAATGTAAAATTATTCAATCCACTCTGCTGGATGAATTATACCCACAAAAGTTAGTTTTTCTTAACAATGCTTTGTTTCTCCAAAAATCAACAGGAGCACTATCAGTGTCAAAAGTTTAAATTAAGCCAGTAAACTGCTGTTTATTTTTTTACATATTTTCTTGGCCTATAACAAGCTAAGGTGTTATAAATATTAAGTATTTTAATCTAAACTTTTTCCTCCGGTCAGGGGTTCATATTGTAAGGCATAGATACCTCACTGTGCCAACAACTTTGTCCTTGTATCCAGGCAAGTTACAGGGACCACAGTCTTCATTTCTACCCTCTCACCAATTTCATCTCTCTCACCTCCTCTATTATGGTTAAAATTAATCAACCAAGCAATGGGAAAAAATAGAATGCATACTATTTCCACCGTCTTTATATAGTCCTCATTTGTTTTGCCACGTGCAGTCCCTGGGCCCAGATCAAAACAGGTGTAATAAAGTGAGTTTCAAAAGTAAAAGTTCTCTTATGTATAGGACATCAGCTTTCTTTTTGTTAAGACACAAGGTCTCACTGTGTTGCCCAGCCTGGAGTACAGTGGCGTGATCACAGCTCACTGCAGCATCATCTCCCAGGCTCAAGCAATCCTCCCACCTCAGCCTCCCAAGTAGTGAGGACTACAGGTGTGCGCCACCACACCCCCAACCCTGTTTTTAGAAATAGGGTCTCACTGTGTTGCCCAGGCTTGTCTTGAACTCCTAACCTTAAGCAATCCTCCTGCCTCAGCCTCCCAAACTGCTGGTATTACAGGCCTGAGACACAGTGCCCAGTCTATCCATCGCTTTTGGTGTGTTTAATGTACATAACTTGATGTGTTTGGAGATAAGCATACACCTGTGAAACCATCAAACCACCATCACTATCAAGGCCATCACATCCGAAAGTTTCCTCCCACCCCCTGTATCATTTTGTCTTTTTGTTTTGTTTTCCCTTTTGTGGAAAGACCACTTAATATAACATCTACCCTCTTAGGAAAATTTTAAGTACACAGTATTATTAATCATATGCTCTATATTGTACAGCTCTCCAGATCTTAATTATTTTGTACAACTAAAACTTGGTACAGGACATCAGCTTTTTTTTTCTCTTTTTTCTTTTTCTAGTTTCTATACCCTTTGTTGTGAGCTGTGGCATTCTGTCCAAGCAATCACTTGCTGCCCACTTCTTCACCCAACTGGTAGGCACGTGATTCAGGCTGGCCAAAGCACAATATCCACCACATCACAGTGATTGGTCTATGCTGGGCGAGTGACCCAGGACTGATAGGGCCTTTACGTAGAGCAACCACAGGTCCAGGTATACTCGTAACAATTCCAGTTCATGGCCGTTGTCTTAGCATAACTGTACTTCTCAAGAGTATCTGGGTTTAGATTACATGGTCTCCCTATCTCTAAGGCAGTTTCTCAACCTCAGCACTACGAACATTTTGGGCTGGATCATTCTCCGTTGTAGGGGACATGTCCTGTGCACTGCAGAGTGTTTGGCAGCATCACTGGCCTCTGCCCGCTAGAACCATAGCATCTCCCTAAAGTAACAACCAAAATTTTCTCTGGACAAAGTCACCCATTTGAGAACCACTGGTCTAGGGGAAAAGAGTCAGTATTCTCTGGAATTCCCATTGCAGTAAGAAAGGTGTAAGCTTTAAGCCACAGTCACCATGGGAAAGTGCTAACCTGAGACAGAGGCCGACTGAGGGAAACTACAGATGCAGAGAACTGACAGCACTGTCTGAACCCTGGAATTCAGGGGTATCTAAAAGCAAGGCCCAGTCTTTAATCTTCACCCTGAAGCCAAAACTCCTTTTTAAAAAAAAAAAAAATTCAAGGTTTTAATCTAATTTCTCTCACTGGAAGCTGAAAGAAATGAATGAGGATCCATAGTATTTTTATAACAATAATCTGAAGAAGGGGGAAGAAAAGGTTCAGATTTTTAAACCTTATCCTTTCCACAAAAAACAGGACACCAACTCTAGCTCTAGAAACACATGCAAAGAACTTCTCCACTCATGTCCTCCCTCTGAAGCATCTGAAGGTCTCCACACTCCACATCCCTGAAGAGATGCTGTGTGGCCACCTCCATGGCGGTCAGGGTGTCCAGCCCTGAAGGGAAGACAAAGGCTATCTGCATACCACCCACTGATGGGGATCTTTTGTAAGCATTTATTTCTTCTAGGCATTGTTTCTTAAACTAGGTTGAACCTAAGTAGTTAGCTAGAAAAGAACAAGAGAGGATATTTTTAGATCATAATTATTCCATTTTTAACTCTTACAAGCTCTCTTCCTCCTCTTCTCTTTGGACAAAGAGGCAGACACTTAGAAGTCCTACAATCTTCCCAGGTGCTGCCAGAGGCATTTTCTTCCCTGTAGACTGATCCAAAGAGAATCAGCAAGACTCCGGTGAGATAAAAGAGAAAACCGGTTTTAATACTTTGGAAAAAAAAAAAAAAAAAGACTAAGGACCATTTGGGTCTTTTAAGTGCAACAGAACAAAGTGTGAAATAAAGCCTGAAACAGGGGCATTTCTTGGTGTCATGAGGGTTGTTTACCCAAACATTTAACTCCTTTTTCTCCCCTTCACCCCATTACTTCTTCTCAGCTTAATATCTATATGCCATCCCACTCAGTTCACACTATGAAGAAAACCACTCTTACAAGTCATGTATTATTAATATCAACCAGAAAAAGAATGTGGTGGTGGAGAGATTAAAATATAATTACTGAATCTTGTCATCTACCTCAGGGAAAATAAATCCATCAGTTGTCAGTTTCCTCGATGTCCTGCCATAAATCTACAAATTTGAGTGTGTAGACATCATTTCCATCTCCACTGTTATGAAACAGGTGAAAGGTACGCCCTCCCACCCCTTCTTCACCTAGAATAGGAATCACACCTATATTAAGAAGCATGCTGCTGGGCACGGTGGCTCACACCTACAATCCCAGCACTTTGGGAAGCTGAGGTGGGCGGATCACCTGAGGTCAGGAGTTCAAGATCAGCCTGGCCAACATGGTGAAACCCTGTCTCTACTAAAAATACAAAAATTAACTGGGCATGGTGGCAGGCAAGCTACTCAGGAGGCTAAGGCAGGAGAATCACTTGAACCCGGGAGGTTGAGGTTGCAGTGAGCCAAGATTGCGCCACTGCACTCCAACAGGGCAAAGAGCAAAACTCCACCTCAAAAAAACAAAAACAAAAACAAAAAGGCAGGCCTGGCACAGAGGTTCACACCTGTAATTCCAAAACTTTGGGAGGCCGAGGCAGGCAGACCACAAGGTTGAGAGATAGAGACCATCCTGGCAAACATGGTGAAACCCCATCTCTACTAAATATACAAAAATTAGCTGGGCATGGGGGCACATGCCTGTAGTCCCAGCTATTCAGGAGGCTGAAGCAGGAGAATCGCTTGAACCCAGGAGGCAGAGGATGCAGTGAGCCAAGATCATGCCACTGCACTCCAGCCTGGCAACAGAGCGAGACTCTGTCTCAAAATAAACAAATAATAAGCACTTTGTAGCTGGGCATGGTGGTTCACCTACCACTTGGTGGTTCACCAAAGTGCCTATAATCCCAGCACTTTGGGAGGCTGAAGCGGGCGGATCACAAGGTCAGGAGTTCGAGACAAGCCTGGCCAACATGGTGAAACCCCATCTCTACTAAAAAGATACAAAAAATTAGCCGGGCGGGGTGGTACATGCCTGTAATCCCAGCTACTCAGGAGGCTGAGGCAGGACAATCGCTTGAATCTGGGAGGTGGAGGTTGCAGTGAGCCAAGATCACACCACTGCACTCCAGCCCAGGCAACAAGAGTGAAACTCCATCTCAAAAAAAAAAAAAAAAAGTTTGTGCTCTGAGATGGCCCCTGAATCTTCAGTCTCCTCCTCTCCCACTGACCATGTAATTTGGGTCTACAGCCATACCACCCTGAACATATTCAACCCTGTCTGATCTCAGAAGCTAAGCAGGGTCAAGCCTGCTTGAAGACAGGGTTGAATGCGTTGAAGTATTTGGATGGCAGACCAAATAATCTAGGAGAGCTATCCATACCCAGGCTCACTGACTTTCCTCACACTCCCTTCTCAGTCCTCTGCAAGCAGGCTCCCAGTTGTGCTTGGCCACCTCAACTATTCTCCCACTATTACCAATGACAGCGTGTGGCCAATGCAACGTCACCTGGACTCGAGCTACTTGACTTCTCTGTGGCATGGCCTTGTCCATTCCCTCCTGCTTTCTTAACACTCTTTCTCCTTGGCTTCACAGACCCTCTCCTAGTTTTCCATCTCTCTGTCAATGGCTACTGTTTCTCAGATCTCAAGTTCTTCTTTCACCTACCCCGTAAAAGACAGAGTTCCTCTGGATTTGCCCTGACCTGCCCTGCCTTCTCCCTCTACATTCTCTCTCCACAGCCTTGGTATTCAGCTGCATGGCATCATTTCCCATCCATATGCTGTGTCTCCAGAATCTTTATCTCCAGCTGTATTCCCCATTCCTGAAATACACACCCACAGAAGAAACACACTACTGAACATGTCTCCTGATTACTAGGAAATACCTTGGCCTCCACATGCAAAACTGAAAACTCATCCTCTCCCCCACAAAAGCTGCTGCTGTGGCTGGACCTCAGTGAAATGCACTCACCAGCTCACACCAGAACCTGAGGTGTCAGGGCAGCCCCCACACCCAATCACCCCCTACAGCCTACAGCTGCTAAGTCTTGACTCCTCTTCTGCCACCAAAGTCTCTCGCCTAGATAACTGACCCCCAACCTCCAGTCCTGCTTTCCTCCGATTCATTCACACAACCGCAGCCAGAGAAAACTTTCTACAATTCAAATCACACCACTCCCCTGCTCAAAACTTTTCAATCACTTCCCACTGTCCTTACAGTGAAGCCCTCAACCTGCCTTCCAAGGCCCTTCCCAACCCTGCCCCCACCCCTCGACAGCACCATTCTTACCCTCAATGCAGATTCCCTGGCCCACCTGAACACCATTTTTCCATCCACAGGATGTGCTCTCTCTGACCTCTCGGATGCATTTTCCCTGCACTTGGAGAAGACTTCTTCCCCACTCTCAGCAGGGAAAGCTCCAATCCCTCCTTTTGGTCTCAGCCTAGAAGTTTTACTTTCTTGAAGTCTTTTTGGAACCCCCAAACTAGACAGTCCTGTTAACTATAGTCATCGCATCCCATACTGATTCAACAATGTGAATATAATTGCTTTCTAAATAAATTTGCTGTCTCCTGCACTAGAAATCTTCAGCACAAATATACACGTTTCTTCTCAATGTTAAACCTCTAGCAACTAGCCCACCATAGCTGGAGTTCAGTGATAAGGTGACACCACTCCACCACTGTCATAAATAAGGTTGTTCTAGCGATGACTGAATAGATTTTTCATGTTTTTTCTACATCTAGCAAACAGAGAGTCCACTATGGTTCAGGCAATTTTCTAAGTACTTTAAAAATAATTTAAGCCTCGCAACATTTAAACATGTAACTATCATCCACTTTTTTTTTTTTTTTTTTTGAGGAGTTTCACTCTGGTTGCCCAGGCTGGACTGCAACGGTGCAATATTGGCTCACTACAACCTCTGCCTCCCGGGTTCAAGCGATTCTTCCTGCCTCAGCCTCTAGAGTAGCTAGGATTACAGGCATGTACCACCACGCCCGGCTAATTTTATATTTTTAGTAGAGATGGGGTTTCTCCATGTTTGTCAGGCTGGTCTCGAACTCCGGACCTCAGGTGATCCGCCCACCTCGGCCTCCCAAAGTGCTGGAATTACAGGTGTGCACCACTGCGCCCAGTTGACTATTATCCACATTTTACAGAGGAGGAAATCAAGGCACAGAGAAGTTAAACAACTTGCCCAAGGTCACACAGTAAGTAAACCTGGTTTCAAAGACCTATCTATTTTAGTATGTTTGCTGTGTTGCCTTTGACTTGCATTTCACAAAATAAAAACAAAACTATCAGCTGGGTGCAGTGGCTCACACCTGTAATACCAGCACTTTGAGAGGCTGAGGCAGGTGGATCACGAGGTCAGGCATTCGAGACCATCCTGGTCAACATAGTGAAACCTCATCTCCACTAAAAATACAAAAAAAATAGCCAGGCGTGGTGGCATGCGCCTGTAATCCCAGCTACTCAGGAGGTTGACGCAGGAGAATCGCTTGAACCCAGCAGGCAGAGGTTGCAGTGAGCTGAGATCACACCACTGCACTACAGCCTGGGTGACAGAGTGAGACTGTCTCCAAAAATAAAAATTAAAAAAAAAAAACTGTCAGCATGGCAGAGAATCTGCCCAATTTTCAAATAAATGGAATGTCATGTCAAGAACACTGTATTCCCTGGTACTTCAGGCTTTGTCCCCAAAACTTTAAAGCAAAGGCTTTCAGTAATACATCAGATTTCAACACACTATTATGGATGGTTTCTCCTATGTATAAATAAATGACAGGCCTATATTCAGCTCTGTGCTTCAAAATATGGTTAGACTGGAAGAAAAAAACATGTGCCGGGCACGGTGGCTCATGCCTGTAATCCCAGGACTTTGGGAGGCCGAGACAGGCAGACCACCTGAGGTCAGGAGTTCAAGGCCAACATGGTGAAACCCCGTTTCTACTAAAAATACAAAAAAAAAAAAAATAGCCATGGCCAGGCACGGTGGCTCAAGCCTGTAATCTCAGTACTTTGGGAGGCCCAGACGGGCAGATCACGAGGTCAGGAGATCAAGACCATCCTGGCTAACGCGGTGAAACCCCGTGTCCACTAAAAAAATACAAAAATCTAGCCAGGCGAGGTGGCAGGTGCCTGTAGTCCCAGCTACTCGCGAGGCTGAGGCAGAAGAATGGCGTAAACCCGGGAGGTGGAGCTTGCAGTGCGCTGAGATCCGGCCACTGCACTCCAGCCTGGGCGACAGAACGAGACTCCGTCTCAAAAAAAAAAAAAAAAAAAAAATAGCCAAGTGTGGTGGCAGGTGCCTATAATCCCAGCTACTCGGGATGCTGAGGCAGGAGAATCGCTTAAACCCGGGAGGCAGAGGTTGCAGTGGGCCGAGACTGTGCCACTCCAGCATGAGCTACAAGAGAGAGACTCCATCTCAAAAAAAAAAAAAAAAAAAAAAAAAAAGAACATGTGTTCACAGACTATTTCTACCGTAACTATGGGTAAAGCCACAACTGTGCCCAAGTTCAACCAAAGGAAGATAGTTATTTTAATAATAATAAAAATAATAGGCACCTACCATAGCCAGGCAGAGTCCTAAGATCTTTTAACATGTAATGTGAGGATTAAATACCACCACCCAGTGAGACAGAATTCTTACTAGGCCCATTTTACTAATAAAGAAAAATGTAGGCACTGAAGGCTTAAGTAACTTGCCCAAAGTCACACAGCTAATAAACGGTGAGGCCAACTTTACAGTCAGAGAAGAAAGCATTCTTTTTCTTTTTTTTTAAGAGACCATTCCACATCCTGTCTTCTGACCTGAGGTGACACTGCCGTGGCCAAATTGAGTTCCTCCAGCCACACACCTCACCATGACTTGCCACCAAGAGTGAGGGTAGAAGGTGCCTGTGGGTGAACAAGTCAATAAGCCCAGAGAAATCACACTCACCGTTGAAATATTAAGTGGCAGTGGATTGACATCTTCCTGAGAAACACAGGGCGGAAATTCTAGTTGAACCAGGGAGTCAGGCCTCGCAGTGGCAGCAACTTGGGGTGTGATTCCAGTCCGTCTCAGAGTTTACAGAGATGCAGAGATGCCTGCCTTTAGAATGTAAAGCGCCTGGTGGGTGTGGGTGGGTGGGTGGGTGGATGTGTGGGTGTAAAGAGAACGATGTAAAGATGCCTACCTTTAGAATGTAAAACGTCTGGTGTTTTTCTGTGTGTGTGTGTGTGTGTGTGTGTGTGTGTGTGTGTGTATAAAGAGAATATCAAGGCCTTCACAATACAAAAGCATCCCCCTGGAAATTGTGTTCCTGTGTTAGGATAAGTAAGGGAAGCAGGCCTGCCGGTGTTTCCTTTAGGGCTTACCACAAGATACCATCCAGTCCCTGCCTGAAAATCATGTTCATCCACCCCAACTAGCTTGATAGTTACCAGAATTCTCCGCGTGCATTGTGTTTATACAAACATCATTTTTCTCTTTCTAGTCAGAAGTCTAATTTCAATGAAGCAAAATGGCTTTTAAAGATTTTTTGTTTCTGACTCAAACCAGTTCTCGTACAGTCCTGAGACATGAACTGCCTTACTCTGATCATCCATGCTGGGCTGGTAACAAAATACTAAAAAGAAAATGGGTTAAATGTCTTTAAAATTCATGAGTTTATTAATTACTGACTGTTTTGAAAGCTAGTATCCTAAATTTATAAAACTAATTTCAATAAGGCTTTCATCATGAATATTCTCTAAGTATGTTTAGTGTTATCCAAAAAATGCATAGGGAGAAGGTACATCATCATAGAACATCAATTAACAAAGTACTTTTAAATGCAACTTGTAGGAAAAAGAGGTTGAACTAAACAAAATAAAGTTACATTCATCCAATTGGATGAATCTCACAAATATATTCAGGTGGGAAAAAGCATAGGATGAAACCATTATACGAAGTCTAAACATGTGCAAACACATTATATATTGTTTATGGATGTACACAACTGTATCAAAATGCCTAGGAATAATAAACACCAGATCTGAGATAGGTCTTACCCCTTGGGGAGAAGAATGGGTATACAAGACACTTTCATTAAGCTGGGGCAGGGGTGGAATAAATGAAGTTTATTGTGAGACTATCTTTTTATATTTCTAAAGTATCTCAAACTTTTTGAAGGAAAAACAAGCCTAATACTAAAAGAATAAGTTAAAAGTTACTCTACTGAAGAGTAGAACAAGGAATGGGGAGGAAAAGAGGAAGGTGGATATTGAGAGAGAGAGACAGTGGAGGTCCGTGTCTTGTAATGGATCCTAAATCAACCCAACCTTGGAATGTCTATACTGTACTCATAACACGAATTAGCACTTTAAATTATAAGAATGACCCCAGAGGGGCCTTAAAATTTAACAAAATTGAAATCAGTCATCATACCGAGGTAAAAAGAATATCCTAACTAGATCAAACATACACACACTCTAGATAACCACGATTGATCATCACTCCCCTAGCATAAGACCACGGTCACACTCCTTCACAGAGACAGCACATGACTGTGGTTACGGGTTTCGGAGTCAGATAAATCTAGGTTCACATACCAGCTCCACTAATGACAAATTGTGATTTAGACAAGCTACTAATCTCTCTGACTTTACTGAGTAAATTCTTAATTTAACATAGCGCTTATGCTGAATTTAGCACAAAGTAAAAACAACAGTAAATGCTTAAAAGCTACTATTAAATTTATTTAAATTATATGCATTTTCCACCACGTAAGACATTCTTTATCAGGTAATTTGTAATTGCCTATTTGTCTTTGAAATGTAATTCCATTAAAAATAACCTAGTGGCCGGGCACGGCGGCTCACACCTGGGAGGCCGAGGCGGACGGATCACCTGAGGTAGGGAGTTCAGGACCAGCCTAGCCAACGTGGTGAAACTCCGTCTCTACAAAAAATACAAAAATTAGCCAGGTATGGTGGCACACACCTGTAATCCCAACTACTTGGGAGGCTGAGGCAGGAGACTTGCTTGAACTTGTGAGGTGGAGGTTGCGTGAGCCAAGACTGCGCCACTGCACTGCACCCTGGGCAACAGAGCAAGACTGTCTCAAAAAAAAAAAAAGTAACCCAGTAAGGCCAGGTGCAGTGGCTCACACCTGTAATCCCAGGACTTTTGGAGGCCAAGGCAACCAAATCACCTGAGGTCAGGAGTTCAAGACCAGCCTGGCCAACAGGGTCAAACCCCGTCTCTACTAAAAATACAAAAATTAGCTGGTGTGGTGGCAGGCGCCTATAATCCCAGCTACTCGGGAGGCTGAGGCAGGAGAATCACTTGAATGTGGGAGGCGGAGGTCGCAGTGAGCCAAGATTGCGCCACTGCACTCCAGCCTGGGCAACAAAAGCAAAACTCCGTCTAAAGGAAAAAAAAAAAAAAAAAGCCTAAAATATAAGGTGATAAATGGCTACTGAAGTCACAGAATTCAAAACAGCTTCCTTGGGAATTTGTACAGGGGACTTTGAGGATTCTGCTGTAGAGAACAGGATTACCTAACAGCTCTAAGGAAAATCCCTCTTAGGGATGTCTCTGGCTGTCTTCTTTTTTTCATTGTGAATTTACCATAGCAAATAGAAGCTGTTAGGATTTCAGCATGTCAGACGCTGGAAACCCTAATTTTGAGTTCACGTCCTCAAAAAGTATCTCTGTAATTTGAAGTATGTGAAGGCTGCAGTCATTTACATTGTCATGTCAATACCTTGAGCTGAACTCTGTCATCAACTCTTCCTTATCAGCCCCTTGGAGGAAAGGCCTGCTGCTGACTGCCTGAACCTCCACTGTAGATTGCTTACTAGATGTGCAGTGACCTTAGCAACACATTCTACTTCATCTTCAAATCTTTGTGAATAAAAAATAAATTCTAGAAAATATTTTCCCAAGATACCACTAAGCTCTGATTTGCCAGTGTATTTTTTTTTTTTTTTTTCTTTTTGGAGACAGAGTCTCGTCTGTTGCCCAGGCTGGAGTGCAGTGGCATGATCTCAGCTCACTGCAACCTCCGCCTCCTGGATTCAAGCACTGTCCTGCCTTGTCCCCCACCCCAAGAAGCTGGGATTACATGCCCCTGCCACCATACCTGGCTAATTTTTTTTTTTTTTTTTTTTTTTTTTTTTTTTTTTTTTGTAGAGATGGGGTTTCACCATGTTCTCCAGACTAGTCTTGAACTCCTGACCTCAAGTGATTCACCCGCCTCGGCCTCTCAAAGTGCTGGGATTACAGACTTAAGCCACCAAGCCTGGCCACCAATGTGTTTTCAAGATTTTCCAGCATCCTGAACTACAATCAAAATTTGGAAGGCTTTCCAGGGTTTGACAATTTTGTCTCTCAGTCACTGGTAATGGTGCTTTGGAAAAATATACTGTTGGGGTAATAAACACTAAAAGGTTAGATACCTGGTCTAGGGTGCAGAACAGCTATTTTGAGGCAAGAACAGGGCCTTGATATTAAAACATATGCCTGTAATTTAGATACGTCATCATAATCGTTCATCTGTGAGCACTAAATGCTTTACGTGTATTAACAAATCCTACTTTTAACCCAATACAGTAGGTCATATTATAATTTCTATTTTATTGACGAGAACAGAGATAGAGAAAAGCTAAGCAGCTTGAGCAAGGATCCCCTGTTAGCAGGTGGTTGAGCTTGGGTATGAATCCAGCCAGACTAGTACCTCAGCTTATGTTCTTAATCTTCTATATTATATTCCATCAGCTATTTTAAAGACTAAACACAAAAATACCCTCCTCTATGTATTTTTTATCCAAAAGTCTACAATGTACCCCAGTCCCCTCAAGAAAAAAAAAAACGCAAAAAGGAGCTGGTCAAAGGAACCCCAGCAGACGGGAGGACAGAGAAAGGCAATGTGACAAAAAGATACTGAGAACATTAGATTGCTGACTGGCTAGTAAAAATCTGTTCTAAATAAACATGGCTCAGCTGGTGGCAGGCTCTAAATAGGAACAACTCTAAATAGAGTAAAGACCACCTGCAGTGAGTAAAGCATTTCAAGCTTTTCAAGCCTGTCTGGGTCCCTACCCTGGCTCAAGTCTGATTGTAATTATTTTCACAGCCAGTCTATATTCACACTGGAGACCAGCCACTGTAATAAAACCCCAAGTGACAGTTCGACTTATCCCAGGTGATGTCCCAAATTGTAGGGGCTCTATGGTAACTTCTTTAAGGCAAAGAATGTGCTGGCTGGGCGTGGTGGCTCAAGCCTGTAATCCCAGCACTTTGGTAGGCCGAGATGGGCGGATCACGAGGTCAGGAGATCCAGACCATCCTGGCTAACATGGTGAAACTCCACCTCTACTAAAAATACAAAAAATTAGCCGGGCGTGGTGGGGAGCACCTGTAGTCCCAGCTACTGGGGAGGCTGAGCCAGGAGAATGGTGTGAACCCAGGAGGTGGAGCTTGCAGTGAGCTGAGATCATGCCACTGCATTCCAGCCTGGGCGACAGAGCAAGACTCTCTCTCAAAAAAAAAAAAAAAAAAAGAATGTGCGTAAGTATTCCTTTCCATTCGGGAAGAAAATATATTGCAATTTATTAACTTTTTAAAATAGCATTTTATTTTCTGTATCTCTCTAAATTCCACTTGATGGGAGCATAATCGCAAAATTTACAATTACACCACTTTATCAAAATTAGGCCATTAAGGCCGGGCGCAGTGGCTGACACCTGTAATCCCAGCACTTTGGGAGGCTGAGGTGGATGGATCACATGAGGCCAGGAGTTCAAGACCAACCACGGTGAAACCCTGTCTCCACAAAAAAAAAAGTACAAAAATTAGCTGAGTGTGGTGGTGCGTGCCTGTAATCCCAGCCACTCGGGAGGCTGAGGCACAAGAATCACTTGAACCCAGAAGACGGAGGTTGCACTGAGCCAAGATTGCGCCACTGCATTCCATCCTGGGCCACAGGGCGAGACTCCGTCTCAAATAAAATTTTAAAAATAAAAAAAAAAAAACCCCTAGGGCATTAAGTAGCAGAACACCCAACTCAAAACTGTCTTATGTCATTTAACAAGATACTCAAACCATAGAAAAACCCACAGGTCTCCCAACAGCATCAAGAACCCAAATTCAGTTAGCGCACTATGCCGCTCAGGCCCAATATAGTGCGTAGCAGTTCCAGGCATCATAAGAGAATACAGAAAAGCAGAAAACCATCTTTCTTCAGGTCTCCTATGACAAAAGGAAACCTCTCCCTGAAGTATCCAGAAGACTTCCTGTCATGTTTCATTGGCCAGAACTGGAATACAACCGCATTCTTATAATAATTACCAACCCAGAAAATGGGTTTATCGTAACTGAGGTAGAGTTCAGTTTCTCAACCCTGACTGCTTTAACAGTTCCCCCAGGTGATTTTATTGAGCAGCTAGGCTTGAGAACCACTGAGTTAGATTAATCAGAATTACCCTGAAATGCCTTCCCCTGAGTCATCTGAAAAGGATGCAGACACTTGAATGAAATCTGGATTGTCAGAGGGGAAAAGGAATGTTGGCTGAACCAGCAGTAGTGTCTACACAACCATTTTACATTTGTGTTTCAAAGCACTTTCACACCATTTTATTTATTCCTCAAGGCTTTCTCTATCAGTCAGTCCCATTTTACAAAAAAAAAAAAAAAAAAAAAGGAAACCAAGGCTCAAGTTTACAAAATAGGAAAATTATTTTTAGTCTTCCAAATCTCAGTAGGTTTAATGTAATGGCAACTTAAGAAATTTCCCGAAAAGAATATTTCTCTGAAACAGTAAACGTAAAGACAGCCTAAGGGAACTTATGTTTTTCCTAAGAGAAACAAAGCAAAAACCATTAAAATGCCAAGGCTAGAAGTATCAAAACCAAGTCTGGAAGACCTCAATTCTTGTCCTGGCTCTGCCACTAACAAGGTCCTTTACATCCTTTTCCATACCTGTTTAGTAACAGCAGACTCACTAATGAGGGCCCCTTCAGCGAGACACACACACAGAGACAGACAATTTAAGTTTACTACAGAGCATTTTATATCACTGTATTAGTGCTTAATAACTGTAAGGACTATTTGTTTTAAAAAATATTTCTCTACAGAACAAGATACATTTTCTCAAGACTGCCTAATGTAAAATTTATGAGAAAAGCATATATGGTTTATTGCTGTTTCTGGCAACTGTGCTATCTACCTGTATGAATCATAAGTAGCTGAAACTACATAGACATCACAAAGGCTTACAAAAGTTTAAATTCCATCGAAAGAAGACACTGGCTATTCTAAGAAAGGAAAGTACTTTAAAAAGAAAACTAAAAAAGCCATTTGAACAACGAATTCATTGAATTGAGTGAATAATCTCCAACTCCACCACTGAAATCACTGGCTTTTCTCTCTGGAATTCCTCCCCACCCTCAGTGCTATCTCCAAATTCACCCTACACACAAATGTGCAATACTGTCTCTAAACCATCTCTTTGCTATTATGTCAGCCTTCTTGAAAAGCCTTCACGGCCGGGCGCGGTGGCTCACGCTTGTAATTCCAGCACTTCGGGAGGCCGAGGCGGGCGGATCACCAGGTCAGGAGATCGAGACCATCCTGGCTAATACGGTGAAACCCTGTCTCTACCAAAAACACAAAAAACTAGCCGGGCGCGGTGGCAGGCGCCTGTAGTCCCAGCTACTCAGGATGCTGAGGCAGGAGAATGGTGTGAACCCGGGAGGCGGAGCTTGCAGTGAGCCCAGGCTAAGATAGCACCACTGCACTCCAGCCTGGGTTACAGAGCGAGACTCTGTCTCAAAAAAGAAAAAAAAAGAAAAGCCTTCAGTAACTCTCCACAAGATAAACTCCACATTCCTAACCTTGCTTTTATGGCCCTCCATAATCTAAAACTGACCTCTCCATTCATCCCAGTCTACCACTCCCTGAAAAACCACCATTCCAGCAAACTAGTCTCTTCACTCTTCTCCAAACACTGCGAGTGTTCTGGTTTCTTCTGGTTTCCAGTATGATAAGGTTTTACTCCTTATCACCAGTGACTTCCAAAACTTCCAACAAACCTCCTCCACTCTAACATACAAACCCTTGTCCCTGGAAAAGTTAGAATACTTGTCACTAAATTTTAAACCTTGTAACAGGTATGTGTCTACATCCTTTATTTCTTCAAGAATTTAGCGCAGCGCAGTAAGGAGTTCAAAAATATTCCTTAGATTGAAGTAAATTCAACTACAGGACAATAAACTCAAGTGCAAGGGCCTCTACCCTATTATAAATCTGTATCTAATTCCAGTATTTAGCCAATTGTAGGTGCTAAATATTTGCTGATTGCTATCTAATTGAACTCAGTAGCAAGCCTTCAGGTCCCATAAGCCTCAAAACTCTAGATATTTGTGGAAGATTTCAAAGTGTCAAGACATCAAAATTACATACTGAAATCTTCCAAGAATGTAATGCACACAGGACACACCTTGCAGGGCAATTAAAAACAGAAACCACTTAAATACACAATTCTCGAAACGCTCAAAAGGCCATTTTTGTAAAACAAAATGTAAAATATGTGGAAACACAAACAATCTGACCTAATGGGTTTTATTCTTTCTGTAGATCCTCCACCTAATGTCATTCCTTGACTCTCTGATGTTATACAAAAGCTCAACTGGTTAGGTGAACCATTTACCTGGACTGCAATTTCAAATCACCTCATCAAGCCATTTTCAAATACTGCAGAACCTTATTAGTTTCCCGAAGAGGTACGCAGGGGAAGCTGAACGCAAAGAGAATTATGAGACCTGCTCAATTTTCCTATGGCCAAGCCCTAACCGGTGAAGAATAATTAAACTCAGGTCCCCTGACTTTAGTCCAAGGCTCTTCGTCTTTGGTAGGAACCAGAAGTAAACTTTATGGAGCAAGCGTGAAAAGGCATATGAGCTACAGTTGTGTTCCTGTCACCTTCTGGGAAAGAATTTAAACAAATTCTTAATGAACATAACGAGAAAAAAAAAGAATTCCCAATCACTCTCAAAGCATGATTACGAGTTATGTTTCTTATGGTAAAGGATGATAATCAAAAGGAGTAAGATACCAATTCACAAATTCAAGAAAGTCTACAGTCTGGAGGAAGGCTGACATCTGGCCCCCAAGATGCACTGGATGCTGTTGGAACCTAAGGCATGTTTCCTGATGGCAGGAAAGCTAATATGCTGTCACAGAAATAGCTTTCTACCAGTGGCCAAACTGGCTTTGCCCTCTGCCTCTCCCCCACATCTCTCTAGCTCAAGAGGGAACTACAACGACCAATGAGAGAGAGGGTACATTCCCTGGCCACCGACTCTGATTAACACCAAGTTACAGAAAAAGTCCTCAGTTCTCATTCTCGTGTTCACTCTGCACCCCCGCCCCCAACTGCTCCTTTCTACGCTCACTCCTCCATATGTATAGCGCCCCCCTACTTCCCACCCAACTCACATACCAGATGTCAAGGGCCTGGAGAGCCCTCAACCAAATAAGCCCACTTGTCGCATGCCCCAGAGTCCCATTTCTGATTCAAGCAGCAGAGACTTAAAAACAAAACAGACAAAAAAAACCCTAAGTGAGTCCCAATCCTGATTTTGCAACACCAAAGAGGTCAGAGAACCAAAAGGAACCTTGGAGATCATCCAGAGAAGTTGAGTGACTTGCTTCCAAAATTACAGGGATGGCTCACTAAATTCTTCCCACAGAAATGTACTTCAACTTATTCATTAAATGCATATTTATTGTACAAGGTACCATGCTGGGTGGCCGAGACAGTATGTTCAATATGTTTTAATAGCCCTTAATGAAAACTGGGGTGGGGCGCGGTAGGGAGAACAGTGAGATGGGGGATTTTCCCCAGAGGTGGTATCTATAAACAAATGTACAAGGGACGAACACCTAAGGCTGAGAATTACTGAACTGAGCATCTAGGTGAGTGATGAAAGCCCTAAGAACCCAGCCCCTCAAGGCTGGATACCGCCCAAGTCCCTGTCTACTGTATGGGCAGGTCTTTTAAAGAGGAAAAGGGGGCATTCACCGCCATCATCCTAAGGGGTTATGGATCCAAGGGATGGTAGGCTGCCCAGCTCCTCACTGGAGCTAATTCCGCCCCACTTTCCAGCAGCATCACTCACTCAGTATTTCTGCATGAATTTTGGCCCACTCTCTCCTAGAAAGACTCTCAACTACACTAAAATACAGTTTTCTCTCCTATATCTCACGTCTTCTTCCGAGTTTAAGAGACAGAGAAGTTCAGGGGAGGAAGGCACCAAGCCTAACCCGGGTGGAATTCCCTATTTGCAAGCAGTGCCCGCTTGAGCTAGAAGGCAGGCTGTCCGCTCACCCTTCCAAATCCCAATCTCTGAACCCTCCTCAGCACCGGAGGGGAGGAATGTGCGGAAGCAGCATAAAGCCAGGTGGACTTTCTGGTTTGGCACGTGAGGGAACTGGAACAGAACTGTCGGGGAACATCAGACAATGAGAGGGAAAAGGTGAAGCTTAAGGGGACTCCGGAAAACTCAACACCCCCGCAGGGTTTCAAAGAATCCCCAGAAAAGTTCTTTTGAGAAGTCACAAAACAAAACTAGGCAAACAGATGCCTCGGTTTTGAAAGAGATTGTAACTTCAGGCAGCAATGAAACCTGACTCCGGGCCAGGAGAGCCTAGGGTCGGTTCAGCCGAGCGCGCAGTCAGCAAGCGGTGTTCGGCGGCGGCCAGGCGGGGCCCACGGGCAGCAGCTAGTTCCCGCCGCCGCAGAGCTGCAGGGCCGGGAGTGGGGTCTGGCCGCGCTGCCTCGAGAAGGAATGACCCCAGGGACCACCCCACCCCCCACCCCCGGGGTTCCGAGAGAGCTGGGCTGGTCCGAAATGAATTCCCCGTTCCTGTGGCTGCTGGCCCCGGACACGAGACCCTCCACCTCCTGCCGAGAGAGGCTCCTCCCCGCCTCGCCACAGCCCCGTCCGCGCCCGCGTCCCCGCTTACTTTTGGTCGCAGCGATGAGGTTCTTCCCGTCCTTGATGAGCTCTTTGATGAACTTGTTGGTCCTCTCCAGTTCCGCTTCGTGAGCGCGGATCCTCTCCCGGAACCACGGGCTGTCGAGGTAGCAGTCGCTGAACTCCAGGGGCTGCAGCCCCATGACGGCAGCGGTCGCGGCGCGGTGCGCACGGCCGCGCGCTCCTGCCCGAGCAGGGCTCCGAGGCCGCTGCCAGGTGCGGCGCCGCGCGTTCAGGGAGCCCCGAGGAACTAGCAGGCCCGGGCGCGCGGCGAGCGCGGCACGGACATGTCCCGCAGAGCCAAGCCCTGCGACGCGGAGGAGCGGCCACCGAGACCAGCGCAAGCCGTGGCGCCCCAATCCCGGCAGCCCCCGCCGAGCCTTGAGCGCCCGCGGCCCCGCCCCTCCCGGCCCCCGCGCTGCAGACACTCCCCGAGGCGCCGCCCGGCCTGGCCCGCGCTCCCGCTCGCCCCCTTCTCTTTCCTCCGCCTTCTTTCCTCTTTTCTCTTCCCTGGACGCCTTTTCCTTCTCTTCCACACGCGCAGCCGCCCCTCCTCTTCCTTCGGAGGCGTCCCCGGGCTAGAATTTCGCCCCCCGGCTCCCCTCCACCCCTGGCGCGCGCCCCTCCTCTTTGCTTGGGCTCCCGGGGCCGGGGTGACTCACAGTCGGCTCCCCGCTGCACGGAACCCGACCAGGACCGAGAAGGAGCGTCTTAATTGCAGTCGTTAGTCCCCGCAGGCGGGCGACATAACTCTGAAGCGGCTGCCTTGCAGGGGGAGATGATTAACTCATTTATCTCATGTATCCTGGGAAGCCCCCCCCAACCCCCGAGCTAGGAACGAACTCGCACGTGAGGCTCTTTTCCTTGTCCCGGTTCCTTTCCCAGTTTAAAGTGAAATGAGTGGTAAATCTCCGCTTGAGATCGAAGCCTTACAATGTCAAGAGCGTTTTCTTGGTGGCCCAGCAGCTCCTACTAACACTTCTCTGCGTATCCGCACTAAATGACTTAGGTGAAGGGAGAGGGCTGGCTAAACCACAGAAAAGTTGTTTCTGTTGTGTTCAGCACATTAAATTTGCTTGGGTAGATAGACACGATCTTTATTATTCTAAAAATAACCACCGGAAAACATGCCAGGTAACGTGGTTTTCACCGCGTGGGGGTGACTATCAATGAGAATTTATGTCAGTCCCCTCAAAAAGCCTGTTTTGTGTGTTCTGAAGCAACTCCAGTGTGTCCCCAAAAAAAGTTAAGGCATTTGAAAGTATTGAAATGTATATCTTAGGCCGGACGCGGTGGCTTACGCCTGTTATCCCAACACTTTGGGAGACGGAGACGGGTGGATTACCTGAGGTCAGGAGTTGGAGACCAACCTGGCTAACAGGGTGGAAACCCGTCTCTACTAAAAATACAAAAATTACCCGGGTGCGGTGGCGCGTGCCTGTAGTCCCAACTGAGGCAGGAGAATCGCTTGAACCCAGGAGGCGGAGGTTGCCGTGAGCCGTGATCGTGCCACTGCACTCCAGCCTGGGCGACAGAGCGAGACAATATCTCAAAAAAAAAAAGAGTATTTCTTAAAAACAAACAAAAAAAAACTAATAGTTCATTAGAGTAACTTTTCATAATCGCAATTTATTAAGCAATTATTATGTGCCGGGGCCCCACTAGAAACTCCATACATCTACAAACTGGCAATGTAGACTTACATAATATGATGGTAATATTAACGAGAAACTTCAAAGTAATTCCTCAAGATGTTCAGACTCTCAGCTGGGTAATTAAGAATCTGTTTGGACAGCATGTTGTAGGAGGGTAACCCTCCCGAACAAGTTAAATAAGCCTCCTACTCAATAAGCCCTTTTGTTACAAAACAGCACCAGGAGTGCCTAACCCGCAGATAAACATTATTACTCTAATGTCCATCCTCCAGAGAGTTCAAAGTGTCTTACAAATAACTTTTAGGTGGTGAAAGCTTCAGTTCCTGCTAAAACCAGCAGGAGACTGGAGTCTACAGAAAAGAGAATAAAAGAGGCAAATAAGGGGAAGAAAGACAAGGAGAAGGGGTGTAAACAAAAGTGAGGGCCTTGCGAAACAGCCAAACACTGACCACACTCAATCCTCAGAACAGAAACCCAAACCTTTTCTCATAGAGGGACTTGCTGACACTTCTTCAGTATTCAACATAGAGGTTACCATGTGACCCAGCAAGTCCACTCTTACATACCCAAGAAATGAAAATATATGTCCACGCAAATATTTACGCACAAATGTTCATAGCAGCATTATTCATAATAGCCAAAACGTAGAATCAACCAAAATGTCCTTCATCAGCTGTGTAATGCATGCACAAAATATTTATGTTCACAAAATGAAATATTAATCTACAATAAAAAGGAATGAAGTACTGACATGTGCTACTGCACAATGAACGGTGAAAACATTATGCTAAGTAAAAGAACCCAGCTGCAAAAGGCCATATATAATACTATCCATTTATATATAATGTCCAAAACATGTAAATCTATAGAGGCAGAAAGATTAGTGGTTGCTAGAGACTGGGGGATAGAGTGGAGGGTACATGTAGTCAGGAGCTTATTTTCAGGGTGATGAAAATTATTAATATTTTTATTTTTTATAGAGATAGGGTCTCACTATGTTGCCCAGGCTTTTCAACTCCTGAGTTCAAATGATGCTCCCACTTTGGTCTCCCACGTTGCTGGAGTTATAGGAGTGAGCCACCAAGTCTGGCCGAAAACAATTTAAATTTAAATTTTGGTAATGGTTGCACAACTCTGAATATACTCAAAATCACTTAATTGTACATGTTAAATGGGTGAATTTCTTTTGGTCTGTGAAATATATCTCAAGAAAATATTTTTTAAGATGAACTACTCTAGAACTGCTTCTCCTCCTTTAACACAGTAGATTCCAAGCCGTAAAAACTCTGGCTTATTCTTTAGATTCTTTAGTTCTTTAGATGTTTGGAGAAAAAAAAAAGTTGTTTAAAACAATGTCAAAACATCATAAAAAATATTACTTATCACCTCACACACATACACCCAGTGTTAAAGAGCTAGTGAATATGAATCTTAATTCATTACCGAATAGGTCCACAATTATAACCATGAGTGGAGGTGCTTGATTAATTTTGTTTTATTCAGCTATGCCTATGCAGTGTCTGGTAAGTGATCAGTAAATGTGGAATGAATAAGTATAACTAAGTGAAGAGAAATCTCTGTACAGTGGACAGTGGAAAGATAGATATTTAGGAGGTCCAGCTCCAGCTTTACTGCTTAACAGTTGTGCAACCTTAGCAAAGGTAATTTTCTGTAAACTTCAGACTTACCATCAGTGAAACGGAGATGATGACATTGCAGCTGCAGGTTGCTTGAGAAGATTTAATTAAATTGTGTTTGTAAAGTGCCAGTTGAAAATTATGATAGTGATGAAACTCAAGGAAGAAGGAGGAGTGGAGGATGGGCTGAAGAGAGGGATAAGAGCAAGGAGCAGACAGATTACCTTCCATCAATGTGGGAAAGACTTGTGGAGCAGGAGAGCCCTTAAATCATAGTTTTAAACCATGTAAGACAGAACTCAAGAAAAGTGGCCACAAAAGCAGATGCTGCTGAGTTACCAGGTTTCATCTTAATCGATTATTCCCACAAATATTTACTGATCATTTTTATGTATTAGGCACCATATTAGGTGATCGTGATGCAGTAGAACACAAAACAGTGTCTTTCCTCACTGTGCTTTTGGTCTCTGGGAGGAGACTGACCTCATCCTAGAAAAAAAAGAAAAAGAAAAATCACACACATATATATCCAATTGAAAATAAAGCGCCATGCAGTTAAAATGAAATTAAAGCGCCATGAAGTAAGTGAATAAGTTATACTTACTCATTCCACATTTACTGATCACTTACAAGACACTGCATAGGCATAGCCGAATAAAACAAAATTAATCAGGCCCCTCCACTCATGGTTATTATTGTGGACCTATTCGGTAATGAATTAAGATACATATTCACTAGCTCTTTAACACTGGGTGTACGTATGTGAGGTGATAACTGCACTTCTACTCAGTGCTTTATAAAGTTATAAAGAGATGTTATAATTGGAAGACCTGATAGAGATTTGGGATGGGTCGAGGAAGGCCTCATTGAGGAAATGATATGAAAATGATAATCAGTGACCAGGAATATCAGTAGGAGTTAACTGTTAAATAGGGATAGGAACATAGTACAGACATGGGACCAGCCTGTGCAGGCCCCTGAGATGGCACATTCAAGAGATGAACAGGTCAGGTGGCTGAAGCCCAGTGAGAGAGACTGGCTCACAACAATGCCAGGTGGTGGAGGATAGGCAGGGGTCAGATGGTGCAGAGCCTCTAAGTCTTATTTAGGATTTGAGACTGTACCCCAACGCTGTAGGGAGTCTTTGAAGAGTTTTATGCATGTGGTAAAATAATCTGGATTGTGTTTTCTCTCCTTGCTATGTGGAGAATGGAAATCCAGACAGAAGGTGGATGGAGTTGTCTAGGCAAGAAATGGAATAGCTCAACCCTCCAAGGCGACCCTCCAAGGAGACAGCAAGAAATAGACAGAAATGAAGTATATTTTAGAAGGAGATTCTGGGACTTGACAATAGCCTGGATACTGGAAATGAGGAAGAAGGGGTCGGCGGCGGCCCCCAGGCTTGTGGCATGGCAAGTTAGGTGGATGGATATGCCACTTACTGAAAGGATAAGATGGCAGTGTTGGTGATGACTGGGATGGAAGGATGTGTTTCTGTGTAAACTCATGAAGTTTGAGATGCCTGGGAGACATTCAAGTACGTAAGTCACGTAGGCACTAACACCCAAATGGCATTTTTATGCTTTACTCGGTGCTTGTAACGGTTAGTTAGGGATTTGAATCAATGCAAGCTGGTCACGTTTCAGTCTACATGACATAGAGGTTAACATACAGGAAACCCTTGATGTAGGTTCCGCTGCATATGATACTGTAGTTTTTGTGTTGTTGTGATGACTCACAAAGTAGCTACCTATAAAGTTAAATATGGGTCTACCAAATCCTTGGATATGTTTCAAGTTGTGAGTCAGAATTAGGTTCAGACACATTATAACAGAAAATCCAAAATCACTGGTTTTTAAACCATAAGGGCTTTATATTTCCCTCTCTCTCATAAAAAGAAGTCCATGATTCCAGAGTCCCCAAGGAAGCACTGGCTTCCATCCTCAATGTCACCTCATGGTACAAGATGGCTCCTGGAGGTCCTTCGGGGAGGAAAGAAGGGAAAGGATAGAAGAGCCCCTGTCTCCACTGAATCAGCTTCTTTTCTCAGTATTCCTGTGCATCTCACACAACATTTTATTTTTTATCTCATTGACCAGACCTTAACCAAATGGCCACACCTCCCTGCAAGGGAAGATGAAAAATGTGATCTTTTCCCCAGGTACATAAGTGAAATCTGAATTTTCCTACAAAGAGAAAAGGGATAGTAGATTCTGAGCAGGAACCTAGCAGTCTCTGCCGCAGGCAGACACCTTTGTGAGTGAGATATATAAATTACAGCTATGCAGAAAACTAAATTATGTAATTAGAAGAAATTTAAAATAAATCTTTGAGTCTCTTGCAGACTGTGTAAAGCTGCTTTCTCTCACAAGTATTAAAAACAAAACACAAAAAGAAACAAAAATGCCAAAATAACTTAATAAATTATTGAAACATGTCACTGAAAACCTCCACAGAGAGGCAGTTGAAACTTCTGAAGCAGTTCTCAGCACTCCAGCTCCATTTCTCTGTGATTCTCTTGGCTCTGCCTGCCTTCTGGGAATTGACTTCAGCCTCCAGAAAGCTTCCTTCATGAGAACCAAATAGCATCAACATTTCCAGGCTCACCTATAGGTAAGACAATACCCCTTCCTGAGCTAGAAAGTTGCTCCCTTATCACAACTACTTAATCTGGGAATCAAAGCATTTCAGGAGACTGCTATTCCCTGAGTCACTTGGACCTAGAGGCCTGCCACTCAATTTATCACTGAACCCAAGAAGGGGGTAATGCCAAGTAGCTTGGGCCATTAAGGGTCGCCTTTGAGCATGGGGCAGGCTGATCCAACAAGGTATGAGGACACTACACAACGAGTTTGTGAACTAGTAACCTATAAAAGTATAATGGTGATGCTTACACAACAATGTGAATATACTTAATGCCACCGAACTGCACGCTTAAAAACGCATAATGAAGGAGGAGTAAAGGATTCTTGCATCTTCCCCTGTATGTCACTCCTCTTCCTATAATAACCTTTCCTTTTTTTTTTTTTTTTGAAATGGAATCTCCCTCTGTCACCCAGGCTGGAGTGCCATGGTGCTATCTCAGCTCACTGCAACCTCTGCCTCCCTCCCAGGTTCAAGTGATTTTTCTGCCTCAGCCTCCCAAGTAGCTGGGATTACAGGCATGCACCATCATGCCCGCCTAATTTTTGTATTTTTAGTAGAGAGAGGGTTTCACTATGTTGGCCAGACTGGTCTTGAACTCCTGACCTCAGGTGATTCACCCACCTCTGCCTCCCAAAGTGCTGGGAATACAGGCGTGAGTCACTGCGCCCAGCCATACCCTTTCCTTAAAGACATATTGTCTCACAGAATAATAATAATGGTCCAAATGTGTTTGACATTTTAATTACACCTATATTTTTAAAAGAACCTTTTTCTTCACACCACCCCTATTGAGAGTTTGTGACTAGCAATCTGAGTAATGAAATTTGAGAAAGGCTATGCTGTGAACACTAAGCTGGGTATGCTCTACTGAGAGTCACCCCAGGATCTCTGTATATTCCAGGATTGCAGTGGGTGCACCCGTGTAGTGTGGTGTGCAGAAACTACTACTTGTGCTGGGTGTGGTGGCTCTCGCCTGTAATCCCAGCACTTTGGGAGGCTGAGGCGGGTGGATCACGAGGTCAGGAGTTCGAGACCAGCCTGGCCAATATAGTAAAACCCCAACTCTACTAAAAATACAAAAATTAGCTGGATGTGGTAGTGGACGCCTGTAATCCCAGCTATTTGGGCAGCTGAGGTAGGAGAATTGCTTGAACCTGGGAGGCAGAGGTTGCAGTGAACCGAGATTGTGGCCACTATACTCCAGACTGGACGACAGAACAAGACTCCATCTCAAAAAAAAAAGAAACTACTACTTTGTCTCTCCAGCATTTACTGAGCACCCATTATGTGCCAGGTGCTATGCTAGAACTGGGACAGCAATAGCATAAACAAACAAACAAAAACCTAGCATGATTCGTGATCTCATGGACTAATATCCTCCAGAGTGAAAGAAAATTTATCAAATCATTGCGAATATAAATGTCAAGTGAAATCTCTGGTGAGCACTAGGAACAAGCCCCTTTCAGGGGCCTTTGGACTATTCTGAGATGTCAGTGAGGATGTGACAACTGAGCTGAGACCTGAAGCACTGGGAGTGAATGGACGGAGGTGAAGTGAATGTGATGTGCAGAGGGAAGAAGCGTTCCCAGAGGAGGCTTTGTGGAAGAACCAGTACAAGTAACTGAAACTGCGGCCATGTGGCGGGAGCACTATGGGCTGAGATGAGGCTGAAGAGGGAGTGAGGGCCCATCCTACCTGCTGAGCACCAACCCTGCTTCTATCCTCGAGAACACTGAGCGTGGGCTTCGGGCTTCCCTGCTTGTTTCTCAGGAGAGCTCACCTTTTCCAGTACTTCTGGGCATCAAAGCTTGGAAGAGTTTAGGACCTCAAGGAAGTTTTAGAACTAGTACATTTAACTAGGGATATTTGGTCAGCAAATACTGATTGAGTACATGGGGTGGGGAAAGCACTGTGGTAAGCAAGTGCTAAGGCGAAATAGTCCCTCATCTCAAGCGTTTACAATCTGGTATACTCTAGCCATGCAGAATAAGCTGACAAGAGGATAATTCTAAAACAAAGCACACTGCTGCTTCCTCCAGCCAGCATGACAACCTGGCTGGGAAGTGGACGTTGCTACTGAAACTGGGATGGGGAAGAGGGAGGATGGGTATGTGGGGGAGATTCTTCAGTCCTCCCACATTGAAATTCTTATCTTCTCAGCTGGGTGCGGTGGCTCACGCCTGTAATCCCAACACTTTGTGAGGCCGAGGCGGGTGGATCACTTGGGGTCAGGAGTTCGAGACCAGCCTGGCCAACATGGTGAAACCCCGCCTCTACTAAAAATTTTTAAAATTAGACACCTGTGGTGGCACAGGCCTGTAATCCCAGCTACACTGTAGGCTGAGGCAGGAGAATCACTTGAACCTGGGAGGTGGAAGTTGCAATGAGCCGAGATCATGCCAAGGCACTCCAGCCTGGGAGACAGAGTGAGACTCTGTCTCAAGAAGGAAGGAAGGAAAGGAGGAAGGAAGGGAAGTAGGGCAGGGAGGGAGGGAGAAAATAAATTAATATCCTCTGAAGAAACTTAGGACTCTTATCTTTTCAGGGTGGAGGTAGAAGAACCTGGCTCAAGGAGATGTGGGTCAAGGCACACAACCACTACCTGCCCCAGGTGGAGTCTCCTGTTAGTGCAATCATTGCTTCTTCCATCCCCAGCTTTTGGAGAGACTTGGCATGGAAAGGAGGGAGCTGGGTAGATCACATACAGTAATATATGAGCACACACTGCATATAGCAGCAGGCGTTCCGCACTGCCCATAGATCTCTCAGGCAAATGCTGCCCTCCTTCCTATGACATGTGGATCAACTGACCAAAGCAGGAAACTTGCAGTTTGTTTTATTCAGGTATCAACTGACATTTTTTTAATGATGGAGGGAAAGAGAAGAGCTCTAAAGAGAATGTTTTTCACAGCACTCCAAACGTCCCTTCTATGACCCAGAGAAAGGTTTCCACAAGGTGACTTTCAACCAGGCAAATATCCAGCCACTGGAAATTCAGCCTGCCACTATTAGAGGCACCTCAGTAAAATAGAAAGTGAAAAAATATAAAAATGTGTGTACTTATCCTTTGACCCAGTAATTTCAGACCTGAGCATTTACCCTAAAAAAAGGTTTTTGTTATGAGACAGAGTCTCGCCCTGTTGCCCAGGTTGGAGTGCAGTGACACGATCTGGACTCACTACAACCTCTGCCTCCCGGGTTCAAGCAATTCTCCTGCCTCAGCCTCCTGAGTAGCTGGGATTACAGGTATGTGCCACCACACACGGCTAATTTTTTAATTCTTTCTTTTTTTTTTTTTTTGAGACGGAGTCTCGCTCTGTCGCCCAGGCTGGAGTGCAGCGGCCGGATCTCAGCTCACTGCAAGCTCCGCCTCCCGGTTCCACGCCATTCTCCTGCCTCAGCCTCCCGAGTAGCTGGGACTACAGGCGCCGCCATCTCGCCCGGCTAATTTTTTGTATTTTTTAAGTGGAGACGGGGTTTCACTGTGTTAGCCAGGATGGTCTCGACCTCCTGACCTTGTGATCCGCCCGCCTCGGCCTCCCAAAGTGCTGGGATTACAGGCTTGAGCCACCGCGCCCGGCCTTTAATTCTTAATAGAGACAAAGTTTCACCATGTTGACAAGGCTGGTCTCAAACTCCTGGCCTCAAGTGATTCCCCTGCCTTGGCCTCCCAAAGTGCTGGGATTACAGACATGAGCTACCACACCCAGCAGAAAATAATTTTTTAAATGTATATGCTTGGCCGGGCACAGTGGCTCATGCCTATAATCCCAGCACTTTGGGAGGCCAAGGCGGGCAGATAACTCCATCTCAAAAAAAGAAAAAAGGCCGGGCGTGGTAGCTCACACCTCTAATCCCAGCGCTTTGGGAGGCACAGGTGGGAGGATCACGAGGTCAGGAGTTTGAGACCAGCCTGACCAACATGGTGCAAACCCATCTCTACTAAAAATACAAAAATTAGCTGGATGTGGTAGTGGATGCCTGTAATCCCAGCTATTTGGGCAGCTGAGGCAGGAGAATTGCTTGAACCCAGGAGGCAGAGGTTGCAGTGACCTGAGATCGTGCCACTGTACTCCAATCTGGGCAACAGAGCAAGACTCCATCTCAAAAAAAAAAAAAAAAAAAAAAGTATATGCCTAAGGCTATTTGTTGCAGGAAAGAAAAAAGGAATGCAGCAGCCACTTAATGATTAGAAAATAGTAAAATAAATCAGCATATATTAACTCAATAGGAATCCTGGGTTTATGTGCTTTGATGCCATTAAAATGATCGTTTTTACTCTAAATAATGGACACTAGCATTTTGGAATGCCCAGCATTCATTCCCACTTCCCAACATTACCATGATTTCCACAAGGGTAATCATTTTCCCACATAGCATGTAGTCTTGGTAAAATTCCTATGCCTGCCTCATGCTAGGGAAACCAGAGAGATCCCTAGAGTTCCTTCTATAAATCTTTCCTCTCAGACCTGCCACAGCCAAGGGCTGGGCACATGACCTAAGCTTGGCCCACCAGACTTTCTCAGGACTTTGACTTTTGAATGTAGTAAAGCACTGACAGAAGAAACAGACAGTGAAGAAAAAGACAGAGTTCATCTTTTCCAGCCAAGAGTGTTGAAACAAACCTGCTGCCGGGCAGGCTACCAGGCTTCTTCCAAAGCTAGTTCTTCAAGGCTTCCTTAACACCTCCATATGCTTCAAATAAAATACCTTTTTGCTTAAGTTGACAGAATCAGTGTTTCTTCCTTACAACTATAGATTAGTAGACTCCTAGATTGGTAGTAGAAGGAAAAAGACCTTCAGGGAAGTCATGGGGTGTTTAGAATTGATTATCTGGCTGAGATTGAGCAGAAAACAGAACACTCCCATTTACATTCTAAAAGGGGAACCTGGTGGTTCATGGCACACACTAGAGAAACAAGTCATTAAGTTATCATCTTAGATTATTTAGTTCTAACTAGCATGGCCTTAAATCCTCCTTTGTTTGGAACTGATCTGCTTTATACCTATTGTCCTGGCACGCCCTTCGTTTGGCCTGTTTCCCCTGGATTTTGTGTCTCTGTTTGTTTTGTTTTGTTTCTGAGACACAGTCTCGCTCTGTCGCCCAGGCTGGAGTGCAGTGGCACGATCTCAGCTCACTGCAAGCACTGCCTCCCGGGTTCACACCATTCTCCTGCCTCAGCCTCCCAAGTAGCTGGGACTGCAGGCGCCTGCCACCACGTCCGTTTTTTTTTTTTTTTTTTTTTTTTTTTTTTGTATTTTTAGTAGAGACTGGGTTTCATCATGTTAGCCAGGCTGGTCTCGATCTCCTGACCTCGTGATCCACCCACCTCTGCCTCCCAAAGTGCTGGAATTACAGGCATGAGCCATCATGCCAGGCCTTGTTTGTTTGTTTGTTTGTTTTAAGAGACAAGGTCTCCCTCTGTTGCCCAGGCTGGGGGTATCATGGCATAATCATAGTTCACTGCAGCCTTGAACTCCTGGGTCCAAGTGATCTTCCTGCCTCAACCTCCCAAAGTGGTGAGATTACAGGCATGAGCCACCACACCTGGCCTGGATTTCTCATTTTTAAATGGGGTTCTACTACAAATAATGCATGGAAGCTTTTAAAAAGAGGCCGGGCGTGGTGGCTCACGCCTGTAATCCCAGCACTTTGGGAGGCCAAGGTGGGGGGATTACCTGAGATCAGGAGTTCAAGACCAGCCTAGTCAATATGGCAAAACCCCATCTCTATTAAAAATAGAAAAATAGCCAGGCATGGTGGTGGGTGCCTGTAATCCCAACTACTTGGGAGGCTGAGGCAGGAGAATCGCTTGAATCCAGGAGGCAGAGGTTGCAGTGAGCTGAGATTGCACCACTGCACTCCAGCCTGGGCGACAGAGCAAGACTCTGTCTCAAAAAAAAAGGCCAGGATGGGTTTGCTGGACCATCACTCTGTGTTTTTAACTCCTACCATGGTCTCATCTAATAGTGTGCAAGACACATGTGTAGTGAACAGAGTTCTCACTTTAACACGTGGATAATATGACAGATGACCAAGGATAGCCCATTTCTCTCGAGTTTCACTCTGTTGCCCAGGCTAGAGTGCAATGGCGTGATCTCGGCCTCAAAGGTTCAAATGATTCTCCTGCCTCAGCCTCCCAAGTAGCTGGGATTACAGGCATGTGCCACCACTCCAGCTAATTTTGTATTTTTAGTAGAGATGGGGTTTCTCCATGTTAGTCAGGCTGGTCTCCAACTCCTGACCTCAGGTGATCCACTCGCTTCAGCCTCCCAAAGTGCTGGGATTACAGGCATGAGCCACCACACCCAGCCAACCCATCTTTCCTTTTCTGACGTTTCCAGAAGCAAGGTAACCAACACTTATTTTTAAGAACAGTAGGAAGGATACTTGCTGATAAAATGAAGCTCTCTGAGATGCGATCAGGTAGAGATAGCTACTCCTTCCAGTATTACTGGCCAGAGGAGAAGCAGCTGATACTGCTAATTTTGCTGGCTATTTTAGTGTACCAACTAGTTTCAGTGAGGCCCAGCCAGTAACCTGCAAGATGAACAAAGTTGCCAGGCCAGTCAGCAGGGTCAACAGGAAGCACAGAAAATTACAGGTTGAGTGTAGATGTACAAGAAAGTAGAGGCTGAGCAGAGCTGCCATAGAGCACATAGAGAGTGGTCTGAACCCTATTGCTATAGCTATTTGTCCTTTATTATATTATGCAAATCTATAGCTATTAAAATGCTTTACGATCTGGTAATACTTTTTTTTTTTTTTTTGCAAAACAAAAGCTTTTGGTAGAAATGTGTCAAAGGAAAGAATATATTTAACGAAGAATGAAGTACTGATATCCCATTTCTCAAAAAAGCTGCTCATGAATTTGTAAAGAGTTTTGTTTGTTTGAGGTGGAGTCTTGCTCTGTGACCCAGGCTGGAGTGCAAAGGTGTGATCTCGGCTCACTGCGAGCTCCGCCTTCCAGGTTCATGCCATTCTCCTGCCTCAGCCTCCTGAGTAGCTGGGACTAGATGCGCCCACCACCACACTCGGCTAAATTTTTTCCTATTTTTTCAGTAGAGATAGGGTTTCACCATGTTAGCCAGCATGGTCTCGATCTCCTGACCTTGTGATCCGCCCACCTGGGCCTCCCAAAGTGCTGGGATTACAGTCGTGAGCCACTGCGCCCGGCCTGTAAAGAGTTTTAACATTTATCATCCACCATGGGGTTTCTTCTGTGACATGACTAATCACATGAAAACCAGAGGGTCCAAGGCTGCTGGAAAGCATCAGCATCTACTTCAAAAAGTAGAAGTTATTAAGAAAGGTAGGCCCGGCCGGGCGCTGTGGCTCAAGCCTCTAATCCCAGCACTTTGGGAGGCCGAGACGGGCGGATCATGAGGTCAGGAGATCGAGACCATCCTGGCTAACACGGTGAAACCCCGTCTCTACTAAAAAATACAAAAAAAACTAGCCGGACAACGTGGCGGCGCCTGTAGTCCCAGCTACCCGGGAGGCTGAGGCAGGAGAATGGCGTGAACCCAGGAGGCGGAGCTTGCAGTGAGCTGAGATCCGGCCACAGCACTCAAGCCTGGGTGACAGAGCGAGACTCCGTCTCAAAAAAAAAAAAAAAAAAAGAAAGGTAGGCCCAAAGATGGCAATTTAACATGTTTAGCTACAACAGGATGTTTACATACTACTCTGTGAAATGTGACTTTTCACTTACATCAAATGCTTGTTCTTCTAAATTAATTGTTTTATCTTCTTATTCCAGGATTTCTTGGGTAAAAATGAAACATTAATGTGTGATCTCCATTAATAGAAAATAAAACTTTGGGCCGGGTACAGTGGTTTATGCCTGTAATCCCAGAACTTTGGGAGCCCAAGGCGGGTGGATGACGAGGTCAGGAGTTCAAGACCAGCCTGGCCAAGATGGTGAAACCCCATCTCTACTAAAAATACAAAAATTAGTTGGGCATGGTGGCACGTGCCTGTAATTCTAGCTACTTGGGAGGGTGAGCCAGGAGAATTTCTTGAACCCGGGAGGTGGAAGTTGCAGTGAGCCAAGATCGCGCCATTATACTCCAGCCTGGGCAACAAGTGCGAAACTCTATCAAGAAAGAAACAAAGGAAAGAAGGAAGGCAGGGAGGGAGGGAGGGAGGGAGGGAAAAGAAAAGAAAAGTTTGTAAGGAGTTATGAAGCCAGCTTTATACAATGCAGATGTGAATGAAGATACAGAGACTTCTGGTACTCAACCATATCCAGTTCTCTCTTCTAGGGCCCAAGGGAGGGGTAGACTTTCTAGCCCCTGCTGTGTTACTCATTTTAACTGTGTTCTTCTGGCGCTAGTGGAAGGGACTTGTGTGATTTTTTCAGGCCGAAGCATTTAATTTCTGGCGCAAGGCTCTCCAGTATGTTCTTGTCCTGCCTTCGTAACTGTGAAATCCCGCTGTTCCCAATAGAAAATCTACAAAATATTTGGACCCTCTATTAGCCTGGAACTCTGAAAGACTGTGATGCAGAGACACTCACTGACTGGCACAGAATTCGTAACTTGAGTGAGAAATAAATTCCTGTAGTGAAAGCCAGAAGATTTTAGAGTTGTTTGTTACCACAGAACAGCCTTTCCTATTCTGACTCATTTGAATTCCAATATTTGAATGAATTCGAAAGAGAGAAGAGTACTACTGATGGGATTGAACATCATAGCAAAAGAGTGGCAAAATTGAAGAAATATTTTTAACTTTTTCTTTGTTTTTTTCGTGGGTATAGAGTTTCTATTGGGATAATGAAAAAGTTCGTAAGTGGATAGTAGTGATGGTTGTACAACCTATGAATGTACTTAATGCCACTGAATTATACACTTAAATATGGTTAAAGAGGTAAAATATGTATTACGTGTATTTACCACAATAAAAAATTACCAAAGAAGGGTTTTTCTACCAAAGTCTTCTATTATCGGTAAGAGTTAGAAAAACAGGCACTCATATATTGTTGGTGAGACTATACATAGGTACTTCTTTTTAGATACAATTTTGGTGGTGCTTATTAAAAGACTTTTGAAATGTTTTGCCCTTTGATTCATTTATTCCTCTTCTGAGAATTTAACCTAAATTTCTAAAAATAATTTACAAAATTTTATGTAAAATGATCATAACTCCTGCATGATTTTAAAAAAATAATGACAGGCTCACACCTGTAATCCTAACACTTTGGGAGGTTAAGGTGGGTGAATCACTTGAGCCCAGGAGCTCAAGACCAGCCTGGGCAACATAGTAAAACCCTGCCTCTACAAAAAATAAGCCAAGTGTGTGGTGCGCGCCTGTAGTCCCAGCTACTCAGGAGGCTAAGGCAGGAAGATCGCCTGAGCCTGGGAGGTGGAGGTTGCAGTGACCTAAGATTGCACCACTGCACTCCAGTCTGCGTGACAGAGAGAAACCCTGTCTCAAAAAAAAAAAAAGAGAGAGAGAGAGAAACCATGTCTCGATATGTTGGTCAGGCTAGACTGCAGTGGCTACTCACAGGCTCAGTCATAGCCTCAATCTTAGCTCACTGTAGCCACAAACTCCTGGGCTCAAGCAGTCTTCCTGCCTCAGCTTCCCAAGTAGCTAGGACTATGGAACCTGCCACAGTGCTTGGCTTCCCAGCATGATTTTTATAAGGCAAAAATTTAAAACAGTTTAGACTTGACCAAGATGAATTGCTTAAGTAACTTAGAAAATATTAATATAATTGAGCACTATGTGGATCTTTTAAATTATAGTGTAGGAGAATACTTAATGACATAGGAGAAATGCTCCAATATAATGTTTAGTGAAAAAAGATACAAAGCCTAGGTCTTAAGTTGAGTAATTAGTTCTTAGATGTTGAGTTTATTAAGTTTTATTACTTAGATTTATGTAAGGTTAGTTTGACAGCATTGATTCTTAATGGATCTATGCTGACTTTCTGTTCATAAAATTACCTTTTTTTTTTTTTTTTTTTTTGAGATGGAGTCTTGCTCTGTCGCCCAGGCTGGAGTGCAGTTGTGTGATCTCGGCTCACTGCAACCTCCACCTCCTGGGTTCAAGCAATTCTCTTGCCTCAGCCTCCCCAGTAGCTAGGATTATAGACATGCACCACCACACTTGGCTAATTTTTGTATTTTTAGTAGAGACGGGGGTTTCACCATGTTGACTAGGCTGGCTGGTCTCGAACTCCTGACCTCACAATCCACCCAGCTCGGCCTCCCAAAGTGCTGGGATTATAGGCGTGAGCCACCATGCCTGACCCCCATAAAATTACTTTCTAAGACTTAACATTAGTTGCATGATTACAACCCAAGTTCTCTCAATATCTTAGGATATACTTTATCTGGGAATAAATTAAATACATTATTAAAATAACTAAGTGTTTTAAAAATCTCCTCTTATTTCTCACCTTCCTTGGCTTTAATTTCACTCTTGACCATTCCTCTTTTAACCTTTCCATTTGAAGGTAGTTATTGAGAGAACAGAAAAAAAAGAGACATTAGTTCTGCTTTCTCTGCTATCTTTTCAGTATTACATCATCTTTCCCTGAACAGAGTCTTTTTGTTTTTGTTCTTGTGTAAGATCATGACCTTGAAAAGATTCTTCTGGGGATTTTTTGGTTATTTTTCACACCTCTAAACTCACCCTGGATTCTGCTTTTCCTTGTACTACTATTCAGGAGTCATGCTGCTGTCTCGTATCAGGTAAATTTACACATCTGTCCATGTTCTCATATTTTGTATTCAGTAGAGGAATGCTTCTACAGTCACTCCTGGTTTTTTTAGATAACTCTCTTTTTTTTTCTCCCTCCATATTGGGATTATTTAAGACAACAGTATTTAACCTGAGTTATAGGAATTCCCAAAGATATGTAAAGACTTTCTGAAGACAACTGGTATGAGTAATTTATTTCCAGAGCCTCAACTTCTATTTCTCCTTTTTCCCAAAATTGATCTGCCTGAAAAAATGTCTTGCAAATTCTCCTTTTCTACCTCCCCTTTCACGTTAACCTTTTTCCCAAGGAAGAGGAGAAGGTAGAAGAGAGCACTGCAAATTTATTTATCCTGTATCTTGGTCTCAAGATATAAAAATATCCATAGTACCAAAGGGACAATTTGAGATATTTTTTCAACTGGAAGCCTTCTGTAGGAATTAACCCACCATCATGCTTTTTGTCTTTCCCTGCCTAGTGCACATTTCTGTTAAGGACAAGTCATAGCCTTAGAAACTGCCCCTTTAAGAAGTTCTGAATATATATTATAGGGTGAGGGAATAGGAGTAATGACAATTTCACTTTATTGATTTGCCTCTCCCACCCCTAAATATAATTAGAGAATGCATGATTCTTGAGGAAGATATATGTGAAAGCAATTAAAGACAGTGTCTTTTAGAAATGCTGAACACTAAAAATGGCTCTCCTTTTTTCTCATTTGAACATAAGCATTTTTTCTTTACCCCCTTCAATCTTCTTTCCTAAAATGTGTCGTCAGCTGGAAAGAAAAGCACTTTGAACAGATTAGTCATGCTAATTATTGAAAATATAACTGATATGTCTTCTAGTACTACTAAGATTTTTGAAACATACCGAAGAAAACCTGTGCAAAACATTTTTACATGACGTATTTCAGATGAACTTTGCATTATTCAATAAGGAAGGTTAAACTTATTTATCAACTCATATCATGAAATAATTTATCCATTTACTGACAATCTTTCTGTGCCTCTGATTCTTCCTCTGCTAAATGGAACCTCCATACTAAACTGTACCTCTTCATTGAGTGCTTTTAGACATTAAACAGTCAACCTAGAATCTATGCAAAGCACATAGAACCTTACCTGGTGCATAGTAAGTGATCTTCATGTTGAAATGCTCCTTCTTCTCAGTCTTGGTCCTCTTCTCTTTGTCTGTATCTCCCTTTGTAATCTCACTCAGTCTCCTGGCTTTACAAACCATCCATTTGCTAATAATTTCCAAATTTATATTTCTAATGCCTGCCTGTTCACTCCAGAACTCCAGACTTATCTATTCAACAGCCTACTGGACATCTCCATGTGGATACTTAATTGATATCTCAAACTTATTATCTCCAAACTGACCTCTTGTTTTTTGTTCTTTCCAAACCTGCTCCATCTTTAGCCTTCTCCCTGTCACTTGATGTCAACATCATCCTTCATTGTTCAGATCTAAAAAACTTGGAGTTAATCTGAACTCCTTTCTTTCTCTTATACCCCACGTGCAATCTGTCTTCCTACAAAAATATATCCAGAATCTGACCACCATTCACTCCCACCACTGCTGTCTCCTGCTGCAAGCCACTATTATCTCTCTCCTGGATTACTGAAATAGACTCCCTGCTTTTATCTTTTCTTCTATCTTTGCTCTCTGCAGTCTATTTGAAGCATAGCAGCCAGAATGATTCTTCCAAAATGAAAATCAGATCATGTCATTCCTCTGCTTAAAAACCTTCAATACAGCCCCCCATACATAACACAACAACTTTTTTTAAAAGTTATATAGGCCGGTCATGGTGGCTCATGTCTGTAATCCCAGCACTGTGGGAGGCCGAGGCGGGTGGATCACTTGAGGTCAGGAGTTTGAGACCAGTCTGGCCAACATAATGAAACCCTGTCTCTACTAAATATAGAAAAATTAGCTGGGTATGGTGGCATGCACCTATAATCTCAGCTACTTGGGAGGCTGAGGCAGGAAAATCTCTTGAACCCAGGAGGTGGAGATTGCAGTGAGCCAAGATCCTGCCACTGCACTACAGACTGGGCAACAGAGTGAGACTCTATCTCCAGATAAATAAATAAATAATACAAATAAAAAGTTGGCCAGGCACAGTGGCTCATGCTTATAATCCCAGCACTTTGGGAGGCCGAAGCGGGCGGATCACCTGAGGTCAGAAGTTCAAGACCAGCCTGGTCAAAATGGTGAAACCCAGTCTCTACTAAAAATACAAAAATTAGCTGGGCGTGGTGGTACGCGCCTATAATCCTAGCTACTTGGGAGGCTGGGGCAGAAGAATCATGTGAACCAGGGAGGTGAAGGTTGCAGTGAGCCGAGATCGCACCATTGCATGCCAGCCTGGGTGACAAGAGTGAAACTCCATCTCAAAATAAAATTTAAAAAAGGTTATATAAACTGGTCAGACATGATGACTTACTCCTGTAATCCCAGCACTTTGGGAGGCCGAGGCGGGGAGATCACTTGAGGTCATTTGAGGTCAGGGGTTCGAGACCAGCCTGGCCAATATGGTGAAACTTCATCTCTATTAAAAATACAAAAATTAGCTGTATGTGGTGGCACATACCTGTAATCCCAGCTACTCAGGAGGCTGAAGCAGGGGAATCACTTGAACCTGGGAGGCAGAGGCTGTAGTGAGCCCAGATCGTATCACTGCACTCCAACCTGGGCAATAGGGCGAGACTCGGTCTCAAAATAAATAAATAAATAAGTAAATAAATAAAAGGTTATATAAACTTACAGTTGTGTACATACACATCAATTTTTCAAAACAGAGCAAAAATATGCAACAAATTGTTTCCAGTGATTATCTTGTGGTGGTAACGTGGTATAGGTCATTATTTTAAAATATTTGCCATTTCACTCAGTAACATTACTTCAAGAAACTTATCTGTAGAACATGATCAGGCTGTACCCAAAGATTTAAGTTCAAAGATGTGAATCACAACAATATTTACAGTAGGCAAAAATTTAAAAGAGCCTAAGTGTCCAACAACAGGAAACTAATAAATTATGTTATAGCTAGGCCAGATGATGAATAATCTTACAAGGTTGAACATAGTTTTTAAAAAATCAATCACATGTTGTTAGTGAAAAAAATTATAAAATAGCAAGTAAGGCTATGAGATCAACTTTGCAAATTAAAAAATATATATGATGAAAGGAAAAGACTTCAAGGATATGCACCAAAATATTAACAACAGTCATTGCACAGGAATGACACACAGGTGGCCATGATCCAAGGCTGAGTAGCTGTGGAAAAGCCACTACTTGCTATTAGCCAACCTGCTTGGAATTCACAAACTCAGAGCAAATGTGCAGATTTTAATCAACACTTCTTGCAATGCTCTGCAGTGTCAGCTTAAGCAACCGTCCCTTTTACAGGCTGCGAATGCACTCATAGAGTATATTAAATGAATAAAAAGATGTTTTAACTCTGAATTTAGTGTAATAAAAAATCATTCTTTTTTTTTTTTCTTTGAGACCAAGCCTCACTCTGTCGCCCATGCTGGAGTGCAATGGTGCAATCTCGGCTCACTGTGACCTCTGCCTCCTGGGTTCAAGCAATTCTCCTGACTCAGCCTCCTGAGTAGGTGAGACTACAGGCATGCGCCACCATGCCTGGCTAATTTTTGTATTTTTAGTAGATATGGGGTTTCGCCATGTTGGCCAGGCTTGTCTCAAATTCCTGACCTCAGGTGCTATGCCGGCCTCGGGGTGAGCCACCATGCCCAGCCACAAAAATTACTCTTATACAGCATACTTGGGAACTAGGGAAAAGAAAAAATCCCCTAATGCTTTTAGGAATTTAGGCCCTCTAAATCTTTTCCAGATTAGGATAGGTTGAGCTATTTTTTTACGATGACTGAAAACAATTTCCCAAGAGCTTCCTATCAGTTTTAATCTGTTTGAAAAAGCAGTTAAAAGTACAAGAAATAAGTTATTTGTCCTGTTCAGTGCCTAATACCAGTTTTTAACTCAGTTTTCTTGGACTTTAAATATTGAGCTTAACTTAGTCCTTAGAATTTTGTTTTATGTGTCTCTTATTACTTGCTGAATGAAGTGATCAAAAGAAGAAAAGAAATTCTAAATTCATAACTGTCTATCAGTCTATCAGGCCATCAGGCCTCAGCCATCTTTACCCAGAGAATAAAAATAATATGATTAAGGAGTCTAAGAAGTCTTCTCTCTTTATTCTTTTTTTTCCTTCTAACTTTTATTTTAGGTTCAGGGGTACATGTGCAGGTTTCTTATGTGGGTAAATTGTGTGTTGCTGGGGTTTGATGTACAAAGATTTCATCACCCAGGTAGTGAGCACAGTATCCGGTAGGTAGTTTTCTGCTCCTCACCCTCCTTTCACCCTCCATCCTCAAGTAAACCCCTCTCTGTGTACTCTCTGTGTCCCTACTACTGTTCCCCTCTCTGTGTCCATGTGTACTCAATGTTTAGCTCCCACTTATAAGTGAGACCATGCCGTATTTGGTTTTCTGTTTCTGCATTGATTTGCTTAGGATAATGGCCTCCAGCTGATTCCATGTTGCTGTAATCTATTCTTTACATAACTAAAGCATAGATCCCTCTTGAGCTATTTATTTATTTTCACTGAAAAGTAAAACAAACACAAAAGAAGGATACAAAGCTCATAAGCAATAGAATGAACTATAAGGCTATCCGAAGTGACCTAAAAGCAGCTGGGCTTGGTGGCTCACGCCTGTAATCCCAGCACTTTGGGAAACTGAGGCGAGCAGATCACCTCGCCTCAAGGTCAGGAGTTTCAGACCAGCTTGGCCAACATGGTGAAACTCCGTCTCTACTAAAAATACAAAAAAATTAGCCAGGCATGGTGGCGCATACCTGTAGTCCCAGCTACTCAGGTGGCTGAGGCAGGAGAATCACCTGAACCCAGGAGGCAGAGGTTGCAGTGAGCCGAGATTGCGCCACGGCACTCCAGCCTGGGTGACAGAGCAAGACTCTATCTCAAAGAAAAAAAAAGAAAAAAGAAAAAAAGAAGAAGAAGAAATGACCTAAAAGCCAAGCTTGTAGTCTTTTTTCCCCAAGTTTTAGGTAATAAAATGCAACCATAAAAGGTATCAAGTATACAATAAAAAAGATTGACCAACACATTCCTTTATTTTATCACTTAGTTTTGTCATAAGGCATGGAGGCTGCCCCTTAAAATCCACATATTTAATAATGAGAATTTAAATTTTACAAGACTTTTGTTGCAAAACTAGAACTGTATTAGAACACAACCACTTTGCTCTTTTGTAACGTAAAACAGAATTTACCAATCAACGGTCCCCATGAAAGATGGGAAGATCTGATTATATGCTTATGAAAGCTTAAGACTTTTTTTTTCTTTTTGAGACAGCGTTTTGCTCTTGTTGCCCAGGCTGGAGTGCAATGGCACGATCTCAGCTCACTACAACCTCCACCTCCCCGGTTCAAACGATTCATTTACCTCAGCCTACTGAGTAGCTGGGATTACAGGCATGCGCCACCATGCCCAGCTAATTTTGTATTTTAGGTAGAGATGGGGTTTCTCCATGTTGGTCAGGCTGGTCTTAAACTGCCAACCTCAGGTGATCCACCCACCTTGGCCTCCCAAAGTGCTGGGATTACAGGCATGAGCCACTGCGCCTGGCCAAAAGCATAAGACTTCTGTTGTTGTTGTTGTTGTTGTTTTCCAGACTATTTTGGCGTTCTTTGAAAATAAGTTAAAATTCTATTATTTTCTGGGGAGATAGAAAAGTAGAAATTGCTAACATAAAATATGAGTTTCTTATCAGTATCAGAGCAACATTAACTGTAGGCTTACTTGGTGTGTAATTCCAGCACTTTGGGACACCTGAGGTCGGGAGTTTGAGACCAGCCTGACTAACGTGGACAAACTCCATCTCTACTGAAAATACAAAATTAGTTGGGTGTGGTGGTGTGTACCAGTAATCCCAACTACTTGGGAGGCTGAGGCAGGAGAATCACATGAACCCATGAGGCGGAGGTTGCGGTGAGCTGAGATCCTGCCATTGCACTTCAGCCTGGGCAACAAGAGTGAAACTCCATCTCAAAAAATAAAAATAAAAATAAAAATAAATGAAGATGGGATAAATACTCATTGGTATATTGAGGATAAATTTCATGGACTCTTTATGTCCTTAGTACTGCTCTTAGTTGCTAAGCCTCTGCTATGGTTTGAATATTTGCTGCCTCCAAAACCCACGTTGAAACGTAATCCACAATGTGGCAGTATTGAGAGGGCCTTTAACAGGTGATAGACTCTTAAGAATTCTTCCCCTCTTATTCAATTAGGAAAAGAGGAAGTCATATTGTCCCTGTTTGCAGATGACATGATTGTATATTTAGAAAACCCCATCATCTCAGCCCAAAATCTCCTTAAGCTGATAAGCAACTTCAGCAAAGTCTCAGGATACAAAATCAATGTGCAAAAATCACAAGCATTCCTATACACCAATAACAGACAAACAGAGAGCCAAATCATGAGTGAACTCCCATTCACAATTGCTTCAAAGAGAATAAAATACCTAGGAATCCAACTTACAAGGGATGTGAAGGACCTCTTCAAGGAGAACTACAAATCACTGCTCAACAAAATAAAAGAGGACACAAACAAATGGAAGAACATTCCATGCTCATGGATAGGAAGAATCAATATCGTGAAAATGACCATACTGCCCAAGGTAATTTATAGATGCAATGCCATCCCCATCAAGCTATCAATGACCTTCTTCATAGAATTGGAAAAAACTACTTTAAAGTTCATATGGAACCAAAAATGAGCCTGCATTGCCAAGATAATCCTAAGCCAAAAGAACAAAGCTGGAGGCATCATGCTACCTGACTTCAAACTACATTACAAGGCTACAGCAACCAAAACCACATGGTACTGGTACCAAAACAGAGATATAGACCAATGGAACAGAATAGAGCCCTTGGAAATAATACCACACATCTACAACCATCTAATCTTTGACAAACCTGACAAAAACAAGAAATGGGGAAAGGATTCCCTATTTAATAAATGGTGCTGGGATAACTGACTAGCCATATGTAGAAAGCTGAAACTGGATCCCCTCCTTACACCTTATACAAGAATTAATTCAAAATGGATTAAAGATTTAAATGTTAGACCTAAAACCATAAAAACCCTAGAAGAAAACCTAGGTAATACCATTCAGGATATAGGCATGGGCAAGGACTTCATGACTAAAACACCAAAAGCAATGGCAACAAAAGCCAAAATTGACAAATGGGTCTAATTCAACTAAAAAGCTTCTGCCGAGCAAAAGAAACTACCATCAGAGTGAACAGGCAACCTACAGAATGGGGGGAAATTTTTATAATCTACCTATCTGACAAAGGGCTAATATCCAGAATCTACAAAGAACTTAGACAAATTTACAAGAAAAAATCAACCCCATCAAAAAGTGGGCAAAGGATATGAACAGACACTTCTCAAAAGAAGACATTTATGCAGCCAACAGACACATGAAAAAACGCTCATCATCACTGGCCATCAGAGAAATGCAAATCAAAATCACAATGAGATACCATCTCACACCAGTTAGAATGGCAATCATTAAAAAGTCAGGAAACAACAGGTGCTGGAGAGGATGTGGAGAAATAGGAACACTTTTACACTATTGGTGGGACTGTAAACTAGTTCAACCATTGTGGAAGACAGTGTGGCAATTCCTCAAGGATCTAGAACTAGAAATGCCATTTGACCCAGCCATCCCATTACTGGGTATATACCCAAAGGATTATAAATCATGCTGCTATAAAGACACATGCACACATATGTTTATTGTGGCACTATTCATAATAGCAAAGACTTGGAACCAACCCAAATGTCCATCAATGATAGACTAGATTAAGAAAATGTGGTACATATACACCATGGAATACTATGCAGCCATTAAGAAGGATGAGTTCATGTCCTTTGTAGGGACATGGATGAAGCTGGAAACCACCATTCTGAGCAAACTTTTGCAAGGACAGAAAACCAAACACCACATGTTCTCACTCATAGGTGGGAACTGAACAGTGAGATCACTTAGACACAGGGTGGGGAACATCACACACTGGGGCCTGTCGTGGGGTGGGGGTAGGGGGGAGGGACAGCATTAGGAGATATACCTAATGTAAATGATGAGTTAACGAGTTAATGGGTGCAGCACACCAACATGGCACATGTATACTTATGTAAGAAACCTGCACGTTGTGCACACGTACCCTAGAACTTAAAGTATATATATATAAAAAAAGACATTTCACACTTAAAAATAAAAAAAAAATAACTCTTCCCCTCAGGAAATGATTAGTCCATTCATGAATTCACAAATTCATGGCTTAATCAATTAATGGATTTTCATGCAAGTGGGACCAGTGGCTTTATGAGAAGAGGAAGAGAAACCTGAACTGTCTCAGTTCCCTCACCATAAGATGGCTTTTTTTAAAAAAAAAAAAGATAAATTAGGCTGGGCACAGTGGCTCACGCTTGTAATCCCAGCACTTTGGGAGGCCGAGGCAGGCAGATCAGAGGTCAGGAAATAGAGACCATCCTGGCTAACATGGTGAAACCCTGTCTCTACTAAAAATACAAAAAATTATCCAGGCGTGGTGGCAGGTGCCTGTAGTCCCAGCTACTCAGGAGGCTGAGGCAGGAGAATGGCATGAACCTGGGAAGGGGAGCTTACAGTGAGTTGAGATTGTGCCACTGCACCCCCAGCCTTGGTGACAGAGTGAGACTCTGTCTCAAAAAAAAAAAAAAAAAGATAAATTATAAAAAGGCTTTAAAAAAAGATAAATTATTCATATTCAGGTATTCTGGACTAAGTTCCTTTCCCACAAAAACTTAACCTTCTATGAGAACTTTGCAATTTACACATTTAAATTAAGTTGGTCCAAGGTTTTGCCCATCTTTCTTTTCCTTCTTTTTTCCTGGGGATTTATGTTGTATACACCTAAGAGGCACCTGGCTCAGGATGTGCTGGCGTGGGCCATTCCCGCTAGCCTTTGGCAGTCAGCCCCTTTCCCCACAGTTCCACGTCTGCAACCGTATCTGCTAGCCTCACTCCCACCACAAGGCCCCGCACACTTTTACCCACTTCTGTATTGCTTTGGTGGGGAGGCTCCTGAAACTGTGGGATGTTCAGTATCCTGGAGAGTGCGGAGGAGTATCTGTTTCAGACACCTTCCTCCACGTGTGTTGAGCGGGGGCCTCTCAGTGAGGCCTGCGGGAAGCAAGGCGAAGACCCTCTCTGATCCAAAGTCTTCACTATCCCCCTGGGGAATTTCCTGCCTTCTTAGCTGATTGAGGAAAGTGGAAAGGGGGTACAGTTCTTTCCTAGGCACCTACCAACATCTAAATTCTAGTCACATTGTTAGAAAGGGGTCCCAATCCAGACCCCAAGAGAGGGTTCTTGGATCTCACACAAGAAAGAATTCGAGAGGAATCCATAAATTGAAAGCAAGTTTATTAGGAAAGTAAAGGAATAAAGAATGGCTGCTCCATGGGCAATGCAGCCCTGTGGGCCGCTGGTTGGGCTATTCTTATGGTTATTATCTCTTTCTCTCTTTTTCTCGATTTCTTTCTCTCTCTCTCTTTCTCTCTCTCTCTCTCTCTTTCGAGTCTCACTCTGTTGCCCAAGCTGGAATGCAGTGGTGCAATGCAGTCGGCTCACCACAGCCTCTGCCTCCAGGGTTCAAATGCTTCTCTCTCTCTCTTTCCCTTTCTCTCTCTTTCGAGTCTCATTCTGTTGCCCAAGCTGGAATCCAGTGGTGCAATGCAGTCGGCTCACCACAGCCTCTGCCTCCAGGGTTCAAATGCTTCTCGAGCCTCAGCCTCCCAAATAGCTGGCATTAGAGGCATGCGCCACCAGGCCCCAGTAATTTTTGCATTTTTAGCGGAGATGGAGGTTTCCCCATGTTGGACAGGCAAATATCAAACTCCTGACCTCAAGTGATCCGCCTGCCTCGGCCTCCGAAAATGCTGGGATTACAGGAGTGAGCCACTGTTCCCGGCCTTATTTCTTGATCACATGCTAAACAAGGGGTGGATTATTCATAAGTTTTCCGGGAAAGGAGTGGGCAATTCTCAGAACTGAGGGTTTCTCCCCTTTTTAAATCATATAGGGTAACTTCCTGACATTGCCATGACATTTGTAAACTGTCATGGCACTGGTGGGAGTGTCTTTTAGCATGCTAATGTATTATAATTAGCATATAATGAACAGCAAGTATGACCAGAAGTCATTCTCCTCACTGTCTTGGTTTTGGTGGGCTTTTGCCAGCTTCCTTACCACAACCTGTTTTATCAGCAAGGTCTTTGTGACCTGTGCCTTGTGTCGACCTCCTATCTCATCCTGTAACTTAGAATGCCTAACCTCCTGGGAATGCAGCCCAGTAGGTCTCAGCCTCATTTTACCCAGCCCCTATTCAAGATGGAGGCACTCTGGTTCAAATGCCTCTGACAACATGCCCTCAGATTCTCTTCCAGCAAGTTGAACTTTTATTTCCTTTTGGTAAACAACTTCATACCTCTTAAGGATTTGGTTTACGGTATAATCATTCCACCCTGAGTCCTCCCAGCTCTAACTTATTTAGAACTTTGAAAACTTGTTTCCTCTCTTAAAAAAACAAGAAACCTGGCTCTTAAAATAAAAGCCTACTGTTTTACCTTTGATTTTAAAATTCCATTCAGAAACGCAGTTGTCATCTTTGTTCTTGGCTATGTCACCCATGTCCTAAGCAACCGATTGCTTTGATTTAGTGGGTGAAGAGGTATGCCTGATGGTTGGGAGAGGAACTGGAAAACCTGTGAAGAAGAGAAATATTAATTATGATATCCAATTGTATCCTACTACATTCATCAGAAAGTGTGTTTATTAGCAAATATGTGATAAATGGCAATCAAGGGTGATACAGGCCCCCTAGTGGGCATTTGGAACTGTGCAAGACATTTCTAGTCAGTGACTTCGGGATTCAGTGGCATTTAGTAGGCATAGGGCAGGGAGAGTAAATATACTGAAATGTGTGGAACAACTCCATACACAATGTCAATAGCTCCATGATAAAAACACCAAAAGCATTCTTCTCTGCTGGGGCTTTTCCAGTCTCTGGCCCCATCCATGTTACTATAGGACACAGCCCCAGGACCCTCTGCTTAGGCAACAGGTCCTACTTGCTTACTTCTGAGACCTGACTCTTCCTCTCCACAATTCCTTGGGACTAGCCTGACCCTCCCCCTACACCGCCCCACCCCATGACATCTTTGCATCTGTCCAGCCTGAGTTGTCTGGGAGAAAAACAAGGTGTCCCACCAGGAGGTATATATAGTATTCTATCCTTTAACTTCAGGTTCCTCTTGTATCCTAAATCGATGAAGTGGCTTAACGATTTTGACTCTGAACTTGCTTAGCCAGTTTCCTATAGAAATGCACAGAAATGGCCGGGCGTGGTGGCTCACACCTGTAATCCCAGCACTTTGGGAGGCCGAGGCGGGCAGATCACGAGGTCAGGATATCGAGACCATCCTGGCTAACATGGTGAAACCTTGTCTCTACTAAAAATACAGAACATTAGCTGGGTGTGGTGGCAGGCGCCTGCAGTCCCAGCTACTCAGGAGGCTGAGGCAGGAGAATCGTGTGAACCCGGGAGGCGGAGCTTGCAGTGAGCTGAGATCGTGCTACTGCACTCCAGCCTGGGCGACAGAGTGAGACTCCGTCTCAAAAAAAAAAAAAAGCACAGAAATTATTCTCCTGGTTCCCATTGTCATTCCAATCATTGCTATGTGCAAGAGAAAAATGCAAAAGATCTTAAATTTCAGGCTGGGCACAGTGGCTCATGCCTGTAATCCTGGTACTTTGGGAGGCCAAGGTGGGCAGATCACCTGAGGTTGGGAGTTTGAGACCAGCCTGGCCAACATAGTGAAACCCTATCTCTACTAAAAATACAAAAATTAGCCAAGTGTGGTGGCACGTGCCTGTAGTCCCAGCTACTCGGGAGGCTGAAGCAAGAGAATCACTTGAATCCAGGAGGCGGAATTTGCAGTGGGCCGAGATTGTGCCATTGCACTCCAGCCTGGACATTCATGACTCATGAGAAGAGGTCAAAATATGACCTCTTCAAAATAACAGGAGTTTGAAAGAAGTTCATTTCAGTCCTCATAGATGACTTTGGTGGGGATGGGTTCAAGACTTCATTAAAGGAAGTCACTGTAGATGTGGTGGAAATGGCAAAATTGGAAGTGGAATCTGAAGACGTGACTGAATTGCTGCAATCTCATGACAGAACGTCAACAGATGCTTCTTATAGATGAGCAAAGAAAGTAGTTTCTTGAGATGGAATCTACTCCTGGTGAAGATATTGTGAATATTGTCAAAATGACAACAAACAATTTAGAGTATTTATGAAATATTATATAAATATTCTAACTTGGTTACTAAAGGAGCAACAGAGTTTGAAAGGATTGACTCCAATTTTTAAAGAAGTTGTACTGTGAGTAAAATGCTATCGAACAACATCATGTGCTACAGAGAAATCTTTCTTGAAAGGAAGAGTCAATTAATATAGCCAATTTTATTGTTGTCTTATTTAGAAATTACCACAGCCACTCCAACTTTCAGCAACATCTACCCTGATCAGTCAACAGCAATCAGCATTGAGGCAAGAACCTTTACAAGCAGAAATTACAACTTGCTGAAGGTTCAGGTGATGGTTTGCCTTTTTTTTTTTTTTTTTTTTTAGCAATAAAGCATTTTTAAATTAAGGCATGCACATTTACACAGTGCTATTGCATACTTAATAGACTACAGAGTAGTGTAAACATCTTTTTTTTTTTTTTTTTTTTTTGATATGAAGTCTCATTCTGTCACCCAGGCTGGAGTACAATTATGATCTTGGCTCACTGCCACTTTCACCTCCTGGGTTCAAGCAATTCTCCTGCCTTAGCCTCCAAAGTAGCTGGGATTACAGGCATGCACCATCATGCTCGGCTACTTTTTGTATTTTTATTAGAGATGGGGTTTCACTATGTTGGCCAGCCTGGTCTCAAACTCCTGACCTCAGGCGACCTGCCCACCTTGGCCTTCCAAAGTGCTGGGATTGCAGGCGTGAGCCACTGCACCCAGCCTGAAATTTAAGATCTTTCACATTTTTCCCCCTGGCTGGTCTTGAACTCCTAGGCTCAAGTGATCCTCCCATCACAGCCTCTCAAAGCATTGGGATTACAGGTGTGAGTCACCATGCCTGGCCCAAAAATGATATTTTAAAACAATAATGACCAGCCTGGGCAACATAGGGAGACCTCATCTCTACAAATAATAAAATTAACATTAAAATTAAAAATGTCTGTTTTTTACTATTGAGGTATGATAACAGAGTAGGAGATGATTTCCAATATAGTGCCAACCTAAAATAGTCAAAAAGCTTAGGATCTAGTTAAAAGAGTGTATTTAAGAGCCAAGTGTGAGGGTGACCATCTGGGTAGCAGAGCTACACCAAAGAATGATGATTGGCACTTGTAATCCCAGCTACTCAGGAGGCTGAGGCAGGAGATTCACTTGACACCAGGAGGCAGAGGTTGCAGTGAGCCGAGATCACACCACTGCACTCCAGCCTGGGTGACAGAGCACTACTGTGTCACACATACACACAAACACACACACACACACACACACAAAATGGTGATTAGTGGCTAGATTCCGTGGCTTACACCTGTAATCCCAGCACTTTGGGATGCCAAGGTGGGTGAATCACCTGAGGGCAGCAGTTTGAGACCAGTCTGGCTAACATGGAGAAACCCTATCTGTCCAAAAAATACAAAAATTAGCTGAGTGTGATGGTGGGCCCCTGTAATCCCAGTTACTTGGGTGGCTGAGGCAGGAGAATCGCTTCAACCCAGGAACCTGGGAGATGGAGGTTGCCATGACCTGAGATTGCACCACTGCACTCCAGCCTGGGCAAAAAAAAAAAAAAAAGAATGGTGATTAGTGATCCTGATGTGGAGAAAAATGAGAAATGAGGATGGTTTATATAGGCAAAACAGACGTGTTGAACAAAATTACATTTTCTATATGAAGACTAATATATAAATATGAGATTTGATGGGCTACTATTGATTACACTGTAATAGGGTTAACATTTTATTATAACAGTCATAGCATCTCTATTTTTACAGCATTTAGTCTAGATTTGAATTAAGAATAGGGATTCCGGTTAATATATAACATCTCAACACAAAGTTTAGAAAGCAGTGGTCATGCACCACAGAAGAAAAACAGTCGTGTTATGTGAGTTGACTTTTAGGGTTTAACTTTTCTCTTTGGCAAAATAAATTTGTAAAGTCCTAAACTTTTATTTATTTATTTAGTTAACAGTAGGTTCATTGATGGTAACAAATGTATTACTCTGGTGTGGGATGTTGATATAAAAAGAGGCTGCATGTTGCCGGGTCAGGGGTCATATGAAAATTTTCTGGCGGGGCGCGGTGGCTCATGCCTATAACCCCGGCACTTTGGGAGGCCGAGGCGGCCAGATCACAAGGTCAGGAGATTGAGACCATCCTGGCTAACATGGTGAAATCCTGTCTCTACTAAAAATACAAAAAAATTAGCCAGGCGTGGTAGCTGGCACCTGTAGTCCCAGCTACTTGGGAGGCTGAGGCAGGAGAATGACGTGAACCTGGGAGGCAGAGCTTGCAATGAGCTGAGATCGTGCCACTGCACACCATCCTGGGCAACAGAGTGAGACTCCGTCTCCAACAAAAAAAAAGAAAAAGAAAAAGAAAATTTTCTGTACTTTCCATTCAATTTCGTTGTGAACCTAAAATCAGTCTAAAGAATAAAGTCTATCTTAAAAATTGCCAATTCCAAGGTCATGATGATTTGCACCTATGTTTTCTTCTATAAGTTTTGTAGTTTTTGTTGTTATATTTAGATTGTTGATCCACTTTGAAGTTTTGTATATGATGTAAGGCAAGTTTTCAACTTCAGAATTATTTTGGATGTGGCTACCCACTTGTTTCAACACCATTTGTGAAAAAGACAAATCTTTCCCCACCAAATGGTTTTGGTATCCTTGCCAAAAATCAAGTGATCGCTGGCTGGGCACGGTGACTCATACCTATAATCCAAGCACTTTGCGAGGCTGAGGTGGGAGGATCACTTGAGTCCAGGAATTTGAGACCAGCCTCCACAACATGACAAAACCCTGTCTTTATAAAAAAAAATAAAAAATTAGCTGGGTATGGTGGCGTGCACCTGTAGTCCCAGAAACTCGGGGAGCTGAGGTGGGAGGATTGCTTGAGCCTGGGAGGTCAAAGCTGCAGTGAGCTGTGATTATGCCTCTGCACTCCAGCCTGGGTGACAAAGCAAGACCCAGTCTCAAAACAAAAACAAAAACAAAAATCAAATGATCATAAAAGCATGGGTTCATTTATGAATTCCCAGTTTTATTCCATTGATCTAGCTTTGAGTTAGTATCACACTCTCTTGATTGCTATAGCTTTGTAGTAAGTTTTCAAAATGAAGTAGAGTAAGTACTCCAACTGTGTTCTTTCTCAAGTTTTTTCGGCTATTCTGTGTCTTTTCCAATTCCATATGAATTTTAGGATCAACTTTTCTATTTCTTAACAAGACAGTTGGCATTTTTGTTGTTGTTGTTGTTTGAGACAGTCTCACTCTGTCAGCCAGGCTGTAGTGCAGTGGTGCAATCTCGGCTCACTGCAGCCTCCGCAGTGAAGTACAGTGAGGTACTTGAACCCTGCTGGGTTCACGTGATTCTCATGCCTCAGCCTCCCGATTAGCTGGGATTACAGGCACCCACCACCATGCCTGGCTAATTTTTGTATTTTTTACTAGAGACAGGGGTTTGCTCTGTTAGGCTGGTCTCAAACTCCTGACTTCAGGTGACCCACCTGCCTTGACCTCCCAAAGTGCTGGGATTACAGGTATGAGCCACCGTATCTGGTCGACAGTTGGAATTTTGACAGCGATTGCACTGAATTTATAGAACATTTTGGAGTATCACCATCTTAACAATAGTAAGTCTTATAATCTGTGAACAGAAGACGTCTTTCCGTTTATTTAGATCTTTAATTTCTTTCAGCAATGTTTTTTAGTGTTTAGTGTACAATCCTACTATGTTAAATTTATTGTCAAGTATTTTATTCTTTTAATGCTTTCATAAGTGGGATTGTTTTATTATTTCATTTTCAGATTGTTCATTATTAAAGCATAGGAATGCAATCGATTTCTAAATACTGTATTCTGCAACATTCTTGAACTTGTTTAGTAGCTCTAAGAGTTTTTTTCTGTAGATCCTTTAGAGTTTTCTCTATATGAGATTATTTCATTTGCAAACAGTGATCATTTTATTTCTTCCTTTCAAATCTGTATACCTTTTATTTCTTTTTCTTGTTTAGTTGCCCTAGCTAGAAGCTTCAGCACAAAGTTGAATAGAATGGTGAGAGTTGACATCTTTGTCTTATTTCTGATTTTAGAAGGAATGCTTTTAACGTTTCACTATTACATATGTTGTATCTGGGCTTTTCATAGATGCTCTTTAGCAGACTTAGAAAGTTTTCTTCTATTCCTAGTTTCTTATGTACCATTGTCATAAAAAGGATTTAGATTTTGTCACTTTTTCTGGGTTTATTGATAGGATTACATGGGTTTTCTCCCCCTTCATTCTATTACTGTGATATGCTACATTGATTGAGTTTTATAAGTTAAATCAGCCTAGCATTCCTGGGATAAATCCCACTTGATGATCATGTATAATCCCTTTTATATGCTGCTGGAATTGGTTTGCTAGCTTTTTATTGAGAATATTTGCATATAAATGCATAAGATATATTATTCTCTAATTTTCTTTTCTTCAAATATTGTGTCTGGCTTTAGTATCAGGGTATTACTGGACTCATAGACTGAGTTCAGTGTTCCTTTTCCGTCTATTTTTTTGGAAGACTTTTAGAAAAACTTGTGTTAATATTAAAATTTTTTTTAATTGACACATTGTAATTGTACATAGGAATTGGGTACGATTTGATAGTTAAATACACGTATATGTTATATAATTGTTACATTAGGGTAGTTAGCACATCCATCATCTCATGCATTGATCTTCTTTGTGCTTATTACATTTAAACGCTGTCTTCTAGCTATTTTGTAATATACAATACCTTACAGTTAACCATAGTTACCTTGCTGTGCAATAGAATACCAGAAGTTATGAAGTTATTCCTCCAATCTAATTGTAGCTTTGTACCTTTTGACCAAAGTCATCCCCTCCTCCTCTCTTCCTATCCATCTCCAGTTTCTGATAACCACTGCTCTACTCTCTTTTTTTTTTGAAATGGGGTCTCACTGTCTCCCAGCGGGAGTGAAGTGGCAATCTTGGCTCACTGCAACCTCAGCCTCCCGGGTTCAAGCAATTCTCTTGCCTCAGCCTCCTGAGTATCTGGGATTACAAGTGCCTACCACCATGCCCAGCTAATTTTTGTATTTTTAGTAGAGATGGGGTTTCACCATGTTGGCCAGGCTGGTCTCCCACTCCTGACCTCAAGTGATCCACTCAACTTGGCCTCCCAAAGTGCTGGAATTACAGTTGTGAACCACCGCGCCCAGCCCCTGAGTGTGCAGGTTCATTTTTTGGGGGGCTGGGGTGGAACATGGATTTGGGTACCCCCATGTCTCGGTCATTCTGTCAGGCCTAGACTCCAGGCAGCTGGTGTAGTGGTGCTGTAGACACCTGTGTTTATGTGGTAGAATGATGATAGGGCCTCAGGGATGGAGAGAGGCAATGGATATTGGCCTCCAGAGCAGGACACACTTTAGCAGTGGGTTCACATTCAAGGTGGCACCATGCTGTAGCACTTTAGGTTGTGGGGATGCGGGTGCACAATGTGGGCTCCTACTCTGGAGCAATGCAGCCATTTAAACTCCTGGCAACTCTCTAAACTGGATATGGAACCTATGAAAACTGGGGGACCCTCCTGTAGGAAGGACTACTGACATCTGTGGTGGTAATGGGAACCTCTGGAAGTCTCCAGCTTATCTTTTCCCCATGGGAAGACTTCCCCGGCTCTGAGGCCAGTCCTGTTGATGATGGAGAGAGTGTTGTAGATGCAAGGTGCCTTGCACTTTCCAGTGTACTTCTTCAGTCACTGGAGTTGAAATAGTGCTGTTTGTTTATTGTTCTATTCCTTTTTTTTTTTTTTTTGGAGACAGAGTCTCGCTTCGTCACCAGGCTGGAGTGCAGTGGCGCGATCTCGGCTCACTGTAACCTCTGCCTCCCAGGTTCAAGAGATTCTCCTGCCTCAGCCTCCTGAGTAGCTGGGACTACAGGTGCCCATCACCACACCCGGCTAATTTTTTGTATTTTTAGTAGAGACGGGATTTCACCGTGTTAGCCAGGATGGTGTTCTATTCCATTTTTATGGGGAATATGAGTATCAGGCAACTCCTGGCTGTCTTGCTGATGTCAGTTTGTGCAAATCTTTTTAAACTATTTGATAGAGTACACTAGTGAAGCCATCTGGTCCTGGGATTTGTTCGTTTGTTTTTTGAGACAGGGTCTCACCCTGTCACCTAGCCTAGAGTGCAGTGGCATAATCACGGCTCACTCCAGCCTCAACCTCCTGGGCTCAAGTGATCCTCCCACCTCAGTCTCTTGAGTAGCTAGGGACTACAGGCAAGTGCCACCATGACTGGCTAAAAAAAAAAAAAAAAAAAAAAAAAAAACCATTTATTTTTGGTAGAGACAGGGTCTTGCCATGTTGCCTAGGCTGGTCTCAAACTCTTGAACTGAAGCAATATATCCACCTTGGCTCCCTAAAGTGCTAGGATTACAGGCATGAGCCACCGTACCAAGCTGAGTCCTGGCTTTTTTTGCTGAAAGTTTTTTAAAAATTAGTTTTATCTCTTTACTTGTTATAGGTTTATTTAGATTTTCTATTTTTCATAGGTCAGTTTTGCTAATTTGTGTATTTCTAGGAATTTGTACATTTAATCCAGGTTGTCTAATTGTTGTCATACAATGTTTTCCTAGTATTTCATTATAATTATTTTTATTGCTGTAAGACTAGTAGTAATGTCTCATATTTCATTTAAGATTTTAGTAATTTGACTCTTCTCTTCTTTTTCTTATTCAGACTAGTTAAAGGTGCCAGTTTTGCTAATCTTTTCAAGAAATTGGTTTTTAGTTTCATTTATCTTCTTTATTGTTTTTCTATTTTCTAAATAATTTATTTCCACACTTTTGCTTGCTTTGGGTTTAGTTTGCTCTTGTTTTTTAAATTTCTTTTTTTTCAAGATAGAGTCTATTCTATCTTATTATTAATTTTCTGTCCTATTTTATTATTAATAAATAATTCTATTCTATTTTATTATTAACTTTCATCTCTTTTTTTTTTTTTGAGACAGGGTCTCACTCTGTCGCCCAGACTGGAGTGCAGTGGCAAGATCTCAGCTCACTGCAACCTCCACCTCCTGGGTTCAAGCGGTCCCCCTGCCTCAGCCTCCCAAGTAGCTGGGACTACAGGTGCACGCCACCACGCCTGGCTAATTTTTTTTGTATTTTAGTATAAATGGGGTTTCACCATGTTGGCCAGGATGGTCTTGATCTCCTGACCTCATGATCCTCCCACCTTGGCCTCCCAAAGTGCTGGGATTACAGGCATGAGCCACTGCTCCCAACCAGTTTATGCATTTTTAGTAGAGATGGCATTTTGCCCTGTTGGCCAGGCTGGTCTCAAACTCCTGACCTCAAGTGATCCACCCACCTTGGCCTCCCAAAGTGCTGGGATTACAGGTATTACCCACCATACCCAGCCTGATTTCAATTTTTAAATCTTATTCAGATTTATTTTATGAGCTAATTATAGTCTATTGTAGAGAATTTTCCACGTGCACTTGAGAAGTGTATTCTGTTGTTGAGTGGATCATTATACACGTTTCTTAAGTCTAGTTGATATATAGTGATGTTCATATCTTCTATTTCTTTGTGGATTTTCCATCTAATCGTTGTATCCATTATTAAATGTAAGGTATTGAAGTCCCCTGACTATCATTTTGAATTGTCCTTTTCTTTTTTAATGTAGTCAGTTTCAGCCTCATATATTTCAGGGCTCTCTTGTTGGGTGCATATATACTTATAATTGTTATGTCTTTTGATGAATTGACCCTTTTACCATTATATAATGTTCTTCTTTGTCTAACAATTTTTGATTTAAAGTGTATTTTGTCTGGTATTAGTATAGCCACAATAGCTCTATTATCAATACTGTTTGCATGAAATACATTTTCCATTCTTTTGCTTTCAACCTATTTGTGTATTTAATCTAAAGCAAATCTCTTGAAGATAGCATACAGTTGGGTTCTATTATTTATTTATTTTCAGATGGAGTCTCACTCTTCTGGAGTGCAATGGTGCGATCTGAGCTCACTACAACCTCCACCTCCTGGGTTCAAGCGATTCTCCTGCCTCAGTCTCCCGAGTACCTGGGATTACAGGCGTGTTCCACCAATCCCGGCTAAATTTTTTTTGGTATTTTTAGTAGACACGAGGTTTCACCATGTTGGCCAGACTGGTCTCAAACTCTTCAGGTGAGCCACCCACCTTGGCTTCCCAAAGTGATGGGATTACAGGCGTGAGCCACTGCACCGGCCGGAATTCTGTGTTGTTTTTGTTTGTTTGTTTGAGACGAAGTCTTCCTCTTGTCTCCCAGGCTGGAGTGCAATGACGCGATCTCGGCTCACTGCAACCTCCGCCTCCCATGTTCAAGTGATTCTTTTGCCTCAGCCTCCTGAGTAGCTGGGATTACAGGCGCCCGCCACCAAACCCAGCTAATTTTTGCATTTTTAGTAGAGGTGGGATTTTACCATGTAGGCCAGTCAGGACTCGAACTCCTGATCTCAGGTCGGCCCCCCAAAGTGCTGGGATTACAGGCATAAGCCACCGTGCCCGGCCTCTGTTTTTTTTTTTTTTTTTTTTTTTTGAGACAGAGTCTTGCTCTGTCGCCCAGGCTGGAGTGCAGTGGCACAAGCTCACTGCAAGCTCCGCCTCCCGGGTTCATGCCATTCTCCTGCCTCAGCCTCCCGAGTAGCTAGGACTACAGGCGCCCACCACCACACCCGGCTAATTTTGTTTTTGTATTTTTAGTAGAGACAGGGTTTCACCATGTTAGCCAGGATGGTGTCAATCTCCTGACCTCGTGATCCATCTGCCTCGGCCTCCCAAAGTGCTGGGATTACAGACCTGAGCCACCGTGCCCGGCCCAGTCTCTGTTTTTAAAAATCACTGTGACATGACAGTTTTATATTTTTATCTCTTCATTGATATTCTCAATTTGACAAGACATCATTCCTATATTTACTTTAGTTCTTCAGACATTGCTTAGCTATTGATCATATTTAAAATAGCCAATTTAAAGTCTGTCTAAAAAGTCCAAATGTCTAGGCTTTCTCAGGCATAGTTTCTATAAATTTCTTTTTCCTGTTTATAGACCATAATTTTTCATTTATTGGCATGCCTTATAATTTCTTGTTGAAAACTGCACATTTTAAATATTATAATATGGCAATTCTGGAAATCAGCTCCTCCCCGTTCCCTAGGGTGTGTTGTTGTGCTATATTGTAGTTATAGTTTGTTTAGCGAATTTTCTGAACTAATTTTATAGTCTGTTCTTTGTTACATGTGGATCCTGAAGTCTCTGTTACATTAGCTTACTGGTCAGCTAATGAGTGAGCAGAGATTTCCTTAAATACCTGGAACCAAAAAATCTTCCAGTCTTTGCAGTGGGGCTCTGTGTATTCATTGTCACATGCTTTCAATACTTGCCAGGCATTTTACAACTCTGCCTTAGACTTCATATCCTACTTTTTTAGAGCCTCATGGTCAGGAGGAGGGGTATTAGGGCCTTTTTCAGCTTTCCTGGGGGCATTTGCATAGCCCTGAGCATGCATTTGACCTTCTTGATTCTCAGGAATATGTCAGCACTTTTGAAAACCCTTATAGACTGTCTCATTCTCCAGCCTTTCCTCCCAAGCTTTTTGATTAGTCTATTGATTGACCTAGCTACTGTCTATCGCCACAGGCAGCAGGAACCTATTTAGACATCTTAGGAAAATATTTAAGGCTGGGCGCGGTGGCTCACGCCTGTAACCCCAGCACTTTGGGAGGCCAAGGCAGGCGGATCACAAGGTCAGGAGATGGAGAACATCCTGGCTAACACTGTGAAACCCCGTCTCTACTAAAAATACAAAAAAATTAGCCGAGCGTGGTGGCAGGTGCCTGCAGTCCCAGCTACTTGGGAGGCTGAGGCAGGAGAATGGCGTTAGCCCGGGGGGCGGAGCTTGCAGTGAGCTGAAATCGCGCCACTGCACTCCAGCTTGGGCAACAGAGCAAGACTCCGTCTCAAAAAGAAAAGAAAAGAAAATATTTAGACTTTAGACCAAATTTAGTCTAACGTAGTTTAACGTCTAAATATTTTCTACAAATGCCCTGCGGCAAGAAGCTTTAGCCCTAGGCTAGTTAGGAGTTAGGTGAAATAAAGACAAGCCTTTCAATCAGTATTCCAGGGAGCCACCAAACAGGTCAGAACAGATAATTTGTACATGATGTGCGTATTTCCACCTCTGGTACCAGGAATGTGGGCTGTTATTTTCATGCTACTGCTGATCTGAGGAGGAGTGGGAGATAGAACAGAGCTTAAGCTGAGAGAGGAACAGTGGTAGTAAATTGTAATATTGTCCTCTAGTATTCACTCTGTTCCTTCCACGGACATGTAAACTGAAGTGCCCTCTTCCTTGCAGGAAGAGTGTATATACCTTTCCCTTTGCGATTGGACTTAACCACAATAATATGCTTTCACCAACAGAGTGTGAGAGGACATTTTTATTTTTATTTTTTTTATTTTTTTGAGATGGAGTCTCACTCTGTCGCCCACGCTGGAGTGCAGTGGCACGATCTCGATCTCAGCTCACTGTAACCTCTGCTTCCCTGATTCAAGCAGTTCTCCTGCCTCAGCCTCCCGAGTAGCTGGGACTACAAGTGCCTGCCACCACACCTGGCTAATTTTTTGTATTTTTAGTAGAGATGGAGTTTCACAGTGTTAGCCAGGATGGTTTCAATCTCCTGACCTTGTGATCTGCCTGTCTCGGCCTCCCAAAGTGCTGGGATTACAGGCGTGAGCCAACACACCCGGCCTAGAGAGGACATGACATACATACAGTTTTGAGAAACTTTAAGAAGCATCATGATTTTTTAGCAGTTCCATGGCTTTCCCTCTCTGCTATGAGAATGAGCAGGTTTCACATAGGAACTGCTTTTTAAATCTGTAATCCAGTATAAGAGAATATATGGTGCAGAGTCATAGCCTTCTCAAAATCTGAGCAGCATCGTTGGCAATTTGTGGTCTACATGTAATATAAGCAAGAAATAGTCCTTTCTTTTCTAAGGTACTTGTTACGGTTTAAATGTGTCCAAAATTCATGTTAAAATTTACTCACCTGTGTTATAGTATTCAAAGTTTGGTCCTTTAGGAGATTATTAAGTCATGAGGACTTCTGCCCTTGTGAATACAATTAGTGATGCTTTAAAAGGGCTGGTGGAGGCCAGGTGCGGTGGCTCACGCCTGTAATCCAGCACTTTGGGAGGCCAAGACAGGCAGATTACCTAAAGTCAGGAGTTCGAGACCAGCCTGGCCAACACGGTGAAACCCTGTCTCTACTAAAAATACAAAAATTAGCCGGGTGCATTGGCGGTGGGGGGTGGGGGTGGGGCGCCAGTAATTCCAGCTACTTGGGAGACTGAAGCAGGAGAACTACTTGAATCCAGGAGGTGGAGCTTTCAGTGAGCGGAGATCATGCCATTGTACTTCAGCCCGGGCAACAGAGCGAGACTCTGTCTCAAAAAAAAAAAAAAAACCTGGTGGAAACAAGCTAGACCATTTTTGTCCTTTTCCATCCTTTCTGCCATGTGAAGACACAGAATTCATCCCTTCTGCAGGATACAGCATCGCAGGTGCCATCTTGGAAGCAGAGCCGGAGCTTTTATCAGACATCAAAGCTGCCATTGGTCTGATCTTCAACTTATCAGCCTCCAGGACTGTAAGAATGAAATTTCTATTATTTATAAGTTATCCAGTCTCAGTTATTTTGTTACCAAGTGACTAAGACAACACTGAATTTTCAGAGTTGTTTGTTATGTAGTATAATGTGGTAAAAGCTGACTAATATAAACAGTTCCCAGAAAAAGAGAGGAAAATACTGGCTGGTAAAACATTAAATTACTTAAAACATTGCCTACTATGCAGAATGTATTCAATAAATATCAATATGTTAAATTATGTTTGTATATAGATAACTAGTACTTTTATTAGAATCAGAACACATACTGTCTTGGAGAAAAACCCTAACTTTCCAACTTTCACTTTTATCAAGTCATTAAAAAATCCTTATCATAAAGATGAATTATAATATACAGTAGTCCCCCCCTTCTGTGGTTTCAGTTACACATTATAGTACAATAAGATATTTAGAGAGAGAGAGAAAGAGAGGCCATATTCACATAACATTTATTATAGTATATTATTATAATAATAATACTAATTTTTTTGAGACACAGTTTCGCTCTTGTTACCCAGCCTGGAGTGAAATGGCACAATTTCAGCTCACTGCAACCTCTGCCTCCCAGGTTCAAGTTATTCTCCTGCTTCAGGCTCCCAAGTAACTGGAATTACAGGCATGCACCACCATGCCCGGCTAATTTTATATTTTTAGTATAGATGGGGTTTCACCATGTTGGTCAGGCTGGTCTCGAACTCCTGACCTCAGATGATCCATCTGCCTCAACCTCCTAAAGAGCTAGGATTACAGGTGTGAGCCACTGGGCCCGCTCTATTGTAACTATTCTATTATTAATTTTCATCTCTGTTTTTTTTTTTTTTTTTTTTTGAGATGGAGTCTCGCTCTGACTCCGAGGTTGGAGTGCAGTGGTGCAATCTCGGCTCACTGCAAGCTCTGCCTCCCAGGTTCACGCCATTCTCCTGCCTCAGCCTCCTGAGTAGCTGGGACTACAGGCACCCACCACCACGCCCAGCTAATTGTTTGTATTTATTTTTAGTAGAGACAGGGTTTCACTGTGTTAGCCAGGATGGTCTCGATCTCCTAACCTCATGGTCCGCCCACCTCGGCCTCCCAAAGTGCTGGGATTACAGGCGTGAGCCACCACGCCCGGCCTCTTTATTTATTTATTTATTTATTTTTGAGACAGGGTCTCACTCTGTTGCCCAGACTGGACTGCAGTAGTGCGATCTCGGCTCACCACAACCTGTCTCCCAGGCTCAAGCGATTCTTCTGCGTCAGCCTCTCAAGTAGCTGGGATTACAGGTGTGCACCACCATGCCCAGCTGACGTTTGCATTTTTAGTAGAGACAGGGTTTCACTATGTTGGCCAGGCTGGTCTCAAACTCCTGACCTCAAATATCTACCTGCCTCGGCCTCCCAAAGTTCTAGGATTACAGGCATGAGCCACCATGCCCAGCCTAATTTTCATCTCTTACTGTGCCTAATTAAACTTTATCATAGGAATGTATGTATAAGAAAAAACATAATCTATATAGAGTTTGTTATTATTCATGGTTTCAGGCATCACCTGAGGGTCTTGGAATGTATCCTTCATGGATGAGGAGAAGTACTGTATTGAGAAAAATGTAATTTATTCACATTTTTATATTTATTTATTCTATATGCTATTGCTCTGACTAGGTTTATGAGAGACCCTGGTCCTACTGGCAACTCATTTATAAGCCATTTCTTAGGATTGTTCATTTCTATAAAATCTTACTCATTTTATCCAATATCTTGCTTTCTTCTATTAGCAATTTCAGAGAAGGCTTTGCCGCTCTTTCCTCATTCTGCATTTTGTGATGCACATTTCCTCCCTCTACACACTTTTCCAGGAGAATTATAATCATTGCTACAACTTCAACCTATCAACTTGATTAAAACTTCCAGCTGGGCGCAGTGGCTCACGCCTGTAATCCCAGTACTTTGGGAGGTTGAGGCAAGAGGATCACTTGAGCCCAGGGTTACAGACTGGTCTGTTCAATGTGGAGAGACCACATTTCTACAAAACCCACAAAAATTAGACAGGTGTAGTGGCGTGTTCCTGTAGTCTCGGCTACTCTGGAGGCTGGGGTGGGAGGATTGCTTGAGCCTGGGAGGTTGAAGCTGCAGTTTGCCATGATTGCACCAAGCCTTGGCGACACAGCAAGATTCTGTCTCAAAAAGCAAGCAAGCAAACAAACAAACAAAACCCCTCCAGATACTTATATCTAGACCAGATATTTCCAGTGAGCTCTAAACATACTTTCTCACCTGCCCACTGGACATCTTCACTTGATGTCCAGATACCTCAAACACAGCCGTTTACCTGATAAACTACAGGTTGCATTTGTTAGTTTTCTTTAAGGTCTTGTGATTCATGCTGACATCTATCCCTGAATAAAGAATCTTATGAGTTCCTCAAGTTGTTGACATACTGATTAATGTATAACCTACTAACACTAAAAAGAATGCGGATTTATTTTTGAATCATAAAGTTGTTTTTTTTTTTTTTTGGAGACAGAGTCTCATTCTCTTGCTCAGGCTGGAGTGCAGTGGCGCGATCTCCACTCACTGCAACCTCCGTCTCCCAGGTTCAAGCGATTCTAGTGCCTCAGCCTCCCTAGTAGTTGGTATTACAGGCATGCCCCACCATGCCTGGCTGATTTTTTGTATTTTTAGTAAAGACAGGGTTTTGCCATGTTTCCCAGGCTGGTCTCTAACTCCTGAGCTCAGGCAATCCACCCGCCTCAGCCTCCCAAAGTGCTAGGATTACAAGTATGAGCTACATGCCTGGCCAGAATCATAAAGTTTTACTCATTGTCTTGCACGCAGACATTTTAGCCTGCATGTTGCAATCTGTAGCCAATGATTATAACCTCTGTGTTACACCCATCAGTGAAAGAATACAACTCTGGTATGAGAAGTCCCCCTACCTTCTCCTACACTGTCTTATAAAAGCCTTCCAACTTGCAACAGATTCTGGAACACTCCCAACTTTGTTGATGTGTCTTCCTGGGTCAATCTTCATATTTGGCTTTCAGTAAACCTTTATCAAATTATTTCTCTCTCAACAGACTTAGTTTTGGTTGACATAACTAATCATTTTTCTCTTCAAATCTGTTCGTCTCCCTTCTCTACACTTCATATCGTGGTTAATGGCACCACCTGGTTGCTCATGCCAAAAGTACTGGCATCACCTTCAATTTTTCCCTTTTCCTTTTTCTTTCTTTTCTTTTTTCCTTTTTTTTTTTTTTTAAGATGAGTTTCAGTCTTGTTACCCAGGCTGGAGTGCAATGGCACGATCTTGGCTCACTGCAACCTCTGCCTCCTGGGTTCAAGCGATTCTCCTACCTCAGTCTCCCAAGTAGCTGGGATTACAGGCAACCGCAACCACGCCCGGCTAATTTTTGTATTTTTAATAGAGACAGGGTTTCACCATGTTGGTCAGGCTGGTGTCGAACTCCTGACCTCAGGTGATCCACCTGCCTCAGCTTCCCCAAGTGCTAGGATTATAGGTGTGGGCCACTGCGCCCAGCCTAATCTCTCCCTTTTTCTTATGTCCCTGTTACTCCTATCATATAGTTGTTTTAAGTCCTGTAGTCTTTGTTTTTGACACATCTTTCAATTCTTCCTCTTTCTCTACCTCTCTTTAGCTGCCTCCATTTCAGGTTAATCAGATATTTAATGACTTCTTTTGTTCTAGTTACTATTTTGAATGCTAGTGATGAAAAATGAATAAGACATACTTCCTTGAGGCCTAGGAACCCACTTTCTAGTCAGGAGGACAAACAGGCCATTTGAACGTAATAGGGTAAGTGCTAAGATAGCATTATGAACAGGAGACAATGAGAAATTTTAAAAAGGATGCTTTGCCTAAACTAGGTGATCTGGTTTGGCTCTGTCTCCCCACCCAAATCTCATGTCGAACTGTAATTCCCACATGTCAGGGGAGGAGCCTGGTGGGAGGTGATTGGATCATGGGGACAGATTATCCCCTTGTTGTTCTCGTTCTCATGAGATCTGATGGTTTAAAAAGTGTGCGGCACTTACCCCTTCGTTCTCTCTCCTGCCTCCATGTAAAGAAGGTACTTGTTTCCCCTTCATCTTCTGCCATGATTATAAGTTTCCTGAGGTCTCCCATTCATGCTTCCAGTTAAGCCTGTGGAACCACGTGTCAATTAAACCTCTTTTCTTCATCAATTACCCAGTCTCAGGTAGTTCTTTATAGCAGAGTGAGAATGGACCTGGTGCAGAGTAGCGCTCAAGTGGATTTTCCCTCATATTGTCTCTGAACTCTGCTGTCGCATTATTATAGGACCTTATACACTGAGAACACTCAGATTCCAAACCCAGCATTGGTCTGGCCATTATTACAATTTTATATTTAAGTTGAGTTCTAGATTTTGAAGTTGCATATGGAACGATCAGAAAAGGAGTGTTATAAAACAAAGTATCTTAATTGTAGTTAAATAGATTGAATAAGCTGGAAATACTTAGCAGTGAAAATTATCAAAGTAAATTTCAATGCCAACAGTTGGTCTGTAGCCATAGTATTTTGTTGATCCAATTATAAAATTTTCTCTTCAACAGGTAATTCAGTAAGATGAACATTCTATTCCTCATTATGTTATTATATTATTACTTAAATTCAAAAGAATTCAATTGAGAGAACTCTCACAATTCTAACAGGTCATAAAAAAATTATATTTTCACTCCCTACATTGGCCTTATGTCTTATAACCTATCGCTTAAAGAGAGTATCTTTTCTTTTTTTTTTTTTAGAGGCTGGAGTGCAGTGGTGCGATCTTGGCTCACTATAGCCTCCACCTTCCAGGTTCAAGCGATTCTTGTGCCTCAGTCTCACAAGTAGCTGGGACTACAGGTGCATGCCACCATGCCCAGCTAATTCTTGTATTTTTAGTAGTGACAGGGACAGGGTTTTGCCTTGTTGAACCAGGCTGGTCTCCAACTTCTGACCTCAGGTGATCCACTCGCCTCAGCCTCCCAAAGTGCTGGGATTACAGGCATGAGCCACCACACATCTTTAAATCCATAGACAACCATAGCAAAAATACTCATGCCCAACCCCATTCCAGGCTAGTTAAATTAGCATCTCTGGGGACGAGGTCTACGCACTGATACTGTTTAAAAACTCCCCAAATGATCCTAAAATGCACAAAGAGTTGCGAACAGGGCTCCAAACCAAAAATAAAACAAACCAGATCCCAGAAAAATGTTTAAACCTCACAGGGCACAGTGGCTCACAACTGTAATCCCAGGACTTTTGCAGGCTGAGATGGGAGGATTGCTTGAGGCCAGGAGTTCGAGGGCAGCCTGGGCCACATGCTAAGAGTTTATCTGTACAATAAATTTAAAAATTAGTTATGTGTGGTGGCATGGACCTGTAGTCCCAGCTATTCAGGAGGCTGAGGTAGAAGGATCACTTGTTCTAAGAGTTTGAGGCTGCAGTGAGCTATAATCATGCCACTGCACTCCATCCTGGGCAGCAGAGTGATACCCTGTCTTTAAAAAGAAAAAAGAAAAAGAAAAAGAAGAAAAGAATGAACCAGGCTGGGCACAGTGCCTCATGCCTGTAATCCCAGCACTTTGGGAGACCGAGGCGGGTGAATCACGAGGTCAGGAGTTCAAGATCAGCCCGGTCAAGATGGTGAAACCCTGTCTCTACTAAAAATACAAAAAAAAAAAAAAAAAAAAAAAAAAAATAGCAGGCCATGGTGGTGGGTGCCTGTAATCCCAGCTACTTGGGAGGCTGAGGCAGAGAACTGCTTGAACATGGGAGGTGGAAGATGCAGTGAGCCGAGATCGTGCCACCGCACTCCAGCCTGGGTGACAGAGTGAAACTCCATCTCAAAAAAAAAAAAAAAAAAAAAAGAACCCCTACATTGATAAACACAACAAGCTGACAAGTTGTTTATCCCTTGTTAATATGCTTTATTCTTATTTTTTATTAATTTATTTAGAGACTGAGTCTGGCTCTATCACCCAGGCTGGAGTGCAGTGGCACGATCGGGGCTCACTGCCACCTCCATCTCCCAGGCTCAAACAATCCTCCCACCTCAGCCTCTCGAATAGCTGGGACTACAGGGGCACGCCACCACACCCAGCTAATTTTTGTATTTTTAGTAGAGACAAGGTTTTCACCATGTTGCCCAGGCTGGTCTTGAACTGCTGACCTCAAGTCATCTGACCACCTTGGCCTCCCAAAGTACTGGGATTAAGGCATGAGCCACCACTGCCAGCCCGTTGTTAATACACTTTTATGAGCATTTTCCCCACTTGTTAACCTTAAACTTTTGCACATTGGAAAGTTGACTGAGAGCCCTTCAGCTGGTTTTACTTCTGTGTTTGGCATGTGTGGTTTGTTGACAAGGTGCCCGGAATATGATGAAACACAACCACATTTGGACCTGCCTCCCAGTCAGCAGTGGTTTTCTATATCATTGAGGTTTTTCTTAGAATCCTAAAAGAGGGTAAAAAAGGAAATGTAAAGGAAGGAACCAAATAGACTCTCAGAGGTAAAGATCATAGTTGTGAGGGGCAAAAGGGCTATTGTCAACAAGAAAGTGATGCTTTCAATGTTTCTAAAGAAATCTTTGATTAAGAATAAAAAAGTATAACCTACATTCTGCCTTTTTCATTGTACTTCTGGGTTCTTTGAATATAGGGCTCTTCCAAAAGGCATGAAAGGTAATTACAATAAATTCAGTTAATCTTCATAAAGATGAAGAATCTTAAGTAACTCAGCCTCAACCAGTACTGACGTAATAAAGGAACAGAAAATAGTAATCAAAATATATTTACGATTCCAGTTTATTTATTTATTTATTTGAGACACGGTCTTGCTCTGTCACTAGAGTGCAGTGGTATAATCATAGCTAACTGAAGCTTCGACCTCCTCGGAGAGCCTCCCATCTCAGACTCCTGAGTACCTAGGACCACAGGTGTGTGCCACCACACCCAGCTAACTTTTTTATTTTAAATTTTTTGTAGAGGTGGAGTCTTGCTATGTTGCTCAGGCTGGTCTTGAACTCCTGGCCTCAAGTCATTCTCCTGCCTTAGTCTCTCAAAGCTCTGGAATTACAGGCATGAGTCACCACACCCAGCCAATTCCAGTTTCTTAAGGTGATCAGATGTTCCATGTTATTTGTATCATTCCATTTTTTCAAATGACCTACTCTATGTACAGAATGTCTTGAAGCTATAGATAAAACACCAAAAAATGCAAATAATTGGCTGGGCGCAGTGGCTCATGCCTGTAATCCCAGCACTCTGGGAGGCAGAGGTGGGTGGATCACCTGAGGTCAGGAGCTCAAGACCAGCCTGACCAACATGGAGAAACCCCATCTCAACTAAAAATACAAAATTAGTTGGGTGTTGTGGCTGCCTGTAATCCCAGCTACTCGGGAGGCTGAGGCAGGAGATTCGTTTGAACCCAGGAGGCGGAGGTTGCAGTGAGCCTAGATCACACCATTGCACTTCAGCCTGGGTAACAAGAATGAATCTCCGTCTCAAGCCCCTCCTCCATCTCTTGCCCTCCACAGACTTGGTAGAAATATGTTCAGTATAAGTTTCATGCAGTCTAGGTGTTTTAGGTACTCAGGTTATCTCAATGAACCAAACAGACCAAAAAACAAAATGGAGCAAAACAAAAGAAAAGAAACTCTGCCCCTGTGGAAGCAGAAAGCATGCCCTGGATTACAAGATAATATGTAAAGTGAAGTAATTCAGCTGAAGCAGGGACTCACAGAGGTGACTGGAAGGATGACGTTTCAGTGATTCATCTCCAACCCACTTTTCTGCAGTGAAAGACTGGGAGGTTTCTTCCTGCTTTCTGAAAAGAGGTTTCAGTCAACCACATTTGACACTTAAAGGATATGGGTGCATACACTTTTGATCAAATGCTTACAGGTGTTAGTAACCTAATTTTTATTTTAATAATCCAGATTTCTTTCTCTCTTTCTTTCTCTCTTTCTTTCTCTCTCTCTCTCTCTCTCTCTCTCTCTCTCTCTCTTTCTTTCTTTCTTTCTTTCTGAGACAGAGTCTCGCTCTGTCACCCAGGCTGGAGTGCAGTGGCACAATCTTGGCTCACTGCAAGCTCGCCCTCTCGGGTTCACAACATTCTCCTGCCTCAACCTCCCGAGTAGCAGGGACTACAGGCGCCCGCCACCACACCCAGCTAATTTTTTGTATTTTTAGTAGAGACAGGGTTTCACCGTGTTAGCCAGGATGGTCTCAATCTCTTGACCTTGTGATGCGCCCGCCTTGGCCTCCCAAAGTGCTGGGATTACAGGCGTGAGTCACCGTCCTCAGCCATCCAGATAATTTTTAAGTGATTCTAGATAATAGTAACAATGGATAACATTAACTCTATATGTATATCAGATAAAAAATGTTTCTATATATTATCTCATTTGATGGTTATAGTGCTCTTGTGACTAAAGTAGGAAAGGTAGCTTTAATAGGCCTTTTTAAAATAAATAATCATAAGGAATGCTGATTGGATGGGCTAGAAAGGACCAAGCTTGCTCTCGAATGCCCTTTTTTAAGAAGTCTGATGGCCCTTTCATGTTCTGTTGATTCCTACTAGGAATAGAAAGGCCTTAGCCTTAGACGTTTCAGTTTCGTTAAGGAAGTATCATACATTAAGTCCTAATTTGTTTTGTACAGAAAGTAGCAATTAAGGATAGGAGAGAAATAGGAACATGAATAGTTGGAAAAGTCTACGTGCAAAATCTAGGAGTGGGGCTATACTTTGCGTTAAATTATTATTATTATTGTTATTTTTGACACTCAGTTTCACTCTTATCATCCAGGCTGGAGTGCAATGCCACGATCTCTGCTCACGGCAACCTCTGCCTTCCGGGTTCAAGCGATACTCCTGCCTCAGCCTCCTGAGTAGCTGGGATTACAGACACCCATCACCACGCCCGGCTAATTTTTGTATTATTATTATTATTTTTAGTAGAGACAGGGCTTCACAAGTTGGCCAGGCTGGTCTCGAACCCCTGATCTCAAGTGATCTGTCCGCCTCGGCCTCCCAAAGTGCTGGGATTACAGGCGTGAGCCACCGCGCTGGCCCTTTGCATTAAATTAAACAAAAATCACCATCCTGGCCAACATGGTGAAACCCCGCCTCTACTAAAACTACAAAAATTAGCTTGGCGTGGTGGCGCTCGCCTGTAGTCCCAACTACTTGGGAGGCTGAGGCAGGAGAATCGCTTGAACCCTAGAGGTAGAGGTTGCAGTGAGCCGAGATCGCACCACTGCACTCCAGCCTGCCACAGGGCGAGACTCCGTCTCAAAAAAAAAAAAAAAAAAAAAAAAAAAATCAAAGTCCTTACTTTGCATCATAATCCGCTAGGTGCAAAGGTCACAAAAGTGATTAAGAATAGCTCACAATCTAGTGAACTGGAACCTAAAAAAAACTGATTAGGATTTACACTGGCAAGTGCTCAGAAAAAAGGGTAGTTCAGGTAATCGGATCAGAAGAGAAGGCAAAAAGGCATGACGTGTTTTTGAGAATTAGAGGAGCCCTCAAAGTGTATTAGTTTGATATGCAAAATGCTCGATTTAAGATATTGTCCATTAATGTATTTGAAAATTGGGACAAAAATAACTTTTCGGCCGTATTAACTATGTTCCCCTCCCTTTTAGAGTTTGGAATCTGTATCTTAGAGGCCATACTTGAATGTGGAAAAACTTTGTTTTTGTATTAATGTAACCACTATCCAGTGATAAGACATGAAACAGTGTAATAACCCCTAAGCTCATCTTATTACTGAAGAGATAGTTGGCAGGGAACTTGGATTTGAACCATGCCTATGCCACTAGCTGGTTGTGTGACTTTGAGCAAGTCACTTCTCAGGATATCACGTTTGCCATCATTAAGACGAGTGTGATCCAAAGGTCCACCTAGCCAAGTTTTGTGAGAATGATTTGAAATGCCTGTGAAAGCATTTCCTCTAACACGTCTGAGGTGCTTTTGTTATGTCCAGGTTCTTTCCGGTCTTGAAATTTTGTGCATCACGATCCAAAATGTCTTAAGCCTCATCACAAATGCTTGACCGTCCCTCATGAGCGGGTGGCGCTCCGCACTGCCTGGGTCTGTACAAGGTCTTGCAGTCGAAAGCCACACACTCTCGGAGTGCAAGAAGGAGAGAGAGGTCTGCTTCAGCAGGGAAAAAAAAGGGCACGAGACTGGACAGGTCCTGCCACATGAGCTCTCATATACTCACGCGCAGTGGTCGCTCCTGCGGGAATGGGCGGCAGTGACGTGCCCACGTCGGGTGCGCTGACGTTCGCGTAGCGTGCGCCGCCGGCCTGGTCCGCAACAGCGGGGTGTGCGTCACGGTCTGCGCCGCCCGCGGAGCCAGGACGGGGCGGAGCTTCCGGCTGTGCTCGGGTGGGCTAGTTTACCCGCGGCGGAGGGTAACTTTCCTGTACAGGTACTTGAGCAGTTGTCTGGTCCCTGGAAGTGTAGCATCGAGACAGTTTTCTATTCCCGTTTACAAAATATCTTCCCTTAGGCCATACAAGTGGTGACTGCCATGTCGAACTCGCGGCTCAGGTCCCGCCGAGACGCCGGGGGTGGCGCTGGGGCAGCCGGCCGGGACGAGCTGGTGTCGCGGTCGTTGCAGAGCGCAGAGCACTGTCTGGGCGTCCAGGATTTCGGCACCGCCTATGCCCACTACCTCCTCGTGCTCAGCCTGGCGCCGGAGCTAAAAGACAGCGTGAAGGTGAGGGTCCTTTTTTCTCACTTGCTGGCAGATCCAACGTCCTCGTAAAAAAAAATTAGAAAAAAAAAAAAAAAAAAGGCGGAGGGGCCAGGATGCTTGGCTGTGTGGTTGCTATCAATATTTACTGTTCACCCTTAACAGCTTTCTTTTATTCACACCTACGACTTGCCCAGAGGAAAATCCTGCCGTCTTCACCTTCGAAATATGTCCAGAAATCTTATCAGTTCTCACCATCTTCGCCTTTGCTACCCTGGTTTGAGCTTCAGTCATCTGCTAGCTGTTGCAGTCGGCTCTCAACTGAGCTCTCTCCTGCAGTCTGTGTCAACATAGCTAGGTTTTTGCAACAAAAGTCAAATGTTGTCATTTCTCAGTTTCAAAACTTCCATCTCATTTAGAATTCTAAAGGCCCTCGAATTGGAAATGAGGTCTCACGTGATCCTCTTCTCCCTATATCTAATTTAAGCATGCCCTGGCTTAAGGGCTTTTGGATTTGTCATATTGTGTGTAGTAGGAATATAGCGGGCCTCGAGTTGAAAAAAGTGTGTAATTAGCCTAAAGTGGTTATCATTTAATGATGCATTCTTTAAACTTCAATTATTGGATTATTTGCAACAGTTATTCTGTTGAAATGCTGTACTTTTCTCAAGTACTTTTAGAATCTAAATTATGAAAAATGATTTAACTCAAATTTGCAATTACTTTGCTTTATTTAGACTGAGGGTTTCTCAACCTCAGCACTATTGACATTTTGAATGGGATAATTCTTTGTTATGGGGGAAAGGACGATGTCCTGTGCATTGCAGTATGTTTGGCAGCATCTTTGATCTCTACCCACTAAATGTCTGTAGCGTCTAGATGTTTGTAGTTCATGTAAACTTGGTGTAAATTTCAGGACCAGCTGGCCTACTTTAGGAGGAGATGATATGTTTAGATACAGTTTGCTTCTCTAGGTAGGCAGCAATAGAAAAATGGATCAACTCAAGTGATCTTTCCTCAGTTACTTGTTTCTTAGTTTCCTCTTCTGTGAAACAGGGACACTGCCTGTCTTAAAAACATTTACTGTATATTGGCCTGGCGCGATGGCTCAAGCTTGTAATTCCAGCACTTTCGGAGGCCGAGGCGGGCGGATCATGAAGACAGGAGATCCAGACCACGGTGAAACTGCGTCTCTACTAAAAATACAAAAAATTAGCCGGGCGCGGTGGCGAGCTCCTGTAGTCCCAGCTACTGGGAGAGGCTGAGGCAGGAGAATGGCGTGAACCTGGGAGGCGGAGCTTGCAGTGAGCCGAGATGGCGCCACTGCACTCTAGCCTGGGCGACAGAGCGAGACTCCGTCTCAAAAAAAAAAAAAAAAAAAAAAAAATTGCTGTGTATTAAAAGTATATTTAGGCTGTGCGTGCTGGCTCATGCCTGTAATCCCAGCACTTTGGGAGGCCGAGGCGGGCAGATCACGAGGTCGGGAGTTCGAGACCAGCCTGGCCAATATGGTGAAACCCCTTGTCTACTAAAAATCAAAAAATTAGCCGGCCGTGGTGGCATGCACCTGTGGTCCCAGCTACTCCGGAGGCTGATGCAGAAGAATCGCTTGAACCCAGGAAGCAGAGATTGCAGTGAGCCAAGATCACGCCACTGTACTCCAGCCTGGGTGACAGAGTGTGACTCCATCTCAGAAAGAAAAAAAAAGGTATATGTGAAATTTGTAGTGTGATGCCTGAAATTCAGTAGGGTAAGCAACTAGTTCTGTTTCCTGCCAAACAAATTGTATTTCTTTGTATGGGCCCCTTGTAGAAATCTCATTTCCTGCTACTCTATTCTCAATAGCCAAACTCCAGCCACACCAAGCCACTTATCTGTAGACCCTGTGATCCATTTCATATAATCTGTGTGGGTTTTTTTTTTTTTTTTTTGAACAGAGTCTCTTACTGCTCAGGTTGGAATGCAGTGGTGCGATCTCGGTTCACTGCAACCTCCACCTCCCAGGTTCAAGTGATTCTCCAGCCTCAGCCTCCCGAGTAGCAGGGATTATAGATGTTTGCCACCATCTTTGGCTAATTTTTATATTTTATATATTTTAGGCCATATTGGCCAGGCTGGTCTCGAGCTCCTGACCTCAGGTGATCTGCCCGCTTTGGCCTCCCAAAGTGCTGGGATTACAGGCATGAGCCACTGTGCCCAGCCAGAATCTCCTTTCTTATCCTTGTCTCTCTAGTAAACTCCCTCAAGATTCAGTTCCAAGTATCAACTCTTTTGTATAAAATATGTGAAGATGATTTAAAATGTTTTAATGGTAATGCTGTAATGACTAAAGCTTTCCGTCTTTTCACAGTGTTGCAGCATGGAGAATGGCTGGAGGGAGATGCGATTGGAACTAAAGTGACAGCGTTAAGGCTGTTGCTGTAGTCCAGCAAATGGTTAGAAGGGCCAGATTAGGTTGTAACTGTGGGATGGAGAGGTGGTAACAGATTTAAAGATAGTGAGAGAGCATTGGCTAGGTTTGAAACAGTGTATGTGGAGTTAAGGTACCATTATAAGGTGATTTTATGGTTTGAGGTTGAGTGGTATCTTAATCTTATGTCTTGTGTCAGAGGAATATGATGAGTTCAGTTTAGAACATTTTGAACTTTTCCAAAATTTTATGTTAAATTTCTCTCTATAGGGCCTCTGTGAGGATAAGAACAAGATTTATGTTGCCTCAGTTCTTTGCACAAGGATTGTTCAGGAAATATTTTAGTTGGACTACATTCGCAATGGCTGGAGATCCATTGCCAGGTTGAAATGACTATTAGGAAGTTGTATCTATGAGTCTGAGGTTCAGAAGAGAAGGTCTTGACTAGAGATGTAAACGTAGCATCCATCAACACATGGGTCATAATAAATGCATTAGGGATGGATGAGAGAAAAAAGAAGAGAGCCAAGGACAAACTCTAAAAACACAGGAACCCACAAAAATGAGGCAGCTGGAGAATAAGGAGAGTGCGATACAGTAGCTAAGAATGGAGGGAGTTTAGAGAGTGGTCAGACTAATTCTGCTTATTATGGCCATGTAGGTGGTAAAATTCATTCATTTGTGCACTTGTTCAGAAAACAGTGCCTACTAAAGCTAAATGAAATTGAAGGTGATCGTTCAATAGTAATTAAGTTCTGTTGCTTGAAATCTTCAACTAATGTATATTCTTTCATCTGTTATGTTATTGACTAATTCATATTTTTTTCTTATTTGTAAAGGAAACTTTTCAGTACACACTTTTCAGATGGGCTGAAGAGCTTGATGCTCTCAATCGGATACAAGACTTACTTGGTTGCTATGAGCAGGCCTTGGAACTGTTTCCTGATGATGAAGTGATTTGCAATAGTATGGGGGAGCATCTCTTCAGGTTTGTAGTGATTTTAGTATTACTTGTTAAGAATTCTGTATTGGGCGGGTGCGGTGGCTCACACCTGTAATCCCAGCACTTTGGGAGGCCGACGTGGAGATCACGAGGTCAGGAGATTGAGACCATGGTGAAACCTCGTCTCTACTAAAAATACAAAAAATTAGCTGGACGTGGTGGCGGGCGCCTGTAGTCCCAGCTGTTTGGGACACTGAGGCAGGAGAATGGTGTGAACCCGGGAAGCAGAGGTTGCAGTGAGCCGAGATTGTGCCACTGCACTCCAGCCTGGGCAACAGAGCGAGACTCTCAAAAAAAAAAAAAAAAAAAAAAAAAAAGCTGTGTTAGTCTGTATAGGGATAAGTCATACAGTAATTTTAATAGGGAAAGTTTAATATAGAGAATTATTAAGTAAGGAGAACTGAAAAGAATAGCAGATATGTAATATCATAGCAGTTTTAATATTATGTAATGTACTCCATAATAGCCACTGCCCCTAGGAGTAAGAGTATCCAAGGAAGAGTTTCCCTCACTGGGCTGAGTTCTGTACCTTATTGAAGAGGGCACAGCTGTGCTTCTCAGGATGGCAGAAAAGTCACTGTAGTGCCTTGCCAGGGAACTTCTTGTAAATTTGTTTTCTGGAACTGGCTATAGTTTTGCCATTTGGGGTGCCGGGGTGCCAGAGAAAGCCTCATGGGGAAGTATCTCATCAGAGGTACTCCATTACAAAACCATGTAGTAGGGTAAGGGGCCTTGGGGAAGCTGCTGACTCTTGGATGCTGCTAGCTGCCATGCATTTCAGGAGCTTGGTTCTAGAGGAGCCCTAAGCACACTGGAATCAGGAAGCAAAACCCTTTCTTCCTACAGTGTCTCTCCAGCACTTTTTGTTTTTTTTGACAGAGTCTCACTTTGTAACCCAGGCTGGAGTGAAGTGGCGTGATCTCAGCTCACTGCAATCTCTACCTTCCGAATTTAAGTGATTCTCGTGCCTCAGCTTCCTGAGAAGCTGGGATTACAGGCGCCTGCCACCCCAACCGGCTACTTTTTGTATTTTTAGTAGAGACGGGGTTTCACCGTATTGGCCAGGCTCGAACTCCTGACCTCAAGCGATCTACCCGCCTCAGCCTCCCAAAGTGCTGGAATTACAGGTGTGAGCTACCACGCCTGGCCTCCAGCCCTTTTTTTTTTTTTGAGACAGTGTGTCACTGTGTTACTCAGGTTGGAGTGCAGTAGCACCATCACGGCTCACTGCAACCTTGACCTTCCAGGCTCTGGTGATCTTCCCACCTCAGCAGCCCCTCACCTGCACACCAGTAGCTGGGATTGCAGTATGTGCCACCACACCTGGCTAATTTTTTGTCTTTTTTTGTAGAGACAGGATTTTGCCATATTGTTGCCCAGGCTGGTCTGGAACTCTTGGGCTCAAGCGATCCTCTGGCCTCGGCCTCCCAAAGGGCTGGGATTACAGACTTGAGCTACCACACCCGGGCTCTCCACACTTTTTACCAACAAAGCTTACCCTTGTGCCAACTGGTGGGAGAATATTAAAGGGCCGGATACATTTTTCACAGAGCAGGTAAAAAAGGGTGAATTTGGCAATAAGTTGATAACTTACATGTTGGGAGTCTTGGAACCACTCCCGGGTTTGCTGATTTGCTAGAGGGGCTCTCAGGCCTCACCATATAGTCCTAGGCATGGCTCTTGTGTATTACTGTGAACAGATACAAAGCAAAATTTGCAAAGGGTAAATGTGTATTGGGCAAAGTGTAAAGGAAAACCAGGTGCAAGCCTCCAAAGTTCTTCTTTCACTGAAGTCACACAAGATGTACTTCTTTCCCCCAGTGAGTTATGACAACACACGTGAAATGTTGCCAACCGGTGAAACTCATTAGAGGCTCAGGGCCTAGGGTTTTTACTGGGAGCTGGACACTTAGATACCCTCTGTCTGGCATATACTAAAATTTTAGATTCCCAGAAGAAAAGCAAGTCAAGTGTTGAGCATAAACCGCATTGTTTGTATAATCAGTGTAAGCACACTACCAGTTAGGACGGTGAGAACCCTCCCCAAATCCAAATTCCCAGATGCCAGCCAAGGGACACTTTTGTAATCAGGCCTTTCAAAGGATGGCAGTCAGCCCCCTGCTATGCTAACTCTTTCTGCATACCAGTACATGTGCATGAAGAATTCTGTGAAAGTACAGGAAATAAAAGGAAAGGTTAACATTGCTTCTGAGTTTGAAAGTTTCAGAGTAATGGGGACTGAGCATGGTTCTGCCAAGTTTGAAAGTGACAGTTGCTCACATTCCTAGGAATTTAGTTAATGAATCTCATTTTAAATGTTCCTTTTAGGTATTTTCATGCATTTCCTCACTAATTGCTTTTTCTTTCCCTCAAATCACATCCAGCTGAAAAAAACCTTAATATTATGAATGATGAACTACAAAATTCCTAAGTGACCACAGAATTTCTCTTATTAAACGTATCTTGAGTTCATCAGCTGTTAATCAATCTGCTACCTTTTTCTCTGGTGCCCACGGGGCCCTTGAGTGGCTCACTGGACTGTGCAGGGCTAGGGCTCTGGGAAGGCAGTGTGTGTACTCTGTACAGTTTTAAGACATTAATTTTATAGAGTAATCAGCTCATTGTTTATTATGCTTTTTTTTCTGTGTGGAGAAATAATGTTTTATAAATAACTTTTAAGAAGAACATGGATCATTAACCTGACAAATGTACTTCTCTGTGATAATTAATGTAAACTCTTTATATGGTCATTCGCAATAAGTTGTATGAATATGTATTACAATTTTGAATCATATGTCTTTCCTCAGAAAAAAATTTTGAGATTTGATGTGTAGAATTTTTTGTTAACAATTGCTTATTTGAAAAAATTCTAGTCTGGGTGTGGTGGCTCATGCCTGTATTCCTAGCACTTTGGGAGGCCGAAGCAGGCAGATCAGTTGAGGTCAGGAGTTCGAGACCAGCCTGGCCAACATAGTGAAACCCTGTTTCTACTAAAAAAAAGTACAAAAAGTAGCCGGGTATGGTGGCACACGTCTGTAGTCCTAGCTACTCGGGAGGCTGAGGTAGGAGAATCGCTTGAACCTGGGAGGTGGAGGTTGCAGTGAGCCAAAATCGCACGACTGCACTCCAGCCTGAGTGACGGAGCAAGACTCCATCTCAAAAAAAAACAAAAAAAAATTCCTACCTGTCAAGACAGAATGACTTTCTGTTGAGGCTGCACAATAAATTTAAACAAAGTAGTAGTGAGTTTCTTATGTATACATAAGTGTTTTTGTAAATGAAATGTAACTTTTTCATAGAACAGCTTTTTTCTTCATTGGAATTTCTGTATACTCTCCATAGAAACTTTATAATTAGGAAAAACTGGTGAAAACAAAAAATTTTTATTTTGGGTTTGTTTTAATACATCTAATTTCACAGCCTTGTACAAAATAGTGGGAGAATTCTTATTTAGGAAAATGATTATAATGTCCTATTTTATATAAAAATATCCCTTTACATGTTCAGTAATTGTTCTCTAGTATCATTCTTTTCCTTATTTGGTTATATTAAGTTTTTTTTTTTTTTTTTTTTTTTGAGACGGAGTCTTGCTCTGTCACCCAGGCTGGAGTGCAGTGGCAGGATCTCAGCTCACTGCAACCTTTGCCTCCCAGGTTCAAGCAATTCTCATACCTCAGCCTCCGGAGTAGCTGGGATTACAGGCGCAAGCCACCACGCCCAGCTAATTTTTGTATTTTTAATAGAGATGGGGTTTTACCATGTTGCCCAGAATAGTCTCAACCTCCTGACCTCTAGTGATTCACCTGCCTTGACCTCCCAAAGTGGTGCCCAAAGGCATGAGCCACCATGCCCAGCCAAGTTATATTAAATTTTATTCAATGAAAAGTTCTATATAAGAAATACTTTGCCAAACTTTATTAGCTAGTCTCAGTAATGTAACTGCAAGGCATTTTAACAGTCTTAATTAACATGGCCTAGGGAGTGACAATGAATTCTCCTTTAAAAAACAAATATTTGATAATTTTTAATTGTAGAGTATGTTAATAAGTAGAAAAATAAGGCAGATAATCAACTGAGGGTTACTTGTTCATGTTAACAGCTGACCTGATCAGCTACAGCATCCATTTTCTACAAATTAGCAACCTCTTTCCACTTAAATGAAATTTGTTTTAAAAGATTTTTAAAAATCTTTTTTATGAATAATCTCCTCAAATTAATTTTTAAAAAATCTATATTTTAATTCCAAAGTTTTCTTTTGTTCTTTATATAATGAGAGTTACTCTATAGGATTCAATTATATTTCCAGATTATACACATATGGTGATCATAACATTCCAAGACTTATGTTTCAGGATAAACTCAATTTGACAGAAAAGTGGAACTCTTACATACTTTTGGCAGATTGTAACTTTTGGTGACCTGTTGTTGTAGAACATTAGTCTGAGCAGTTACCAGTCATTACGATAAAAAATCCTTGGTATTGGTTTGCTTTGGGGAGATATAACTAAGCAAAATTTTTAATTTGGATAGTAGCAGTTCAGAATTCATGATAGTGTGAATGTGGCTTTTGCTATAGAATTTCCCTTTGTTCTTGACTTACAATGGTTCTTGGTATTTTTGTTTTATACTCCTTTTCTCGTCAAAAATAGCATATCATTTACTCCCCACCGAAAGAATCTGTTCCAGGAGAAAAATATTTCCAAAGTAAACGATAGCTGCTTCTCCTGACACTTATTTGTGTAATAAAGTTTGTCTGGAGTATCTCAACTTCACAACCTTTTGTTAGTCTAGTAGCGTCAGATTTAAACAAAATGTATTTAAATTGCTAATCAAGAAGATAAAGTTTTTCCTAGTTAAAAGAAAAAGGGCATTCTGGCATTTTATTATTATTATTATTATACTTTAAGTTCTAGGGTACATGTGCACAACTTGCAGGTTTGTTACATATGTATACATGTGCCATGTTGGTGTGCTGCACCCATTAACTCGTCATTTACATTAGGTATATCTCCTAATGCTATCCCTCCCCCCTTCCCCTTCCCCCTTCCTGTTCCCCTTCCTGTGTCCAAGTGATCTCATTGTTCAATTCCCACCTATGAGTGAGAACATGCGGTGTTTGGTTTTCTGTTCCTGTGATAGTTTGCTGAGAATGATGGTTTCCACCTGCATCTATGTCCCTACAAAGGCCACGAACTCGTCCTTTTTAATGGCTGCATAGTATTTCATGGTGTATATGTGCCACATTTTCTTAATCCAATCTGTCACTGATGGACATTTAGGTTGATTCCAAGTCCTTGCTATTATGAATAGTGCCGCAATAAACATACGTGTGCATGTGTCTTTATAGCAGCATGATTTATAATCCTTTGGGTATATACCCAGTAATGGGATGGCTGGGTCAAATGGTATTTCTTGTTCTAGATCCTTGACGAATCGCCACACTGTTTTCCACAATGGTTGAACTAGTTTACAGTCCCACCAACAATGTAAAAGTGTTCCTGTTTCTCGACAGCCTCTCCAGCACCTGTTGTTTCCTGATTTTTTAATGATTGCCATTCTAACCGGTGTGAGATGGTATCTCATTGTGGTTTTGATTTGCATTTCTCTGATGGCTAGTGATGCTGAGCATTTTTTCATGTGTCTGTTGGCTGTATGAAAGTCTTCTTTTGAGAAGTGTCTGTTCATATCCTTTGTCCACTTTTTGATGGGGTTGTTTTTTTCTTGTAAATTTGTTTGAGTCCCTTATAGGTTCTGGATATTAGCCCTTTGTCAGATGAGTAGATTGCAAAAATGTTCTCCCATTCTGTAGGTTGCCTTTTCACTCTGATGGTAGTTTCTTTTGCTGTGCAGAAGCTCTTTAGTTTAAATAGATCCCATTTGTCAGTTTTGGCTTTTGTTGCAGTTGCTTTTGGTGTTTTAGATGTGAAGTCCTTGCCCATGCCTGTGTCCTGAATGGTATTACCTAGGTTTTCTTCTAGGGTTTTTATGGTTTTAGGTCTAACATTTAAGTCTCTAATCCATCTTGAATTAATTTTTGTATAAGGAGTAAGGAAAGGATCCAGTTTCAGCTTTCTACTTATGGCTAGCCAGTTTTCCCAGCACCATTTATTAAATAGGGAATCCTTTCCCCATTTCTTGTTTTTGTCAGGTTTATCAAAGATCAGATGGCTGTAGATGTGTGGTATTATTTCTGAGGACTCTTGTTCTGTTCCATTGGTCTATATCTCTGTTTTGGTACCAATACCATGCTGTTTTGGTTACTGTAGCCTTGTAGTATAGTTAGAAGTCAGGTAGCGTGATGCCTCCAGCTTTGTTCTTTTGGCTTAGGATTGTCCTGGCAATGTGGGGTCTTTTTTGGTTCCATATGAACTTTAAAGCAGTTTTTTTCCAATTCTGTGAAGAAAGTCATTGGTAGCTTAATGGGGATGGCATTGAATCTATAAATTACCTTGGGCAGTATGGCCATTTTCACAATATTGATTCTTCCTATCCATGAGTATGGTATATTCTTCCATTTGTTTGTGTTCTCTTTTATTTCACTGAGCAGTGGTTTGTAGTTCTCCTTGAAGAGGTCCTTTACATCCCTTGTAAGTTGGATTCCGAGGTATTTTATTGTCTTTGAAGCTATTGTGAATGGGAGTTCATTCATGATTTGGCTCTCTGCTTGTCTGTTACTGGTGTATAAGAATGCTTGTGATTTTTGCACATTGATTTTGTATCCTGAGAGTTTGCTGAAGTTGCTTATCAGCTTAAGGAGATTTTGGGCTGAGACAATGGGGTTTTCTAAATATACAATCATGTCATCTGCAAACAGGGACAATTTTGCTTCTTCTTTTCTTAACTGAATGCCCTTTATTTCTTTATCTTGCCTGATTGCCCTAGCCAGAACTTCCAACACTATGTTGAATAGCAGTGGTGAGAGAGGGCATCCCTGTCTTGTGCCAGTTTTCAAAGGGAATGCTTCCAGTTTTTGCCCATTCAGTATGATATTGGTTGTAGGTTTGTCATAAATAGCTCTTATATTTTGAGATACGTTCCATCAATACTGAATTTATTGAGAGTTTTTAGCATGAAGGGCTGTTGAATTTTGTCAAAGGCCTTTTCTGCATCTATTGAGATAATCATGTGGTTTTTGTCTTTGGTTCTGTTTATATGCTGGATTGTGTTTATTGATTTGCATATGTTGAACCAGCCTTGCATCCCAGGGATGAAGCCCACTTGATCATGGTGGATAAGCTTTTTGATGTGCTGCAGCTGGCTTCAGTTTGCCAATATTTTATTGAGGATTTTTTCATTGATGTTCATCAGGGATATTGGTCTAAAATTCTCTTTTTTTGTTGTGTCTCTGCCAGGCTTTGGTATCAGGATGATGTTGGCCTTGTAAAATGAGTTAGGGAGGATTCCCTCTTTTTCTGTTGATTGGAATAGTTTCAGAAGGAATGGTACCAGCTCCTCCTTGTACCTCTGGTAGAATTCAGCTGTGAATCCATCTGGTCCTGGACTTGTTTTGGTTGGTAGGCTATTAATTATTGCCTCAGTTTCAGAGCCTACTATTGGTCTATTCAGGGATTCAACTTCTTCCTGGTTTAGTCTTGGGAGAGTGTAAGTGTCCAGGAAATTATCCATTTCTTCTAGGTTTTCTAGTTAATTTGCATAGAGGTGTTTATAGTATTCTCTGATGGTAGTTTGTCTTTCTGTGGGGTCGGTGATATCCCCTTTATCATTTTTTATTGCATCTATTTGATTTCTCTTTTCTTCTTTATTAGTCTTGCTAGCGGTCTGTCAATTTTGTTGATCTTTTCGAAAAACCAGCTCCTAGATTCATTGATGTTTTGGAGGGTTTTTTGTGTCTCTATCTCCTTCAGTTCTGCTCTGATCGTAGTTATTTCTTGCCTTCTGCTAGCTTTTGAATGTGTTTGCTCTTGCTTCTCTAGTTCTTTTAATTGTGATGTTAGGGTGTCAATTTTAGATCTTTCCTGCTTTCTCTTGTGGGCATTTAGCGCTGTAAATTTCCCTCTACACACTGCTTTAAATGTGTCCCAGAGATTCTCGTATGTTGTGTCTTTGTTCTCATTGGTTTCAGAGAACATCTTTATTTCTGCCTTCATTTCGTTATGTACCCAGTAGTCATTCAGGAGCAGGTTGTTCAGTTTCCATGTAGTTGAGCGGTTTGGATTGAGTTTCTTAGTCCTGAGTTCTAGTTTGAGTGCACTGTGGTCCGAGAAACAGTTTGTTAAATTTCCATTCTTTTACATTTGCTGAGGAGTGCTTTACTTCCAACTATGTGGTCAATTTTGGAATAAGTGCGATGTGGTGCTGAGAAGAATGTATATTCTGTTGATTTGGGGTGGAGAGTTCTGTAGATGTCTGTTAGGGCCGCTTGGTGCAGAGTTGAGTTCAATTCCTGCATATCCTTGTTAACTTTGTCTCGATCTGTCTAATGTTGACAGTGGGGTGTTAAAGTCTCCCATTATTATTGTGTGGGAGTCTAAGTCTCTTTGTAAGTCTCTAAGGACTTGCTTTATGAATCTGGGTGCTCCTGTATTGGATGCATATATATTTAGGATAGTTAGCTCTTCCTGATGAATTGATCCCTTTACCATTATGTAATGGCCTTCTTTGTCTCTTTTGATCTTTGATGGTTTAAAGTCTGTTTTATTAGAGACTAGGATTGCAACCCTTCCTTTTTTTTGTTTTCCGTTTGCTTGGTAGATCTTCCTCCATCCCTTTATTTTGAGCTTGTGTGTGTGTCTGCATGTGAGATGGGTCTCCTGAATACAGCAAACTGATGGGGCTTGACTCTTTATCCAATTTGCCAGTCTGTGTCTTTTAATTGCACCATTCAGTCCATTTACATTTAAGGTTAATATTGTTATGTGTGAAGTTGATCCTGTCATTATGATATTAGCTGGTTATTTTGCTTGTTAGTTGATGCAGTTTCTTCCTAGTCTCGATGGTCTTTACATTTTGGCATGTTTTTGCAATGGCTGGTACTGGTTGTTCCTTTCCATGTTTAGTGCTTCCTTCAGGATCTCTTGTAGGGCAGGCCTCGTGGTGACAGAATCTCTAAGCATTTACTTGTCTGTAAAGGATTTTATTTCTCCTTCACTAATGAAACTTAGTTTGGCTGGATATGAAATTCTGGTTTGAAAATTCTTTTCTTTAAGAATGTTGAATATTGGCCCCCACTCTCTTCTGGCTTGTAGAGTTTCTGCCAAGAGATCTGCTGTTAGTCTGATGGGCTTCTCTTTGTGGGTAACCCGACCTTTCTCTCCGGCTGCCCTTAACATTTTTTCCTTCATTTCAACTTTGATGAATCTGACAATTATGTGTCTTGGAGTTGCTCTTCTCGAGGAGTGTCTTTGTGGCGTTCTCTGTATTTCCTGAATTTGAATGTTGGCCTACCTTACTAGGTTGGGGAAGTTTTCCTGGATGATATCTTGCAGAGTGTTTTCCAACTTGGTTCCATTTTCCCCGTCACTTTCAGGCACACCAATCAGACATAGATTTGGTCTTTTCACATAATCCCATATTTCTTGGAGGTTTTGTTCATTTCTTTTTACTCTTTTATTCTCTACACTTCTTTTCTCACTTCATTTCGTTCATTTGATCTTCAATCACTGATAATCTTTCTTCCAGTTGATCGAGTCGGTTACTGAAGCTTGTGCATTTGTCACATAGTTCTCGTGTTATGGTTTTCATCTCTGTCAGTCCTTTTATGGTCTTCTCTGCATTGATTATTCTAGTTATCCATTCATCCATTCTTTTTTCAAGGTTTTTAGTTTCTTTGCGCTGGGTACGTCGTTCCTCCTATAGCTCTGAGAAGTTTGATCAACGGAAGCCTTCTTCTCTCAACTCGTCAAAGTCATTTTCTGTCCAGCTTTGTTCTGTTGCTGGCGATGAGCTGCGTTCCTTTGGAGGGGGAGATGCGCTCTAATTTTTTGAATTTCCAGCTTCTCTGCCCTGCTTTTTCCCCATCTTTGTGGTTTTATCTGCCTTTGGTCTTTGATGATGGTGACGTACTGATGGGGTTTTGGTGTGGGTGTCCTTTCTGTTTGTTAGTTTTCCTTCTAACAGTCAGGACCCTCAGCTGCAGGTCTGTTGGAGATTGCTGAGGTCCACTCCAGACCCTGTTTGCCTGGGTATCAGCAGCGGAGGCTGCAGAAGATAGAATATTGCTGAACAGCAAGTGTTGCTGTCTGATTCTTGCTCTGGAAGCTTTGTCTCAGAGCGGTACCCAGCCATGTGAGGTGTGAGGTGTTGATCTGCACCTAATGGGGGATGTCTCCCAGTTAGGCTACTCAGGGGTCAGGGACCCACTGGAATAGGCAGTCTGTCCGTTCTCAGATCTCAACCTCCATGCTGGGAGAACCACTGCTCTCTTCAAAGCTCAGTTGAAAATGCAGAAATCACCCGTCTTCTGTGTTGCTCATGCTGAAGGCTGGAGGCTGGAGCTGTTCCTATTCGGCCATCTTGGGTGCCCCCTCCTGGCATTCTTATACTTCTCTGATATTATGGATACACGTGTTGGGTCTTTCAATGAGACATGCTTTAATGGAGTAGATTGTATATTTTTTAGATTAGAATTTCAGTTTAAGGAAACTGGTGATGTATTAAATATCAAACCTAAGGGAAGTACAAACCCAGGAAATTATTAGGGGTGTGTTTAATACCCGTTGCTGAGTTAGTCTCACAACAAATAATGATTACATACAATGTACATGGTACTGTACTATGTACTGTGGTAGTTGCAAATAAGATCAAGATAGTTCTACCTTCAAGATAACTTAAAATAATATATGTTAACTGAAAACATTTAAACTTTCACCTAAACCATGAGTGCCTCTTATTTGACATAGGACCATTGCTTTTTGTTAGAGTGCGGTTCCCTGTTTGGACTTCTAGAATGTCTTTTTTGCTTAAACCATACCTAGAATGAATAGTATGATTAAGTTTCTCTAGCCAGGTGCAGTGGCTCATGCCTGTAATCTCAGCACTTTGGGAGCCCGAGGCGGGCGAATGACCTGAGGTTGGGAGTTTGTGACCAGCCTGACCAACATGGAGACACCCCATCTCTACTAAAAATACAAAATTAACTGGGCCTGGTGGTGCATTCCTGTAATCCCAGCTACTCAGGAGGCTGAGGCAAGAGAATTGCTTGAACCCAGGAGGCAGAGGTTGCAGTGAGCTAAGATTGCGCCACTGTACTCCAGCCTGGGCAACAAGAGCGAAACTCTGTCTCAAAAAAAGGAAAAAAAAAAGTTTCTCTAAACTTGACAGAATGCTTAAAGGTACTTATGAAGAACTATGAATGAAAAGGGCTCTACTAGCTCAGTTCTGTTCAATGTGTGGTCCACACATTGGTGCTCACCCACAGATTAGTGGTTAATGACAGGTAAGTATAGAAATTGAGAGTAAGTGTTTGGAAATGGGTATAGCAATTTAACATTGCTGTAAATCCAAGCATATGGTCAGGAAACTAATGCAGAAGAGAGTATATGGATCAGTTTGGGTGCTGCTGAAATCTGATGTGTGAGTTCCATATGAATCGTGTGCAATACAGCCATATCAATCTGCAAACAATTAGATGTTTAAGAAAGGGAGGATTCCCTCCTTCTTAGTATTGCACTTGACTAGTCTTAAAAATAAAAAATTGGCCGGGCACGGTGGCTCAAGCCTGTAATCCCAGCACTTTGGGAGGCCGAGACGGGCGGATCACGAGGTCAGGAGATCGAGACCATCCTGGCTAACACGGTGAAACCCCGTCTCTACTAAAAAAACTACAAAAACTAGCCGGGCGAGGTGGCGGGCGCCTGTAGTCCCAGCTACTCGGGAGGCTGAGGCAGGAGAATGGCGTAAACCCGGGAGGCAGAGCTTGCAGTGAGCTGAGATCCGGCCACTGCACTCCAGTCCGGGCGACAGAGCGAGACTCCGCCTCAAAAAAAAAATAAAATAAAAATAAAAAAAAATAAAAAAAAAAAATAAAAAAAAAATAAAAATGAAAATAAAAAATTAAGAAAAAAAGGGAGGAGAGGTTTTTCATTACAGATAGTTTGAGAAGCACTGTTCTAGAGGGTTGGATAGGTTTTTTTTTTTTCTCCTGTGTTTTATTTTTTATTTGCTCACCTATAATTAAATAGTACTTAATTTTGAGTGACTTGCCTTTGATTTTCTTTCAGAGCATTTGTTTAGCTTAGTGTCCTTAGGCACAATGGTTCCATTTATGCGGTCATATTTATTTACTTAGTATAATATTTAATTAAAATATGTAATTATAGTAACAAGTACAACTGACATAAACTGATCTGGCAGCAAATACAACTGACTCTTGATGACTGTTCAAGTCAGTTGCTGAGAGAAAAGGCATGCAGGCCCCCCCAGAGAGGAGCCTACTAAGCCATAGGCATTAGTGTGTTGTATAGAGGGAATGGAGTTGGCTAAATGGAGGATGACTGTGACATCTTCTGCTATACATTAGTATAATAGTAATTCGTAGTCAGGTACTTTTTTTGTCTCCTGGAATATGTAAATGTAGTGGTTCAGAAAATAAAGAAATACTGAGACTTTGCAGTCCTCACAGACAACTTCCCAAAAGAGGTAGCACTTGGATTGGCAGGATTTGGGGTGCTGGCATGGGATTCCCAGGCCAGGTGAATGGCATAAACAAAGGTACTGCAGTATGATAGCACATAGTTGAATATATTTTGCCTTTGTCATTTTTTACTCTAGAATGGGCTTTAGGGATGAAGCAGCTGGGTATTTTCATAAAGCAGTGAAGCTAAACCCTGATTTCAGTGATGCAAAGGAGAATTTTTATCGTGTTGCAAACTGGTTGGTGGAACGCTGGCACTTTATCATGCTTAATGACACCAAGAGGAATACGATTTATAATGCAGCAATCCAGAAGGCAGTTTGTTTGGGGTCCAGAAGTGTTTTGGACATTGGAGCAGGAACTGGAATACTAAGGTTGGTAGTAATTGCATTTTAATGATATATACATGTATTCTAATGTCAATTAAAGATTTTGGCAGATATAGAAAATTTAACATTGGAATTTAAAAGTATTATAATCTTATTAGGATTATTTATGTAACTATTATGTTTTTTACTATAACTTTTATCAAGAACTGGACATAACTGCTAAGAAAAATTTGGGATTATTGACATTTTGAATAATGAATTTAAGAGTCTTTTTTTATGTTAACATTCTGGTGGAATCTAGTTGCCTAAGTTAAAGCCCGTTAGTATTCATTAAAGATATAATACCAGTTGTGTCTTTATAGAGTAGATCCCATGTTTTATTGTATGATTTGTTTCTAGACAAGAATATTAGTTTATTTTTTAATGCAGAATGAGTAATGATTGTGTTAAAGAATAAAAGGAAAAACCCCACATTTTGGCATCATCATTTCCTTAAAATTTGAGAAAATACAGTAGATTGTCTTTTCTTGATGGAGCACTTTTTTCCCTTGTAGCATGTTTGCTAAAAAAGCTGGAGCACATTCCGTGTATGCTTGTGAATTATCCAAGACCATGTATGAACTTGCCTGTGATGTCGTAGCAGCAAACAAGATGGAAGCAGGGATCAAACTCTTACATATGAAGTCACTTGACATAGAGATTCCAAAACATATTCCCGAAAGGTATTATCATGTAAACTAATTTTAGTGTTTATACTTCTCTATTTTTAAAAAACTAAGATATATTTCTAGCTTTTAGTCCAAACAAAATGCTACAAAACCCTTATTTTGTAAAGATACGGATATAGGATAGGATAGTTTACTATAAGACGTATTTAAATAAAATTATATTCTTTATTAAAAATATTTAAAGATCTTGAGAAAAATTTGTGGCAAGGGATCAAATAAACTTGATCTTAGCAAGTTACTTTACCTTTGTTAATTTCAGTGTTCTCATTTGTAAAAATGGATAATCCTATGTGGTCAATAACTACTTAAAAGTTGTGCTTTTTAAAAAAGAAAACATAAGCAGTTCAGATTCAATGGACTTATCACATTTTGTGTTAATATATTTGTTTAAAATGAAAGCTTTGGAAATGTCAGCTGTCAGTATATTTTAGCATGGGTCCTTTAAATGATTTGAATATAAGTAATATAAGTCTTGGCTTTTTAGTATGTTTTCTCACTGTGATCCATATCACAAGGGCAATGGAATTTTAGAGCTAGAAGGAATTTGAAAATGATCTGGTTCCACACTAGTCACTTTAGAGACAAAGTTTTCTTTATGTAGCACTTACTTTGCCTATCTCTTCTGGGTTTATCTTCCAATCTTACTTCAATTCAGTTTGTATTGAAAGAAGATTTTTTTGTGCCTTATATGAACTATGACTTTAAAAAGTCGTCTTCCATGTATATATAATAGTATTTATGTTAACATAGTACCTACAGTTTTCAATGGTCTCTACATTTATTCTCATGAAAAAAATCCTGTTAGATTAAGGCAAATGTCATATCCATTTTATAGGAAAAAACACTTTCCTCAATTGTCTTGTTCCACTTGGGCTGCCATAACAAAGTACCACAGACTGGGTAGCTTTAATAATAGACATTTATTTTCTCACAGTTCTGGAGACGGAAGATCGTGTTCAAGGTGCTGGCTAGTTTGGTTTCTTGTGAGGATTCTCTTCCTGGATTGCAGATGCTGCTTTCTTGTTGTGTCTTTACACAGCCTTTCCTTCTTCAATACAGTCAGTTTCGGGGTTAAGGGCTTCAACATGATTTTGAGAGGGATATGAGTCAGCATGAATCAAAGTTACCTTAATTTAATCATTTTTCTCACAGATAATGTTGTAGAAAGATCTGTTGGTTTTGAACCAGGAGCTATGGATTCCAGATTAGACTATTATTAATTTATTTTGACCTTAAGCAAATGTCTAGACCTCAAGGTATTGGACTAGATGATTTGAAACACCTTTCACATTCTAAGTGTATGCAATCATAAATACTGAATATTTTCTGTATATAAGATGTTGGGTCTAGGCACTGTGGAGGATGCCAAAGTCATTCTTACCCTCGAGGCACTTACAATCTAGATAGAAAGATAAAGAATATTCATGAAACTTTTCTTATCTTCTGGCTACATAAATGTGTGATACTGGCAATAAATGCTGAAGGAGTTCAGAGAAGGGAGAAAATATTTTCATATGTCTTTGAGTAAAATTTTCTACAAAGAAAGCATGGACAGAAGAGCAGAGTTCTGTGGACTAGGCTTTTTCTAAGACTCAGGCAGTGGGTTAAGCAAAAGAAGTGATAAGAGGCACAGTCAACATGTAGGAGGCAAACATGGGTGATGCAGTGTCATAAAAGGTAGAGATAGATTTTGAGAGGGAGGGCTCTCTCCTGCATCAGTGTTATTTGGAGATCAAAAAAATGATAACTGAGAAAGAGGATTCATTTTGGTAAGTAGGGAGTTATTGATGGTAGATAATATTTTCATAGACTATTGGAGATGGAAGTCTTCTTACTTGGCATTAAAGGAGAGACTGGTAAAGGTAAAGGGTATGAACCACTCTTAAAGATATAGGCAATGAAAAAATAACCTGGAGAGGGAATAAGGCCAAGTGAAGGTTGTCATTCCCCACCTCCCCTCGCCCCCCATCTTTCAAACCAAGAAGAAGGAGCCAGTGGAGAACAAAGAAGCTTAAGTAGCATTCGAGTAAAGTTCCTCAAGATTCAGTAGTAGATCTTAAAAGTATTAGGACATTTTACATATGAACTGTTTCTATAATATACTCTTCCTTTCTCCTCTCAGCTTTGACATCTTTATATAATAGCATGATATTTTACTTACATATATCTTTAAAAAATCATTCTATAGAGTGTCCCTAGTTGTAACAGAAACTGTCGATGCAGGTTTATTTGGAGAAGGAATTGTGGAGAGTTTGATTCATGCATGGGAGCATTTACTTTTACAGCCAAAGGTAAGCAGTATGAAAATACTTAAAACTGATTAAGAATTCATTATTTCATCAGAGATTTATTGAATCTTTAGTATATTTACAAAGCAATATGAAATATATTTTCCTTTGCTAAGGTGTACGTACAGTGTGGTTGGAAAGAAATCTATGCAAAAAACATTTACTGGCCGGGCCTGGTGGCTCACGCCTGTAATCCTAGCACTTTGGGAGGCCAAGGTGGGTGGATCACCTGAGGTCGGGAGTTCGAGACGAGCCTTACCAACATGGAGAAACCCCATCTCTACTAAAAATACAAAATACAAAATTAGCCGGGTGTGGTGGCACATGCCTGTAATCCCAGCTACTTGGGAGGCTGAGGCAGGAGAATCGCTTGAACCTGGGAGGTGGAGGTTGCATTGAGTCGAGATTGTGCCCATGGCACTCCGCCCTGGGCAACAAGAGCAAAACTCCGTCTCAAACAAAACAAAACAAAAACATTTACTAACAACATGATTCAATGTATAATTATGTGCCTGAATGAGATATACAGGCAAAAATACTCCAGGGAAGAATTCTTAGGAATTGAGATTACTTTATGGAGGGACTGACTATGGAATTCTTGAGTAGGGTTGAAAAACAGAGATACTTTAAGCCTTACAGACCTCACTGCCTGGAGTTTTGGCAAATTATCAGAAGGGAGTATAGTAATAGCTGGTTTGGTACTGTTTTCAGGTGCCTGTTGAACCCAGGCTATGGATTGGACAGGACTAACTCTTATAATTGCCAAATTATATTTTGCATTGAAATCCTCTATTGTAGCCCACAAATCATTGATTTGGTTCTTATGATATGTGTTATCAATGAAAAGATTTTAATATGTAATAAAAATTCAATATTAACAGAAAATGATTTGGATTTAAAATTGCTAAAGGTTGAAAAGAGCAGTTTTTTTTTTTTTTTTTGAGGCAGTGACTGGGTTTCACCATGTTGGCCTGGCTGGTCCTGAACTCCTGGTCTCAAGTGATGCACCTGCCTTGGTCTCCCAAAGTGCTGGGATTGCAGGTGTGAGCCACTGCTCCTGGCCAAGCAATTTATTTTTTAAGTAGGTAATGATATTGATTTATTGATCAAAGTCATACCCAAGTCTTTTTTTCTATGCAGACTTACAGTCTTTACCCCTCCCATCCTCCCTCTTTTCTTGTGTCCTTTGCATTTGTATTGTGAGAAAAAATATATATATACACACATACATATATAGCAATGAAAATACTTATTCTGTTTTTTTGAGATGGGGTCTCACTCTCTTGCCCAGGTAGGAGCTCAGTGGCACGTTTTTTAGCTTACTGCAGCCTGGAACTCCTGGGCTCAAGTGGCCCTCCCATCTCAGCCTCCCAATGTCACCACACTTCGCTAACAAAAAAAAAAAATTTTTTTTCTGTAGAGACAGGGTCTTGCTATGTTGCCTAGGCTGGTCTCAAACTCCTGGCCTCAAGTGGTCCTCTCTCCTTGGCCTTCCAAAGTGCTGGAATTGCAGGTGTGAGCTGCCAGGCCCGGCCAAAAATACTTTTTAAAAACAATTTTTTGAGACGAAGTCTTGCTCTGTGTTGCCCAGGCTGGAGTGCAATGGTGTGATCTCAGCTCACTGCAGCCTCTGCCTCCCAGGTTCAAATGATTCTCCTGCCTCAGCCTCCCAAGTAGCTGGGACTACAGGTGCGTGCCACCATGCCCAGCTAATTTTTTGTATTTTTAGTAGAGATGGGGTTTCACCGTGTTAGTCAGGATGGTCTCAATCTCCTGACCTCGTGATCCACCTGCCTTGACCTCCCAAAGTGCTGGGATTACAGGTGTGAGCCACCGTGCCCAACCCAAAAATATTTTTTAAGGAAGAAAAAAAATCTTTTACTTACTTTATCCTTACTTATTGTCTTTTTAGGTTTTTTATATTTTCATAGCTTATTATGCACACAAATTTTTAATGCTTGTGATAACATAATTTTTATTGTTTTTTTTTTTTTTAGACCAAAGGTGAAAGCTGTAATTGTGAAAAGTATGGGAAAGTTATACCAGCAAGTGCTGTTATATTTGGGATGGCAGTAGAATGTGCAGAGATAAGAAGACAGCATAGGTAAGTGTATTAGTCCGTTTTCACACTGCTATAAAGAACCTCCCAAGACTGGGTAATTTATAAAGGAAAGAGTTTCATTCAAATGACTCACAGTTCTGAATGTTGAGGACGCCTCAGGAAACTTACAAACATAGCAGAAGGGGAAGCAGGCACGTCTTACATGGCAGCAGGCAGGTGAGGAAGGGGGCGGGGGGCGCAGAGACAGAGAGCGCAAGACCATGTGGATGAGTGTAGGAAAAACTACCATTTGTAAAACCATCAGATCTTGTGAGAATTCACTCTCTATCATGAGAACAGCATGGAAGAAACCGTTCTCATAATCCAGTCAATTCCCCTCCCTCAACATATGGGGATTACAATTTGAGATGAGATTTGGGTGGGGACACGGAGTCAAACCATATCAGTAAGTGACTATTTAAATAGTAAATATTGAAAAATAATAATTGTAAGAGAATATTACAGAGATAAGCTAGTGAATATGTATTTGGGTGAGGATTTGTAGTTTTGTGACCTTTAAATTCATGCTGCTTACACTGGTTTTATTCTTTTTTTTTTTTTTTTTTTTTGCCTATTTTAAATGAAACTTCATGGTTAAAGCCAGTTCTTTTTTTAATGGAGAATTAATTTTGATACAACTTAGTACTCTTTAGTTGTTATAGATTCATGTAGAAAAATACTAAGTTCTGACTGATTTTAGGTGAAGTTGGAATGAAATATTCCACTGTGAAAATAAATTTTGGTCTTAATTACTTCAATTTCCCTTTTCTTAAAAATTTCACTAATACTGTAATGATTTGTAGTTGGGCTGGATGGAATTTTAGGATCTTTCTAAGCTTCTACCAATAACTTAATCATAAATGTAGCATATAAATATTTTAGGACATACTGATAAGTGGTTTGAAAAAAATGAAAACCACCGTGAATCCCTCACCAGTAAGTAGCTACTTTTCATCTTTGTTATATATTCCTTTACTCTTTTTCTTTGTATGTTAGTAACAGGCAGATAGTAAAAATGTTTAGAGATTGGTAGGACACAGGGCACTAACCAGACAGTGGACTTAATTAGCAGATTGGCTGAATTAGAATGTACTGGTTGAATATTAGTTCTATGTAAGTAAATGTATGTGTGTGTAAATTTAATTTTGTTTAAAAGCTCAGTAAATATATTTGCTTTTCTTTTGTGAGCCTTTTCATGTAATAGATTTCGTTCATGACTTTAAAAAATCAACTTCTTGGTGTGGTAGTTATTGGAGTTTAGAATTTTTGGATTGCTTCCACTTTTCTGCTTTTAAGAAGTAAGATAAACATCTTTGCACTTATGTCTTTGTGGATTTGTTTCTATTATTTTCTTAGGATAAATTCCTTAATAAGGAATTACTGAGTTAAAGGATATGTACAGTTTTCAGGCTGTAGGGATGCCTTACTGCATTGCCCACCAGAAAAGCTAGGTTGTGTCTTGCTGAGATTTCTTGCTGTAACATGACTGGAATCCTTCCCTCATTAGTTCCTCTTTAGGAGACCACTAATATTGTTTGCCTAAGCAAAGTAGAAATTAAATGGCTGATATCTACATTTTGCAAAAGAATAACTTCATTATTGACTCATTTATTTAGCAAATGAGTGCCTGACTACAGTAGAAGTGCTATAGGAGCTTTTGTAAAAGTAAAAAGGGTGTACAGTTTGGTTGAGTAGGTGTAGGTCTGGATGAATGAGGCCAATATCTTTTTTTTTTTTTAAACAAAGTTCAGCAGTATGGGTTGAGGACTATGAAGAAAGGTGTTGGCAAAATATATGTGAGTGCTACTGTTTTAACTGGTGGAAACATTTATAAATCATTTTTATAAAAATTGCCATTTGGCACCTAATTAGCTGAATTTAATGCTCATCTCAATAAACAAATGTTTAAGAATATCCAAGAAAAATATCCAAGAAAACTTGCCTTATTAGGTATAATAACCTAGAAATAAAAAACAGTAATGTATTGATGCAGAAAGACAAATACATCAGTGGAGCACAATAAAGAATCTAGATACAGACCTTTGAATTCATATGGATTTAGTATATGATACAGGTGTGATATTTCACATCAGTGGGGAAGGGATAAACTATTCAGGAAATGGAAATGGTGTGCTTCATTTGGGGAAAAAAGTTAGATCCCTGCTTTTAATTCTGGGTGAGTTAAACATCTGAATGTCAAAAAATCTATTTGATGGAGACCTTCCAAAGCAAAACACAGAGTAGGGCCCAGAAGCCACAAAACACTGACACATGTGACCACATTTTTGTTTTTTTATTATTTATTTATTTATTGAGATGGAGTCTTGCTGTGTTGCCCAGCCTGGAGTGCAGTGGCATAGTCTCCGCTCACTGCAATCTCCGCCTCCTGGTTTCACGCCATTCTCCTGCCTCAGCCTCCCAAGTAGCTGGGACTACAGGCACCTGCCACCATGCCCGGCTAATTTTTTTGTATTTTTAGTAGAGACCGGGTTTCACTGTGTTAGCCAGGATGGTCTTGATCTCCTGACCTCGTGATCCGCCTGCCTCGGCCTCCCAAAGTGCTGGGATTACAGGTGTGAGCCACCGTGTCCAGCCTAATGTGACCACATTTTCAAACCATTGAAAAAAATCTCTTTGGTGAAGGATACTATAAAGTTAAAAGACAAGTGACAGACTGAGATGAATATTTGCAACTTTTACAACAAAGCACAAATATAATTGTCAATTAATCAGAGAAAGGGAAATTAAAACCAATGGGATAACATTTTCTAACTACTTATGTTAGCACATTAAAGTTGTTTGATATCTTATTTTCTCATAGGTTTAGGGAAAATTTATACACTGTTGGTGCAACATTTTAGTAGCTTGATTTGGCATTTTCTAGCAACCCTAAAGATGTTTGTAGTCCTTGATCTACCATTTCCGTGTCTGGGAATCTATCCCGATAAATACTCATACATGTGTGCAGTGATGTGTGTACAAGGATGTTCACTGTAATATTGTAATTGGAAAAATAAAAGCAAACAAATTATCTGAATGTTTATATTAATAAGAAAGTATTTCAATAAATTATGATGTAACAGTCACCTAATGCAGTATTATGCAAAAAAATGGTTAAGGTCCATGCATAGACAGGAAAGAAGTTTATGGTATACTGTTAAGTGAGAAAGACAAGGCATAATCTTAGGAGCAGTGAGCATACCTAGAACCCAGATCTTGGTTTTTAAATACCATTTCTCACCAGAAGGAACTATAGCTTCTTGGAGCAATGGCTGATTCTAGTACTGGGGCGGAATAGATTCAAGATGATTCTGGGGCATCTTGTATTAGAAAGTGAGGAAGTGCTCAAAAAGGGATTTGGTGGGGGAAAGGGGAGCAAAAGGACACAGCAGCATGCTTGAAGACGCTCCCAGTGGCCAAATCTGGGACAATTTAATCACCAAAATAAATAAGGGTCCTAATGTTAAAACCCACTGAATAAGAATCCATGAATTTCTATGTATCTTAAGCAGATTAATAAATACATAAATGGGGATAAAAGTACAGCTCGTCCTTACTGTCAATGCCGGTTAATATTATAGAAAAAAATGAGGCAGAATTACTTTTTTGGAGGCAAGAATCATGAATAGATACTAAATCAATGGAGGGAAATCTGATGAGGATCAGGGCATTTATATAGTTTCAAAGTATCTCTCAAATTATTGCAAAAGGGAAGATTGTAACTATATAGGGCTGAAGCCACACAGCATCTTTTTTGTTGTTGTTGTTTTTGAGACCGAGTTTCACTCTTGTTGCCCAGGCTGGAGTGCGGTGGCGCGACCTTGGCTCACTGCAACCTCCACCTCCCAGGTTCAAGTCATTTTCCTGCCTCAGCCTCCCGAGTAGCTGGGATTACAGGTGTGCTCGCCACCATGCCCGGCTGATTTTTTTGTATTTTTTTTAGTAGAGAGGAGTTTCATCATGTTGGCCAGGCTGGTCTCGAATTCCCAACCTCAGGTGATCCACTTGCCTTGGCCTCCCAAAATGCTGGGATTACAGGCGTGAACCACCGTGCCCGGCCTGTTTTTTTTTTTTTTTAATCAAATTAAATTTTACTTTAACTTCTGGGATACATGTGCAGAACGTGCAGGTTTGTTACATAGGTATATATGTGCCATGGTGATTTGCTGCACCTGTCAACCCATCATCTAGGTTTTAAGCCCCGCATGCATTAGGTATTTGTCCTAATGCTCTCCTTCCCCTTGCCCCTATTCCCCTGGCAGGCCCATGTGACCACACATCATCTTCACCAGGTGATTAAAGCTAACATCAACAGCAAGATTCCTCCAGATTCGGTGCTTTAAGGATGCATTGCTTATATAGTACCACATCCAAAATGTGCAACCTGCAATCTAATTGTGAGAAAAACCTCAGACAAACCCAAGTTGGGACCATTCTGTAAAACAATTGGCCTCCCTTCTTAAAAAATGTCAGTGACATGAGAGACAAAGCAAAGATGAAGAACTGTTTCAGATGAAAGGAGATTAAAGAGACAGGACAGCTAAATTGAAACTATGAACTGTATTGGGAAAAAAACTATATATATATATATATAGAGAGAGAGAGAGAGAGAGAGATGGGATCTTGCTGTGTTGCCCTGGTTGGAGTGCAGTGGCTCAATCATAGCTCACTGCAGTCTTGACCTCCCAAGCTCAAGTGATCCTCTCACTTCAGCCTCCTGAGGAGCTGCAACCACAGGTGTGCACCACCATGTCTGGTTAATTTTTTAAAGTTTTTATAGAGACAGGGTCTTGCTGTGTTGCCCATGCTGGTCTTGAACTCCTGGACTCAAGGGATCCTTCTGCCTTGGCCTCCTAAAGTGCTTGGATTACAGGCATGAGCCACTGTGTCCTGCCTGCATTATTGATTTTTGATTCAGTTGACAAATACAGAATATGAACTGTAAGTTAGATAATACTGAATTTGATTGCTGTGATTAAGAGAATATTCTCATTTTTAATAAAGATACACTGAAGTATCTTTTGAGAAATAAACAGGCATCATGAATACAACCGACTCACAAATGGTACAGAATGTTTCAGTAACGTACAAATAGAGTGTTATACACAAATATTAAAAAAAGGTACGGAAGGATACACATTAAACTATTAACAGTGAAGAAATGAGAGGACAAGTACTGTGAAGGTGGACTTTTTACCATATTACTTGAAGTTTTGACAATATATATTCACGTAGTTTATATTACATTAGAAAGAAATTGTCTGGCCGGGCCCAGTGGCTCACGCCTGTAATACCAGCACTTCGGGAGGCCAAGGTGTGCAGATCGCGTGAGCTCAGGAGTTTGAGACCAGCCTGGGCAACATGGCGAAACCCTGTCCCTATAAAAAATACAAAAATTAGCCGGGCGTGGTGGCATGCACCTCAGGAAGTGGAGGTAGGAGAATTGCTTGAGCCTGGTAGGTGGAGGTTGCAGTGAGCCCGGATCACACTTTTGTACTCCAGCCTGGGTGACAGCGTGAGATCTTGTCTCACACACAAAAAAATTGTCACATATTTTTTGTTTCAACTTGTGACTTTTAATTTTGAGTTATTAAAATCATTAGTTCCATTTGCTGATTCATCTTTTGAGGGTGTAATAAAATAATCTATAAAAGTAGATTATTTGAACTTTTGAAATGTTATAAAGGCAAATTCTCTAAAAAAAAAATGCCATTGAGTTGAGTTGAGGTGAGATGACGTTGGAGTATTTTCCTTTTAAAAATGTTGTTTAAATTTTTATAAAGTGTTTTTTCATTGTAAATTTTCTTTTTTCTTTTTTTGTTTTTTGAGACAGGGTCTTGCTCTATTGCCCAGGCTGGAGTGCAGTGATGTGATCATAGTTCATTGCAGCCTTGAACTCCGAGGCTCAAGTGATCCTCCTGCCTCAACCTCCCAAGTAACTAGGACTCTAGGCACACACCACCATACCTGGCTATTTTATTTTATTCTATCTTATTTTATCTAGAAGAATATTGCTATGTTGTCCATGCTGGTCTCTTAACTCCTGGGCTCAAGTGATCCTCCCACCTTGGCCTCCCAAAGTGCTGGGATTACAGGCGTAAGCCACCATGCGTGGTCCAATGTAATTTTTATTGACATCAAACATTTTTATAGCAAGTGTGCGAGCCATAAGTTTATGATTTGATGAATTTTCATGAAGTTGATAGAGCTGGGTAATCAGTGCTGAGATCAAGGATCAGAATATTACCGCTATATAATATAAAGTGCGCAGGAAGAAACCCCTTCTCTTTACCAGCACCCCACTCTCCCTAGAGCACCTACTATGCAGACTTCTAATGCCACAGATTAGTGTTGCTTGTTTTGAATTCTATACAAATAGAACCATACAGTGTGATTTGTTTTTGTGTGCCTAGCTTCTTTTGTGTTTAGTTTGTTTATTCTCATTGCTGAATCATACTCCATTATATGACTATACTAGATTTGTCTGTTATACTACTGATAGATGTTTGGGTTATATCAGTTTTCTTGGCTATCAGAAGCAGTGTAGCTATAAACATTCTTGAACATTCTTTTGGTGATAATATGTATTAATTTCTGTTGACTATATTCTCAGAAGTAGAAATGCCAAACACTGTGAAACGGTTCCTACATTAAGAATGAATCTGAATAGGTATGTTCAGCTCGAGTTGGCACTACAAAGTAGTCTTCCAAAGTAATCTTACTAATTTGATACTCCAATGGTGTATGAGACTGTATCCTTACCATACTTGGTATTGACTACTTGTGTTTTTCCATTCCGTCAGATGTGTAGTATGCATTGTGATTTTAACTCCATTTCCAGGGTGGCTGTTGAAGCCGAGCACCTTTTCATGTGCTCATTGGCCATTTGGATATGTTCTTTCATGCAGTGTCTGAGTCTTTTGCCCATTTTTGTTTTTTATTAATATGCAGGAATTTTAAAATATATTTTGGATATGAGCCCTTTATGGAATATAGTTATTACAAATATCTTCTCTCAGTGGCTTGCCTTTTACTTTCTTATTTACTTTCTTACAGGGTTTTTTTTTTTTTTTTAATGAGTAGATATTCTTAATTTTATTATAGACCTATTTATAGTTGTTTTCCTTTATAGTTAGTGGTTGTATATGTGTGTGTATGTAGTTATGCTTAAGAAATCTTTGCTCATGAGGTTTTATTTCATTTTTGTATTTATTTTTTCTGGACTCAATATTGGATATGTTACTTGATTCTAAAAAAATATCCATCTTCCTCCCCCTCCCCTATTTTGTGTCTCTCCAGAGTGGGTATTAAGGACATTGCTGGTATCCATTTGCCAACAAATGTGAAATTTCAGAGTCCGGCTTATTCTTCTGTAGATGCTGAAGAAACAGTTGAACCTTATACAACTGAGAAGATGAGTCGAGTTCCTGGAGGATATTTGGCTTTGACAGAGTGCTTTGAAATTATGACAGTAGATTTCAACAACCTTCAGGTGAAAAAAAATTCAGTTACTATTTTCAAGCATTAAATTTCATGCATTGTTTAAAATAATATATAGGACAGACAGTCTTATTTTATGAGTTTGCATGAAGATTCCACTTATTGTATGTAAAGAAAATGATTAAAGGGTAATTAGAATTTCTTCCTGAAATTATTTGCTTGCTTGCTTTCCTTGCTTTCTTTTCTTTTCTTTCTTTTTTTCTTTAACAGTGTCTTGCTGTCACCCAGGCTAGAGTGCCACTGTGCCCGGCCCACTTATTTAAACACAAAGAAAACCCTCCCTAAGATTGTTGGGAATGTATAGGGTGCCAGGTGCTTTCACTTGTGTTATTAGGCAGCTCTTATGACATACTGCCATATAATTATAATTATCCTTGTGTTATGCAGATGAGGAAATTGTTGCTTACATTAAATAATTTCCACCCAAATTATTCAGCATGTGAATACAGGGCCAGGAATTCTAACCTAGGTCTTTCTGACTTTTCTCTGTATCATGCTGCCATTTCAAATTAACAAAATGAACAATAATCCAAATCTCTAGGTTGTATGTATATTATGGTGACCAGCCTTCATGGTTTGCCCAGGACTGAAGAGGGTTCCGAGACTTGAGACTTTCTGTTTTGAAACCAAGATAATCCTAGGAAAAGCAAGAGAAGCTGATCACCCTAGTGTGTATGTGTGTGTGTGTTGGTGAATGGTGTGAGGATGTTCTGTATAAAGAAAGTGCCCAGCTGGGCACAGTGGCTCATGCCTGTAATCCCAGCACTTTGGGAAGCTGAGGCGGGTGGATTACCTGAGGTCAGAAGTTCAGGACCAGCCTAGCCAACATGGTGAAACCCTGTCTCTACTAAAAAAATACAAAAAAATTAGCTGGGTGTGGTGGCGGATGCCTGTAAACCCAACTATTCGGGAGGCTGAGACAGGAGAATTGCTTGAACCTGGGAGGCAGAGATTGCATGAGCCAAGATCGCGCCATTGCACTCCAGCCTGAGCAACAAGAGCGAAACTCCATCTCCAAAAAAAAAAAAAAAAAAAAAAAAGTGCCGAAAGAAATTGGAAAGGTTACATAGAGTTCTCTGAAGGTCTTTAATAAGTAAGGTTCAATGTTCAAGGACATAAATGTTATAAGTGAAACCTGTTTGGAGATAGAAGACTTTGTTGGGGGGTAATTTTAGCCTAATTTTTTTTTTTTTTTTTGAGACAGAGCTTCGCTCTTATTGCCTAGGCTGGAATGCAATGGTATGATCTTGGCTCACTGCAGCCTCCACTTTTCGGGTTCAAGCGATTCTCCTGCCTGAGCCTCCCTAGTAGCTGGGATTACAAGCACCCACCACCATGAGTAGCTAATTTTTGTATTTTTAGTAGAGATAGGGTTTCACCATGTTGGCCAGGTTGGTCTCGAACTCTTGACCTCAATGATCCCCCCCCCCCCCCCTCGGCCTCCCAAAGTGCTGGGATTACAGGCATGAGCCACCATGCCCAGCTAGCCTAAGATTTTTATAATTTAATAGAAGCTTTCCTTTATTATTTGTTACCACATTGTTCTTGAGGTTATCTGGAACTAATTTAACAATTCGGCCTTGCTTACTGAGGCTGAGCTTTCTGAGCTTCAAGAGCATTCCTTACCTGTTATGACTTTCAGTAGCAAGTAACACGTTTGTAGCTGCCAGTTATCATTTTATTGTTTTAAGGCTTTTTAAAATTTTAATTTTTCTTAGCCACACACACAAATCTTATTAAGGTTTTAGTTTCAAAAGTCATGCATGTCTGTTTAATACTTTCAAGCAATACAGGATAGAAAGGAAAAAGTCCTAGTATTTTTCTTCGTTTTTAAAATCTCAACCCTTCTTTCCCCAGGTCACTAGTTAGAAGTGCGTCTTTCCAGACCTACTTTTCTGTACATACACACACACACTCCCTCTCTCTCTCTCTCACTCTCTCTTACACATTCTTTTTCTCTCCCTACTCCCTCTCTCTCCCTACCCCCTTCCATCCCCATCTGTTTTCTAAACAAAACAGTCTCCACTGCTTTGTTACTTAACCTTTTTCATTCAACAATATATTATGGACTTCTTCTTTCCATATCAGCAATATATATCTGCTTCATTCTTTTTAATAATAGCTACATGGTATTCCAATAAAGTAGGTCAGAGCTTCCCAACCATTGTGCCTTACATGGTTATAGGTGTGCCAGTGTACTGAATTTCTCAGGGAGCTGGGCAGGACTAAGAACTCCAGAGATGGAAAATGATAAGATATTGAGGCATGTATATATGAAATACATAAAACCCTTTCATTCCTTTTACATTTTTCTCAGGAATTAAAAAGTCTTGCAACTAAAAAGCCTGATAAGATTGGTATTCCTGTTATTAAAGAAGGCATACTAGATGCTATTATGGTTTGGTTTGTGCTCCAGCTTGATGATGAACATAGTTTATCCACAAGTCCTAGTGAGGAAACATGTTGGGAACAGGCTGTCTACCCTGTACAGGACCTTACAGGTAGGTCTTGTCAATTTTTTTTTTTTTTAAACCCTTTGCTTTAATCTTCTAAGTATTCAAGTCAGTGGCAAAAAAAAAAAAAAAAATACTTTCGATATGAAGTTTTCAGTCAAGGGAGGTTGGTTAAATCTTTCAGAACTTCATTTTTTTTTTTTTTCAAAAGAAATTTGAAATAGGTAATATTTGTGGTTAAGAGAGACAAACACAACTCTGTTGCATAGCACTTGGAAAACCTATCATTATTTCTTCAGCTCTGATTTTTCTAGTTATCAGTAGATTAAAGAAGTCCTGCTCCATTATTTCATGAGAAGTATTGGAAAAGTACTGCTTTTAGTGCAGGAGTTCTTACTCCTTAGAGAAACTGATGACCTCTCTGGAGTCCTGGGTCATAAAAATGTACACATTCATACAAGCACAAAGTTTTTCAGTTTTAGAGAGTTCATGGATCTGTGAACTTCCCTAGGGAAGTTCTGTATTAAAGATTTTTTTTTGATATGGAAATGGTTTTTACAGTTATTCGATGGGTTTAATGTGAGTTTAAAGTAGTTGAATTATATAGAAACACTACCCTTTTTAGGCTGGGTATGGTGGCTGACACCTGTATTCCTAGTACTTTGGGAGGCCCTGGTGGGAGGATTGCTTGAGGCCAGGAGTTTAAACCAGCCTGGGCAACATAGCGAGACCTCACTTCTTTTTGTCTTTTTTTGAGATGGAGTCTCACTCTGTCACCCAGGCTGGAGTGCAGTGGAGCAATCTCAGTTCACTGCAACCTCTGCCTCTTGGGTTCAAGCGATTCTCCTGCCTCAGCCTCTTGAGTAGCTGGGACTAAAGGTGCATGCCACCACGCCCAGCTAATTTTTTGTATTTTTAGTAGAGATGGGGTTTTGCTGTGTTAGCCAGGATGGTCTTGATCTCCTGACCTCTTGATCCGCCCACTTCGGCCTCCCAAAGTGCTGGGATTACAGGTGTGAGCCACCGTGCCCGGCTGCAAGACCTCGTTTCTACAAAATGAAAAAAATTAACTGGGGATGGTGGCAAGTGCTTGTAGTTCCAGCTACTTGGGGCACTGAGGAAGAAGGCTCCCTTGAGTCCAGGAGGTTGAGGCTGCAGTGAGCCAAGATTGTAACACTGTACTCCAGCCTGAGCAACAGAGGGAGATCTTGACACACACACAGACACACACACACACACACACACACACACAGAGAGAGAGAGAGAGAGAGAGAGAGAGAGAAACTCTACCCTTCTTAAACTGGAAGTTAATACATCTATTTCTGTTTAGTTTCTTAATCAAGGGATCTAATTTGGCAAGGTCATAAAAGCCTGGAATCAGTATATTGTTGTGGCTAGTATGTTGTTTTTGGAGTCAGTTAGGTAGATTTTGATTCAGTTCTTGGCTCTGCTACTTACTGAATCCCTCCTAGCCATCCTTGCCCCTTGTTTCTCAGAGCTTATGTTGTATGATATATAAAAATGGGATGATACCATTTATCTTACAGCACTGTTTTAGGGATTCTTAGAGATAGTAGGTATAAAATGCCTACCACAGTGACTGGCACTCAGTGAATGATATTTTTTACTTGTGTTTGTTCTACCTCTCTTTTACCTGTAGTAACTTAGACAGATGTCTTTTGTTTTTTAATCCTTCTTAGAGAAAGGACATTTATATGTTTAAGCATAAGAATAGCAATTTATGGCTGGGCTCAGTGGCTCATACCTGTAATCCCAGCACTTTGGGATCCTCTTGCCGAGCTAGGAGGATTGCTGGAGTTCAGGAGTTTGAGACCAGCCTGGTCTCTTCTAAAAATTTTTAAAAATTCAGGTATGGTGGTGAGCGCCTGTAGTTCCAGCTACTCTGGAGGCTGAGGTGGGAGGATAGCTTGAGCCCTAAGATTGAGGCCACAGTGATCATACCACTACATTCCAGCCTAGGCCACAAAGCAAGACACTGTCTCCAAGAAACCCAAAAAAGTGTAACAATTTGTATTTTCAACTAGTTCCAGGGCTAATGAGAAGGAATTGCGATTATACACTTATACATTTACATTTTAAAATTTTACCACATGTAGGCCAGGCGCAGTGGCTCATGCCTGTAATCCCAACACATTGTAAGGCTGAGGCAAGAGGATCACTTGAGCCCAGGAGTTCAAGACCAGCCTGGGTAAAATAGCAAGACCTCACCTCTATTTAAAAAAAAAAAAATAGCTGGGCCTGGTGGCATGCATCTGTAGTCGCAGCTACTTGGGAGGCTGAGGCAGGAGAATCGCTTGAGCCCAGGAGTTGGAGGCTGCAGGGGGCCTTGTTACACCACTCCCAGCCTGGGTGACAGAGTGAGACCTTGTCTCAAAAAGACAAAACAAAACAAATGGAAGTTTTCCCACATATGAAAGGAGTATGATATGGTCTTTATTGTAGAACTTGGTTCTTCTTTATACTTTGAAGTTCCTAGACATGCAAGAATGTCTAAAATGCTTACAGTTAACAAGTATAACTGATACAATTCTGTTGAATGTTACCTTGTTCTTTTGGAAATTTCTCTTAGAGAAAAGAATGTCCCTTTAAGCTAAAGTGAGGTTTGATATTTATCCCTGAATTTTGTCTTTGTTGTTATTAGCCTTCATTACCAAAGATGATAGAGTCCCCTGCAGTACTCCACCAACACCCCAATTTGGGGATATGGGGAGATCTAGTGATGGCAGTAAAAACATTATCATACTGATAGTCTCAGGGTCAATAATGGAGCTCTCAAATGTCTCCATTATGCTACTGGTTAATTGAGTCTTCAAATTTCAGTTTTTCCCTAAGTAAATCTGGTAGGGTTTTCCTTTTTTTTTTTTTTGTATATTAAATGATTATTTGTAATCCTTTCTATAGTGATTTAAAGAATGGGGGGTTAGATGGAGGATGGAGATGTTTATGTGATCCTCTGTCTTATAAGCACTCCATATATATATATTTTTTCTTTCTTACTATTTAATGAAGACTACTGGATAAAGCCTGGAGACCATGTGATGATGGAAGTGTCTTGTCAGGACTGTTACTTAAGAATCCAGAGTATTAGTGTCTTGGATTTGGAATGTCAAATGGATGTTGCAAGAAGTTTTACCCAGAATAAAGACTTGTTGTCGTTAGGAAATGAGGCTGAACTTTGTAGTGCCCTTGCTAATCTTCAGACCAGTAAACCAGATGCTGTAGAGCAGACATGTGTATTGGAATCTACAGAAATTGCTTTGCTTAACAACATCCCATATCATGAAGGCTTTAAAATGGCAATGAGCAAAGTTTTGTCTTCACTGACTCCAGAGAAACTGTATCAGACCATGGATACTCACTGTCAGAATGAGATGAGCTCTGGAACTGGACAGAGTAATACTGTACAGAACATCCTTGAACCTTTCTATGTGTTAGATGTGTCTGAAGGCTTCTCTATTCTGCCTCTTATTGCTGGCACACTTGGGCACGTTAAACCATACAGTTCTGTGGAGAAAGACCAGCATCGTATTGCTCTGGACCTCATATCTGAAGCCAATCACTTTCCTAAAGAAACACTTGAGTTTTGGCTGAGACATGTGGAGGATGAATCTGCTATGTTACAAAGGCCAAAATCAGACAAGTTATGGAGCATAATTATATTGGATGTCATTGAGCCATCTGGGCTCATTCAGCAGGAAATAATGGAAAAAGCTGCAATATCCAGGTAAAACACAACATAATAACTTTTGGGTTTTTTTTTTTTTTTTTTTTTTTTTTGAGCTCAGATTTTATGTAAATTCCTTAAGTTCTTTAATGGCATAACTGTAAAAATAAGTCAAGATCATTGTATGCTTCTCAAGCATTACTTTTCAGGACGTGTGACTTCATTTGATGCTAAAATCGTCCCAGGTTTGGCCAGTGGGAGGTCCTTTAAACTAGTTCCTGTGTCTTTTTGACACATTCCCATAATTCTTTGAGCATGTTCTTACTTTGGTGCAACCAGATGTTTTATTTTCATCTTGAATTTTTCTCAACCCCAACCTTAGGATTAGTCTTTCTCCAAGGGACTCTGGTTCCTTTTGGTTCCTTTTAGTGGAGAACTATATTTTGAAACCAAGATATATATATCTTTAAGTGTGGTGATATTAATAGTTGTGGGCTTTTCATATGTGGCTTTTATTATGTTGAGGTAGTTTCCGTCTATTCCTAGTTTGTTGAACACTTTTATCATGGAAGTGTGATTTTTGTCAAATGCTTTTTCTGCATCCATTGAGATGATCATGTGGTCTTCATTCTGTTAATGTGATGTATTGTAGTAATTGGGCTCCTGTCTTGGCTTTCCAGAGTGTTGGGATTACGGGTGTGAGCCACTGTGCCTGATCTGCAGTTGTTTTTAAATGATCATTCTTGCTGGAAGCGGTGGCTCATGCCTGTAATCCCAGCACTTTGGGAGGCCAAGGCGGACTGATCACCTGAGGTCTGGAGTTTGAGACCAGCCTGAGCAACATGGAGAAACCCTCTTTCTACTAAAAATTAAAAAAAGGAGCCAGGCGTGGTGGCACATGCCTGTAATCCCAGCTACTTGGGAGGCTAAGGCAGGAGAATCACTTGAACCCGAGAGGGGGAGGTTGCTGTTAGCTGAGATCGCGCCATTGCACTCCAGCTCTGGGCAACAAGAGCGAAACTCCATCTCAAAAAAAAAAAAAAAGTTCATTCTTAAGTTCTATTCACTCATGCTAGTTTAAAATACAGGGGAAAGCTTGAAGGCTTGGTAAACTCTTTCGTTTTTTGTTTTTTTAAAAACCATGACTATGGTTTGAATGTCTCCTCCAAAGCTCATGTGTTGGAAAGTTAATCCTCAGTGCAACAGTGTTGAGAGGTGTGATATTTAAGCGGGGATGAGGTCAGGAGGGCTCTGCCTTCATAAGTGGATTAATGCCATTTTCATGGATGGGAGTGGGGTTTTTTATACAGGATGAGGTCAGCCCTCTTGCCCTTTCTCTCTCTCTCTCCCTCTCCTCTCTCTATCTCTCTGCCCTCTGCCATGAACAGTCAGCCAAATAAGTTTCTGTTCTTTATAAATTACCCAGTCTGTTGTATTTTGTTAGACTTTTGAGTTACAACATTATTTTTTTCATTGCCGAAGGCATGGATGGTTCTGAAGTATCATTTGGCTTTGCAAAAGATTTCTGAGGAGTCTAGCAGTTGCAGTAATGTAAGTAACAACAAAACACTCAATGTTAGTAAAGATAAGCAGAGTTTCAAAGCAATGGTCATTTTATCTGAACATAGCTAAGATCTGACACTTATCTTTTAGTCCCCAACCTAAGGGTAGGGAGGGGGTCTTAGTCACCATTCATCTCATTCACATACAGAAGTTGAGTTGCAAGGATAATAACAGAGAAAAAAAATTGCAAGCATAGATAACGGAGAACTAAACTGATTATCACTTAGTTGATAGTGTCAGATCCCACAGGTTGAGGACTCAGTTCCACAGACTGCCCCCTACTTCAGATGCCAGTTACAAGTAGTAGGTTGTCACTTGTACTTCTCACAGGCTGTAAATTGGAAGTTCCTGAGACCAATTCTTCGAGTTCCATTAATTTGCTAGAGTGGTTCACAGAACTCGGGAAAACACTTTACTTATGTTTGCCCATTTCATTTATTATGAAGGATGTTACAAAGGATACAAATGAAGAGCCAGATGAAGAGATGCATAGAGCAAGCATGTGGGAAGTGGCACGGGGCTTCCATGCCCTCTCTGGGCACCCTCTAGGAACCTCCATGTGTTCAGCTACCTGGAAGCTCTCTGAACCTTATCTTTCTGGGTTTTTATGGAAGCTTTGTTATGTAGGCATGACTGATTACATCACCGGCTATTAGTGATCAACTCAACCTTCAGTGTGTCTCCTCTCTCTGGAGGCTAGTGGGTTGGATGGAAAGTCCCAATCCTCTAATCTTGCCATGGTCTTTTAGCCCCCAACCTAGGGCTGGGTAGGGGCCCTTAGTCATCATTTATCTCATTAGCATACAGAAGACACCATTCTGTAGGTTCCAAGGGTGTTAGGAGTTCTGTAGCAGGAAACAGGATGAAGACCAGACACATATGTATCTTATTATAATCACAATATCATATTTGCCCTATGTATACTTTATATTCGGCTATTCCTGAGTTGTATCCTTTGTAATAAATCCGTAAATATAAGTAAAGTGTTCTTCTGAGTTCTGTGAGCCATTCTGGCAAATTATTGAACTCAAAGAGGACATTGTGGGAACCCTTGATTGTTACAGCCTGATGGGTTCTTCTTGCCCACTGCCCAGAAAAGCCAATACAGCGAGAACAGCACAAGTTGCAGTAGGAAAGTTTAGGTGGGCTCATGCCTGTAATCCCAGCACTTGGGGAGGCCGAGGTGGGTGGATCACTTGAGGTCAGGAGTTTGAGAGCAGCCTGGCCAACATGGTAAAACCCCGTCTCTACTAAAAATACAAAAATTAGCTGGGAATGGTGATGTGTGCCTGTAATCCCAGCTGCTCAGGAGACTGAGGCAGGAGAATCGCCTGAATTTGGGAGGCAGAGGTTGCAGTGAGCCAAGATTGCACCACTGCACTCCAGCCTGGGCAACAGTGTGAGACTCCGTCTCAAAAAAAAAAAGAAAAAGAAAAAGGAAAAGTGTGTAATTATCACAAGGCAGTCAAGTGGAAGAATGGGAGATGTTTTTCAAATCCACCTCCCTGAGAACTCAGAGGCTAGTTTTAAAGAATAATTTGGTGAACTGGTGGCTAGGGAATGGATACTGCTGACTGGTTTGGGATGAAATCATAGGTATGTCAAAAACGGTCTTCCTGCGCTGAGTCAAGTTTCTGGGTGGGAGTCATAGGAGCAGTTGAGTCTGAAAAATATCTCAAAGACCAATCTTAGGTTTTACAATACTGATGTTATCTATAGGAGCAATTGGGGCAGTTATACATCTGGTGACCTCTGGCTCCATGATTCCTGAGCAGTAGGGCATTATAGAAAAGCAAGCTAGGGTACAATGACTGGGTATCATTTAACTGTGCCTACATTTTAGCAGAATTCAGGCTCCTCCCATAATCCTAACCTTGTGGCCTTTCCTTAGTTTTACAGTGGCTGTTTTGGTCCCTGAACAAGGAGAGGGTTCATTTCAGGAAGGGACTATTGTCATCCTTGCTTTAAAGTTAAACTGTAAACTAAAATTCCTCCCACAGTTAGCTCACCCTATGCCTGAGACAGTCAGTTTGTGAGGTTAGAAGCAGAATGGAGTGAGCTATGTTAGATTTCTTTCACTGCCATAATTTTTGCAAAGGTGGTTTCAGTTTTATAGATGGCCAAAAGTACTGAAAGTCCAGGACCTACAGTTGGCATCAGAACTGGGGGCAGTCATGTGGGATGGAGCCCTTATAGCACTTGATGCTAACTCCAGGTAATGTCAGTATTGATTTCAGTTGTAGTACACTCAAAAGGTATCTGAGAATTTTTTGGAGTGGGAACCTCCTCCCTGCCCCCCGCCACCACCACTTGGTGTCAGAAGTTTTATTTTTATTTCTTTTAGACAGGCTGTCACTCTGTCGCCCAGGCTGGAGTGCAGTGGCATGATCATGGCTCACTGCAGCCATGACTTCCTGGGCTCAACCTACATTTTATAAATAGAAACGGTTCCTAAGACTACTTAAGTGACTCACATGATATCGTTCTCCAACTCTCTTTCTCCCATAGATTTCATGACTATAAGGTTAGCTTTTATTAACCTGTGTGCTTTTTTAACTTTCTAATTTCATAGAATGGTACTCTCTTGTGGCTATTTGGGGAGTGAAGGGTTGTTAGTCAAGCAACATAAAGTTCTGTGGCTAGTCTCTCCTTTCAGAGACCTTTGTGATCCTGAAGAAAATTAGGTCTGATTTTCACTTAAATGCATCACAGTTAGCAGATAACGTCAGTTGTTCAGATAATTTTAATAACATGAGTTTTCAGGATTAAACTTGATCCTTTTGAGGAAAAAAGATTTTTCCAGTGATTTGGGAAGACATAAAATTGTAGCCAGTTTGGTAAAGGCATAGATTGGAATTTGGTTAAGAGCTGTGCAATTTTATTATGAGGTGTGAAATTTCACTAACTGTGGAGATTGAATTTCTACCAGACTACCTAATATGCCAAAAAGTTGATAGGAAAGGAATAGCAACAATGAGTAAAGCACTGGGGGCAGGGTGGAGTCCATTTTTAGGCTAATTGATGAATATAGGATTTATTACAACTCTAAAGGATCATGTCGTTATATTTAGTGGGTGAAGAGAGATTATCCTGGTACAGAATCATGACTTATCTTTATCAGTCTGGTGCCATTACATTTGGAGTCATCTCTTAACTTTGCTTGCTGAATCTGTGCTCCTCACATTACGGCTGGGGATATGGCTTCCTGTTAGCTTGTCTTTAGGAGAGAGTGAGCTGTTACAAGAGCAGACTGTTTCCTTATTAACTTTTCCTCAAATGTATTATTTTGAAAATTTTCAAACTTAGGAAAAATTGCAAGAATAATAACAGAGAACACTAGATTATTGTTTACTGAACCATTTGGTAGTTGATTGTTGGCATCATAAACTTCATCTTTTCTTTAGTATTTAGCATGTGTTTCCTAAGAACAAATGTTTTCCCCTACATATCACAATAAAATTATCACTCAGGATATTTCACATTGATAAAACAGTATTAGTTTTAATACTAATAATAGTATTAATATATAATAATACTAATAATAGCACTAATATATATTGCATATTAAAATTTCTCATTACCCTAGTAATATTCTTCATTGCTTTTCTTCCCAGTCTAGTTCTAATCAAGAGTCTTACATTGCATTTAGTTGCCATGTCTTGTCATTATAATTTAATTGTCCTTACTTTAGATATCTTTAAGTGGTTATAGAATTGAGATAATCAGTTTAGTAAGAGACCGGAGAATTAATTGAAATCTAATTCAAGAGCAGTAGTGCCAAAGTAGTTTTGAGGAATGGGGTGTTTTATAGCTTGGCTTGTCTAGGTTTTAATGATCTGTTTAGGGAGACTGCATAGTATATAATTTTGGAAATGTTTATGAATTACTTTTTAAGATATGAACAAATGTGTTGGTGAAATGTTTAGTTCTGTATTTTTATAAGTGGATTCTTACTCTAAATATTTAATTTAGGAGTAAAAATGTACTGTGAAATGTACATATGATAATATAAAGTTCACCTGCCTAGTATGCTGTTCTAGAAATTCAAGTAGGAACAAGCTTGGAATATTCAGTAAAAGTGTAGATTTGACATTTGATTGTAAATGTGGCAAATGAAAAGAATTACTTGGTTTAAAGTATCCTCCACCTCTGTTTCATTGGATGTCAGTAGGTGGCCCACCCACCCTTCTCTCCCTTCCCACATAGCACATAGCTCAGGTGTGAGGAAACAAGACTACATAGGTAGGTGTGGAAGCTGCCTTGGCTTAAGAGCCCTTCGCTTCATATAGCAACTCTTCTCTCATGGGCACAGCTTCCACAGCCTAGCAATATGAACACCTGTTTAAACTCTCAGGGAAGCCCACATGTGGTATGGGTTCCCGTCAGGCATTTATCCTTTGTTCATAGTTCTCTCCATCCAGATATAGTCTACCTATTAAGAGATTTTTTTTTTAACCTTAAGCAGTGTTGCTGATAAACACAGCTGACAATCTATTCTTATAAGATTTTCAGAGAAAGAGAAGGTAAACCCAAGGTCAACTGTAGGAAGACAAAGGATTTTGTTAACCCTTGACTCTATCTCCTCGAGTATTAGAGTATTTGGACTTTTTTTTTTTTTTAATTTTGCATTTGGAGTGTTTGACCTTTTATTTTGAAATAATTTTCAAGCCTTTGGAGAAGTTAAAGAATAATACAAAGAACTTACCATATACCTTACACTCAGATTCACAAACTATTAATATTTTACCACATCTGCTAAATTGTTCAGGAAAAAACATTTCAGGCTCTTTCCCTGAACCATAGATACAATGTGTCTTTACTCCTAAGACCTTGGAATGCATAGGACATTCACTTATATAATCACTGTACAATTATTAAAATCAGGAAATTTACAGGGACACAATACTGTTATCTAAGCTACAAACCTTATCCAGGTTTCACCAGTTGTCACAATAATGTCCTTTGTAGCTTTTCTGTTCCTAGTCTGGAATCCAATCCAGGATCATATATTCCATTTAGTTTTCATGTCTCTTTAGTGGTGCAATCACTGCTCACTGCAGTGTGGACCTCCTGGGCTCAAGCGATCCTCCCACCTCAGCCTCTTGAGTAAGCTGGGACTACAGGTGTGCACCACCACACCTGGCTAGTTCATTTATTTGTAGAGATGGGGTCTTGCTATGTTGCCCAGGCAGGTCTTGAAGTCCTGGGCTCAAGCAATTCTCTCACCTTGGCCTCCCACAGTGTTGGGATTATAGGCATCTTGGCCACCGTGCCCAGCCTGTCCCATTATTTTTGCTGTTAATACAGTCACATTGTTTAAGTTTTATCTACACATTTCTCCATTCAGTAAGTCACTATTTCCCCCTTTGTGATAAGTCATTTGTGGGGGTGATACTTTGAGACTGTAAAAGGATATTTTCCTAATCAAACTTTGACCTACTAGTTTTAGCATCCATTGATGACTCTTTCCTGAATCTAAAGACGTATGTTCATTTAAATAGCTAACTGGTCATTTTTCTCTTTCATTGATCAGTAGTTACTTTGACTTGAGAAATTATTTCTAATGGTTTACTATTCTGAAATACCAGCCATGAATAATTGAAAATCCATTAGACTCTGTGTAATCTGTAGCTCTTTACTGATTTATCATGATTCTTAGTTACTGATGTTTATACAATAGAGGGGATTACAAAGGGTTTCTTTTATGTTTTTTTGAGACAAAGTCTCACTCTGTCACCCAGGGTGTAGTGCAGTGGTGGGATGTATTTCACTGCAACTGCTACCTCTTGGATTCAAGCAGTCCTCCTGCCTCAACCTCCCAAGTAGCTGGGACTATAGGTGCATGCCATAGTGGTGTTTATCAAAACCACGCTTGGCTAGTTTTTGTATTTTTTATAGAGATGAGGTTTTGCCATGTTGCCTAGGCTGGTCTTGAACTCTTGGGCTCAAGTGATCCACCCACCTTGGCCTCCCAAAGTGCTGGGATTACAGGCGTGAGCCACTGTGGCCCAGCCGCAAAAGCTTTTTAAAATATGTACTTTTTTCCTTAGGTGTTTACTACAATCTGGAGGCAAGATCTTTCCTCAATATGTGCTGATGTTTGGGTTGCTTGTGGAATCACAGACACTCCTAGAGGAGAATGCTGTTCAAGGAACAGAACGTACTCTTGGATTAAATATAGCACCTTTTATTAATCAGTTTCAGGTAAGTGTCTAGAGGAGAAGTTCAACCAGGATGCTGTTGAAGAGTCTACCTTCGCTCCCTCTTTAGTTACTGTTTAATCTAGCTAAACATAGTGACTAAAGTTTAGCTGGATTAAACACAGTGATTAAGAGCACTTAGATTCTTACCTACAAAGGAACTTATTATAGGTAAAAATCAACCTAGATGTTACAGTAACCAAGGAATTTTGTCGTGACTGCTGATAAAAGTTTATAGGTATTTGGCCAGGTGTGGTGGCTCATGCCTGTAATCCCAGCACTTTGGGGAGGCTGAGGCGGGTGGATCACTTGAGGTCAGGAGTTCAAGACCAGCCTGGCCAACATGGTAAAATCCCGCCTCTACTAAAAATACAAAAAAAATTAGCCAGGTATGGTGGTGCGTGCCTGCAATCCCAGTTACTCTGGAGACTAAGGCAGGAGAATCGCTTGAACTCAGGAGGCAGGAGTTGCAGTGAGCCAAGATCGTGACACTGCACTGCAGTCTGGATGACAGAGCGAAACTGCATATCCAAAAAAAAAAAAAAAAAGTTTATAGATACTCCTCTGAATCACTGTCATAAATGGAAGAAGGGTCCTAGGTTTTAATCTTACGAAAAAGAGTGGTCTTTGTCCAAAAAAGATTTATGTTCTAAACTTGAACCCTTACATTGAGACCTCAGGCTGGCAGCTGGTAAGTATCAGCAGCTAATGGTCAGATTCTAGGAAATCAGACTGCGGACAGCAGGAATGCAGGAGCCTAGGAAAACAGCTCAAGCAAAAGGGGGTTAGCCTCTGTTTAGGAAATAAGGAGTCAAGATTTAGAAATGGGCTGGGCATGGTGGCTCACACCTGTAGTCCTGGCACTTTGAGAGGCAAAGGTGGGGCAGATTGCTTGAGCTCACAAGTTCGAGATGAGCCTGGGCAACATGGGGAAACCCTGTCTCTACAAAAAATACAAAAATTATCTGGGCTTGGTGGTGCATGCCTGTAGTCCCAGCTACTTGGGAGGCTGAGGTAGAAGAATTGCTTGAGCCTGGGAGGTGGAGGTTGCGGTGAGCTGAAATCACAACACTGCACTCCAGCCTGGGTGATAGAGTAACAAATGTTTACTGAATGTCTGCTACATGTACATTTAGATTTGGAGAACAGGGCTATAAATAAAGATAGAATTTTTGGTAAGTTGGATGCGGGCTATGAAAGAGGACTCCATTTTTTTTTTAGGTGAAAGCACCTAGAAGAATGGTTCCCATTTACTGATAATGGGGAAAATAGGATCAGGCTTTGTATGTTGCTGTGGTCACTGAGCAATTGGGTAAGAATTCAGAGAAAGCTCTGGGCTGAAGATTTAAATTTGGCAGCAGCATGTAGCTGGTATTTAAGGCCATAAGACTGGATGAAATAGCATGGGGGCATGATGATAAAGAGGGCTGGGAACTGAACTCTAGAGAACTCATAAAGTTATGAGCTTGGTTTGGTTGGTTATATAGAAGGAACTGGTAAAGATGACAGGAGGGCCAGGCATGGTAGCTCATGCCTATAATCCTAGCACTTGGGGAGGCCAAGGAGGGCAGATTGCTTGAGTCCAGGAGTTCGAGACAGCCTGGGCAACATGGCAAAAACCCATCTCTACAAAAAATACAAATATTAGCCAAATTTGGTGGTAGGCACCTGTAGTCCTAGCTACATGGGAGGATCACTTGAGCCCAGGAGGCGGAGGTTGCAGTGAGCTGTGATCACACCACTGCACTCCAGCCTGGGGAACACAGTGAGACCTAGTCTCAAAAAAAAAAAAAAAAAAAAAAAAAAAACAAAAGTGGGGGCCGACTATGAGGTATGGGTTCAGCAGTGTGGGGATTAGGAGGCAGGTGATAAGAGGTGACATGAGAATCTAAGGCTTCTTCTGGTTTGATGTAAACATAGGAGCATAACAAGGAGTCTTAGAAATGGTGTGGGGTTACTGTTAGAGTTTTTATGGGGAAGAAAGGCTGGATGCTTTCAAGGATGCCCAGGGAGAGGTGAATGTATCTGTGTCCTGTTTCGCCTTATACAAGGAAAATGACAGTTTCCTTTGTTTCAAATGAGGATGAAGCTAAAAATTATTAGTATTAAATAGTAGCATTCAATTGCTACTAAACTTGATAGACCATTTGATAGTGATTCTCAACTTTGTACATTGGAAACATCTGGGGATCCTATCTCCAGATGGTTTGAGGTGTGGCCTGAACAGTTGGGCTTTTAAAAAGCTCCCCAAGTGATTTTAATTTGCAGCCAAGATTGAGAACCACTGCCTTCTAGAAATAAACTTATTTTCCAAATGAAATCAATTATTCTTTGATTGAATCTGGCATCATATCTGAAACAATTCAATTAGTATTGTACCATTATTTCATAAACAAATCCTTGGGTTAAAAATTTTTAGAGCTGTTTAGCTTAAGGAAAAATTTAATCTGTTCCCATCCAAATGAAAGATCTACAGGTAATGGAAACCAGAGCAAATTATGTAACCTGCCTAAACCTTGGTTTGTTCATTCTTTTTGTACTGGAACAATGAAAGTCCTAATGAAAGCCAGCCTTAACTTGATGTGGGAATATAAAGGAGGTAATGTAAAAAGTATTCTATCATACTGAGTCAAGTACAAAGCAAGCCCTGACCACAAAAGGAATGTGTAAAAGTGAAAAACTTCAGCCCTGACCACAAAAAGTGAAAGTGAAAAATTTATACTTTCTCTAGGTACCTATACGCGTATTTTTGGATCTATCCTCATTGCCCTGTATACCTTTAAGCAAGCCAGTGGAACTCTTAAGACTAGATTTAATGACTCCATATTTGAACACCTCTAAAAGAGAAGTAAAGGTAAGAACAACATGCAAAATGATTTCGTTATTGTTTAGAATAATTATCTTAAATTAGGTGATACTTTTATACATAGTTTTAGCTACTTTAAAGATTTAAATCTTATTTTCTGAACAGTATCCAAAAATGGATTTAAGTAAATTAGTGAATAGGTTAAGATTGATATGAATTAGCTGGTGAAATGTATTTTAAAATAAATTCTTGTATTTAAAAGTAACTAAAAAGAGAAAGAAGACTTATTTAAGTCTACTCTATGTACTATGATGATATTTTCATAATTTCTTAATTTTCATAGGTACACATTTGTAAATCTGGAAGAGTGACTGCTATTCCATTTTGGTATCATATGTACCTTGACGAAGAGATTAGGTTGGATACTTCAAGTGAAGCCTCCCACTGGAAACAAGCTGCAGTTGTTTTAGATAATCCCATCCAGGTTGAAATGGGAGAGGAACTTGTACTCAGCGTTCAGCACCACAAAAGCAATGTTAGCATCACAGTAAAGCAATGAAGAGCAGTTTTCCAATGAAAACTGTTTAAATAGAGTATCAACAAGTACAAAATTCTTACCTTAATTAGTGGGGGTCTATAAAAATTCCTTGTAATGGTCAAATATTTTTAAACATTGACATTAAAGCATATTTTAAAAGATTCTAAATAAAAGAGTAGCATTATTATAGAAATACTGCTGCAGATTTGCTTTCTGGAAAAGGATACGTCACTAGTTTTTTGAATTAGGAAACTTCTTTTGCTCGATATTACGGAATAGGGATTTTAAAAGTCTTACTGTTATTGACATGTGTCAATAAGTGAAGCAAAACTTTACTTTTGTAGGCATCTTGGCCTTTTTTCTTAAATCCAAACTTGTAATTGGGAAACACAAAGGCTTCCACTGAAGACCGAGGGTTATGGTTACCTGTAAATTCCAGTCTTGCTTCCTTTAAATACTCAGTGTACATCTGAAACATCTCAGGTTTTGTTTTGAGAATGCAAGCTTGAAAAAGAATTTAAGCTATAAGCTAAATGTAATTACAACAGTTAAGGAGTTAGGGAATAAATCTTCAGGAGGCAGCATTTTTCTTGGTCTACTTTGGCAAAAGAACATTTAAAAGCTGGTAACAACAAAGTTAAATTGAAGAAAGAGTTAATCCTAAACTATTTTTCAAAGTTTTGATTTGGATGCACAATAAGTATATTAGTTGATCCAATTTTTACAGACTTTTGAAATAAACGAAGATCATTATTATGCCTCCTATATGCTGTATACTCTTTGGAAGTCACAAATAAGATGGATCTTTGCTCCAGACTACCTATTCTTGGTACCTCTATTATTATACTACCCGGCTTTATTTTTAAAATAAATTTTATTGCATACATTTAAGGTATACGACGTGAAGCAAATTAACATATCCATCATCTCAGTTACCCATATATTTTTTGTTTCTGACAAGAGCAGCTGAAAGCTACTCATTTAGCATGAATCCCAAATACAGTACAATTTTGTTACCTAAAATCCTCATGTTGTACATTAGATCTCTAGACTTGTTCATCCTACATATCTGCTACTTTGAATCCTTTGACCTACATTTCCCCATTTCTCCCTACCCCCCCATAACCAGTTTTGTTCTTTATGTATTTGAATTTTTTTTTAGATTCTACATATATGTGAGATTATGCAGTATCTTTTTTTCTGTCTGGCTTATTTCATTTAGCAGTGTCTTTCAGGCCCATCCATGTTGTAGCAAATGGCAGTATATTGTTGGTTTTTTTTTTTTTTAGGGATGAATAATATTCCATTGTGTGTATGCATATATATACAGTTTCTTTATTCATCTGTCAATGGACACTTGAGTTGTCTCCATATGTTGGCTACTGTGAATAATGCTGTAATGAACACGGACTGCAGATCTATTTACAAGGTGGTGATTTCATTTGCTTTGAGTATATGCCCAGATGAGGGATTGCTGGATAGTATGGTAGTTTTATTTTTCTTTAGAAACTTCCATTCCATTTTCCGTGAGAGGTAGTACTTCCGAGTGGTTTTTATATGCATTTCCTTGATGATTAATTATGTTGAGCACCCTTTTATATACCTGTTGGCCATCTGTGTATCTTCTTCGGAGAAATGTCTATTCAGGTCTTTAGCCCATTTTTAAAATTGAGTTGTATGAATTCTTTATACATTTTGGATACTAACCCTTTTTCAGATATATAGCTTACAAATATTTTTTACTCAATCTGTAGGCTATTGTTTCATTTTGTTGACTGTATCTTTTACTGTCAGAAGCTTTTTGGTTTGATGTAGTCAGGTTTGTTTTTGCTTTTGTTGACTGAGCTTTTGGTATGGTATTCAAAAAATCATTGCCAAGGGTCAGTGTCCAGGAACTTTTCTCCTATGTTTTCTTCTAGTTTTATCGTTTCTGGTCTTACATTTAGGTCTTTTATCCATCTTGAGTTGATTGTTGTGTATGTCTACGATAAGGGTCTGATTTCATTGTTTTACATGTGGAAATGCAGTTTCCCAGCACCACTTAATGAAGATTGTTCTTTCCCTGCTGTGTCTTCTTGGTGTCTTTGTCAAAAATTAGTTGACTGTATATGTTTGGATTTATTTCTGGATTCTTTGTTCTATCCCACTGTTCTATGTATGTGTTTTTATGCGAGTACCATACTGTCTTGATTACTATAGCTTTGTAATATAATTTATAATTAGGAAATGTGATGTCTCCACCTTTTTTTCCTCAGTATTGTTTTGCCTATTCAGGGTCTTTTATGGTTACATATGAATTTTAGGATTTTTTTTCTATTTGTGTAAATAATGCCATTGGAATTTTGATAGGATTGCATTGATTCTGAATTGCTTTGGGTAGTGTGACCATTTTAACAATATTATTCTGATCCATGAGCACGGGATCTCTTTCCATTTATTTGTGTCTTTCTTTCATCAGTGTTTCATTGTTTTCAGTGTACGAGTCTTTTACTGCTTTGGTGTTAAATTTATTCCTAAGTATTTTTTTTTATGCTATCATAAATGGCATCTTGATTTTTCAGTTAGATCATTCTTTATGTATAAAAATGCTAATGCTTTTTGTATGTTGATTTTGTATTCTGCAACTTTACTGAATTCACTTGAGTTCTAACAGATTTTTTTTTGTGTATCTTTGGGGTTTTTACATATAGCCCAGTTTTAGTTTTAATAGAAATGTTTATAATAGTGGACAGAATAGACTTTGTATAATTACTGTGAACCACTATATCTGTCTCTGTATATGTATATATGAATGAGTATGTGTATAAATACATAAAGCAAAGGCTTTGAGAAACAATACTTATCTTTGCTTTCTGTAACATACTATGGCACTTTCTATTTTATTTTCATTATAAAATGTCAAACATGACCCAGTGGGGTTGTGATTAGCAATTAGAGAAACCCCATCATAGGTAATAAAGTTTTCCCAAATAGCACCTATATATCTTCTGACTGTGGTTTAATGAGTAATTAAGACCATTCAGCCAAGATTTATATTTGCTGCCACCTTTAATAGCACTGACGAAATGTAGTACTTTTTTTTTTTGACCTCTTTTTCACTGTGCCTCTAATCAAAAAATGTTAAAATATTAAGGTTTTTTAATGTTTAAAGAATGAGACATAAAAAAGTTGCAGAAAATAAATGATAAATTCTTATTTATTGAAAGACATTCAGTTGAGAAATAAGAGATATAACTGCTTGTTAGGTAAGCTTATATGGCACATGATTAAGTTCCACTAATTCATATTTCTGCATTATGCTTTCTGATAATTCCGGAGCATTATACTCATGCAGCAGTGGTAGGAAGTACTGATTTTTAAAAAAAAATGTCCATTCTCAACCGGGCGCAGTGGCTCACGCCTGTAATCCCAGCACTTTGGGAGGCCGAGGTGGGTGGATCACGAGGTCAGGAGATCGAGACCATCCTGGCTAACACGGTGAAACCCTGTCTCTACTTTATAAAAAAAAAAAAAAAAAAAAAGCCGGGCATGGTGGCGAGTGCCTGTAGTCCCAGCTACCCGGGAGAATGGCGTGAACCCGGGAGGCAGAGCTTGCAGTGAGCCGAGATTGCGCCACTGCACTCCAACCTAAGTGACAGAGCAAGATTCCGTCTCCAAAAAAAAAAAAGTCCATCCTCTTGATAAAGCAGTGTAACATCAGGAAAATTTAGTTGGGGTCATTGTTTACCATTTGAGTATGTGATACTCTAATGTTAAGAAATCAAGTCTAAGTCTAGGAAATTTAGACCAATTATTTTTGATATACAAAACTTACATATATAAATTCAGTAGTTGTACCTGGCTTGCAGCTATTTTTGTGTTGACAGTTTCCATCATTTATGGTTTGTCCCAAGCACAAAATCCATGGGACTCCAGGTAATGATACAATATAGTAGTCGCACAGTTTGCTTTTCCATACTGTTCAGGAATCCACGGATTTATCTGAAGGTTCTTTTTTTCCTCCTATAGTATCACTAAGTATTTCATCAGATATCTTAGCTGTGGTAGGTGTAGTCTGGGGAGTCACAGTGTGTCCAAACCCTTGGTAGTGACCCATGGGTGAAGGTGGCATAGAAGAAGTAATGGAAATTGCATCTTGTGATGATGATGATAATAAGCTTGTATGTTCATTTTGATCTTGATCCTCGGGAAACAATTTTTTCCTGGGATGTCCCCTGACTGTCCGTCCTTTAATATAAAGTTTTCTGTTAGTCAAAAGTTGTTTTTACCATTATAAACTTACCATTCTAAAAATAAGCTCCCCACTTTCCCCTCTCCCACTCCCCAGAGTTGATGAGCCTGCACTGTGGTACTGCTTTAAAGTCTTTTTTCATCTCCAAATAGATAATAAATTGCCCTAGCAGGAGAAATTCATTATCCCACCTAACCTATTTGGTTGAATTAAATAGCTGGTACTTACCAACATGCCTTACTTGTTCAGAAATATCATCTCTAATATCTGAGACATCCCACATGGCAAGAAAGGAATCAAAGCATGAGCCTTCTTCTGCTTCTTGGACATATGGTTTATATGAGAATGTGTAATGATGAGCAATGGCAGCGAGGAACATCTCAATACAGATAATAAAATCCTATGAGAACAATAATAAAATAACAGTCACCTTTGGATTTTTTTTTTTTTTTTTTTTTTTTTTTTTTTTTGAGACGGAGTCTCGCTCTGTCGCCCGGGCTGGAGTGCAGTGGCCGGATCTCAGCTCACTGCAAGCTCCGCCTCCCGGGTTTACGCCATTCTCCTGCCTCAGCCTCCTGAGTAGCTGGGACTACAGGCGCCCGCCACCTCACCCGGCTAGTTTTTTGTATTTTTTAGTAGAGACGGGGTTTCACCATGTTAGCCAGGATGGTCTCGATCTTCTGACCTCGTGATCCGCCCGTCTCGGCCTCCCAAAGCGCTGGGATTACAGGCTTGAGCCACCGCGCCCGGCCCACCTTTGGATTTAAATCTAGTTTTGTAGAGTGCTATCTTTCTCTAATTGCTTTCCAAAGTGGTAAGATAAACGGCTGTGTTTTTTCTTCTCAGATTATATTCATTTTTCCATTTTCCAAAATAATTATTTTTGACCTCTTCAAAAAAGGCAAAATGCCAAAATGTGAATCTATTTTGCACTTCCTCAAGTAGCAGCCTTGAATTCCTGCATTCAAGCAATCCTCCCACTTCAGCCTCCCACGTAGCTAGGAGTATAGACATGCATTGTCGGGCCTGGCTAAGTATTTTATTTTTTAATTTTTTGTAGAGAGAAGGTCTCGCTTTGTTGCCCAGGCTGGTCTCGAATGCCTAGACTCAAGTGATGCCCCAATGTTGGCCTTACAAAGTGCTAGGATTACAGGCGTGAGTCACTGCATCCAGTCAGCCTCACGTGTTTCTTAGCAAAGTACATTTCATTCTCAGTCACATCAAGTATATTGCATTTCACTACCCAAGGACTACAAGGAGAAATGTAGAAAGAGAATTGGACTTAGGAATAATGAAATCCAGGTTTTATTCGTGTATCTGCTACAAATTAGTAATTATGGCCAATTTCTCTAGGGTTCCCCTGTTTTCTCACCTGTAAAGTGAGGATAATAGCCCCCATACCCTGTGGGTTGTCAGATTTAGTGGAGATATGTAAAAATGCTTAACAAATAGTAAAGTTCTATTGAATTCAGAGATGGCACCTACTTACCTGGAGTCCGGTGGCCACAGCTTCTACAGTTTGCCATTCCCATGTATGCTTTTCAGAAATAACGCCAACTTTTACCAACAAAGCAATAACTACTGCTTGCCTATATGTTAGGAAAAGGTAAACGCCAAATCTATATCAAGCATAAAATGAGCAGTAGTTTTAAAAATGTGCCATTAAAAAAAAAAACCCAGTGCAACCTGTGGACCACCACCACCCTCTGCCTTTACAGCATATTGCTGAAGAAACTCTATCTATGTTAAATATATTAATTTGCTTTACAAATTCATTTTTCTAGTAGTTTTATCCCAAGATAGGGAGTCAAGCTAAGCATTTCAAGCAATCTAGAGATAATGGCCCCAGGTAAAATTTAAACAGCAAATAATGAAGTGGACATGCTTTCATAGTTGTATACACAAGAATATTCGCTTCAGTGTTTCTTATAATGGTAAAAAAATTAGGAACAACCTAAATATCAAAAGGAGATTAGTAAAAAGTTATATCCACATAACAGAATACTAAGCAAAAGCAAAAAAAAAAAAAAAAAAGGCCCACAAAAAACACCCCCCCACCAAACAAAATTATATTTCTTTTTACTGACAAAGAACTGTATCTACAATATACTGAACACATTGTCGAATTCCACAAATTTTTATAGCATGAAACTTTCTCTGGAGTTTTATGTGACACAGGTTTACCAAAATGTTAATCATTCTTTTCCGGGTGGTGGGATTTCAGGGATTTTTCTTTTTCCTCTTTTGTATTATTTCTAACTTGTTAAATTTGGTGTATTTTTTTCTAGGACCCCTATTACCCACCTCTTTACTAAATTTTTTTCCTTTTTTTTTTTTGAGACGGAGTTTCACTCTGGCACCCAGGCTGGAGTGCAGTGGCGTGATTTTGGCTTACCACAACCTCTGCCTTCCGGGTTCAGGCGATTCTCCTGCCTTCCCTGCCAAGTAGCTGGGATTACAGGAGCCTGCTACCATGCCCAGCTGATTTTTGTATTTTTAGTAGAGACTAGCCATGCTGGCCAGGCTAGTCTGGAACTTCCAACCTCAGGTGATCCACCTGCCTCAGCCTCCCAAAGTGCTGCGATTACAGGTGTAAGCCACTGTGCCTGGCCCTCTTTACTATATTGAACTATGTATAGTTTTACCTTCTGTTTTAAAAAGATTTACTGATTATTTTCTCATATAATTAAATATTCTACATCATGCTTTCTTCCAAACTCCACAGTATTTTACTATATGACAGGGCCATGATTTATTTTAATAATTATTCCAGTATTGACATATTTAGGTTATCTCAAACTATTTTCTTCATATAAATGTTACAGTGACCATCTAATTATTTCTTTTGAAAATCCTTGAAGGGCTAAAAAGATGAACTTTTTAAAAGATAAGTAGAGACATTTTAATCTATCATCCGCATTAAGACTATGTTTAAAAATCCTCCGTAATCAACGGTTTTTATTGCCTTTCAAAAAATGAGAACATTTAAAAGAAAGTAACACTTACCAAAAAGAAACAAAAACCACCAGCTTTACACAAAGAAATTTGCCAACAGGTTGGATTGGGCTCAGTTCTTCTTTTAGCACTTTATAAAATAGCAGGAGACAATACATGGCAAACTAGAAACAAGATTAACATTTAAACTTGTTCAATAAGAATAGATATGGTAATAGAAATATTAAAGTTATATACCAGAGACCTGGTACAGAGTAATGTTTCAGGCAAACTTTTCTAGGCTTTATTATTCTATTTTTAGATTAACAAGCTTTTATAGTTTACTACAGATGAATATATACTATATACAACATCCCTATAAATGTTTTTAAGTGTTCACTTCCTGGGTTCCATAAAGGGAACAATAAACAAATGACTGACATAAATGGAAGAAATGGCTTTTGTTCAGCCAAATTAAAAAAATCCATCTGTAATGGCTTTTAAACATAAATCATCACTCATTTTATGAGGCTTTAGCTTATTACACAGTCTATCCTATGTAAATAAGGTAACTCATTAAACAAGTCCAATTTCAATAAAATTTGTGACTATGAAATCTGAATATAAAGAATTGAACAGTTTTTCCTGATGGCAGTGTGTTTGAAGTTCAGCTAGATTTATTTTTTTTAAATGAACAAGACTTATTAACTATTTTTAGAAATCTGTAATAACCTAGTGTAGTGCTGAATAACAATAAATTTTCCTGAAAGTTCACTTTTCCCTATTAAAATTATATAAAATGCTAATGTAAAGTATTTTAGAATATGAAACCAGTAAAGAAAGAATAAAGTGATTCATGGTCTCCAATCATCCTTTGTACACATAAGCCAGTTTTTAAATAACTGTCATGAACTAATTATAAAATTTTATTGCCTAATGTTTTTTCCACTTAAAATACATAACTTCTATATATTTCATCAGGCTTATTTTTAATAACTGCCTAATATTTTGGCCAATGGAAAGACCACAGTGCATTCAACTAGTCCCTATCATTGGGTTTTGGATTGCTTTCAGCCTTTTGTTATTTACAAGTAATAGGCTTTATATACTAAGATACTTTAGGCAAACATACTTTTGAACACTTCTTTAGAATACATTCCCAGAAACAGAATTACTGGTTCCAAAGAGGATGAACATGTGGGAAAGCTTTGGCTACATGGACATTTAATTTTTATTATAAAGCTCTAATACCAAACATGCATACCACTGCATCTAAATTATTTTGCTGACAGCATTAGCCAAAGAATTTAAATAAAATGCACATTTTTTTTAAGCTCCTAAGATCGAATAGAACATTACATCATAGGTCTTTGGAACATTACAGTTTCTAGAACATCATCCATTTTTCTAAACTTGGCATTCTCAATTTTCCTTTAACTCCAAATATATATGATAACAGACAATTTTATTCTCGCATTTTCATTCAAACCCTGTACCGTCAAATATCAATTTGATATTTTCTCTTCTGAATATGTTAAGTATATGTGTGTGTGTGTATTTTTTTTAATGTAGCACTGTGCTTTTATTTATGATATATAGCTATGGAATGAGCAACAAATAAATGAACAAACATGGTCAACATGTGAGGGTATAAGTCGCCAAATAATTTACAAAGACATTATTATATTTTTATATATGTATTAAGATGTATATTAAAAGTTTTTTTCAAGTCTTCCTATAAATTAAATTTCAGATTTAATTTATAGGAAGATTAAAAAGCAAGCCTTATCCTAAAGAAGAAACTTTGTCTAAAGAAATTTAGTTAAAGATACGAATTTAGTACATTTTAAGAAAACTAAACATTTTACTTACCAACTGTGACATGTTGTTTATTATAACCAAATAAGTCCAAGCGTTTGAAAAGCTAAAGTTCCCTTCATCATATATACCAAGCAGCTCACAAATTCTAAAAACAGTAAAGATGAGATATCTCTATGATTAATTAAATCAAAATTATACTTTAAAATACAGCAATAGCAGTACTTATAGAAGTCCGTTTATTTGAGATCCCACTGACAATCACTTGACTTTGGACATAGAGAATTTAGAAGTCAGTTTATTTGAGAGATCCATTGACAATCACTTGACTTTGGATCTAGAGGTGGTTCAAAAATGAAAGAAACCCATTTTTCTCGAAATGTTATTATATGATTATTCCTTCAACTTGAAGGAAATCCCAAATAAGACACATAACACTTAACTAGAAAGAGTACTAAATTAAAAAAAAACAACTATGCAGTCTAACTTCGGGAAAGCTTGATTGTTAAACATAATATAATGCTGGTGTATATAACTGTAGTTGTTAATTTTTTTCCCCTCAGTTGTCTTGGAGGTAAATTTTATGAAGGACCCAGATCCCCTCAAGTAAGTACTACCATCAGTATTGTTATAGTCTTGCCCAATTTCTAAGCTGCAGGGAAATAAAGCATGCCTTCATAATTAAATGGCTAAATAATTGCTAGCTCAAAGGCAGAATAAAGAATGCTTTCACTGGTATTTCTTTCCACTTTTCCTCTGTGAGCATGCAAAATGTTACTAACAACTAAGAGATAAAACATGTAATCCATTGACATTAAAGTCTTTGATGTTCTTGAATTTTTAGGGAATAGTTTTGCCAGGTAGCTTAATGATACCCCATTTTACCTCAATTCTAAGCCTTGACAGAATGTATTAAAAGAAAATATGACTTCTTTCTTAGAGTACTTCTAATATGTTCTAAATTAACTATGTAGAAAACAAAACTGTAATTAACCTAAAGTAGCATACTTTAACTTCATGCAGTAGGGTTTCTGTAAAGCTATGTATTTGAAAAAGAAAGTATGTTTTTTTTTTTTTTTTCTCTTCAAAGTGCTTTATAACAAGCTAGCTCTAGAGAGGAGGTAAATATTTAGAAGACCCCTGTGGTGATTCTTTGCCTATAAATGGTCATGTTATTTATTTTAATAGAGTGAGTTTCTATATAGTTTTTTTTTTTTTTTTTTACAACAGATTAGACCTGCATTATAAATAAGCACATTAACACTATGTTTTCTACTTAGTTGTTCCCACATAAGAGCACAAGGATTAAAAAAAAGTTCATATAAAATCCGAGTACTTACAAAGCAACGATGGTGGTGAAAGGTCTGACAACTGTGTACTGTAATACACCTAATTTGCACCTAAACAGCAATACTCTGCAAAAGAAAAAAAAACTTAGAATTTCAACGACTCATTTAAATAGCATCAGATTTTTCCCAAAGCCTCCAAACTGAAATCACTTTGATGAATGATACCATATTTATAGTTAATTATTTCACCGTAGTCATCCTTAATAGCAGTGGCAGAAGAATGTGGATGGCAGGAAACAAGTTATCTAAATACCTTTTTTTTTTTTTTTTTTTTTGAGATATAGGGTCTTATTTTGTTGCCTAGGCTGGAGTGCAGTGGTATGAACATGGCTCACTGCAGCCTCCACCTCCTGGACTCAAGTGATCCTCCCATCTCAGCCTCCTGAGTAGCTGGAACTACATCTGCATACCACCACACCTGGCTAATTTATTTGCTGTAGACATGGGGTCTCACTATGTTACCCAGGCTACTCCTGACCTCCTGGGCTCAAGTGATCCTCCCACCTCAGCCTCCTGAGTGGCTGGGACTGCAGGTGTGTGCCCCAACACCCAGCTATTTTTAAATTTTCTGTAGAGTTGTGGTCTCACTATGTTGCCCAGGCTAGACTCAAATTCCTGGGCCCAAGCCATCCTCACACCTGTAATCCCAGCACTATGGGAGACGAGGCAGGCGGATCACTTGAGACCAGCCTGGCCAGCATGGCAAAACTCTGTCTCTACAAAAAAAAAAAAATAACAAAATTAGCTCGGCATGGTGGCACACGCCTGTAATCCCAGCTACCTGGGAGGCTGAGGCATGAGAATTGCTTGAACCTGAGGAGGTGGAGGTTGCAGTGAGCAGATATCATGCCACTGTATTCTAGCCCAGGTGACAGAGCAAGACCATCTCAAAAACAAAAAACAAAAAACACAGTAATCTTTGAAAATGAAATTTAGATACCAGTTCTCTGCATAACATCCTATAAATGGTTTTTCATTTGACAAAGACTCCCATTTACCAAACTTTAGACAAGCCTCTGACGCCTCTTTTCAACTTGGCTTCATCTTTGGGCCTTGTCCTTGTCGTGAGTGTCAATCAGTTTAAAAGAATCTTGCTAAATCATTCCTCAGCCCCCTTTGATATCTGATCACCTTTGACATCTGATCAAATTCCTCAGCCCCCACCCTTGATGACTAAGGCCTTGGCCTGCCTTTAGCAAGAATCCTATTCAGTCAGTTTAGTGAGAATCCTCCTAGCCCTGATGTCCCCTCTTTGTAATTCTGCATTCACTGACCCTCAACATGCTCTAGTTATAAATGCTCATTTGTCTTTGTTGCCTTCAGAGTTGAGTACAGTCTGTCTCCCCGATAACCAATCTACATTAATTTGTCATTACTATTCTCTCATGGTCTCCTGTTCTTCCTTCATTGCATTTCCTGAAATAAGTAACTATGTATTTGTGTCTTCATTTAATTCCTAACTCTCCTAACCAAACTGTAAGTTGCATGAGGTCTACGGCTGTTCTGTGCACTAGGGTATTTCTTTATACTAGCATGTACTTGGTGCACAATATATATTTGTCAAATGAACACATTAGTAGCTTATTATTTTAAAAAGCCAGGTAGCTCCCTGTCATTTCAAGGGTGTAAATAGAGACAAAATTTGTCAGGATGTCGTACAAATGGTCCTGTACTGCATAGGGGGCAATGCAGCCATTCTTATGATGTATGTCTACACTGATCACTCTACCTCCATTTACCTTGGCTTGTTAACTTCCACTTTATTCCCAATTTATTAGTGAAACTGCCTTTGCAAAATTACTACTGAGACAGTGAAAGAGATCTAACTTAACCGACTCCATCTTGTGTCTAACCTTCAAGCTATCCTTGTTCATTCCTGGGAGTAGGCTGAACTACCTTTGAGAGAAACTTAGTTTATAGTTTCTCCCAAAGCTATAGAAACAGCCCTGCCCCAAAGCAAACCTCCTTTTTGCCTGGGGACTAGATTGTCTTTGTAGGACTAACATTAGCCACAAGATTAGAAATTATGGTTTAGCCAAAACAGCATGGTACTGGTACCAAAACAGAGATATAGACCAATGGAACAGAACAGAGCCCTCAGAAATAATACCACACATCTACAGCCATCTGATCTTTGACAAACCTGACAAAAACAAGAAATGGGGAAAGGATTCCCTATTTAATAAATGGTGATGGGGAAATTGGCTAGCCATAAGTAGAAAGCTGAAACTGGATCCTTTCCTTACTCCTTATATGAAAATTAATTCAAGATGTATTAGAGACTTAAATGTTAGCCCTAAAACCATAAAAACCCTAGAAGAAAACCTAGGCAATACCATTCAGGACATATGCATGGGCAAGGACTTCATGTCTAAAAACCAAAAGCAACGGCAACAAAAGCCAAAACTGATAAATGGGATCTAATTAAACTAAAGAGCTTCTGCACAGCAAAAGAAACTACCATCAGAGTGAATAGGCAACCTAAAGAATGGGAGAAAATTTTTGCAATCTACTCATCTGACAAATGGGCTAATATCCAGAACCTACAAAGAACTCAAACAAATTTACAAGAGAAAAACAACCCCATCAAAAAGTGGGCAAAGGATATGAACAGACACTTCTCAAAAGAAGACATTCATACAGCCGACACATGAAAAAATGCTCGTGATCACTCGCCATCAGAGAAATGCAAATCAAAACCACAATGAGATACCATCTCACACCAGTTAGAATGGCAATCATTAAAAAATCAGGAAACAACAGGTGCTGGAGAGGATGTGGAGAAATAGGAACACTTTCAAACTGTTGGTGGGACTGTAAACTAGTTCAACCATTGTGGAAAAACAGTGTGGCAATTCCTGAAGGATCTAGAACAAGAAATACCATTTGACCCAGCCATCCCATTACTGGGGATATACCCAAAGGATTATAAATCATGCTGCTATAAAAACACATGCACACGTATGTTTATTGCGGCACTATTCACAATAGCAAAGACTTGGAATCAACCAACCACTGATGTCCATCAGTGACAGACTGGATTAAGAAAATGTGGCACATATACACCATGGAATACTATGCAGCCATAAAAAAGGATGAGTTTGTGTCCTTTGTAGGGACACGGATGCAGTTGGAAACCATCATTCTCAGCAAACTTATCGCAAGAACAGAAAACCAAATACCGCATGTTCTCACTCATAGGTGGGAATTGAACAATGAGATCACTTGGACACAGGAAGGGGAACCTCACACACCGGGTCCTATTGTGGGGAGGGGGTGGGATAGCATTAGGAGATATACCTAATGTAAATGACGAGTTAATGGGTGCAGTACACCAACATGGCACATGTATACATATGTAACAAACCTGCACGTTGTGCACATGTACCCTAGAAAAGTATAATTAAAAAAAAAAAAAAAAAAGCTGAGAAACTCCAGAATAAATGCTTTGGCAAAAAAAAAGCAAAAAAAAAAAAAAAAAAAAAAAAAAAAAAAAAAAAAAAAAAAAAAGGTATGGTTTAGGAGTCATGCAGCTGGAGGCTATAAGATTCTGGCCCTCCCTAAACTGCTCCTAAGATCAGTGCTTGAGATATTTTGCAGACCCTGCATTTGTTGGATCAGCTGGCACCACCAGATCAATAAACTGGCTCATCTGACCTTGTGGCCCCCACTCAGGAACTGACTCGTCACAAGTGGACAGCTTTGACTCCCTACGATTTCACCTCTCACCAATCAGTACTCGTGGCTCACTGGCTTCCCCCTACCCAGCAAATTAACCTTAAAAACTCTGCTCCCCAATGCCTGGGGAGACTGATTTAAGTAACAAAAAAACTCCTGTCTCCCGCACAGCTGGCTCTGTCTGAATTACTTTTTATCTTTTGCAATTCCCCTCTTGATGAATCAGTTCTGTGTAGGTGGCTGGCAAAGTGAACCCCATGGGTGGTTGCATTAGTGGACACGTCCTGTTGATTTTTCAGTTGCATTCTCTTATTGCCTTTCTTTTCTATTCCAATCTCATCCCTCCTTTTCAATTTTATTTCACAAATAGATTATTATAAACTCCTATTTCCCCATCTCTGGAATCTTCTTCCCTCCAATTCATCCTTTATGATATTGCAAAATTAATCTTTCTAAAACACTGTTTTCAAATGTTTGCTTGCTGAAAAATACCAAATGGTTCATTTGTATAATAAATGCAATTGTAACCTCAGTTTATTTTTCAAAATGAAATGACATTAATTTCAATGTCCTACATGAACATATAATAAGCCAAACACTGTTACTTATTGCTCCTACTTCATATCATATGCCGTTCTACAATCTAGACTATCTTGTCTTTGTCTTTTAACTAGCTGTGTGTTCTTATGTAAGATCTGCAGACCTTGGTTCTCAACTGCAAAAGCATATTGATTAAATGATTACTGTTTTTACCTGCAATCCTTTAATTTTTGGATTTGGGATTAATAATGTAAAAAAGACTAACATATATGTGGGGATTACGAAACTGTGTTTTGTTAGCCTTCAAAGAACTAGGAACTGCATCAGGAACTCTATCTTATACTTATTGTTCTGCTATTAATACTTAATGTACTACCTTGTAAAGAGCTGACTGCTACTTAAAAACTCTGCTTAAACGAAAAACCAAAACATAAAAGAATTAAACCAAACATACTTACTCTCCCATAGCCCATGGTGGACAGCAACATAAAGGAGGGAAATGTTTCTGCTGATCTTTGGCTTCAAGGATTAATACCAGATTTGGATACCGGTTAGTTAGGTAATTGGTAAGGAATCCCATAAAGTTGTAAATTACATAAGCTTCGTAGCATTCTCTGCAGGTATCCACATATATTGCAATGCTGGGATATTTCAAAGCTATCCACTATGAAAAAGCACAGATGTTAAAAGATAGTTGCAGCTAAGATAAAATGAATCACCACTGCATTCATGGTACTCACAATAAGCTAATTTTTATGCTTGAGATGTCTTGTCATATACTTACATAGGACTCTCTAAAATGTATCATTATGAGGGCTATCAATCTGTGAAATGAATTTTTAAAAGCAATAAACATCTTAGATATTGGTAAACAAAAACGTTTAAGTGGTTGGGGGTAAATAATGAACCAAGAGAGAAGCTAAAGTAAGTACTTAAGTTCTTAAATCTGAAGTTTTTCTTAATATGATCATAGATAATGCTACTGAAGATATTTCCTTTATATTTACTCAAATTAGAAGCAGTCATCTACAACAATTTCATGTGTATCTACTGGGGAAGGTTTTTAAATTTTTGGTTCAAATAAAAGACTTAATAAATAAAAAGAGTGGTAATATAATTTAAAATATTACATTCTTTACCAATCTGAAAGTTTAAAAGAAAGCAAACAGCTATAGATTTTTAAACATTTATAATATCACATTTTACATTTTTAATTATCATACTTTATATTCTCTATCAACATTAGAAACAAGTGAATCTTTTTACTTTTCTTATTAATCTGACTCCTTATTGTCAATAACATAACTTTCATTAAGCATTCTATAATTATAGTTAGTATCATCAAACAAGTTCTTAATGAGATAAAAATGAAATATACTTACACTATCTAAACTGTAAATGGGTACCATCCAAAGAATCCTATTGGAAAAGGAAAACATAAATTTAAAACGTTTTATGTCATATTTATAAAGTAAGCCAACACAACACTGGTGGAATCAAAATATATTAAGACGTACCTTATTATTGGTTTTTGCAGTTCAGGTTGTGTATAATGCACTAAGTGTTGCAATATCACCCACAGTGATATAGGTATAGTCAACAGCAAAAAGATTCCAGCAATAAACCAAGCCTTGGTGTGTATTCCAACCTTAAGAAACAAAATAACATGTTAGTATAAATTCTTGTATTAAAACGAAAGAGCTTGGCCGGGCTCAGTGCCTTATGCCTATAATCCTAGCACTTGGGGAGGCCAAGGGGGGTATCGCTTGAGGCCAGGAGTTTGAAACCAGTTTGGGCCTACAAAGTGAGACCCTGTCTCTACAAAAAAAAAAAAAAAAAAATTTAAAAAATTTAAAAACGTAAAATTTTGGGGGAGGCGGACTTTAGTATGAATGCTTTTTTTTTTTTAAGGGAAAAAGGTGGGCATTTATTTTTGATGCCTGAAGGGTTGAGCAGTGTACAATTAAGATAGAACTGAGGTCTGCAACTTTAAGTATCACTATTTCTTTTCTTTTTCTTTTTTTTTTGAGACGGTTTTGCTCTGTTGCCCAGGCTGGAGTACAGTGGCGCGATCTTGGCTCACTGCAACCTCTGCCTCTGGGGTTCAAGTGATTCTCCTGCCTCAGCCTCCCAAATAGCTGGGATTACACACCCAGCTAAATTTTTTGTATTTTTAGTAGAGACGGTGTTTCGCCCTGTTGACCAGCCTGGTCTGGAACTCCTGACTTCAAGTGATCCATCTGCCTCAGCTTCCTGAAGTGCTGGGATTACAGGCATGAGCCATCATGCCCGGCCCAGTTTCACTGTTTGAACAAGACTTTTTCTTCCTCTACCCAGGGCCAAAGATAAAAGAGGTAGAAAACAAAAGTATGGAGAACAAATGCATTTTTACAACAATAAATTTCTACATTAAAATGTATAGAAAGCTTAAAAAGGGCTGAGTGAGGTGGCTCATGATTGCTTGAGCCCAGGGGTTCTAGACCAGCCTGAGCAACATGGCGAGATGCCATCTCTACAAAAAATAAATTAGCGAGGCGTGGAAACATGTGCCTGTAGTCCTACCTACTAGGAAGGCTGAGGTGGGAGATCTGCTTGGGCCCAGGAGGTCAAGGCAAAAGTGAGCCATGATTGTGCCACTGTACTCCACCCTGGGCAACAGAGACCCTGTCTCAAAAACAAAAACAAACCAAAAGCCAATACAAAGTCTTACTAATTGTGGGGGCGTTAATCAAAGCAGTAAATGAAAAGCAAATATATGGAGGTGAAGACTCTAAAAGGAATGTGAGCACTCATATTACAGGGCTTTTTGCTTTTATCCATTTCATTTAAAATTGAATACAGTAGTCCCCACTTATATGTGGGGGATAGGTTCCCAGACCCCCAGTGAATGCTTAAAACTGTAGATAGTCCCAAATCCTATATGCATATACTATGTTTTTTCCTATACATATATACTTATGATAAAGTTTAATTCATAAATTGGACACACAGTAAGTGGTTAACAATAATAGAACAATTATATTTTGTAATAAGTTATTTAAAACTTATAAATTACTTATTTCTGAAATTTTCCATTTACTATTTTCAGACCACTGTGGACAACAGATTACTAAAACCAAAGAAAGTGAAATTTCAGTGACAATCTAATAAAATAATAATAGGATAAGCATATTCCAGATCTTCTTTATTATAAAGTGATCATTAAGAATGGTACTGCGGTCAGGGGCAGTGGCTCATGCCTGTAATCCCAACACTTTGTGAGGCTGAGGCGGGCAGATGGTTGGGCCCAGGAGTGTGAGACCAGCGTGGGCAACATGGCAAAGCTCCATTTCTACAAAAAATACAAAAAATTAGCTGGGTGCCTGAGGATCACCTGAACCCAGAAGGTGAAAGCTGCAGTGAGCCATGATCATGCCACTGCACTCCAGCCTGGGTGACAGAGCGAGACCCTGGCTCAAAAAAAAAAAAAAAAAAAAAAAAAGAAAAAAAAGTAGTGCCAAGTAATTGCTGTTTCTGATTGCTTTAGTTCCAAAAACTACAACTTGGTGGTACACTTAGGAGAAAAATGATGTGCTTGTGACTAATGAAGGTCAAGTGTCCTCAGTCAAAGTATAAACTTTCTTTATAGAAAGTTGTTTTTTAAACAATCATAAAACAAGTGACTAGAGACTTGGTCATTACAGGCCAAATTTTAAAATCCTGTAGTATCATTTTTACATTGCAAGTGGTAATTTAGTTTAAGAAAAACATCATCTCTCCACATTAATGTCATTAATTATTGGTTTTACAGTTGTTTTGATTTTTGAGCTATATAAAAGTTATATGCATAAGAAATTTAACCTATTTTATGTGTGTATATATTTAACATTATAATAGAATAACTCAACACTAGGTATCTGCAGAAATTATCAATATAATTCTTTAATTTTATGTTTACCTCTAAATAATTTATTCAAATTTGAGACACACTGATATAGATATCAGTAATATTAATCTTATCAGCCATGAGTTGAGTTTTTTGGCTCATGAAATGAGGAGGAGATAAACAGATTTTTTTCTATGGTAACTTGAGGAAAGAAGAAAGGAAATAAAAAACCCTTAAAGACAAGCATCCAAGAATAAGTTAACTCTCCCTCAGCAAAATGCTTCAAAACAGAGAGTGGAGATGAATAGGAGAGATTGCTTTCTGGGCCTGGTCTTCCTGAGGGGAGAGAGTAGAACTGACCCAAGGGCATGAGGTAAATGTGCTGAGGTTGAAAAAGAAAAAAAAAAAAAAAAAAAGTGTGCTGAGGTAAAAAGACTAGAGCAGCATGCCATCACATGCACATTCACTTCAGGTATACATGGTCAGCCAAGAGAGTGGGAAAAACAGCTTAAACAGGGCAGATGGTCATCCTACCATTCTAATAAATGAGTATATGCTCCACCATGGGCATGGGATGAGCTTCCAGAACTGTGAGAAAATAAATTTCTGTAGTTTAAGCCACTCAGGCTATGGTATTTTCTTATGGCAGTCTGGGCAGACCAAGATAAGCTGCCACATTTATATCTGCAGTTCAAATCTTTCTGAACATTAGATTTGCATATCCAACAGCATATCTAACATGCCTATTGAATGTCTCTTATTAAACTAAATGTCCGTAACAGAACTCAATTTCTCTCAAACCTGTTCCTAACGCTCAATTTTCTATCTCAGTAACTAGTATCACTTACACAGTTGTTCAAATAAAAAACTTCAGAATTATCTTTGATTTCTTCCTTTCTCTCATTGCTTCTCCTCTGGAATCCAATCTCCCGCCAAGTCTTGTTTGCTCACTTCTAAGGATACTTACAATTCAGTTTTCCATTTCCATTCCTGCTATCCTTACCGGGGCCAGAAACCATCGTAGCCCAGGCACCTGCCACCTCTCACTACTGTAAAGAGCTTTCTAACTTCCCTTCACTTCTGCTTTATTTTCCATAGCTGGTAGAGTGGTCTTTTGAAGTTATGCAGTTAGACTGCCCTGCATGGTAACTTCTCAGATCTTTTCTGGTTTTCTCCACAGCATTTTATACAATTTTATTGATTTTTTTTTTGGTTCCTTTTGTCTCCACCACTAAGTTCTATGGAGGTAAGTGTTCTCTCATATAGTATACAAAGCCTGATTCATCATTGGGACTCACTCATTTGGGCAGAAAGAAGGGGAAAAAAAACGAAGTAAAATATGTATTGTGGTAGATGGTGGTAAGTCCTATGGAAAAGAAAAAATAAAGCAGAGAAAGGAATATGAAAAGTTAGGGAGGGGAAGTTGACAATGTTAAATAGAGTAGTCAGGTGACATCCGAGTAACGACCTGAAGAACATAAAGGAATGAGAAGAATATCTAGGGAAAGGACATTCTGAGAAGGGGAAACTTCGTGCAAAGCTTCAAGGAGGGAGCATGCCTGGGATTTTTTTTTTTTTTTTTTTTTTTTGAGATGGAGTCTCGCTCTGCCGCCCAGGCTGGAGGTGCAGTGGCACAATCTCAGCTCACTGCAAGCTCTGCCTCCCGGGTTCACGCCATTCTCCTGCCTCAGCCTCCCGAGTAGCTGGGACTACAGGCGCCTGCCACCACACCCGGCTAATTTTTTTTTTTTTTTAATAGAGACAGGGTTTCATCATGTTAGCCAGGATGATCTCGATCTCCTGACCTTGTGATCTGCCCGCCTCGGTCTCCCAAAGTGCTGGGATTACAGACGTGAGCCACCCTGCCCGGCCAATGCCTGGGATTTTTGAACAAAGTCGAGCAGTGGAAGCCTAGGACTTGAGGAGAAAAAGTCAGAGGGGGATCGGGTGGGAGTAGTGTCAGATCATGTTGGACCCTGATGGCCACCATGAGGAATATTGGCCTTTAGTACTAGAAGTGATTTAAGAGGACACACATAATGTACCATGTTTTAACTGGTTACTCCGGCTGGTGTGTTGAGAAGAGACCAAGCAAGACATGTTGAGAACTTGGCTTAGGATGTTAGCAGTACAGATTGCAGATTCCAATTTTTCTTAAAAAGCTAGTGGAACCTGGCCAGGAGAGATGGCTCATGCCTGTAATTCCAGCACTTCAGGAGGCCGAGGCGGGCGGATCACAAGGTCAGGAGATGGAGACCATCCTGGCTAACACGGTGAAACCTCGTTTCTACTAAAAAGACAAAAAATTAGCCGGGCGGGGTGGCGGCGCCTGTAGTCCCAGCTACTCAGGACGCTGAAGCAGGAGAATGGCATGAACCCGGGAGGCGGAGCTTGCAGTGAGCTGAGATCTCACCACTGCACTCCAGCCTGGGCGACAGAGCGAGACTCCGTCTCAAAAAAAACAAAAACAAAAACATAAAAAACCTAGTGACACCTAAAAACCACAGTTGAAACTAACAACTAAGAGAAGTCTTAAACTGATATTATGCATATTAGACTTAGACTGATATTATGCATATTATTAACCTTTAAAGTAGTTCCTATACCATGCTCCAAGGAAATATTTCAAAGTAAGAAAAACCCAATGTATTAAGATGCTTATACCTAAGTTTTTGTAGACAAATTGTGGAAATAACCTAAATATCTAACAAATGGTAAATATTTAATGTAGCAGAATATTACATGGCCATTAAAAATAACTATACGGGCCAGGCACAGTGGCTCATGCTTGTAATCCCAGCACTTTTGGGAAGCCAAGGTGGGTGGATCACAAGGTCAGGAGTCGAGACCTGCCTGGCCAACACGGTGAAACCCCGTCTGTACTAAAAATACAAAAATTATATGGGACCGGGTGCGGTGGCTCACACCTGTAATCCCAGCACTCTGGGAGGCCGAGGAAGACGGATCACCTGAGGTCGGGAGTTTGAGACAAGCCCGACCAACATGGAGAAGCCCTGTTGCTACTAAAAATACAAAAGTAGCCGGGTGTGATGGCACATGACTGTAATCCTCGCTGCTAGGAAGGCTGAGGCAGAAGAATCGCTTGAACCCGGGAGACAGGTTGCGGTGAGCCGAGATCTCACCACTGCACTCCAGCCTGGGCAACAGGAGCAAAACTCCTTCTCAAAAACAAACAAACAAACAAACTACATGGACTATGCTAGTATGGGAAAGTCATCAGAAAATAATTTAGTCTAAATAGAGAACACAAATGTATATTAAATACAGTTTATGTAAAAATCATTTCCACAATAAAGAAGGACCTAAAATAGTCATGGTCTTGTTATAGTTCTTGTAACAGGTGTTCCTTGTAAAAGTACTTGGTGTGTTTTATTAACCCCGAATTTAAAGTTCATTATATAATATTTATATCTGAGTTATTTACCTTGGGGTTTTCCAGCTTGTAGTACATTACTGATGTCACAATAAGCATATGACATCAAAAATATATATAAGGTGGTTTTTGCAAAACCTTTGTTGGGTAAGGGCTAATTTCCACAGTAAAAACAAACACCAAAGTTAAAACAACTAGAATCCTTTGATTCAGGAAGCTAGTAAAAAACTAATAAAATTCAATACATGGTTTTCAAGGTAGTTTATTTGACCTAGTTTAGTCCAATATCTGAACAGATCGGATTTTATGAATAAAATTACCTTATTTTCAGGGAACTGATGAATACTTGCAAAACAGTGCCCTTCTAAGCAGCTATATTAATATATTCTATTTTCTGGACCCGGTCTCACCTCCACCTGTAGCATGACTTGAAGAACCGTGAACAAGAAATTAGAGAGTTTTATATCCTAAGAGTGGGGTCGTTTACATTAGATGGTTTTCAGGATTGTCAGAGCAGAAATGAGGAAAGGGTGTCTCCTTCCCAACCACAGATGGGTAGAAGAAAGTGTAGAGGCTGATGGTGCAGAACCCTCTTACCTCCAGTTTCTGTAATTCCCACACGCATAGGGGAACCGCAACCACTATGGACACCAGGTAGATGACCACTGCTAAAGGTCGAATCCACTGTCTCCAGTTCCTCCAGGTACAAGTGCAAGGCATGTTTTCGCACAATCAGATCCGGTTAGCAAGGGAAAAGAGCTCGAAAAGATTGTAATGGGGAGCCCTGTTCTCTGGCTTTTTGTCAACTCGCATACTACGGAGAAAAAGCTGTCGGGTGACTTTACGAACAGCTCAAGCCGCCTCCTGGACGGGCGCTGTGTCTTCTGCTGCTGCTGCTGCTCCTGCAAATGTAGCCGCTCAGGGTGCTATTGGGGAGCAGTGCAGGCAACATTCTTTCTTCCCCACCCCGCATCTACCCGGTTCTACTGCGGTGGAATCCCAGGCAGAGCCGCTGCCCTCACCTGGGGATCGCCCTGAGCTCTGCCTGCACCATGGCTTCCAGGAAAGCAGCACCGACCAGGAACCGGCCTCTAGGGACCCTGCACACTCCGGTTCTGTCTCGCAGCTGCCTGCCCACTCGCTCTTTTCTTTGGGGAATCGAGCTTCCTACCTCCCGCACTGGCAGGCGTCTCTTCAACCGATTCCACTAGTAGGTAAGGCCCCAGGAGCTCACTCACTCGCACGGGACATCCCCTACGGCGGAACCCAAGGCCAAACCAGGACTTTCAGCTCTTTTCCGCTTCCGCCCCTGAGGTCTAAGGCAGGTGATTCGTCGTCAGCGCCAAACTGGACCCGCCCCATCCGGCTCACTTTGCTCTCTCTGATTGGTCAGCTGCGGGGGCGGGGCTGCAGGATTGCGTACTGGGGTTAGAAAGAAGAGCAGGTGCATGGAAGTGGGTGGAGTTGCCGCAGGTGGTCCAGTGGGCTATTACAAGGATTCTGGAAGCTGCGGGAATTGTTTGAGGATACTTGAGGCACACCTACTACATTCTTCTGCTGGAGTTATGCCAGTTTAAAGAAAACTTGGGTAAGGGGCGGTTACTTCAGAGTTGGACTGAAAGAGAGAAGGCCCATCTCTACACAAAACATCCCCTATTCAATCTGGAGTAGATACAGAAGTCGGCTGGAGTAACAAGACAGGGAAGAATGGGAAACCTCCACCTAGTTTTCTGTCAGTTGCTGGAATCTAGGGGCTAGGCCGCTTGGTTATTTCTGGATCCTACAGAAATATCATTCTAAAGGTAGCTTAATTTTAGAATTAACCGCAAATACGGAATGTGCTTTCCACATTTGGAACTCGTGTTAAACATTTACACTCATTTAAGTTTTAAAAAGTTGACATTCTAGCTGACAAAGGAGTTTTATATGCTTAAAGCCTTTAAACAAATAAAGCAAACAAATATCTACTTCTCAATTACATATACAAATGCGTTTTATATTATAATTGTAATTTTCGGGGGACAGGCACTGTACTAAGTTCATTACCTACATTATGTAAGTTGTTCTGCACAAACATTTTGAGAGGTAGGCATTTTTCCGCTTTATGAAAAAGTCAAGTGGCTAATTTGCTCAGGCTCATTGAGCTAGTTAAGTGGTAGTGTGGAGATACTAACCTTGGTTCTTCTGATTCCAAAGGGCATTATATTTAAGCATTTGACCTGCTAGTGACTGCCACCTGGGGAATTTCCACCTAATGACCATATGGATAAGGAGGCTTGCAACACTGAGTACACCTAGCCCACGATTCTTATAGAGACACTGAGGGAATATTATGAGCCCCTTTCCTGGTATCATCTGTTTGGAGCTTGACCTCCGCTGCCTACTTCCCAGTCATTAACATCTGTATTTTACAACCTGACCCAAACTGCTCTCTACCGGAAAAATAGGCCTTCTGTTTGTTCTTCCTAAGCTTACTTGAAAAATTGAAATTAAGGCCGGGCGCGGTGACTCACGCCTGTAATCCCAACACTTTGGGAGGGCGAGGTGGGCGGATCATGAGGTCAGGATATTGAGACCATCCTGGCTAACAGGGTGAAACTCCGTCTCTACTAGAAATACAAAAAATTAGCTGAGTGTGGTGGCGGGCGCCTGTAGTCCCAGCTACTCAGGAGGCTGAGGCAGGAGAAAGACGTGAACCCGGGAGGCAGAGCTTGCAGTGAGCCGAGATCACACCACTACACTCCAGCCTGGGTGACAGAGCGAGACTCTGTCTCAAAAAAAATAAAAAATAAAATTGAAATTAAAAAACATTTCCTGATCATTAAATTAATGCTTGCTCTATTGTTAAGGTTCATAAAAGAGAAGAATAATGAAGAGAAAGTTAACCTTACTCTACAGCCAAGTATAACTACTCTTTATTTTTTGGTACACAGTAGAGGCTATCTTGGATATGCTGTATGCATAGATTGTGCTTTCAGCTACAATGTTTTTTCTGCCTATAATTTTCCCCATTCTTTCTCATGGGCAACCTTTTTTTTTTTTTTTTTTTACCTAATTTGTGAGACCTTCATTTATTTTTGTTTCCCAATGTATTCTTACAGCATTCATATGGTATTATACTCATTTACTTATTTGCCTTGTTTAGATTTTGAATTCCTAAAGCAAAAATCTAAAACCATTAGAAAAAAACAAAAGAGAGAAGAGATGAGACAGATGCACAAATGATTTCACATACCAGTTTGCGAACTGGAATTCTTCTATGGTGAAATTTCTTCAGATCAGCAGAGAAATTAAAACCAAAATTACATATTAACTATGCCAAATATGAAAATCTGAAATTCAGAATGCTCCAAAATCCGAAAACTTTTGAGTGCTTATATGATGCTCAAAGGAAATGCTTCTTGAAGAACTTCAGATTTTGGATTTTCAGATTTGAGATGCTCAACTGGTATGTATAATGCAAATATTCTCCAATCTGAAAAAATCTGAAATCCAAAACACTGCTGGTCCAAAGCATTTCAGATAAGATATATGAATTTTTCATTTAGTTAAATTTATTCACTTTTTTTTTTTTTTTTTTTTTTTTTTTTTTGAGACAGAGTCTCGCTCTGTCGCCCAGGCTGGAGTGCAGTGGCCGGATCTCAGCTCACTGCAAGCTCCGCCTCCCGGGTTTACGCCATTCTCCTGCCTCAGCGCCGTGACTAGCTGGGACTACAGGCGCCCGCCACCTTGCCCGGCTAGTTTTTTGTATTTTTTTAGTAGAGACGGGGTTTCACCGTGTTCGCCAGGATGGTCTCGATCTCCTGACCTCGTGATCCGCCCGTCTCGGCCTCCCAAAGTGCTGGGATTACAGGCTTGAGCCACCGCGCCTGGCCTAAATTTATTCACTCTTAAGGACCATGCTTTATTTTGAAATTATCTATCCTATTTTTTAATGTGATAATAGATGGTAGTTGTTCTTCAAATGTTTTTACTTTGGAGAATAAAAAGTTGATAGCTTTATTTGCCCACCATTTGTTTCATTTTTCTCTTGACCTGTAAGATCCTAAAGTCTAGTAAGGATAGGGAATGACCACTGGTGTCAGCAGCCATAATGCTGTTAATAAAGCTAATCTAATTGCTTTGCTAGCTATAGGCATTCTCTGCCTTCTTTCTGGATGTGACTTAGTCTAAGCCTGAGGGTGGATCTGACCTTGACGGTGTTTGAAAAATAAGAAATGATTAAAATTGGCAGGTGGTGCTAGGGTCAAAAACAAGATATTAGTCAACTTCGATGCAAGTTATAGAGGTTAATTGAAGTTTGTTACTGCATCACATGAAAATAGGTGGAATTTGCTATTCTTGAAGGGTAAGTTTGGGTTAATTTGAATTAAGATAATAAGTTAAATGCACTTTGAGGGATCCTGGGGGGTGGACACTGTTAACCCTTTGCCATATATCTCCATTTCTCTATAAATATGTCCACGGTAGTTTTAAAACCTGACTGCAACTTCTTTGATACTCATCTGATAACAAGATAGAGTCTGTGTTCTCTCTCTTACATGTATGTGGGCTTGTGATTGTTTTTAACCAATCTAAGTTGGTGAAAGTCGTCATAGTCACCATATGTGACTTCTGAGGCTAGGTCATAAAAGACCATGCAGTGCCACATTGTCTGCTGGAACAGTTACCTTTTGGAACTCTCAGCCTTCCTGTGAGAAGTTCCACTGCCGGAGGCTGGCAAGTTGTGAGAAAGCCCAAGACAGAGACCCCTTGAAGGTAACACTGGTCAACAGTCACAGCTGAGCCCAGGCTTTGAGTCACCCCAGCCTAGGTGCCAGTCATGTGAGCTGAGAAGCTGATTCCAGCTCCTAGCCATTCTCATCGCTCAGTCATTTGGGTCATCCCAGCTGAGGCCCTAATCCTGGCCAGAGACACACCACGCCTGCTCTGCCTTGTCCTAAGTCTTGACCTGAAGAATTCATGAGGGTAATGATTGTCGTTTTACTTCACTGAGTTTAGGGTTGTTTGTTACACATCTCTTCCAGTGAGTAGAAAACTGAAACAATTGTCTTTTGTCTGTACATTTTTGTACTGTTTATCTAATCTGAAAGAAGTTTCTTGTTTATAGTGACTTTTTTTTTTTTTTTTTGCCTGTAGCCTACATACAGTCCATTAGGTTTTTCTTATTTTAGGGATAGGTGGGCTCCAGAGTCTGAGATTGTGCTAACTAACCCATGAGTTAAGTGAGTTTTACATTTAATGGTTGCAAGCATGCAGGGGAGAGATCTGAATCTTTAGAATAAGCTTAATGTTCCAATGTTTCCTTTTTTCTCCTTTCCAACACATGGGAGGGGAAATGGTCTACTATGCCCCAAATGAGTGGAGAAGAAAATAAAAGTAACACAAGTGGTAAAATTAAACTTTCAAATCTGAACCTTGAAGCTATTTCTGTCCACTTCTAAGCTTCAACTTTACCTACCACTGTATTTCAGTGGCATTAACTGCATTTACATTGTGCAGCTATCACCCCTATCATCCCTGGAACTTTTTCATCACTCCAAAGAGAAAATGTGTACTCATGAAACAACTCCCCATTAGCCCTTGCCTCTGGCCCTGGTAACCATTGTTCTGCTTTCCGTCTTTATGAATTTGACTATTCTTGGTAACTCATATATGGAATACTATAATATTTGCCCTTTTATATCTGGCTTATTTCACTTAGCTTGATGTTTTCAAATTTCGTCCACGTTGTATCATACATCAGAATTTCATTCCTTTTTAAGGTTGAATGATATTCCTTTATGTGTATATGTCACATTTTGTTTAGCCATTCATCTATTGATATGACACTAGGGGGTTTCCACCCTTTGCCTATTGTGAATAATGCTGCTATGAACATGGGTGTACAAATATCTGCTCAAGTGCCTACTTTCAGTTGGTTTTTACATTTTTAAAGAGTTGTAAAAGAATATTTTAAAATATTTACTATGGAACTTTTATAGAAAAAGTTTACCAATCCCTGATTTAGAGTAAATTTTAAAATTTTGATAATGGGCTATTATGAAGTTGTGGAGTGAATCTTTCCATAAAATTCATTCATTTCTTCATGAAGAAGGTGATACTTAAATCTTAGTAGGATTTCTCTAAATATTTGAGGAACTCTGTTTGGTCCCAAGACCAACACTGAAAAATTACTGCTTTGCTTTTGTTATTAAGGAATAATGAAATTCACTGGTTTGAAAGCAAGATTCAGTGATTTTTAAGGAACTTCTGCAGTGAATTTAGAAAGAAAGAGCACAAGAGTTCTTTAGAGCCAGCATTGAGCTATCAAAAAGCCCCACTGTGTATAATTAGGTATGCAGAAGCTAGAGGCACTGTCCTTTCCACTTTTTATCTGCTACTCTAATTTTACTCTGAGCAGGCAATGTCCTTTGAATCCTACCTAGCATGTCCCTAAGGCAGAAGTTTCCAAACTTTCTTGTTTCACGGTGCCCTTAGAATCTCGCTAGTTTTTTCATGGTGTCCCTTAACCAAAGAAATATCTAATGGTTTCACTTATTAAGTAATTAGGTCCAAGCACCTAATTACAGACATTCACATAAGATCTGACAGATGTTTCTGTGTTTCTTTCAAAACTATAAAACATCCCAAGGTGCTTTGATGAGTTCACTCCAGTACCCTGTCACTTTTCAGCACACTATTTGAGAGTTGCAGTCCTACCTGTGCTTCTGACCTGGGCTAGCCTTTGTGCTTGGCCTTGCTTCTTATTTTATTCCAGATACTATTCCCCACATTTTCAGGGCTTGCCCAACAATTGTTTCTCATGGCTTCCTCTGCTTTACAGATTTAAGTTTTACATTCTTGATTCACATTTATTCCCCCAGTATATTAATTTTTATATTGGTTTTTTTTTTATAAAGGTTCTTTGTTTAAACTACTGAAATAAATATTTAAATGAATAGAACATTTGCCCTCATCTTTAAAGACGTGTTACTAGAATTACTTGATTAGTCACTGTTGGGTTCTCTACTTTCCTCACAAGAAAGGTGATAAAGCAGTTTGAGCACCCAATAGGCCTTAGAAGTATTTGTGGTGCTTTATCACTGAGTGAAGAAGGTACTGTGAATGGTGTAAACAACTTACATAGTAAATAATAAATTAGCTTTTCTATAAATTATTGCTCACTAAGTAAGCTTTCCAGTAGCTCTATCTGGTTGGAAAGTTTCTTTTTTTTCCTCTTTCTATCTCCATTGATGTTTTATTTTCAGACCAATTTAAGTGATACTTCTAGAATATCAAGTTTCAGGTTAAAAGGAATGAGAAAAACTTAAATTAACAGATTTAAAACTAGATAATTCCGTAGATTTGGGAGAAAAGGTCTTTTTGGTTAGGAAGAAGATTCTGTGTATTATTAAAAATGTGAGAAAGGAAAAATATTTTTATACTGAGACAAATTCTTTTAGGATTTAAATCAAAATGATTATGTGCTGTATTTGTCCATTAGATGCTAGCCTGCAGTGCTTCCCATAGAAAGAAGGCTTTGACTTATGCGAGGTAAAGATAATTCATGGGGAATTTTGTCCTAGTGTGGAGGAGTTTTCTTCTTTGAACATGAGGAGAGGTCTCTATGGAGCCTGAATTTTACCTTTACTTTGCTCATGTATTTAAGGCTGTTGAGTGTCCTTGTGTAAACTCATGAGCACCTGTTCTAGATGGTTTTCTATGGGTAGGATGTGTGTGTTTGCATGCCTGTGTAACTCCTCCCGCACTGTAAAAGGAGTGTTCTGTGCATACATTTTCTCTGAATAGAGTCCATCGGGCTTGGGCCATAAATGGTACCTCTACTTATGAGGTATCTTTATGACATAGAGGTAGAACTAGATATTTTTCTCCAATAGTATAAATTCTATGATTTGCATTTTCCAATTTTCTTGTTTGGGAAATGAGAGGAAAATAGAAGAGCAAGGTCTTTGTTTTTTCCCTTCTTGCTTCATCCTCTCCCTAGAACCATGTCTAGGTCAGGATATAAGAATCTGGCAATTGCCCTAGAACCAAGCTTTTAAAATGCTCTCTAGTCTCAGAAATCCCAGCTTTGTGATCAATGTCCCCAGGGAGGAAGATTTAAGGGGAAAAGTATCTTATCTGATGTACAAGATACATCTGTTTTCCATTGCCACCAGAACAAATGAACACAAACTTAGTGGCTTAAGTAATGCATATTTAGTATCTTACAGTGCTGGCGGTCAGAAGTCTAACATGGATCTCAAAGGGCTAAAACCAAGGGGTCAGCAGGCTGCATTCCTTCCTGGAGGTTGTAGGGGAGAATCTATTTCCTTGCTCATTCAAGTCAGTGGCAGAATTCAGTTCCCTGCAGTTGTAGGACAGAGGCCCTGGTTTCTTTCCTGACTGTCACCTGAGGTTCATTCATAGCTTCTAGAGAATGTCCACACTCTTTGGTTCATGGTCAGTCCCCTTCCTCCACCTTCAAAGCCAGCAACAGTGAGTTGAGTCCCTTTCATGTAATATCCCTTGTTCTTCATCTTATACTGTTAAGGACCCACGTGATTAGATTGAGCACACTCAGATAATCCAAGATATTTCCCCCAATTCTTCTTTGTTATTGGTTGACTGATTGTACAAATGGGTCTTGCTATGTTACTCAGGCTGGTCTCAAACTCCTGGGCTCAAGCAGTCCTCCTGACTCAGCCTCCCAAAGTGCTGGGATTACAGATGTGAGCCACTGTGCCTGGCCAATGTCTTCATTTCAAGGTTCTTAATTTTAACCATGTCTACAAAATCCCTCTCTGCTCTGTGAGGTAACATATGCACAGTTTGTGGAATTGGGACATGGACATCTTTTGGGGGAGAATGGTCTGCCTACCACACTGGTGATGTTAAAAGAAATAAGTCTTCAATTTTCAATCATTCCACAGGTCTCAGTTTTGTATATTGTGTATTAATATCCAGAGCCCCTTTTCCGATGCTAAATTTAGACTTTTCTACATACACTGATAAGCATTTGAAGACAATTTTGTTTTTGAGGCAAAGTCTTACTATGTTGCCCAGGTTGGAGTGCAGAACATGATCTTAGCTCATTGCAACCTCTGCCTCCTGAGTTCAAACATTCTCCTGCCTCAACTTCCCAAGTACCTGGGACTACAGGCATGTACCACCACACCTGGGTAAGTTTTTAATTTTTTTAGTACAGGCAGGGTTTCACCATGTTGACCAGGCTGGCCTTGAACTCTTGATCTCAAGTCAAGAGTTCCACCCACTTCGGCCTCCTGAAGTGCTGGGATTACAGGCGTGAGCCACCATGCCTAGCTGACAATTCTTTTATAATATTTAACTACATAGAATAAAGGGCGAGAAATAGTGAGGAGGGATATGGAAATGAGTTTTACTTTTCCTCCCAAAGTGGAAGAAAATAACAACAATCTGTGAACATGTTTAAATGCTGATGGGAAGGAACTGGTAGAGAAGGAGAGTTGAATGTGGGAAACTGGAAATTATCCCCTGAATCTCTTCTTCCTTTCTGTCATAGTAAAATAGTTTCAGTTAGGCACCTGGCCATCCAGCTAGAAACTACATTTCCCTAACTCCCTTGCCACTAAGAGTCTGAATAGTGACTAGGTTCCCCTAGTAATGCACTCTCTTGGTACGCTGGAAGGCAGAATGAGGTATCCAGCACAGTTGTGGTCTTCCAGTGGAATGCCAGGGTTCATCATTCAGAAACTGGTGGCAGTGGCAGTTTTTAAATTTGCCTATTCAAAGCCCTGTTTTTAGCAACCAGCTCTCCTACTACCTAGCAGGAGGTTTGGAGAACACCTCTTCACCAAACACTGGGGAAGGGGCCCCTCTCGGTAACTGTCCTCTGACTTCCAGAAAAGACAATGGAAATGCTGCAAAAATGGCATGTCCTGATTACAATGAGAAAATGGGATTCCAGAGAGATAGAGGGTAGGTGGGAGATGTTAACAGACAAAGACAAATTTATGTGCAGTTAATACAATGCGTCATGGAGAAGGAATGGTCATAGGACTGTTTTGAAATGAAATCAAGGAGCAGCTTGAGGTCCACTGAGTTGAGCTAGACCTCTAAGACTACTGGGCAGAAACAAACTAGACACCATGTTAGGATTCATGGCTCCCTACCATAGTCTCAGAACTCAGTCCGTGGATAGATGAAGCCCCTCAACAGAGGTTGAGGCCAGGTGCTTCTGAAGAAGAACTCTGTACTTTAGCCATAGTATATCCAGTGGATTTCCTCCCAAGTCTTCCACAGGGTGACCTGGAGCTATTCACCCAGGGGTCTGCGGACTGGCAGCAGGGAATTTAAAACGTACTGGTTACCATCACAGACTGGCTCTGATTTTACACTTATGCCAGAGACGAAAAACATTACAATCATCTGCCAAAGTAGGACTTACAGATGTCAGGTGTTAGATGAATTTGTGGCTCCAATTCATGTAACAGTGGACCTACTGGGATTGCAGGCCCATCCAGTGTATATTATCCCAGGCCCAGGATTCATGGTGGGAATACATACACACACATATATGAATACATGTATATGCATATACATACACATATACTTGGTAACTAGCAGGATACCATTCTGGTTCCCTGTCCTGTTGAGTGAAGGCTACTATGAAAGGAAGGACCATCTAGGGCCTCTGGAGCTCTTCCCAAACAATTCACCAATCTAGTAAACAGTAAGCGATCCTTCTGGGGGGATTGTAGAAATTACTGCTGCCATAAAGACCTTGAGAGAAGCAGGGGTAGTGAATCCTACTATATCTGCATAAAACTTTTCTGTTTGGCTGGAACAAAAGCCTGACAGGCCTTGAAAATGACAGTGGATTATTGCAAACCTAATCAGGTGGTGACATTAGTTGCAGCTATGGTTTTGGATACAGGATATTTACTGAAACAAATTATCCCCCCAGGCACCTGACATACAACTGTTGTCCTGGAAAATGCATTCTTTCCCATCCTAACCAGTAGTGAAAATCAGAAGCAGTTTGCATTTATATAGCAGAGACAAGGGTATATCTTTATTATATTCTGTGGAATATCACACAACTTCTTTACATTGATGATCATGTTGTTTGTTGGACCTAGCGAGAAGGAAGTAGAAAATATATATGCAAAGGGTGGGAGATTAAACCCTCTGAAAGTTTAGGGCCCTGCCATCACTTTGGTGACGTTTCAAAAGGGTCCAGTGGTTTGTAGCATGTTAGGAAATCACAAATGGCAGGACTTTGCACCCTCCACCACAAAGAAAAAGGCACTGTATTTGATAAGCCTCTGGATTTTGGTGACAGCATATACCACATTTGGGCATGCTGCACTAACCGACTTAGGAAATAACCCATAAGCTTCCAGTCTTAAGGAAGTTCTGGAACAAGAACAAGACCTGCAGCAAGTCCAGGCTGGGTTGAAGGTTGACATGCCACTTGAGTCTTATGACCTGGTGGATTCAGTGGCATTGGAACTGTGCATGGCAGCAGAGATGCTGTTTGGAGACTCTGGCAAGTCCCAGAACAAAGTACTTGGTTGTCTAGTGACTGGACAACCTAAAACAGCCACCACAAACTCTCATCTAATCACCGAACCATAAAACTGGGCATGCCCAGTAGTATTCCATTGTAAAATGGAAATGGCAATTATGAGACGCAGCCCTAACAGGTCCAGAAGATACCAATAAACTATTTTGTAAACTGAGCATGAGCAAAAGGCTAAGACTCATGTCTTATTGTGAGTTGGTATCAATTCAGACATACTCTCACCTGAAACCTAAAATATTAGTATAGTTACATTTAAGATGTGAGAAATTGGGAGGGAGAAACAACCAAAAACTCAAAATACAGTGACTACAATCCTCCAAGTTGAAAACTGTATGGATATTGTAACTTTTCATCACCTCTAAAAGACAGGTGGGAAGGGAGGAGGGTGAGAGGTTAGTCAATGAATACAAAATTACAGCTAGAGAGGAAGAATGAGTTCTGGTGTTCTGCAGACAGCTCTAAGTTACCTGGTTGTGATGCTCACACATATCTAGTTTTTTTTTTTTTTTCTCCTTCTAGGAACCTGAAAGATTACACTTTGCTGTCCTCCTTGCAACTGGGGCCATGCGGTCCTGGCCAATATGTTATGAGGTGAAGTCACATGTATCACTTTCAGGCTGAAATATTTAATTGCTGGTGTAAGAATCTCTTGCACTCTCTTCCCTACTTCAGCAAACCTTGCTACCTAGAGCAGCTGGAATGATCCTAGATGACTGAAACCTACAATGTGTTGGTCAACACTAAATAAGGTCAAAGTACTTAAAAATCTTTCCTTTTATGTTTAGTTGATACACAATAATTGTCTATATTTACGTGATATTTTTGATACATGTATAAAATGTGTAATGATCAAATCAGTGTAATCAGCATATTCATCACCTCAAGCATTTATCATTTCTTTGTGCTGTGAACATTCAAAATTCTCTTTTCTAGCTTTTTGAAAATATACAATAAATCGTAGTTAACCATTTTCACCCTAATGTCTGCAGAACACCAGAACTCATTCCTCCTCTCTAGCTGTAATTTTGTATTCATTAACTAACCTCTCCCCCTCCTCCCCACCCACCTGTCTTTTCTAGCTTTTAATATCCACAGTTCTACTGTCTGCTTCCATGAGCCTACATGTGAAAGAGAAGATGAAGTGCTAAAATTTCCTTGGCATAACATAGAGGGATAAATGTAAAGATTTTGGAAATAGAGATACTAGAGTAGATTTTTCATGTGTAGCCCACCCAACCACTCTCCTTCTAATGTTATCTCCCCAAGAAGGGGCCTGATATGTAGTGATGTTTGTGATCATAAATATCAAAATAGAGTCACTTATGACAAGTGACTCAGGCCATGGTCAAAGTGGAAACCATGTGCAGGGTGAAGGGAACTAACCACACCTGATGTAATTGTCAAATAATTGTTTTGCGTGAACACGTGGAATAATTTTTAAAAATGATTAGTGATCATATGATTCAGTCAAGAGTCCAGCTGAAAACACATGGTAAATTAAATCGAGTGATTTGAAGAGAGTTTAATAGATTATTCACAAAGGCGTGGGCGAGGAGTATGGAAATCATTTGGGATGGTGCAGTAACGGGACAAAAAGGAGGAAGTAATGACTTCTAACGGGAGGTAGACAGGCTGTGTGAATGAGCCATCTGAAAAGAGCTGTGACCTTCTGTGCAGGAATGAGCCCCCAGAGGGGAGCTGAAACAATGAATGCTCAACCTCCCTCTCCTCCCTTGTCTGATCTCTGGTTACTGCCCGCTCTTGGCCAAACCTGATGGAAGCCAGAGGACAGGGAAGCCTGTTGTAGTCCAAACAGATCAGCCTCCCAGGGCACAGAGCACAACAGAGAAGGGGAGACAATGGATTTGGTGTGACAAATGGAAGAATTCCAACCCAATATAATGAAACAGAAAATATTTAAAACACACGGTAGCACAAAATATTCCAATTCCCCGATGCTCCCATTACTGCATAACATATTTTCCTTTTTTTTTTTTTTTTTTTTTTAGTGAAAGGAAATGAGCTGGAAATTAGATGTTTGGGACATAAATCTACCTACATTCATATGATACAGTATTGTTTATTTTTATTCTGCACCTATATAAATATTAATCATTTACATTTTTCTTGCTAGTGTCCATCTGAAATTGGCTGATACCATGTCATCATCATTCCTATTTTACCTGCAGAGAATGTGATTCATTATGATTTTTGAATATGCCCTCATTCTCCTGTGGCCACCGAAATGATCTGCTGCAGATTTGACCCAATTATTTCAATCATCTTCACGTTTGATTCTCATCACCATGGGTCGAATGAACTCTGTGGCCATCGACACTGATTATGAAAGGGCTTGCAGGGATAAGATCGGCCGTGCCACAGACTAATAATCTGGCACAGAAACATTCTCAAGAGTCGGTTTAGAAAAAAATCAGTGGAAAAGAAGATGCTGATCCTTTGAAATTCTTTTCCATTTGAATTTTCAGCTACACTGTCACCAGCATTAAAAAAAAAAGAAAAAAGAAGAAAAAGAAAAACAACAGGACAGTTGTCCTGAAATAGGTGACCTGTGTCTTTGGAAAGAGCAAATGGGTGACAATATCCAGATCGGAAAGTTACAGCAACATGAAGCTGACCAGTCTGGTTTTGCTCAGGGAACCCAGAGCCGAGCCTTGTGTATTTTCTGAAAGAGGTGAAGGAAGGCAGAGCAAAAACAAAGTTTGAAACCGAAGACTAGTACACTATTATGCCAAAAAATATAACACCAAAATGAAGCCTGGTAGCCCAGTTTTCTTTCGAGTTATAGGTAATTCTTAATATTTCTAGTAGTGAGCCAGTATTGTATTATATTGTATTGTATGTTATTGTATATTGCATTAGCCATACCATTGTTGTCTTTACTCATGACCTGGAAGAATTTCAACTTTAAGAGGAGATTGTAGTTTCTTAGATTATTTTAAGTGTGGGAGATTATATGTGTGTACATGTGCATATGAATATACAGTTACAAACTCTCATACCTAGCAGGGTTTTGTTTTCCCCAAAGATGGTTTATGACACTAGACATTTTCTTGTGAAAGCTTATTGATATTAACTCATATTTCTGTTTATAATATTTATATTGTTTTTGTAAATATATCTTACATATTACATGTATAATATGAAAGATCATATTTATTTGGAGACCACATAATCTAGTTTATTGCTGATTTAAATAAACAGATTTCTCTAGCCTTAACTGGCAGCTCTTTTTTCAAGAAAAGTTAAGAAATCTTACAACTTATATTTTGGTTGCTATTTTAATCACTGTTTTCTTTTTTTTTTTTTGAGACGGAGTCTCGCTCTGTTGCCAAGCTGGAGTACAGTGGCGCAATCTCAGCTCACTACAACTTCCACCTCTGGGTTCAAGCAATTCTTCTGTCTTAGCCTCCCAAGTAGCTGGGATTACAGACACCCACCACCATGCCCCTTCTCTGCTGTGCTCTGTGCCCTGGGAGGCTGATCTGTTTGGACTACAACAGGCTTCCCTGTCCTCTGGCTTCCATCAGGTTTGGCCAAGAGCGGGCAGTAACCAGAGATCAGACAAGGGAGGAGAGGGAGGTTGAGCATTCATTGTTTCAGCTCCCCTCTGGGGGCTCATTCCTGCACAGAAGGTCACAGCTCTTTTCAGATGGCTCATTCACACAGCCTGTCTACCTCCCGTTAGAAGTCATTACTTCCTCCTTTTTGTCCCGTTACTGCACCATCCCAAATGATTTCCATGCTCCTCGCCCACGCCTTTGTGAATAATCTATTAAACTCTCTTCAAATCACTCGATTTAATTTACCATGTGTTTTCAGCTGGACTCTTGACTGAATCATATGATCACTAACCATTTTTAAAAATTATTCCATAGTGTTCACGCAAAACAATTCTTTGACAATTACATCAGGCGTGGCTATTTCCCTTCACCCTGCACCTGGTATTTTTAGTAGAGACAGATTTTCACCATGTTGGCCAAGCTGGTCTCGAACTCCTGACCTCAGCTGATCCACCTGCCTTGACCTCCCAAAGTGTTGGGATACAGTCGTGAGCCACCACTTTTTTCTTTTTCTTTTGCTCAGTAGGAATCTAGTACTACTTTTCAAGCTTTTGCACTTTTATATCCCTAATGGCAGAGAAGATTGAATACCTGTTTCCCAGGGGTCTGAGTATTGCTGGGAGGTACCACAAAAGACAAATTTATCTCAAATCTTATATTTTATTTGAAGAATTTATTGGAACTTTGCAATTTACGTGCATGTGTATACCCATGCACTCATATATAACATGTAAGATTAAAACAAACATATTGTTTAGAGTTTTAATTTACTTACCAATAAATCTGGTAAAACTGTGGCCATTTTTGTCTTGGTGCTCTGGATATTCCCTAAGACACTGCTACTCCTTTTATGCACCAAGTTTGAGAGGCCCTAGGCATGCAGGTGGCCTGAATGTCTTTCAGCCATCCAACAAAATATTTACTGAGCACCCACTATTGCTCAGCACTATACTGAGCACTTAAGTTACTGTGGGGAACTAGACATCCTTTTTCTTGGCTCTGCACCTCTGCCTATGCCAGCCCCTTGTTTAGAATGCCCAGCCGGACATGGTAGCTCATGCCCGTAATCCTAGCACTTTAGGAGGCTAAGGCAGGAGGATCACTTGAGCCTAGGAGATTGAAAACAGCTTGGGCAACATAGCGAGACCCTGTCTCTAAAAAAAAAAGAAAAAAAAAATTAGGCAGTCGTGGTGGTGCATGCCTGTGGTCCTGACTACTCAGGAGGCTAAGGTGGGAGGATTGCTTGAGCCCAGAAGTTCAAGGCTGCAGTGAGCTACATTGCATCACTGCACTCCAGCCTAGGCAAAAGAGCGAGACCCAGTCTTAGAAACAAAAAAAGTCTTTGGAAATAAGCCTGGGCAACACAGGGAGACCCCCCCGCCATCTTTACAAAAAATGAAAAAAATACATTAGCTGGGTGTGGTGGCATGCACCTATAGCCCCAGCTACTTGGAAGGCTGAGGCGGGAGGATTGCTTGGGCCTAGGAAGTCGAGGCTGCAGTGACCCATGATAGCACTACTGCACTTCAGCCTGGGTGACACAGAGAGAGCTTGTCTTAAAAAAAAAAGTGCCCAACCCCATTCCCCTCACTTATCCAACTTCCATCTCTGAGTCTATCTTCCCATCTCACCTTACATTTCTGAGAAGACTTAAACTATTTTGTTTCTGGATGAGCACAGTGGCTCTCCCTCAACAGGGCAACAAGGTGGCTGAGCAGGGAGGGGTATAGGTTTCAAGACCTCTAGCTGAACCCAGGACTGATATGCAAATTAACATCTGAGAAAGGATGTTTTTTTCTTGTACTAGCTAGGCTGGATTGCCCAAATTGTTTGAGTGATCCCTGCCCCTCTTAATGCTTCTGTAAGAATGCAAAGTGGCAGGGGACCTGTGGCCCTCTCCTGGAGCACAACCATGGTGTATCCAGTTATATTCTTTCTGAGAGTTGGACGACAAGAATCCTGAGTATGCATGCATCGTGTTCCCCTTGTACCATTTCTTTGAGCCTACACTGTGTGATACAAAGTCCTCTTGTTTACACAACAAGGACTATTTGGGCATTTCTTCTTACAAAGACATTATTTAAATGTTTTGTGAGTCTTTGCAGACCAGACTTTTACTTCATTTAGGGATCTAGCAGAGTTCTTAGCAGGTAAGAGACACTCAACAAGTGACAGGTGGATGCAAGAGTAGAGTACACTGCACATTTGAATTGTACTATCTTGGAATCGTATTATCTCCCATAACTCTTATGGCTCTTATCCCGGGCGTACACCATTGCCCATTTACTCTTACATGCATTAAGCATGATGCCCAACTGAACTGTTGAATGAATGAGCAAATGATTGAATGATTGAAGGAATAAATAAAATCCAGGCTTTGATTCCTACCTCCTCCATCATACATTTTCTGACTGTTGCAGTCCCCAGAGATTACTTCCTACTCTGTATCATTCATTTAGGGTATTCATTCATTCATAGGCTACCATAAATGGTTGGCTGTAGTCTATGTCTGTGTTCCATCCACTCAACCAGATTTTTTTTTTTTTTTTTTTGAGATGGAGTCTTGCTCTATCACCCAGGCTGGAGTGCAGTGGTACGATGTCAGCTCATTGCGACTTCCACCTCCCAGGTTCAAGCAATCCTCTCACCTCAGCCTCCCAAGTGGCTGGGGATTATAGGTATCTGCCACCACACCCAGCTAATTTTTGTAATTTCTAAGTAGAGACGGGGTTTTACCATGTTGGCCAGGCTGGTCTTGAACGTCTGACCTCAATTAATCCACCTACATTAGTTTCCTAAAGTGCTGGGATTACAGGCGTGAGCCACCACGCCCAGCCCACTCAGGCAGATTTTAAAAGGCTGGGACTATGTCTTACACACTTACATCTATTCATTATGCCTGGTACGGTGTCTTGTAATAGCATGCTCAATATGTATTAGTTGTCAATAATGAAATTCTGTGAGGACAGTAATGAGCTTCCAAGCTGTTGTTCCATTTTGCTTTGACCTTTCTGGTAGAAGTTCTCAAATCTGAAGTAGTGTCAATAGCAATTTACATGACTATAACACATACAAATTTTAGCTTTGATTACGCTAAACTAAATGTATTCCACAGTGAACACATTATGCTTTTTCTATGAGAAAGAAATTAAAAGTATCTTTTTATCATATTTACTGCAGTGGATGATCAAGGATGCAAAGTGGTGTGTAATAAGGAAAAAGCACTGTGCCAGGAGGCAGAGTTGTTTCCAGGTGTGTAGATTGGTGGTCATTTTGTGTCTCTGTCACCTGTGAAATGAGAAAGGCCATGGTAGAGTATAGCATGGGAATTTTGTTGATATGCAGTATTGGGGGAAAGCCCATGGCATAATGACAAACAGAGTGATGGGAGCCCCTTGGAACACTGGAAGTCAAGGAGCCCTCTTTGGAGCCAGGCCAATTTTACTATAGCTAGTTTTGGGACTTAGGTGAGGTATAATGTTACCTTACCACCTGCAGTGGACGCCGATGGAGCTGCTTTGCTCCACATTTACTTTCTTCTGAAAACCGTTCTCCCCTTCCCTATCCACAATGGCGTAGCAGGAGCAGCTGTGATACCATGTGACCCAGTCCTCTGACCAATGAGTCCCTTCTCAGAATTTATTGGACTGGGCATGAAGAGACAGAGCTGAGTCTCTCTTCCCTTGACACGTCTGAAGAAGCTGCAAGGAATCATGCTTAGGAGTTGTCAGCAGTTAGGTTTCCTGCCATGAAACAGGCCAGTCTAAAGGGAGGCAGGTAAACAAGCAGGTAACTTGAGAGCAGCAAGAGAGGCAAGATACCCTGAGAGCTTGTTGGTATCTGAACTCTTGTTTCCAGTCGTTCTGAGATCCAGTCTCATTCCTGTCCTCAGTTCTGTGAGGAGCCCCAGTACTCTAATAACAAATTCGTCTTTTGCTTAGTCATTGTGCTGGATTACACCATGGCAGGTGGGTTAAGCTGGGAATTACATTTCATGCATAATTCTGGGTTAGAGTTGGCCATAGAGGAAGATGCACGAGATTTGGAAGGTGGAAAGGAAGCAAAGACCATTATTCTTGGAAGGTCGTCATCATCAGATAGACACAGAGGTGTCTGGGTCCCCGCTTATTCTTCCTCTCCTCCACACTGTCCAGCTTGGCTTCCTGACTGCCAGCACAACTCACCAAAAGCAGACTCACTCCCTTCTCCCCCTTACCCAGGTGCTTGGCTGCAAACCCATAGAGGTGGTAGCTACATAAAGGGAACATCTTCCCATAGACCTCTCTGAGAGCTCCCGCTTTGCAATCTCACTGAAGTGGCTGGGTATATTTGGTGTCTCAGATTTCCCTGCAAGCTCCAGCTTACCTACTCATGCCAGTGCTTTCAGAGGATTCATTTATGACTCTTCCTTAAATTCTCTGACTTTCACTTTCTCAGCTGCTCTCACATTTGTGTGAGATCTAATTCCTATAATAAATCTTTTATTCCCATAATACTCTAGTGGCTCTGCTTCTCGGATTTTACCCTAACTGCTATAGCTAGTTTATGTTTCTTTCAAAAGCCGAAATGATAGCAATCATCTTTTCCTAGATATTTTGCATTCTTAAACAAAAGGGCACAAAACAAAGGGAAATATCAAGACAATACTTTGAGAAAATATGTAATAATAATAATGATAATCTTTTTGAGACAGGGCTTGCTATGTTTCTCAGGCTGGCCTTGAACTTCTGGGCTCATGAGATCCTCCCACCTCAGCCTCCAAAGTAGTTGGGACTACAGGTGCATGCCACTGCACTTGGCTTTATGCAATGTTTTTAAAGGAGACAAATTTTAGATTTTCTTGCAATATATATATATATATATTTTTTTGAGATAGAGTCTCACTCTGTCTCCCAGGCTGGAGTGCAGTGGTGCAATCTTGGCTCACTGCAACCTCCGCCTCCCAGGTTCAAGCAATTCTCTGCCTCAACCTCCCAAGTAGCTGGGATTACAGGTGCCTGCCACCATGCCCGGCTAATTTTTGTATTTTTAGTAGAGACGGGGTTTCACCATCTTGGCCAGGCTGGTCTTGAACTCCTGACTTCGTGATCCACCCACCCTGGCCTCCCAAAGTGCTGGGATTACAGACATGAGCCACTGCGCCCGGCCAACATTCTTTATATATATAAAGGACCGATTGATGATAACTCATGATGATTTTATTAAAATTGCCTATTATGGCCTGAAATTCTTGAACCCAATTGAGAAAGATAGGTGTGACTTCTGCCTTTCCCAGGCAGGTAGAAAATGGCACTTTAAGGAAGGTACATTATGAGAACATCAAGCCTTGAGATAAGAAGGATGTACCTTGAACTTGGATTAGTGACCATGACCTCAACTTTATCACTATAGATTGAGCCAGAGGACCAGAATCACCAGGAAATGTGTGCATGTGCGTGCACACACACTCACATTGTTTTTTATTTTATTTTATTTTATTTTATTTTATTTTATTTTATTTTATTTTATTTTATTTTATTTTATTTTATTTTAACAGAGATTTAACCTGATGTGATTGGAATAGCTGGTGCAATAGTGTCTTTAAAGGCTTTTGTCTTTGTGTCTGAGGATGGAGCTCCAAGTCCAATCTTCCTAAGGCTTTGATACCTTCCTCTGCACTATTCCAGGAAAGTTCTTCAGACCAAGGTATACTAACTTCCTTAAACACACTTGGAAGAGCTGCTTCTCTTGACAAAGAAGCCTCAACCAAATTTAGAGGTTCAGGTCCCCAACTTCATTGGAATCTGCCAATATGTCTCCATCCAATTTTCTAAGAGCCTACTCATTTTGGGCATGTGAAAATATCCCTTCTGAGGTGAGGGATAAGTTGTTGCATCTGTCCTCTATAAGTTTTCTATTGCTAAGTCACAAATTACCAGAAACTTAATGGATTAAAATAACCCATATTTATTATCTAACAGTTTCTGTAGGTCAGATGTTGGGGCATGGCATGGCTGGCTTCTCTGCTCAGGTATTTACTGGGATGCAATAAAGATATTAGCTGGGACTGAGACTGTCATCTGGGCTTGCCCATTTGTTGCTTTCCTTTTCTGGAAGCTGTTTTGGAGATCTTCCTTTGTTAGTGACCTCACACAGGAGGGTGTGCAACTAGAGCAACATTTTACAAGTTATTCATGGTAACTGCAAAGAAACTAGGCATGGAAGGCAGAGAGAGGGGAGGAGTAACACACTTGGGGTGGTCAAGGAAGGAAGAACTTCAGTAATGTGATTTTTAAGATTGAGCTGTTGGCACATGCAGAACACATTTTGATAACAAGCTAGTAAAGCTAGCTACTTACACTTTTTTGGTAGCAAGTGATCAAAACTGTATTTTATTTTCTTTAAGAAAAAAATTTGTTGTCGTAGTTGGAAAGTTCAGAAGCTCAACTAACTTCAGATGTGGCTGGGTCTAGGGGTTCGTAGTGTGGCTGGATACACTTGTTGTCTCAGATTTCCCTGACACCCACGACAAATTGGGGGTTGTCAGCAGTTAGGTTTCCTGCAGTGGAACAGACTGGTCTACAGAGAGGCAGGTCTGAGAGAATTTCTCTTCTCCAGTTTCAGCCAGGCCCTTTCCTAGTCTGCATCTCATCCTTTAATCTTTCAGTGTTACTTTTGAACTCCTACCTCCTAATATGGACTTTAATTGTAGCAGAAAGAAGTGCTTCCTGTTATTTCTCTAGAATAATTTCATGGATAGTGATTGGCTTGGTTCCAGCCACAGTCCTTTTTCTGAATCACTGTGCTATGCACATGGCATGGGGTGAACAAATTGGCCAGGTCCGGGCTATGTGCCCTTTTTTGTAGCTGGACTAAGGGTGGGAGGACATTGATGGGGGCAGGGTGGAATAGGTCCAACCGCACCTGTGCTGCATGGAATGCAATCTCTACAAGAAATACAAATGGTGTGTCCAGGTGCAGGGGGAGGGGATGTTGAGCAGGCAGAAACAGCAGATATCTTCTACACTCAGTAACCATTGGCTTTGGTTCTATAAGGTCATGGAGAGGGCTGGGGAGAGTGGAGAAGAGAGAGTGCCTCACCCAAAGGTTTGAGTTACTTTTGTCCACCAAGGGGGAACATTCCATAATTCCATATCATTCAGAAAAATCTTCCCAATGTATAATTGTTAGAGAAATTATGGTATCTTAAGAGTTATTTTAGTCAGTTTCTTATGTGCAACTTTCTAGTTTCTTGTTAATGTTTCCATTTTCCTCATTATCCAGGCACAGTAAAGGAGCTTTCTTTATTCTTTCTCCCCTCTGACCCATCAGTGACTCAGATTTGACAACTCCTGCTTTGTAATGTAGTTTACACCTTCCTGGTCATTATTCTGGGTGAGATCTTTATTACCATAGGCACAGCCTGTCAGGAGTCTACTAACTAGTCTCTTCACTTCAACTAATCCTGCCCTCTACTGCCAGATGAATCTGATAAAATCTTATTTTGATTATGTCAATTTTCTACTTTCACAGCCTGCATTTGCTCCATATATGTATTCAGATGAACTCCGTATTTTTTACCTGGTGTCTTCATCAATTTTCTTATGTTTATAACAGAATAACTGAAACTGAGTAATTTATGAAGAAAAAGAATTTATTTCTTACAATTATAGAAGCTGAGAAGGTCAGGGTCAGGGGACTACATCTGGTGAGGGCCTTCTTGCTAATGAAGACTCTGCAGTCTCAAGGTGGTGCAGGGCATCACTTGGCAAGGGGATGAACGTGCTAGCTCAGGCCTTTCTCTTCTTATAAAGTCAGGAGTCCACTCTCGTGATAACCCGTTAATCCATTAACCCCTTAATCCATGGATGGATTAATTCCTTCATAAGGATGGAGCCCCCATGATGTAATCACCTCCCACAGGCCCCACCTCTCAATCCTGCCACACTGGATTACATCTCAATATGAGTTTTGGAGGGGACACATATTCAAACAATAGCCCTTGGCATCCCTAGGCCTCTATAATATGGCCTGGTCCCCTCTCTCCTGTCCTCAGGCCATCTTTCTGCTTACAGTCACAGCAAACATGCCCAGTGCTGCTTCTGCACAGTGCCTATTCATCCTTCTCACTCACCACTCTCTCCCCTCCCTGAGTCTCCCATTTGAATCTAATCCATTCACTATGGCTCAGCCTAAGTCCAGCCGCCCGTGAGAAGATTTCTGTAATATTCCCAGTTGACCCTTGTCTCTCTTCTAACCCCATAGGACTTCTTCTCTGAACTGCCTGTCACACATTTCCCTTACTCTCTTGTGTCACTAGTTATTTTTCATGTATAACTGTTGTGTGTTCTCAACTCCCTTCAGGACTTCAAGAGAGTCGTGTCCTAAAGCCTGTTGTATTATTGTCTGTGGGTCACAGGGAGGTGGTGTGTTGCAGGAGGATGGCACTTCTTTCTTTTTCTTGAGACAGAATCTCACTCTGTCACCCAGGCTGGAGTTCAGTGGTGTGATCACAGCTCACTGAAGCCTTGAACTCCTGGGCTCAAGCAATCCTGCCTCTTGAATAGCTGGGACTACAGACATGTCACCACACCCAGCTAATTTTTGTATTTTTTGTAGGGATGGGAATTTGCCATGTTGCCTAGGCTGGTCTCAAACTCCCAAGCTCGAGCAATCTGCCCACTTTGGCCTCCCAAAGTGTTGAAACTTCAGGTGTGAGGCACTGCTCCCCATCCAAAGATGGCATTTCTATTACTGTGTGACTTTGGAAAACCCTCTGAGCATGAATTTCCCCACTTGGCAATTTGAGCATAATGATAGCTACCAGGCAGGATGGTGGAAAGGGTTAGCCAAGATGCATGTAAACGGAGACTCCCAGGGGCTGGTATATGATAGGAGCTCAATGCTTCGTAGCCAGAGGCAGTGCTGAGTAAGGGCTGAATAAGAAGGCCCATCACTATCCATCTTGGTGCCTTCAGCATCTGGCATGCTCCCTGAACCTCTCACCTGCAACTGAGGATTTAATTCAATCAGCATTTTGTTTTAGTCTGAGTTCCCTCAGAAGCAGACCATGAGACAAGAATGTAAATGTGAAGGTTTATTTGGGAGGTGACTAAGAATCATAGAAAGGGGAGTGGGGAGGTGAGGTAGGGAAGGAAAGGAAACCAACACAGGGTACATTAATGGGTAGGTTACCACTGAGGGCAACTGGGCTCCAACCTACTGGGACCATCTGAAAGACTTTGTAGAACACACTCAAAATCATCACCAGAGAGACAGGAAGTGAATGCCTTTACCACCAAACTCCATCCGCTGTGGCTGCTCACAGGGGTGCTGACAGCCTTATCCTTCTGGATTTTCCTCCCGATTGTTGAGTTCCTGCGGCAGAGAGAGCTCCTGGGCAGAGAAATTCAGGAAAGAGTTGCCAAATTCAGCCAGCAAAAACACAGAATGCCCAGTTAAATTTGAAATCCAGGTTAACAACAAATACTTTAAAAAATGTGTGTGTCCCATATTATAGATATTTAAAAATCATTTTCATGGGATATACTTAGAGTAAAAAATTGTTTATCTGAAATTGAAATTTAACTGAACATTCTGTATTCTACCTGGCAGCCCTAATTGAGGGGCTTGCTTGGGGGATAAGGGTGGAGTAAAGTGTCTACTTTTATTGAATATTTACCATGGGTCTAGAGTGGGATTTATTGTGGGAATGCAGAATTAATGAATAAGTCTCCAGACCCTGCCTTGCCCCTTGAAGTTATAATTAGATTTGAATGAAAGATGTGTGTAGAACTGCTTTGAAAATGATAAATGCTGCACAAACAAATTACACAGAATCATTCACTTCTAAAACTTATTTTTAAAAACACCAGTAGTGTGTCTAGCATAGTAGCTGCTCAATTAATATTTGTCATGTCAAACTGAATTATTATTATGTTTTTTTATTCTTTTATTTCTATTATATTTCAATAGTTTGGGGGGAACAGGTAGTGTTTGGTTGCATGGAAAATTTTTTAAGTGGTTATTTCTGAGGTTTTGGTGCACCTGTCACCTGAGCAATGTACACTGTACCCCATGTGTACTCTTTTATCCATTGGCCCCCTCCCAACCTTCCCCCTGAGTCTCCAAAGTCCATTATATCATTCTCATACCTTTGCATCCTCGTAGCTTAGTTTTCCATTCCTGTTTGTTTTTCCATTCCTGAGTTACTTCATTTAGAATAATGGTCTCCAACTCCATCCAGGTTGCTGCAAATGCCATTATTTTTTTCCTTTCTGAGGCTGGGTAGTATTCCATAATATATGCATATCCCACATTTTCCTTACCCATTGTTGCCTGATGGACATTTAGGCTGGTTTCATATTTTTGCAATTGTGAACTGTGCTGCTAGAGACATGTGTGTGCAAGTGTCTTTTTCTTATATTGACTTCTTTACCTCTGGGTAGAAACCCAATAGTGGGATTGCTGGATCAAATGGTAGTTCTACTTTTAGTTCTTTAAGGAATCTCCATACTGTTTTCCATATAAGGAATCTCCATACTGTTTTCCATAGTGGTTGGACTAGTTCACACTCCCACCACTAGTGTAAAAGTGCACTCTTTTCACCACATCCACACAAACATCTGTTATTTTTTGATTTTTTGATTGTGGCCATTCTTGCAGGAGCAAGGTGGTGTCACATTGTGGTTTTGATTTGCATTTCCCTGACCATTAGCGATATTGAACTTTTTGTCCATATGTTTGTTGGCCATTTGAATATCTTCTTTTGAGAATTGCCTGTTCATGTCCTTAGCCCACTTTTTGATAGGATTATTTGTTTTTATTTTTCTTGCTGATTTGTTTGAGTTCCTTATAGATTCTGGATATTAGTCCTTTGTCAGATGCATACAAACTGAATTATTATTGTGGGCAAATAATACTATTATTTGTTGTTTACTGTCATGAGACTCAGGCAAGGTTGTTTTAACACCTCTCTGGATCCTAGATCTATGCTTATTTTTGGAGTCTTGCTTCATATTATTCATATTAAAGTGAATATTCACATTATTCATAATATTCATATTAAAGTTAATATCTCACACTAATCAAGGGAAACATATATATATTGCTTAAGCATTTTTTGACAGCATTTATGAATTTTAAAATTGTTTAGCTGTGTGTGACTCATGTAAGATTAGTTTTGATTTCTTAATTCAGGAGGGTAAGAAGGTCCATGAACTTGGATGAAAAAAAATCTGTTTTCATTAACTTCAAACTGAAATTTGTAATTTTATTTATTTAAGAATATAGGCCATACATCACATTAATATTAACAATCTCTCTCTCACCAATAGAAACGATAGATATATTCATGTCACATTACAGGGATTTTGGATATCCCAAAACATAATTTATACTCATTGCTACTTTGAATATATAGTTGTTATTAAATCTTGTTATTAAATGCATTAATAAATAAGCACATATTTACAAATTAGTATTTTAAAGTTTTTTTTTTTTTTTTGAGATGAGTCTTGCTCTGTTACCCAGGCTGGACTGCAGTGGTGCAATCTCAGCTCACCACAACCTCCGCCTCCTGGGCTCAAGAGATCCTCCTGCCTCAGCCTCCCAAGTAGCTGGGATCACAGGTGTGTGCCACCACACCCAGCTAAAGTTGTGTGTGTTTAGTAGAGATGGGGTTTCACCATGTTGGCCAGGCTGGTCTCGAATTCCTGACCTCAGGTGATCCACCCGCCTCAGCCTTCCAGAGTGCTGGGATTACAGGCGTGAGCCACTGCACCCAGCCGAGTTTTTAAAAGTTTTTTGAAAATTTCATTTTAAAATACTTGGCTTTCTTTGTGGGGTATTTTAAAAGATTATTTTTTAAAAAGTTCCAGGAACTTCATTAGGCTTCCAAAGGGATCTATGGCACAAAAGGGGAAAAGATCCCCTACTAGAGCCTCGTGGATAAAACAGCCTGGGGCTCAGGCTCCAGGTGACTCTCTCCTGGTATTTTTTCTTTGTTCTTTTGTAGAAAATAGTGGGGACTTAGCAGGCTCAGGAGAGTGCAGTTGCAGGCAGAAACAAGAGAAAGTTCAAAATACATCTAAACTCTACTGGAAGATTTACTGGTTATCAAGTCAGAAGACCTTGGATCTAGTCCAGGCTTACCTTTAATATTCTCACAGTAGGTGCATTTGCTCATTAAATAAGCAAACTTTTACAAAGGGCCTATCACCAGCCTGACCCTATGCTTGGGCATTGGAGCAGGCAGGCCCAGGGTTCAGTTTATTCTGTCACTCACCAGCAGAGTGACCTTGAACAAGTTATTTCATATCCTGAAGCCTCAGTTTTCTAATCTGTCGAATGGAGATACTGATTCTGAATTTAATAGGGTGGTTGAGAGGATTAGATAAGAAGATGGGTATAAAGTACAATAAACACATAGAAGATTATAGTTACTATGAATCACCATTTTGTCTATAAACTCTTGCATCAATGTGCTGCTAGTTGTGAAAGAAAAGCATATAAAACAGTCTTCTCTTGTATCACTGATTATTTTTTCTTTTAAATGCTTTTGAAACATTGTTTAGAGAACTGTAAAAGTAATTAAAAAGAGGAAATGTGAGTGAAAATTCATATTCCTGAAAATATATGAATGTTAAAAATTGTATCAGGTGATATAATGACTCATCAATAACCTTACCAGATTATTTATTCTTAAAAGGTATATTTGGCCAGGTGCGGTGGCTCATGCCTGTAATCCTAGCTCTTTGGGAGGCCAAGGTGAGCGGATAGCTTTGAGCTCAGAAATCGGAGACCAGCCTGGGCAACATGGCGAAACCCCATCTCTACAAAAAAATACAAAAGAAAAAAATAAAAAGGAAGTGGGTGTGGTGGCTCGTGCCTGTGGTCCCAGCTACTCGGGAGCTGAGGCTGGAGGATGGCTTGAGCCAGAAAGTGGAGGTTGTGGTGTGAGCTGATTATCACGCCACTGCACTCCAGCCTGGGCACAGAGCGAGACCCTAAGAAAAAAAAAGGCATATTTTAAAAACTTAAAAAAAGTTCTATCTGTAATTATGATTCTAAGAGAGCCATCCCACTGTTTTCTCTCCTGATACTATGTTTTCTAAAAGTCTAAACACAAGGCTTTCCTTCATCTTGGTTTTGAAACTTTGACCATTTATTCATAAACCATGCTAAAAACAGCAACTGCCACCAGGTCGCGCTGTAGTTCCACAATGAAAACAGGCTGGGTTCTAAGGAATTCTGGAAGGTCTTAGTTGTCACATCATTTCTGCTTTTTGGAAGCAAAGAGAGGTGGAGACAAATATTTTAAAGGAAAAAGAAAAGCTTTTGCTGAAAATAAATAATTTCAAATTCACTATAATTTAAACGTGGATATTCAGCAAAAAAGATTTTATCTGAGAATGTTGCTATTGCTACTTTTAGAAAAAATTGCTTTCAACTCAGTCCTGTTATTTTCCGGATGGAAAAATATAAAATAAATAAATAAAAACCTTGCTGAAAGTTTTCTTTCCTATATTCTCTAGTGGTTGATGGATAATACTATTTTTTTTTAAATCCCAAGATGAGGTATATTTTACTTAAAAATTGTAGTGATAGCTTAGATATAAACCAGGCTTTAGAAAATACATAAACACTTCAACTTAAAAACAGTTTTTTTTTTTTTTGAAAAAGCCCTTTTTTCTTTTTTGGTCTTATTTTTCCCAAATGTCAATATTTATGAGTCAGGGGTTGTGGGAAATGTTACCTAGAGCTACAAGAGCCAGAGATTGCCCTCTCGTATCCCTGGGGAGTTGAGCATGAGTGCCAGAGGGCAATGTTTGGCTGGAAGGACCCAAGCCTTTCCTTCTTTGCACCCCACAGTATGCCCTTTGAAGTGAAAGACATTTCTGTACTCAGCTCTACTTCATAGGAAGTCAACTCAAGATGAGCAATGCACACACATTTCTGTATACCCTTTTAGTATAAAAACAGAGGCAGACTAACAGAAAACCAAAAAAGCCAGAATTAATGCAGGCCATTTGGAGTTTTGGAAACCCTTCTGATAACTTAAGTCACAAATCTAAATTTCTGGATGAGACTATTTTTTGATCATGTCACTTTGAGAACATCAGTCACTTGAAGTTTAACCCGTTTTAGGATTTGGGTGGTATTAATAGGAGTTTTGTCAATGGCAAAGACAGAAGGCCAAGAGAATGAAATCCTTACAGAAATAAGGTAAAAATCGCTAAATATCAGTAAATTATGAAGCTTACATTTGTTTTGAAAATGAACTGTTACACATCAGCATAATGAACAAAATGCATTATTTAATACAAGTGTTTTAGTTTGCTTCCTTACAAATTGTCAGTTATTAGGGACTGAACAAGAAAATAAAAGCTGAAAATGAACAAGATTTACTGAGTGGAATATGGGGGAACTGGGAGATATATTGGCATATTGGAGCCACTAATAAGTTAAAAAAATCAGAAACACTTTTGAAAACCAGAAAGTCATCAGTAAAATATGTGTCTAAGGTCAAATGAGCTGTCCTGATGTTGATTCTCAATTTCCTCTTGCATTTAATCGAAGGAGCTTCTCTTTATTTTTTTTTATTTAAATCTTTAACCCTCATAGATGGTTATGTCTCCTAGTATCTTTTAGCTGAGGATTATAACTTTTTCTTTATTCTATGAACATTAACAGTTCTTTATTTAACTTGATTTATTTTTAAATGTCCCACCCAAATACTTAACTGGTTCAAGCACTTAACTGGTTTCCAAAGGCTTGTTGTATAAATAACAAGATAAAAATTCATAGAACATTTTGTTTTCCCACATTGGGAGGTAATAGTCCTATTTCATTTTTAGAAAAATATGGCAAAGAATTATTGAGGTTAATGAAAAATTAGGGGAAATGATAGCATCAGGTTAGTTGGGGAAAAAAAGATTCTCTCTGGGAAGAGACTTTCCTTTCATTTTCCAAACACGTGGGTGTGGCCTTTGGCTTTTTTCTCCACCCATGATCAGCTAATTCTAAATGCATTTTCTCTACTTGCCAATGGTATGCTAGCATTTCTGCTGTTTACATTCTCTAGCCTCCTTTTTTTTTTTTCTGTATATGGGGATTAAAATTTTAGCTCGGAGATGTTGAGAGCATTAAAATAGTAACATGTTCAGCCCTTGGCGTACAATAGGTATCCAATGTGTGAAAATTTCCTTCCTCCTTTCTTCGTTAACAGGAACACACACACACACAATGCACAAGTTTACCCATATTAAATACCTCTGCGAATGTAATGCAAAACTTATTTAAGTTAATTTGTACAGCACTTACCATTCAGCATATACCATTCTCACAACCCAGTTATAGATATGCTTAATGAAATTAGCATTGGAATCAAGACTCTGAAATTAAAAGTATAAATTCAGGTGAGTAGAGTTAGCATTTAAATATTTTGTATATTTAATTAATATTCATATCTATTTGTTTATCACTACATTTATGTTTAATTTATTATTTGTCTTAATTTATGTATAGTATATATTCATATGTATATTTATATTTATCATTTGGGCATAGAACATACATTGATTTCCAGATTATATACCCCTGTGCATGTTTTAAGTCTGTTTTGGAATAGGTCACTAAGGCATAGTTCTATGAAGGTATTTCAGGTTTTACACTTCTATTCACTCCAAAAATGAATTGTTAAATAAAATTTGATACTGTAGGAAGCTGAAAATAGTCAACTTCCCTTAGCTAGCCACCAATAACATAGAGTTTTTGTGAAAATCAAGCAAGGCGAGGGTGGCCTGTTTTTCTCTAAGAAATATATCTGTATAAACGAATGTCATCCTTTTCAGAGAAGTTGCTTTGGGAGTCTAGACACTTCTTTCAACTGTACTGCTATTGCACTAAACGTTTTAGGAACTGTTTTTGGAATTACCTTTAGGACTAGTTAAGCAATCAAACAAAATAAAAGCTAGTCTCATTATATTGTAGGCTACAGCACATCTATCCAGTCAGTTACCATCTGCCTTATTAAATGGCTTGGTTGTTTCCCAAAATGAAACTTATCCTGATGAAAAAAATTTTTTTTTAAACTACCGGGACATTCAAAGCAATTCCCTCGGTGTGTGAAGGAAGGAAGTTCCTAACTGGAGTTCCAAAACTGTTTTGAAAATCGTTGGAATGTTGCTGCCTACTTTGATGGGGACATCATTCATTTGCATAGATAAATTCAAGTACATTTGTTCAAACCCAGTGTCATTGTCTTATGGTCATGTCTTTTGACGGTAACTATTTATAAAGTGAAATAGGGATCCTTTTGAGCTGAGAGAACTCATCAAAAGACAAATGCTATTATTTAAAAAGGAATCATTGTGAATTTTTAACTAGAGTCTGCTGTGTTCAGTTACAGGCTCCAGAAACTTCTGAAAACAAAAGAAGAAAAATACAAAGGCCTTTGTGCGCAGATCAGGCCTGTGATGTTCCTTTTATCCTCACATGGATTTGTTTAGTGAGTTAATGCAGTGCTTGTGTATGTGATTAAATTTAAGCCAGTCATCATGGAATACAATTATGAAGGCTGCGGGGTCCATATTTTGAAACAGAAGCAGGAAAACAACATGAACTTGTTAGAGGATGAATCCAGACTTTGATCTTAGCAAATACATAAACAGTAACAAGATAGAAATAAAAGGTAAAAATATTTGTAATGTATTTATGTTTGGTTATTAATAAAAAGGGAGATTGGTGAAAAAGGCAGAGCCAAAAAGAAAAAAGAAAGCCTCTGCCTAGGTACTTCGTTAAACCACATAAAAACTGTGAGAGTCCTGAGCAAATGAAATCTGTGACAGAGACTGAAACCCGGCCTCCAAGGGCTTCATGGTTTTATAGAGGCTGTTACAGACCTGGAGCTTTTCTAGCATCCCAGTATCAGACCCTCCAGACTCAGGGGCTGCCTAACTGCTCATTTCCCACAAAACTTCAGTAGACTTGTAGTCTCTGACCATCCATCCATGTGCTAAATTCCCAGTAAAGCTATGCATCCTTTCAGATTACCCATATTGTGGAAACCAGTATCTGAACAAACCTGGGACCCTTTTGCAAAACTTGGTAGCTGTGCTATGCAAACCACGAATGCACTATTTCCCATTTGATTAGACATTTTCATCTGGAAATGATTTTTGGAATTAATGTGGTGTCTATTTCTTTTTTTTTTCCAACAAAGCTTTCTCTCTTTTAAAATAAATCCCATGAATAATTTACTCTGCTGTCAGAGATGTGCTTGCTTTTATTTTTATTAAGGCCTGAAGTGTCTGGTATCAGCATCCTTGTGCCCCTCTGGGCTGTATGACCTTATGACCTGCATGGTCCTGCCAGGTCGCTCTCAGGGAAGAAAGGCCTCCTGATGGGGCGGAATGAGCCTCCTAAAGTGTCCACACCTTCTCCATCCTGGCCCAATGCCAGCCTGTGTTCAGGCTGCCTCAAATCTCCACAGAAAGAGTTAATGATACACAGCAGAATGTCTGGGCAGATGAATAACAGATGGGTTTCCCAAATCTTGGGAATGATGTAGAAAGTTGGTGAGGTTTTAGAGATAACCCCCAAAGGTTTATATCACAAAATAATTATTCTTTCCATTTTTTACCTTCCCTAGCTAAGGAGGCTAAAATTCTTCACTAAGTGAAGGAAGTCAGACACAAAACGTCACATATTTATATGAACTCTCCAAAACAGGCAAATCTATAGAGACAAAAAGCAGATTCATGGTTGCCAGGGGCTGAGGGGAGGGAAAAGGGAGAGTGCTTACAGGGTTTCCTTTGGGGTGATAAAAAACGTTCTGTAACTAGATAATGGTGATGTTTCTAGAATATTGTGAAGGTAATTAACAGTTATTAAAATGGTAAGTTTATGTTATATGTATTTTACCACAATAATTTTTTTTCTTCCTTAGGTAAAGCACAGGTGAAATACAAATAGGAAAATTTGCATTTTACAAAAAGTAATTGTTAAGTCATTTGCACTCATCAGTATCTTAGCCGCAATTTTTAGGGCAATTAAGCAGTCTCCTAGTTAGTCCCTGATTATTGGGCAAAACAAAAAAGTTGGTTATTGGTGAAAATGGATGAATGGGCAAAGCCAGTGTAGTGCATGTGAGGCAAGGACAAGAAGGCAGGCTGGGGTAGACTGACCTAGTGTAATGGTGAATTTTATGTGTTAACTTGACTGGGCCACGGGGTGCCCAGTGCCTAGATATTTGGTTAAACATTACTTCTGAGTGTGTCTATGAGGATGTTTCTGGATCAAATGTTTTTTAACTGTTGTTCAAAGACATTGGTCTTCTGCTGTTCATCAGACTGGAACTTACACTATTGTCTCTCCTGGTTCTCAGGCCTTTGAACTTGGATGGAATTATACTATCAGTTCTCCTGGGTCTCCAACTTGCTGACTGCAGATGTTGGGACTTCTTAGCCTTCATAATTTCATGAGTCAATTCCTTATGATAAATACCTTTATATTTTTATCTATCTGTATCTATGCATGCATTTGTAACTATGGATATATGTATTTCTATCTATGTCCTATTGGTTTTGTTTCTCTGGAGAACCCAAACTAACACAGGTTTTGGTACCAAGAAGTGAAGTGCAGCTGTAAAAGATATCTAAAAATGTGGAAATGGCTTTGGAGCTGAGTAATGGGCAGAGGCTGAAAGAGTTTTCAGGTGCATGCTTGAAATATGAATATAAAAAGAGATTTTGATGAGGTCTCAGATGGAAATGATGTTATTGGAAACTGGAAGGAAGGAAATTCTTGTTATAAAGTGGCAAAGAACTTGGCTGAATGGTGTTCAGGTGTTTTGTGGAAGGTAGAACTTGTGAGCAATGAAATTGCATATTTAGCAGAGGAAATTCCTAAGCACAGTGTTGAAGGAGCATCTTCATTCCTCCTGAGTGCTTATAGAAAAATGTGTGGGCTAGGCACAGTGGCTCACACCTGTAACTCCAACACTTTGGGAGGCACAGGCAGGTAGGTCACTTGAGGTCAGGAGTTCAAGACCAGTCTGGTCAACATGGCAAAATCCTGTCTCTACTAAAAATATGAAAATTAGCCAGGTGTGGTGGTGCATGCTTGTAATCCCAGCTACTTGGGAAGCTGAGGCAGCAGAATCACTTGAACCCAGGAGGTGGAGGTTACTGAGCTGAGATCATGCCACTGCACTCCAGCTTGGGCTACAGAGCGAGACTCTGTCAAACGTGAGAGGAGAAAGATGAATGAAGAAGAAATTGTTAAGCAAAAATGAATCAGAGCTTTAAGGTTTGGAAAACAATCAGCCTATTCATATTGCAGAAAACTGAGAAAGCATGTTCTAAAGAGTATGCCAAGGGTATGACTGGATTATGGTTTGAGAAAGAGTTTATGGGATGATATGAGCAGAAACACTGCCAGTTTGAACTGAAGCAGGTGGAGATGGAACAAAATGAAGGAAGGCTGTCAGAATTCTTGGATTCTGTGAAAGAGGACTGTAAAGTTATTTGGCTGTGAATGCATGCTATTCTTCAAGGAAAAGGAAGAATGACGTCAAATGTGACTCAGATCATCAGGGCTGTCACTCCCACAACAGACCCAGGGGATAAGGCTATGTCCTCTTTGATTTCAAAGAGTGTGGCCATCCCTCTTGTTTTAGAAGGTAAGAAAAGCCCTACTCAGTGTCTTAGGAGTGGGCCCACAAAGTGTCACCTTGGGGGCAGGGCCACTCAAAGTCTCAGGTGCATTACTTTTTTTTTTTTTTTTGAGACAGGGTTTGGTTCTGTCACCTAGGCTGGTGTGCAATCTTGGCTCACTGCACCTCTTTCTCCTGGGCTTAAGCCATCCTCCCATCTCAGCCTCCAGAGTAGCTGGGACTGCAGGTGTGCACAACCATGCCTGGCTAATTTTTGTACTTTTTGTTTTTATTTTGTTTTTTTTTTTTTGTAGAGATGGGGTTTCACCATGTTGCCTAGATTGATCTTGAACTCCTGGGCTCAAATGATCTGCCTGCCTCAGCCTCCCAAAGTGCTAGGATTACAGACTTGAGTCACTGTGCCTGGCCTTGGGTGCATTACTTCTTCAGTGGGTCCTGAAGGTGGGAGTGCTACCCTACTGGGCACAGAAGGCAGAGCATGGGACCAAACAGAATTATTCTTGAGCCCTAAAATTTGATGGAATTCACCTTGCTAGGTTTTAGATTTTCTTGGGACGTGTCTTCCATCTTCTGGCTTCTCCCTTTTGGAAGGAAAATATCTATCCTATGCCTGTCCCACCATTGTATTTAGGAAGAAAATAGCTTGTGTGGTGAAACTAAATACCATTTAAGTCAGATATGTCAGTTATGGGTGAGACCTTATCTTTGGACTTTAGACTTTATGCTGGAATGAGTTAAGGCTTTTGGGGCTATTAGGGTAGAATGAATGTATTTTACACACTAGAAGGATATAAATTTTTGTGGTCCGTGGCAGAATGTTATGAAATGAATGTTTGTGTCCCCTCAGAATTCATTTGTTGAAGCCTTACCTGCCAATGTGATAGTATTTGAAGATAGTGTCTTTGGGAGGCAATTAGGGTTAGAGTAGATCATGAAGGTGGGACCCTATTAAGAAGAAGACTTTTTTTTATTATTCCACTTGAGCACAAAGGAAAGACCATATAAGGGCACAGTGAGACGGTGGCCGTCTGCAACCCAAGGACAGAGACCACTCACCAGACACCAACTTTACTTGTACCTCGATCTTGGACTTTCTAGCCTCCAGAACTGTGAGAAATAAATTCCTATTGTTTACATTACCCAATATATGATGTTTTATTATGGCAGCCTGAGCTGACGAAGACACCTGGTGCATCTCAGTGGGGAAGGACAGAACAAAATGAAAGTGTGCTTGAGCTGGGAGAGGGCCAAAGGCAAACCTGCTGCCTTGTGTTTGTTCAGGGCCTGTCCTGCTTTGGACTAAGAGATCTCAGATTGGGGCAAACATGTGGGTTTATCAGAATGGCAATCCCTCCTGTAAGGTTCCACTCATCAGAAGTTCACCAGGCATGGGGAGGCATGCCCTGCAGAGAGCCCAGTAATAGCCATCTACCAAGGTGACTAAGACATCACCTGTCCATAAGTACCACAAGAGGCCAAAACTGATCAAAGTAAATACGAATTTGAAATTCTTTGATGGGGAATGATCATGTTCTAAAACCCAAATTCTTGAGTTAATAATACACTGTGAAGTATTTAAAGGTTATTGCAATTATGCGTGTTTATTTCTAATGATGATTGCTCAATGGCTTCTAGATGCTGGGAGGAAGTGGAATATGGGGAAGAAAAGATTCTCACTCCCACGTATTTTCATGAAGAAAGACAAATAAAAGGTCCCAACCACACATTCATTTTCTATAATTGTACTTTTCAGCAATTAGGGTCAAATGACTTCTTAGTATTTGTCTGCTATTAGTTTAAATGGGTAGTTCAAAGGAGAAATAGTCACATCTCAATGTTTTGTTAAATTATAAAGCAGCAGATTGGACAGAAGCCTCCTTTTGTGAGTTCCCTGACAGTGCAGGGGTGGATTAGATTGGCCCTTGCAGTCTAGCTTTCTCTTATCTTTAAAGACTTGTCTCCTCCTAAGCGTTTGTCTTCCTCCCATCCTCCATCCTACATAGCCCCTGTGCTGCTGCCACATTGAACTACTTAATCCCCATTCCCAGAACCCTGGGGCCCTTTGAAGTGTCCATGCTTTGCACATGCATTTCTTTGGCCTGGAAGTTCCTCTTGCCTTCTTCGTGTGACACAATTCCTACAACCTCCTAACACCCCAAGGCATTTTATGAGCTGTAAGAAACCTTGGAAATCACATCACACTGACCAACAATGTGGGTAACAACTCTTGGAAGAATCTAAGTTGGCTTTTTTACTGAGTCTTTACTTTGGGTAGCAAAGTTATCTTCTAAACTCTTAACTAAACTAAGTAAAAAAAAAAAAAAAATACATAAAAGCATTTTGTAACAGCAGATTCCCTAAGGGAGGTTGACTTTGCAGATGCTTGCTCTGTTGTGGGAAGCACAAGGAAATAAGAAAACACCCTGAGTCTTACCACACCAGCCTGAGTGGTCCTCTGTAGCCATTTGTGCTGCTATAACAAAATGCCACAGACTGGGTAATTCATAAACAATTGAGATTTATTTCTCACAGTTCTGGAGCTTGGGAAGTCAAGAACAAGGTACTGGCAACTGGTGTCTGGTGAGGGTCTTCTTGCTGTGTCCTCACACAGCAGAAGGTAGAAGGCAAAATGGAGCCTTTAGCCATATTTTAAGGCATTAATCCATTTATAGGGATGGAACTCTCATGATTTAATCACCTCCCCAAAAACCCCATCTCTCAATACTACTATGATGGGGGTTAAGTTTCAACATAAATTTTGAAGGAGGAACATTCAAACCATAGCATCCATGAAAAACAAAAAGTAAGCACGGTTATGCCCTTCTGTGGAAGGCTGAGGGTCTGAATATGCTTCTGGCAACAGAAATCATGTAGGAATAAAAAGAAAGCACATTACTTGTGCTATTATCTACCTCTGGGTTAAACTGAACAGTGAGATCAAAGTGGTTTGTTTGTTCTACTAGTTTGCTTATTACTAAAGCACTTGTTTATTTTGTTTTGAGGTAGTTTCTCTGGAGGGATTGAGGGCAGATCTGAGTGGAATTTACTTGTTTTTTCCATGTAATCCTATAATAAGTACAATTTTTTTTTTTATAGTCTCTTGGTTCCCACAAAGAGGTCTGTATTTCTGTGTGTGTCTGTGTGTGTGTGTGTGCACGTGTGTGTGTGTATTGTGCGTGTTTTGGGAGGTGGGGAGACAGGAATCTGAATACAGAGGAGCTAAACGTTGAGAAAGTAAGAGTAGGAAAATAGTCCATGGTGTGTTGGAAAGTGAAATAGAAGTAACACAAGAGTATCAGGAAAAAGGAAAGAGAAGCTCACAAGGGATAGTGTGGGGAAAGGACATAGGGTAGGCAACTTAGTAAATCAGAAGGAAGCTGAGCTGAGTTGAATAGTGATGTGATTTGGATCTGTGTCCCCACCCAAATCTCTCGTTGAATTGTAATCCCCAGTGTTGGAGGTGGGGCCTGGTGGGAGGTGATTGGATGATGGGGGCAAATTTCCCCTTCGATGCTGCTCTTGTGGTAGTGAGTAAGTGCTCTTAGGAGCTGGTTGTTTTAAAGAATGTGTCACCTCCCCTGCCTTCCTTCTGTTCCGGCTGTGTAAGACATTGCCTGCTTCCCCTTTGCCTTCCGCCATGATTGCAAGTTTCCTGAGGCCTCCCCAGAACCACAAGGAGGCCTCCCCCTTGTGACCAACCTCCCCTAGCCTGCAGAATGGTGAGCCAATTAAACCTCTCTCTCTCTCTTTTTTTTTTTTTTTTTTTTTTTTTGAGACGGAGTCTCGCTTCGTCGCCCAGGCTGGAGTGCAGTGGCCAGATCTCAGCTCACTGCAAGCTCCGCCTCCCGGGTTGACGCCATTCTCCTGCCTCAGCCTCCCGAGTAGCTGGGACTACAGGAGCCCGCCACCTCGCCCGCCTAGTTTTTTGTAGTTTTTTAGTAGAGACGGGGTTTCACCGTGTTAGCCAGGATGGTCTCGATCTCCTGACCTCGTGATCCGCCCGTCTCGGCCTCCCAAAGTGCTGGGATTACAGGCTTGAGCCACCGCGCCCGGCCTTTTTTTTTTTTAAGATTCAGGAGGTGCATGTGCAGGTTTGTTACATGGATACATTATGTAATGGTGAGGTTTGGGCTTCTAGAGTAATAGTGAACATTTTACTCAATAGGTTATTATTATTATTCGATATCCTTCTCCCCTTCTCCCCCTCTTCGGAGTCATTGTCTATTATTTCCATCTTTATGGCCATGTGTACCTGCTGTTTAGTTCCCACTTATAAATGAGAACATGTGGTATTTGATTTTCTGTTTCTGAGTTATTTCACTTAGGATAATGACCTCTACCTCCATTCAGGTTGCTGCAAAGAACATGACTTCATTCTTTTTCATGACTGCATAGTATTCCATGATATATATATATACTACATTTCCTTTATCCAGTCTTCCATTGATGGGCACTTAAATTGATTCCATGACTTTGCTCTTGTGACCAGTGCTGAAATAAACTTGCGAGTGCAGGTATCTTCTTTTTATAATGATTTAAAAGGCTAATATTTTAAAAAGGTGAATGTTTATATCATGCATCCGATATAAATATAAAATGAATACATGTAACAAATTTTAGTTAACTCATTAATTGTTGCGGGAACCCATAAAATGTTACTGGTTGAAAGAATTCAAAGTACTGCATACATATATATAAGCAGATAAAGAATGCTTAAATGAATAATTAAATGTGACTTGGCATAGATTTTATTTACATCATTAACTATTGAGAGAACCATTAAAAACTTACAACAGGTTGAAAGGAGAATTTAAAGTACCACATGCATATATAAGAAGATAAAAAATGCTAAAATGTACTGGGTACAGTGGCTTGTAATCCCAGCACTTTGGGAGGCAGAGATGGGAGGATTGCTTGAGCCAGCTCAGGCAACATAGTCACACCCTGTCTCTACAGAAAATAGAAAAAGTTACCTGGGCATGGTAGTGCATGCCTGTAGGGTGAGGAGGGAGGATCACTTGAGCCCGGGAAGTTGAAACTGCAGTGAGTTGTGACCAGGCCACTGCATTCCAACCTGGATGACTGAACCAGATGGTGTCTCAAAAAAAATAAAAAAGCTAAAATGAATTTAAAGGCATGTATAACATTGACCTATCCACAGGTGATAATCAGCTGCATTCCAATACAACTAATTTGCATTTGTATGGACAGGAATAATTTGTATTATTTTTGGCTTTCTACAAATTATAGAGTTGTAAAGTAGTTAAAATACAATGAAAGGTAGCAATATCATGGGAAGAGTATGCTGTATAGAACATTCTAGAAAAGAAAAGAAATTTTTAGAGAAAAAAGTAATCTTTTTTTTTCCACGTTCCAAAGTCTTACACAATTTTTCTCAGCAAGAGTACATAATTGGAGCTGAAGGTGCTCCCTCAACTTTTTTGGGTCACAGAATAGTTGGTAATGATGGAAAGCAGGCCAAGAAAAGAGGAGGATTCCAGGAATACATCCAAGGTCATACCACAGGCACTTCAGGTCAGGGTGCCACTGCTGCTGTTGTCCTGCTAGACACTCACCACCAGCGTTGCCAGATGACTCACGTGGCCCACCTGACCCTGCATCTTTGCAGTACATTCTCAAGTTTCAAAGTCTAGGAAAGGGGCGTTGAGTTGACTCAGATCCCATGCCCTCACCCTAGCTGCCTAGACTGGGAAGAAGGAATATGAAACCACGTGGTTTTGCTATGATGAACCAAGACCAACACAATGGGGATTTCTCGCCACAAAGGAAGGATATGTGATGTTGGCTAGTAAAAAAGAAAATGCAGATATTTACTGCAAGCACTATACTAGAGATATACAAAACCATCAGAAAGGATTTAAGCTTTTTCTGGAGAAAGATAACATAATGAAGTGGGAAGATTAAGATCACATCTCTATTAAAAATACAAAAATTAGCCGGGCGTGGTGACGGGTGCCTGTAGTCCCAGCTACTTGGGAGGCTGAGGCAGGAGAATCGCTTGAACCTGGGAGGCGGAGGTTGCAGTGAGCCGAGATCACGTCACTGCATTCCAGCTGGGCAACAGAGTGAGACTCCATCTCAAAAAAAAAAAAAAAAAAAAAAAAAGAAAGAAAGAGAAAAAAAAAGAGCTCTAGACTCATATACCTAGGTCTAAGGCAGGTTTCACCAGGCTGAGTTGTGGTGGGAAAATTGCAAACCTCTCTGAATCCCAGTTATCTCGTTTATGTTAACATTACTATCTATCTCAAAGATGCTTACGACTCTGCATAATCTGGTCTATTGCTATTTCTATGACCTTATCTTCTTCTACTACTGGTCTCCTTGCTGAAATCTGCTTCAGTCCTCCTAGCTTCCTTGCTGTTCTTTGAGCACACAAACATCCATCTGCTGTAGGCCCCTTGTATTTGCTTGCTTCCATGTCTGAAAAATGTTCCCCCACATGAAATTTGTTTTGTCACCTCCTTCATTCAGCTCTCTTCTCTCTCGCTCTCTCTTTTGAGACAGAGTCTCACTCTTGCGCAGGTTAGAGTGTATTGGCACAATTCAGTTCACTGCAGCCTCGACCTCCAGAGCTCAGGTGATCCTCCCACCTCAGCCTCCTGAGTAGCTAGGACTACAGGTGCATACCACCATGCCCAGCTAATTTTTGTATTTTTTGTAGGGATAAGGTCTCATTATGTTACCCAGGCTGATCTCAAACTCCTGTGCTCAAACGATCTGCCTGCCTCGGCCTCCCAAAACCCTGGGATTACAGGCATGAGCCACTATATCTGGCTAGCTCTACTCTCAAATGTCACCTTGGCTTTGGTAATATCTTCCCTGACAACTCTGACGAAAATTACAACTTATTTTACTTGGCACTACCTTACTTTATTTTTCTCTATAACATTTGTTACTTGTCTCTCTCCCTTCTCTAAACTGTAAATTCCATGAGAATAGGAAATCAAATCTGTTTTTACATGGTTGTATCTCCAGAGCCTTGAACAATGCCAGGAATATAAAAAGTGCTCAATAATATCTGTTTGGATGAATGAATAATTGCAAAGTGCCTGGCATACAGTAGACACCAAACAAATGCTGATCATTGCTATTTTTATCGGACTCTGATTTCTCTTCCCATACCCTGGCCAGCCACCCTTAAGCTGACCTGCTTTCCCAGAGGACTTACGATCTAGTAATAAAATTTACCAGTTCAGGAACTCAATCTCCTAATTCAACAGAAAACAACTAGAATATTGTAGTATTCATTTTAGTGATCACTTTGGGATTTCACACTTACTCTTTGTTTTTTAATGTGTCTGATCTATGGTGGTGCTACCAAATGATTTGTATTAGCAGCTGGAAAAATCTAACAAAATTACTTTGAAAGTGCCTTTTGGGCCAGGCGCAGTGGCTCACGCCTGTCATCCCAGCACCTTGGTAGGCCGAGGAAGGAGGATTGTTTGAGTCCAGAAGTTCAAGACCAGCCTGGGCAACATAGGGAGACTCTATCGCTACAAAAAAATATATAAACTAGCTGAGCATGGTGGTGCATTCCTGTGGTCCCAGCTACTTGGGAGGCTGAGGTTGGAGGATTGCTTCAGCCTTGGAGGCCAGGGCTGCAGTGAGCTGTGAGTGTGCTACTGTACTCCAGCCTGGGTGACAGAGTGAGACTCTATCTTAAAAAAAAAAAAAAAAAAGAAAGAAAATGAAAAATCAAGGTGCATTTTGAAGCACATAAGAGAACATTTTTTAAAAAATTTGTATCTCTAGTAGGAAGACTATATTAGAACATAAGACTGCACATGAGTATGTCACTGTTTTAGTCAGCATTCTTCAGAGAAACATTAGTTATAAGAAGTTGGCCTATGCAATTATGGAGGGTGACAAATTCCAAGATCTGGAGGGTCAGTCAGCCAAGGTGATATCTGAGAGTAGAGGTGAATGAAGAAGATGAGGGAGAAGTCATATGGGGGGACATTTTTCAGACATCAAGGAGAGCCGATGCTTTAGTTCCAGCCCAAGCCTAAAGTCCTGAGAACAGGAGAGCTGATGGTGTAATTCTGGTTGAAAGGTCAGCAAGCTCAACATCCAGGAGTTTGAGTTTGAGTTTAAGGCAGAAAAAAAGCCAGTGTCAGCCGGGCATGGTGGCTCATGCCTGTAATCCCAGCACTTTGGGAGGCCAGTGAGGGCGGATCAGCTGAGATCAGGAATTCAAGACCATCCTGGCCAGCATGGTAAAACCCCGTCTCTACTAAAAATACAAAAATTAACCAGGTGTGGTGGTGTGTGCCTGTAATCCCAGCTACTCAGGAGGCTGAGATAGGAGAATTGCTTGAACCCCAGAGATGGAGGTTGCAGTGAGTGGAGATCACGCCATTGCACTCCAGCCTGGGTGACAAGAGGGAAACTCCATCTAAAAACAAAACAAAACAAAACAAAACAAAACAAAACAAAACAAAAGCAAAGCCAGCTCCATGTTGAAGATTGCCAGGCAGAAAGAATTCTTTTACTTGGGGGAGGATCAGCCTTCTTATTCTGACCAGGCCCTTCAACTGATTAGGTGAGGCTCACTCACATTAGGGAGGGTAATCTTTCCTCAGCCTACCAATTTAAATGTTAATCTCACCAAAAAACGCTCTCACATAAACACCCAGAATAACGTTTGACCAAATATCTGGGCACCCAATGACCCAGTAAAGTTGATACATAAAATTAACCATCACATTTAGGCTAGGTGTAGTGGCGCATGCCTGTAATCCCAGTACCTTGGGAGACAGAGGCAGGCAGATCGCATGAGGCCAGGAGTTCAAGATCAGTCTGGCCAACGTGGTGAAACCCTGTTTCTACTAAAAATAAAAAAAATTAGCCTGGTGTGTTGGTGCACGCCTGTGGTCCCACCTGCTTGGGAGGCTGAGGCAGGAGAATCACTTGAACCCGGGAAGCGGAGGTTGCAGTAAGCTGAGATCGTGCCACTGCACTCCAGCCTGGGTGACAAAGTAAGACTCTGTCTCGAAAAGAAAAAAGTTAACCATCACCTTCACTCTATCTTTTATATCTATCATCAATTCTTTAGTTGTCATGGAATAGTTGTTATAAAGGATAGTGGGAAACAACAATCTCTTGAGTGAAAACGTGTGTAAGTCAGCTGCTGTATGTGGATGGACCCATTCAGTGCACGTGTGGAGGCTTTTAATGCTGAAATTAGTATGGAGATCCCATTGATGATATAACATCAGGACTACAACAAGGTCTGGGCACTTGCATTCTAGCTCCTAGCTGGAGATTCAACTTTTAGCAATTCATTTAACTTTTTTGGATTTGGTTTTCTCTTCTGAAAGTGAGGGGGTAGGACTAGATGATTTTTTTTTTTTTTTTTGAGACGGAGTTTCGCTCTTGTCGCCCAGGCTGAAGTGCAGTGGTGTGATCTCAGCTGACTGCAACCTCCACCTCCCAGGTTCAAGCGATTCTCCTGCCTCGGCCTCCCAAGTAGCTAGGATTATAGGCACCTGCTATCACGACTGGCTAGTTTTTTGTATTTTTAGTAGAGATGGGGTTTTGCCATGTTGGGCAGACTGGTCTTGAACTCCTGAACTCAGGTGATCCACCTGCCTCAGCCTCCCAAAGTGCTGGGATTACAGGCGTGAGCCACCGCACCCAGCCAACTAGATGATTTTTAAAGATCACTTGTAGCCCTGGAATCTTTGGTTCTAGATAACAGAGTAAGCTGTGAGGGAAGCCCTCTATGCTGCTAGTAGCGTGACACACAGGGACAAAGACAACACGTCTTTGGAGTTATGTATGGCAGTGCTGTCTGTCTTTGAAGCTAAATGACAAAAATAATTTGGCCTGGATTTTATTTGTTCCCAGTTGGCTGAAAATAAACAGAAGTTATTTTAGGAACAACTGTGTCTTCTTTATTCTCTATTCTTTTCTTTTTTTCTTTCTTTTTTTTTTTGAGATGGGGTCTTGCTCTGTTGCCCAGGCTGGAGTGCAGTGGCATGATCTCAGCTCACTGCAACCTCCACCTCCCAGGTTCAAGCGATTCTCACCCTCCTGAGTAGCTGGAACTACAGGTGTGCACCACCACACCCAGCTAATTTTTGTGTTTTTAGTAGAGATGGGGTATCACCATGTTGACCAGGCTGGTCTCAAATTCCTGACCTCAAGTGATCTGCACACCTTGGCCTCCCAAAGTGCTGGGATTACAGGCATCAGTCACCACACCCTGCTGTGGACTGTCTGGCTTCTCTATTCTTTTTGTTATATATCAGATAGAGGGACTCTGGGCATTTCATGCAGTCACCAGACTGCAGTGAAGGTGCCAGGCTCCAGATCCATGAGAGCCAAGGTGTCTACTCTTAGCATCTCACACAGTGCCTAGCACAAAGTGGCCTCCCATAAGTGAGACATTGAACAAACGCACATGTTTGGCCCCTCGACACAGCACATGAAACACCCTGGGGTACCTGACTTAGTTCGTCCACGCTGCTATAACAAACTATAGTAGACTGCATGGCTTATAAACAACAGAAACTTATTTCTCACAGTTCCAGAGGCTGGAAGTGTGGTCTGGGTGCCAGCATGGCAGGTTCTGGTGAGGGCCTTCTTCTGGGTTGCAGGCTACTATCTTCTTCTTGTATCTTCATATGGAGGAAAGAGAGCAAGAAAGATCTCTGGGGTCCCTTTAATAGGGGCACTAATCTCATTCATGAAGACTTCACACTCATGATCTGATCGCTTCTAAAGGTCGCACCTCCTAACACCATCACTGTAGGGATAAAGCTTCAATATATGCATTTTGTGGGACACAAACATTCAGGCCACTGCAGTGCTTGCCCCACTTGGGAGACTGCAGTGGTTTGGTCAGTTGCAGTGCCTGTGAAGCCCCTCTTTTCACTACTGCCCTGCGCTGTGCTTTCCTAACAGACACCAGATAAATTCTACCCTCCCTTCCATCTCTGTTACTTTGAATCTCTGATACTGGTGTCAATAGCCTCCCTCCCCAGGTCCCAGGCAGGGTAGCCCAGACACTCAGTCTTCTGCTATACCTTGACTTCCCAGCCAAGATGGTGCAGGTAGGTATGAAGAACTTTTATTAGTGCAGCCTTGAGCAGGAACCAGAAGAGTGGGAGTTTCTGAGAGTATTTCTTCATCCAGGCTTCTTGCCCCTTGTGGCCATTGAGAAAAGGAGAACTTTTGAAATTAAAGAGAGCCTCATGGAGGGAGTGAGAGACTGGGGGTCTAAGTATGTGGATGGAAAAAAATTCCATTTTTATTTTTATTCATTTCCAACTTAAAATTAACATTTGCTTCAGTTATGAATATAAAAATCACATCACAATGGTACTATCAGTACCTATGACTTTGTCACCAATAGAAATCACAGATATATTCAAATCATATTAGTTACTGACAAATCTCACAAAATACTATCTATGCTCAGGCCGGGGGCAGCCCACTCATGCCTGTAAACCCAGCACTTTGGGAGGCCAAGGCAGGTGGGTAACTTGAGGTCAGAAGTTAGAGCCTAGACTGGCCAACATGGTGAAACCTATCTCTACTAAAAATACAAAAATTAGCCAGGCGTGGTGATGCATGCCTGTAATCCCACCTACTCGGGAGGCTGAGGCAGGAGAATCACTTGAACCCCGGAGGCAGAGGTTGCAGTGAGCCAAGATTGCACCACTGCACTCCAGCCTGGGCGACAGAGCAAGATTTGGTCCTCGCCCCTTCCAAAAACAAAAAACAAAAAACAAAAAAACAAAAAGCAAAACTCAAAAAACAAAAACCACCTATGCCCATCACTATGTGAAATTATGATATTTAGATAACCTGCCCCTAGATTTTATTATCTAATGTGTTAATAAAGAGAACATATATTGTCTCATCACAAATTTGTTTTTTTTTTTTTTTTTTTTTTAAATTTTTATTTTATTTTATTTTTTTTTTTTATCAATTCATCATTTATATCATGTATAACTCCCCAATGCAATCCCTCCCTCCTCCCCCCTCCCCCCTCCCCATGATAGGCCCCAGTGCGTGACGTTCCCCTTCCCGAGTCCAAGTGATCTCATTGTTCAGTTCCCACCTATGAGTGAGAACATGCGGTGTTTGGTTTTCTGTTCTTGTGATAGTTTGCTAAGAATGATTGTTTCCAGCTGCATCCATGTCCCTACAAAGGACGCAAACTCATCCTTTTTTATGGCTGCATAGTATTCCATGGTGTATATGTGCCACATTTTCTTAATCCAGTCTGTCACAGATGGACATTTGGGTTGATTCCAAGTCTTTGCTATTGTGAATAGTGCCGCAATAAACATACGTGTGCATGTGTCTTTGTAGTAGAATAATTTATAATCCTTTGGGTATATACCCAGTAGTGGGATGGCTGGGTCATATGGTACATCTAGTTCTAGATCCTTGAGGAATTGCCATACTGTTTTCCATAATGGTTGAACTAGTTTACAATCCCACCAACAGTGTAAAAGTGTTCCTATTTCTCCACATCCTCTCCAACACCTGTTGTTTCCTGACTTCTTAATGATTGCCATTCTAACTGGTGTGAGATGGTATCTCATTGTGGTTTTGATTTGCATTTCTCTGATGGCGAGTGACGATGAGCATTTTTTCATGTGTCTGTTGGCTGTATGAATATCTTCTTTTGAGAAATGTCTGTTCATATCCTTTCCCCACTTTTTGATGGGGTTGTTTGTTTTTTTCTCGTATATTTGTTTGAGTTCTTTGTAGATTCTGGATATTAGCCCTTTGTCAGATGAGTAGGTTGCAAAAATTTTCTCCCATTCTGTAGGTTGCCTGTTCACTCTGATGGTAGTTTCTTTTGCTGTGCAAAAGCTCTTTAGTTTAATTAGATCCCATTTGTCAATTTTTGCTTTTGCTGCCGTTGCTTTTGGCGTTTTAGACATGAAGTCCTTGCCCATGCCTATGTCCTGAATGGTACTACCTAGATTTTCTTCTAGGGTTTTTATGGTATTAGGTCTAACATTTAAGTCTCTAATCCATCTTGAATTAATCTTCATATAAGGGGTAAGGAAAGGATCCAGTTTCAGCTTTCTACTTATGGCTAGCCAATTTTCCCAGCACCATTTATTAAATAGGGAATCCTTTCCCCATTTCTTGTTTCTCTCAGGTTTGTCAAAGATCAGATGGCCGTAGATGTGCGGTATTATTTCTGAGGACTCTGTTCTGTTCCATTGGTCTATAGCTCTGTTTTGGTACCAGTACCATGCTGTTTTGGTTACTGTAGCCTTGTAGTATAGTTTGAAGTCAGGTAGCGTGACGCCTCCAGCTTTGTCCTTTTGACTTAGGATTGTCTTGGCAATGCGGGCTCTTTTTTGGTTCCATATGAACTTTAAAGCAGTTTTTTCCAATTCTGTGAAGAAACTCATTGGTAGCTTGATGGGGATGGCATTGAATCTATAAATAACCTTGGGCAGTATGGCCATTTTCACGATATTGATTCTTCCTATCCATGAGCATGGTATGTTCTTCCATTTGTTTGTGTCCTCTTTTATTTCACTGAGCAGTGGTTTGTAGTTCTCCTTGAAGAGGTCCTTTACATCCCTTGTAAGCTGGATTCCTAGGTATTTGATTCTCTTTGAAGCAATTGTGAATGGAAGTTCATTCCTGATTTGGCTCTCTGCTTGTCTGTTACTGGTGTATAAGAATGCTTGTGATTTTTGCACATTAATTTTGTATCCTGAGACTTTGCTGAAGTTGCTTATCAGCTTAAGGAGATTTTGGGCTGAGACGATGGGGTTTTCTAAATATACAATCATGTCATCTGCAAACAGGGACAATTTGACTTCTTCTTTTCCTAACTGGATACCCTTGATTTCTTTCTCTTGCCCGATTGCCCTAGCCAGAACTTCCAACACTATGTTGAATAGGAGTGGTGAGAGAGGGCATCCCTGTCTTGTGCCAGTTTTCAAAGGGAATTTTTCCAGTTTTTGCCCATTCAGTATGATATTAGCTGTGGGTTTGTCATAAATGGCTCTTATTATTTTGAGATATGTTCCATCAATACCGAATTTATTGAGCGTTTTTAGCATGAAGGGCTGTTGAATTTTGTCAAAAGCCTTTTCTGCATCTATTGAGACAATCATGTGGTTCTTGTCTTTGGTTCTGTTTATATGCTGGATTACGTTTATTGATTTGCGAATGTTGAACCAGCCTTGCATCCCAGGGATGAAGCCCACTTGATCATGGTGGATAAGCTTTTTGATGTGCTGCTGAATCCGGTTTGCCAGTATTTTATTGAGAATTTTTGCATCAATGTTCATCAGGGATATTGGTCTAAAATTCTCTTTTTTTGTTGTGTCTCTGCCAGGCTTTGGTATCAGGATGATGTTGGCCTCATAAAATGAGTTAGGGAGGATTCCCTCTTTTTCTATTGATTGGAATAGTTTCAGAAGGAATGGTACCAGCTCCTCCTTGTACCTCTGGTAGAATTCAGCTGTGAATCTATCTGGTCCTGGACTTTTTTTGGTGGGTAGGCTATTAATTGTTGCCTCAATTTCAGAGCCTGCTATTGGTCTATTCAGGGATTCAACTTCTTCCTGGTTTAGCCTTGGGAGAGTGTAAGTGTCCAGGAATTTATCCATTTCTTCTAGATTTTCTAGTTGATTTGCGTAGAGGCGTTTATAGTATTCTCTGATGGTAGTTTGTATTTCTGTGGGGTCAGTGGTGATATCCCCTTTATCATTTTTTATTGCATCTATTTGATTCCTCTCTCTGTTCTTCTTTATTAGCCTTGCTAGCGGTCTGTCAATTTTGTTGATCTTTTCAAAAAACCAACTCCTGGATTCATTGATTTTTTGGAGGGTTTTTTGTGTCTCTATCTCCTTCAGTTCGGCTCTGATCTTAGTTATTTCTTGCCTCCTGCTAGCTTTTGAATGTGTTTGCTCTTGCCTCTCTAGTTCTTTTAATTGTGATGTTAGAGTGTCCATTTTAGATCTTTCCTGCTTTCTCTTGTGGGCATTTAGTGCTATAAATTTCCCTCTACACACTGCTTTAAATGTGTCCCAGAGATTCTGGTATGTTGTATCTTTGTTCTCATTGGTTTCAAAGAACATCTTTATTTCCGCTTTCATTTCGTTATGTACCCAGTAGTCATTCAGGAGCAGGTTGTTCAGTTTCCATGTAGTTGAGCGGTTTTGATTGAGTTTCTTAGTCCTGAGTTCTAGTTTGATTGCACTGTGGTCTGAGAGACAGTTTGTTATAATTTCTGTTCTTTTACATTTGCTGAGGAGTGCTTTACTTCCAATTATGTGGTCAATTTTGGAATAAGTGCGATGTGGTGCTGAGAAGAATGTATATTCTGTTGATTTGGGGTGGAGAGTTCTATAGATGTCTATTAGGTCCGCTTGGTGCAGAGATGAGTTCAATTCCTGGATATCCTTGTTAACTTTCTGTCTCGTTGATCTGTCTAATGTTGACAGCGGCGTGTTGAAGTCTCCCATTATTATTGTATGGGAGTCTAAGTCTCTTTGTAAGTCTCTAAGCACTTGCTTTATGAATCTGGGTGCTCCTGTATTGGGTGCATATATATTTAGGAGAGTTAGCTCTTCCTGTTGAATTGATTCCTTTACCATTATGTAATGGCCTTCTTTGTCTCTTTTGATCTTTGATGGTTTAAAGTCTGTTTTATCAGAGACAAGGATTGCAACCCCTGCTTTTTTTTGTTCTCCATTTGCTTGGTAGATCTTCCTCCATCCCTTTATTTTGAGCCTATGTATGTCTCTGCATGTGAGATGGGTCTCCTGAATACAGCAGACTGATGGGTCTTGACTCTTTATCCAGTTTGCCAGTCTGTGTCTTTTAATTGGAGCATTTAGTCCATTAACATTTAAGGTTAGTATTGTTATGTGTGAACTTGATCCTGCCATTAGATATTAACTGGTTATTTTGCTCGTTAGTTGATGCAGTTTCTTCCTAGCCTCGATGGTCTTTACATTTTGGCATGTTTTTGCGATGGCTGGTACCGGTTGTTCCTTTCCATGTTTAGGGCTTCCTTCAGGGTCTCTTGTAAGGCAGGCCTGGTGGTGACAAAATCTCTAAGCATTTGCTTATCTGTAAAGGATTTTATTTCTCCTTCACTTATGAAACTTAGTTTGGCTGGATATGAAATTCTGGGTTTAAAATTCTTTTCTTTAAGAATGTTGAATATTGGCCCCCACTCTCTTCTGGCTTGTAGAGTTTCTGCCGAGAGATCTGCTGTTAGTCTGATGGGCTTCCCTTTGTGGGTAACCCGACCTTTCTCTCTGGCTGCCCTTAAGATTTTTTCCTTCATTTCAACTTTGGTGAATCTGGCAATTATGTGTCTTGGAGTTGCTCTTCTGGAGGAGTATCTTTGTGGCGTTCTCTGTATTTCCTGAATTTGAATGTTGGCCTGCCCTACTAGGTTGGGGAAGTTCTCCTGGATGATTTCCTGAAGAGTGTTTTCCAACTTGTTTCCATTTTCCCCCTCACTTTCAGGCACCCCAATCAGGCGTAGATTTGGTCTTTTTACGTAATCCCATACTTCTTGCAGGCTTTGCTCATTTCTTTTTCTTCTTTTTTCTTTTGGTTTCTCTTCTCGCTTCATTTCATTCATTTGATCTTCAATCGCTGATACTCTTTCTTCCAGTTGATCGAGTCGGTTACTGAAGCTTGCGCATTTGTCACGTATTTCTCGTGTCATGGTTTTCATCTCTGTCATTTCGTTTATGATCTTCTCTGCATTAATTAGTCTAGCTGTCAATTCTTCCACTCTTTTTTCAAGATTTTTAGTTTCTTTGCGCTGGGTACGTAATTCCTCCTTTAGCTCTGATAAGTTTGATAGACTGAAGCCTTCTTCTCTCCTCTCGTCCAAGTCATTCTCTGACCAGCTTTGATCCGTTGCTGGCGATGGGCTGCGCTCCTTTGCAGGGGGAGATGCGCTCTTATTTTTTGAATTTCCAGCTTTTCTGCCCTGCTTCTTCCCCATCTTTGTGGTTTTATCTGTCTCTGGTCTTTGATGGTGGTGACGTACTGATGCGGTTTTGGTATAGGTGTCCTTCCTGTTTGATAGTTTTCCTTCTGACAGTCAAAAGGACTGTCTGTTGGTCTGTTGGAGATTGCTTGAGGTCCACTCCAGACCCTGTTTGCCTGGGTATCAGCAGCAGAGGTTGCCGAAGATAGAATATTGCTGAACAGCGAGTGTACCTGTCTGATTCTTCCTTTGGAAGTTTCCTCTCAGGGGTGTACTCCACCCTGTGAGGTGTGGGGTGTCAGACTGCCCCAGTGGGGGATTTCTCCCAGCTAGGCTACTCAGGGGTCAGGGACACACCTGAGCAGGCAGTCTGTCCGTTCTCAGATCTCAACCTCCGCGTTGGGAGATCCACGGCTCTCCCCAAAGCTGTCAGACAGAGTCGTTCGCGTCTGCACCGGCTCCTGCTACTTCCCCTGTTGGTCTTCAGCTGTGCGCTGTCCCCAGAGGTGGAGACTACAGAGACAGGCAGGCTTCCTTGAGCTGCTGTGAGCTCCACCCAGTTCGAGCTTCCCAGCGGCTTTGTTTACCTACTTAAGCCTCAGCAATGGCGGGCGCCCCTCCCCCAGCCTCGCTGCTGCCTTGCGGATAGATGGCGGCAGACTGCTGTGTTAGCAGTGAGGGAGGCTTCGTGGGCGTGGGACCCTCCCGGCCAGGTGTGGGATATATTCTGGTGTGCCTGTATGCTTACAGCGCAGTATTGGGGTGGGAGTTACCCGATTTTCCAGGTGTTGTGTGTCTCAGTTCCCCTGGCTAGGAAAACGGATCCCCTTCCCCCTTGCGCTTCCAGGTGAGGCGATGCCTCGCCCTGCTTCAGCTCTCGCTGGTCAGGCTGCAGCAGCTGACCAGCACCGATTGTCCGGCACTCCCTAGTGAGATGACCCCAGTACCTCAGTTGAAAATGCAGAAATCACCGGTCTTCTGTGTTGCTTGCGCTGGGAGTTGGAGACTGGAGCTGTTCCTATTCGGCCATCTTGCTCCGCCCCTTTTTCCACAAATTTGTTTTTTAAAAATTATTTTAATAACTATATTTTAATATAATTGGTGCTCATATAATTCTATGCATTAAAAAATGCATTGAAGAGATTTCTTCACTAGACTTCCAAGGGATCCATGATCCAAAAAAGATTAAGAGTCGCCTGTACAAGGAGAACCTTGCACTGAAAGAAATTAGTCATTGAGGTGGTATTGGTGGCATAGCATTTGCTGAACAAAATATCTTATTCAGGCATTTTCATGAAATTGTTGTAATACTACTTAGCAGTATTTTGATAGCTGAATGGTTTCCAACTTATACTTAGTTCCTTATTAGGCTCAGCTAGTTTCAACATGTGAAAATCAATAAGTTAGATATAAAACTATTTCCGACAACAAATTAAAATGTTTTCTTAGAAAAGTTTAATCCATTGGCATCTTGACAGATACATTCCCTCTTTGGTAAAGACGCTAGACTCCTTGAATGGCTTAGTATCTCACTTTGCCTTGTGTGTTGTGGGGTAGAATTGTTTATTCCTTTAAACATCATGTTATTTATTTATTTTCTCCACATACAAACATTTCTCTTTGGAAAGATCAGAAGATATAAATTATCATCGATTTATTTAGATAGAATGCTTTTATTTGGCTTTGTATACAAGCTAAATGCTCACAGAAAGTATTAGATTCATGAGGTTGGAGACTAAAGTCTTCTGTTTATCTACTTATTTGGGAAGATCTCTAAGCCATTCAGTGTAAACATGCTTGCCCTATGTAGCTAATTGACTCGAAGTTGACTCCGGAAACTTTAGAGCTTTATCCAAGAAGACATAAAACACCAGCTACCACTTTAAATCATTGTATAAGTAGCTTCTTCCTTCCTTTTCCTCTTCATTCTTTTACCTTTTCTTCTGGGATCTCCAGGAAGCTACATACTGGTATTCTCAGACTTTTCCTCTCCTTTTTGGATCCACATACTTAAAGTGCCTACAGCAATCTCCTTTCTAGTCTTTCCTAAATTCATTTTGTTCTTCTCTCTACCTCTTCTCTTAGCCCTATGTACTTACTTTGTTCTGTTGTGTTTAGCAACTGCTTCCTGAATTAAACAGAAAAATAGGTATGTGGATTTCCAGTCATATTCTGTGAAGCTCCTTACTGCATAATCTGACCCAGGAGGTGGGAGCCTCCGGTCCTGCCAGCCCTGTTTCTGCAAGAACATCTTTCATCCATTATGTTTGTCTGAACATCCCTAATAAAATGTCATTTGAACAAAGGATTCTGTGGGTAAAGGGTTTGGAAATCACTGAACTAAAGAATGCTCTTGGCCTGGTTTACCATTATACTTTGGCTCTGGCACATGTTAGGAGAACACTTCGACTGTTCACTTATCCAATGATGTAAATCATGATAAATGTGCATAATAACAGTTATTATAACAAGATAATGTGTATAATAACAGTTACTCTGTTGGTCCCTGAAGCCACATATCCATGTGGCCAAAAGGACAGAACTATGTGATTAGTTATTTGTCTTTGGAGCCTGTACTGGGTTGAAGAGTGTTTCCTCAAATCCATGTCTCCCAGGAACCTCAGAGTGTGACTTTATTTGGAAATAGAGTCTTTGCAGATATAATCAAGTTAAGATAAGGCCAGCCATACTGAATTAGGATGGTCTCTAATCCAATAACTGGTGCCTTATAGGAAGATGGAAACTTGGACACAGAGACACAAGCATACACAGGGAAGAAGCCATGTGAAGACAGAGGCAGAGATTGAAGTGATGGATCCATAATTCAAAGTTCAGCAAGGATTGCCTGCAGCCACTACAAGCTAGGGGAGGGACGTGGGATAGTTTCTCCTTCAGAGCTTCTAGACAGAACCTTTCGTTTATCTCTCCTACTTCATTACCTGCTTCCTGAGATCATTTCCCAAATAAACTACCTGCACTTTCACTCAAGTCTGTGTCCAAGACAGTGAGTACTGGAAGTGGCTCTCAATCAGTGGTGGTGGATGCCTGCAGCCATAGCTCCTTGGGAGGCTGAGGCAGGAGGATTGCTAAGGCCCAGGAGTTGGAAGCTATAGTGAGCTATGATCACACCACTGTGCTCCAACCTGGGTGGCAGAGCAAGACCCTGTTTCTTAAAAACAAAGAAGGACAATCAGGTTGACGTTGTTTAGTGGGACTGAATCACTCAATAGCCAGATAGCAACAAGAACCTGGTGGAAGTAGCATCATAATAGCTAAGAGTCTCAGAGAAAGTTTGGCTAGGCTGGTGGGGAGCCCTTGGGGAAAGATTTCCCATTAGAGGAATCCCATGATGAGCAAGAATGGACCAGCTCTAGAAACTTTGCCATGTTTAGTCTTTGACCAGGACTATGTGGACTTTGAGTGAATGCTGCAAAAGACCTCAAAGTTGAGGCAGCTGGAGGCTGCCCAGTGGGTTCACCTTGCCCACTACCCGGACAGAGCTGATTTATCAAGACAGGGGAATTGCGATAGAGAAAGTAATTCACACAGAGCTGGCTGTGAGGGAGACCTGAGTTTTGTTGTTACTCAAATCAGTCTCCCCATACATTTGAGGATCAGATGTTTTAAGGATAATTTGGTGGGTGGGTGGCAGTCAATGAGTTGTGAGTGCTGACTGGTTGGGTCGGAGATGAAATCACAGGGAGTTGAAGCTGCCTTGCACTGAGTTGGTTCCTGAGTGAGGGTTACAAGATCAGATGAGCCAGTTTATTGATCTGAGTGGTGCCAGCTGATCCATCGAGTGCAGAGTCTGCAAAATATCTCAAACACTGATCTTAGCTTTGTAAGAGTCATGTTATCCCCAAGAGCAATTTGAGGAGGTTCAGAATCTTGTAGTCTCCAGTTGCAGGAGTCCTAAACCATAATTTCTAATCTTTTGGCTAATTTGTTAGTCTTACAAAGGCAGTGTAGTCCCCAGGCAAGAAGGGGATTTGTTTTGGGAGAGGGCTGTTATCATCTTTGTTCTCAACTGTAAACTAAGTTTCTCCCAGAGTTAGATCAGCCTACACCCAGGAACGAACAAGGACAGCTTGGAGGTTAGAAGCAAGATGGAGTCAGTTAGGTCAGATCTCTTTCACTGTCTCAGTTATAACTTTGCGATGCTGGTTTCAGTTGTTGATCTGGCAAATGTTTTCTTTTCCCATCTGGAAAGAGGATCAAAGCAGAGGACATTTATGCAGAAAAGACAGCAAAATATATTCCATGCTGCAAGGTTATTTTAACTCTTCAGGTTTTTGTCACAGTATAGTAGGAAGGAACTTTGTGTATCTTAACGTTCCACAGAGCATCACAGTATTTATTATATTGATGACATCATGTTAATTGTGTTGGTGCAAGGAAGTGGGAAGTACTCTAGATACCTTGGCAAGACCCATGGGTCTTGGGTCATAGCCTGGGAGATAAATCCTACAATGATTTAGGGGTCTGCCATACTTATGAAGATTTTAGGGACTCAGTGGTTTGGGCTATGCAGGGATACCCCCTTTAAGGTAAAGCAAATATTATTGTACTTCAAACTTTTCACCCCCAAAAAAGAGCACATTAACAATGGGCCTCTTTGGACTGTAGTGACAGTACATATTCTACTTCAGAATACTGCTCTAATTTCTTAGGTAAGTTGGGAGACTATTTTGAGTGGAGCTCAAAGAAGACTCAGAAGCAGGTGCAGCCTGTAGCGCAAGCTACTTTACTGCTTAGGCCAGAAGACCAGGCATATCCAATGGAATTAGGAGTAATCATGCTGGGTAGGGATGATGTGTAGAGTTTCTGGAAAGCCCTAGTAAGTGGTATGCAGGAAAGACATCTAGAATGAGCACAAATTAGCATATCAGAGAGGTACTCACCATTTGAAAAACAGCTTCTAGAATGCTACCACAGTAGAAATGGAGTGTTTGACAATGGGAGTATCAAATAACTATGCGCTTTGTCATGAGTTAGATTCCCCAAGTCATAATGTCAGAAAGGTGAAGTTACAATCTTGCATGAGAGAAATACTACATTTGGGTTTCATTCCTGTAGTCTCAGCACTTTGGGAAGCAGAGGTGGGAGGGTCACTTGAGGCCGGGAATTTGAGACCAAACTGTGCAACATAGCGAGACCTCGTTTCTACAAAAATAAAAAAAAAACTTAGCTGGACATGGTGGCATGTGCCTGAAGTCCTAGCTACTCAGGGAGGCTAAGGTGGGAGGATTGCTTGAGCCCACGAGTCCAAGGTTATAGTGAATTATGATTGTGACACTGCACTCCAGTCTGGGTAACAGAGTGAGACCCTGTCTCTAAAAAAAATAACTAACTAAATAAAAGTACATTAGGGAGCTTGTCAGAGGGCACAAATAAGTCACAAAGTTCCAAGGACAAAGAGAAAAATCACAAATGTGTGAAGAGAGAATAAAAGAACATATCATTTTAAATAAAAATGTGATTGTTAAAATGTCTCATCAACAAATACAGATAACGAGGACACAGCAATACTTTCAAACTTTTGAAAGAAAATGACTCTGTACCTAGAATTTGTTACCCAGCCAAACTATCAATCCAGTACAGGGAAAAAATAAAGACATTTTCCAATATTTTCAAAATAGTCATTTTTTTTCCATTAAAAAATTACCCACGGCTGTTTACTAGAGAAGAAAATAAAGAACTTAAAAAGATACAGCATTCAGAAACAGAAACCAGGAGTTCAGTGGAAATCAGTTGCAACCATCCTGCAGCTACATTTGGGATTCATGCCTTGTAATCCCAGCACTTTGGGAGGAAGAGGCAGGAAGATCGCTTGAGGCCAGGAGTCATCCTGCAACTGCTTTGCTTGAAAGCTCAGAATGCGATAATAGCACATAATAGAACAGGAAGACAGAGGCTCTGTAAAGAACATCTTTTTTTTTTTTTTTTTGAGACGGAGTCTCACTCTGTCGCCCAGGCTGGAGTGCAGTGGCCGGATCTCAGCTCACTGCAAGCTCCGCCCCCCGGGTTTACGCCATTCTCCTGCCTCAGCCTCCCAAGTAGCTGGGACTACAGGCGCCCGCCACCTCGTCCGGCTAGTTTTTTGTATTTTTTAGTACAGACGGGGTTTCACCATATTAGCGAGGATGGTCTCGATCTCCTGACCTCGTGATCCGCCCGTCTCGGCCTCCCAAAGTGCTGGGATTACAGGCTTGAGCCACCGCGCCCGGCCAAGAACATCTTTTAAAAAATGGTATCCATTCTCAGCTTGTGTAATTAAACACACAGAGCATCTTAATATCTTGAAAGTGTATTTCTCTATAGTCAGCAAAATAATAAAAGGAAGACAATTAGAAGGTAAAAAAACCTTTATGTCATACATAGTCCAAATATAAAATGAAGCGAGGCCCATGCTGCCCTTCTGGTTTGTACTGCAGTTTCTAGATAGTTCTGCCGGGTCCCGTCTTGGTCAGAAGATGAGGCTTTCCCATTGTGATACTGTCATCCTGAGGCAGGAGAATAGGACCTGGAGGCGGGGTACCTAAAGACTTCCTAGAACTAAATCAAACAAAACACTTTAGCTATGACAGGAAATATCCTCTTCATTATATAGGGCGTACACCAAGTAAATAACTTTTTAACTTCACTTTAGCCTCTTCATTTACATAGAGCACACACCAAGTAACCAGTGGGAACTTCTAGAGTGTATTTAAACCCCCAAAAATTCTGTAACTGGGCTCTTGAGCTACTCGCTCATGCCCGTTTCCACCCTGTGGATCCACCCACCTCGGCCTGCCAAAGTGCTGGGATTACAGGCGTGAGCCACTGCGCCAGGCCCAAGTATTTCCACATTCTAAACAGAAGTGTTAGAGATGTCACTATTTGCTAAGGATTGGCTACTGGGCAGCCAGACTGGCACAGCTACCGTTTCCCACAACAGCTTACCTCACAGAGGGCTATTTGTTTAGAATGCCGGTTGATCGATCTGGGTGGCCAGAAGTTTGGGCTGAGCTAGTTCTTTCTCTCTTTCTCTGCAGTCTCAGGGCCTGTCCACGTGTTTTCTTGAGCAATGTCTTTGGTCTTCTGGAATTATGATTCATGGATTCAAGAGACCATGGTGGAAGCTTCTAATCCTCTTAAAAAGCAAGACTGATCATGGGGAACTGTCCTGTCCACTGGTACGTTATTGGTAAGTAGCAGAGGCCAGCCCAAATTCTTGGGGATGGAAGATGGGCCCCATCCCTCCACGTGAAGGGTGTCACTTGTGGCCATCCTTAATCCTCCACAGCTTAAATGAAAAGCAGAAGCCCTTGCTCAACCTTCACTTCTCCTGATGCCCACTCCCCTGAGGCAACCACTTTCAACTATCTAATTGCTCATGCTGGTGTTTGACACCATGTTTTTGAACGACATGGCTATACTGCCATTTCCCTGGATTTATCAATTTCAGACATTATGTATTGGCTTCTTTTCAGGGTAGATGGGGTCTTACCTCAATCTTTCTCTTTCTAGTTTCTCTCTCTCTGTGTCTCTTTCTTGCCCCCTTACACACACACACACACTCACGTAGACACACACAGAGATACACACATGCACAGACACACACACTTTCCCTTCTCTGATTACTGCAAATACAGCAATGTCATAATTTGGACAATATTAGGTAATCTACTAATTCTGTTTCCTCCTGGAGACCAAACCTCCCTTCCAGAGCTTTCTGCCCTTCCGCTGCAGTCTAGACTGGCTTCTCTAGGCCTGTTGCTGTCAGCTGTCATGCCGGGCCTTCTCTTCATTCTTATTCTGGGACGTCTCTTTGCCTCTTTCCTGGGTTGGGGCCCCCATTTGTCTGAATCCCTTATTTTCTCTTTTTTGGTTAACTACCTTGTTTTACTAGAGATAATCTGTTTTGGCCCCCAAACTCATCTTGGATTTGTCTTCCTTCTTTCCTTCCTTCCTTCCTTCCTTCCTTCCTTCCTTCCTTCCTTCCTTCCTTCCTTCCTTCCTTCCTTCCTTCCTCTTTCTCTCCTCTCTTTCTCTCTTTCTTTCTTTCTCTTTCTGTCTTTCTTTCTTTTCTTTCTTTCTTTCTTTCTTTCTCTCTTTCTCTCTCTGTCTTCCCTTCTTTCTTTTCCTCCTTCCTTCCTGCCTTCCTCCTTCCTTCAAGCTTTCTTTCTTTCTCTTTCTCTTTCTTTCTTCTCTCCCTTTTCTCTGGAAGTCATTTGTCCTGTTGGGCATGGGAGGAAGGTAGTAGTGAATGTTTGGGCAACCTTCTTTAGCATGGAAAGCAAACCTCTCCCTTCTCTTTCAGGAATGGGAGATCTGGAAATACTGTTTCTGAAGAAAGCTCTTCCTGACCTTGAGGAAAGGAATCAATGCTCTGGGGTTCAGGTTTAATGGATTATCATTCCTGTTAGCCATTAATAGCTACTGTGTCAGAAAAAGAGAAAATATAATTTTTCTGCTGTGGCAACAGAAGAAAGGGGACATAGGTTAAATTGGCTGAGGAAGGGGGAAGAAGTGTATGTGTGGAGGTGAACACAAGAGCTAGCAGGGATGTCATTGCCAGAGAAGTTCCACGCCCCACCCTGATGGTCCCGGTCTGTACTGGGAGCTTCAGTGCTGGCCTTAAGCGTCCTGCAGGTGAATCACAGCCACTGTGGGTGCCCAGCTGAGTCCTCTCTCCTTTACTCCGCAGCAATCAGAGGAAGCTACTCCCTAATTTGTAACCTACCTCTGTCTCCAGGACAACTCTAAGACCAAAGGTCTCCTTGGACACCTAGTCAGGAGGGTGGTGAGTTGAACTGAGCAAGCTTGAGCATTTCAAACTGAAACATTAGAAGTGGACACTTGTTATTTACTTATACAGAGTAAGGCCCAAATTGAATTAACCTGTAGTGAGTCTGCAACAAGCCTAGCGTCTGCTTTTCTATGACTGACCTCAGCTAACACTGGAGCTACTTAAATTTCCAATGATTTTAGAAAACTAATTTTTTTTTAAGTGTGTGATTTGAAGGTAAATGAACCTATTCCAATTTAACTGCTTTATTTTTGTGTTGTATATATAATCATATTTAAGCAATTTAAAATCCAAACTCCCTTTTGTAGCTGTTTTATTTTCTGAAGGGTCTTCCTTCCTTTTTCTTGTGGCCAAGATGGTGTCTGGGTGCAGAAGGGAGCTTATTTACCTTCCGGCTTTGGGGAAGGAAGGGCTCCTTGCCCAAGTGATGTAGTTCTCTCGTTTCCCTGTTGATCACCAGTTGAGATATGTACTCACCTAACTTGGCTTCTTTCTTTTTTTTTTTTTACATTAGAAAAAATCTTTTATTTCTGCAGATTTTTGGGGAACAGGTGATATTTGGTTATATGAGTAAGTTCTTTAGTGGTGATTTTTGAGATTTTGGTGCACCCAGCACCTGAGCAGTATGCACTGAATGCAATTTATAGTCTTTTATCCCCCACTCCACTCCCACCCTTTCTCCTGAGTCCCCAAAGTCCATTGTATCATTCTAATGCTTTTGTATCCTTATAGCTTAGCTCTCACTTATGAGTGAGAATATATGATGTTTAGTTTTCCATTCCTGAGTTACTTCACTTAGAATAATAGACTCCAGTTCCTTCCGGGTTGCTGTGAATGCCATTAATTCATTCCTTTTTATGGCTGAGTAGTATTACATCATATAGATATATACACAATTTCTTTATCCACTCATTGATTGATGGGCATTTGGGCTGGTTCTGTATATTTGCAATTGCAAATTGTGCTGCTATGAACATGTGCATGCAAGTATCTTTTTCATGTAATGACTTCTTTTCCAGTAGTGGGATTACTGGATCAAATGGTAGTTCTAATTTTAGTTCTTTAAGGAATCACCACATTGTTTTTCATAGTGGTTGTACTATTTACATTCCCCCCCCCCGCCCAGCAGCATAGAAGTGTTCCCTTTTCATCGAATCCACACCAACATTTATTATTTGTTGATTTTTTTATTATGGCCATTTTTTTTATTATTTTATTTTTTTATTATACTTTATGTTCTAGGGTACATGTGCATAACGTGCAGGTTTGTTACATATGTATACATGTGCCATGTTGGTGTGCTGCACCCACTAACTTGTCATTTACATTAGGTATATCTCCTAACGCTATCCCTCCCCCCTACCCCCACCTCACAACAGGCCCTGGTGTGTGATGTTCCCCTTCCTGTGTCCAAGTGATCTCGTTGTTCAATTCCCACCTATGAGTGAGAACATGCGGTGTTTGGTTTTCTGTTCTTGTGATAGTTTGCTAAGAATGATGGCTTCCACCTGCGTCCATGTCCCTACAAAGGCCATGAACTCATCCTTTTTATGGCTGCATAGTATTCCATGGTGTATATATGCCACATTTTCTTAATCCAGTCTGTCACTGATGGACATTTGGGTTGATTCCAAGTCTTTGCTATTGTGAATAGTACCACAGTAAACATAAGTGTGCATGTGTCTTTATAGCAGCATGATTTATAATCCTTTGGGTATATACCCAGTAATGGAATGGCTGGGTCAAATGGTATTTCTAGTTCTAGATCCTTGAGAAATCGCCACACTGTCTTCCACAGTGGTTGAACTAGTTTACAGTCCCACCAACAGTGTAAAAGTGTTTCTATTTCTCCACATCCTCTCCAGCACCTGTTGTTTCCTGACTTTTTAATGATTGCCATTCTAACTGGTGTGAGATGGTATCTCATTGTGATTTTGATTTGCATTTCTCTGATGGCTGGTGATGCTGAGCATTTTTTCATGTGTCTGTTGGCTGCATAAATGTCTTCTTTTGAGAAATGTCTGTTCATATCCTTTGCCCACTCTTTGATGGGGTTGTTTTTTTTTTCTTGTAAATTTGTTTGAGTTCTTTGTAGGTTCTGGATATTAGCCCTTTGTCAGATGAGTAGATGGCAAAAATGTTCTCCCATTCTGTAGGATGCCTGTTCACTCTGATGGTAGTTTCTTTTGCTGTGCAGAAGCTCTTTAGTTTAATTAGATCCCATTTGTCAGTTTTGGCTTTTGTTGCCATTGCTTTTTGTGTTTTAGACGTGAAGTCCTTGCCCATGCCTATGTCCTGAATGGTATTGCCTAGAGTTTCTTCTAGGGTTTTTATGGTTTTAGGTCTAACATTTAAGTCTCTAATCCATCTTGAATTAATTTTTGAATAAGGAGTAAGGAAGGGATCCAGTTTCAGCTTTCTACTTACGGCTGGCCAGTTTTCCCAGCACCATTTATTAAATAGGGAATCCTTTCCCCATTTCTTGTTTTTGTCAGGTTTGTCAAAGATCAAATGGTTGTAGATGTTTGGTATTTTTTCTGAGGGCTCTTTTCTGTTCCATTGGTCTGTATCTCTGTTTTGGTACCAGTACCATGCTGTTTTGGTTACTGTAGCCTTGTAGTATAGTTTGAAGTCAGGTAGCATGATGCCTCCAGCTTTGTTCTTTTGGCTTAGGATTGTCTTGGCAGTGTGGACTCTTTTTTGGTTCCATGTGAACTTTAAAGTAGTTTTTTCCAATTCTGTGAAGAAAGTCATTGGTAGCTTAATGGGGACGGCATTGAATTTATAAATTACCTTGGGCAGTATGGCCATTTTCATGATATTGATTCTTCCTATCCATGAGCATGGAATGTTCTTCCATTTGTTTGCGTCCTCTTTTGTTTCATTGAGCAGTGGTTTGTAGTTCTCCTTGAAGAGGTCCTTCACATTCCTTGTAAGTTGGATTCCTAGGTATTTTATTCTCTATGAAGCAATTGTGAATGGGAGTTCATTCATGGTTTGGCTCTCTGTTTGTCTGTTATTGGTGTATAAGAATGCTTGTGATTTTTTTTTTTTTTTTTTTTGAGGCGGAGTCTCACTCTGTCGCCCGGACTGGAGTGCAGTGGCCAGATCTCAGCTCACTGCAAGCTCCGCCTCCTGGGTTTACGCCATTCTCCTGCCTCAGCCTCCCAAGTAGCTGGGACTACAGGCGCCCGCCACCTCGCCCGGCTAGTTTTTGTATTTTTGGTAGAGATGGGGTTTCACCATGTTAGCCAGGATGGTCTCGATCTCCTGACCTCGTGATCCACCCGTCTCGGCCTCCCAAAGTGCTGGGATTACAGGCTTGAGCCACCGTGCCCGGCGAATGCTTGTGATTTTTGCACAATTGATTTTGTATCCTGAGACTTTGCTGAAGTTGCTTATCAGCTTGAGGATCACCTCACTTGACTTCTATCCTCACTGTGTCTGCTGATAAAATGTCAGTTTTGTCCTCCATTAGCTTTCTGGCCTACCCTGTGTAACTTGAGGCCTTCAGTGTCATCTCACCACTCTCTATAGTGACCCAAAGATGAGATCATAGACTCCTGACTCTTGGCTAACTTCTATGACTTTCTCTAGGAACAAGTAGGAGCTTCTAGCTCTTTTCTATAGGGCAAGGGAAAGTGTAGGAAACTTGAGGATGGCTAATACACTCTCCTCTAACAACTCATGCTTCTTTCTCCTCTGCTGCAAACCCCCATGCTGGTTTAGGCCAGCAGGCACTATGTGTGATGTGGTGGTCTGCCCCCTGTCCCAGAGAAGAATTGCAGTGCCTGAGGGCCTTTTTCCACCCAGGGCACAACTCACCAGTTTGAGGTTTCTACCTTATCTCTCTTCTCTGCCTCATTTCTGGCTCCACATTCAACTCCTCCACTGGCTAAATCTTAGGGGTCCGGAGTGGGACCATTGAGATCCTAAAGAATCCATGCAGGGTGTGCACTTTGCTCCCTGCTAAGCTCTCCTGCTGCTCAGGACGGGTGCGTGCCCTCTCCTCAATCTGGTAGATACTTCTTTCATCAATGGTTTTGAAATCCTCCACTGATGACTTTGTTGTTCTGGGTGTTTCCTCTGTCTTCTCCTCTCATATCTTAATGGTGGATAGGGTTTTAGGGATTAAAAAAACACTGGATTACTGAAAAGAAAAATGTTTAGAGAGGCATTTAAGATGATTTTTCTTATTATCACTTTTAAACCCACACTGAAGGTCTAGGTCCTATACCTGTTCTGTTGGAATCTTGGCCAGTCTCACAGTTTTTCTGGTCATTCTTAGAATAGTTATAATGGCCTTTGTTTAAAAAACAGTTTCATATGAAAACTAAAATCTGCAGGTCAACATAATGATCAAACCCTTATACTCTTACCTAAATGTCATTATCTAGGTTTCCCCCAAAAATCACCTCCACAGGGAGGCTTTCTCTGACCATTAAATGTAGCTCATGGAAGTTCTAGGCAACCTTTGCCATTTCCTATTGTAACACCTTGATTTAGTTCACTTAACATATACATACTGGGGGCTTACTACATGACATCCAGAATTATTCTAGGCACTGGGAATATCACAATAAATAAGATAGAACAGGTCCTTTACCTAGTGGAAGGAGACAAGCAGTAGGCAAACAATTAAATGAGCAAGAAAAATATTGTGCTATGCATGTGCTATGCAGCATGTGCTATGCAGAGAATGTTGAGACCGAGTCTCACTGTGTCACCCAGGCTGGTGTGCAGTGGCACAATCTTGGCTCACTACAATCTCTGCCTCCTGGGTTCAAGCGATTCTTCTGCCTCAGCCTCCCAAGTAACTGGGACTACAGGCGCCTGTCACCACACCAGGCTAATTTTTTTTTTTTTTTTGTATTTTTGGTAGAGATGGGGTTTCACTATGTTGGCTAGGCTGGTCTTGAACTCCTGACCTCGTGATCCACCCACCTTGGCCTCCCAAAGTGCTGGGATTACAGGTGTGAGCCACCACGCCCAGCCTATGCAGAGAATTTAAGTAGAGTGATATGATAGGGTGACTCAGTGACTAGTTTAGATTGTAGGGTCAAATAAGATCACTCCAAGGAGAGACCTGAAATCAGGACAACCACCTTTAACTTGTTGCATACTGTGTGATCAACAGAGGCAAAATCTTGTAGGATTGTATACCATGCAGCATTATTTCTGGATGAGAGTTCATGAGCGTAACCACAGAATATTCTTTGGAGTATTCTGCAACAACCTGATGAAATGATGAGTAATTCCATGCATGGTAAGAGGTAATGGTCATTCCATGCATGGTCAGAGGTAATGCCATTATTTTGCCTCAATCAATTCATGGTTCAGTAGAATATTAAGCTCCCATGATCCTTCTATATTTTGATTCAAAAAGGCCTGAAATTCTGGGCTGATTACCAAAATGGGTGGCTGTACCACCTAACCAAGTCCAAGGAGTTTTGTGATTCTTAATGTAATTGTTGGATATTTAAAATGATACTGGATCTGAGAAATAGGGGAACAATGTGGAGAAAGTAGTGAACTCAGAATCCCTTCTGCCTAGTGAATATTGAGCCCAAGTATATTTGGAATCTAACACTTGGTGGAGGTGTGTGGGAGGGGAAGGAAGGAGTTAGAAAACAGTCTACTAATTTTTTTTTTTGAAACAGGGTCTCACTCTGTCACCTAGGCTGGAGTGCAGTGGCATGATCTTGACTCACTGCAACCTCTGCCTCCAGGGTTCAAGCAGTCCTCTAACCTCAGCCTCCTGAGTAGCTGAGACTACAGGCATGCGTGACCACGCCTGGCTAATTTTTATATTTTTTTGGTAGAGATGGGTTTCGCCATGTTGCCCAGGCTGGGACAATCAACTATTTTACAGATTGTCCATGGACATACACAGGAGTGGAAGATAGGCATGCTAGACTGCCCTGGGGTTTCATCTCCTGCAGCCACCCTAACTGATAGATTTGGAACACTTAGAAAGACTCTTTAATGTGGAACAGCTTTGAGATTAGGACATATCTGTCAAATAAAAGATTAAGGGATAGTTATGCAGATAGTATACACCTTCAGCTTCTTGGAAATGTATTTTCTCTGACTGGTTCTATAAGAAAACATACATATATAAAGAAAAGATTTTGATTTAACTTGGGTATATAGTGTATAGTCAACTGTTAAACTGAGGAAGTTTAAACACCATTATCATAAAAATTATATATAAATATAAATTATGTGTGTGGTGTGTATTTGACCACCAGAGCAATGAATATTCCTTATAGAAAAAAATCTGCACAGTTATGTTCCCACTGGTATCCAAAAATAGCCTTGAGCATGACTGAGATGCCTTTTGACTCCAGCCCTGGGTGAGTCTTCCCCTAATTCCCTGGCTAGATGGTGGCCAAGGTAAAGTATTCATACTGGTGCATTGGATGGTTATCTTTCCAGGATGCTCCTATAAGGCACTATTTAAAAAGGCACTGATATAGTTTGGATATTTGTCTGTGCCCAAATCTCATGTTAAATTGTAATTCCTAATTGTATTAGTCCATTTTCATACTGCTATGAAGAAATACCTGAGACTGGGTAATTTATAAAGAAAAAGAGATTGAATGGACTCACAGTTCCACATGGCTGGGGAGGCCTCACAATCATGGCCCAAGGCGAAGGAGGAGCAAAGGCACATCTTACATGGTGGCAGGCAAGAGAGCATGTGCAGGGGAACTGCACTTCACAAAACCATCAGATCTCATGAGCCTTACGAACTATCATGAGAATAGCAAGGGAAAAACCTGCCCCCATGACTCAATTACCTCCCACCAGGTCCTGCCCATGACATGTGGGGATTATGGGAGCTACAATTCAAGATGAGATTTTGGTGGGGACAGACCCAAACCATATCATTTCACCCTGGGACCCTCCAAAATCTCATGTCCTCAAATTTTAAAACCAATTATGTCTTTTCAACAGTCCCCCAAAGTCTTAACTCATTTCAGCATTAACTCAAAAGTCCACAGTCCAAAGTCTCATCTGAGACAAGGCAAGTCCCTTCTGCCTATGAGCCTGTAAAATCAAAAGCAAGTTAGTTACTTCCTTGATACAGTGGGGTACAGACATTGGGTAAATACACTCATTCCAAACGGGAGAAATTGGCCAAAACAAAGGGGCTAAGTCCAAAATCCGGTGGACCAGTCAAACCTTAAAGCTCCAAAATGATATCCTTTGACTTCATGTCTCACATCCAGGTCATGCTGATGCAAGAGGTGGATTCCCATGGTGTTGGGCAGCTCTGCTGCTGTGACTTTGCAGAGTACAGCCCCCTTCTGGCTGCTGGTGTTGAATGTCTGTAGCTTTTCCAGGTGCGCAGTGCAAACTGTTGGTGGATCTACCATTCTGGGGACTGGAGGCTAGTTGCCCTCTTCTCACAGCTCCACTAGGCAGTACTCCAGTGAGGACTCTATGTGGGGGCTCCCACCCCACATTTCCCTTCCCCACTGCCCTAGCAGAGGTTCTCCATGAGGGCTCTGTCCCAGCAGCACACCTCTGCTGGAACATCCAGGGGTTCCATACATCCTCTGAAATCTAGGTGGAGGTTCTCAAACCTCAGTTCTTGACTTCTGCTCACCTGCAGGCCTGACACCATGTGTAAGCTGCCAAGGTTTGGGGCTTGCACCCTCTGAAGCAATGACCTGAGCTGTACATTGGCCCCTGTTATCCACAGCTGGCACACAGGGCATCAAGTTCCAAGACTGCACAAACAGCAAGGCCCTAGGCTCAGCACACAAAACCGTTTTTTCCTCCTAGGCCTCCCTACTTGTATTGGGAGGGGCAGCCATGAAGACCTCAGACATGCCCTGGAGACATTTTCCCCATTGCCCTGGTGATTAACATTTGGGTCCTTGATACTTATGTAAATTTCTGCAGCAGGCTTGAATTTCTCCTCAGAAAATGGGTTTTTCTTTCCTATTGCATCATTAGGCTGCAAATTTTCCAAACTTTTATCCTCTGCTTCCCTTTTAACACAAGTTCCAATTCCAAACCATATCTTTGTGAATACATAAAACTGAATGCATTTGGTAGCACCCAAGTCACTTCTTGAACATTTTGCTGCTTAGAAATTTCTTCCACCAGATACCCTAAATCATCTCTCTCAAGTTCAAAGTTCCACAGATCCCTAGGGCAGGGGCAAAATGCTGCCAGTCTCTTTGCCAAAACATAGCAAGAGTCACCTTTGCTCCAGTTCCCAATAAGTTCCTCATCTCCATCTGAGACCAACTCAGCCAGGACTTTATTGTCCATATCACTACCACCATTTTTGTCAAAGCCATTCAACAAATCTCTAGGAAGTTCCAAACTTTCCCACATCTTCTTGTCTTCTGAGCCCTCCAAGTCTCTAGGAAGTTCCAAACTTTCCCACATTTTTCTGTCTTCTTCTGAGCCCTCCAAACTGTTCCAGCCTCTGCCAGTTACCCGGCTCCAAAGTCGCTTCCACATTTTCGGGTATTCTTATAGCAGTACCCCACTCTACTGGTACCAATTTATTGTATTAGTTCATTTTCATACTGTTATGAAGAAAACCTGAGACTGGGTAATTTATAAAGAAAAAGAGGTTTAATGGACTGAGAGTTCCACATGGCTGAGGAGGCCTCACAATCATGGCAGAAGGCAAAGGAGGAGCAGAGGCACATCTTACATGGTGGTAGGCAAGAGGGCATGTGCAGGGGAACTGCCCTTTATACAACCATCAGATCTTGTGAGACTTATTCACTATCAAGAGAAAAACCTGGGAAAACCCTGCCCCCATGATTCAATTACCTCCCACCAGGTCCCTCCCATGACAAGTGGGGATTATGGGAGCTACAGTTCAGGATGAGATTTGGGTGGGGAGACAGCCAAACCATATCACCGATGTTGGAAGTGAGACCTGGTGAGAGGTGTTTCGTACATGGAGACAGATCCCTCAAGGCTTGGTGCTGTTTTCATGATAGTGAGTTCTCACAATCTGATTTAATGTTTAAAAGTGTGTGGCGCCTTCCCCCTACTCTCTCTCCCTTGCCCCTGCTTTTGCCATGTGACATGCCTGCTCCCTCTCCACCTTCCACCCTCCCAAAGCCTCCCTAGAAGCTGAGCAGATGCCAGCACCATGTCCTCTCCTGTAAAGCCTGCAGAACCAGGAGGCAATTAAACCTCTTTTCTTTATAAATTACCCTGTCTCAGGTATCTTTATAGCAATGCGAGAATGGCTTAATACAGGCACTTTTCTATGTATGGCACAAATAGGCCTTTATCCTTAAGCCTGACATGCAGACAGAGGGCATGGAACTCATAGGAAATCCTATGGCAGGAGACACAGGCACTTTTGATCATCAGTGAAGAACATTCTTCCTGGGCTGAGAGGCTGCCATTTCCTCTCCATCTCACCTTCTCTGGGAACTTCATCCATCAAATATCTTTTTATTTTCATCCCTACACAATTTTTTCCTTTCACTGGCATCAATTCTTCTGTCCTAAAAATGCTGAGGTTGTTTTTTTCTTGAATATACATACACCTTTCCTTCACCCCTGCTGTTTCCTCTGGCTGCCGCCCGAGTTCCCGAGTGTTCTCACAGTCACACTCCTTGCACACTCACAAGTGTGTGCTTGCTGCCTGCACTTTCCCGCCCGCCCTGACTTAATCTTGTTACTTCTCTTATTGGTTTGCAGCTTCATAAATGACTCAAATGTTCATGCGACAGTTACTTGAGAGGGGCATGTTCTCTAAAGGGCAATTGCAGCTGGCTTCTGGCATGAGTAACATTTGGAGACACAGAAACGCCTAACAGCCATCCCCGCCGAGAGTCTGAAATGGAGCTCCTACAGGGTTCGATGTAACTGTCCCACAGAAAAGCCATGCTCTTTGACAGCAGCTGGGACTGCAACTGTGGGGGAGGAAGCTTGGATTGTCAATTAGGAGAGAGATTTTAGTATATTATACTAAGATGGCCCAGTAAAGAAAGTGAAAGAGTAGTTTTAAATAGGAGCCCAAATTTAGTATGCTGAAGAATCTAACATGATCAATGTCTGGAATTTGTCATTTATGTTCAGTAGTGAAATAGAAATGTGTGTCTTTGCTCAGATTCTTCCTGAAGCTGAATTTGAACCAAGGATTTGGGTGTAAGTGGTTTGTTAAGGCACAGCTTCCAGAGGAAATTAGTAGGGGAGTGGAAGAAGTAGGCCGTGGGAAGGAAAGAGAGAAGCTAAGTAAAGTTGAGATGTCAGGTGAAGTCCCAGACTCAGCCTGATCTCCAGGGTGCGAGGTGTTTACCCCACCTTGAGATACAAGAGCTGGTGTAAGTCCACACCAGTAAGTCATTGGCTATAGGTCGTGGTGGGGGTGGAGGAGGACATACAATTCCCAGGCAGTTCTTCTTCTTACAGTCTAGGCAGGCTCCAGTGTCCAAGGGCGAGCCACCGAATGTTGCAGATGTAAATATTAAGCAGTAGAAACACTGAAGCTGAGACTGCGAATGGTGGCTGATGCCTGTAATCCTAGCACTTTGTGGGACAGAGGCAGAAGGATCACTTGAGCCCAGGAGTTTGAGACCAGCCTGGGTAACATAGCGAGACCCCCGCTCTACTGAAAACAAAAAGTAAAAAAAAAAATAAAAAAAAGTCAGGTGTGGTGGCACACACGTGTAGTCCCAGCTACTCAGGAGGCTGGGGTGGGAGGATTTCTTGAGCCCAGGAAGTCAAGGCCATAGTGAGCTGTGATCACACCACTGCACTCCAGCCTGGACAAAAGAGCAAGACACAAACAAAATCCCACAAAAACTCCCAAAACATTGGAGCTGGAGATGAGTGAAGAGAGCTGGTAAAATGGATGCAAGGGGGTCTGGACTGGTCTTTGACAGTGTCTGCTTACGTGTCCCTAACGGTGTATGCTTCTGCATTGTGGTGGTTCCAACGTAAAGTGGGGCAATTGCATGGCATCTGGAGCTGCTGAACTCTTAAATGATGGATCAATCCAGGACTAGTGTGGCCATTCTGGAGACATCCTGGCTGCAATTGGTGATATTAACTATGCACAAACCTTATGATTCAGCAGCAGTCCTGCTTACATCTTCCAGAGAAATCATGCAAATCCCCCTGGAGACTTGACAATGATGTACAGCACTGTCTTGTTTAGGACTGGATAAGTAAGATATATATCCCCATATGTATTAGTCCATTTTCAAGCTGTTAATAAAAACATACCTGAGACTGGGTAATTTACAAAAGAAAGAGGTTTATTGGACTTACAGTTTTATGTGACTGGGAAGGCCTCACAATCATGGCAGAAGGTGAAAGGCATGTCTCACATGGCAGCAGACAAGAGAAGAGAGCTTGTGGAGGGAAACTCCCCTTTTAAAAATCATCAAATCTCATGAGACTTATTCACTGTCATGAGAATAGCATGGGAAAGACCTGCCCCCATGATTCAATCATCTCCCACTGGGTCTCTCCCACAACGTGTAGGAATTATAGGAGCTACAAGATGAGATATGGGTGAGGACACAGAGCCAAACCATATCACCATGTATAGAGTTTCCCTCCATATATACATGGATTGTTCATTAATTATTGTTCTGTAAGAGTTTTAAAGACATTGTTGACATATTTGATATATTCTTTTTATAATTTGAAAGGGAAAATTATTTTTAAAAACTAATAACAATTGAATGAACTGAATATGTCAAAAAGGAGCTGAAATAAGGAGTAGCAAGATATATAGACAAGTCTCCTTTCTTTCTTTTTTTTTTTTTTTTGGAGACAGAGTCTTGCTCTATCACCCAGGATGGAGTGCAGTGCAGTGATCTCGGCTCACTGCAATCTCCACCTCCTGGGTTCAACCAATTCTCCTCCCTCAGCCTCCCGAGTAACTGGGATTACAGGCACCTGCCACCATGCTTGGCTAACTTTTGTAATTTTAGTGGAGATGGGGTTTAGCCATGTTGGCCAGGCTGGTCTTGAACTCTTGACCTCAGGTGATCCACCCACCTTGGCTTCCCAAAATGTTGGGATTACAGGCATGAGCCACTGCATCTGGCCAATTCTCCTTTCTTTGGGAAGTCACCCTTCTACCCCCATCTCCAGGGGTTGGCCCTGCTTGCTAGATCTAAGTTGGTCAGCAGAATTCCATTTGTCCCAATGGAATTGTGACTAAGAGTGAGGGACAGCAATCCAGGCCTAACCCTATCAGGTTTCATAACACAGAGAAAAAGTTGGACCTGTGACATTAATGTTTCATTAGGCACAAATGTATTCCCTTTACCTGCTCACACTTCGATATTCTCACTTTAGGATATTTTAAAAGCACAAGCACTTAACTGAAGTTAACCCTAAAAGTCATACTCTGAGAGAAATAGAGAGCTATAGTTCATGGAGAAATGGAATTATTCTGAAAAAAGCATGCACAAATGGAGTGAGTAAGAGGCTGAGTGGGTTGGCTCACGCCTGTAATCCCAGCCCTTTGGGAGGCTGAGGCAGGTGGATTTCTTGAGACCAGGAGTTTGAAACCTCCCTGGGAAACATGGTGAAACCCCATCTCTACTAAAAATACAAAAAATAGCGAGGTATGGTGACATGTGTCTGTAGTGCCAGCTACTGGGGAAACTGAGATGGGAGGATTGCTTGAGCCCAGGAGGTCGAGGCTGCAGTGAGCTGAGGTTGCACCACTCCACTCCAACCTGTGCAATAGAGTGAGATACTGTCTCAAAACAGAACAAAACAAACCACCCACCCCACAAAAAAAAAAAAAAAAAAAAAAGGAGTGAGTCAGAGCTGTGCTCTGGAGGTGCCTTGGGCCTGTGATTTGGCTGACAATGTAGTAGTATGCAGACTGCGCAGGGTCATTACTCCCACCTGGGACAAATCTAGCACACAACATCAAGTATACAATTGCATCCACCTTCACAGAATCAAATTCAAGTAAAAGATGACCAGTTCCATTTAAATGAACTAAATGGAAGATAAAGGTCCTGTGGTTTACGACTAAAGGAGAAAAAATTGTGGAATTCTCTATATTCCTCTAGGAAGATTCCATGACTCTTCTGATTCTAACTAGGATTGGCATTGCTGTTCCTAATTCATTACCACCCCCAAAGAAATATAGCTGATAGAATCTAGACTAATATTGATGCTAACAGCTTCGGAAACTAGGAGATATAATGCGTTCTGGCTTCATCAAATCAAAAGTGAACCATTCTAGCATGCCTCATAGGGAAAGCCCAGTTTTGCAGTTACAATGCTATTTTCAATCATTGATTCTTTCCTGATTCTGGGAACACAAGTCTGTCCCCTTTCAGTTTTAGAAACAAAAAAGTCGAAGTATGTCAGTGCTGACCAAATATAGACACTGGTTTGTCTTTGTTACTATTTAGAGAAAAGTATGGCAGACACTTTTTCAAATGTAGGATTATTAAAAAACAAACAAACAAACAAACAAACCACTGGGTTTTCATTGTGAAGACCTCATTGGAATTTCAGAAACATTCAACTGCATATGGTGAACTTGTGCTCTGATTTAACTTTGCTTTGAAGTATGGAGTAAAATCAATAAATACAGGGCTGTACTGTATTATTTTACAAATAAAGAAATAGAAGACTCAGAATCCTGAGCTTGGAGTGGTTTGGGAAGGCTGGCAGTACGTTTCCTTCACTCTACACATAGAAGGTTTTCCATGTTATCTCATGGACTAGTAATACTCATAAGAACAACAATAGAGGTAATAGACTAGTCAAAGATTGACATTTGTCTCAGGTATTTCCTAATTATATCTAGGAATTGTGTTTCATTATTTTAATAATTTTAAATTACTTTTGAATGGAAAATAATATGTATTTACTGACCTCATAAAAACTCAGAATGTAGAGACAATACTATATTGCTTATTCTTGTGCCTTTCTCCTAGAGGTGACATAACATTCATGCAAAGTAAAATGAGAGTCGTGGAAGCAAAGGCCCTCATACTTGTCTGCTGGTGTTCACCAACTGAAGTTAAAAGAATTTTGACTACTCTTTCCTTTGTGCCTTTACCAGCCCCTATGCCGACGTCTGTTGAGTCACCACAAAGCTCGTCAGTGCATTTATTTATTTATTCATCTAATTTCCTGTTCCCAGCTATTAGCACAATGTAATATGATGGTTGTTCATGGCATCTGTGTTGAGTGAACAGATAAATCAAGAGGGGGATGGAGGGATGGATGAAATGATGCAGCACAGGAATTTTTAGGGCAGTGGGACTCTTCTGAATGATACTGTAATGGTGGATATGTAACATTATACATTTGCTCAAACCCATAGAATGTCGAGCACAGAGTGAACCTTAATGTAAACTATAATCTTTAGTTAATAATATTGCATTGGTTCATTTACTGTGACAAATGTGCCACATTAATACAAGGTGTAAAAAATAGGGGGAAACTGTGTGGAGAAGGGGGAGAAAGGAGGGCATGTAGGAATTTTCTGTAATTTTGGATCAATTTTTCTGTAAACCTAGAACAGCTCTAAAAAACATAAAGTCTATTAACAACAACAAAAGATGACTCAAGATAACTTACATGAGATGGTCTTACAATGTGTGTATTGTAAGCAAAAGAAAACCAGATTTAACTAGTGTAGGTGAAAAGGTAAATGTGTTGGTTTGTTTACTGAAGCCATGAGAAAGCATCAAGGAGAGCTAGAACTGGGGACTTTAATGCTCTTCTTCATCTTCATGACACTCTAGATTGACTTTCTTAATAATGCTCAACCACAGTGTCCAGCCACGCCCAGGCTCACAACCTCCCAGCCCTGCTTTAGTAGGAAAATAGCTCTTTCTGACTTAGTTCTTACTGAGAAACTGCCAGAGTTAGGCTGGTCAGCCTCACCTAACCTAATCACTTATGGGAGAGGGGAGACTGGCTCCAACTGGAATACAGCTGTTTACAAGGCTGGAAATGAGTAGGCATGTCAGGAGCCTATTGTGGTTATCCTGGCAAGAGAAGATGGTGCTCAGAGTAGGGAGGTAGAGGCAGAGACAGAGAACTAGTCAGGTTCTGGATATATTCTGAAGACAGGGCTTTCAGGACTTATGGATATGTTGGCTGTAAGGTGTGAGGAAAAGGAATGAGCAATGACTTCAAAGTTTTTATCCTGAACAACTCCTAAAAAATGTGACTGTCTATAACTGAGCAGAGGAATATTAGGCAGTGCAGGCTGGAAGGTATCAGGAGCTTCATTTCGGATATATGATGGTGTACTAGCCATCCAACTGTGGATGTCAAATAAACAGGTGGATATATATGAATCTCTTCCTCCAGGTATCTACCTGACATATTGCTTATTGACTGTAATTGTTTATTGCCTAGAATGCAAGCTCCTTGGGATCAGGGACTTTGCCTGTTTTGTTTACTATGTCCCCAATATCTGGAAGAATGCCTGGTGCATAGTAGAAGCCCAATTAAACTTACTGGAAAGGTAAATGAAGGAATGAATGATGGAATTAAACGCTCAGTACAACAAAATAGGTTGGTTGAGAATAGAAGTAGGAAGTACCTGTTTGATAGTAAATTGCTTTCCAGGATATTACTAAGGAGAGGTTTGCAACAGGCATTATGTAACAAACATTTTCTATGGAAAACTATGTAAAAATGAAGAGACACTTGCAAGGTTTCTGTAAACTTTTATACTTACGGGCCACTGCCAACTCAGGGCCTTGGCTTCTGGCTCATTTCTACAAAGTTACTTGTTGAAAAGATGTCGTAAAGGTAGAAATTGGAAATATTCCTACTAGTAAACTACAATTACTTACTAGTCCATAAATAAAATGCACATCGAAGCCTTCAGAAATCTATGACTTTCTGAATTTATAAAATGCATTCTTTTCATGTGAAAGAAACAAGGCATCTTGAAAGAAAGATAATTGTCTAAACAAAATGGTGTGAACCTATGGCTTATATTATAGGCATATATCACTGCATATGATGTGCCAGTGGAATAATAGATTTGACTGCTAACACACAAAGGGGCAGTACTTCTCAGCCTTGCAATTCAAGCAACTGGAACCTGATGTTATTTTATCTATGCCTGTCCTAAAATACGGCCCAACAAATGATCTTACCTAATTTATTGTCAGCAATCTGTCTGGTGAAGTCTGAAAGAAACATCAGACAACCTGGCAATTTCATCACCACATTGAGTTGAGGATAAGAACAATATAATACTTCAAAGTTTAATGACTTTTGCTCCAGCACAGGAAACAATACGACTCCAAATACTGCTTTATCAAACCAACCAACCAAACAAAACCCTATATTGCTAGTCCACAGCTCATCCGCTTTCCCACTGCCTCTTCTATCCCATTTGTAATGGTAACATGGTTACAAGATTTATGAATGCAGAAGATTGTTACAGGTTAAAATGGACTGAGGCAGGTTGTCATGATGAACAGTCACCTAGATTTTACTCAGACTATGCACTTTGGCACAACTGCGGGGCACAATTATTAGATTAGATTAAATCCATACATACCATCGCACACACGCATATATCACACACACAATACATTCCACAGAGACAGTCTAGAAAAATGGGCTAAAAGAAATGTACAATTGTTTATATATATACACACACACTAGTAAAAGATTTTCTGCTGTACTTCACAGTCTGTAAACATCTGGGAAAATGCCCGGCAAAAGTCACTGTGGGCCCTTTGAAATGGTGGCAGTGTGGGAGGGAGACGTTGGGGTAGGGATTTAGGTTCATACTGAAAACCCCGAGAAGTGAAGAATCGTTAAGTTCTGGTGGCAGTTGGGGGTAATTATTTTTCACTGACGTGATAAACTCATCTGGCCACTTCAAAATTATGTTTCCTGTATGGAAAAGGGAATGACCAAAAAAGGCTTACTGCCAGTTAACATTTTAAGAAAAATTAAGAGAATAGGAGGTGATATGTATATACATATATATGTCACTAATACAAAACCTGAATGAAAATTTCCAAATCATCTGAAAAATTCAATCTTTTCCTCCTAGGTGTGCTTTAGACTTCTATATACAGTGCACTGAAAGTCTCAGGTAGAGTTAATGACACACACATTAAAATTTTGGTACTTGACATTGATGTTTCATACAAAATTTACATGAAAAACAGATTGAACTTGTGAAAAAGAACTATCTGATTGAAGCATTACTTTTGAATTTAACATACAAAACATGCTCAAGATCTCTTGTAATCAAACACCATTTAAAAAAGAAAATACAGTTTAAAAAAAAATTGAGTAACATCTATTAAACTGCCAAATGTATCATCAGACTGTGCTTTAAGGGCCTGTAGTATTTGTTGTAGCTTTAGAATTTGTGTTTTAAAAAAATAAACAGTGACATGGAAAATACTAACCTAATTGCTCACCTGAATACTATTTTCGTCTTTTTTTTTTTTTTGCAAACTATGTGTAAATAAGTTCAAATAGTCATGTTAGGCTATTATGCAGTTAAAAAATACTGGCACCAAATGACATTTCAAATAAAAGTGACTTGAGCCCATATTGTGTTTGGCTGAAGGACAAAAAATCAGTTAAAAAAAGTAGAAAATCTTGTCATAATCTCTATAGTTGCATGGTGACCAGTTCCCATTGAACATTCACCAGAACTGCCATAAAAGCTAGCCATGTACTTGAAAGCTCTATTTTCATGCAAAAGTAGTAAATATCCTTCTGGTTTCATTGAACAGTCTTCATTCTCTCCCAGCTCCCACCATGTTTTAGTGCTGAATACAATACGCGGAATATGTAAATCAGATTAATTAAAGAAGTACGATTCGTAGATGTCATGGGTGGCTAAACCGGTCTACCCTTGCGGTTCTGGAAAGCATTTCTTCTTGGGTGTGAGAGTGAGTTAAGGAAGAAGGATCAGAGAAGAGATTTCCGGAGTCACAGTTGCCTTGTGATTTTTTTCTCCGAGAGGATTATGGGAGTGCCGAGGAGTGCTTCGCAGGGTGGTCAGTTCATGCTGTCCTTGTGGCTGCTCCGGTCTGTGTTGTGGTTGTTTTGATCGTGGTTCTTCCACTGGATGCTTGTTCCGTTCATGGGGACCGAGGTCATCAGACTTTTGGACTGGTAACAGCAGCAGCAGAGGCATGACTGGGGGAAGCAACAGACTCGAAGTAAGGCAAGCCTACCAGCCCATTCCCAGCCAAACACAGCAGCCTTGCGCCACGCTAAGGAGGGGCAAATGTCCATTCACACTGGAGGGAAGTGAACCTTGACAGTAACCTAGAGTGGAGAGCCTGTTATCACCAGGCAGGAGTTATACTATCCATTCCAGTGCAGAGAAATAGAACCCTTGTGTCTCATTTTACTACCAAGTGCAAGAGAAAGGGAAGGCAGTGCTGGCGAGAGGGAGGGCTCTCCACAGCTTGAGGCAGGCATGGGTAGGGCTGGGCCAGCGGGGGGTCCTAGTATTTCTTCAGTGTGCACCACCTGTGTGGCTCTCTGCACCAGGTACCTCATCAGATCCTCACAACAACCTTGAAAGTTCCCCCATTTTATGCTATTCCCCCATTTTATGAATGAGGACAGTGAGGTCCAGAGAGGATAATGAGAGGCAGAACTGGAATTAGAACCCAGGACTCTCTAGATTTGGGCTCTTTCTTTTGGGTATGCTGCCTTTTTAGGAAGATTCATCAAAAAGTGGGATTCATTTCTGATAATTTTTACCTTGATTTTCCCTCCCCCAATGAATATGTAAGTTAATGAGTAAGTAATAATTAATTTCAGCTTATATAATGGACTAGTTTTAACCTGCATGTTTAGTCAGTCCATTTTGGGCAGAGTGTTTTGTGAGGGGCAAACATTTCCAAGAAGACCTCAGAAATATGGCTGCAAACTTCCATACCGAGTTTCATCTGTTCGTGTGGTTCCTTGGTTAATATATGTCTGCTCTGTTTAGACTGTGAGTGCCATGCACACAGAGTGCCATGTGTTTTTCCTCTCTACTCTGTCCCTAATAGTAATCAACTCATATTGAGCACTTATTATTTCAAGCATTTTACATATATTACCCTTCTTAGGAGACAGATACTGTGATTATCCAATTTTATAGGTGAGAAAACTGAAAAAGCAGGAGAGGCACTAACCAGACCTGGGGTAGACAGTTAGCAAGTGCAGGGCTGTGATGTCCATCGCGGCTCTTTGCTTCCAGAGCCTGCATTCTTGACCTCTACCCTACTCTGCCTCATATGTACTGTAAACTAAAGTTAAACAGCCTGGTCCAAGATAACAAAATCCAGTGAGGATTAAGCCTATGCTAAAATCATTTCAGGAACCAGAAAATGACACATCAATAAGACAAGCTTAGAGCTTCTGAAGGACGTGGGTGGCTGAGCTGGCTGGAGGTTTGAAAGCAGAAGGAAACTGATTTTGAATAAAATTATGTTTGTTCAGATTCCCACAGCAATAAGCATTTACTTTCCTTGAAGATTCGATTACTAAGTACACAATTAAATAGCATTTAATGAGAGCTTTCTTTTTTTTTTTTTTTTTTCTGAGACAGAGTCTTGCTCTGTCGTCCAGGCTGGAGTGCAGTGGCGCGATCTCGGTTCACTGCAAGCTCCGCCTCCCGGATTCACGCCATTCTCCTGCCTCAGCCCCCCGAGTAGCGGGGACTATAGGCGCCTGCCACCACGCCAGGCTAATTTTTGTATTTTTAGTAGAGGCAGGGTTTCACCATGTTGGCCAGGATGGTCTAATCAGTGAGAGCTTTCTTAACAATAGAGTTTATATTTTGTCGAGACTTTGGTTCAAGTCTAAGACAATGTAAGGTATGAATAGGTCTTATGGGCCGGGAGCATACATTGAAACATTTCTCTCTAAAAGGACGGTTCTAAACTGGCATGTGATTTAGTCCTTTTGATTTTAACCTCTTTGTCTGTGGTTGTCTAAATAGGAACCGCTTTTCTGTTATGCCGACAATCTGACTCTCTTTCTGGGTAATAAAACATGATTTTCACTTCACTGCTAAAAAGGAGTACAGCTGATTTTGGCTGTGTCTGTTGACTGTTTAATATACTCATTTTGTTGTATTTAAAAAATACTTGAAAAATCATCTTACCTGGAAACAATTTTTAAATTTCTTGCTCACAAAATACAGAGCTATGGGGTTTATACATGAATTCATGGTTGCCAAGTTAATACCGATGTAATCCATGAGCAGCAAGAAACTACAGCAAAAGAAAATGGTGTAGAATAATTAGAAAATATTGTTTTAAAATCTGCTAACTAGCATTTATTCCTAGAATAAGCATTTTTCTTGCCCAGAAGCCATTTCTTGTGGGTGGCAGTTAGAATTTTGTAAAAAGTGCCTGTTTAAATGGCAGTTTCAGTTTTGCAGGACAGTTACAGATACATCACTACTTGGTTAGCTCAAACCCTTATGCAGAGCCTCAGGAGGGGAGTGGCAAGATAACAGACGTGGCTTGCACAAATTTTGGGATCAGTTATAGGCTATGTCAGCTAAAGAAAAAAAATCAGCTTTGCACTTTTAATTTTCAGGGCTAATGGGCATGTAGCGTAGCTGGTTTTGTAAAAGTATTATAAATGAAAATCTGAGAAACTCCAATTTTCTAGCGAATACATAGGATCGTACCTAAGTAATTCACATCGATTCTTGTCCATCTCATTATACACGGTTTTCTTCAATATACGGCTTAAATGAAGAGGGAACCAGCAAAGAGCAAAAATTACAACCAAGCAGAAAACTGTTTTTGCCACCTCTCGGCGCTAAAGGAAAGTGAGAAAAAAAAAGGACAACGAATTTAGTGTTTTTATACTAGATGCAAGAACTACAGTACCAGGAAGTAGCAGACAACAGGGAAAGAATAATTCAAAGAAGAGCCAGGAGAACAGCCTGGCTTACAGTGTCTCTACCTCTTCAAGATTCTGAGGTCAGCGTTCTAACCAAGGAATTGTTAATGATGCTTCTGGGCAGCTTCCAGGAAGGATGGGGACCTCAGGTTTGTTATTAGGGCCAGGACAGAGGTTATATGCCAGGAAAGAGGTGGAAACTGGCTGGAGGTGAGCCAGCTGAGTCTGCGGCTGTGTGTGTGTAGGTGGCTGAGTCTGCCTGTGTGTGTGTGTAAGGGGGTGGGGTGTGACTGCATGGGGGAAAGGGTTAGCTAATGGCTCTTAATAACAGGTAACTAATTAGCATTAATGATGGCATGGCAGGCAAGGAGACTGAACATCACATTATAATGCATGGACAAAAAAATCAACAAAGACCTTGGGAAAACAAAATAGGAGTAGGGAGCAGAAAAGGAAAAGTCATAGCACTATGTTTTTTCCTTTTGCTGATCTTGAACACAGTTACTATTGGGATTTTTTGCTCTTTAAATTCTTTTCTTAATGACATGCAGTTTCTTAATGACATATAAAAATATTATATATTGTTTGCAAGCAGAAGGATGAGGGTAAAGTATTACCAGCAGTGAGGACTAGAAAATCTGGAACATGCTGACCTTGGACTGACTTCATGGAAGGTTTGCATGCCTTTGAGTCTGCTCAGGATCAGAAAAACTATAAATTAGGAATTATCTGCAACTATTCATTGGCGTACATTATTTGAGTATTATATTTCATGCATTTGTGTTCCTGACTAGGAACACAAAATGCAATTTGTCTGTAATTGGGATCAGCTAATGTCCAAATAAAACTGATTAAAAACAGCGCCTGGAAGGGTAATGCTGGCTCAACCTGAAACATATAACATTAAGTCTGGGAAGCCTATAATAAACTCACATGATTGGCTGAGCCATTCAAAAATATTCTGGGGCAGTTTTGATAACTCGCTAATCTAGCTCAAAGAATTGGGAGTTCTTTAACCTCTCATAGTCATTGGGCTAGCTGGGATATGGCTTCGGAGTAATGATTGAGGGAAGAAATAAAATATTCAAATCTTCAGGAATGGGGGCTCTTTTTAAAGGGTCATTTTGTGTGTCCAGAAAGACAGTGTACCCAGAAAAATAGAAAAGCAGTGTATTAGGGGAGAGGTTACCTTTCTTGAGTGCATATTCAAAGAGGATAACGCTTTTAAAAGGTAGTAATTAGTACACTGCCCTGATAGTCTGATATTTGCTTAACCAATATCCAGTCTCCTGTCTTCTTTACCACCACTCAGGTCTTGATTTGTTAAGGCAGCTGGGGAACCTGGCCTAATTATCTACATGCCCACTTGGCACAGTTTTGACCCACTAGATGAAATAGAAACCATTGCATGGGTTTCTGGAAGAGCTACTGAGAAGTATAGGGACACTCCTTTGATGCACACCCACGATATGTTGTTTTCTGTTCTTCCCCTCTTGCTGCTTGGAAATCAGATATAAAAGTAGAGCTGCTGCTACTGTCTTCTCAGACTGAAGGAAAGGTCAGCAAAACAGTAGATACCTGGCCTCTAAGTTGGCTTGACCACTAAATCTTGATGTCTGAACTTTTTGCTATGGGAGAAAGATAAACTCCTTCTTGGTCAACTGTTATTTTGGGTTTTGTGTTCTCAGCATCTAAACACAACCCCTGATTGATAAAACTGTCATCATTACGATGAGGAGAAATTAGAGACAACCAAGTAAGAAGCAAAACTATGAGCCCCCCAGTGTATTAGTCAAGATGGCAAGGCTTTGTGCTCTATGCTGGTTCTCCCACAGTCCCATCTGCAGGACCTCCAGCTACCCTTGCTCTTCTGTTCTTAGGATTTGCTACAGCTTTGAGGGGCACCAAAAGGAACTTTAACTGCATGAGGGCAAAATCTTGGGTTCTAATCTCCATTCAGTTGAGCAAACCTCTTAATCACCTGTATAATAAAGAATATATATCCTACCAATCTCACAGGGTGCTTGGAGGAATCAAATAAGAAAAAGACATGGAAATGGACATGCACTTTAAAAACTTAAAAAATGCTATGTAAACATGAAACAGCATATGACAATTGTTCCTAAACCTTATTTAATTATTTCCACAGCAAATACCACTCATAGCTTAAATAGTCTCAATCATGGCATGAATGTAAAAATCTCTATTTTAAAACACTGTTTTTCACAAACCCATTCTAACTACCTCCATTCCAAGGATGAAAGGAAATAATTGTAAACATATTAAGCAACTGGAGTATTTGAAACTTGCATACCTGAGCAAAGTCATACTAAGGTTTCTCAATGTAATCTTCCTGCTAAATGTCAATGAAAGATAATAGCTAACATTTGTATGGCATGTTAGATTTTATAAAGTACATGCATACACATTCATCCTTTTGATTCTCATAATACTATTGATTCAAATATTATGCTCAATTTACAGATGAAAAGCTGAAGCTCAGAAAAATCAGTATAGTAGTTCAAAAGAGTTGCTGATGAGGAATGATGCTTGCACATGGTAATTATATAGGACAGATTTACAGACTCCATCAACAACTTACATTAACTTTTGGTGTAGTTGACCATCATTATATACTTTTCTGTTGCAACAGAGAACTTACCTGAAGTCCTAGGTTTACTCTTAGAATTAATGTAAATTAACATTTGTTTAATACCTAGTAGGCGCTGGGTGCTGTTAGGCATCTTACATGTCTCAGGTAATCCCCAGGATGTATTATTATATACATATTATGAGAAACTAGATGTTCAGAGAGATTAAGCAATTTGCCCAAGGTCAGAGAGCCAAGTATGAGTCTAGTTTTGCCCTTGAAAGCCCACAGCTTTTTCTGTTCTAATTTCACCCAGGAGGAACCAACATTAGCCTCCTGTTGATATGTTCAAATTCCTTCTAGAACTTTGGGTCTTCCAACATTTTACCTCTTCTAATGTACATGATCCCATTTCCTAGCATAAGTCTCACATTAGACATTGCTCTGGAGAGGTTCATCTCCTTTTTCCCATTCCCCAAATGCATGGTTCCTATTCCACATTCTAACTAGACTCCTGTTCTTCCACCTGAAATGCTTTCTGTCAACTTCTTCCCCATCAAATCCCATTTAGCCTCCAAGTGTGGTTCAATCCCCCTCATCCATGAACGGCTTCCCCATGACTCTGTCTCATACCCTTCCTGGCTTTCCATAGCACAGGCTACTTTTACCACACCCGTGATTCTATTTTCAAGTTGTTTTGCATGCATATTTTATTTCTACAATGAGACTGTAAATCTGCATGGGGAGAAAGTCATATGCTTCTTTGTGTCCTGGTACAGTTCTAAGCCCAATTCAATGCATGAACTCACATACACACATGCTCAGTACACTCTTGGCAAAATAGAGGGATAATTCTTCTCTCTCTGGGCCCAGCCTTCAGGACCACTTGTTTCACAAGCAGGCTTCCCATTTTACAAAAGAAATTTCTAACACTATTACCATAAAGAAAACAGTTACAAGATAGTATTTTTATTTTAGGAAATCAGGCTAATTCTACTAAAGATGGTATTTGCAGGCCTGCTGCTGTCAAGGACTAACCAGTCCTGGCCAGATTTTCATGATGTTATGGAATTTACCTGCTTAAGATGTTCACTGAGGGCAATTCTCAAGCTGCCATTCCTTCTGTTCAACATCTCACAAGTCATGAGGGTGTAGAAGATCGCAGTGCACACCAAGGGCATACAGAAATAGAACCCAAAGAGCCACCAGTCCTTTACATCTTGGTAGAACTTCAAAGTGAAAAAAAAAAAAAAAAAAGAGAGAAAAAGAGGAGCAGAGTCATGTCAATTAACTGTGCTGTGCCTCTGGTAGCTTTAAGGTCTTTAAACTTGCAGATATGTCTTTTTTTTTTTTTTTTTTTTTAGACAGAGTCTCATTCTGTCGCCCAGGCTGGAGTGCAGTGGCCGGATCCCAGCTCACTGCAAGCTCCGCCTCCCGGGTTTACGCCATTCTCCTGCCTCAGCCTCCCGAGTAGCTGGGACTACAGGCGCCCGCCACCTCGCCCGGCTAGTTTTTTGTATTTTTTTAGTAGAGACGGGGTTTCACCGTGTTAGCCAGGATGGTCTCGATCTCCTGACCTTGTTTGTGATCCGCCCGTCTCGGCCTCCCAAAGTGCTGGGATTACAGGCTTGAGCCACTGCGCCCAGCCAAACGTCTTTAAAATCATGCTCTCGTGTTGCAGTAATGGATTTGGGAGTGGTCCTCAAAATTCAATTAAATTGGAAACTTCAGAAATTATCCTGGCTTTAAACAACACAAAAAGAAACTGCACTTACAAAAATTATCTTGACAAGGATACTTTTCATAGATGGAAGGTTTCAACTACACAATGGAAGCGCCCTAATCAATAAAAATAAAGCTCATAAAACATGATTTTGAGACAAAAGAATATATATGTTTATTTTTATTTCTTGATGAACCTCAACATTTTGTTAGCACCTGCTTTACTTTTGACTATTGTGGTGAAAGTGTATTTAACCTGAAACAGTGAAGGTTATGAATGGCTTGTCTGTATAGCTTTGGTTAATAGGGTTTAACCCTCTGCCTGGTATGCCTGCTATGTGACCTCAAAGCCAGCCACTTTGAACATCAATAACTATACTCTTCTCCCTCCTTTAATACTTACCACCTGGAAATGATTGAGGCAGCATATCTCAACTGGGCCATATCTGGTATTATCTAACTGGGTGGGATTTATAAATACTAAGGTTATTCAGTTTTATGTCTGCTTAAAGAAGAAAACTTAATACCCTATAAAAATGGAAAATGAAAAATGATATCTAAATTCTTCTTCCCATGAAATTAATCACCAACTTGGGAAGAAATGCTTTTTCTTTCCTTATAATGCTTCTTCAGATTGTTAATTTACTAAGGACAATGCAGTTCCCACAGTAAAAAAAAAAAAAATCACGCTGCTCTGTAAAAAATGCGACAGTTTCTGAATATAGAAAGAGGCTAAGTGGGCTGCATTTATAACATGTCTATTAAAATAATCTAAAAATGGTTCCCAAAGACAAAAAATTTGGGGGAGGAGTTCTTGACTATTTTTATGCCACAGACCCTTTTGGAAGTCTGGTAAAGACTATAATCCCTTCTGAGAATAATACTTTTACATGCATAAAATAAAATACATAAGATTGCAATGGAAACCAATTACATTAAAGCACAGCTATCAAAATATTAGAAATTAAATTTTGATATAGTAATATTGTGTTTATTCACAAATAACAAACCTAATGATGGTTCTAATAACTACCGAACCGTTGAAGTATTGAAGTTCTGATGAGCATAAATAATATTTTGAGATTACACAAGTGTTACATGGTATGAAAATGTCTGCTATTTTTATTACTGAAAAAGTCATGACACTGTTAAACACTATGGTGATTTGTTGGGTACATTCATAATGGAAGGAAATGATAAATTCAGTTAGAAGTTAGTGAAAATAAACATGTTGTTTCTTTTCCAACCAAGTTCACAGATCCCTGAATTCTATCCTCAGGTTAAATGCAAACTCCCAAAGGAGTTGGTTTATTCTAAACTGCTTACACAAACATTTCCCTGTTCCCAACACACTGTAGGAAGATTTCAGTCCTGAACTTATAAAAAGTCAGAAGCACTCTCTCTCTCTCTTTTTTTTTGAAGTGCAACACGAACACTCCTTTGAGCACCCGTTCTCCCTTCTTTTGTATCCTCTTTTTCCTGGTGCACTTGCTGACTGGGTATGAATGACCCAGAAGCAGCTGCAGAGGGTCTGGAGGCTGACCCTTGAGAGGGCTGAATGGAGTCCCCTGCCCCCTCCATGGCAAAGGCCCACAGAGAAACGGGTAATGCATCTCTTTGGAACTGATGTCATCCACATGGGTAGAGAGGGGCCTCTCATCAGTCTAGGGTAAAGTTGAAGAGCAAGAATAGAAAAAAGAGGGGAAATAAATTTAGAAAAAAAGAACAGGACTTCAGACTTGGAATGAACTCTAAAAAATTATCTGTTCAACTCATACCGTTTACTACAACCGTCTAGCCCACCCATGCCTGAAGGGTGGCTACCCTTTACTTGAACATGTCTAGAAAGGAGACTACATCTTTAAGAAACAGCCCATTTCATTTTGTCCGGCTCTAAGGATTAGTAAGCTTCTTCTTATAGTGAACCTCTTTTCTCTAATGTTGGCGTCTGGAATATCTAGATTGCTTATTCACACTGCCCAAATTCTGACAATCTCCTACTGTCTGCTTTGTTTTTCACTTTGAAGACTGACCCAATAAGAAACTTCAATTTTAAGTTGTTAGTTTGGCAGTTTTCATGAGCACTTTTAATTTTAAAACAAGAATTTCCAAGCAGAATAACTGGTCAACTGTAAAACCACGAATTCTGTGAATTTTCCAATTTGGGAAAGCATACCTTGAGATGTCTGTAAATAATTACATGTGGAATGTGAGCTACATGAAACTTACATCAAAGCACTAAATTATGCTGATTTAAGAGAAATAGTTATCCCTTTGGTTTTCCTCCTCAGTCCACATGTAACTAGTTTTGCAAAGAAAAGATGCATTTTAAATAGGTTTCCCAAAACAGTCATGTGATTAAGCTTTTCAGAAAAACATTAATATGGTCAGGTGTATTAAAAAAAAAAAACAACTGAATTTGTTAAACCAAAATATTCTTTTAAAAGTTCTACAATTTTATATTATTTGTATATTAGACATAGAAACCATTCTAATATAAGTACATGTAAGTACTACTCTCTACTTTGAATTAGTAAATTCATCTTTAAAGAATGTGAGAAATATGCTTCTCCCTAAGTGACATAAGATAAACATCAGTATGTCTTCCAGATGGAAATTGTTGTGTTGTATTCATTATTACAAAAACAAATAGCATATGTACACACACACACACACACACACACACACACACACACACCCCTAGTCCCTCTTTCTTAGTAAATTTGCTTTGGTATTCTTAGTGGTTTGGTGCAGAATAACAGATGTGTCTACCATTGTGGTACAATACAAGAGTGAAAGCCAAAATAACTGTTCTATTCAAGAATCTAGACACAGGTTTAACTACTTTTCATGCAACTGAGGAATATTTGACAGAATAAACCACACTTGGCATTGTGGTGATGTCAAGTCTCAAGATGGTGAAGTCTAACGGAGGACCTCCTCCCTTCCCCAGTTAATTCATTTTAAATGTTTAGTACCTCCATGAATTTTGACGTAGCATTAAGCATACAGGTTTTATGCTGTTCACCCCTATATTCAAAGGGTACCATGACGAAGCCAATCGCTTCAGGAATGGCCAGGATGAAGGACAGGATCCAGATGGAGACAATTTCAATGGCAGTTACCAAAGGAATCCCAATTCCCTGAACACGACTCCAGGAGGCAACTGCTCTGTACCTGAAAAAAACGGTAATGGAACCAAGTTGTTAGGAAATTTTAAATGTATTTCAATTAAACAAAAAGTGTAAGTGCTGGGAAGCTCCTCCCCATTGCCAATACCAGTAATTGGCTTTTTAGGAATTTTCTGAGTCTTGATATGAAAACCAAGTGGGGCTTTTTTTTTTTTTTTTTTAAGACAGAGTCTTGCTCTGTCGCGCAGGCTTCCAGGCTGGAGTTCAGTGGTGGGATCTCAGCTCACTGCAAGCTCTGCCTCCCAGGTTCACACCATTCTGCCGCCTCAGCCTCCCGAGTAGCTGGGACTACAGGCACCTGCCACCACACCCGGCTAATTTTGTTTTTGTATTTTTAGTCGAGATGGGGGTTTCACCGTGTCAGCCAGGATGGTCTCGAGCTCCTAACCTTGTGGTCTGCCCACCTCAGCCTCCCAAAGTGTTGGGTTTACAGGCGTGAGCCACCACACCCGGCCACAAGTGGGGCTTTTAAGAGTTCCACCCATTTGGAAATCAATTGCCTGGCAGGCCTGAGTCTGAGGTCTTCATTTGGTCTAGTGAAATCTTAAGAGAGTTTAGAATGTGGCAGTAACAGACAGTTGTGCCTATGTCTTTTAAGCTGGGGGAGAAATTGGATGGATGGGAGGGATCATGAAAGCTGCTTGTTATAGTCATACCTTATTCCTCTTTATAAAATAAAAAAAGAAACCTTAAAGCATTATCTATGAAGTGGGCCTAGATATCCTTGAGTGAATAATAACCACAGATATTCCATTGTTTCCTCCCTTCTTTCACCCCCAAAATGTGAGCACAGTGGGCTTGTACCAGGTGGCAGTTTTAGTAAATACCTATTTGTGGTAAATGTTAAAGAGGGACTATATCACTCCCATTATGGCCCTGTGCTAGAGTAGATAAAACTTTTTTTTTTTTTTTTCCCAGAGATGTTGTATCTTTCTTTTTTTTTTTTTTTTTTTTTTTTATTATACTTTAAGTTCTAGGGTACATGTGCATAATGTGCAGGTTTGTTACATATGTATACTTGTGCCATGTTGGTGTGCTGCACCCATTAACTCGTCATTTACATCAGGTATAACTCCCAATGCAATCCCTCCCCCCTCCCCCCTCCCCCCTCCCCGTGATAGGCCCCAGTGTGTGATGTTCCCCTTCCCGAGTCCAAGTGATCACATTGTTCAGTTCCCACCTATGAGTGAGAACATGCGGTGTTTGGTTTTCTGTTCTTGCGATAGTTTGCTGAGAATGATGGTTTCCAGCTGCATCCATGTCCCTACAAAGGACACAAACTCATCCTTTTTTATGGCTGCATAGTATTCCATGGTGTATATGTGCCACATTTTCTTAATCCAGTCTGTCACTGATGGACATTTGGGTTGATTCCAACTCTTTACTATTGTGAATAGTGCCGCAATAAACATACGTGTGCATGTGTCTTAGATAAAACTTATTTAAAAATACTTTGGTTCCTAACCTTTAGGGTTTACAATCTAACAGAAAAGAATGGTTCATACAGAATATAGAACATAAATGTGACTGAACAATTATGTCAGTCAAAAAACTATCTGGTAATAAGAAATTATGCTCACCTTATTTTTTACTTCACTATTTTAATGATAATAATCACATTTAAATGTTATGTCTAAGGAAGGTTTGGTTTAGAAATTCTATGCTGTTTGACCTGATGTGATGGTCTGATGCTAACTGCTTTTAGACTTACTATTAAGAAGAGGCCTGTGATGTGGTATGGTATTTTTGTGGCCTCATTCCTGAAATTTTTGTTGCTGCTGTAGTGGAAAAGAAACATTTTCTTTTTATAGTTTTCATTAGATAGTGCCAGAAGAAGGCTGTAAAACAGACCAAATGCATTGGAGACAGGTGCTTATGGGTTTGCAGCACATACAAAGTAATGTAGAATATTAATCAATAAAGCCAAGGCAACATACAAGCTACCCATATCCACCAAGACGAGCCCCATCGGTTACATTTAGTGTACTGTCTCAGTACAGTTACACAGTACATGTGTGAAAACACAACTCTTAGAATTATGCTGACTTGATTCTTCACCAGAATTCCCTAGAGATGAGCATGTACAGATTTGTGTATTTTATGACGATGCCACATGGCATACTGTATAGCACAATTTGCTGGAGAAATGTTTTATAAAAGATTTTTAGGGTAAATAAGATTTGTGTACAATAAAAATCTCAAAAAAGTCCAGATTATTTCAAAATGGGATAAAATACAGCTATGCAAACAGACCAAGAAAATCCTTTTATGATCTAACCAAGATTGAATTTTAAAATTTATGGTTATTTCCATAAATTGTCCAGTGGGATAAAAATCGTTGTTTATTTTTCTTTGTTCCCTTATTAAACTGGCAGTCTGATACCCAGTAAAAGCTAAGAGGAATGGAGACGGGATGTCTATATCCCAAGGCTGTCAACGGAGTTACATCTGTTTCTTCTTCCCTTCTCTCAGGTTGTTTACCAGGGAAGGTGATTTAAATAAAACACCCTGTTTCAATAGAGAGTAAGAAAGCCTGATTTCCCTGCCAGGATTTGGGGTGAAAAGTGGCTTAAGGAATAAAATGTGGTCAACATGTTCTTATGGTGAACATATTCACAGACCAGCTTCATTTTTATAAAGTGCCATGAGTTCCCAGAATATTACACATCCATAATCCAATGTAAATTCAACATTCACAAATAAGTAAAAGTCATTTTTAGAGTCTAGTTTAGCAAATAATTCATGATCAGTCTGCTCCTTCATTAACCCACTCGCTGAGAATTAGAATATTTTCCATTTATAATCACACAGATCTTGATAACATCTCCATGAACTAAGGGGAAAACGACCATAAGAGCAATTAGAAACAATCATTTGTGATCATGAAGGTGGGGAAAGGTATGGAAACCATGAAACACTGGATGTTTCAAAACTGATTTCTATTTGGACTATAATGGCACAACACACTGACATACAAATATGCTTTTCTTATGAGGTGTGATTATAAATAGCCTTCCATCTAGTCAGTATGTATATACATCTCTCTCTGTATATCTATGACATCTTCAGTTGTCATGGAAAATCTGCAAGTGTAGATTCCACCACTGACAACTGCTGTTTCAGAAAGAATCCCTCCTCTCTGAAATGCTTTCTTCACTTGGTTTCCACCACAGTCTCCCAGTTTTCCTTCTGACTTACTGGCCATTCCTTCTCATTTACCTGGCTGGACCCTGCTTTCTCCACAAATTCTTAGCACTAGATTTGTCTGAGGGCTTAGTGCTCAGACGTTTTTTCTATCTATGTGCTCTCCTTTGGTGATCTCATCTAGTCTCATGGCTTCAGTATCATTTTAACTATCCATCTACTGGTAATTCCTAAATTTATACCTCTAGCCTGGTGCCTCACCTTTAACTCTAGACTTGTATCTCCAACTGCTTACTTGCGAGCTCCACTAGGACACCTAATAGGCATCTAAACACTCCCAAATCAGCCCTTGTTTTCCTTGCCACTAAACCTTTCTGCAGTTTTTCCCATCTCTGGCCCCAAACACTGGGTTAGGTTTTACTCCTCTTCCACCACACATCCAATCCTTCAGCAAATCTTGCAACAACTTCCTTCAAGATATATCCAAAGGCAACTACTTTTCACCATCGTACCTGTTATCGCAGTACCTTGATGATGGTCATAGCTTCCTAACTGATCTCCCTATGTCCACCTTGCTTTGCCACAGCCTACTCTGAACATAGCAACTGGAGTGAGGCTGTTACGTCAGACCATAGCACCCTCTGCTCCAAACCCCCCAGTGGCTTCCCACCCCTGTGAGAATGCCCACAGGTGTCCTCAGAGCTGCTTCCTCACTTCCTTCAGGTTTTTACTCACTTGGAGTTTTTAAGCCTTCCCCGGAAACCCTAAAGTTTGCCAACTCCCCCTCCAGAATTGTTTCTCTTACCCTGATTCATTTTCCCCCCATGCACTACTATGCTCTATTTATTTATTTGGTTTATCATCTATGCTCTCCCCTCTCCTTTAGAATATAAGTTCCCAACTGGGTGCGTTGCCTCATGCCTGCAATCCCAGCACTTTGGGAGGCTGAAGGGGGTGATCACTTGACACCCTGGGCAACATGGTGAAATTCCATCTCTACAAAAATACAAAAATTAGCCAGGCATGGTGGTGCGTGCATATAGTCCCAGCTACTTGGGAGGCTGGGGTGGGAGGATCCGCTGAGCCCAGGGAGGTTGAGGCTGCAGTGATCCATGATCATGGCACTGCACTCCAGCCTGGGCGACAGAGTAAGGTCCTGTCTGGGAAAAAAAAAAAAAAAAAAAGAAAAGAAAAAAAGTGAAAAAAAGCACGTAAGCTTCATAAGGGCTGACATGTAGGTATGTTGGTCACAATACCTAGAACCACAAATGCCGAATAAATACCTGTTGAATGAAGTGTCTTTTTGTTGGCGTTTTCATGTATGTTACCATGCATGTACCTTACCTTAATTGGCTAGGGAATTCTTAATCTCTAGGGAATTCCAATGACGAATCAGTCAGCATAATTCTAAGAGTTGTTTTTACACAGATGTACTGTGTAAACTTACCTTACCTTAATTGGCTAAAGCTAATAACACACTACATTCTGATCATTTTCCCATTTTTCAAGCTAGCCATGAATTAGGCCACAGATTAAAAGCAAATACTTTTAGAGGTCTAGATTCAATAATTTAAAGGAGGGATTTATGGGCTGATCTTTCTGCCCCATATGTTCCAGTTGGGAACCTGAGAACTGGCATCTTGCCACATCCTCTGCCTGGTCTCCAGTGAACCTGGGGCGTCTGGACCACGGCTCAGCGCTGCCAACTCCTGGTAGAGCCTTTTCCCATGATATCACCTTGTACCCTGTCATGTGATAGGCCAAAATAAAAGTATAAAATATATATTTTATTCATGTAAAGATGTTTGTTAGTGTCTGTATCTATAAATAGATTTTTACATGTTATCAAGGCCAGAGGCATTTAATGCATGTTTATTGAATCTTGAAGGTGTGGTCTGGGACAGTCATTAAGTTTAAAAATGTTTATTCTTGAAAGAACTTTAAAACATTATAAAATAAAACTTAAAAAGATCACTTCAACAAAATCTATTTTTTTCTCTTTTGTTGTTTTTATTCTCATAGGCATAGTTTGAATAGACTATAATCATATGACTCACAATTTTTAAATTTTAGCTTTATTTACATTAAAAATACTCTCCTATGTTTCTACGTGGGTGTGGCACTTATCAATTTAGTGGCTACACAGTATAACAAGATTTTGATATAATTTACTTGAATCTTTTTTCTATGTTCACATCATTTCTAGTGTTTCACAGTTGTCAATAAGACACCTATAAGCTTGTTTGTACATGTAATTTTTTTCTCTTTCTGAATGATTTTTCTGGATTAATTATCTTAAGTGGGATTACTGGATCAGGGAATAAATAGATGGCTGAAGTGCTTTAAAAAAGAAGTTTCTACCAAGTGCCTGTCAATGAATGCTTGCCTGTGTTAGAATTTATTATTTATTCTTATTTGCCACTTCCATAAGGTACAGTGCCACCCCTATCTTTACCTCTGCACATCTTTAATTAACAGCAAACTTGATCATTTGTAATGGTTGTTAATGATTTATATCTCTCATACCATATGGAGGTTTGGAAGCTAAATACTAGCAGGAAGAATTCTTCTTTAGAGACAGGGTCTTACTCTGTCATCCAGGCTGAAGTGCAGTGCACAGTCATAGCTGCGGCCTCAAACACCTGTGCTCCCTTAAGGGATCCTCCTACCTCAGGCTCCCAAGTAGCTAGGATTATGGGTGCCCACCACCATGCCAGGCTAATTTTTAAAAATATTTTTTGTAGAGACAGGGATCTCGCTATGTTGTCCAGGCTAGTCTCGAATTCCTTACTTCAAGCCATCCTCCTGCTTTGGCCTTCTAAGGCTGAGCCACTGCAACTGCTTGGCCAATTCCAATTTAGAAGAGAATCAGGTATGATGAATTAAAAGAGAGCCGCAAATGCTTTACCACTTCTTCAGCTGAGTTCTTAAATTGAGCTGACCTGTGACTACTTTGATCAATTGAGTGTGGCTAGAATGATGTTTTGCAGTTCCAGGTCTGGCTTCTGACAGGAGCCTTGAGCCTGCTGGAGCAAAAACGTTGCAAGGACCCTGAGACTACATGGAGGGGGAGATGGGCTCTGCTGAGCTCAGACTTCCAGCTGTCCTTGCTAAGGTGCCAGGCATGTGTGTGTTGGACCTCTGAAACAAGCTCAGAGTCAGCTGAAGTCCACCAACCGCAGCTGAAGTGACAGGGAGCAGAAGAATTGCCCAAATTCCTGACCTTCAGCATGGCGAGATATGATAAAATGGTTGCTGTTCTGAATTGCTAAGTTTTGGGGTAGTTATCCAAGAGAAATGGGGTAGCAAAATTAACCAGTTGCCTTATCTTGACAAAAAGAAAAAAGAACAAATAACTCAGTGCAATAGTGAACAGACCCCCAAATAAGATCCTATTGCCCTAGCCAGCCCTGGACTTTGTCCAGTTCCTCGCTTGTGTCTTCTGGCTCAGACCCTTCCTCCGTGTCTTCACTACTGTCATGATGCAATAGAAAACCATAACACCAAGAAAATAAGGAGAAACCAAGTCCGACTCTAACAAAGAGGTTTTTCTGAAAACCACCTTCATGTTTCTTGAGTTAGGATATGTCTTTGAGAATATCACAGAGACCACTGAGCAATTATTTGAAATGATAGGTTCAAGAACTGACATCAGGTTTTCAGCCATATAAAACAAAGCTGCCTTATTAATGGATCTTTGCAACTTTTCCAAGTATCTAATAACACATCACTCTGGAATAGTTGTTAAAAGAGTTTTATCTTTTTACAGCCTTCTTCCCCAGGCAACTTTTAACAAGTTGGATCTGTACCCAGACCTTTTTACTGGTCTGACTCCATTATCATCATCTTCCACTTTAACACGACTTAGCAAAGAACAACAGTGATCCCTCCTATCCCCCTCCTGCTGCTGCTGTTTTTTTTTTTTTTTTTTTTTTTTTTTTTTGCCTCCAAACAAACTCAAAGTAATATATAAAACTTGTCACTTTCAGCATGTAAAAATACCTATTTTAATAGCTGGTAATGGCTGATTATTCATTTTTGTTGGGAAAAGTTTATTCATTATAGAAGTATACTGCCTTAGAATTAAAAAGATATTTCACCGAGAAAGCTGGATTGGGGTCAAAATTTGTTTCTGAATTTCTTCAGTTCCTGATTTATCTTTTTCTCAAGTGACCAAGGATGTGAAGCTAGATTCGTGGAGAATTATTCAAAAGGTTAAACTGAGACAAGTCCATAGTTGAAATTAGCAACGAAAGCCTATCCATTCTGGCAGAAATCTCGTGCTTTCTCTCAGTCCTGTTTCCCTTATTCAGATTAAAAGCTGATAGTGAGAAAGCTAGATCTTTTCTTTGAGCTTACATCATTCTGTAATCATTGATTAATGAAGTAATAAAGAAATCCTATAGAACTTGGATGTATGGGTTCTCTCATTTTCTTTCAAACAACTCTGAAATGTGAGATAATAATTATATTTTAAAAATACTGTGTAAAAAAATCATGGGAACTCTTTGTCCTGGGCCATAATTTATTCAGCTCATGAAACAAAAGTAGGGATTCACAAACTGCAACAGGTTCCAAACTCTCTTTTTATTCCTTGTTTTATTTGAAAAAGTGTTTTTTTTTTTTTGTTTTTTGTTTTTTGTAGTAGAATATAATGCAACCAAATGGAGAGTTAAAGCAAATGGAATCTTATCTTCAGGAATTAAGTGTGAATGATTCATTCTCTCGTGTGAAAGCTTTTGAAATAGAAATGTCAAATAGATTCCCTACATACAAGTCCTGGAGCTTACGGCCAATACCAAATGAAATGTAAAATAGTAAAGTGTGTGTCTAGGGAACAAAGAATGATTAATTTATTTCAAGGAAAAACCTTTTGGATTAAGGCTGATTTTTTTGTGAGAGTGGAATTTTAAAATAGTTCATCTCCTTGATCTACAACTCAGATCAAATCTTAATGAGATAGATTCTTGGCATTATTTTTTCTTTCTTTCTTTTCTCTTTGTTTCTTGTCTTTCTTTTCCTTCTCTTTCCTCCTTCAGTCCTTCCTTTCTTTTTAACTAAGAATGACTCACATTTCATTTGATACACAACTATTTATCGTGAGGGAACATCTTATTTCTTGTTCTTCATGCATGAGATGAAGAGAGGAGGTGGTATGGGTGAGGTGACCCAACACTAGACATAGGAATCTATGACCTAACCTTCCCCCATCTCCCCGACTCAACACTGGGCATGATTGAAGCTGGGCATGATTGAAGCTGGGCATGATGCTCCGAGATCCCCTCAAAGAAGAAAGAGGAGGCAGAACAAAAAAGCGAGGAGGAACCAGCTCTGCCCCCTGGGCCTGTGAGAGGAGTGACAAAGATTTTCCCCAGCTTATTACTTGTTTTTTTTTTTTTTTTTTTAAGTTTTATGCATGTTTAATCTGAAGGTTTTAAAGTACTATATTGTAAAATACATTTATCCTTTTATCCAGAATTTCTACTATTCTTTTAAAGTTCAGAAGGATCTTCCTTCCCTTTCCAGAGATCAAAAAGATAGTCTATTTTCTTCTACTGCTTTATGGTATAAACAAAAAATAAAATTCTAAGCCCCTCAAATAACTGAATGGACCCTGCCTCTTGGCCAAGGGGATTTCAAAGAAACCTAAAAAATGGGTTCAGGCCATGATGGGAAGGGAATGTCGGACCTGCCTCTTCATACTCTCCTCTCTTTGGAATTCAGGCACAACAGGCCAGCATTAACATTAAAATAGATCTTAAGACAACAAAACAGACTCTCTGTAGCAGTGAGATACCAAATCCCAACCATACTCTAGTATAGCATCACATGACAGAGAGAAGGCCCTGAAAGAAATAGAAGTATTTCACTCCAAAATATATTTCTTTGACCTATTTTGAAATGACCCTGTTAGCTATCTCTTGTGGGGAAAATTTACATTCTATAGATAATTCCCTTCCATTTCCAGGTATTTTCCTGATCCAGGAGAGATTAAACTAAGAGTCTGGCACCTTTTAAGATCTGATAAGAGACATTTACCATCTATTCTCATACTACCTGGAGGTTTCATCTACATAGAACCTTGGCTTCCACAACCCCCTTATCCTAACCCCAAGCACTTCTTGTCAGAATTTGCTGACTTCAAATCTTTAGGCAAAACTTAACTCTTTCAACTAAATGCCAGTCAGGAAATATTTGAATCCACCTATGACCTGGAGGCACCGCCCTGCCCTCCTTGCCCACCCTCCACTTCAAGATGTCCCACATTTCCAGGCCAAACCACTGTAAACCTTACATGTATGGATTTATGTTTTTGCCCGTAACTTCTGTCTCCCGCAAATGTATAAAATTAAACTGTAACTCAACAACCTTGGGCACAGGTTCTCGGGACGTCCTGAGGCTGTGTCACGGGTCATGATCTTCACATTTGGTTTGGAATACATCTCTTCAACTATTTTTCAGAGTTTGACTTTCTTCGTCAACAATGGTTTGAGTTTTTACGTGCTTGAGTATAGTGGTTAAGAATGCAGACTACCAACATTTGATTACTGGCTCCAGCACTTAGTAGCCATGCTGACTTGGTTAATCTCTTTCAACCTCAGCTTCCCTATCTGTAAAGTGGAGATAGCACACCAACTATCACAGTTACATAAACTAATTTTTTTTTGAGACAATCTCACTCCATCACCCAGCCTGGAGTGCAGTTGTCTAATCTCGGCTTACTGCAACTTCTGCCTCCTGGGTTCAAGCGATTCTTGTGCCTTAGCCTCCCAAGTAGCTGGGACTACAGGTGCCTGCCACCATGCCCAGCTAATTTTTGTATTGTTTGTAGAGATGGGGTTTAACCTGTTGGGCAGCCTGGTCTTGAACTCCTGGCTTCAAGTGATCTGCCCACCTTGGCCTCACAAAGTGCTGGGATTGCAGGCATGAGCCACCTCACCCAGCCGTAAACTAATTTTTGTAAAGTATTTTCAACAGGGCCTAACACTTAGTAATACTCAATAAATGGTAATAATTATAAATATTATTATTGATATGTAGTAGAAGACTTTAACATGCTTTTTCCCTCAGATGGCTAAATAGCATTATTTATTGATAAAACTTTCCTTCCTTGATTATATTCAAAGTGATTTCAGCCTATATTATTAATACATTCTTGTGTATTCCAGCCCGTGAGTCGAGTTTTCCCACTGATTTGTCAGTGTGTTCATGGGTTTGCATTATATTGTTTAAAACACTGTAGCTTTATAGCACTTCAAATGACCACATAGGCCACTGCATTCTAGTCTGGGTGACAGAGCAAGACCCTGTATTTTAATAAAAAGACAAATCGTATAGGAAGAACATGTGTGTGGGACACATTGATCTTTTTTCAAAATGTCATGATTATTTTCCCATTTCTTTTCTCTACATGAATTTTAGAGTTATAACTAAAAAATTTAATTAGATATTATAATGAAAATACATGGTTACATCTCTGAAAGAAATGTAACTTGATGATATGCAGCTTGATGAATACAGGAAAAATTTTACTTGTATTAGCAACGTAAAAGAGGCGATTTAATGCCTTTAACTTTTAGATAATAGAACACTTTGAATGAAAGAAGAAATCATGTTGGGATGCTGGGAGTGGGAACATCAGAGTGAGAATTTATTAGTGAGTCAAATCCACATCATAAGTATTTATTCAGCTTTTTATGGTCTGAGGTACCATGATCTATTTAGTCAAGTGGAGATTATACAGTTGCCACTTATGGTATGCAAGTGTTTTTATGCAGCAGCCTTTAACATCTAATATAATGTAGACGTAACCCAAAGAGACCCTAGGCTTTCCTGCAAATCAGTGAAGGGCCTTATTCATAGATGATAAAATTATTTCTAATCTTTGGGTTTACCATTGCAATGGGAACATTTTTGTCAATGGTATGATTGCATTTTAAATTACTAATGAAATTATTTTTTGTGTTTTATTTTTAATAATACTAACGATTTTTATTTTGTGTTTCACAAAGTCATTTATTTATTCATTCATTCATTCATTCATTCATTCATTCATTCATTCATTTCTGGGCTCAGGTGATTATCCCACCTTAGCCTCCTGAATAGCTGGGACTACAGGCATGCACCACCATGCTCAGCTACGTTTTTGTATTTTTGGTAGAGATGGGGTTTTACTATATGACCCAGGCTAGTTTCAAACTCCTGGGCTCAAGTAATCAGCCCACCTTGGGCTGATTACCTAGCACTCCTAAAGTGCTAGGATTACAGGTGTGAGCCACCGTGCCCAGCTGACATAAATTTATAACAAGGATACCATTCTAATTTTCTAATTACTGACTGAATGCACATTTTTATGTTTTAACAGTAACAATTTTTGTCCTAACAATAATTATAAATGTAAAAATAACAGAATATCTGTAAACACTTTAATGTTCTTTAGGAGAGTGGGCCTTTTATTTCTATAATGATGAGACTCAGGTTCCCTCATAAAGTGTCAGGGAATAAGTTAGAATGAAAACCTCTTTTAAATTGTATGTAGGCTAATTAAATAGGCCATTATACACCACTTGTGTGAAATTATAGTAAATATAAAAGAGTACCACAGAATGTGTTATAAATTTCCTAATTTCATTCTTTATTATTGCTGCTATGAAAACCAGAAGGTAAAGAAAATACCATCTAGAAGTTCACAGAATTCGGAAGGGCTTCTTTGGAGAACTCTTAACAATCATGTGTGTGGATTCTGGAAAGACTAAGGGACATTTGATGGAGTTTTCAGAATTGGATAAAGGGGTGCTTCTGGTGTTGCCTTCTTTTTAAAACTTATGAAACATTTCAGGCTTTCAAAAAGGCAGGGAGAAGAACGTAGCAATATGGCGCACTTACCTCTCACTCAATTAATTAAACATTACAGATATAATTGAACAGTATCATCATTTTTTAATGATAAATTTACCAGGTGAAATATAGGATTTGCATATCCTGGAATCTCCTTTTCACAAAGTTTATTTCATCTAATATGTTAATTTTCCCTTTGTTGTCAAAAGAGTGTCAAATGGGTATTATTGACAAAATGCTCTATGTACATAATTGTCTGAGCCAAAGATGGCTAATAATCAGCAAATGTGGAAGGTAATTCTAAACAGCAAAGGCAAGGTGGTTAATGCTTTAATTGACTTGAAGCTATATCAACAACTGTCCTGGGCACCAATTCTCTTGACTTCTCTTCTTTTTGAGAAAAACGCTTTTCTAAGCCCAGCAAAAGAGCAAAGGGAAAGAACCACGTTACCTGTCAACACTAAGAGCGCAGAGGTTGAGGACGGTGATCCCCACTGAGGACTTCTGCAAAAAGGGGAACAGCTTGCAAAGAAATACGCCAAAGTCATTGTGATCAAAAGGCCAGCGCCCAGCCAGCAGCTGAAAGAAGGAGACACAGTGGTAAGAAGTGGTAGAGCTGGCACAGAGCTTGTGGGCACTTACATTTCTAGTTATGCGTTCCAGCTTCTAAATTTTATTCACAGTGCTTTTCAGTTAGCACTGTAGCAAGAGTATTACTATTGTTACTTTTTTCTTTCATATTTTAAAGCCTCAGCAATTTTTAGTCTGGAAAGATATAGAAAATATAATTATTAATATATAGTAACATATGAATTTATTGATATATATTTAATATATAATACATACTTAATATAGTGTATTAATGCTATAATACATACTTACATATTAAATATATTACAGTTATATAACACAATTTAATAACACAAGAGATGTGTCTTTGATCTCACATCAACTAGTGATGCTGCCTACTTTTCTTTTTTTTTTTTTTTTTTATTATACTTTAAGTTTTAGGGTACATGTGCGTAACGTGCAGGTTTGTTACATATGTATACTTGTGCCATGTTGGTGTGCTGCACCCATCAACTCGTCAGCACCCATCAATTCATCATTTATATCATGTATAACTCCCCAATGCAATCCCTCCCTCCTCCCCCCTCCCCATGATAGGCCCCAGTGTGTGATGTTCCCCTTCCCAAGTCCAAGTGATCTCATTGTTCAGTTCCCACCTATGAGTGAGAACATGCGGTGTTTGGTTTTCTCTTCTTGTGATAGTTTGCTAAGAATGATGGTTTCCAGCTGCATCCATGTCCCTACAAAGGACGCAAACTCATCCTTTTTTATGGCTGCATAGTATTCCATGGTGTATATGTGCCACATTTTCTTAATCCAGTCTGTCACAGATGGACATTTGGGTTGATTCCAAGTCTTTGCTATTGTGAATAGTGCCGCAATAAACATACGTGTGCATGTGTCTTTGTAGTAGAATAATTTATAATCCTTTGGGTATATACCCAGTAGTGGGATGGCTGGGTCATATGGTACATCTAGTTCTAGATCCTTGAGGAATTGCCATACTGTTTTCCATAATGGTTGAACTAGTTTACTTTTCAAACAGTACCAAAAGTTTGGGATTTTGGGAGACAGCTCAGCTGAGAAGCAGACAGTGGTTTTTTTATCTGTGCTCACTAAACCATGGGTAAAGCAAATAATTTCAACTGCTGAAATTGGCAGATTATATTATCTCCTGACAAGCAGCCAAAACTATGAAAGGTTAGGGAGAATACTGGAAAAAAACCAAAGTGGTGTAGAAGCTACTAATTTTGGCAGGTAGCTAACACCTAAAGCCACTTACCTTTTCCTCTGTGCTTAAGGGGCTGACTCTGCTTCTTAAGATGTGATGTAAGTGGCTTTTCTCTATTTAGGCTCAAACTTCCCCTTACTATACAGAAAAATGTGATTACCTTGCTCTGTTGGTATCATTTGCAGAAAAATCTGTTCTTCCATGTTGACAATTTCCAATCTTGTTTGCAAGGCAAGAGTGGACACCTTCTGGTGGCTGTGTTGGGTAGCAGACACATAACAATAGCTACCAGTACTCTGTATTTGTCTAATTAGGTATTGTACTAAGAGCATGGGCTTAAATAATAGCTCAGCTACCTAAAAGGGGGAAGGAAGTTCCTGCTGAACATATGATGCCTTTTCAAGTGTGAAAATGGTATTGATTTCCTTTCTAATTTTTTGCTTAGTGACTCAATTTAAACTTAACTCACTAGGAAACAGTATTCTACTAACCTGACAAACACTCCTTTTTCTCTTTTTTTGAAAAGTTCTTTTTGCCATAATAACTAAACTGGCTTTGAATTTCTTTTCTACTATTTCCAAAAGATGATGTGAGGTTTAATTTCATGGTCAGTGTGATCCATAACACCAGTCTATTGAAAGAGATTGGGAAACCAGTACCCCGTAGATAAAGAATGAGAACTTGGTTACACAGGGAAGTCTCTCATTTTGTGATTTTTGGCTAAGACCCTATACAACTTCATTACAGAAGTTTTCTCTCTTTAGTTTTCAAGCTTACTTCCCTTTCTTCTAAATAGTTTTTGAAAAGAACCTTTTTCTCCAATCCAATTGTGCTGGTTTCTTCTTCATCTCACTATAAACAGTCTCGATTGGTGTCTTCTCAAAATTTCCTCATAAACTTTTGTCCAAGGACAACCACAAAACTCTTTGCACAAACACTGCCTTCATTTCTTATGGTTTTCATGAAGCTGACAAATAATTATGCCATTGCTGACTGCTGGTTATTAATGCTTGGTGCAAGTAAAGATGTAAAACAATATTTCTGGGATGAATCACCCTATAAAAACAAGAAAACCTGAAAACTACTTTTTATAGAGTAAGAATTTAGAATTCTGGCCTAGAATTATAATTCTTCAAAGACCACAGATATGTAATTAAAACAGTGTAGGCACGGTTATGGGATATGCTCTGGAACCGTTGAATTGTTTGTTTGTTCATTTCCGGAGATTAAGAGGACCCTGATAATCCACATGAATGGATTTCCCAATTCACACATCTAACAATGAGAGAAAAGAAAAAGATGTTCTTGCTTAATAAGGGAGACTTTGAAATCCTGTGAAGGTCTCAGTGGCAAGTGCTAAGAAAATGATCCAGAAAAACCACAACTGAACATGGATTCTCTCAGATTCTTCCAATCTCAATTCTATTTTTTCCTTTTACATGCGTCCTTAAACTTTTAACTAGATTAGGTTAGGGTTAGGCATAAAGAAGGACAGAGAGGAAAGACATCATGGAATCGGTGGGAAGCAAGAAGGTCATGGAATTGTCTTTCTTTGAGACAAACAGGGGTGTTGGTGGTGGTGGTGTTCTTTTTCCTTTTCCTAGGAGTGAGCACTGATTCTTCTTGGGAATTATAGATAAAGGGGAAGGAAAGAAATCATTGGAGAAAATTATTAGGTGAAATCACTGTGTAGACTTCCCTAACTTGTATCTCCTTCATTTTGAAAGGATGTATGGGTAGTAAGTGTCCAATGCTGCTAGGAGGAAATTAGGTCCCTGCCTATAGGCAACGTCCCCCTCTTTTCCTTTTCCTCTCTGGTTGCATGTGGCTTCCTCAAAGAGGCCCTCATTAACTATCTAACCTCAAGTAGAACCTGCTTGTTAATCTCTTCCATGGAACCATTGTTGGAGCAGTCCTACATTCAAAGTCTCCTTTCAGCTTGCTTTGCTGGAGCAGAATCAGGAGTCCTCATGGAGGCAAACAGTGGGGCTCACTGGTTTTCTCATATTTAGCAGAAACACTTGGAGCTTCTGAAGGACTACTGGGAATGCATCCTGTTATTTACTAGCACTTAAAAATATAATACATAAGATGGCAAAAATTAAGCTGTATAAAAGCTTATATAATGAAAAGTTAAGTCTCCCTTCCAATCAAGGCCCCCAAACTCCCTGCCCAAAGGCAACCACTGTTAATTGCTAAGTGTGTTTTCTTTGAGAAAACATCCTACGTACATAGAAACATATGCTTTTTTTTTTTTTTAGAAAAAGAAAACAAGTGGGAACGTATGGAAATAATATGTTTTAGTAATGTATTATGATCTGTTTTTCCTGGAGTAATTTTCTGGAGAGCAATTCTATTGCTTAATCAAAAAGTTTTGATTTTTAAAAGCATGCTAATGAAATAGACTAGGAGAGGAATAAATATGTAACTGTTTAAGAAAATACATCCTAGACTATGGTAAAGAACTCACTGATTTCATTAATGTTAACAAGCTACTGTCAATTCAATTAAAAAAAAAAAAAAAAAACCAAAAGAGTCTGACAACCTGACGAGTAGTATTGGTTCAAAGGGTTAATCAGGCACCTCAGATCAGTCATAGCTTATTTTTGCTACAAAAGAGTCTATGTACCCTAATATTTATAATTTGCCACCCTCGTATTTATAATTTCCAAGGACATTATACAGTACCTAGCACAAGTAGGTGCTGGATGAATCAATGACTCCAACTCTTTAAATCAGATCGTATTTTCATAGTTTGAAATGAGACAGTACCAATTTTAACCTGAAAACACATTCACCTTGAAATTTATTTTCTATTTGAAAGTTGTTTATCAGTGTCTCAAAGTAGTGAGTAGTTTAAACATAAACACTCTTTATGTTTAAAGAAACCTGCCATGGAGTTGTTTGAGGAAGTGGGAGAATACTGTGCTATTTAAGAGTCTAGGCTGAAGAGAGGCTGCCATTCACTCTTTGCTTGGAGACATCTCACTCTGGGCTGTGATGAGTCTGCCCACCTTCCTAAGAGCTGCAGGGCAGGCCGTTGGAGGTGAGGCACATCCTGTGGTCTAAATGTACGTCATGTTCTCCTCTTCTCAAGCAGATCACAGAAGAACACCACAGAAAGAATCATGGAGACACAGAAGGCAATCTGCTGAGCCAGGATTTTGCATGCCTTTGTTCTAACTCAGGGGAGTTTTCTATAGTTGAAATATAGTTAAAGCCCCTGATCCCCACCTGAAAATGAAAGCGCTTCTAAACGGCATAGATTAATATAGAAATTTTGCATTTGTGTGGTTGATTTGGACTGTATCAAAATCAACATCATAAAATTGACAGGCTGCACTTTTTAACCTGTCAAAAACAGATTTAGGTAAGAACTTGTACTGTATGATACATTGATATGCACCCTGTTTGTAGAATGAATAGAGCCAAATGCAGGATGTACATTCACCACTATATTTAGTGCAATGCAAGATCTTACTTGGCTGGGACCTCTTAAGTATGGGGAACATACTTGTTTACATTAGTTTTCTGGAACATACCTGACAACCAGAAAGTAAGGAGCCAAATAGTTGTGAAATTTATGCCCTAAAGCTCATGTGCTTTAGTCCTCAGCAAACTGCCTAAGTCTTCACTACAGGAGGATTGATTCTCACTTTACACCAGTGGTGTGAAGCCTAGCTCTTATTGTGCTCTAGCCCATTGCACATCCAGAGCTGTTCATTAATAGAGACTCTCCAGAGGCATAGTTCTCAGTGTTGCCTGTATATTAGAATGATGTGGGGAGCTCTTACATATCCCAGTGCCTTGGCCATCACCCTAGGCCAGTGCTTATCAACCAGGGGGCAATTTTGCCATCCTCCTTCCCCTCACCACCACAGGGGACACTTGGCAATGTCTTAGATATTTTTAGTTATTACAGCTGGGGGTGGGTGTGCTACTGGCATCTAGGGGTAGAGGCTTGGGATGCTGCTAAACATTTTGCCATATACAGGACAGACCCGCCTTCCCCAACAAATAATCACCCCGCCCAAAATACCACTGGTGCTGAGATTAAAAAACTGTGTCCTAGACCAATGAAATTAGAATCTTTAGAGTTGGGACATAAGCATTAGTAGTCTTTGAGGCTCCTCGAGGGATTCCCAAGGACAGCCAAGGTTGGGAATCGTTGCTGTGCAGCAGTGGCTCCCAAGACTTAGCAGCTGCAGAATCACCTGGAGGGCTGATTGAAACACAGATGGCTGGGCCCCATCCCCAGAGTTTCTGATTCAGTAGGTCTGGGGCAGGGCCTGAGAATTTGCATTTCTAGCAAGTTCTCAGGTGATGTTGATGCTGCTGCTTCACCAACCATACTTTGAGGATCACTGTTCTAGAGGCACCATGGTCAGCAAAAATGACAGCTGACAGTCAGATGGAACAGGAGGAGCAGAAAAAGGTATAAAATATAGTCATAAGAAATAAAAAATCTTGGACTAGGTGCGGGGGCTCTCACCTGTAATCCCAGCACTTTGGGAGGCCGAGGTGGATTGATCACTTGAGGCCAGGAGTTTGAGACCAGCCTGGCCAATGTGGTGAAACTCTGTCTCTACTAAAAACACAAAAATTAGCCAGGTGTGGTGGCATGCACCTGTAATCCCAGCTACTCGGGAGGCTGAGGCAGGAGAGTCACTTGAACCTGGGAGGCAAAGGTTGCAGTGAGCCGAGATCATGCCATTGTACTCCAGCCTGGGCAACAAGAGTGAAATTCCACCTCAAAAAATAAATAAATAAATAAATAAATAAATAAATAAATAAATAAATAAATAAATAAAAAACCGTAATGTTTGGGGCCATGTAGCCTGCATCCCCTTACATTCTCACCCAAAGACATCAGTCCCTAAAGACATCAGCACATAAAGTCACAGTACAATAAGAGATGTTCTACTGCCCCAGGCCTCACCAGCTTAGCACTACAAAATAAAGTCATTCTCACCTATATTCAAGACGGGTTGTGAACCTATAAGACTTAGGTTCAAGTACAAGATTGACCTATTGCTAACTGTGATCTTGGGTAAGCCAGTTCCCTGTTTTAAGTCTGTGTTTGTGTATTTGTTAAATTTACAAACCTCATACCTGTCACAAGGATATGATGCTCATTTGGGGGGCTCAAATGGGATAATGCATATGAAAGAATCCTGCAAACTGAACATACACCACACAAATGTTATTTTGAATTGCTACAATTTGTAATCACAAACTGAAACGGACCATTTATACACAACCATGAAAATATAATGAACTTAAGCCTCTTTATCCATTCCAGATGTTAATATCCCCTGCTACTTAATCCTATTACTTGTACGTTATTTTTGTTATTGTCATGGCATCTTAATATGGTACAAATGGTACAAAGAAAAACTTTGTGCTAATTTTCCTCTCATCCCATCCTGTGAGGCCAAGGGATTTTTTTCCTCTCCTTCATCTCCTGCCCATCCTAGACAGAAATGAGGGATTTACAAGTATGGTCTGTAATAGCTGCAAACCTCAAAGCAAAGAAAATCTTCTTTTTCCTTCAATATGAATTATTACAGGGTTACTTAGAATTGGACATGACTGACCAGGTGTCAGGCTTTAAAAACTGAGGTTCTGAGGTTTTTCTTTCTTCCTTGGGGAGGGACTGGGATGTAAAAGTTGGTACATAGTTGACTTAGTAGCAAACAAAAACATCTTCCAACAGCACAGACTGAGATGATTATAAAGCTTGTGATGCCCAGGACAGGCCATTTATGAGAACATGCTCTCTGACCACTGCAGATCTCAAATCAGATACTACAAAATAAAGTCACTGCGTGTGACCAAGAATAGATTTTGTTCTTCTGTTATGCATTAATTGCTTCAGAATTGAGACAGAGCGTTCATACAAATGTCGTAAAAGCTATGGTGTCTCCCTATCCCCTATCCATACACTTTTTCCTTTGAACAGGCTCTTCTTGCCTCCTGACCAGTCCAAGAATTCAGGATGTATGACAAATGCAGAGTAGAACAGAAATTCCATAAATGGTTTTGACTCTGGCCTTGGGAGCCCTCCATGAGCTGGGGGGATGGAAAAACCCTCCTTTTAATCAAGACAGCTGGCTTGGCATAGTAGCTCAGAGCATGGGCCCTGAAGCTGGACTCCTTGGGGCAGACTGACCCCAAGCTCTGCTATCTTCCTGATCTTGTGACATTGACGTGTTTGTTAACCTCTGTGCCTGTTAGTTTTCTCTTCTATAAAATGAAGATCATTCTGGTAGCCATCACAGAGGATTACTGTGGGCCAGAGAAGAGAGAGTCCAGAGGAAAGGCTTAGCAGAAGTCAGAATATGGAAGGGTGAGCAATAACTATTGATGGTTCATGGTTATGGTCACCCATGGTCCAGGTCAGCAGGTGCAGGGTGGTGGCAGGCCACACAAGAACAAAAGACCCCACTCTCTAGGAACTCATCCTAGAAGATAAGCAGAAATAATGGCTTCTCAAGAAGCTCTAAGCAATCTTCCCTGGGCACTCCACAGAAGAGGATGGTATGACTTAACAGTAAAGAGAACAGGCTCGGCGGCTTTGTCTCGTCATGACTTAGACACGTTAACTGTTCCTCACGGAAAACTGCAGATAAAGAGAGTGCCCATGCATATGGCTGATGTATTAAATGGGTTCATACATGAAAAGCACCTAGAGCAGGGCCTGATCTAGAGCAAATCATAAACATTAGTTCCCGTAGGAGATGGATTCTGAGGAACTGCTTCTTGCTAAACCGCATTTAGATGGAAAGAGATGGAATTGTTGATACTCGCTAACCACATCTTTCACTATTGAATATTCAGTGTTTCAGTCTCTGCTGAGGTCTTCACTTTTTAGAATCTGAAATACATAGATGTTAATAACAACAAGGTGGATGAGAGGAAACAAGGAGAAAAAAGAACTTTTTAAAGCCAAAGTTCCAGAGCCATGAAGATTTTTTCCTTTGAGGACAGATTGTTCACCCAAGATATGGGCTTATCACCCCTGAGAGTCTCAGTCACCTGAAGGCTGGGAATCAAGAGGAATATCTCTTTTTAACAACTCTCTTTGCTGTAAGAGTACCAATTCAAAAGTGAGGGACTTGAAGCTTCTACTTATTTTGTAAGCATACAACCAAAGGATCATTGCATAGAGGAAAATAGAACTTTAAAGAAGAAAAATTAGATAGCCACAATATTGAAACTGCAAGGTTTGTGCTGATTGTATGTGTCAATACTTTAAGGTTTAATTCATAATGGAGAGAAGATTCATGCTAGAAAGAAAGAACCCTGGCTTTCCTGGAATGGAGAAAAGATTTTCCATGTGTTGTGAGTGGAGCCCTACATTTTGTCATAACAACGTACAAGCACAGTGTGTCTGGGTCAGAGCTCCCATCATAGAAATGGGGTGCTCGGACCTGGACAGACAATAAGTCCCAAAACCGAATGGAAACGTTTTATAGTTGATTTTAATCATCAGTCTCTGTGGTCAGACATGCTAGTGCCTATTTAAAATAAACAGGCAGGCAAAACCAAATCAGAACAAAACAAGATAAAATGGAATAGCAGAGATCCCCACATATAGATTTAGGTAGTGGATCCCAAAATCTTATCAGTGATGTAGGTGACGATGAATAGGAAAAAGGAAAAACAAATGGCATATTTGAAAGCATGCAGCTGATTTAATGATCTACTATATAAGTTCTGAAGAAACTTGAGTTCTTTATTGTAAAGTTTGTCATGTGGTCACAATTATACTGAGTGTAGATGGAAACAATGAGCCAACAAAGATATGGTATGCAGCATGAGCAAAGTAATATCATATGTGTGTTTCGGGAAAAAAAGAATAAAGTAGAATAAAGTTGATGCTCTCACTGACTTATTAGTAAATATAGTTGAGGTGATTTTAATATTTAATAACAGAAATTCATTAGAAAATAAAACTTCACAGTTACTCATAGTTGAGGCATAAAGCAAAATAGAAAGACAAAGTCAGGATGGCTGGGTTACTAACCATATTATGAAACCCCAGATAAGAATGGCATACATTTTAATAATTCACTCACTAAAGTTTTAGAAGCCAGGCTGTCTTCTAGGGAAATGCAATTTGTGGTGTTGAGAGTATTAAAACCACAAAAGTTCCATTCAATGCAGATATGGAAGGACGGAACATACTGAAGGAGAAGTTAGAAATGCTGGTTTCTAGTCTAGCTCTGTCAAAAATCTTGAAGATTTAGCTCCCTCCTCTGCCAAAGAAGAAGTGTTAGGCTAGAGCTAGATACTCTCTGAATTCTCTGCCAGCTCTGAAATTGTATGATTATTTTCATGTCAGAACTCTAGTCTGTAACTAGTTTATCTGAAACTGTTATGAACTCCATTTATCCCTAAATTAATCTGTACCCTTCCCTGTACTGTATATGATTAATTTTACTTTCTCAATTTCTTTTCATTCTTCCCATGAAAGAGTGTTTTAGTCCCCTTTTTTTTTTCTAACTAAAAAGATTAAGGATGTCAGAACTTGGGGAATCCCAGATTGAAGCCTTGAGACTATTTATTTGCCTTGAATATATGAACAATATTTCATTATTCTCAAATGAAAAGCCAAAATCTACAGTAAATGTGCCCAGGGAGCTGTAGGCGCCATATTGTATACACAGATTGAATTATATATAAAACGTAGACAACCCAGGGAGCTGTAGGCGCCATATTGTATACACAGATTGAGTTATATATAAAACGTAGACAAAGTATCAGTTAAGTGGTGATTTTAAACTTCCAACCGGGGGTCTGTTATACACAATAATGTAAAATTAAAGCTTTTTGAAAAAGTTGTAAAAATTAGTTTGATATTACTTTACGTCTTATGGTCATTTGGAAATGAGATAACATTAGGTTGTACTAGTCTAGAATGATAGATTTTTACCTAGTTTTACTTCTAGCCTTGAGCTTTGATACATATTGTGTCTCCACTATAAGCATTTTGTTTATTTGTAGTAGAACAAAAAATACACAAATTTGAGGTCTAATACAATCAGCCTACAGTGACACTGGGTTCCTTTCCTAGACACCTGCATACCCAGAGAGCCTTCTTTTGCCATTTTCTTGAGACTAGGACCAGTGTTCTATTTCCTTTCCATCTCTCTCAAAGGACTAGACACATTGTTCCACATGCAGCAATTGCCTAAGAAATATTGACTGCCAAGAAAACCAACCATTTAAGTACATTTTGTAAAGACAAATCTGGTCAACACTGTTCATCTTAGGTTTTAAAAATTATAGCATTTTACACTTAGATGGGAGCTTAGAGACCATCTAGATCAGCAGTCCCCAACCTTTTTGGTGCCAGGGACCCGTTTTGTGAAAGACAATTTTTACACGGACCTCGCGGAGGGGCAGGACGGTTTTGGGATGATTCAAGCATATTACATTTATTGTGCACTTTATTTCTATTATGATTACATCGGAATATATAATAAAATAATTATACATCTCACCATAATGTAAAATCAGTGGGAGCCCTCAGCTTGTTTTCCTGCAACTAGATGGTCCCATCTAGGTTTAATGGGAGACAGTGACAGATCATTAGGTGTTAGATTCTCATAAGGAATGCACAATCTAGATCCCTTGGATGTGCAGTTCACAATAGGGTTCATACTCCTATGAGAATCTGCTGCTGCTGCTGATCTGACAGGAGGCAAAGCTCAGGAGGTAACGCGAGCGATGGGGAGCAGCTGTAAATACAGAAGAAGCTTCACTTGCTTGCCTGCCACTCACTTCCTGCTGTGTGGCCGGTTCCTAACAGGCCATGAACCTGTACTAGTCCGTAGCCTTGGGGGTTGGGGACCTCTGATCTAGATCACTGGTTCTCTCAGTGTTGTCTGCAGACCACTGGGGAACCCTGGGAACCTTCCCTGAGGTGTGCAAAATCAAGATAACACTCAGAGATTATTGCCTTTTTTCACTGGTTGACATCTGCACTGTTAGTACAAAAGCAATGGTGAGTAAACTGCTGGTGCCTTCACATGAATCATGACAGTGGCACTAAACTACCTAAAGGTCATTGTACTCTTCACCATCACACATTTGCAGGAAGAAAGCTGATGGTGCAAAATAAATAGAACTTGAACAAAGTCATAGGATACAAGATCAATATGCAGAAAACAACTGCATTTCTGCATCCTAGCCATGAAAAATCCAAAAAAATTAAAAAAACAATTGCATTCAAAACTGTACCAAAAAAGAATAAAATAGTTGAGAATACATTTAACAAAAGAAGAATTAAGATTATTAAGATGGCAATTCTCCCCACATTCACCTAAAGGGTCAATGCAATTCTTATCTAAATCCAAGGAAACTAAAAAATTCATCTTAAAATTTCCATAAAAATATAAGGGATCTAGAACAGCCAAAACAATTTTGACAAAAAGCAAAGTAGGATAACTTACAGTACTTATTTAAAAACTTACTATTTATAATCCTTTATAAAGTATAAAAAAAAGTTCTTTAAATTAAAAAAAAACTTACTATTAATATAAACCTCCAGTGATTAAGACAGGATGGTATTAGCAAAACAATAGAACACAGGTCACTGGAGCAGAAAGAAAATCCAGATACAAGCCCTTATATTTATTGCCAATTGAGTTTTAATGAAGGTCCAAGGCAATTCAATGAGAATCGTCTTCAAAAAACGGTGTTGAAAAACTGAGTATCCATATGCAAAAAAATCAACTTAGATGCCTGCCTCATATCATACACAAAACTTTAACCAGAAAAGATTACAGACCTGAATGTACGAGCTAAGCCCCAAAAACTGTTAGAAGAAAACAGAGGAGAAATTCTCTGTGATCTTGGGTTAGGCAAAGATTTCATACATAGGACACTAGGGCATGATCCATAGACGAAAAATTTGATAAACCGGATTTGATCAAAATAAGAATTTTTGCTCTTCAGGCTGGGTGTGGTGGCTCATGCCTGTAATCCCAGTGCTTTAGGAGGCCGAGGTGGGTGGATTGCCTGAGGTCAGGGGTTCGAGACCAGCCTGGCCAACATGGCGAAACCCTGTCTCTACTAGAAATACAAAAATTAGCTGGGCATGGTGGTGCATGCCTGTAATCCCAGCTACTCTGGAGGATGAGGCACAAGAATCGCTTGAACCCAGGAGGCGGAGGTTGCAGTGAGTGGAGATCGCCCCACTGCACTTCAGCCTGGGTGACAGAGTGAGACTCCATCTCAAATAAATAAATAAATAAATAAAATAAATAATTTTTTCTCTTCAAAAGACATGAAGAAAACAAAAACAAATCCACTAACTGGGAAAAATATTTGCAAATCATACATCTGATGAAGGACTTCTGTCTAGAATCTATAAAGAACTACAACTAAAATAAAATAAATACAAATAAATTAAAAATGTGCAAAGGATTTAAATAAATATTTTGCCAAAGGAGATATATAAGTAGGTAAGGACATAGAAAATGCTCAACATCCTTAGCCATTAGGGAAATGCTAGTTAAAACCACCATGGCATACCACTATACACTATTAAAATGACTGTAATGAAAAAGACTGACAATAATAAGTGTTGGGGTGAGGATGTGAAGAAATTAAAACCCTCATATAAAGCTGGTGGGAATATGAAATGGCACAATTTTTTTTGATGTTGATATAATCTACCAATATTATTTTATTTCCCCAGTTTCACATATACTAATTTGCGTGCATTTAGCTCTGTGCAATTGAGTAACGTGTAGGTTTGTGTATTTATCACCAGTCAAGATACAGAACAGGTTTAGCACCACAAGGATCCCTTTTGATGTCCTCTTCTACTCATATTTCCCTTCTCTCCCCTTCCCATTCCTAACCCCTAGCAACCATTAATCTGTTATCCATCTCTACAATTCTATCATTTCAAGAATGTTATCCAAATGGAGTAATAATAGTATGCAATCTTTTGAGATTGGTTTTTTTCACTCAGCACAGTTCTCTGGAGATTCACCCAGATGGTTGTGTGTATCAATGACTTGTTTCCTTTCATTGCTGAGTAGTAGTCTCTGGTATGGATGTATCATGGTTGGTTTGACCACTCATATTGAAGAACATCTGAGTTGTCTCCGGGGTTTGGCTATTACAGGGGAAACTACTGTGAGTGTTAAGGTACAGGGTTTTTAAAGTTTTTTTCCTCAAAATAAGGAACTTTGGCTTTTTATTCCTTTTAAGAGTTTCTGTAGTTGACTGTTTTTTTCTTGCTATACTATTCTCTCTGATTCTGTACTACCTCAGCCCCTCAGAGATACAGCAAGGGCAGAGTCCTAATTTAAAAACTGTTTCCTAATTTTACATGCTAAAAGCTAATATTTAAGAGAAATCTTCTTAATCCTCCAACCCTTATTCCATTGTGAATAACCTGGTTTAATACAAGTTAAGTCTATAAATAAATTTGTTCTTTCTCCTCAAAAAACACTGAAGAAACTTTACAACAGTTAGAGGTTTAGAAAATTTACCAAGAGAAAGGAAAGTATTGCCACTTAGCCCCTATTAACGTACAGTGTTCAAGCCTTCCAGTATCAACGCATTTTGCTTAGCATCGCTGTTGTTTCACTAATATGCTGGCCAGGAGCCGTCTTAATCACTCATTTCTTCTCGTTGATGATGTCTGTACTCTGGCTTCAGCTCCCATGTGTTTTTGTGGATCTCTTTTACATTCTGAACACCAATTTAAGAGTTCCCTCAGGTATACCACAGGTTGTTTTGTGACGTCCACCAAGTCCTTAAGATGATAATATTGTTGTTTCTAAAGGCGGAAAATAGCATGTCTGAAACGTGTTGTTTATTAGCTGGAGCTTGTTTTCCATCTGCTTTCTCTTTCCTTTCATATTCAGTATCGTACTGATGATTAGCAACAGGTTCGAAACTGGCGGTTACAACTTTGTCCAGTTGTTGTGATAGCCTTACAGATTTGGAAGATTCTTCTATTTGCAATCTTTTTAATCTCATGTACTTTTCACTGGCAGTCTGTTGGCATTCAGCTCTTTTTACCACTATTCCTTCCAAAGACAGCTTATCTGATGAGCTCTCAGTAAATATTGTTCATATATGTCCTCCATCACTTTGCAAGACAAATGGATGTTCTTTATGAGCACTGACTGAAGCTGCTTTTCCGCCAATATCATGAATATTTGCAAGATCTTCATTCAAAGTAAATGACACCTCAGTCCTTCCTTGAGTCTTGGCAATCCACAGTTTCCCAAGTTCACCTTTTTCAGGGGCTTTAGCTCATTGCTGTGCCAAATATTCAGGAAGCTGCCAGGACACTGGGACCCCAGGGAAAGAGCAATGTACGGGTTTTTGCATGAACGTAATTTTCACTTCTCTGGGATACGTGCTCAAGAGTGCAACTGCTAGGTCTTATGGAAACTGCATATTTAGTTTTATAAGAAACTGCTGGCCAGGCAGGGTGGCTCACACCTGTAATCACAGCACTATCGGAGGCCGAGGTGGGTGGATCGCCTGAGGTCAGGGGTTCGAGACCAGCCTAACCAACATGGTGAAACCCCATCTGGTGGTACACACCTGCAATCCTAGTTACTCAGGAGGCTGAGGCAGGAGAGACTCGCTTGAACCTGGAAGGCAGAGGTTGCAGGAGCTTAGATCGTGCCATTGCACTCCGGCCTGGGCAACAAGAGTGAAACTCCATCTCAAAGAAAAAAAAAAAGAAAAAAGAAACTGCCAAACTCTCTTTTAGAGTGGCTCTACATTCCGTTTCTACCAGCTGTTTCTCTTCATCCTTGACAGAATTAGGTGTGTCTCTCTCTCTCTCTCTCTCTTTTTTTTTTTTTTTAAACATTTTAGCCATTCAGATAGGGTTTAGTGATATCTCACTGTGGTTTGACTTGCATTTCCCTAGTGGCTAATGATATTGAACATCTTTCCATGTGCCTATCTGTCATCTGCATATACCCTTCAGTAAAATTTCTGTCTCTGTCTTTTGTCCATTTTCTATTTGGATTATTGATTTTTTTACCATTGAGTTTTGAGAATTCTCTATATATTCTAGATACGAATCCTTTTTTTTTTTTTTTTGAGATAGGGTCTCACTTTGTTGCCCAGGCTAGTATGCAGTGGTGCAATCTTGGCTCACTGCAACCTCTTCCTCCCAGGTTTAAGGGATTCTACAGCCTCAGCCTGCAGACTAGCTGGGACCACAGGTGCATGTCACCATGCCTGGCTAATTTTTGTATTTTTTTTTTTTTTTTTTTTGTAGAGATGGAGTTTTGCCACGTTGCCCAGGCTGGTCCTTAACTCCTGAGCTGAAAGTGATCTGCCTGCCTTGGCCTCCCAAAGTGCTGGGATTATAGACGTGAACCACTGCACCCGGCTGTTGTCTTTTCATCCTCTTAACAGGGTCTTTTGCAGAGTAAAAGTTTTTAATTTTAATAAGGTCCAGCATTTTTTTTTCTTTTATGGATCATGCTTCATGAGTTTCCCTTAAGATATCCCTGTTGAAGCAGCAGAGAAATTATAAATTTTGAATATATCTTGAGCTTAGGTACATGTCTTTTTAATATTCCATGTGACAAAAGATTGGTGGTGATATTAATGAATGTAGTTTTTTGATATTATATAATTAAATAAGGCAATATTGAGAAGATCCTTGTAATTGGTAAACTAGTAACTCCTAATGGTCAATGTCTGATGTTACAAAACCATGCATATGTAAAACATCTATGCAAAGTACAAGAGAGACAACATATTTTAATGTAAGAGTGTCTGAAAAGTTCATTAATATGGTTTCAGATTCCACATTGCAACTAATCTTTACAAAACTGCCAATGGGAGAGTTTTGATGTAGTATCAAAGAATATTTGCAATTATCTGAAAAGACGATTAACATTCTACATTTTTTTGTGAGGCTAGAGTTTTTAAATATGCTTCAACCAAAACAACATAGTACAACAGATTGAATGCAGAAGCTGATATGAGTTTTAGCCGTCTTCTATTAAACCAGACATTAAATAAAGAGATTTGTAAAAATGTAAAACAATGCCATTTTCCTCACTAAATAATTTTTTTGTTTTGGAAAATATATTTTTTTCATAAAAATATATCATTTATGTTAACATTTAATGGGGTTCATGAAAATTAATAAATATTTTTTATGAAATGATTAGTTTTAACTTGTAACATCATAAATATCAATCAATATAACATACATGAAGAAAAATTTGGTGTCCTCAATGATTTTTAAGAGTATAAAAGGGTGTTGAGAACAAAAATTTAGAGAAACACTGATCTAGATTAATACTTTGTTTTGAAAATGAAACTCTGAAGGTCACACATAGCTAGTCAGAAGCATCTTCATAATATTTTAAATATTTAATTTTCTTTGCTGGTATAGCAAAAAAATTACAATCTGTATTTCTCTTCCTTTCAAAATTGTGGTAATCACTTTTTTGAAAGAGGTGGTTGCAATTTCTAACCTACTGTAACTTTTAACATAATGATTTGTATCTACAATGAACAGTATGGTGGCAGGCATCAGTATGGTTCAATACAGAGGCAGCTGAGCATTGTTTCCATGAATGCAGAGACATTCTACACCTGGGAACTAAAGGACCTTTTCCTGCTATTTCCTGCTTCCTGTTCCCTGCTTGTCCTGGGAGCTCCGCCTAGATGCTGGAAGGTCAGTAGATTGAGATTCTTGTCACTTAGCTCGGTCAGAACAAGACTTGCAACCAAGGTATTCATCCAGTTGATTAGATTATGTATTACCTACATTAATTTAGAACTGGCTTTCTATTAATTTCAGCTAAAAAGAAGTGTGTGTGTAGGATGAATTCAACAAAATGAAGCCTCATATCTATAAACATATTGTACAAAATAAATTTTAAAACATATCTGAAAAAATACAATGGTGTTTTACAATTCTCCCAAATTTTAAAATTACATTTCTCTTTTTTTATCAAAACTAAAGCTCTCAAAACAAACTCAAGGCTGAACAAAAGAAAATGTAAAAAGATTATTTTATTTACTGGAAAGTCATTGTTTTCTTCAAAACACTAAACCTATGAATTTAGGTACAAAATTTAAATGTCAATTTCAGGCTGAATTCACAGTACATGAAGTTATAAAGTAGATAAATGAAAAAAAGCAGTCATACCAGTCTTTAAAATATAAAGTATTTCAGCAATTAGGCTAAATACTTATTTTAGAAGAGATACCTCCCATTCTATCATCCTAGATTATTTCCAAAAAAGCTACAGACATGTTATCAGATGACATTAACACTCAGTTGTCACCATAAAGTTGTCATTCAGAACGTCTGTCTCAGTCCTCAACTACTGCCTGAACAGTGGAAAGTTCTGCGGTAAAGCTTGGATATTGGCTTCTGGGTTTTTCATTCTGATCTGTGTCAAAAAATGGGAGTCGAAACTGGATGGAACTTAGCTACTACAATTCATAACTTAGTTTTCAAAACTGTTATATTTGGAAAAAGTACAATTCTTCAGCCTCAATGCACAGGCTTATCTTGGTTTCAACCTGAAATATCAAAAAGCTGTTCAAGTTGGAGATGAAAATAATTTGGTTCCATTATGAGTACTTTTTTGATATGTAAATGACTGGGAAAAATTGACACAAATACTTTGTAGATCCTTTTTCTAAATATCAATACTCCAATAATTAGAGTTTATATATTTGACAATTTTCAGGTATATGAATTCTGAAATAATTTAGTGTATAGAATCCACTGACAATCAGTGACTGCTTCAGAGTAGAAAAAATATCTAATTTTCTATGATACTTTCTTGAATTAGTATCCTCTTCATTATGGGTAAAAATGTATACTTTTGTAAAAGTAAATGACACATAAAATTATCATTGGGCATTTGATTCAGTGACCCAATACATTTTCCAAAATTAGTTTCCTATTTTTTCACCATTTTTTATAAGCAATCTTAGTGTATAGGAGCAAAAAAAGACTTCCTCCCTGACATTTTCTATTTAAGATAATCCAAAGGAAAGATAAATACCTAATCTAAGAATATGGTTAGGCAATGGGGAAATAGGGACTCCTATATTGCTAATGGGAGTGCAAGAGAGCACAATTATTATGGGGGATAATTTGGCAATTTATATCAAAGTAATACAGACACTTGACCTATGGCACAGGAATCCTATGTGTGGGAATTTGTCATATAGCTGTACCCACAGATATAAACATGACATGCACATGGTTACAATTGTACCATAGTCTGCAAAAACAAAAGATTGGAACAATTGATTATATAACCTATGGCACTCTCCCATAATGGGATACTATGAAACTATTTAAAAAATGAGGCAGCTTTTCATATATTGATATTCAGAGATCTCCAGGATATACTGTCAATTGAAAAAAGCAACATACAGAACATTGTATAATACACAGGGGAGAGAATATAAATATATATTTGGATTTTCTTATATCTGCATGAAGAAACACTAGAAAGATACAGAAGAATCTTTTAAAGGTGATTCGCTATAGAGGGTGGGAGTGGGGAAATTTGGTGATCAGGACTGGTCTAAGAGGAAGACTTCTCAATGTGTACCTTTTTCTATTTTCTTGATTTTTGATCTATTCAAATATATTCCCTATTCAAAACATGAACAATTAGGATTTTCTCTAATTTATACAAAGGCATAAATGTGTGAGAGCGTACCTGCTACTAGTGTGGGAACTGCCCCTGCACAGGCATGTTTTTAGCAGAGAAGAGGCAGTCTGAACAGAATGTGGCGTGTACCAAGGATCACAACCTAAAAAGTAATTGAAGGACAAATATTGAGCCCTACCTAAGGCACTTACTTTTCTCCACTCATTCATTCATCCAAAATTTCTGGCTAAGAAAAATATACTTCATTAGACATCTTCAGTTCTAATACCAGCTTTTTCCTCTGGGCCATTTCCACAAATAAACTAAATGTTTATCACTTCATGAGGGTTCATTGGAGCTACTGCAAACAAGTAAAGAATTTCAAAACCACAAGAGAGATGGGCTTTGGTGTAGATACTGAGAGGCTCTTACACCAGCCTGCTTGGAGGGGTGATCCGAATGAGTGCCTCTGCAAAAATCATGAATAGGTCAATGCTCTGGTTCTTCAAGCGGCTTTCACGTAGTTGGAATTACAGATGTTGACTCCTCACATTTTGAGAGTACATGCTTCCTCCCTTTCTTCCTCAAATATATGAAATGTCACCTGGGTGCTGGCAGAATGACATGGTTGAGTCCTAAGGATGGGTCTCCACTACCCAACTCTGCTTTTTTTCCTCCATCCCCTGTAGCTCCCCTGTCCTTTCCTCCCAACATTTTTTTTTTCCTTCCTAGCTGGAGCACAGTGGGAGCAATCATGGTTCAGAAGCCTTGACCTGGGTTCAAGTGATTCCCCCACCTCAGCCTCCCAGTAGCTGGGACTGCAGGCACATGCCACTACACTCAGCCAATTTTTGTATTTTTTTTGTAGCAATGAGGTTTCATCATGTTACTCTGGCTAGTCTCAAACCTCGGGGCTCAAATGAGCCTCTGGCCTTGGCCTCCCAATGTGCTGGGATTACAGGCGTGAATCACCTCGCCTGACTGCCAACAGTTTGGACAAATCTAATGTAAACAGAGAACATCTGTGTCACCAAAAATAACACGTATGCATACATACATACACCTAGTGATAAAGAAATGGACGTGAGATATTTCTTATCCTCCACTTTCCCCTTTGTCTAAGACATGGTCTTTCTGTCCATTATTAAAGAAACAGTCCCTGATTTTCACAGCATAGAGGTAAGAAAATTCATGTTTTTAGTTATGATCATGTAATTCAATTGGTCCACACAAAGAAATATAAAGTGTTATGATTTTCTGACTAAGTACCTTCAAGTATGTAAAACTTTATCTTTAAGACTTTTAGAGGCTGGGCGTGGTGGCTCACACTTGTAATCTCAGCACTTTGGGAGGCTGAGGCGGGCAGACCACCTGAGATCAGGAGTTTGAGACCAGTCTGACCAAGATGGTGAAACCCTGTCTCTACTAAAAATACAAAAATTAGCTGGGCATGGTGATGGGCACCTGTAATCCCAGCTACTCGGGAGGCTGAGGCAGGAGAATCGCTTGAACCCGGGAAGCAGAGGTTGCAGTGAGCCGAGATTGCATCACTGCACTCCAGCCTGGGTGACAGAGTAAGACTCCATCTCAAAAAAAAAAAAATAAAAAATAAAAAATAAAAAAAAAAGACTTTTAGAGAGTAACTCTATTTTCATATGAAATTTCTCCAAAATAAATGAAAAATCTTCATCATCTCCTTTTCCTTTTTCTTTTACTTAACTGAAACATAAATGGCTACCCAAAAATCTAGCCACCTGGCTTAGTGCTGCTTTTAATTACCCAAAGGACAATGTATTGAATATTTCTAAGTGTGTGACAAAGAGTTTAAAAAGTGTTTATTTTGGTTAGAAAACATGTGAATTGTGGTTGCCAAGACCTCTCATGAGACCAAAGTTCTGATGTTTACTAACATAAATCGAGATGACGAAGAGACAATAGACCTTGGTTGTTGTAACTGATGTTGGCTGTCAGCTTAGGAATAAGCCTAGTTTGTGTCATTATGCCTAGTGGGATGCCATGAAATGGTCCCTTCATTATTTATTTTTTTCAAATAAAAATAATGACCTGGGCATGGTGGTTCACGCCTATAATGTCAGCACTTTGTGAGGCCGAGGTGGGAGGATCACTTGAGTCCAAAAATTTGAGATCAGCCTGGACAACACAGTGAGACCCTATCTTTACAAAAAATTCAAAAAATTAGTTGGGCATGGTGGCATGTGCCTGTAGTCCCAGCCACTTGGGAGGCTTAGGTGGGAGGATTGCTTGGGCTCAGGAGCTTGAGGCAGCGGGGAGCTGTGGTTATGCCGCTGAACTCCAGCCTGGGTGGTAGAGTGAGGCCCTTTCTCAAAAAAAGAAGAAAAAGAAAAAGAATGATGTAAGAGGTCAAGTGATTTATTCAAGATCAGTGACAAACCATTTTAAAAAATAAAACATATTTTGATTTCTTGAGATTATGCCCATTTACTTCTTGCGGTTAAGGCATGAGGCACTTAAAAATATCAAAGGTTATGAAGTGTCTGGGTGCAGTGGCTCATGCCTGCAATCCCAGTGTTTTGGGAGGTTGACGTAAGAGAATTCCTTGATTTTAGGAGTTCAAGATCAGCCTGGGAAACATAGTGAAATCCTGTCTCTATTGAAAAGAGAAAAAGGTTATGAAGCCTTATTCACATTTCTGAAGTTCAGATCTTGAGCTTTGACTGCCTGTGGGTCCAAGTGGAGGCAGATGAGAGGCAAGGATGAAAGGCAGGGGCAGGGCAGTTGGTGAGATGCCACCAGGCTTGACAAACTTTTTCAATAAATGGCCAGATCGTAAATATTTTAGGCTTTCTGGGCCATATGATGTCTGTTGAAACCACTCTCAAAAGCTGCAATAGAAAATACATAATAGGTATGGCTGTGTTCCAATAAAACTTCATTTACAAAAACAGATGGTGGGCCAGATTTGGCTCACTGGCTGTAGTTTGCCAGGCCCTGGGTGAGCGAATCAAGCAGGAGAAAGCAGCAATGCTTGAAATTGGGCTCTGGAACATCACCTTAGTGCATACCACTCCCTCTGGGTTGACTTCCTTTATGATGGTACAGGAGCTGGAGATGATTCTGAAGTCACTGCATACAATTAATGAAAATATTACTGTGAAGCTATTTCCCCAGAACAAAAAGCAGGAAAAGTGTCAATGACTCACTTACATTTAAACTCTTATTCATAAGATTGCAAAAATCTAGTGCTCAGACATTTCACAGAGTTCTGAATGACTTCCTGGGAGTATTTACATTGTAAGATGGTTCCATTTCATATGTGGTCAGTGGGTTTTCATAAATAAAATTTCTTTTTGGGATGTTGCAAATGCAAATTTTGCTGATGATATTAAGATAAATTTTTCTTTTAGGCCTGTCTTCATGTATTCCAATTTGGTAAATTTCTATGACAACCATCCCTACCCTGGCAATCTTGTACTGAGATGACAATCTTTGTACTTTCAATGAACACTTTTAGAGGTATTTCACATTAAAAATAGTATCTCTGTTCTTTGGTTTCAAAAAGTCCAAGAGAGGCTGGGAGCGGTGGCTCAGGCCTGTCATCCTAGCACTTTGGGAGGCCGAGGTGGGTGGATCACGAGGTCAGGAGATCGAGACCATCCTGGCTAACACGATGAAATCCCGTCTCTACTAAAAACACAAAAAATTAGCCGAGCATAGTGGCGGGCCCCTGTAGTCCCAGCCACTCGGGAGGCTGAGGCAGGAGAATGGTGTGAACCCAGGAGGCAGAGCTTGCAGTGAGGCGAGATAGCGCCACTGCACTCCAGCCTGGATGACAGAGCGAGACTGTGTCTCAAAAAAAAAAAAGTCCAAGAGAATACTTGAGTATAAAACTTGAGTATAAAAACTCTGCTGGTATCCAGGCTAACTTTATTGACTATTTACTTGTATCCTCAAATAGAACGTGAGCAACTTGAAGCCTAGATTCCTGTGTGTTTTCTACAGGTGCTTAGTCAATGTGTGAGTTGATCTGGGAATTATCCATTATGAAGGCAGATAATAGATTTTCTTGAAAGGCAAATAATTATCATGGACCAAGTTTATATACAGGCCACACAGGTCTTAAAGCTTTTAGAATTAGAAAAGAATTCTGGGCCAGGCATGGTGGCTCATGCTTGTAATCCCAGCAATTTGGGAGGCTGAGATGAGAGGATTACTTGAAGCCAGGAGTTCGAAACCAGCCTGGGCAACAAAGCAAGAACCTATCTCTAAAAAAACAAAAAAACAAAATAAAAGAAGAATTCTATTGTCTAGTTCTTAATTCTGTACCTTACCCTCATGTAATTCTCCAACATTACTGAATAGTAAAATATAAAAGGGTTATGATCAAGAAAAATTATATGAGAAGTATATATTTAGTATGTAGTTATATATGTTGATACATAAATATTACAGATATCATTATATACACAGCTATAGGTTTTTATATCTATATACTTACATAGATATTCAACATATATATGCACCAAAAAGATGCATTGGAGAATGTCCACAGCTGCACTATTCAAAATAGCTCAAAACTAGAAACTACTTAATAATGCCCATCTTTAGCAGAATTCATAAAGTGTGATATTCACACAGTTAAGTGCTATACAATAATGAGAATGACTGAACTACAACTGAATGCAACAATATGGATGACTCTCACAAACATAATGTTCAGTAAGAGAAGTCAGACACAAAATAATACATACAGGCATCATAGGATTCCATATGCTAGAAACACAAAAACAGGAAAGCAAATTCATGCTGTTAGAAGTCAGGAAAGTGGGTGGCTTAGGGGTTAGGATAGTGACTAGGAGACTTCAGGGTACTGGTAATGCTCTGTTTGTTGATCCTGGTTATACATGTGTTCATTTTGTGAAAATTAACAGAGCCAATGCTTAGGCACATTATTCTATGTCTATGCTACATTTCAATAACATGTTTAAAAGTTTAAAAAGTATTAAGATTCTTAAATGATATAAACCTAATTTTCATAGATTTAGCTTCTTTAAGCAAGTAAAATTTGTGGAAACTGAAAATATGCAGAGAAATACCATACTTATGACATCAATGACACCATTTTAAAAGAGAAACTTTGCTGTATTCTAGATATTTCTATCTGGTGAAAACTGACATTTAAATCTTCTTTCAAACTAAAAGTTCACAGTGGTTAGATATTTTCTTTTGTACAGACATTCTGCAAAATTACTTTATGTGACATAAAACTTATGTGGGATGAGGTGTAATGTGTTATTAAATATTTTGTTAAGAAACATGTATCCATTACCTTTCATATTTTGATAAGCAATATTTTGGACATTGAAAAAATGTTCAATAATGTTTCCTTTATTTGTTGCTTTTAAAATTAGGAATTAATAATGAAGTTCCTTATGTATTAGATTTCATGGAAAGGTTTCACAAAAGGTAAATTTTATATGCAAATCTTTAAAAATTGAGGATTACTGGCTTCTTTTAAATGATCGGTTTATACATATCCACAAATGTCATCTGTTATGCTTCCACATCCTCCTTTTAACTCCTGCACATTTGGTAAACCCCCAAGGAGGAAGGTCTAGAAAAGCAACCTCTAGCTTTATCAGTCAAGCCTGATGTTTCTAACCCAACTGAAACTATGGGCTAGCCATAGACATTCATTCTTCTGTATCCTGTCCACAGACAAATTGCCTCGCCTTTCAAGTGATAACTAGATGAGCCATTCGTTTGGCGAAACACATTTCTCTGAACAGATGTGTTGAGGCAATTAGTCCATCAGAAACTCAATCTTTCCTCTCAGTTTATTTATTTATTTATTTATTTATTTATTTATTTATTTATTTAGAGACGGAGTCTCGCTCTGTCACCCAGGCTGGAGTGCAGTGGCCAGATCTCAGCTCACTGCAAGCTCCGCCTCCCGGGTTCACGCCATTCTCCTGCCTCAGCCTCCTGAGTAGCTGGGACTACAGGCGCCGCCACCTCGCCGGGCTAGTTTTTTGTATTTTTAGTAGAGACGGGGTTTCACCGTGTTAGCCAGGATGGTCTCGATCTCCTGACCTCGTGATCCGCCCGTCTAGGCCTCCCAAAGTGCTGGGGATTACAGGCTTGAGCCACCGCGCCCGGCCAGTTTATTTATTTTTTATTTTCTGGCTCTCCTTCTGTCAGTCAACCTCACTGACATGACAATGAATATAGGCTAAACAAATCCTGTTCACCAGATGTCCCAAGGCCATCTGCAAGACTTACAACATAGATGCTATTTTGGAGTGCAATCTATTGTACACATTTTCTTTACAATGTGTTACTTCTGTCTTAAAGAAGGAACTAATGAAGCTGTTGGATTTAGTGGAGAGATAAAAGGGAATGATTTTCTTCTTTGAACAGTCTTTGAAAATCTATTTGTGTTAGGGATAACATTTTGGTAATTATAAGGTTTGTCTTACGAGGTGTGTGGAAGAACAGTATGGCAGGCTGGCTAACAGCACAGCCTCTGGGGTCAGGCTGGATCCAAATCCTGGCCCTGCCATTTCTAGCTGTGTGACTTTGAGAAAGTTACTTAATACTCTGGGCCTCATTTTTTTCATATTCACATTCAAGCAACAGTAGCATGTCATAGATTTGTTGGGAGGCTCATATGACTTAGCTTGGCATAGAGTAAACACTACACTTTAGGTAATATTCTCATGTTATATATTAGTATATATAACATATTTTAAGATTGTATATTTTCCCTTCATTGATTTAGGAAATACTTTTCAACATAGTAGCCAACTCCTGGGCTCAAGCTAGCCTCTCACCTCTGCCTCCCTAGGTGTTGGGATTACAGGCATGAGCTACGGTGCCTGGCCAGAATGTTCCTGTTAAAATGCAAACCATGTCATGTCATCTGGACAAAACCTTCCAAAACTTCCTATCTCATTCAGAGAAAAAGCCAAAGACTTTTAAAGGTATATAGGTTTTCCTTGTTTACCCAGGACAATAGGTTTATGCCTATTGTCCTGACATAATAGTGTCTCCCTTCACTCTCAAAATTGTCCTGTTTGGACAATAGATGATACAGTCACCATACTATCAGGCCCTATGTGCTCTACCTCTCCCCTACTCTTGCTCTATCCTCATATCCTTGTGATCTCATTCGCCATGACTGTCTCCCTCCCACTCAACCACCATGGCCTCCTTGCTCTTCCTTTAATCCTCCAGGCACATTCCTGCCACAGGGCCTTTGCACCTGCTGTTTCCTCTAACTGGAATGCTCTTACCTTAAATAACGGCATTGTTTTCTCCTTCATCCCTTCTTTTACTCAACTGTCACCTTGTATTGAGGTCACCCACTCAATATCTGTCTTCTTTCCACTCCCTTTCCCCATTGTACTTATCTACTTAGCACTTATCTTACATACTATGTATTTACTTATTTATTTCCCTTTTTGCCTTGCTCTTCTACCAGAATCCACAAGGGCAAGGATGTCTGTCTGTTTTGTTTGCTGCTATTTACCCAATGTCTTTATTGAATAAATGAAGAGCAGTTAGAGAATAAAGACCTTATATTACTGAGTAAACAAGTGGTGAATGAGTTGCCATCTTTATTGCCTTCTAGTATAAATCTGATCTAAAATAACAGGAGTCTCATGTTTAGGGCAAGTATGAGATGCAAGATTTGACTTGCTTCTTTTCTTGGTACTAGTCTCCAAGGAAGTTGTTTTAAAAGTCAGAATGTCAATAAAACTCTTAGAGGTGTTTAAGTTCTGAGAAGCGACCTCTAAATGTGCACAACCAAAAATAATACTAAGTCTTTCTGAGGGCACATTTGATTTTAGGTTCCAGAGCCCAAGAACACTGAGGGCTTCAAACCTTCCAAATTTATTTATTTTATTTTTTTTCCAGGTTGCTCTTCTGCAAAAACGTACCAAATTTAAATAGATGCTTCAGAGCAGAGTTTTGTATAATATTTGATGTTCAAATTTAAACATAAGGCTACCAAAAATTAACACTGAATGACACATTCAGTTTTATTATTAAATTTAATTTCAACTACTAACTTTTAATCTTAGGACAGTTTTTCCAACAAAAACTAGACCTAGTTAAAAATAAAATTGTAGCTATAGAAAGCAGTAGTTCTAACTCCCAAGAGAATGTGGTAGATCCAGAAGGCAGTTGTAGAATTTCTGGCAGTATATCAAATTTATTTTGATGGAATTTCTTAGAACAGCCTTTATTTAACCACTCCAGTCTCAAAATCAACTTCAGAGACAGCAAATTTGATTCCTCAGCCCCCTGCATTTTAGTTCGCACACCCTTTATACTAACTGTATATACTTTGCATAATAATCAAGCAACTTATAAGACTACTCTATAGAAATATTTCAGGATAAAATGGCCTGAACTTCTGCTTTTATTGATCAGAAGGCTGAAACCAGAGCAACATTTACACACACACACACTCATATACAATGTATCATGTGAAAATTCTTTTTTAAAACCTAAAACTTTCCTGTATCATTATTTTACGTTAAATTTAGAATATAGCAAACTCTTCCAATGAGCTAAATGAACTCTTTGATGGGGCAGTATCATTAGCCATGAATTTACATCTCAACACCTTACTAACAAGAACAGGACTGAAACCATCTCTCCCTTCTCAGCCATGGGAACAGTCTTGCAGTGATGGACGGTTTCCATCCCCCATCACTGACGCGGGAATAACTGTGCTGTGAGCCAAATGCTAAGGGTTAGCAGAGTAACCTCACATGAGAATAATTACTTAACATGACCATGAGAGAAGGCAATGAGGTTCCCAGACACAGGAAACGAAAAGTCAGAAGGGGAGGTAGAGCTGGACAGGGTTCTGAAGCCTTTCCAGACAGCAACTTCCTTACAACAAACACCAAATTGGCTAATAAATTTATCACTCTGTCATTTTATATGTACATATATTCTTAAGCTATTAGCATAATGTTTTGCAAGGTACATGTATCTTAGTAACGCCAGAAAAATCAACCTATTTTCTATTCTCTCAAGAACAAAAAAATCTTCTGTGATATGAATGTTTATTTTGATATTCCAAATCACTTATAGGTTAATATTTCAATCAAAACTACAGTTACAATTATGCTTAAAGAATGGATATTGCACAGAAATAGTTAACACAATGCCTGAACCATGAGACAAGAACTCTTGACCCCTAGAGACAAAAGGAAGGGGAAAATCATTTTGCTGTTATGTGCTGCTCTGCTTCCCATGAGCTTCTCACAGATTTATGGACCCTGAGACATTCTGGTTTTCAGAAAAAAAGGTAGAAATTCAATAAACTCAATAAGCAGGTCTGGTTGTAGATCTGTAATTGCAAGGGAGAAAAACATTCTAATAGAGGCACCTATAGTGCATTTTCTTTTTTCACTTATTTATCAAATATTTTTAAAGCTGGGCACCGGAGATACAGTGATAAATGAGAATGATGGCAGCATGCCTCAAGAAACTTGCAGACAGGCCAAAGAGCCGGCAAATACAATAGATTATGTGTTAAGTGCTAGTACAGGGTTAATAAAGGGGGTCTTGGGAGTGGCACTAACCCAGTTTGGATCACGGATACTTGCCAAAGAGATGATTAAGCTGAGATCCAAGGAATAAAGTGGAATAAGCCAGAGAAGGCCTGAGGAAAAAATATTCCAGGTAGAAGGACCATATTCCAGGTAGAAGGACTCAGATAGATAAACCAGGTTAGCTGGAGTAGAGAGAGGTAGTGGAAAAGTGTGGAAAGAGAGGTGCCTGCAGAGGAGGCAGCATCAGGTTGGAATACAATCTAGCTGGGATACAATGCACCAGTGAGGAACAGGGATCTTCGTAAAGGAACACATTTTCTCTCTTAAAATTTAGGGAATACAATTTCTATAGCTAATTTTATTATAGCATGATTCTTAGAGGACATGAGAAAAGTGTGTTTTTATTTGCTTGATGATGCAGTAAAAGGGAAATATGCTTATCATGTACAGAATTTGGTGGGTAATTTGACTAAGTTGGGGAATAGTATGTACATACCACAGATAATGTCTTCTGCCTTGTCTATAAATGAAGAATCCCTTTGACAAATCATCATCATCATCATCACCACCACCACCCCCACCATCATTATAATTTTAATTTGAATATCTCAGATTAATCTGATTTGAAGTTAAGAGTGAAGGCCCTTATCAAATCAAATCATAACAACAAGCATTACTGAACATCTGCTATGCTTGAGGCATCTAATCTGTAAGTTGTGACAATTTATTTTTAAGGCACAAATTGCTGTGGTGATTTGATATGTCAAGAAGTAACTTTTGTAAAGCTGCCCCAGAAGGATGGATTCCAGTTGCACAAGATGTCAAAGGCTGTGTGAACATGGAGAAAACTGGCTCTATGTGAATGTCTCTCGTTTCCACATTGTTCAGATCCTCTGCCAGAGCAACATATTGAGAGTCCTGACTTTTCATTGCAAAATATTCATGGTAATTTCATGCAGAAATAAGATGTGTTTATTATTCATTGTTGTCCTCAATAAGGGGTGGTTGCTTAGGGTAGACAAAATTAGTAATCAACAGTTACTGGATTCTATCACTGTTGTTCTCACAGAACTGCTTTGTGCCACATGCTAAGTGGAGACGTGATTTACGTGGCATATTATCCATGGTATCAATTCCCTGCTATGCATGTCAAAAGCGTCTATGGCAAGCCATTGGACTGTACCTCTTGCTTCTTTCCATGGCCACCATTCTAATCCTCTTTACTCCATCTCTCTCATACATACATTTCCCTGCATTCTTGTTTCTGCTTAAGAGATGAGATACAGTGGTATCTGTATCTCAGATATATGGTATATGGAAATGTGGTATATGGAAATGTCTGTGTATACATATGGCGGAGCTGTTATCCTGAAGCTACACAGTGCCAAGCCTTGGCTCATGCACAAATATCACTTTTAGGGCTTCCACTCTGTTCAAAATTACAACCCATCTCCCTATGGACAACACTCTATGGCATATATTTCATGAATCATTAAATAATTATTAAATTCTATACTTTTCATCTATTTTGTCATCTAGTAATCAGGGGTTATTTTTGGTCTCCCAACATGGAGACAATGTTTTAACTATTTTGCCATTCTAACAAATGTAAATATCCTATATACAGATTAATTTACTTAGCTAAGTTTTTGTTCTTCTTGAAAATTTCAGATATTAGATAATGTAATTTATTGACAAATTGAATCCACCAGCAGTATGTGTTATAAGCTTGGGTATATGAAGAAATCTGCTGACTCCTTTCCCTTCCTCCTTCCTGCTTTTGTCAATCTTCTACTGCAATTAGTAATATTATCCTTTTTTTGGACAACTAAAAATCAGTTATCCTTTGATAATCTTAGAAATAGTTTTTCTTTAACATTAGCATTTGCAAGGCCATTGTGTTTGAAAACCAAGAAGGCAACTGGCATTCATTGGCTTGCCTTGGTTCCTTCTGCCTTGCATTTTACTTTCTTAGATTGCTGACTTTCTTTTATCATCAGGTTTTGTGTGTGTGTGTGTGTGTGTGTGTGTGTGTGTGTGTGTGTGTGTGAGTGTATGTAAGCAAGGGCTATAGGAACTTCTTTTCATCTTTTGGGTTATTTCTGTTTGATGCAATGTGTATAATTCTAGGCCTAACTCATTTTTCAAACTAGGATCTGTAAATGCTTCAGTAGCAGCAATTCGGTGACTATATTCAGTCTCTCTGAGAATGTTATTTAGGGCAAAGTATGTTCCTTGGGGGTAGTGATAGCATTTCGACAGACCTGAGCCATGTGTGTTGGGAATTACTTAGAAGGAGGTGAAGTATGGCCTAAGTGTGGAGGGCCTCGATTACTAAACATGGGGGACAAGGGGACAGGTGGGAGCTCCTGGGTGCCTTTGTAGAAGCAGTGGCACTTGACAGATGAAAGCAAAGTCCTGGATATATTATGGGGAAGAAGCTCTGAAGATATGGAGATCAATTAAGAAATTTCTGAAAATTTAGATGTGAAATGACCCCACCCCACCTTCCATGCCACAGGCCATCCAGAGCCACCAAGCAACAGCTACATGGGTTAATGACATCTGAAATAGCCCAGCTGTTTGATACCTGTTGCATTACTTTTCAATGTGTTTTATATCACATTGATCTATGAAACCGTTTCAGTACAATCTTTTTCAAAGTGAGAGAAAGGGAATAAAACATTAATAGGAAGAATACTTTATCATGCCTTCTTTTTCTTGTAACATTATTACAGTCTTATCAGCAATTCTAGCTTGCCTCAGATATTAATACAATCTTTAAATAGTCTACTTCCACTTATGCTGACTCTGATATGACTCAAAGCAATGTTGTCTGTCTGGAGACACCTTAGAACTGAGCATAAAAGCAACTGAGAGTGGATGATGAGAAATTTCATAGTGGGCACAATGTATGTTATTCTGGTGATGGATACCCTAAAAGCTTTGACTTCACCACTATGCAATATATGCATGTAACAAAACTACATTTGCACCCCATATATTTATACAAATTAAAAAAGAAAAACAATTAATATAATTGTTAAACACAAAAATAGGTGTGGTTCAAAACTCATCTTCCTTTGAAGAGCATATTAGATACTTTCAACTATTTATTCTTCTTTCAACCTAATCCTTCTAATAGTGAGGGAAATAAAGAAGGCTCATGCATCCCTTTAACTGAATATTCTCCAATTGTATGCATTATTTTCACAGCTACATAAATGTGATAGTAAAGTGAGATGGACAGCTGCTACCTTGCTCTGCAATATAGAGGTAGTGAACTTGATATGGTTAGAGGAATCTATAGGTTTAATATGTGACAGACTCCAAAGCACCAGAATTTTACTGTTGGAGGCAGCTATGGGGGAAAGAGATGGGGGCCTGTGACTCACATTGCTTGGAAGGATCTCTTGAGTATCCTGGTTAGAAGTCAGAAAAATAGCAACATGTATGATCTCATGACCTAGAGAGGAGGATGACAGAAAGATGTGGAGATCGCTCCTAAATACTGTGAGGCTCTTTAGCATACTCCAGTGCTTTTTTCTCTTTTCCTCTGGAAAAAGATTGAAATAACTAAAGAGTATTTTTTTTTTTTAGCCTAAAGGTTTACTTTCTAAAATTAGTGATGGTTAAATGTACTCCTATGATGTGAAAGTACCAGTCAAACTGTCAGCATTATTTAGAACTACAGTAAGGTATACAAAGTATTGGATTCCAAGGAGGGGAGAACAATATGGTCAAATAAAAATGTGTTAATTTTTATTCATTGCTAGGTGAATGTAAAGCAAAGTTCTATTTGCATTTTTATCAAATCCAGAGACATTCCAGATGATCTGACTTAAAACATTGCCATGGTATAGAAATGATGTTTAGTCTGGTGATTGGCAGTATCACCTCAAAAAGATAAGCAGGTATCCTTCCCAGCAGTTGTGGATATTGATTGGCTAAGAAGCTGCTTTGCACATGGTCAAATCTACATAGTGTGCTTCAGGATGAACAGCAGCAGGGAGTTATTAATGCAGAGATGGTTAATTATTTTCTTGAGCCATGATGGGTTGGTTCACTAGTTCATAAGTATGAATAATTAATGTTTGATACTCCACACTCTGATGGCTGAAGAGTCAAAATTTGAATTTTCCAATTTATCATTAAGGAGAAATGTCAGGAAAAAGTCAAGTGGTTGCATGCACATAGTATTTCATAAAGAGAAAACTTTTTAAAGGAAAAACTTAAAGTTATGTAGCGTATGCTAAACATTTTTAATCAATTATGCATTTTCAATTTTGCATCAGAGTTTAGTTCTCAATTCCTATTTTAAACTCTAATAGAAAACACATGTATTTACACTATCCTGTGGAAAGAGATGATAATTTTTTGATTATTTGTTCTCTAATCTCTTCAATTTTGGAAACAGCGTATTGGTGTAATTTTGGGAAGTTTTTATTTGTAATGTCAAAATTGTAACCATTGTTTTCATCTATAGTGTCAGACCACTGATTTTTCTGCTAGGGCAATATAATGTAATCACAGCTTAAGTGTACTTATTGGAAACTGAGAGATTACTGTTTTACTTAAAATGTGTTATATCTTCAATTGATAAAACTTGCCATTTAAAGTAATATTTCAGAATATTACCTCTTAGAATAGTTGCTTTCTATGTGTAATACATAGAAGGAAAAAACAAGGCTGAGGAAAATACTCTTCCTGGGTTTAGAATAAACACATTTCATAAAATCTGGCATAGATCAAGCCATTTCATTTGAATTTTAGTACATTTGAATTCTTGCAGCAATTTTTCCCTCACAACAACTAGACCAAATATGGAATATCTAATTCCTTCGGCTTTAGTTTGTTTTGGGACTAAGTAGTCTCTGATATAGTTTGGATGTTTGTCCCCTCCAAATCCCATGTTGAAATGTAATCCCCAATGTTGGAGGTAGGAACTGGTGGGAGGTGTCTGGCTCATGGGGGCAGATCTCCCATGAATGGCTTGGTGCTGTCCTTGAGTTAGTGAGTGATTCCTGAGACATATGGTTGTTTGCAAGACTGGTGCCTTGCCCCCTTCTCTCTTACTCCTGCTCTTGCCATGTTACGTGCCTGCACCCCTTCCCCTTCTGCCATAATTGGAAGCTTCCTGAGGCCCTCACCGGAAGCAAATGCTGGAGCCATGCATGTATAGCCTGCAGAGCCGTGAGCCAATCAAATCTCTTTTCTTTATAAATTACCCAGCCTTTTTTTTTTTTTTTAATAGCAATGTAAAATGGCCTAATACAGTCTGTAAGCAAGGTGATCACAGACTGGTTAGTTATCTTCCTCCCACACTGAGGCACTGGCTTTGTTGTGTTTCTCTTCGGTTCCTCACTGCCTGGCTCAGGGGTGGGTACACAGTGGGTGCTCGATAAATGCAGACTGAAGAAATGAAGGAGACCACAGTGAAGCAGGCCAGTTTTAAGTGGTATTAGTAATGCTGCTCAGCAAGGTCAACACTGGCCTGCTATCATGTGGACCCCATTATCTCTAAGTCACCCAAATCACTGAGAAAAGCCAGGATGCCCTTTGGCTTTAATCATTAATCTAGACAGTCAAAATAAAATAAATACCATTCATTTCAAGTTGGACTGTAGATATCTGGCTTCTGAACAGCATCATATTCAACAGGTAACTAAACTCAAGGATATGTTTGTTTCAAGTATTTTCTGGGCTCAGTAGCTCTCATTCTGGAAATTACATTTCATAAAAATCCAGGGATCTTGGCAAGACTGCCTGTCTAACCAGCAAGCTCAGGGCTGGCATGAGAATCCAAGTCATGAAACACTATGATTTCTCTGAAATACTATTTTGTTACAATTAAGGTAGAAACTAAGTGTAACATAAGACAGATAATAAAATTTTTAAATCTTAAAACTAGTAGTTAGAAGATAGCAGAAATAGCTCTCAGTAAAAACACAGATAAAATTCCAAAGGTCAGAAAAGTCTGCAGCAACTCTCCATGTGGAATCAGAGCACGGGTTTAAATCTGCAAATACATTTGTGGTTACTTCCTACCTTAAATACATTGATAGGGAGATCAATGACCACATAGATAAGGTCTCCAAGGGCAAGGCTGGCTATCAGCGCGTTGGGGCCATTCCTCATACATTTGTTCTGGTAAATGATCCTGAGCAGAGTTGCATTCCCCACCATTCCCACGATGAAAATAGTACAAGATATCACAGTGTTAATGTATTTAAAAGCTGAAGTAATTTTAGTCTGCTGTGGGCAATAGTTGTGCATTGAGCCATTGCTGGGTAGGACCAAGTTAGTGGGTTGATGAGTGGTGACCAGGAGGCTGAGCTCTGTGCCATGAAAAGTGGTGAAATCATCCACATGATTGCTTAGATTTGTGCTGTATCTCTCAGGGTTATCACTGATTACACATCCAACAAGTGCCAGCCAAAAGGATGCCCTGAGACAAAAGGTTTCCATCTTGAGGCAAATTTGAGGAAATATCTCTTATTGCACTTGTGCTGCTTTTACACCTTCACTTTTTTTTCACCTGAAACAAAAGGAAAAATAATTTTTGTTACAAAACCCAGTTGCCAAAAAGATTAGAGTCAATGATCATTTATTGATTAAATTAAAATGCAGGATATATTTGGTGATTAGATAAGATGTATATCAGGTTACCCTATGGCAGAGTAAAACCAGAAAAAAACCAAAGCTCTATTAGGGCAAGATCTATCTCCTCTATGTCAGTCTTCATCTCCATCTCCATCATCTCCATCATCTCCATCATATTCGTCATCTCCATCTCTGTCTCCATTTCCATCTCTATCGCTATCTCTGTCTCTATCTCCATCTCTAGCTCTATCTCCATCTCCCTATCTCTCTTGCTTTGTCTCTCTCACTCATGTCTATACATAGCTATACTTTTATCTACATCATAATATGGATGAGGCTATGGCAGTTTTTCCTTCAAGTAGTAGTTACTTATTTCTCTACATTCAGGTTGATGAGAACCTGAATTACAAAAATCTTCAACAGTTGAGATACAAACATATTTTTTAATGAAAGAGAAAAGGCATTATATGCTGAGTAAAAGGTACAGAGTATTGAGGCATAAAATAAAATTATCGAATGTAAAAATTCAATCTTCTAAAATGTGTGCTGCCTTGCATATGGTAAATAATGAACATAGGATTGAAGTGCAGCACAGGTAGCCATCTAATGTGTTATGAAATGTTAATCAGAACTCCGGTTAACACCGTTAACACATTGAACAATTTTAGTTTCAATTAAAAATGAAATAATTGATAAAAACAAAACATTTGTTTTGAAAACCTTGATGATTAATATATAAAATCTAAATTTTCTACATACTTTTTTTTGCTTTTTCATTTCTCAGAAATTATCATCATAATATGGTATTTGTTGATGAATGAAATGGGAGTAATGAACTTTCCCAGGTTAGTCATAGTATTGGTTTTCCGAGGGACATCTGTCCCCATGCTATCTTTTAACCATCCTATATAGCTACATTTGTTTTATGCCAGTCACTGTACCCTGTACTATATGTGCATGATGCCCTATAATCCATACAGTGGTCCTATGGGGGTAGATCCATGGTTCAATTTTGAAGATAGGGAAACAGAGGCCCAGGAAGGTGAAGCAGCTTGTCAAGGCCATGGGTGATGGGTGGCAACGCTGTGATTTTAAGGCAGGTCAGTCCAACTCTGAGCTGGAGCTGTTAACCACTAAACTATCCTGTCTCTCATTCTCATGCTTTATTTGTACGTAAAATATTTTAAAGAAGTCTCCAGAGTTTAGATGAAGCAATAGACTCAGGAGGGTGATTAGACATTTTCAAAGACCATCTGGTGTGGTTTATTTATTTATTTATTTTTAAGTCACTTGCAGACAGCAAGTGGTCCTTCCTGTCCAGGAAGTCTAGGAGACTTTAATGAGGAATAATCAAAGATAATTAAAAATAGCTTATCCTATTTCAATATTTTTTATATTTCCTTTTCTGTAGGCTTTTATGAATCTTCAAATGAAGACATAATCTGATTTATGCAATGGTGTTTGTATGTGTCTGTGAGGTATATACCCAGGTCATAATTTAATCTTAAAAAAATTGAGTCCTGGCTGGGTGTGGTGGCTCATGTCTATAATCCCAGCACTTTGGGAGTCCAAAGCAGGAGGATCGCTTGAGCCCAGGAGTTTGAAACTAGCCTGGGCAACTTAGTGAGACCCTTTCTTTACAAAACATAAAAAAGATTAGACAGGCATGGTGGCATGTGCCTGTAGTCTCAGATACTTGGGAGGCTGAGGTGGGAGAATCACTTGAGCCCAGGAGGTTAAAGCTGCAGTGAGCTGTGATCGAGTCACTACACTCCATCCTGAGCAGCAGAGTAAGATCCTGTCGCAAAAAAAAAAAAAAAAAAAAAAAAAAAAAATTTAAATAAAATGTAAAAAAAAATTGAATCCTTTGTATTAACCACTTTTAGGAATTTTGACAATTATCTTGGGAAATCAGTAAAGCTTAGGTTTGGCCAATATGTGGATAAAATAAGATTTATTCAAGTTGTATAGGGTATATATAAAGTACAAGTATTGGATACTTTTGCCTTCCCCAGAGATTTCCCCCCCAAACTCTGAAATAATAGTATATACATATAGTAACTTATTATATAGGTATCTGTTATCTGCTTTGAGCTTTACAACTCTAAGTAGGCAGGAGCAATATCTCCATTTTACTTATAAGGAAACCAGAGTATTGAAGAAGTATTTAGGTCAAGGTTTCAAAGCCAAGAAATGGCAGGACACGTAATTTTGCTTATAGGACTTGACTCACTCTGATTAAATGGGAAAAATATCAATTTTTCAAGGTTAGAGGCAGGCCATGTAATTTTCAGCTCTGATTAGACTTAATTATAAACAGTTTGCAGTTTTTTCCTGCTTCTTATAATCTGGAGTGAGTATCTGGCCAAAAATTGATAGACCTATGAAATGACACCATTTCTATTCCAAAGGGAAGACCAGGACTCCAAGAGAAAAGCTTCTTGTCATCCTTGTCATCCTCCTCTTTGGATCACAGAGACAGGGGGAGAAGAAATACTTTCATATCTTGTGCTGTTTAGTGACTAATGTCTTCCAGCTTCCCAACTGAAAGAGAACCTTCAATAACAGCTTTCTTAAAAATGAGAGAGAGAGAAGGCCTTTTCCAGAAATGGAATGGCTCTCTGTCGGTCCCAGTCGGCTGGGAGCCGACCTGTGAACTGACCTGGCTACGGTGGGTACTGCTCTACTCATCAGAGGTCCTGTGGTGCTTTGAACGTTAGCATGCTGGTCTGCTTGGTTAGCAGATTATGGCAGGAGGTAAGGCCAATGCTGTGGGTTCTTAAGGCACGAGCCAGCTATCATTAAAACCCCTTTCCTTCCTCCTCCAACAATGACACCACCACAGAAATCATTTCTGATGACTTCTCTGTCAGCTCTCCACACATGGTAAGCTGCAAAACGAAGGGATACTTGGCAAAGGCATGCGGATGTCATATTATCATTGGGTGAAAGTACAAAATCAAATGAAAGAAGCCCATCAACTGCAGGTTCTTCCAAAGTGGGCCCGTAGTTCATTTCCAGGAATCTGAGTCAGGCTGTGCTTTGAATCATCAGTCATAATCAGTCACAGTGCTAGTGAAGCATCTCAGGTTCAGACCTGAAGGGCATGGTCTACAGATTCAGCATTCTTCCTGTTTGGGGTCTGAGAGTTTGGGGAGTGCAAAAACTATTATTAAGGAAGAGGACTGAATCCTTACGCTTACATTTTAACCATTTAACATATGAGACTCTCAGGATCAAAGTTCACCTGTAAATTGGTAATTTGGAAATTCAGACCTTATCAAAATGGCATGAGTTTAGAGCATTCAATTTACATGAAATGACTGCCAAGGTGTTTCTCAATTAGCTAACACATAGACAACTACAGGTGGGGGAAAAAACAAGTAAACTAGGAACTTTTTACAAGTTTGCTGTGGTTTTGCTCTCCGGTTAAGAAATGAGCAACTCTCCTTAGAGACAACGCCTGACTTTAACATGCCTCCCACCCCCAACTCTATCAGGGGAAAGCCATTAGGATGATGTAAACAGAGGGTGATTATCTAGAAGCAGCCCTTGTTTTCTGCACGTGCGAAGCAACAAGTGTCCTTTAAAGGCGAGCACAGAACAAAACACCCAGACCTTCACAGGCAGATTTCCAAAACTAGCTACACTGGAGGTTTTCCCAAACACCTCAGTCCCTCGCACCGAGTGCCCTTGGCTACCCTTGGCATACCCAGACCCAGATGTGGGGGAGGAAAAGCAAGCGAGTAAGAAAAGGCTGTGGAACCACCTTCACAAGTAGGCGCTGGAGCAAGCCACGGAGCTTGGTGCTCCTCAAAGTTCTTGCATGCCCGGGGAAAAGGGTTCACCCAGGGAAAACTATTGGGCTTCCTCTTCCTAAAACTCCGAATCCTAAATCCTACACGTGGGGAGGTGAAGTTCCCCGAACCCTACACGTTCCCCGACCGCACCCCTCACGGAAGGCGCCCGCCTCCCCGCGCGCCCTGGGGCAGGTGGGTGCCAGCCCCTGCTGCGACGGGTCGCCCAAGCTGCAGGGAGTTCGGGCCAGAACGTTCCCAGCTCTCGTCTTCTCCCGACCCAGGGGCCCAGGCAGCGTATCCGCCATCCCCGCACCCTCCCCAGTCCTAGTCCCAATAGGAAAGACTTGCACCGACCGTGGAGCTCGGCGGGCGCAGACAGCTGCCGGGTCCGCGAGGCGCCTGGGCCAGAGGAAGCCGGAGCCGGCGCGGGTGGGTGGCGCGGAGGGTGGCCGGTGTCCCGGGCTCCGGAGCGGCGGCGGCTCCGGCTGCACAGCTACCCCGGCTTCAGAAAACTTCCTGGGCACTGCTTCTCCGGGGGAGGTCTCGCTGGGACCCCAATCCCCCGCGACGACCGGGTGGGATGGATGAAGCCTCTCCACCTCCTCTCCACAATCGTCAGACCAGCGGGATGACTGTACGCGCGCGCGAGGGCTCGCACGAAAAAGAAAACTCCGGAGGAACACGCCTCCAGTCTGTCCTCCCCGTCTCCTCCCAAAGCTCCAGACCTTCCACTCCACTCTGGGACCGCAAGAGCGCCCCAACCTTCCAGCTATCCTGGGACACAGCCACCACTAAAAAGCACAAAGCTGCCGCCCCCTTCCAGGCCCTGAAGGGCAGGAGTCTTTTTTTAACTATTTCCTTCCTGAAAGAAGAGGTGGGGGATGTGGAGGAGAGAGGGTAGAGTTTGACAGACAAGACTCAGAATTCCGAAAGGCCTTGCAGAGGAACCCATCCTCCTAGTGCAGGCAGATTTGATTTGTAATGGAACAACTGGACCCAGAGCCAGGGCCCACGGGTGGTTTCTTCTCCGTCTTCCCTGCCCCCTTTGCTTAGCTTGTGTGCTCCCTTTTAGCTTGGAGGCCGTTGAGGAGCCCAAGTGGACAGCAGTTTACTGGATCAGGTGGTTTGCTTCTGTCTTGTCCCTTGTAGCCGGCATCCCACGGCTACAGACCTCCAGCCCAGGGCGAAGAAGGAGCCTCAGGAGAGACGATGGAAGGTTCCAGTGTGTGGCTCCCTGAAACCTCAAGAAATTCAAACAATGAGGAAGCAGACCTTACAGAAAGTGGGTCTCAACATCTTTATCATGGCAGAGACTTTATCCTAAATTGGGGGTGGGAGAGGAGATGAGGGACAAAGGCCACTACCTGTGACATGTGAGTAAAAACTGGGGGCTCCTCAGGGAAGGCCTGCCTTGGAGTCCTTCAGTGCACTGCTAGAGTCAGCACATTGTAGAAACGTGAGGTTGGAGCACTGGTCACGTTGTATCCTATGCTGTTCCAGTTATCTGTTGCAGCTAAACAAATCACTATAAAATGTAGTGGCTTAAAACAACAACACTCATTTACTCTGTTTATCAGTCTGCAGTTTGGGCAGAGTTTGTCTAGGACAGCTGGTTTTTGCTCCATGTAACAGGCACTAGAGGATCCACTTCCAAGATAGTTCACTTGCTTGGTGTTGAGTGCTAGTGTTTCTCCACGTGCGTCTCTCCACAGAGACTTGTGGAGACTTGTGGTTTGGGCTTCCTCACAGCATGGTGGCGGGGATCCAAGAGTGAATGTCCCCAGAGACAGAAAGTGGAAGCTGCCAGTTTCTTAAGGGCTGGGCCCAGAAACTGGCACTGTCATTTCTGCTCCATTCTATTAGTCAAGCAGTCACGGATCGCAGATTGAAGGTGAGGATCTATAGAGCCCAACCCTCAATGTGAGGAGTGTCAAAGAATTTAGGGACCATTTTGTAAAACCATCAAAGAGATCTACAGAACACTACCATTGAAAAAGGCCTTAATAGTCATCTAGTAGGGTTAGACTAGGTATTACCCTGTGCATTAATCTTACAGCTTCTCTATGAGGGAGAATTGGCCAATCAGAATAACTAATAGCTTTTATAAGTGCCATCGTTTACATTAAAAAAAGGTGAGCCTTTGGGCATGTGGCTTGGCAAGCTCACAATATTTTTGGGAAAGGAAAAGTTACTGCTTTGTCCCAGAAGAGGCAGTTCACATATTGGCCTGTGAAACATGTGCTGGATTTCAGCCCTTATTCACTCTGTGGCCAGACACACTTGGACAGTGCATCACCTGCATATCTGAATATGTCAGTCTGTCCAGTAGTCTTTGCTAGAACACACCCATCAGGCCCTGCCTCTTGAGACAGCTGATCTTACTGTGGTGTAGGACTAGTTACTAAAAATTCTTCCTTCACACCTATTAGGATAGCCATTATAGTAAAACAAAAGCAAAAACAGCAAAGAACAAGCGTTGGCAAGAATGTTGAGAAATTGGAACCCTTGTGCATTGCCAGTCTGAATGTAAAATACAGTATGGCAGCTGTGGGAAAACAGCATGGTGACCCTCCAAACATTAAACTTAAAATTACCCTATGATCCAGCAATTCCACTTTTTGGTATTTACCTAAAGAATTGAAAACAGAGACTCAAACAGATATTTGTACACCCACGTTCATAGCAGCATTATTCACAAAAGCCAAAAGGTGAAAACTAACCAAAAGATGGAAACAATCCAAATATCCATCAGTGGACGAATGGATAAACAAAATGTGGTATATACATGTATGTATATGTATATAAATGCATGTGCATAACACAGAACGTTATTCAGCTTTAAAAAAGAATGATACATGCTACCACATGGATGAACATTGAAGATATTATGTTAAGTGAAATAAGCCAGACACAAAAGGAAAGATATATATTTTATGATCCCACTTGGATGAGGTACCTAGAATAGTTAAATTCACAGATACAGAAGGTAGAATAGTGATTACCAGGGGCTTGGAAGTGCTGAGGGGAGAATGGGAACTTACTGTTTCACATGGTTCAGATATTTAGTTTGGGATGATGAAAAAGTTCCAGTGATGGATGGTGACGATGATTGCACAACAATGTGAATGTACTTAACACCAATGAACTGTACACTTTGAAATGGTTAAAATGGTAAATTTATGTTATGTATCTTTTACCAAAATAAATTCTTCCTGACATCAAAACGAAATCTGCCTCTATACATTACCTGTTGATCTGCCCTCTAAATTCATAAAATGAGTTTACTGTCTCTTTTAAGGTCTTTAAATATAAATAAGTGTACTTATGTGAATCATCAGCACAGACCTGCCTTTGTAAGAGAATAGGATTGCCTAATTCTAGATGAGAACAACATAAATGTTCTTTAGCTGTTGGAGATTTATATCCTAATTTTCTCAGCTTTACTTTGGAAAAATGACTTCAGGGGACTTGAACCAGTTTTTAGTCAAGTTAACTTTACCTCCAGCTACCCTTCTCCCCGTAGATAATACTGTATATACTTGCCCCAATCTATATTCCATGCTTTGTACTTTCAAAGAACATATAACTAATATATTTGACTAAGTTTTCAACTTGACTTTCAAAGGCTATTTCTTTCCCCCAGAAAGTGAGTTGGATGCAGATTTGCAGGTTTTCTGGGTTTCAGGGAGACTATCCTATTCACACTTGACTTCTGGTTCAAGCAGCTCACTAAGTGGAGGATTACTGTAATGAAGTTATCTTGGCATCATCTTAGTATTGTATTGATTTCATGAACAAAAATTGCTGAAGATTAAGAAGTACTCAATGTAGCACTTAAAAAACCATTTTTTTTCATGTGTCCTTGGGGCAAATGTTCTTCTGAATTTAAGTTTCTTGATTTAAATTTACAAATCCATTTTACAGTTGCTAACTCCCAAGATTCTCAAACTTGAAATGCAGTAGTGGTTTTGAGTCTTACGGTATTTGCTAGAGATGTTATGTTCATGGTTAAGCTCTCTGGAAGAAATGAAACATGAAGGTTTCCCAGAAGAACCGCAAAGACTGGTTGTGAGAGTAAAGGCAGAGGAATTGGGGAAATGTATGTCAGAGATCTGAAACTGTCACTACAGTGCTCTCATTGGTTAGTGCTGTGGCCAAGACTATTGGCAGCAAACAACACCTGCCTGGAGATGAAAAGACAAGCCTTATTAGTTGAAGATCCATTTTTAATTAAAACTGACTGCAGGCAATTTGTTTTTGAAATAAGCACAGTCATGTGCCACATTACATTTTGGTCAATGGTAGAACACATGTGGTCCCATAGGATTATAATACCTAACTTACAAGAGATTTGAGAAATATGCTTTTAAAAAAAGAAGAAAACAAGATTATAATACTGTATTTTTTTTTTACCATACCTTTTCTATGCTTAGATATGTTTGGATACACAAGTACTATTGTGTTACAACTGCCTACAGTATTTAGTACAGTAACTTGCTGTACAGGTTTGTGGCCTATGAGTAATAGGCTATACCATATAGCTTAGATGTGTAGCAGGCTCTATCATCTAGATTTGTGTAAGTACACTATATTATATTCACACAACAATGAAACCACATTTCTCAAAACATATCCCCATCATTAAGACACATGACTGTACTCCAAAATTAGTCTGTAGATGAGCTGCTGGAGATTCTAAAGTGTTTATGAATTGCAACAATGTTGCACATGGTGGTTTAGACTAGGTTATTCCATTAAAATATATGTAATATATCATGTAGCCCAAAGTTTTTTTAATTGCTGGTGGCCCCGTTGGAGAGCTGAGAAATCAATCAATCTTAGTATTACTAATGATAGGGTAACCAGATATTAAGTGTCCACTGATCATGTATTCCATTCATTTAAAAATGTTTCAGTTGAATATAATCAGGTCTTCAGCTGTGACTTCCAGTTTCCAACAAAGATAGGGAATAGATGAACAAGGTAAACAAATACTATGAGGATGCAAGTAAACAAATCTGAAAGTTACAACATTTTACAGGGCAAGTAGCCTGGCTCTTCAACAAGTCAAGCAATGAAAAGATGATTATCTCTTTCTAGATTAAAAGAGATTTAAAGGAACACAACGTTCAGTTGCGCTGTCCTGGATTGGATCCTGGTTTGATTAAAACAACTATAAAGCTCAGTTTTTTTTTGGGGGGGGGGGGCAGCTGAGAATATTTGCATTTAGACTAGGTACTAGATGCTATTAAGGATTTATTAATTGTATTAAATGTGAAAATATTATTTTGGATATATAGAAGAATGGTCTTATATTTTAGAAATTGTTTTAGGGGGAGATATAACTTACTTTTAACTACCAAGACACAAACAAAAGTGACGTGAGTTAAAAAAAACTGAAAAGTACAATGAAATACAGTGGTGGACAGGCATAAAACAGACATTCCCACTCCGAAGGGAGACATAGGCAGGACCATAGAGCTATTCAGCTGCAAAAGTGCATGGGTTATTCTTCAAGGAAAGGGAAGAATGGCCCCAAAGGTGATTCAGAGATCATTGGAGCTGCCACTCCACCCATGGGCCTGGAATCAAGGCTGTTTCCATTCTCACTTTCAAAGAGTGGGATTGCCTCTTAGTTTCAGCAGGCCAGGATGGCACCTCCCAGTGCCTCAGGGGCAGGGTTGCCCCACAGAGCGACAGGGTGACACTTTCACCCCAACATGCCTGAAGGGCAGAGTATGGAACTAAAGAGGATTATTCTCCAGCCTTAAGATCTGGTGGGATATTCCCTGCTAGGTTTTGAATTTGCTTGGGAGCTATCACTCCTTCCTATCTTCTGGTTTCTCCCTTTTGGAATGAGAATGTCTATCCTCAGCCTGTCCGCCACTGTATTTTGGAAGTATGTAATTGTGTGTTTTCATAGGCACACAGCGAGAAAGAAATTTTGCTTCAGCATGAATTATACCTTGAATCTCACCCATATGTGATTTAGATGATTTTTAAATGACTTTGGACCTTCCACTGTAGAGTTGATGCTGAAATGAGTTAAAACTTTGGGGCTGTTGGGGTAGAATGAATGCATTTTGCAGGTGAGGAGGACATGAATTGTGAGGGGCCAGGGGCAGAATGTTATTTTTTGTATCATCCCAAATTCATATGTTGAAGCCCTAACCTCCATTGTGATGCTGTTTGGAAATAGAGCCTTTTGAAGGTAATTAGCATTGGATGAGGGCGTGAGAGTGGTGCCATCATGGTGGGATTAGTGCCCTCATTGGAAGAGACACCAGAAAGCTTGCTCTCTCTTTCTCTGCTGTATGAGGATCCAGTGAGAAGGCAGCTATCTGCAAATCATGAAGAGAGGGCTGAACAGAACCAGACCTTGCTGGCACCTTGATCTTGGGCTTCCAGACTCCAGAATTGTGAGAAAATAAACTTTTGTTGTTTAAATTGCCTGGCATAAGGTATTTTGTTATGGCAACTGACTAAGACACTAATTTTGCTATTCATAAATTTATTTCAATGTTTCTGATTGCTTATATGCATGTGGGTTTATTGAATTTTCTTTTGAACTTTTAGTGGGAATGTTCCCCATGGCCATATTTCTTTTTTTCTTTTCAATTTTTTTTTTTTTTTTTTTTTTGAGATGGATTTTCACTCTTGTTGCCCAGGCTGGAGTGCAATGGTGTGATCTCGGCTCACTGCAACCTCTGCCTCCCAGGTTCAAGCGATTCTCCTGCCTCTGCCTCCCGAGCAGCTGGGATTACAGGCATGTGCCACCACACCCGGCTAATTTTGTATTTTTAGTAGAGATGAGGTTTCTCCATGTTGGTCAGGCTGGTCTCGAACTCCTGACCTCAGGTGATCCACCTGCCTCGGCCTCCCAAAGTGCTGGGATTACAGGCGTGAGCCACTGCTCCTGGCCCTTGGCCGTATTTCTTCTACAGATAGTATTACCTTTAGTTAGAGTGGCTTTTCCTAATCTGGATATTTGCCAAAACATAACAATGGCAGTAGAATGATCCCTTTAAAATAATACTAACAAATACTGTTTTTCCATTTACCACATGCAAACATGGTGTTGAGTGCTTTGTATGTGTGATCTCATGTAATTACTACAACAGCACTACAAATTACTGTTTTGACTCCTAGTTTACAAAAAGAAAACTGAAGCCTAAAAAGGTTAATTGACTTGCCCAAGGTTATAAACTTAGAGCTGTGGTTTGAATGTGTCCCCTCCAAAATTCATGTTGAAACTTAATCCCCATTATGATGGTATTAAAAGGTGAGGTATTTTGGAAGTGATTTGGTCATGAAGGCTCTACTTTAATGAATGGATTAGTATTCTTCTAAAAGAGGTCAGAGTGAACTAGCCACAACCCCTTTTAGCCCCTCCATCCCTTCTGCCATGTGAGGACAGAGCATTCATCTCCTCCAGGAAGATGCAGCAACAAGGCGTCATCTTGGACACAGAGAGCAAACCATCCCCTGGCATGGAACCTGCTGGTCCCTTGGTCTTGGATTTCTCAGCCTCCAGAACTGTGAGAAGTAAATTTCAGTTCTTTATGAATTATCTAGTCTCACATATTTTGTTATAGCAGCCACATAGACTAAGACATTTAATAAGTAGCAGACAGGTGGAAATGATTTTTTTGGGGCTGGAATGAACACTAGCAATCATCTATATCTACTCCCTCATTTTATGGAGAGGGACAGAGTATAAGTGGATTAAGTTTTCCAGTGGTGGCAATGGTTGCTTAGTAATTACGGTTCCTAATATCTGGCAAGTACTCTAATAGTACATTAACAAAACATCATGGAAAGTTATTGTTTTGCCTCCAGTTGCAGTAAATTTTCCATCATGTCATATTTAATTGACTCCTACCTACATTTGCCATTAGTCTCTTTTACCATGGCACTTACTGCTGCCTCTTTGCCGTCTTTTACTATGCTCCCAGGAAACTTCATCTGTTAATTCCAACTGCATTACTCCATGTTAACCAAAGAGTGGGAATCTCATATTTCTTCATTTTGTAGGCATATATATAGTAATTCAATGCTCTTTTGAAGCTTCAAAATCTTCCTGCTATGATGGCAGTAAATCTTTGAGCAGCAAGAAACTTAAAAATCTACAGACAACCTACATTCTTTTTCTTTGGAAACAAACCATAAAGTAGTATCTGTGGCTGGCAGAAAGGCTTTATTATAAAATTAATTGCTTCATTTCAATTAATAGAGAAGATAAGAGAGGTTTTGTCTAGACACAGAGAAAATGAAATCCAACTACAACAGTGTACATTAAAAAAATTATGTTGACACAAAAAATAAATATAAGTGAAGGGAAAGAAGTCTCCAGGCAAAAAAAATATCCAGTTCTTTGATGTGTATTTTGCTGTTATTGATAGTGTCTGTGACAGTTAAATTGATTAGAGCATGACCAGAGTGGGGTCATTCATGAGTCTGAGCCCTGGAGAGCCTATTAAACTTGTCCTTGTCATTGTTCTGGAGTGAGATTGCCAACTTTTTTTGTAAAGGACTGGATGTTAAGTATTTTTGACTTTGAGCGTCATATGGTCTCTGTTGCAATGATCCAACGTTGCCTTTGTAACTCAAAAGCAGCAATAGAAAATCTGTAAACAAATGACCATGCTGTGTTTCAATGACACTTTATTTATAAAAAACATATGACTGGCTGAGTTTGATTCATGTACTGTAGTTTGACGACCCTAATAGAGAGGATCAAATATTAGTAGGCTAGCTTGCAGATAGATGACCATCACTAAGAAAAACAAAAAGCCATTTATAATGTTCTTTATGCTTCCTCTTGGGTGATGGTGGTGGTGGTAGCAGTAGTGAATTCTTGTCTCACCAAAAAAATTATACAGGTAGTGCATAGATATATTGTCACTTCAAACAATACAGAAGTATATAAAGATATTGTTTCTTAAAAAGCCTAAAAAATACAGAAATATATAAAGTAAAACATAAAGGGGCTCCCCCATCATATTCTTTGATTTCACTTCCCTCTCTTCAGGTTGTCGCTTTTAACCATTTAGTGCTTATTCTTCCAATCCTTCTTCTGCTAATTTAGAAACATACATACACACATCTTTACATCTACACACATACACATTATACTTTTTCACTTTTTTGTTTGCTTATTTTACATAAATGGGATAATATTATATCTTATGTAATGCAGTATGTGATTTGCTTTTCTATGTAACTATATATCTTAGCAATTTTTTAATTTCACAGATACATAATTCTATTAAACAGTACTTCGTATTATAGATGTACCAAAATTTGTTTAATCTGTCCCCTGCTCATGAATGTTTAGGTTCTTTACAATTTTTTCCTTTTATAAACAGGGTTGTAATGAACAACTCTGTATATTTTCTACTGTGAAAGAATATACAGCAGTACGTTTTATATTATGTGTAGGTTATTCCTCTAGGATTGGTGGTTTTGAGTGGCAGTTGCTGTCATCAAAGAAGGAATGATTGATTCACCTTAGAAAATGGTAAGCTCTAAATACGAGGTGACAGCTGACAGGATTCGGAGGTGAGACTGGGGATAAAACTTCCCACCATCATGGTGAGAAGCCCCTATTCCAAATGAACACTGTCTGTGGTTATAACTTTTAAAGTAATGGAGAATCTGGTCTTCTAATGTAGGAGTTCATTCAATAAGAAAAAGTTTTTATTCAGTTTTTATAGCATATCACAATTAAAAGAGAACTAGAATGAAAATTGGGGAATTAAAATTCTAGTTCACTCCTAATGTTAAGTAGCTGTGTGATCTCTGGCAAGTTCCTTTGGCTTTTTGAATCTCAGTTTCATCACATGTAAGCGGAAGTTGTAAGATCAAATGAACTAAAAGCGTTTTCATGATTTGTAATTTTACAGTTTATTTCTCATGGCAGTTCTCTTATAATTGTTTTAAGATCAAAGTAAATGTTTTGAATATAAAAATAGACATTTAGGATAAAAAATTGACTTTATATTTAGAAAATAAAATGCCATTACTTATCATTGATCAGGATGTGGTGAAAGAAAAGTTTTAGGAAGATTAATTTGGCAGAAGTGTTTTATATACCTGAATAGAAATTAGAGGTAAAAAGACAAGTTGGTGAGTTATTCTAGTATGGAGCATGAGGGTGGAGGATAATGTGATGATGCATACTGCTTTGTTGGTTTGGGGTAAAGTTTAAGGCACAAATCCTAAAGATGTTTATAATGAAGAAGATCAATGTAGCGGCTAGCTTATGCTGTATAACAACCCCCTACCCCTCCCCACCTGCAAACATTGGCTTAAAACCGCAATGGTTTATTAGCTCATGATTTTATGGGTGAATGATTTGGGCTAGGGTTCAGCTAGGTGTTTTTTTTTGCTGATCTTGGCTGGGCTCATTCATGCAATGAGGTTTCCTTATGTACCTGCAATCAGCTAGCATTTGATGGCTTCACTCATCTCTCTGGCTCTTGGCTGGAGTAGGGGAGTAACTGGGCTGTGTATCTTTCATCATCCAGCATGGTAGCTTGGTTCTTTCACCTGGTGGCATCAGAGTTCCACATGCAGGAAGAGAGGTCAAGTTCCAGTGTTCGCATACCCTTCAAATGTCTGATTGCATCATATGTGCTGTTACTCCATTGGCCAAAGCAAGCAGCATGTTCAGGTCCAAAGACAGTACTGGAGGGCACTAACCAAGGACATGGAAAGAGACAGGGAATTATGACAGCCATTTTTGCAAATGATCTAATGCAACAAATAATTTTTTTAGGGGGGGCAGATTGAATCTAGGGGATATAGCGAGAAGAGTCAAAAGATGATTCTAAAATTTCCTAGAGGGAGTTCAAAATAGTTCAAAATTCCTTGAGTAAATATTGTGTACCAGGTGCTGTGTTAGGTATAGAAATAAAAAAAAAAAAAAAGAGTAAGACTTGACCCTATTCTAAAGAAGCGTAGAGTCTAATGGGGAAAAGATGTGTGAACTGCTTAAAAACAAATTACTAAATGTTAGCATAGAGTTGTCTGCTAGATAGGAGGTGAGAAAATACTTTCTGTAAAGGACTGTCTAGTAAACATTTTTGTCTTTGTACATCATCCAGTCTTTGTCAAAACCACTGTACCTCTGGTGTTATAGCACAAAAGGAGCCATAGACAATATGTAAAAAAGTGGTTGGGTAAGAGAAATGGACAGCAAAGAAAGTTTGAAAGGAAGCCAGATTTGGAAGGAGTGCAAAAGGGGTTTATGTGGGAAGGAGAGCAATTCAATTTTGAAGCAGCTAGAAAACATTCCAGTGGAGGTCGCTGATATCTGATGGCATATGGCACTGTAGCCCTTGGTCTAGGTGAGGACTTCAGGTTTGAAATATGAGAGTGTAGTAATTAGTAACTGCAGCCAAGAGATGGATGCATTTGATTTAGAGACAGAATCTGAAAAAGAAAAGGTTAAAGAGACCAGGACAAATCTCATACAAGGCATGCAGTTAGGATAAGCACTGACTAGAAGCTTATCAAAAAGAGATAGAAACGTCAGGGAGAGAGTCAGGGAAGGGCAGTGTCTGCAGCACTAATAAAGAGGAGAGTCTCAGGAATGAATGGGTGGCCAGGAGAGGGCAGAGGTCACGAAGAGTGAGGACAGGCCATGGAGGGACGATGAGGGGTATTGTTCTATGGGTGTCAAGCCTCTCCTTTAGGAAAATTCTTCTTCCTGACATGCATTGAAGACAACTTAGTAATTAGAAACAGTGCAAAAGACATGCAGAAACATTGCTTAGCAGTGAGAATAACTCTTTTTGCTAAAATTTTTTACTTATTTTATTGTATAATAAATGGACAATTTACAGTTGTATAAATTCATGGGATAAAAGGTGATATTATCATTTATGAATGCAATGTGAAAGAGTTAAATCAAGCCAGTTAGTATATCTATCACCTCAAGTACTTAACATTTTTATGATGACAACATTTGAAATGTAGTCTCTTAGCAATTTTGAAATATACAATACTCTATTATTAACTATATTCACTATGCTGTTCAATAGAACTAAAAAAAAAAAATCTCCATATTCGTCCTGTTTAACTGAGACTTTGTGCGCATTGACTATCATCATTCCATTTGCCACCAGGCCCTAGCCTATGTAACCACCATTCTACTCTCTGCTTGGATTGTTTTAGATTCCACATATAAGTAACAATATTAGGTACTTGTCTTTCCGTGCTTGGCTTATTTTACTTAGCATAATGTTCTCATTCCATCCATTTTGTTGCAAATGATAAAATTTCTTTCTTTCTCCCTTCCTTCCTTCCTTCCTTCCTTCCTTCCTTCCTTCCTTCCTTCCTTCCTTCCTTCCTTCCTTCCTTCCTTCCTATTTTTTTTTTTGACAGAGTCTTGCTCTGTCACCAAGGCTGGAGTGCAGTGGGATGATCTCAGCTCATTACAACCTCCGCCTCCCAGATTCGAGTGATTCTTGTGCCTCAGCCTCCCAAGTAGCTGGGATTGCAGGTGCCCACCAGCATGCCCGGCTAATTTTTGTATTTTTAGTAGAGATGGGGTTTCACCATGTTGGCCAGGCTGGTCTTGAACTCGTGACCTCAAGCGATCTGCCTGCCTCAGCCTCCCAAAGTGCTGGGATTACAGATGTAAGCCACTGTGCCTGGCTATTTTCTTTGTAAAAACTGAATAATATTTCTTTATGTTTATATACCACATCTTCTTTTATTTATTTATATGTTGATGGACACTTCAGTTGGTTCCATTTCTTGGCTATTATGAATAGTGGTGCAATAAACATGGGAATGCAGACATCTCTCTGACCAACTGATTTCAAATCTTTGGGTAAATACTCAGAAGTAGGGATTGCTGGGTCATACGGTAATTCTATTTTTAGTTTTTCTATTTGTGGAAGAAAAATCAACACTGTCTATTGTTAGCATGTGCTACATTAAGCTTTTTCAAGACTTTTTGGTAACTTCTGGAAAAGAAATTGTCTTAGGAAGCAATTCTAATTCTATTTTTATATGGAGGTGAAAAAGAAAGCAGTAAAGTTGTGAGATAAAGCTTGAAGCAGTGCTTTTTTTTTTCTAATTTCTAATTTATATTTTTAAAATTTGAAGATATTCTTCATTACCTTAGCTGAATTCTGAGTTTAAAAAAGCAATAATTGCCAAGCCTGGTGGCTCACGCCTGGAATTCCAGGCGTGAGAGGTCTTTGAGAGGCCAAGGTGGGAGAATCTCTTGAGCCCAGGAGTTGGAGACTAGCCTGGGAAACATAAGGAGACCCTATCTCTATAAAAAATTTTAAAAATTAGCTGGGTGTGGTGGCATGCACCTGTGGTCCCAGCTACTTGGGAGGCTGAGGAGGGAGGATTGTTTAAACTTAGGAGTGTGGGGCTGTAGTGAGCCATGACTGCACTACGGCACTCAAGCCTGGGTAACAGAGCAAGACCCTGTCTCAAAAAATAAAAATTTTTAGAAAGGCAATAATTGAGACTTTCAGCTCTTAATGTAATTTTCAGTAATGTAAGTTTAAATAATGTCTAATGCAGAGTGTGTTCTGTAGCAAAGACTTACAATTTTTTTCATCATTAATTGTCAACCAAGGTTTTAAGACTACAGTTCTGAAATAGATGGGTTTTGTGCTGTAGAGAATTTTGAATCAAGATTTCAGAATTGTGTTCTTATTGTACCATCTCCAGCAACTCAGCCGTATTCCATGGATATCCAGTATTCTTCTCAGCCATTCTTTTTGTCCTGCAGTTGGAAGACTGAGAGGTAGAGGATGATGGATAGATTAGATGGTATTCCAAGGACATTTTTCTACAGCTTTCTGACTGAATATATTTAGGAGGGTGTCTGTATTAGTATGCAAAGGCTGCTGTAACAAAATACCAAAGACTGGATGGCTTAAACAACAGAAATTGCTTGTCTCACAGTTCTGAAGGCTGGAAGTCCGAGACCAAGGTGTCAGCAAGTTTGTTTTTTCTGAGATCTTGCTCTGTGCCTAGGAGATGGTTGTCTTCTTCCTTTGTCCTCACATGGTCTTTTTTCTGTAAGCATGCATATCTATCCTGTGAGTGTCTGTGTCCTAACCTCCTCTTCTTTGAAGGACACCAGTCCTACTGGATGGGGCCTGCTTACAGCCTCATTTTACCTCTGTTAACCTCTTTAAAGCCCCTATTTCCAAGTATTGTCACATTCTGAGGTCCTGAAGGTTAGGAATACAATATATAAATTTTGGGGGATATAATTCAGCCCTTAATAACATCGACACTTGCTCTCTATGGCTTGAAATGACATTTTGCAGACATTTTTGTACATACCGCTGTACTCTGGACTCTGTAGCTTTGTTCCAACTTACTGCCTCGTGAATTACCCTTTGGGCTTGAAAGAATTAAAAAATGTTCACAGTTTGCTTTATATGCTTCATAAAGGTATATATTTCCATGGAAGTACTGTAAAAATTATAGACATCGTGACATTCACCCCAAGTACTTCATTATGTATCTCTAAAATATAAGAACATTTTCCTGCTTAGTTTATTTGTGATTCTATTCAATGTTTATTTCTTCTCAAACCTATGGATTCAATTTTGATATTTTCTTGAAGCATTTATTTTTTGCTCTTTCTTAATAAAGTGTGCACAATATCTTCTAGTTGGTGTTTTATCAACATTTTATAATTCCTAAAGCATTCTGTAGTTAAATCACATTAGGAAATGCTGATATAGGTGAGTCTTGAGGATGTGGTTATGCTTTATTACTCATCATTTTAGTGATACTATGTTGATGTTAGTCACTACAGGTAAGGTTTACTCATGCTACAGTTTGTAATTTCTGTCTGCATGAGACTTAAAAAATCATGCCTTGGAGATGCTAAAGAAGTATCAAGTCTTGAAAATACTAAAGTGTTAGACGTTGTTTAAACCAAATTCTTGAAGATACTAAAGTTTTAGACATTGTTTTAAATAAAATTCTAAACTCTTTTATTTGAAACCCTAACCTGCTTTATTCATTGGAGATGTTCTCTCTCTCTCTCTCTCTTTTTTTTTTTTAGTTCTGGCTGTGGTAGTGTTTCTCAAGAATATTTTCTTTATCCTTAATACCTCATAGGAATTAACTTGAGAGTTCATATGAAAGACTCCATTCCCATTCCCTCTTTCTATCTTTATTCAAAGCCAGTTCCAGGATTCATAGAGCCATTATGTTGTTAGCTTCTTAGTCCATTTGGGTTGCTCTCACAAAGTACCATAAACTGGGTGGCTTGTAAAAACAGAAATTTATTTTACATAGTTCTAGAGGCTGGGAAGTTCATGATGAAGGCACTGGCAGATTTGGTATCTGGTGAGGTGTTTGATTCCTGGTTCACAGATGGCACCTTCTCTCTGTGTCCTCACATGGTGGAAGGGAGAGCCAAGCTCCCTCAGGCCTCTTTTATAAGGGTCCTAATCCCATTCATGAGCAGTCCACTCTCATGACCTAATCACCTCCCAAAAGGCCCCCCATGCCACTCCTAATACCATTACTTTGGGGTTAGAATTTCAACATATGAATTCTGGGGAAACACCAACATTCAGCTGTAATGGCTTGTGTCTGCATCTCCATTCCAGAACCCTGCAAGGACATTAACTTTCTTCTACCCTGAACTACATTAAACTAAAACTTCTGGTGGTCTCATCTCTCCATCAACATTGCAAACTAAAATTCTACTTGTTTGTATTTATTATTTGACATAGGTAAGTCTCATCCTTTTTTTTTTTTTTTCTTATTATTTGTTCTCATGTTTATTTTACAATACTAAAGCCCAAACTATGGTAAATTGCTTTACATCTCTACCAGGTCACCTGATAAATAGGAAATAAAACCCAACTATCTTCCCTCTTGAGGTAAGCCCAAGCCAGAGCATTGTTTTAGCAGAGTCTAAAAGAAAAAAGGTCTCAACTGTCGCCAGGGTTTACATTCATCTTCACACCAGGAGTTACATTCATTCATCTTCACATCGGCACTGCTCTCTGCTGTGGCTACCGAGAAAGAGTCGAAGCTCCCTGTCCTGCTGTGGTGAATGGCGCTACACAGAATGGAACAGCAAAAACATCTACGACTGGTGGAAAGCACACAGAAAAACCACATGTTTGTGACTTCAAAGGGACAAGGGGCATTTCCCAATGGTCCCTTGAGGAGGTGCGGACTGGCTAAGATTTTTTGTCGATGGTGGTGAAAAACGATTCTGTGAATTTCCGCAGCTGAGCTGTCGCGGTCTGGGACTCCTCCTGCAGCCTCATGTTGTCCTGTCTCAGGTGCTGCACTTCTGCTTGGAGAACAGCCTTGTCTTGTTTTTCCTTCTGAAGGTCGGTCTGGATTGAGCCTGCTTGCTCTTTGAGTTGAGTCAGAAAAATATATTTGATAATTTTCATGCAAGTTTCACCCTCTCTTCCTTCCAAGCCTTTACATATTCCACTAGCTCTGACCAGAATACCCTCCCAATTCCGTTTCAGAAACACTCTCATACTTTTATCACAACCTGACTCACCTCACTAGTGGGCTATCTTCAGATTTGGCCAACTGAGTCCACTTACCCTCATCTCTCTAGGGGTTAGACTATATCCATTCTCTCTCTTCTAGATTACTGAAATGATTGTTAAATTATGTTCTTTTTTGTTTTCCTTATTTGGATTTTATAATTGAAACATATATTGTAGGTATAATCTTTGGTCCCACAAATTTTAAAAGCCATATATAGCATGCTGGGCACCTTAGGATGGAATATTCCAGGGTATGAACTGAATTTTTTGATAGTAGTTTGCATCTAGTTCACTTAATTTTTTCAAAATGCAATTATAGCCAACACTTTTAAAGTTTCATACTATTCCTGTGAGAAAGGTAGGACAGGTATAGGCATATCTCATTTCCTTACCAGTTTCTCTGAAAAGTGCATCATAAGGTGAATCATTGTAAGGAGATCCTACTTTCCCCAAAGGGCCAATGTTAAATTTGAGGGCTATGTACTTTAGGAAAAGCTCCCACTTACCTTAGAGCTATTCTAAAACAACATAGTAGGTGCCCAATGACAAACCTGACAAAATGCTTTCACATACTTCTTCTCACTGACTGTGTTCTTTAAGAGTGTTACCTTTATCCTCTCCAGCATGCTCAATTCATTCGAAGGTACAAATGTAGTTTCTTAATCGTAGACAGATGGAAGATTCCCAGCCTTCAAAGATATTGGACCTCCAGACACTTTGTTGACAGATACCAGATATCAGAATTCCTCACACTCAATGATAAACTATAAGTTGCATTACTAAGGTATAAGACCAGAGCTTTAAAATGAAACATTATTATAATAGTGCTACAATTGGAATAAGGTACTGTCTTAATTCAAGACTATAGACTTTTTTTGCTTGTTTGCTGACAGTGAATTGTCCCCGAGTTCCTGGATGGAGCCCAGCACCTCCTGAAACATGAAGGTGTGTGCATCCCCGGGGGAGTATGCTTCTTTCCTGGCTCCCATCTCCTCCTCCAAGCTGTACAATGAGGTCTGAGCCTGTAGGGAGAAGGATCATGACCCCGAGGCCCAGCTTGAGGTGCCTTACCTGGTACGACTGCACAACTTTCACCAGCTGTCTGCATCCCAGCCCTGTTTCACCTTCAGCCATCCCAACAGAGATCCTACGATTGACAACAGCTACTACTGGACCTTGGAATTTCCCATGGAGGTGAATACAGTGCTGCATGGCTTTGCAGGCTACATTGAGACTGTGCTTTATCAGGACATCACTCTGAGTACCTGTCCAGAGACTCACTCTCCTGGGATGTTCTCATGGTTTCCCATCCTCTTCCCTATTAAGCAGCCCATAATGGTGCATGAAGGCCAGACCATCTGTGTGCATTTCTGGTGATGCAGCAATTCCAAGAAGGTGTGGTATCAGTGGGCTGTGACAGCACCAGTCTGCTCTGCTATTCACAACCCCACAGGTCGCTTATATACCATTGGCCTCTAGCCCTGTGTGCAAGTGTCCAGAGCCTTGGAAGCAGCTTCAGGTTCTGCTCCTGCAGCACAGAAGATGCAGTACCTCTATGGGTTGTGATTCCCCTTGCCCATCAGACAGGAGAATTTCAATCTGCTTTCCTGCCTTATATCAAGGTGGGCAAGGGATTAGAATTAATTGCAGGGCTCAAACCACCAATCTGTGAAGACCTCAGGCCAGGGGTTGAGGAACTAGTGCTGGATTTGAAGCTATACACTCAACCTCAAGAGCTTCCTGGAATAACTCAGCCTCAAGAGCTCCCTGGAATATCCCTGAGAACATGGGGTTTGAACAGATTTTCAGCCCTTCTCTGTTCTTGTTTTGATGGTTTTGTGTAAGAGGAAATACAAATAAAGTTACAGCCCTTTCCTGCACTAAAAAAAAGAATATAGACTTTAAAAAATTATTTGTTTATTTAATATTATTTTTTAAAATTTTACTTTAAGGTCTGGGATACATGTGCAGAACATGCAGGTTTGTTGCATGGGTAAACATGTGCCATGGTGGTTTGCTGCACCTATCGACCCATCATTTAGGTTTTAAGCATGGCGTGATTAAGTATTTGTCCTAATGCTCTTCCTCCCCTTGCCCCCACCCCCAACAGACCCCAGTGTTTGACCTTCCCCTCCCTGTGTCCATATGTTCTCAGTGTTCAACTCCCACTTATGAGTGAGAACATGCAGTGTTTGGTTTTCTGTTCATGTATTAGTTTGCTGAGAATGATGGTTTCCAGCTTCATCCATGTCCTTGCAAAGGACATGAACTCAAGGAATATATACTTTGGATAGTGGCAAGTATGGCTTACTAAAGGCTATAAAATTAATGTGTGTATTAATTATAATTGCATGAATATAGCATCAAAATCACTGATTTCGCAAACTTAATTTTATTTTACTGAACTTCTATAGGCCAGGCAGTGGCCTACAGGCAAGAAGAGTATATTTGCCTCTATGGAGCTTATATTCTAGAGTAGGAGTCAGATGATTGACAACTGGACAAAATATACATATGAAACAAAATTTTAGTGATAAATGTAATAAGAAACGGAAATCGGGGTAGGTAAAGATTCTGATGGGATGGGGGCTCTTTTAAAAGAATGATCTAGAAGTGTCTCGCTGTAGCGTGGCATTGGAGCAGAGAACTGACTGAAAGAGGGAGTAAACCATTCGAAGGTTGAGAGTAGAGCAATCCAGGAGAGAAATCAGCATGCACAAAAGGCCTGGGCAAAACCACTTGGCAAGGGATAAATGAAGGGCAGTGCTGATAGACTAGTATTTGTAAGGAAGAGAGAAATAAAGGCAAGATGGACAAGGCGGTCAGGAAGAAGATCAAACAGAGCCTTGTGGGTGTGCATGTTGGTCTGGGCTATCCAAGCATCAGATGTGAAGATGAGATTAAAAGTGGAAGCTATTCAGGAGGATGAGGCAGGAGAATCGCTTGAACCTAGAAGGCGGAAGTTACAGTGATTCAAGATTGCGCCACTGCACTCCAGCCTGGCAACAGAGCGAGACTCCGTCTAAAAAAAAAAAAAAAAAAAAAAGGGTGGTAGGATTTTATGAAGTGAATACCTGGGTGACAGAAAATAGGGAGAATCTAGTGAAGGCTAAGAGAGCCATGAGACTGTGATACTGGAATGTAAGTCTGCCCTGGGCAGAGGAGAGAGGAAGATTGGGTGGAAGTGTGTGGACTGTCGAGCAGTGTGAGGAAGGTGCAGCAAGATCATTGATGCTTCCTTGAGTTCTGGTTGGCCATCAGAAGAGTATTGTGATTCCCAAGAATTAGTTTGATTTAGTATTATTCACTGGCTGGGAGCAGTTGGTGGAAAATGTGGCTTTGGTGCAAACACAGCGATGAATCAGAATGTCCTGAGAGGCAGGGACTTTTGGTCAATCATGCTCCCTGTAGTCGGTGCGTTCTGTGGCAGCTATAGTGTGGTAAAGAATTTGGAATTTATTCTAAATTGGAGGGAAGCATTGGAGAGTTTTGAATAAGAGGAAAATATAATCTAATATGTATAAAAATGTCACTCTGACTCATGGCAGGACTTCAAATGGAAAGATAAGCACTCTGACTAGGATAGTAGCAACAGAGATTATGAGATGTGGTAAGATCATGGATGAATTTAGAGGCAGAGCTAAGGAGCTGCCAATGGATTGAATGTAGGTAGTGAAGAGTTAGGGATGACTTCTAAGTCTTGAGATGGAGCAAGTAGGTACATATTCTCATTCACTGAGACGTAGAGCACTAGGGAAGGGAGGAGCTACATCAAGGGTTCAGCTTTATGTATGCTAAGTTTGAAATACTGATTTCAAATTTAGGCATCTAAGTGGAGATATGTGGTTGGTAATTGGACATATGGGTCTGAACAGCAGAGGAATTGTCCTGGATAGAGATGTAGTTTTTTTTTTGGTGGAAGGGAGATCATCTGTGTTATTTAAAGCCATGAAACTGAATGAAGTCATCTAGAAAGAGTGTGGTAGTGAGGACAGGAAGCTGAGGACACAGCCTCGGCCACTAGCTCTTGGAGGTCAGAAAGAGGTCCAAAAGAGGAAGAGATGGGAAAGGAAACGTCAAAGAAATAGCTACTGATGTGAGAGGAGAACTGGAGGAAGTAGCGTCCCAGAAAACATGGGAAGACAGTGTTTAATGAAAAAAATGACCAATTTTGGCATACGCTGCTGAGAAATTGGTGGGGACTCTCGGCAGTTAGACAAGATGAGGGTCTTGATGACTTTGACGTGAGTGGGTTCATTAGTAGGAAAAAAAAGTAGATGGCTCAGAGGATGGGTATTGATCAAATGCAGACAGTGAATGGAGAGAGTCCTCTGGAAGGAACTGCAATAAAGGGAGCAGAGAAGGGAGTTGTATCTCAGCATGTTTGTATTTTGATGGGAATGATTCAGAGGAGAGAGAGAGAGAAATTGAAGATGCAGAGCAAGGGGCTATACTTGCAGGAACTAACCTTTCAGCCGGCTTCTGGAAAAGGGCTGAATTCATAGCCCCAGTGAATGATCTGGCTTTACATAGGAACAGGGAGGGATTGATCACTGTAACAGGAGGAAAAGTTGAATGTAGAGGTACTGGCACAAATGCCGGTGGATTATGTGGTAGAACAATGAGGAAGTTATTTTCAGATCACTTCTGTTTTCATAGTGAAATAGGAGGGAAAGTCACTAGTTGAAAATGAGGATTGAGGAGGAATTGATGGAAGTTTGAGAAAAAGAAGGGGTGAAATATCACTAGTCCTAGACTCCAGGAGAGTATGAGTGATTGACTATTGACTAGGTATAATGTAAGAATGTCGGGCAATATAGAGGGCCCATCTCGGATTTGTGTTACCAATATTGCAATGTGGCAATGTGCGCCGTTGAATGTACTTTATCTTTCATAGCAGTCGTTCTCAACTGCAGGCAATTTTATGCCAAGGGGACATTTTGGTTGGCACAGCTGTGAAGTGGGGAGGGCAGTTCTACTCACATTAGGAGTTGAAGATTTGGGTGGCAGCCACAGCACCAGTAGAGAGTTTAGATTTATTGTAAATTCACAGAAAGTCATTGAAGGGTTTTGATGCTATGCTTGATCTTAGCCGAAAGGCCAAGAAGCTATCATTGAAGGGGTTCGAATAAGAGAAAGAGGTGATCTGATTTGTTTATAAAAACGAGACCAGGGATGTTGCTAACCATCCTGCAATGCACAGGGCAATCTCACACAGCTAAAAATTAGATGCTCTCAAATTCAGTAGTGTTAAGGCAAGTGTTTTCTTAGGTCCTGATACGAGGTCAAAATTCATGTGTGCCTGAAGAAAGCACACTGTGTCCCCTCATTAGAAATAACTAGATGTTCACCCTTAACCACATTATTAATATTAGATTTGTATGTAATATTACTCAGAGGTTACAGGCATTTGATCTTTATGGATTCTCCACAGTGTATTTAAAATGTTCTTAAATTGCACAGTCTCATCAGCTTCCAGACTCTAGGGATTACTCTGGCCAATCCTGATGCACTGAGGTGCAAGGGTAAAGAAGGCTTTATTTATGTCCTGTTTCATAGATTTCCTTCACCATTGCTGATACTGGACATATCCTGGAGGGGTGTGTGTGTTTGTGTGTATGTATATCTGTATCTATATCCATGTTTACATCTATATAGCTATATTTTAACATGGATTCTGTGTTTTAATTAGCATGGCATTATAGTTTGTTTTAATATTTGTTAGGGCAAATTTCTCATTTGTTTTTATTTTTAAGCACCTCTTTTGGGGGTCAGATTTACTATTGCAAGTAAACTTTAGAATCAACTTTTCAAGTTCTTTTGAAAATGGTTTGGGCCGGGCGCGGTGGCTCAAGCCTGTAATCCCAGCACTTTGGGAGGCCGAGGCGGGTGGATCACGAGGTCAGGAGATCGAGACCATCCTGGCTAACATGGTGAAACCCCGTCTCTACTAAAAATACAAAAACTAGCCGGGCGAGGTGGCGGGCGCCTGTAGTCCCAGCTACTCGGGAGGCTGAGGCAGGAGAATGGCATAAACCCAGGAGGCGGAGCTTGCAGTGAGCTGAGATCCAGCCACTGCACTCCAGTCCGGGCGACAGAGCGAGACTCTGCCTCAAAGAAAAAAAAAAAAAAAAAAAAAAAAAAAGAAAATGGTTTGGATTTTCATCTGAATTGCATTGAATTTATAGATATCAATTTGGTCAATCAATATCTTTACCAGTAGAATCTTCCTATACTCAAAGGAATAATGTATTTTGATGTTTATTAGGATTTTTTAACAAAAAGTTTTTCAAAAAATATTTAATAATTTTCTTATACCTCTCATTTGATTATTCTTAAATACATTATATATAAATTTTAATTGTTATAAATATGCAATTTTATGGCATTTAATGGGTTATTGTTGTTTTATAGTAATGGCATTATTTTGGTATACTTACTTTGGATCTTGACACCTTAGGAAACTCTCTTATTAGCTCTAATAATTGTAAACTGAGTATCTTCTACTAGACCTCTGCTCCCTTTTTCTGTGTGTTTTTGTGTGTGTGTGAGAGAGAGACAGGGTGTTTGTATGTGACAGAGAGAGAGAGAGAGAGAAAGTGTGTGTATGTGTGCATGTGCCAATTGTGGATGTCTGGAGTTACCTCAGAGTCTGCTGTGCTACTGTTTCTTTCCTTATTTTAGCAGTCCCGCCCAGCTAGCGTCTCTAGAGTGAATAGTCCAGCCAAAAGATATCCATAGACAGGGACACAGCTGGCTTGATTGTTCTATAGGTATTTCTTTGTTTTCCTGATGATTTCATCATCCACTTTGCCCTGCCCATATTTGTGTATTTAGAGTTTGCAGTTTCTCTCTAGCTGAGTCTCATTCATAGACGTCATTCCCACACCTATTGTGTGTAGTAGTTTTCTCTGCCTTGAATTTTCCATCAGTTTGATACCATCTGCTTTTTATTTCCTAAAGATTTCTGGTCTACTGGTTATACTTTTCCTTGTTTCCAGTGCTGTTAGGGATTTATTCTTTAAGACATATCTTTTCATATTTTCAAATGGGGTTTGGGAAGGAATAAGAAGTAAACATATGTGTTTAGTCTGTCACCTTAGACCAAAAGCTGTGTAAGCTCTGTATAGCAAATGCTATTATTTTATTAGACTCTTGCATGGTCTCTTTCCTACCAAACATATGCTTTTTTTTCCTATTGTTGATGAATTAATATTAGAGATTAAAAAAAATGTTTAACATTTTGGTATTGACTAGAAATATTTCTTTTAATCACTGCTAAATCTTTAGAGTCTTTATTATGTTAGAACCATTAACTTAGCCTGACCAAGATGGTGAAACCCCGTCTCTGCTAAAAATACAAAAATTAGCTGGGCATGGTGGTGGGCACCTGTAATCCCAGCTACTCAGGAGGCTGAGGCAGGAGAATTGCTTGAACCCAGGAGGTGGAGGTTGCAGTGAGCTGAGATTGCTCTATTGCACTCCAGCCTGGCTGACAAGAGCGAAACTCTGTCTCAAAAAAAAAAAAAAAAAAAAAAAAAAAGAAGAAAGAAAAAGAAAAAAGCTGTGGTCGTTATGATAGCCCACTCAGTAAGGCCAGTCTGGAATTCAATCACTAAATCAATTGGCAAAGGATTGGTATGTAAACCCTCAGAAAGGGACAGTATTGGGAGATCTACTGTCTTCTTCTTACTCAAATGGGACATTAAGTGGTGTCATGAAAGGACCATTGGGTTTGGAGTTTGGAGTCCAGTAATTGGGTTTTGCCTTGGGCACTCATTGGCTTCAGGAACTTGAGCAAGTCCTTTAAATTTCTGAACTCAGTTTCCTCATCTGCAAAATGGTAATGATTATACCTGCCTTTCCCTGTCTCCTACATTTCTTGTGACAATCAGATATGATAATGAACGTGAAGGGCCTTTAAGAAACAAAAATTAGGTAAATGTAAGTTAGTATTAAGTATTCTCATGCCTTATCAATGATTATCTTCCAACAAAGATCCATATTTTTAAAATCAATAGAATTTTCGACCTCCTTAGAGATGACTCCTTGGATTCAAATATTTATTGTTTTTATTGTTAAAAATGAGGCTTTAATGTATGGGAAATGACAAATGCAGAATAAGAAGTTATTTGTTTAATGAAGTAGAGCAATTCATTAAATCTGATGAAAAGTAGAGTTTTTTTGCATTATGGTTCCCAAAAGGGGATTATGGTTCCCAAAAGGAACTAATTTGGAGATGTTTTCACAGAAACATCTGGATAGTGGGTTAGAAATGCTTAGAATATGTTTGTCTAAGTATACTTAATTTATTTTGACTGGGTAAGCCTTTTCCCCTAGAATTCTAGATATTTAGTAGTCACCTTCCCTTGGTTAGTTCCTTATAACTAGTACTACCTGAAGAGACTCGCTTTTTTCCATTAGAATGCCAAATCAGGAAGTCTGATTTGAGTATGCGAGTCAATCTTCAACTTGAGAATTCTGCCAGGCAGGAAATTGTAAAAGAAAAATTTTTGAAGTCAGACCATGAAAAAAATTGTGCCTGGTTAATTTGCCAGGAAAAATAACCTTGGGGCATATTTATTGCAGAAGAAAATTAAGCATTCTAATCAGGATTAAGTCTTTGGGAAAAGAGAAGGACTCATTATCAAAACAATCCCTCTCTCCTATCCAACCTTCTTGTGACCTGAAGCTGTGGAAACAGAATACTCGGCAGAACAAAACCTGTTGAAAGTTTGTTTGTGGTGATTGAAGGGGAATCACATTCCGTAGAAGTGGAACAGAATAACAGATGGGAATAGAACGCCTAAGATGGCCCTGTTTTCCAGTGGCTAAAACTCTAGACATTTAAAAACTGATTATATTGGTCTAAATATACTTCCTAATTTACCAAACCCTTTGGATGATAAATAGATTGCATATGTGCACATTTAAATGTAGAACATAGCAAAGTAAGAATGTGAATTAATTTAAAACACCTTACTGTTTTTGAGCATCATAAGCTCTCTCTTTCCCTCTTTATTTTTGGTAATACAGTTGAAGCATGCTGGTCCAGTTAAGCAGGGATTTTTTCAATAAATATGGTCAGTACAGTAGGCCCTCCCTATTTGCTGGTTCCACATTTGCAACCAAAGGCAGCTTAAAAATAGAATACACAGGATGTGAAAACTGACTTTGGGACTTGAATAAGCATGGATTTTGGTATCCAAATAGAGGTCCTAGAACCAATCCTCCGCAGTTACTGGAGGATGACTGTACTTGCAATGCGCTGGGGAGAGTTTTTTTGTTTTGTTTTGTTTTGTTTTGTTTTTGAGACAGAGTCTTGCTCTGTTGCCCAGGCTGGAGTGCAGTGGTGATGAGAGCTCACTGCAGTACTCAACCTCCCAGGCTCAAGCAACCCTCCTGTGTCAGCCTCCTGAGTAGCTGAGACTACAGGTGTGCATACCACTCTTGGCTAATTTTTACATTTTTTGTAAAGATGAGGTCTCACTACGTTGCCTAGGCTGGTCTTGAACTCCTGGGCTCAAGAGATCCTCCCAACTTGCCTTCCCAAAGTGCTGAGATTATAGGCTGAGCCACCATGGCTGGCTGAATATTTATTTAAAAAGAAAAAAGATAGGAGGATTACTTATTGAGTACTTGGAAAGAATGCAATAATCTTTCTTGACTTTGTTTTCCCCTTCAGCTAAAGCCCTATTTCTCTGGTCTCCTTTATAGAATCTCTTAAAAGAATTGTCTGTTCTCATTGTGTCCAATTTTTCTTTCCCCATTCTCTCTTCCAATCCACTTAATGTGAACTGACCCAGACCAATTTGGTCATGTATGACTCTTAGGTTTTAAGCCGTAAAGAGAAGCACATGGAAGCTTGCCATTCGGTGACCACCTCACTACCAGGTTATAATAAAAGCAAGTTTCAGAGCAAATTCTTAAATATATACAACTTTTATTTACAGCAAGCAGGCACCAAAAAGTTATAAAAATCTCAAATCTTTGTGTTTTAGGTGTTCTGGCCATAACTTGTTTGAAAATGTCACTAAGGCTAACATGACAATATTTTAGAGGCACAGTCCTTGTATTCAAAGCTGGACACAGGAGCAATTCGAGGTGCTGGGGTGCCACTGTGAAGTGTGTCGGCTACAGGGCATGCCAGAGTTTTACAGCATCTTCATGCAAAGTGGGGGCAAAATATTTTGGCTAATATACATTATCATGACTATCACTAATGTCATCTATGAAAACCCATTCAAACATGCATAATGATTATAAGCAAGATCTCTGGTGTCAATCAGAGATGAAAATTGAGATGAAATGATTTTAATAGCTTCCTTTGTAGTGTGGACTTTATAGTTTTAACTGCACCAGAATTACCTGGAGGACTTGTTAAAACACAGGTTGCTGGATGCAACCCCAAGTTTCTAGTTTAGAAGGTACGGGTGGGCTCTGAGAAGGTGCATTTTTAACAAGTTCCCAAGTATTACTGTCTCTGCTCTGGATCCATCTTTCAGAACTATATTTATATGTCAATTCAGGTTTAGTATTTCTTCTTAAGTTAATTTTTATAGATTTAGAAAATGGCAGATTTCATCTGTGTTTGCAATCTTAATTCATTCATTTTCTGATCCTTTCTAATGTACATATTTAAGATTATAATTGCCCCTTTAAGCATCTTTTTTTATATTGTACAAATGTGATATGTAGTATTTTTGTCAACATTCAGTTCTAAGTATTTTATAATTTTCAGTATGATTTTTATCTCCCTGATGAATTATTTAAATCATGGTTTTTAGTTTCTAATTTTATTTTTTACATATTTTTGTTATTGATTTCTAACTTCATTGCATTGCTGTCAGGAATAGCATCTGTATGATATCAATTCTTTAGTGTTAGATGAAAGTTCCTTTGAGGCATAGAGCGTGGTTAATTGGTAAGAATTCTCTGATCACTTTGGGAGGCCGAGGTGGGTGGATCATGAGGTCAGGAGACCATCCTGGCTAACATGGTGAAACCCCGTCTCTACTAAACATACAAAAAATTAGCTGGGCATGGTGGTGGGCGCCTGTAGTCCCAGCTACTCGGGAGGCTGAGGCAGGAGAATGGCATGAACCCGGGAGGTGGAGCTTGCAGTGAGCCGAGATCGTGCCACTGCACTCCAGCCTGAGCAACAGAGCGAGACTCCATCTCAAAACAAAAACAAAAAAACAAAAAAACAACAAAAAAAAATTCCCTGTAATCCTGGAAACAACTTCAGTTCTTCAGATCTCCTACTCTCTACTTTGGTCCTTTCCTTCTGTCTATGCTCAGGGATTCTAGGCCAATGGTTCTTGAATATTAGCATGCATCATCACCACCTGGAACACTTGTTAAAACACATGTTGCTGGGCCTCCCCACCAGAGTTTTGGATTCATAGGCCAGGTACGGTCCAGGACTTTTACATTTCTAAATTTCCAGGTGATGCTGAAACTGCTAGTTTAGGGATCGCACTTGCAAAACTGTTGTTCTAAGCTATAACACCTCCTATATTTCTTATGATTGTCCAATATCCCTGCATTTGACTGGGCAACCCATATCTAATCTTACATTTCCTGAGGTTGATTCATCCAAGAGCTGAGCTCTGTTCTGCAACCTAACTCCAACTTCTGATTGTTCTATTTGGTTTTTCCTGACTTTGAGCTGTAGCTCTATCGATCATCTCATCACAGGTCAGTGATTTTCAACCCTCATTTTACAACAGAAAGACTCACGAAGGTTTTAAAACATATACATTCATGACCTTCCACTAGAGATTCTGGAGTATGGCTGGGCATGTGTGAATTTTAAATGACTTATAGTTTTTTCTAATGTATTGCCATGATCAAGATCTACTGAGCATATGGGTTAGCAGTAAAGTGCCTTGTAGTCTTCCTCACTTGGTGTGCCATTACTTCACTTATTTGAGAATATGTTAATATAAAATTGCGGATGTGTCTTCAAGTGGCAGCCTTAGCACACCAGAGTAGATAATGACTCTGAAGATAGGCTAAGGTTGGATGTAGGTATAGAATTAAGGAATTATGAACACAGAAGTGAACACTGAAGCTACAAGAATGATACACTGTCTGCAGGGTAAAGGATAGAAAAGAAAAGAGGGTCAAGGACTAAGCTTTGGGAAACACCAACTTGGATTGTTGGAGACTGACGTTATACAACGAAGAGTCATTTGTGTAGGAGAACCAATGACTTCAGGGAAATGATTAACTAAATTCAACATTGTCTTTGTAGAATCAGCTTTCCAATTTCTGGCAAGAGTAACATCATATTCCAATCTTTCCAGGTTTAATTCAAAGCCATATGTAAATCTTCTTTTTTCTGATCCCTCAGGTTCATTCAATGGATGAGATCTGACACTTCTTTTACTATTTCCCATTTATCATTTTCTTCTCATTACTACTTGTTCAAGTCTTTATATCTACAAATCTGGCTTATCATGAAGATCTGCTGACTAGTCCTCTAGTCATTTGATCTATCTTGCACATTCTTGCCAGATTCATCTTTTTAAAACTTTATTTTCTATCATATGTTCTTCTATATTGTTGGGATATTTTAAATGAGCAGGTGTTAACTTTATAACAAAAACTGATATTTACAAATAAACAGCATAGAACAGAAACAATGTCATTTTGACTTGTCTATTTTTTGCTGAAGAGTTTCAGTGTTTGTTTGTTTTTGGTTACCAGTAAGAGGTACCAGCTTATCTTTCCAATCTTATATTTTTTCTACCCCAGGCAGACTGGAGTAGACTCTTTATCTTTTTATTTTTGCTTCATACCTTTTGCCACCAATCTCCTTTGCATTTAGTGAAATCTTATTCATCCTTCAAGACTCAGATCAAACTTTGTTTTTCTTGAGCCTCCTTTGGATTTAGACTCTGAAGCTATGTCTGGATTCAAATCTCTAATTTGCTACTTACTAGTTGTGTGACCCTGGACAAGTCACTTAACCTTTCTGAGCTTTAATTGCCTAATCTGTAGATGAGGATAATATGACCTATCTCACAGGTTGTTGTAAAAATTAAATGAGTTACTGTATGTGAAGTGTTTAAGGTAGCCTGTGAAGGTGATGGTCATGCTGCTGCTGCTGCTGCTGCTGCTGCTGATGGTGGTGGTGGTGTAAGTCTTCCTTTATCATCTTACATCCCTCTTCTTATTTCAGCATTTACTGACTGAATTTCTTAATAATTTACTCATTAAATAAGACGGAATGATACCTTTTCTTGTGTTAGTAATTACCTCAAACTATTTAAGTATTATCTCCTTCTTTAGATGTTGAACTTCTTGGTGAAGCTAGGGGAATCTGACACTTCTCTGCAAAGATGGAAAGGGACTAAAAACATCTAGTTAGTGAAAAATGTGGTTAAAAAGTAAAACCAAGTACCTTTGACATTATCCTAAGATGAAATCAACCTGAGTATATCTAGTTGCATATGCTGATGAAAAAATAAACAAAAACTAAAATCACATTCCAAGTACTTTTTTCTTTTTTTAGCGATTTGAAGTTTGCAACAATAAAAGAAAGAACTGAAACAAATTCTTATACTCTCTACAAAGAAACACATTCAACAATATGCCTCATTGGTTGGAACATAATTTATTTTCCTCATTAAAAAAAAGCTTTTATTTTTTCCTTTGAGAAATACTCTTTCTGGCTACAATTTAAAAATGACAACCCAGTTATAGAACATTGAAAAGAATCTCTGTGATTATAGCTGCTAGGATTTGGCTAGAATAGAGGAAAAGGTATCAAGAAGCCATAGCTGCCAAGAACTAATGATTCTGGTATTAATTGACAAGTCTGGGCTAAATTGTTTTCAGAGTCAGCGGCTAACATAACAAAGGGGGTAATAATCACTTATTCCAAAGAGCTACATGCCCAGTCTTGGGAGTCTTATAATGAACAAAACGTTCAATAGATCCTTCAGGTTTGTATTTACATTTAATTAAAATATGAAACTATCCATTAAATTTAGGAGATAGTCTTTAAGTGACTAGGCCAAAAGAAGGTAAAAAAATTCAGATAACAAGTTTTGAAAATTTAGATAGACCATCCAGGGCTAACACTCATCCCTTATTTATGGCCACAGATAAACCACCCAACCTTTCTAATATTAATTTTGTTTGCTAAAATAATGATAGGCTTTTTCCAGAGAAGAGATCTACTGAAAACTTGCAGTGTGAACTTGAGCTAGTACCACTTCGAGCTTCAGTTTAATTATTTTCAAAATGGGAATTGAATTCAATAATCTCTTAGGGTCATTTCCACTCTAAGACTTCTAATGGTATATAAGAGCATGGGCTTTCTCCTCTATCTTATTTGGCTGTCTATACTTTTTCTTTTTCTTATTCTTATTTTGTTCAAACAGGGTCTTACTCTATTGCTCAGGCTGAGTGCAGTAGTGTTATCATGGCTCACTGCAGGCTGGGCCTCCCTGGCTCTATATTTCTTTATAGGCTCCCTAAGTAGAGATTCCAAGGATCCTTTTCCTTTTCTTCTCTTGCTTCCTCTCTCTCTCACCCTGCCTTCAGTGCTCTATAAATGCATCAATAATCTTCCTTATGGAATGCACTGTTAGGTATTTTTCACATTGTTCTTTTTCACTTTCCTCATAATTCTGGAAACTGAGGCTGGAAGTTTTATAACTTGTCTCCTATTACAGAACTAGTGAGTGGCAAAAAAGGGATTCACATCCAAGTGAGTCTAACTCCAAATTCATGCTCATTCTATCCATGGTGCTGTTTTTCACCATCTCTGTCTTATCTTTCCTTATTACTGTACTGAAATACCTACAGGATTCCTTTTGTTCCTCCTTTATTTGACTGGGGCAGCAATACTCACAAGGCTTCCTCATGTGGATGTAATTACTCCTGTTCTCACATAATATAAACATGATATATATTCTACCATTATGCACCTTTCCTTAAACCCTAAGTAACCCCTTGACTTTCCCAGAATTCCTGTCGTCTCTGTAAGTTGTTTTTCTGTTTGTTCTTTAGTACTGCTTTTAAAGCAGGATTTTCAGCAATTTTCATCATTTCTTTCTAAAATTCATCTTTTCCTTGAAAATCTGCTGTTACCTCTTTCCTGCATCCTTCCTAAGTGTCTGTTGGCAGCCTTTTGTTGATATCTGCATGTTCTTGTTTTGTCTTTTGGCAAAAGCCTTTATCTTTCACTCCTTAATCTTTTCTATAATCTTTCCCCATGTACCAATGTTCACTTCTGTAGAGACATTTCTATCATTCTATGAAACAAGAACAAACCCATTCCCCTACATTTGGCATTAAAATGGAAACAATATCCTCCCATGGATTTGGACTATAGTAAAATATCAAAGCTACATTAAAATCCCATTGTCACGATGATTCTTTTTTTTTTTTTTGAGACGGAGTCTCGCTCTGTCGCCCAGGCTGGAGTGCAGTGGCCGGATCTCAGCTCACTGCAAGCTCCGCCTCCCAGGTTTACGCCATTCTCTCGCCTTCAGCCTCCCAAGTAGCTGGGACTACAGGCGCCCGCCATCTCGCCCGGCTAATTTTTTTGTATTTTTTTAGTAGAGACGGGGTTTCACCGTGTTAGCCAGGATGGTCTCGATCTCCTGACCTCGTGATCCGCCCGTCTCGGCCTCCCAAAGTGCTGGGATTACAGGCTTGAGCCACTGCGCCCGGCCACGATGATTCTTTTTGAATGCTCACTTACTTATGAAGATAGTGGCAGTTCCTTATATCCCTTGGTAGGTTTGAAGGTGAAAAATAATTTTATTGGATGCCACCAAGGACTGGCATCTGACTTCAATTAAAATGTAAAGTTTGCTTATAAATAGCTGGGAGAAAGTAAGACTTAAACATATTGTCCATGTTCTTATACATTTTTTCACAGCAATACAATTATACCATTACTAGCATACATATTGGCCTCTCATAAGTTAGAGTTGAATAATAAATTTCAGTCAAGATAAAATATAGTAATCTTTAAGAAATACAAATACAAGCAACTCCTTCCATAAGACCTCAACTGTTATCAGTTATTGTTTAGTTTGGCAGTGAATGCTTTTTGGAAAATTTATTACCAGAAACAAAGGTTTTCTCCTTTGAAGAATTTGTGTGCTTTCTTTCACTGATATTATATAACTTGATGTGGTTTCCTTTTGCTCTTGACTGCCAAGAAGCTTGGGGCCATGTGTAGAGCTCAATTACAGTAACTGAATTATCCTTTGTGGTCAGAATATTTGTTTCTTTCTTCTTTTCTGGTTTTAATTTCTATTTCAACAGTATTATTTCATACCTGATTTTAACAGAAAGCTATAATAATTTTTTTTCTTTTTTTAAAGAGTCAAGAAGTAATAATAAATAAAAATAGATTTACTTCTCTGGATAAAATATAATTCATTTTGACTTTTTTTCAGTCTCAAATTTGCTTCTAGGTTCTACTTGTCTGGCTTAGAACTTAATTTAACTTTGCATTAAAACACATACATGTGCACACATACTGAATATATAATAGACCCTGTATGTAAGTCTTTAATTTCTTCCCCTTTATCAGAAAGGAGGTGGTGGTTTTTCTATTGGGTTGTTTTAATTAGTTACGGCCTGTGACTTTCCAAATGCTCCTCTTCAGAATTGAAGGGCTTGGCTCCTTCTTACTTTACTTCCCAATGACTAACATCTGAGGGTGGCAGGGATGGGGGTGGGTGAAGACAAGGTGCCACTTTTAATAGTTCCCTGCATCTGTTTTTTTGGACCAGTCAGGAGATAATCCTTACAGTGACCCAGTCAATTATCCTTCCCAACAATTTATTTCTTTAGCTAAATTATTATTCTGTTTAGCTTAGTGAACCTAAAGTTCACAACCTGCTTAATTTAAGATCTCTAGGTCTCTACCAGTGCTCTTAAAGTATATGTGTATATACTTTTACATATATTATAATTACATTATATATAATATATGAATATAATTATATATAAAGGGCATTTATGAAAAATCCACAGCTAACATAATAATTAATGGGATTTTCCTTTGCGATTTGGTAAAAGGCAAGGCTGCCTACCCTTACCACTTCTATTCAACATGGTGGTGGAATTACTATCAGAAGCAACCAGACAAGAAAGAGAAATAAAAGGTATCCAGATTGGAAAGGAAGAAGTAAAACTATCTCAATTTGCAGATGAAATGATCCTATATATAGAAAACCTCAAAAACTTCACCAAACAAACCTGTTAGAACTAATAAATGCATTCAGTAAAGCTACAGGATACAGAATCAACATACAAACATTCATGGCATTTCTACATAAATTACAACCTACCTGAAGAAGAAATCAAGAAAATAATCCCATTTAGGATATGTAAAAAAAAACCCTGGAAATAAATTTTGCCCAGGAGGTGAAAGACCTGTGCACTGAATACTATCAAACATTGATCAAAGAAATTGAAGAGGATACAAATAAATGGAAAGATATTCTATGTTCATGGATTGGAATAATTAATATTGTTAAAATGTTCACATTACCCAAAGCAATATACAAATTCAACCCATCCCTATGAAAATTCCACTGGCATTCTTCACAGAAATAGAAAAAATAATCCTAACATTCTTTTTTCTCTATTATTATTATTATTATTATTATTATTATTATTATTAACAGAGATAGGGTCTTGCTCTGTCACCCAGGCTGGAGTGCAGTGGCATGATTATAGCTCACTGCAACCTTTAACTCCTGTGCTCAAGCAATTGATCTTTCTACTCCAGCCTCCTGAGTAGCTGGGACTACAGGCATGTGCTACCATACCTGGCTTTAAAATTCTTATGAAACCACAAAATACCTCAAATAATCAGTCAAAGTAATTCTAAGAAATAAAAACAAAGTTAGAGGCATCACATTTCCTGACCAAATTATATTACAAAGCTATAGTAATCAGAACAGTATGATACTGGCATAAAAACAGACACATACATCAGTGGAACAGAAAAAAGAACCCAAAAGTAAATCTGAACACATGTGATCAACTAAGTTTTGATATAGGAAGTATTAATATTTGTAATTTATTGAAATGGTGGGACTATAATTTTTAAGATTCAACAGTTATAATATTTTTAATAATATGTATGTGTGAATATATTTATGTATTGACAAGAAGAAAGTGTCCACAATGGGGAAAAGATAGTATCTTCAATAAATAATGCTAGGAAAACTGGATTTCCACCTGCAAAAGAATGAAATTGGACCCTTACCTTACACAAAAATAAACTCAATATAGGTAAAAGACCTACATTCAAGATTTGAAGCCATAAAACTTCTAGAAGAAAACATAGGGGAAAAGATCCTTGACACTGGCCTTGGCAATGATTTATTGGGTATCAAAGTGAAAGCCCAGTCCACAAAAGCAAAAATAAATAAATGGGACTACATTAAAAAAGCTTCTGCCCAGCCAAGGAAACAATTGACAAAGTGAAAAGGCAACCTGTGGATTGGAGAAAAATATTTGAAAACCATATCTCTGATAAGCGGTTAATAGTAAAAAAAAAAAAAGGACTCACACAACCCAGTAGCAAGAAAATATATAACCTGTTTATATAGATAAAACATATAAACTGTTATATATTGAATAGACATTTCTCCAAAGACAACATAAAAATGGTAAGCAGGTATAAGAAAAGGTTCTAAATATCATTAATTATGAGAGAAATGCAAATGCAAACCACTTTGAGATACTGCCTCAAACCCATGACAATAGCTATTATAAAAAGGACAAGAGACAAATGTTGGTGAGGGTGTGGAGAAAAGGGAACACTTGTACACTGTTGGTGGGAATGCAGACTGGTGCGGTCATTATGGAAAACAGTATGGAGGTTCCTAAGTAAATTAAATATAGAATGACCACATGACCTAGTAATTCCTTTTCTGGGTATGTATCCAAAGGAAATGAAATCAGCACCTCATAAAGATATCTGCAGTTTCATCTTCATTGCAGCATTATTCACAATACCCAATCTATGGAAAAAACCTAGGTGTCCATTAATGAACAGATGAATAAAGAAACTGTAGTATGTATATGCAATGGAATATTATTCAGCCTAAAAAAAGGAGGAGATTTTTCCATTTGCCACAACATAGATGGACCTGAAGGACACTATGCTAAGGAAAATAAACCAGACACAAAAAGAAAAATATTGCATGATCTTACCTAAATGTGGAATCTAAAACAAAAAAGGTCAAATATACAGATACAGAATAAAACAGTGGTTACCAGGGTTGCGGTTGGGAAGAGCAAATGGGAAAATGTAGGTCAAAGGATACATAGGAGCAGATATATAGGATGAACAGGTATGAAGTCTAAAGCACAACATGAGCATTACAGTTACTAATAGTGTATTGTAGTCAGGATTTTTTCTAAATGAGTAGAATATTGGTGCTCTTGCCACAGTGGGGGAGAATGGGTAACTATTTGAGAAGATAAATATGCGAATTTGTTTTGCTATAGTAGGCATTTTACTCTATGTATCTCATAACATCATGTTGTATACCTTAAATATACACAATACAATTCATTAAATAGTAAAATGTATATTATATATACTTACATATAAATATGTGTATTATATAAATATATAGACACACACAGGTAAATATATTCACACACAAATATCCCAAATATTAGAACAATTTAATCTTAAAAATTATCTATAGTCCCAACATTCCAATAAATTATGTATTTTATTAAGATTTCCTATTGCAAAAGTCATACTTTTTTGTACTTTTTTTTTTGATAGAGTCTCACTTTGTTGCCCACTCTGAGTGCATTGGCATGATCATGGCTCACTGCAGCCTCCCCAGGCTCCCACAATCCTGAGGAGCTGGGACTACAGGTGTGTGTTACCATGCCTAATTTTTTATTTTTTGTAGAGATGAGGTCTCACTATGTTGCCTAGGCTGGTCTTGAACTCCTGGGCTCAAGCAATCCTCCTACCTCAGCCTCCCAAAGTGTTGGGATTACAGGTGTGAGCATCTGCACTCGGCCTGCATTTTAAACCCACCGAAGCAAAAGGGAATAATAGTTAAAATAAAATTATGAAACGGTATTTGTCTTCATTAGTTTTGGTTGCTATTAACAAACAAAATACTTTAGGTAATTTATAAAAAGACAGAAATTTGTTGCTGATGATCCTAGAGGCTGAGAAGACCAAGATCAAAGTGCCAGGAGATTTGGTGTCTGGTGAGCACCCATTCCTCACAGACAGCACCTTCTATGTGTCCTCACAGGGTAGAAGGGATGAACAAGCTTCTTCAGGCTGCTTTTATAAGGGCACTGATTCTATCCATGAAGGTGGAGCCCTTATGATCTCATTGAGAGGTGACAATGTGCTAGCAGCCCTCACTCTCGGCGCCTCCTCGGCCTCAACGACGTCCACTCTGGCGGAGCTTGAGGAGCCCTTCAGCCCGCCACTGCACTGTAGGAGCCCCTCTCTGGGCTGGCCGAGGCGGGAGCCGGCTCCCTCTGCTTGCCGGGAGGTGTGGAGGGAGAGGCGCAGATGGAACCGGGGCTGCGCCCTGCGCTCACAGGCCAGCGTGAGTTCCGGCGGGCGCGCGCTCCGCGGTCCCCGCACTGGGAGTGAGCGGCCTGCCGGCCCAGAGCAGTGAGGGGCTTAGCACCGGGGCCAGCAGCTGCGGAGGTTGCGCTGGGTCCCCCAGCACTGCCTGCCCGCATGCACTCCGCTCGAATTCTCGCTGGGCCTCAGCCGCCTCCCCGTGGGGCGGGGCTCGCGACCTGCAGCCCGCCATGTCCGAGCCCCGCCCTCGGCGGTGGGCTCCCGTGCAGCTGGAGCCTCCCCAACGGGCGCCACCCTCTGCTCCGTGGCGCCTGGTCTCATCCACCGCACAAGGGCTGAGGAGTGCAGGCGCCGCTCAGGACAGTCAGGTAGCTCTGGGCAGCTCTGCCTGCAGCCCCAGTGCAGGATCCACTGGGTGAAGCCAGCTGGGCTCCTGAGGCTAGTGGGGACTTGGAGAATCTTTGTGTCTAGCTAAGGGATTGTAAAGGCACCAATCAGCACTCCGTCTAGCTCAAGTTATGTAAATACACCAATCAGTACTCTGTATCTAGCTAACCTAGTGGGGAATTGGAGAACTTTTCTGTCTAGCACTCTGTGTCTAGCTCAGGCATTGAAAATGCACCAATCAGCACCCTGTAAAATGGACCAGGCCGGGCGCAGTGGCTCAAGCCTGTAATCCCAGCACTTTGGTAGGCGGAGATGGGCGGATCACGAGGTCAGGAGATGGAGACCATTCTGGCTAACATGGTGAAACCCTGTCTCTACTAAAAAATTCAAAAAAAAACTAGCCGGGTGAGGTGGTGGGTGCCTATAGTCCCAGCTACTGGGAGGCTGAGGCAGGAGAATGGCGTGAACCCGGGAGGCGGAGCTTGCAGTGAGCTGAGATAGGGTCACTGCACTCCAGCCTGGGCCACAGAGGGACACTCTGTCTCAAAAAAAAAAAAAAAAAAAAAAAAAAAAAAAAAAAAAAAAGGACTAATCAGCTCTCTGTAAAATGGACCAATCAGTTCTCTGTAAAATGGACCAATTGGCAGGATGTGGGTGGGGCCAGATAAGGGAATAAAAGCAGGCTGCCTGAGCCAGCCAGTGGCAACCTGCTTGGGTTCCCTTCCAGCTGTGGAAGCTTTGTTCTTTGGCTGCTGCACACTGTTTGGGTTCATGCCATGTGTATGAGCTGTAACACTCACTGCAAAGGTCTGTAGCTTCACTCCTGAGGCTAGCGAGACCATGAACCTATTGGGAGGAATGAACAACTCCAGACATGCCACCTTAAGAACTGTAACACCCACCGTGAAGGTCTGCAGCTTCACTCCTGAAGCCAGCAAGACCACAAACACACCAGAATGAAGAAACTCAGAACACATCCGAACACCAGAAGGGAGAAACTCCGACACACCATCTTTAAGAACTGTAACACTCACTGCGAGGGTCCGCGGCTTCATTCTTGAAGTCAGCCAGACCAAGAACCCACCAATTCCGGATACATCATGATCTTCCCCAAGCCCCACCTTTTAAATCACTATATTTCAGATTATGTTTTAACGTGAATTTGGTGGGGGATGCATTTAGACCATAGCAGTACTCTTACAACTAAGGTTAAACAGTAAAGATATTTCTATGATGAGCAGGTATTTATTAGCAGCGCCTTGTTGTTTTTCCTCCTCTCTCAATATTCATTCATCTCTTGACATCATTTTTTCTTTTTCATTCAAAGTATAAATTTCTTTGACTCTTCTTTGAGTTTTTTTAGTTTTTGCCTTTCTCTTCACCTACTCACTTTGATGACTTATTTAGCATTTAGTAAATTTTATGTACAAATCAGTATTTTCTCTCATTTTCAAATGTATTATTTACATCTGTTACATGTTGGGCTAGTATACATACTCCTCCCCCTACACCTGCCTTTTCATACCAAATGCCAAAGAGTCAAAAAGTTTTTTTGAACAGCCTGGCCTTCTATTTTGGAACATCCTTGTTATCCAGCCTACCATAATATCACCACAGGAGTTGGGCAGTTCCCATAATGTGTCACAACATTGAATTAAGCATACTTTTCAGCAAGCCTTGTTCATAAAAAGTCGTTGCTGTCTGTGGCTGGACATCCTGGATTTTAGTCAAGAGATAGCACTTTCTCTCAAGGATAAATGTCTGGAGGTTACATATTTTGAGACCTCAAAGGACCCTGACGTTTTCTTTCTTTCTGAGAAATGGACAGTTCCTTCTCCACCCTCACTGAAACAGTGACCTCTGAATGGGTTCCAGGAGCTCTCTCACTCCTGCACCCCAGCATAGACTCCTTCGCTTTTACTTGACTTGACTAGTTCTCATTATTGGTGATCTTTGAAGGTTTGTCTTAAAAGAGCAAAGTTTCTGTTTCTAGAGGAAAAGAGTCTGTGCTTCAGGGAATCTGAATTTGCTAGTCACAATAAATCCAACACCCAGGGCTCGTCCCTTTGCTGCCTCCTCCCTCTCCTTGCCTCACCTGAACTTTCCCTGCTTCCACATCAGGAGATCCTTGCTGCCCTCCCCATCCCAGCCCAAACTGGAGTAGGAATAGTAAATGGTAGACATGGCTTAGAAGTCTCACTCCTACCACAGTGGCAGTGTAGTCGACACCTCCAGTTTTGAAACAGGAGTTAAAGAGACCTGAATTACAGTTTCAGCTTTGCCATAAACTATAAGCCTATGTGGCCTTAAGAAAATTAATCTCTGAGACTGTCTTTCTCCATCTATAAAATTAAAAAAAAAAAAAAAAAAAAAAACAAACCCTACCGTGCCTAACAGTGTACCTAAGAATGAAATGTGGTAATATATATGGAAGAGCTTTGAAAATGACTTACACTTTTATTATAGTATATGTGGTGGGGGATAATCATGGTTTACCACTTCACATTCAACTAGGGCAGCTACAGTGGCAGAGTTGTAGATTCTTTATGCAAGAATGGTGTATTTGAGGGAATTCTGGGAGAGTGAGTACTTCCTTGTTCTTGCTAGAGTGTCCCTTAACTGGATCCCACATCCTTTTCTACTTCTCTATTTCATTTCTCTAGGGACAGTTTCTCCCCATTTTTGGGGTTCTGTGGGCTTGAGACATTGTACTATGTTGTGGATAGGACACTAGCCTTTGGAAAAGCTGTGTTATTAATAGTTTAACCTGGGCCTGTAGAACTGCCCCTCTTGGAAGCTACATCCCATCTCATTTTGAACATTTATTTGGGCATGTGGTATGTTAGGTGCTAGGAGAGAAAGAAAAATGACACAGTAAATTTTTGAGTCAGAGTCACAAATAATGAGAATGATATATAAGTAACCACACCCTGATAATGTGATAAAACCTCTAATTCTGGTATGGACAATACATTTTGAAGGTGCAAAAGAGGAGAGATTAATTCTAAGTGGTTAACTCTAGAAAGGCTTTGGAATATATGGGATTTGAGTTGTAAATACCTAGCAGCTAGGGCTTTAGTTGTATCTATACAGGCATACCTTGATGCTATTGTGGGTTTAGTTATACACCATTGTAATAAAGCAAATATTGCAATAAAGTGAGTCACACAAATGATTTGGTTTCCCAGTGCATTTAGAAGTTATGTTTACACTGTACTGTAGTATATTGTGTGCAATAGCATTATATGTAAAAAAGTATATATACCTTCATTAAAAAATAATTTATTGCTAAAAAATGCTAAGGATCATCCGAACTTTCAGTGAGTCATAATCTTTTTGCCAGTGGAGACTCTTCTGTCAATGTTGATGGCTGCTGACTGAGCAGGGTGGTGGTTCAGGTGCTGTGGCATTTTCTTAATATAATACAAAAATGAGGTTTGCTGCATTGATTGACTCTTGCTTTCACGAAAGATTTCTCTGTGGCATCAGATGCTGTTTGATAGCATTTTACCCAGAGGATAACTTATTTCAAAATTCTTCAAAATTGGGATAGATCCTCTCAAACTCTGCTATTGCTTTATCAACTTTTGTAATGTTTTAAAGCCTTGGCTGTCATTTCAGCAGTGGTCAGAGCATCTTCCCCAGCAGTAGATCCATCTTAAGAAAGCACTTTCTTTGGTCATCCATGGGAAGTAACTCCTTGTCTAAGTTTTATCATGAAATTGTAGCAATTCAGTCACATCTTTAGGCTCCACTTTTAATTCTAGTTCTCTTGCTATTTTCACCACATTTGCAGTTACTTCCTCTACTGACATCTTAAACCCCTCAAAGTCATTAATGAGGATTAGATTCAACTTTTTCCTAACTCCTAGTAATGTTGCTATTTTGACCTCCTCCCATGAATCACAATTGTTCTTAATGATGTTTAGAATGGTGAATCCTTTCCAGAAAGTTTTCAATTTACTTTGCCCAGATCCATTAGAGGAATCACTATCTATGGCAGCTATAGCCTTACAAAATGTATTTCTTAAATAATAAGACTTGAGAGTAAAAATTACTCCTTGATCCATAAGTTGAAGAATGGGTGTTAACAGGCATGAAAACAACACAGATCTCCTTGTACATCTCCACCAGAGCTCTTGAGTGACTAGGTGCACTGTTAATGAGCAAGAATATTTTGAAAGATATCTTTTTTTTTCTATGCAGTAGGTCTCAATGGTGGGATTGAAATATTCAATAAACCATGCTATAAACAGATGTGGCTGTCATCCACACTTTGTTGTTTTGTTTATAGAGCACAGGCAGAGTAGATATAACATAATTCTTAGGGGCTCTAGGATTTTCAGAATGGCAAATGAGCACCTGGCTTCAACTTAAGGTCACTAGAGGCATTTGCCCCTAATAAAAGGGTCAGCCTGTCCTTTGAAACTTTGAAACCAGGCATTGACTTCTCTCTATAAAATTCCTAGATGGCATCTTCTTCCAATAGAAGACTGTTTTGTCCACATTGAAAATCTGTTGTTTACTGTAGCCACCTTCATTAATGGTCTTCACTAATCTTCTGGGTACTTGAAGCTTTTCTATTAGTACTTGCTGCTTTACCTCATACTTTTATGTTATGCAGATGTGTTCTTTCCTTTAACCTCAAGAACCAACCTCTGCTAGCTTCAAACTTTTCTTCTGAAGCTTCCTTACCTCTCTCAGCCTTCATAGAATTGAAGAGAGTTAGGGTCTTGCTCTGGCTTAGGCTTTGGCTTAAGGAACTATTATGGTTGGTTTGATCTTCTATCCAGACCACTCAAACTTTCTCCGTATCAGCAATGAGGCTGTATTGTTTGCTTCTCATTCATGTGTTCACTGGAGTAGCACTTTTAATTTCCTCCAAGAACTTCTCCTTTGCATTTACAGCTTGGCCAACCACTTGGCACAGGAGGCCTAAACTTTTGGTCTATCTCAGCCTTTGAAATGTCTTTCTCACTAAGCTCAATAATTTCTGCTTTTGATTTAAAGTGACAGAAGTGTGACTCTTCTTTCACTTAAACACTTAGAGGCCATTGTAAGGTAATTAATTGGCCTAATTTAAGTGTTGTTGTGCCGCAGGGAATAGGGAGGCCCAAGGAGGGGGAGAGAGATGGAAGAACAGCAGGTTGGTGAAGCAGTCAGAACACATAGTATTTATCAATTACGTTTACTGTCTTCTATGGGCACAGTTTGTGGTTCCCCCAAACAATTAAAAGAGTAACACTAAAGATCACTGATCACAACTCACCCTAACAGAGATAATAATAAGCAAAATTTAAGGTGGTGAGAAGAAAAAGGGCCATTCTGCTATCAACGAGGTGGTGTTGAGAATATATCAACATTCACAAGCGCATCCATGAGTTGGCTTCAAGAAGCGTGTCCTTCAGGCACTCAAAGAGATTCAGAAATTTTCCATGAAGGAGATGGGAACTCCAGATATGCGCATTGATACCAGGCTCAACAAAGCTGTCTGGGCCAAAGGAATAAGGAATGTCCCATATCATATCCATGTGTGCTTGTCCAGAAAATGCAATGAGGATAAAGATTCACCAAATAAGCTCTATCCTTTGGTTACTTATGTACCTGTTACCACTTTCAAAAATCTGCAGACAGTCAATGTGGATGAGAACTAATTGCTGAGCATCAAATACATCCAAAAAAGTTATAAAAATTGCCTTAAAAAAGAAAAATTTAAAAGATATTGTGAAAATTACCAAAATGTGGCACAGAAACATGAAGCAAACGTGCTGTTGGAAAAATGGTGCATATGGACTTGCTTGGTACAGGGTTGCCACAAACCTTCAATTTGTTTAAAAAAAAAAAATAACATTCTCTGTGAAGCACAAAAATGCAAAGCACAATAAAATGAGGTATCCCTTTAAATAGGAATGGATGAGATTAATTGAAGGGGAGAGGTGAATTTGAGAAGGTAGAATGCAGGACAGGGTAGGTGAGGGTGGCAGGAGAGAAATCTAGAGTGTAGAGTAGTAGAGAGGGGCCCAACTGTAGAAAGGGCATATTGCATTCTGTTTTCTTCAGCCCATGTGAATGAATTTACTAGTTTTATTTCCTGAATTTATATTGAGTATTGGAAATTAAACTACTTCAATTATATATAATTCTTATGCTTCATGTTATATCTGGTTATGATGATATTTGATCCATGGAATCTTTTGAAATATGCATCAAGGGAAAAGAAATCAATTCCTTTATGAATTTAAATAATTGCACTTTTGATTATCTTTTTCCTATATTGTCAAGAGCTAAGAATAGCTGGTGATCATCAAATTTACCTTGTGAAATGAACAGATACAGATAATGTGGTATATACTCTTACAAATGGGCCTATGTCTCAGACTAAAGGCTTTTAAAAAGTGCCCCAAGGACTATGTTGAGGTGAAGGAAAAACTGCAGTTGGATTGCAAGTGAGATATTAGTGCCCGAGTCATAAAGTTCATAGTTAGACTTTGAAATAAGTGGTGAGGGAAGAAAATCAATCCAGAAACCCGCTAACTGAAAATTTAATATCATTGTGGAGACTTCAGAGGAAGGATGAATAACCTGATTTCTTCTTGCTCAGATGGTGCCACTGTAAGCTATATATTAATCAGTTTTGAATGTCTACTTAGGAACAACTAAAGGCAGAAGGAACTTTCCAGTGCAAGTATAAACTTCTATCTTTCAGGAAATTTCAAGTATACAATACAGTATTATGAACTATAGTCACCATGCTGTACATTAGATCCTCAGGATTTATTCATTTTGTTAACTGAAAGTTGGTTCTCTGAAAATAGATCGTAAGCATTCTCATCGCAAAAACACACAGAAAATGGTAACTACATGAAATTCTAGATGTGTTAATTAACTTAATTGTGGCAATTATTTTGCAATGTGCATCAAAAAATCACAATGCATACATTAAATATGTATATTTTTATTTGCCAATTATACCTCAATAAAGCTGGAGAAAATATCTCTTTCATAAACCATAAAGACAAGAGTCTGAAAGAATTATTATTTTTCTAGAAGGTGAACACATTTCCTTCTCCTTCTGTATAACGAACCCAGATAAAATTCTAATTGCTTTTAAAAGCCTAGAAGGACTATTTTAATGAATACCCTCCCTGCACCAGTGGCACTTTTTTTTTTTTTGAGATGCTTAGGTACTTAACAAATATCTCATTTACTTTTCCAAATTTTCTAAGTGGTCACATGATCAGTAAGAAGCATTTCTAGTTTGCAGTGTGTTGGGCAGGCTTTGGGAGAGGGAGTTTGGGGAAAACAGAGAGACCAATGTTCTCTACTGTCCCCTTGTCCCAGAGCAATCTTAGTGTTGACATTAGGCATCCAATTCTGAAAGCTCATGGAGACTGCGTGACTATCAACAAACTTCTCAATGTGACAGGTGGCAGGCAGCCACTACGACTAAATTTGCTATGATTATAGCCATCACTACCATTAGTCTCCACTGGTGTTGCTACTGAGGTTTAAGGACAGTAGCAAGAAAGGGAACTGGAAGGGAGGCCCCAAATACTAGGGGCCTGGAACCTTTATCCCTCTGCAATGGTTAATTACATGTGTTCACTTAACTAGGGTATGGCACCCAGTTGTTTGTTGAGACAGCAGTCTAGATGTTGCTGTGAAAGTAATTTTTAGTTATGGTTAACATTTAAATCAGTAGACTTTGAGTAAAGCAGATTACCCTCCATAATGTGAGTGGGCCTCATCCAATCAGTTAAAGGCCTTAAGAGAAAAAAAAAAAAAGATGGAGGACCTCTGAGAATGAAAGAATTTTACCTCTGTATTACCTTCAGACTCAAGACTACAATATCAACTCTTCCCTGAGTCACCATCCTGCTGGTCTGTCCTGGACATTCAGACTTGCCAGCCCCCACAGTCATGTGAGTCAGTTCCTTAAAATAAATATTGTTCTTTGTATATATACATTCTATTGATTCTGTTTCTTTGGAGAACCCTAATACATCCCTTTTTGGTGTTTGTTTGTTGCTGCTTGTAGTGAAGAATCAGAGCTGAGTATTCCAGATAGGATGAGACGTCAAGTGTGTACCATGTTGCCTGTACTTTTTCTCATCGGTATTCATATCTGCATCAGGTCAACAGACTGACTGATAAGAGTAAAGGAAAATGAAATGGCTTTGGCATGAAGTGTGCAGAGCACGGTGCTGGTTCTGTTTAGCTTCAGGGGCTCTCTGTTCCCCATCTTTCCTTTTAGCCCATTAATGTCACGTTTCATTTGAGGTTGAGCTGTGCTGCACTTTGCTGGGAAGAAGGAATGTAAGCTGCTTTTATTAATGGGTATCGTGTTGTCCTGACCTTTCCTTGCTTTTTTTTTCTTTCTGAGGAAAGATGGCTAGAATTTTACAGATGCTGGTTCAAGTTTTTACTTTTTGATTTGTTTCAAAGTGGAATAAACCTTATATTCTTTAAAGTTTTGTTTGATAACCAAATCATCTTCAGTTCAGCACTGTTCAATAGAACCTTCTATGATAATGGAAATGTTCTTCCATGCTGTCTAATGTGCTAGCCACGTGTGGCTCTCGAGCTCTTAAAATGTGGCTAATGTAACTGAGCAACTGAATTTTAAATTTTATTTGATTTTAAGTCATTTAAATTTAAATAGCCACATAAGGCTAGAAGTTATGTTGCACAGCACAAATCCAAGTGAGTCTCCAAACATCAGTTTCCAGCTTTTGTTTGTTTGTTTGTTTATTTATTTAAGATGGAGTTTCGCTCTTGTTGCCCAGGCTGGAGGGCAGTGGCGCGATCTCAGCTCAGTGCAACCTCTGCCTCCTGGGTTCAAGCGATTCTCCTACCTCAGTCTCCCAAGTAGCTGGGATTACAGGCATGTGCCACCATGCCTGGCTAATTTTTTGTAATTTTTGTAGAGATGGGGTTTCACCCTGTTGACCAGGCTGGCCTTGAACTCCTGACCTCAGGTTATCCACTTGCCTCGGCCTCCCAAAATGCTTGGATTACAGGCATAAGCCACCACGCCCTGCTCCAGTTTATTTTTAAGAAGTAAAAGCAAGTCTCTTTTCATACAGTGACTTAATGCTAAAAAATGTAAATCTTGACTACTCATAAATGAGGTCCTTGGACCAGCCCCATCAACCTCCTCTATGAGTTTCTTACACATGTAGAATCTCAGGTACTACTCTAAACCTACTGAATCAGAATTTGCATTTTAACAAGATCCTTGGTTTATGTGCTCATTAAAGTCTCAGAATTACTGATATAAACTATCCATACAAAGACTCTTAGTTGACACACAGAGGTGGGGGAAAAGCAGTGAGGATTTTTTCTGAATTGCTTGCATGGCTTCTTCTGTGTAGCCCCTGTATATGGGCAAAGGGCTACCACCCTGGTCCTGGCATGACCTTTTTAGGGCAAGTGTTAGAATCTCTCTATGCATGCTTTTGGTTTTTCAAAATGTTACATCTGTTCACAAACTTGTGATATTTTTTTCTTGTTAAAAAAAATAGGGCAGAATGCTTGAATCTTAGGATTTCTTGTGAAAAATCATTGCTCCTGAATAAGCAGCCAGTTGTGCTGTGTGATATATGTGATGTGGTTCATTTATAAAATAATTTTCCAGAGTACACATGAACATGTTCACTGGTTTTCTATTTATTATCAAATCAATTCTAACTTATTGATAACATTAAATATAATCAAGGTTCAATGTTATATATATTTGTGACTCCCACATACCTGACACTGTTCTGTCATTATTTTGGGGAGCAAACACTGCAGTGTGTAATAGAGACCGGAGGTGGCTTACTAGTCCACAATCTACAGACACATTCATTAGTTTCCAAAATCATTTCTGAACTCCTAAATTTTTCTGACACTATGGTGGTGTCATATAAATCAACTTATAGCAAAGTCATCCTAGCTTTTTAGGGCATAACCACATAATAGGCAGTAGATCATATTCACTTGCAGTTTTATTGAAACAACTCTGAAATGCTATAGAAATCGGTAAAAGAATGAATAGAAAGTGCGTAGAAGTATGTCATGGTATGTAATTTTGTGTTAGCTTCTATCCTAGCACCTTTTTGTGTCTCCACCATTCTGTTCACTCCTTTCTTTCTTTCCTTCCTTCCTTTCCTTCCTTTCTCTTTCTTTCTCCTTCCTTCCTTTCTTTCCTTTCCTTCCTTTCTTTCCTTTCTTTCCTTCTTTCTTTGTTTCGTCTTCCTCTGTCACCCAGGCTGCAGTACAGTGGCTCAATCATAGCTCACTACAACGTTGAACTCTCTGACTTAAGCAATCCTGTCGCAGCCTTCCAAGTAGCTAGGACTACAGGTGCACACCTCTGTGCCTAGTTAACTTTTTTTATATTTGTTTGGTAGAGATGGGGTCCCACTATGTTGCCCAGGCATGTCTTGAATTCTTGGCCTTCAGCAATCCTCCTGCCTTAGCCTCCCAATGTGCTGGGATTACTGGCATGAGCCACTGTGCCTGGTCCACTTTTCTTTTTGAACTACATCTAGTTCACATTTTGTTGCTACACTTTATACAGGGTACTTTGTGGTAATGAAGTGGGGCTATACATTTAAAAATAATAGTTTGCACCAAAAATATGGATTTAGGCCAAGTGCAGTGGCTCATTCCTGTAATCTCAGCTCTTTGGGAGCCCGAGGCAGAAGGATTACTTGAGCCCAGGAGTTTGAGATCAGCCTGGGCCACATCACCAGACTCCATCTCTACAAACAAAAAATTTAGCTGGGCATGGTGGCACACACCGGTAGTCCCAGATACTTGGGAGACTGAGACAGGAGGATTCTGTGAGTTCAGGAATTTGAGGTTACAGTGAGCTATGATTGCATCACTGTGCTCCAGCCTGGGTGACAGAGACCCTGTCTTGAAAAAAAAAAAAAATCAAAAAGGATTTACTCAGTTTCATTCAAAATTAGGAATTGCTATCAGATCTAAGCTCCAAGGTCCATCCATTCCGATACTTAGTTAAACACACATTATATACAAATATCAGTACAATGTTTTCCTTCATATTCTCAACAGGGAGTAGAGAGGGAGAAGGCAGAATTCTTCACATTCAGAGGTCACAGATTACAGTTTAAAATTTAGCCTGGGTGTTTTGGTTTGATGGATTTAAGTCCCGGCTGGTTCACTTATTCGTATAGAGGCAATAACAGTACTTACCTCAGATGTAGCTCTAACTCTCTCAGAAAGCAACTGAGGTTTTTATGCTCTTCAGGAGATGGCCTTGGCAGATTAGAAGTATCTGGAATATAAGGTTTTGATTACTGAAGCCACATTCAAGGTGTGGTGTTATGATTTTGGGGAGAGCTGACCCCAGATGTTTTATATAAACACATATTGGTTGCAGATGCTGTGGCTGATGTTCTTTAATAGGTCCAATTCCAAAAGAGCCTACATGCCGAAGAAGCTGAAAAAGACTTCCATGTGCTCTGACTGGGGACTCTGTGTGTATCTGACTTCCCTGAGGTATCTAGACCTTCCTGAGATCCTTTTCTAGAGAATTTTAGGGGTACAAGTTCCTTCCGCTCTACTGTGGTTCTAATCACACTTAGCAAAACTTCCCTCGGCAGCTGTATCTCCATTGGCCTTCAGTGTGCTATGATGCAAATGCACAGCGGCTGCCCAGACCAAGAATTGGTCCAGAGATCCTGACTTTGAACTCCTGCTAACCCTTGATGCCTCTTAGTATCAACTGATTTCAGTGGGAATTGTCCTAGGTGCTTGAAAATATGCAGCAGAAAATTGAAGTTATCTGAAATGCCACTACTCAGCAATAATAGTTTAGATTTTCATGTATTTAATTTCAGGGTTTTTTTTTTTTTTTTTTTTTTTTTAATGAGGGAACATTTACATGTACATATATACATATTTACTTACACATGAATTAGATTGGTTCTAACCATTTCATATTCTGCTCTTTAAACAATATGAAAAATCAAGCCAAGTGCTGTGGCATGTGCTTGTAATTCCAGCACTTTGAGAGGCTGAGGCAGAAGGATTGCTCGAACCCAGGAATGTGAGACCAGCCTAGACAACATAGTGAGTCCTTGTCTCTACAGTTTTTTTTTTTTAAATTAGGCATGGTGGCACGCACCTGTGATCTCAGCTTCTTGACAGTCTGAGGTGGGAGACTTGTTGGAGCCTGGGAGGTTGAGGCTGCAATGGGTCGTGATCATGATGCCACTGCACTCCAGCCTTAGTGACAGAGTGAGACCTCATTTCTAAAAAAACAAACAAAACCTAAACAATATAAGAAATCACATGTCATGGGGGAAAATTCATATTATTAAATATTTTTCAAGAACTTGATGTTTACCGGTGATATTCTTTTCTGTTATGTGGGTGTTGTGTTATCTATTTAACCATTCTCTTATTGTTTGACTTTGGGTTTTAAAAATTTGTTGAGGTTATAAAGAGCACTTCATTGCTACTGTTTCATATGGTGTGAATTCTTTCTTGAAACATATTGCTAAATTCAATTCCAGAGAGTCTGTGTCACTTATGTTCCCAGTAGCAGTAACTACTGCTCTTAGGATGTGTCTCTTAGGATGCCAGCAAGCTCTGAGAATTAACATTTAAATGATGCCCATTTGATGAGATCAACTAATTGTTTTAACTAATTAATTATTTTAATGAGTTGTTTCAGTGTGTATGTGGTCATGTGAAACTTTACATTTATTCTGTAAAATTTATTTTATCATTTAAAAAATATTGGAGTGTTGAAGGTTTTTTCCCCCAGAACAGTCCTAATATTTTTGATGATCAAAGTAGTAAATTTTCATTGCAAAAAATTCAGAAAATGCAGAAACATATAGAGAAGAAAAGAAATGTCACTCATAATTCTATCACTCAAAAGTCACTGCTCTTGACACTTGTGTGTGTAGCAGTCCGTTTGTATTTTCTGTGGCTACATAGCACATGCCACACAACTATTCATATGTTCTTTCCTGGTACCAGAATGGAATCACATATTGTTTGTGTAACCTAATCTTTCTAAACTAAAAATATATTGTGGGAAAAGCAGTGTAATGTTTTAGTTAGGAACATGGTCTTGGAAGTTGAACTCCCTAGGTTGGCATCTAAGCTTTGCCACTTATTAGCTACGTGACCTTGAGAAAGTTGTTTACTTACTATGGACTCTTGTTTCTAATTTGTAATACAGAGGAATGGAGAATTTTGGGAATAATATTAAATGGGAATGATTTATAATCTCTTCACAGAGTTGTGAACAGCAAAAGAAGTAAAGCTTGTAAAACACCCAGAACAGTGCCTGGCAGATAGTAACACTCCATAAAAGTGAACTTTTATTATCTTCTCATATTGATAATAGATATATATTGCTGGGAGTATAATTGTATTTTATTTTGTCATTAGGGGTATTCTGTTGTATCACAGAGTTTGTATTTGCTTGTATTAGAATTTACTGAGGTTGGTAATTTTCAATTGTTTGTAATTTCTCAGTTTTAGATTTTCCTAAGATGGATGATGAGTAAGGTTTCAGAATACTGGCTGTTAAAATTACTAGCTATGTCCCTATGAATTCTGGCTCTGCCACTTACTAGACAAAGTACTTAACTAAGTCTTATATTTCTCATGTATAAACTAGATATAAGAAAATTCTCATAAGGCTGTTTATTATCTGTTATTGTAAAACAAAACTTAATGGTTAAAACCATTTTATTTACTCATGATTCTGTGAGCCACCATTTTGGGCAAGGCTCAGCTTGGTGATTCTTCTGCTTCTCTCACCTGGGATCACTCATGGGGCTGCAATCATCTAGGCATGCAACAGTAGCTGGGTTGTCTGAGTTGGCCTCCCTCACATATCTGGTGCTTGGTGCTGGTTGCCGACTGACCATGAGTCTTCAGTAGGCTAGCTAGGGTTTCTTAACATGGTGGCAAGATTTCAAAAGTAGAAAGAGAAGAGGAAATCCTCTATTTGTGACATTTACTTGCATCTTGTTGACCAAAACAAGTGACATGGGAAAACCCAGAGTCAATGTGGGAGGGAACTAAGCAAGGGCATAGATACAAGGAGGCATGTTTCATTGGAGGAGATCATTATGTAATAACATATTCTAGTCACTATAAAAATTATAATTAAAATAGAGATGATAATAACAGTATCTACTTCATAGAATTATCTACTTCATAAAATTAAATGATCCAATGTATGTGTACTGTTTCTCACAGTGCTTGGAACATAGTAAGGGTTCAATAAAACTTAGTTATATTGAGTACTGGCTTGATTATACTCTTGGGAAATGTACTGAGATATGTACTTGATAAAGGCATTAGATACCATTGGCAAATTACATATTTTCACACATCTTTTTAAAAACATTGGTATTATCACTTTTGAAAATCATTGTCACATGGATGAATAAAAACAACTCATTATAATTTATATATTTTTTGATTACTCCTGTCTTTGAACACAATTTCCATGGATTTATGACTATATGCATTGCTTTAGTGAACTGCCTATTTATGCTCTTTGCCCATTTCTTAAAAAAACTTTTAATTTTTGAATAGTTTTAGATTTACAGAAAAGTTGCAAAGATAATACAGAAAGTTCCTTTATATCCCCTATAACATCTTATGTTGCCATGGTACATTTGTCATCACTGAAAAACCAACATTGGTGCATTACTGTTAACTAAACTCTGCACTTTATTCAGATTTTACTAGTATTTTCACAAATGTACTTTTTGTGTGCCAGGGTCTGAGCCAGGGTACCACATTGCATTTAATTTTACAATTCCTTAGTCTCCTGTGGTGTGTGACAGTTTTTTCAGTCTTTCTTTGCTTTTCGTGATGGTGATAATTTTGAAGAGTACTGGTCAGATATTCTATAGAATGTCCCTCAATATAAGTTTGTCTAATGTTTTCTCATGATTTGACTGGGATTATGAGTCTTTGGGAAGAATACCACAGAGGTGAAATGGCCCTTTTATCATGTCATATCAGCAGTCACATGCTGTCAACATGACTTGTCACTGGTGGAATTATACTTGGTCACTTTGTTTTGGTAGTGGTTGTCAGTTTTTTTCCACTGTAAAGCCATTATGTTTCACTTTCTATACTTTATCCTTTGGAATTATTCTTTGAAAGCAAGTCACTAAGTTCAGCCCACATCGAAGATGGGAGTCTGGGAGTTTAAGCTCCACCTCTGCAAAGAGAAATGTATTAGTTTGTGAAGGCTGCCATAACAAAATATCACAGACTAGGAGACTTAAGCAACAGGAATTTATTTTCCTACAGTTCTGGAGGCTGGAAGTCTGAGATCAAAGTGTCAGCAGGGTTGGTTTCATCTGAGGCCTCTCCCTCTGGTGTGTACCTGTCTGGTGTCATTTTCTGTCTGTGTTTATAAGAACACTGGTCAGATTGGATTAGGGTCCATCTTAAAAACTCAATTTTAATTTAAATACCTCTTTAAAGGTACTATCTCCAAATACAGATACATTTTGAAGTACTGGGGGTTACAGCTTCAGCATATGAATTTTCAGCAGACACAATTCAACTCATTAACACAGAGAATATCTATATATTATTTGAAATTTTTCTGCACAGAAGATTTGTCTCTTTCCTGCCACTTATTTTTATATTCAACTATTATTTACTTCAGTATGGAATCATATTTATTGTATACTTTGGATTATATCTAATATGTCAATAACTTAGTTGGTCAAATTCTTCCAGCTTGGCCATTGGGAATTCTTTTAGAATGGCTTATGCCTCTTTGAAATGCTTCCATCCTTTAGTTTTTTGAGGACTTTCTTATTTTATGGTGCTATGAGATGATCCAGGTTCATCTTTTTTTTTTTTTTTTTTTCCCCAGCCCTGGAATCAGCCATTTCTCCAAGCAACTCTGGTTCCTTTTACTGGAGAGTGACATTGAAAAGCCAAGATCTGGGCACTAGGTGTGCCAGTTTTTTCTATGGGAATGAAATAGTATTCTTGGCCAAATGAGGTGGCTCACGCCTGTAGTCCCAGCACTTTGGGAGACTGAGGTAGGAGGATTGCTTGAGATCAGGAGTTTGAGACCAGCCTGGACAACACAGTGAGACCCCACATCTCAAAAAACAATTAAAAATTACGTGAGTGTGGTGGTGCATATCTGTAGTCTCAGCTACTCAAGAAGTTGAGGTGGGAGGATCACTTGAGTCTGGCAGGTGGAGGCTGCAGTGAGCAGTAATCATGCCGCTTCACTCCAGCCTGGGCAATGGAGTAAGACCCTGTCTCAAAACAACAACAAAAGAAATACTGTTCTTATTTATTGGAACATCTCTTTCTATTAGAGATACAGTATTAACCTTTGGCCTGTCTTATATGTGTCAAATTTTCTTCTAATCAGCAAATATTTAGTATGTGCTTACTTTGTCTCTGGCATTGTTCAATATGTTGGAGATACTGCACTGAATACAACAAAATCCCACCTTCATGGGGTTTATATTCTAGAGAAGGCGATCAGTCAATTAACAAATAGAGAAGAGAAAAAAATAACATGTCATAGTGGAAGACCCATGAAGAAAAATAAAGCAATGTAAGTGTTAGAGAGAGACTGAAGGGAGGACTATCCTAGGCCAGCCGGGGAAGGCTTCTTGGAGGAGGTGACATTTGGGCAGACACCCAAATGAAGAGAGGAAACAAGCCATGCAGATAGCTGAAGGTAGAGCATCTAGGCAGAGAAAACAGGAAGAGCAAAGACCCTGAGGTGATTGCACACTGGCTGTACTGTAGGAACAGCAAGGAGGCCAGCGCAGCTGCAGCAGGATAAATAAAGGAGGCAGTAATGAAAGATGACAGCAGAGGTTGTGAGGGGATGGATCACACAGAGCCTTACAGGTCATGGTAAGATATTTGGCCTTTACTCTGAGTATGATAGGAAGCCATTGGAGAATTCTGAGCAGAGGTGTGACATGATCATGTTTATATTTTAAAAGATGTAAAGCTCAGTGTCACTGATCATTAGAGAAGCAAATCAAAACCACAATGAGATACCATCTGACACCAGTCAGAATGGCGATTATTAAAAAGTGAAAAAATAACAGATGCTAGTGAGGTTGTGGAGAAAAAGGAATGCTTTTGCACTGTTGGTGAAAGTGTAAATTACTTTAACTATTGTGGAAGATAGTGTGGCAATTCCTCAGAAACCTAAAGACAGACATACCATTTGACACAGCAATCCCATTACTAGGTATATACCCAAAGGAATGTAAATTATTCTATTATAAAGACACTTGCATGCAAATGTTCATTGCAGTACTATTCACAATAGCAAAGACATGCAATCAACCTAAATGTCCATCAATGATAGACTAGATAAAGAAAATATGGTACATAAACACCATGGAATACTATACAGCCATAAAAAAGAATGAGATCATGAGATTATGTCCTTTGCAGGGACATGGGTGGAACTAGAAGTCATTATCCTTAGCAAACTAACATAGGACAGAAAACTGAATACTGCATGTTCTCACTTATAAGTGGGAGCTAAATGATGAGAACATAGGAGATGTAGAGGGGAAGCATACACACTGGGGTCTCTTGGAGGGTGGAGGGTAGGAGGAGAGAGAGGATCAGGAAAAATAACTAATGGGTACTAGGCTCAATACATGAGTGATAAAATAATCTGTACAATAAACCCCCATGACACATGTTTACCCATGTAACAAAGCTCCACATATACCACTGAACTTAAAAGTTAAAAAAATCTGTTAGTGGGAATGTAAATTCGTGTAACAATTTTGCAGAACTACTTGGTGTTATCTAATAAGTTGTAGAAGTGCATATCCTTTGACTAAGGAATTGCATGCCTCTGTATAAACCCACAGAAACTCTAGCATTTATGCTAGAGTACAAGGTTAAGGAGATGACAGCTCCATGTGTGTTATTGGCCTGAAGACCTTCCCCTGAGACAAGATGTGGCAGTGAAAGACAGTGATATTGATGATCCTGACCCTGTGTAAGCGGAGGTTAATGAGTGTGTTTATGTCATAGTTTTTAACAAAAAAGATTAAAAAGTAAAAAGAAAGAATTAAAAAATAAAAACTAAAGAATTTTTAAAATAGAAAATAAATACAGAATAAGGATATAAAGAAGGAAGATATTTTTGTACAGCTGCAAAATGTGTTTGTGTTTTAAACTATTATTACAAAAGAGTCAAAATGTTTTAGAACATTAAAAAGTTTACAAAGTAAAAACAATTACCATAGGCCAGGCATGGAGCTGTCATCTCCTGTGATAAGAAGTAGAAGGAGTACACCCTAAAATGATGGTAAAAAGTGTAGTTTAGCAAATATATAAACCAGTAACATAGTTGTTTATTATGAAGTATTATGTACTGTACATAAATGTATGTGCTGTACTTTCACCTGACTGGCAGCATGGTAGGTTTGTTTACACCAGCATCACCACAAACACATGAGTAATTCGTTGCACAACATCACTAGGCAATAGGAATTTTTCAGCTCTATCATAATCTTATAGGAGTACAATTGTATATGCAGTCCACTGTTGACTAAAACATTGATATGTCACAAATGATTGGATTTGTGAAAAGAATGAATGAATTGTACATACAGTTGATTCTCATTAGTCATGATACTTATGGTCTATAAAGTTGCTGAGAGGAATGAATTAATGAATAGTGAACCATTGCTCTTAGGGAAAGTACAAGGTTAGGTTCCTGTGAGCCTCTGATCACAGCATTTTCATCCATCAATTAATACATAAGCTTGTTTTATGTGTATATCTGTCTATTATTGTTAATTTATTAACATTGAATTAATGGCCATTAATACTATAATTTGTGCCTAAGTGAAGCTTATCTGGCACACGGATATTCTCTGTAAGCCACCTCACAGTCTTCTTGGACAGAGGAACATTAGATGGAACTTCAGCACTAGGATGGGGGCCATTTCACATAGCAAAACACCACCAAGGAGTATAAAAATGTGAAAAATATGGCACTAAATAGATGGTGAAAGGATACTTGTTTACAGTATGAGAGCTGACATGAGAATTCAGAGGGTTGCCTTGTTCAACCTTAGCTGGGAATGTGGAGGTGGGGCCTCACACATTTTTCTGAATGACCATGAAAGTACAGGGATTATTGATTTGAGGGGTTACAAATACATTTAACAAGTAGGCAAATCCATAAATATGGAATTCATGAAAGATGAAGATCAACTGTAATCTTCACTTGCTGTATGTGAAGTAAGAGTTATCCTTATATCACAAATTAAAACACACACACACACACACACACACACACAGCAAATCCTGAGGTTCTAAGAAGCTGCCAGTTAGTGGGTAAAGAAAAGGTAAACCATGCTCCTTCATTTCCAGAGGCAGTGCTTTCTCCTTTCCACTTTATATCTTGCTGCATTTGAGAAAACTAAATTATTGACAGATTCTGGAGTCAGCCAGGTGCTGCTCTCCTACCTATGTAAAGTTGTGATAAGTGAGCCATCAACACTTAGATGTTTGTCCCTAGATTGGCCTCAGACAGGAGTTAAAATCTATTTAATAAACGCATCTCCTTCTGAAACATGTATTTTATTTCAAATAGTCCCAGTGCTTGGATCTTTCTTATAGGGGCTACAAGTCAGTGTCCTAGGAGAATGGTTGTATCATCTTTATTAATATGGCCCCTCTCATCTCAGAGGCTTTATCCTAAAAAGTTTATTTCTGCTTATTTCAAAAGTAATCTGTCTTAGTCCATGTTCTGGACTGAATACCAGTTGCTATAACTGAATACCACAGACGGGGTAATTTATGAGAATAGAAGTTTGTTTAGCTCATGAATCTGGAGGTTGGAAAGTCCAGGTTGAGGAGTCAGCATCTTGTAAGGGCCTTCTTGATGCATTATAACATGGTAGGGGCATCACATCATGTGAGGGCAAGAGTGTGCATGTCCACTCGGGTGTTTCTTCCTCCTTTTGGAAAGCCACCAGTCCCATCATGGGGCTCCCCCCTTGATAAACTTAGCTAATCCTAATTGCCCCCAAAGGCTCCACCTCTAATTAATATATACATTTGGGGATTAAGTTTTCAACATATGAAATTTGAGGGGTACATTCAAGTCATAGGATAATCTGTACTATTTTAGTAAATTTTGAAAATGTAGATAAGCTCAAAGAATAAAATATAACTCACTCATATTTCTTAGCACCAAGAAATCATTATTATTAACACTGTGGGACTTCTTTCCATTATTCCCCTTTTTAAAAAAAAAAAATATATATGTTTGAATAGACATATATATGTATATTAGGAATTGCAGTTATCCTCTATATGATAGTTTTAGTTTTTTTGTAAGAATATATTTTGGAGATATTTAAATGTTATCATATATGATATACCATACTTTATTGAACTATTTATACTGCTTTCCATTTTTAGCTATTTCAAATATATTATTAATTCCACATTGTTTAAGATGAATATCACCACATATTCCTAATTATTATATGGAAATAAAATTGTTGCATCCAAGCGTCTGAACATTTTCAAAGAGTTTCTTTTTCTTTTTTTCTTTTGGAGTTGGAGTTTTGCTCTTGTTGCCCAGGCTGGAGTGCAATGGCACAATCATGGCTCACCGCAACCTCCACTTCCTGGGTTCAAGTGATTCTCCTGCCTCAGCCTTCCGTGTAGCTGGGATTACAGGCATGTGCCACCATACCCAACTAATTTTATAATTTTAATAGAGACGGGGTTTCTCCATGTTGGTCAGAATGGTCTCGAACTCCCAACCTCAGGTGATCCGCCCACCTCGGCCTCCCAAAGTGCTGGGATTACAGATGTGAGCTTCACCTGGCCACTAGTTTTTAAAATCTAGTAATAGTTATTGCTAGAGCTCTTCCAGGAAGCTTATGTTAATTTAGTTTCCTACTGGCTGTGTCTAACTGCTTTCTTGCAAACAGGGTGTATGCTAGAAGTTTTAACTTATATTACTTTCTTTTGGGCATGTGATATGGTTTGTTCATATTGAATTATAGTGCCCATAATTTCCCCATGTTACGGGAGGGACCGGGTGGGAGATAATTGAATCATGAGGGCAGTTTCCCCCATACTGTTCTTGTGATGGTGAATAAGTGTCACCAGAGCTGATGGTTTTATAATGGGTTTCCCCTTTTGCTTGGCTCTCGTTCTCTCTTTTCCCATCACCATATAAGACGTCCCTTTGCTCTTTCTTCATCTTCCACCATGACTATGAGGCCTACCAGCCGTGTGGAACTGTGAGTCCATTAAACCTCTTTCTTTATAAATTACTCAGTCTCAGATATGTCTTTATTAGCAGCATGAGAACAGACTAATACAACATGTAAATGCCTTTGCAATCATATGAGTGTACGCTTTTTTTTTTTTTTAAGTCAGATTTAACTTTTTTGAATGCTCTCTCACTGAAATGAACTATAGTTTCAGTGTCCTCTGATAGTAAGCATCATGTGCCATGTGGTTATCTATACCATAGAGTGAGAAGAGGGGGCATGGATGTGGGCATCCCAGGGAACAACCACAGGATAAAGGAAGAGGGTGAGAAAGATGAATCCATGAAGGAGACAGAGACAGAGAAGCCAGAAAGATGCCCCGAGAAGCTGGGGAACAGGATGTCATGAGGATAAGAATGAGGCAGTTTCCATGAAGCTGTGTGGACAATGGTGTGAGTTCTTCAGAAATTATTCAGAAAGTCAAATAAGACAACAGCTAAAAATGTCTATTTAATTGAGCAACAAAGGAGGACAGAAATCTGGATGACTGTGGGCTGAGATGCATGCGTCAGAGACCTGTTTTTGGCAAGTTCCTGTTTCTGTTTAGTTCCTGTCGGAATTTTTTGGAGTGTGGGTGCGGAGTGAATGTACAAACATGGATTATTCTGGAAATAGCTGGCACAGTTTGCCTCAGGCCACCTGCTTTGGGGGAGCAACAATTCCATAAATGCAAAGTAGCAAATAATTGCAGATATTATCTGTCTGCTTTTGAATGGCCATGAAAGGCCAATTCCAATTTCATTCTAAAAATGGGCAAAAGTTTTCAACTGACCCATCATCGATGAGGTATTGTAAAGATGAATTTTCCTCCAGTCAGTAGCAGTGCAGCAGGAGGGAGCCAGCTATCCCAGCAATAAGTTGGCGGTGTTTCATTTTAGTACCACCCTTTACCTGACACCAATTGAAATGGCACTTTTTGTTTTAGTGAGTGGCATGAATTTACTTTTGGGATTGAATCCTATTTTCACAAGCCTATGTAGAAAGAACTACAAGGATTTGTGTGTTGATAACTATACAACAGAAATTGCTAAGTTTAAGAGCAACACATTGAACCCTGGTATCCACTCAGATGCTTCCTGGGGTGAGAGACACTTCTGGGTGAAAGGAATGACACACTCTAAAGTATCTCTTGGATTAAGCTGGGAAGAACTGATTTAGATCTGAGAGAGTTTAGGGGGTTCTTTCCATTCTGAACTTTTTTTTTTCTTTGCCTAAGAAGAGAATGTGAGACAATGGAACAATAATAACGATAGTGATGCTATTAGTAGTTAATACTCATTGAGTAATTATTCTGTTTAGGCTATGTACAAAGCAATAAATTGACACGGTTATGCAATGCAATCTTCACCATGAGCTTTATAAGATACGAAGCATTATGAACCATTTTACAGATGAGCAAAGTGAGGTGCGGAGCAGGAGCAGTTAAGTAACTTGCCTGAAGTCTCTGAGCTGATAACTTGAGAGTCAAACCTTGGCCCCTCTGATTCCAGGCCCTACTCTCACCTATGGCTATTTCTTAGGTCTGTAACATGTCTGACACATAGTAGGTACTCACCAGATGTTAGTTTCCTTCTTTTCTCCGCAGTAGTTGGCCTGAATGGCAGGCCTGTTATCTCTTGTCCAGTGGGATGGACACACACCAAGAACACAGCCTGCACCCTGGTCAGCCTGGACTGGAATGACAGGCACGAGGAGGGCAAAGGTCGCAGAACTCTCCGGACACTCTGGGGGATTTGAGAACATTATATAACATTCTGAGTCATTCTTCGGCCATTTTTCAGTATTTCTTCCTTACATCTTTAGCAGTGGCTCATTATTTTTATTATTAACTATTTTTTCTTTCTTTCTTTTTTTTTTCTTTTTTTTTTAAGAGACAGGGTCTTGCTCTGTCACTTAGGCTGGAGTGTAATGGCATGGACCGTAGCTCACTACAGCCATAAACTCCTGGGCTCACGCAATCCTCCTGTCTCTGCCTCCTGAGTAGCTGGGACTACAGGCATTTGCCACCATGCCTGACTAATTAAAATTTTTTTTTTTTTTTTTTTTTTTTTTTTTTTTTTTTTAATTAGAGACAGGGTCTTGCTGGTCTTGAATTCCTAGCCTCAAGGGATGTCCTGCTTTGGCCTCTCAAAGTGATGGGATTACAGACATTTACCATCATGCTTGACTAATGGTAATTAACTAATTCTTTAAAAATATTTTCTAAAACTGTAGTTTTTCTTTACCAGTTGAAGGTTGTTTACTGTGGTTTGGGAGGTGGGGAGGCATTTGAAAGGAATGTTCTTTTTATCTGAAACCCTAAAGTATGCTGTGAGGTTAATAGAGAGAAGGTTCTTCCTATCAGTCAGGAGCTGACTCAGTTTGATTAGGGAGTCAGCTTCAGGTTGCAGAGGTAGAGGAGATACTGACTCTTTTTCTCTAAATGAGCAGGTGTTTACACAGAAAATAAAATTTCATTGCTGCTTATAGTGCTCTGAGGCATGAGGGAAAATGGAGAGTGTCCAAAGAGGAAAGCTAAGGGCGATAGTTTCTTACCACCCTAGTCAGATTTTGCTTCTTAGGAAGGAGTTAGGTAGAGAGCTTCAGAGAGCTGTTAGAACCAAGCCCTCAATGGATGATGGGGACAGCACGGCGCCTCCTACAGGCCTCCAAGGGAGCAGCAGGAAGCCACCTCTTGTGGGCCCAGCTAAGATAAGCATATGCACCCTTACTGAGAGTAAAAATGCATTCAGAGGCACCTATAATTTAACAGTCCTTTTAAAACAAAAAGTGAAAAGTTCAGTTATTTATCTATCTATCTATCTATACACACACATATATTTTATTATTTTATTTTTATCTAGAACATTTTTTAAGAGACAGGGTATAGTGTGCCATAAATGTCAATTTATTTAAGTTGGTCAAATCTGTGTATCTTCACTAAATTTTTCTACTTTTATCAATTATTGAAACATAGGCAATCAAATCTCCAACTACGAATGTGATTTTTGTTTTTGTATTTCTTCCTTTGGTCCTGTCAATTTTTCATTCATTTACTTTGCTGCTTTATTATTACAATGTAGAACTTTTGGGTTGTCACTTTTTCTTGTTTGTTTTTTGAGACAGAGTTTCACTCTTGTCACCCAGGCTGGAGTGCAATGGCATGATCTTGGCTCACCACAACCTCCACCTTTTGGGTTCAAGCGATTCTCCTGCCTGAGCCTCCTGAGTAGCTGGGATTACATGCATGCACCACCACGCCTGGCTAATTTTGTATTTTTTTAGTAGAGACGGGGTTTCTTTTTTTTTTTATTATTATTATACTTTAAGTTCTAGGGTACATGTGCATAACGTGCAGGTTTGTTACATATGTATATTTGTGCCATGTTGGTGTGCTGCACCCATCAACTCGTCAGCACCCATCAATTCGTCATTTATATCAGGTATAACTCCCAGTGCAATCCTTCCCCCCTTCCCCCTCCCCATGATAGGCCCCGGTGTGTGATGTTCCCTTCCCGAGTCCAAGTGATCTCATTGTTCAATTCCCACCTATGAGTGAGAACATGCGGTGTTTGGTTTTCTGTTCTTGTGATAGTTTGCTAAGAATGATGGTTTCCAGCTGCATCCATGTCCCTACAAAGGACGCAAACTCATCGTTTTTTATGGCTGCATAGTACTCCATGGTGTATATGTGCCACATTTTCTTAATCCAGTCTGTCACTGATGGACATTTGGGTTGATTCCAAGTCTTTGCTATTGTGAATAGTGCTGCAGTAAACATACGTATGCATGTGTCTTTATAGCAGCATGATTTATAATCCTTTGGGTATATACCCAGTAGTGGGATGGCTGGGTCATATGGTACATCTAGTTCTAGATCCTTGAGGAATTGCCATGCTGTTTTGTTTTCCATAATGGTTGAACTAGTTTACAATCCCACCAACAGTGTAAAAGTGTTTCTATTTCTCCACATCCTCTCCAGCACCTGTTGTTTCCTGACTTTTTAATGATTGCCATTCTAACTGGTGTGAGATGGTATCTCACTGTGGTTTTGATTTGCATTTCTCTGATGGCGAGTGATGATGAGCATTTTTTCATGTGTCTGTTGGCTGTATGAATGTCTTCTTTTGAGAAATGTCTGTTCATATCCTTTGCCCACTTTTTGATGGGGTTGTTTGTTTTTTTCTTGTAAATTTGTTTGAGTTCTTTGTAGATTCTGGATATTAGCCCTTTGTCGGACGAGCAGATTGCAAAAATTTTCTCCCATTCTGTAGGTTGCCTGTTCACTCTGATGGTACTTTCTTTTGCTGTGCAGAAGCTCTTTAGTTTAATTGGATCCCATTTGTCAATTTTGGCTTTTGCTGCCGTTGCTTTTGGTGTTTTAGACATGAAGTCCTTGCCCATGCCTATGTCCTGAATGGTACTACCTAGGTTTTCTTCTAGGGTTTTTATGGTATTAGGTCTAACATTTAAGTCTCTAATCCATCTTGAATTAATTTTTGTATAAGGAGTAAGGAAAGGATCCATTTTCAGCTTTCTACTTATGGCTAGCCAATTTTCCCAGCACCATTTATTAAATAGGGAATCCTTTCCCCATTTCTTGTTTCTCTCAGGTTTGTCAAAGATCAGATGGCTGTAGATGTGTGGTATTATTTCTGAGGACTCTGTTCTGTTCCATTGGTCTATATCTCTGTTTTGGTACCAGTACCATGCTGTTTTGGTTACCGTAGCCTTGTAGTATAGTTTGAAGTCAGGTAGCATGATGCCTCCAGCTTTGTTCTTTTGACTTAGGATTGTCTTGGCAATGCGGGCTCTTTTTTGGTTCCATATGAACTTTAAAGCAGTTTTTTCCAATTCTGTGAAGAAACTCATTGGTAGCTTGATGGGGATGACATTGAATCTATAAATAACCTTGGGCAGTATGGCCATTTTCACGATATTGATTCTTCCTATCTATGAGCATGGTATGTTCTTCCATTTGTTTGTGTCCTCTTTTATTTCACTGAGCAGTGGTTTGTAGTTCTCCTTGAAGAGGTCCTTTACATCCCTTGTAAATTGGATTCCTAGGTATTTTATTCTCTTTGAAGCAATTGTGAATGGAACTTCATTCATGATTTGGCTCTCTGTTTGTCTGTTACTGGTATATAAGAATGCTTGTGATTTTTGCACATTAATTTTGTATCCTGAGACTTTGCTGAAGTTGCTTATCAGCTTAAGGAGATTTTGGGCTGAGACAATGGGGTTTTCTAAATATACAATCATGTCATCTGCAAACAGGGACAGTTTGACTTCTTCTTTTCCTAACTGGATAACCTTTATTTCTTTCTCTTGCCTGATTGCCCTAGCCAGAACTTCCAACACTATGTTGAATAGGAATGGTGAGAGAGGGCATCCCTGTCTTGTGCCAGTTTTCAAAGGGAATTTTTCCAGTTTTTGCCCATTCAGTATGATATTGGCTGTGGGTTTGCCATAAAGAGCTGTTATTATTTTGAGGTACACGCCATCAATACCGAATTTATTGAGTGTTTTTAGCATGAAGGGCTGTTGAATTTTGTCAAAAGCCTTTTCTGCATCTATTGAGATAATCATGTGATTCTTGTCTTTGGTTCTGTTTATATGCTGGATTACGTTTATTGATTTGCGAATGTTGAACCAGCCTTGCATCCCAGGGATGAAGCCCACTTGATCATGGTGGATAAGCTTTTTGATGTGCTGCTGAATCTGGTTTGCCAGTATTTTATTGAGGATTTTTGCATCGATGTTCATCAGGGATATTGGTCTAAAATTCTCTTTTTTTGTTGTGTCTCTGCCAGGCTTTGGTATCAGGATGATGTTGGCCTCATAAAAAGAGTTAGGGAGGATTCCCTCTTTTTCTATTGATTGTTGGAATAGTTTCAGAAGGAATGGTACCAGCTCCTCCTTGTACCTCTGGTAGAATTCAGCTGTGAATCCATCTGGTCCTGGACTTGTTTTGGTTGGTAGGCTATTAATTATTGCCTCAATTTCAGAGCCTGCTATTGGTCTATTCAGGGATTCAACTTCTTCCTGGTTTAGTCTTGGAAGAGTGTAAGTGTCCAGGAAATTATCCATTTCTTCTAGATTTTCTAGTTGATTTGTGTAGAGGTGTTTATAGTATTCTCTGATGGTAGTTTGTATTTCTGTGGGGTCGGTGGTGATATCCCCTTTATCATTTTTTTTTGCGTCTATTTGATTCTTCTCTCTTTTCTTCTTTATTAGTCTTGCTAGCGGTCTGTCAATTTTGTTGATCATTTCAAAAAACCAGTTCCTGGATTCATTGATTTTTTGGAGGGTTTTTTGTGTCTCTATCTCCTTCAGTTCTGCTCTGATCTTAGTTATTTCTTGCCTTCTGCTAGCTTTTGAATGTGTTTGCTCTTGCCTCTCTGGTTCTTTTAATTGTGATGTTAGAGTGTCAATTTTAGATCTTTCCAGCTTCCTCTTGTGGGCATTTAGTGCTATAAATTTCCCTCTACACACTGCTTTAAATGTGTCCCAGAGATTCTGGTATGTTGTATCTTTGTTCTCATTGGTTTCAAAGAACATCTTTATTTCTGCCTTCATTTCGTTATGTACCCAGTAGTCATTCAGGAGCAGGTTGTTCAGTTTCCATGTAGTTGAGCGGTTTGGATTGAGTTTCTTAGTCCTGAGTTCTAGTTTGATTGCAATGTGGTCTGAGAGACAGTTTGTTATAATTTCTGTTCTTTTACATTTGCTGAGGAGTGCTTTACTTCCAATTATGTGGTCAATTTTGGAATAAGTGCGATGTGGTGCTGAGAAGAATGTATATTCTGTTGATTTGGGGTGGAGAGTTCTATAGATGTCTATTAGGTCCGCTTGGTGCAGAGATGAGTTCAGTTCCTGGATATCCTTGTTAACTTTCTGTCTCGTTAATCTGTCTAATGTTGACAGTGGAGTGTTGAAGTCTCCCATTATTGTATGGGAGTCTAAGTCTCTTTGTAAGTCTCTAAGGACTTGCTTTATGAATCTGGGTGCTCCTGTATTGGGTGCATATATATTTAGGATAGTTAGCTCTTCCTGTTGAATTGATCCCTTTACCATTATGTAATGGCCTTCTTTGTCTCTTTTGATCTTCGATGGTTTAAAGTCTGTTTTATCAGAGACTAGGATTGCAACCCCTGCTTTTTTTTGTTCTCCATTTGCTTGGTAGATCTTCCTCCATCCCTTTATTTTGAGCCTATGTATGTCTCTGCATGTGAGATGGGTCTCCTGAATACAGCAGACTGATGGGTCTTGACTCTTTATCCAGTTTGCCAGTCTGTGTCTTTTAATTGGAGCATTTAGTCCATTTACATTTAAGGTTAATATTGTTATGTGTGAACTTGATCCTGCCATTATGATATTAACTGGTTATTTTGCTCGTTAGTTGATGCAGTTTCTTCCTAGCCCCGATGGTCTTTACATTTTGGCATGTTTTTGCAATGGCTGGTACCGGTTATTCCTTTCCATGTTTAGGGCTTCCTTCAGGGTCTCTTGTAAGGCAGGCCTGGTGGTGACAAAATCTCTAAGCATTTGCTTATCTGTAAAGGATTTTATTTCTCCTTCACTTATGAAACTTAGTTTGGCTGGATATGAAATTCTGGGTTGAAAATTCTTTTCTTTAAGAACGTTGAATATTGGCCCCCATTCTCTTCTGGCTTGTAGAGTTTCTGCCGAGAGATCTGCTGTTAGTCTGATGGGCTTCCCTTTGTGGGTAACCCGACCTTTCTCTCTGGCTGCCCTTAAGATTTTTTCCTTCATTTCAACTTTGGTGAATCTGGCAATCATGTGTCTTGGAGTTGCTCTTCTTGAGGAGTATCTTTGTGGCATTCTCTGCATTTCCTGAATTTGAATGTTGGCCTGCCCTACTAGGTTGGGGAAGTTCTCCTGGATGATATCCTGAAGAGTGTTTTCCAACTTGGTTCCATTTTCCCCCTCACTTTCAGGCACCCCAATCAGACGTAGCTTTGGTCTTTTTACATAATTCCATACTTCTTGCAGGCTTTGTTCATTTCTTTTTCTTCTTTTTTCTTTAGGTTTCTCTTCTCGCTTCATTTCATTCATTTGATCCTCAATTGCTGATACTCTTTCTTCCAGTTGATCGAGTTGGTTACTGAAGCTTGTGCTTTTGTCACGTATTTCTCGTGTCATGGTTTTCATCTCTGTCATTTCGTTTATGACCTTCTCTGCATTAATTAGTCTAGCTATCAATTCTTCCACTCTTTTTTCAAGATTTTTAGTTTCTTTGCGCTGGGTATGTAATTCCTCCTTTAGCTCTGAAAAGTTTGAAGGACTGAAGCCTTCTTCTCTCATCTCATCAAAGTTATTCTCTGACCAGCTTTGATCTGTTGCTGGCGATGAGCTGCGCTCCTTTGCAGGGGGAGATGCGTTCTTATTTTTTGAATTTCCAGCTTTTCTGCCCTGCTTTTTCCCCATCTTTGTGGTTTTATCTGCCTCTGGTCTTTGATGATGGTGACGTACTGATGGGGTTTTGGTATAGGTGTCCTTCCTGTTTGATAGTTTTCCTTCTAACAGTCAGGACCCTCAGCTCTAGGTCTGTTGGCGATTGCTTGAGGTCCACTCCAGACCCTGTTTGCCTGGGTATCAGCAGCAGAGGTTGCAGAAGATAGAATATTGCTGAACAGCAAGTGTACCTGTCTGATTCTTACTTTGGAAGCTTCCTCTCAGGGGTGTACTCCACCCTGTGAGGTGTGGGGTGTCAGACTGCCCCTAGTGGGGGATGTCTCCCAGTTAAGCTCCTCAGGGGTCAGGGACCCACTTGAGCAGGCAGTCTGTCCTTTCTCAGATCTCAACCTCCATGTTGGGAGATCCACTGCTCTCTTCAAAGCTTTCAGACAGAGTCGTCTGCGTCTGCAGAGGTTTCTGCTGCTTTTGTTGTTGTTGTTGTTTAGCTGTGCCCTGTCCCCAGAGGTGCAGTCTACAGAGACAGGCAGGTTTACTTGAGCTGCTGTGAGCTCCACCCAGTTCGAGTTTCCCAGCGGCTTTGTTTACCTACTTAAGCCTCAGCAATGGCAGGCGCCCTTCCCCCAGCCTCGCTGCTGCCTTGCAGTTAGATCACAGACTGCTGTGCTAGCAATGAGGGAGGCTCCGTAGGCATGGAACCCTCCCAGCCAGGTGTGAGTTATAATCTCCTGGTGTGCCCATTTGCTTAAAGCACAGTATTGGGGTGGGAGTTACCCGATTTTCCAGGTGTTGTGTGTCTCAGTTCCCCTGGCTACGAAAAGGGATTCCCTTCCCCCTTGAGCTTCCCAGGTGAGGCGATGCCTTGCCCTGCTTCAGCTCTCGCTGGTCGGGCTGCAGCAGCTGACCAGCACCAATTGTCTGGCACTCCCTAGTGAGATGACCCCAGTACCTCAGTTGAAAATGCAGAAATCACCTGTCTTCTGTGTCGCTTGCGCTGGGAGTTGGAGACTGGAGCTGTTCCTATTCGGCCATCTTGCTCCGCCCCCCGTCGAGACGGGGTTTCTCCATGTTGGTCAGGCTGGTCTTGAACTCCCGACCTCAGGTGATCTGCCCGCCTTGGCCTCCCAAAGTTCTGGGATTACAGGCGTGAGCTACCACGCCTGGCCAGGGTTGTCACATTTATCTTTGGTAATACTCCTTGTCAAAAACTCTACTTTGTCTATTGTCATTATAGCTACACTAACTCTCTTATTTGCAGTGCTTGCATTGTATATCTTTTCTCATGTTTTAATTTCAAACATTTTGGGTTTTTATATTTAATGTTTCTCCTTTAAACAGCATATAACTGGGTCATTCTGCCTCCCATCTCATTTCACCCAGTCTAACACTCTTTGCCTTTTAATTGGAGTCTAATTACATGTGATGTTACAAGATTGGGTTGAAGTCTACCATGTTGCTACTTGTTTCTTCTTTGTTCCTCTTTCCCTGTCTTCTTTTATGTTAACTGAAAATATTTTATTTTTCTATGAAATATCTTCAGTTGTTAGGAGATAGAGACAGAAAAAACCCTCCAAAAATCAATGAATCCAGGAGCTGGTTTTTTGACAAAAAATTTGGTGAAGTAGACTGCTAGATAGGCTAATAAAGAAGAGAGAAGAATCAAATAGACACAATAAAAAATGGTAAAGGGGGAGATCACCACTGACCCCACAGAAATACAAATTACCAACAGAGAATACTATAAACACTACTATGCAAATAAACTAGAAAATATAGAAGAAATGGATAAATTGCTGGACTCGTACACTCTCCCAAGACTAAACCAGGAAGTTGAATCCCTGAATAGACAAATAACAAGCTCTGAAATTGAGGCATTAATTAATAGCTTACCAACCAAAAAAAGCCTAGGACTAGGTGGATTCACAGCTGAATTCTACCAGAAATACAAAGAGGAACTGGTACCATTCCTTCTGAAACTATTCCAAACAATTGAAAAAGAAGGACTCCTCCCTAATTCATTTTATGAAGCTGGCATTATCCTGATACTAAAACTGGGAAGAGAAACAACAAAGAAAGAAAACTTCAGGCCAATATCCCTGATGAACATCAATGTAAAAATCCTCAATAAAATACTGGCAAACTGCATACAGCAGCACATCAAAAAACTTGTCCACCATGATCAAGTCAGCTTCATCCCTGGGATGCAAGGCTGGTTCAACATATGCAAATCAATAAACATAATCCATCACTTAAACAGAAGCAAAGACAAAAACTACATGATAATCTCAATAGATGCAGAAAAGGCCTTTGATGAAATTCAACATCCCTTAGTTTTAAAAACTTTCAATAAACTAGGTATTGATGGAACATATCTCAAAATAATAAGAGCTATTGATGACAAACCCACAGCCAATATCATACTGAATGGGCAAAAGCTGGAAGCATTCCCTTTGAATTTTCTCCCACTGGTACAAGATAAGGATGCCCCCTTTCACCACCCTTATTCAACATAGTATTGGAAGTTCTGGCCAGGGCAATCAGGCAAGAGAGAAATAAAGGGTATTTGAATAGGAAGAGAGGAAGTCAAATTGTCTCTGTTTGCAGATAACATGATTTTATATTTAGAAGACCCCATCACCTCAGCCCAAAAACTTCTTGAACTGATAAGCAACTTCAGCAAAGTCTCAGGATACAAAATCAGCATGCAAAAATCACAAGCATTCCATATATATTCCTATATACCAACAATGGGCAAGCAGAGAGCCAAATCATGAATAAACTCCCATTCACAATTACTACAAAAAGAATAAAATACCTAGGAATACAGCTAACAAGGGATGTGAAGGACCTCTTCAAGGAGAACTATAAACCACTGCTTAAGGAAATAAGAGAGGACACAAACAAAAGGAAAAACATTCCATGCTCATGGATAGGAAGAATCAATATCATGAAAATGGCCATACTGCCCAAAGTAATCTATAGATTCAATTCTATTCCCATCAAACTACCATTGCCATTCTTCACAGAATTAGAAAAAACTATTTTATATTTCATATGGAATCAAAGAAGACCCTATATAGCCAAGACAATTGTAAGCAAAAAGAACAAAGCTGGAGGCATCATTCTACCTGACTTCAAACTATACTACAAAGCTACGGTAACCAAAACAGCATGGTATTGGTACCAACACAGACATGTAGACCAATGGAGGAGAAGAGAGACCACATAACTTCAACCATATGGCACCTGACAAAAACAAGCAATGGGGAAATGATCTATTCAGTAAATGTTGCTGGAAAACTGGCTAGCCATATGCAGAAAACTGAAACTGGACCCTTTCCTTACAGCTTATAAAAAAAATTAACTCAAGATGGATTAAAGACTTAAATGTAAAACCCAAACCATAAAAACCCTAGAAGAAAACCTAGGCAGTACCATTCAGGACATAGGCATGGGCAAAAACCTCATGACAAAAACACCAAAAGCAATTGCAACAAAAGCCAACATTGACAAAGGGGTTCTAATTAAACTAAAGAGCTTCTGCACAGCAAAAGTAACTATCATCAGAGTGAACAGGCAACCTACAGAATGGGAGAAAATTTTTGCCGTCTACCCATCTGACAAAGGCCTAATATCAGCAATTTTCAAGAAACGTAAACATATTTATGAGAAAAAAAAACAAACAATCCCATCAAAAAGTGGGCAAAGGATATGAATAGACACTTCTCAAAAGAAGACATTTACATTGCCAACAAACATATGAAAAAAAGCTCAACATCACTGATCATCAGAGAAATACAAATCAAAACCACAATGCGATACCATCTCATGCTGGTCAGAATGGTGATTATTAAAAAGTCAGGAAACAATAGATGCTGTCGAGGCGGTAGAGAAATAGGAATGCTTTTACACTGTGGGTGGAATGTAAATTAGTTCAACCATTGTGCAAGACAGTATGGTGATTCCTCAAGGATCTAGAATCAGAAATACCATTTGACCCAGCAATCCCATTACTGGGTATATACACAAAGGAATATAAATCATTCTACTATAAAGACACATGCACACGTATGTTTTTTGCAGCCTATTTACAATAGCAAAGGCATGAAACCATCCCAAATGTCCATCAGTGATAGACTGGATAAAGAAAATGTGGCACATACACACCATGGAATACTATACAGCCATAAAAAGGAATGAGATCATGTCCTTTGCAGGGACATGGATGAAGCTGGAAGTCATCATCCTCAGCAAACTAACACAGGAACAGAAAATCAAACACCACATGTTCTCACTCGTAAGTGGGAGTTGAACATTGAGAATACATGGACACAGAGGGGGAACAACACACATCAGGGCCTGTTCTGGGGTGGGGATTGAGGGGAGGGAAGTTAGAGGATGGGTCAATAAGGGCAGCAAACCACCATGGCACATGTATACCTGTGTAACTAACCTGCACGTTCTGCACATGTGTCCATTTTTTTTTTTTTAGAGCAAATAAAGGAACAAAAACATTAAAAAATAAAAATAAAAAAATAAAATAACTAAAAAAGTATAATTGGGTAGTTTGTAACACAAAGGATACAGGCTTGAGGTGATGAAGACCTCGTTTACCCTGATGTGGTCATTATGCATTGCATGCCTGTATCAAAATATTCCAAATGCCTCACAAATACATACACCTACTATGTATTCATAAAAATTAAAAATAAATTAAAAATTTTTTCAAATAAATAAATATTTTTGAAAAATACATCAGTTTTTGACACTATACTTCTTTATTAAATTTAGAGTTTGCCCTAATGATTAAAATGTCATATTATCTTGTCACAGTCTTCCTTGAAATAATATTATAATTAAGTAATTATTATACTTAAAACAATATAAAGTGAGTGAAGATGTTTGCAAAACATATTGCCAATAAAGGTCTTGTATTTAATATACTCAAAGATCTACAACTCAATAAGAAAAACATAAACAATTTAGTATAAAAAGATTTGAAAAGATAATTAAAAAATGAAGTTTAGATAGCCAATAAACATATAAAAAAGTGATCACCTCATTAGTAATCAGGGAAATGCCAGTTAAAATCACAATGAGATAGCTATATAACCAATAGAATTGCTGAAATTTAAAAAACAAAAACCTTTCAAACAGAGCTGGTGGGTGCATAACCAGTACAACCATTTTGCAAGAACAGATTGACATTATCTTCTCAACTTCAGGATATGGTGGTCTCTATGACTTAGAAATTCCACTTCTGTTGAAATGCATGCACATATGCTTCTAAACAGAAGTCCAAGAATATTCATAGCGGCTTAATTTTTTATACTCCCAACAAGGAATATGCCAAGTTTCCATTAACAAAGAAATGGACACATGAATAGCACATAGATGTACAATGAAGCATTATTCATTAGAGAAAATGAAGGAGCTACAGCTAAAGGGACATCAGAAACAAATTACACCAATATAATATTGAACCAAAGGATCCATTCTCACAAAAAATTACATATGTTGTGATATCATCTTTATAATGTTCAAGAAGAGGCAACACTAAACTGTCATGTTTAAGGATGTACTTGGATAATAAGACTATAAAGAAAAGCAAATAAATAATTAACATAAAATCAGAAAAATGTTTCATTTAGGTTGGATAATGGGATTCATTGGGAATGGTATATGTATATATTTGCTTTATGCAATTTTCTTTATGTGTATTGTATTTCACAATATTAAAGTAAAATAAAACCCTTGGTTAGACTTTTCTCTGAAGACAGTGAAACTTTTTACCCCTATTGAGCAGACTCCTTACTTTGTAAACTCATGGTCAATGAATATAGCGTAGACTTTCCAGTTTATCTTAAAGAGATATATTTTGAAACCCAGGATATGGACCTTCATTCAGACATAATGCTTATTTGAATAATTCTTAGGGATTTATCACAATGTTAAAAATTTTGTTTTCTGGATAAATGAATTAATGAATGGAAAGGTAACTAGTGTAAGAATATAGTATGGACACAAGAAAGACAGCAGAATGTGTAATGAGTTGCTAATACTTTGTTTCTTTCAATGGGGACAATTGGAATTCCATGCTGTCTACTTCAATTTTTTTCTACTCTGTATTTACAAAAGGCATTATAAATTTGAGAAGAGTTGAATGGAATCTTGAGTCATTTGATCCTACTAATTACTAATAGACAACCCATGCCAGATGGCTGTGCACCTTATGAGCAGTGCCTTTGGGGTTGTCTATTTCTTCTCTCCATAGCTTTAGGTATTTCCGTCTTCTTTTTGGCATAGAGCAGCATTCTATCCCTGGGTTTTTAACCAAAAGTGACTTTGAAGATATGAGGAAGAAACACCCTTACAATGAGGACATTTTTGGGAAAAGGCTTAATGCTTTTCTTTTAGCATTATTTATGTAGAAGCCCTGTGAGCATAAGGTCCTTTAATAGCTTGTTCACAACTATATGAATAACTTAAAATATCAGATGCTCAGTAGAGCTGAATGACCGGATTTTTAACTTCAGTGGGAATATAGACTATCACATTGATATGTACCCTCCCATTCTAATCGTTCTGATGTTTAATAAAAACTATATGATTCAGCAGGGTGCTCACCTGAAAGGGAGGGTAGGTTTTGTATTTAGTCACAAATACACATATAAAGAGGTGGCAGGGAACATGTTCTTCTAGGTTTAGTGAAAGTCCTCTCCATAGAAAAATTTAGCGAAGTATACAGAGGCTCCTCTCCTATTGCTCAGTTGGTTTCAATTCAAGACAGAGCAGAAGGAGAGTTACTATTTGACCTCCCAAATCCTTAGTAATACACACACACAAAACATAATTACATACCCATCCCAATGCAGTGTGCTGTCTAAAACTGTAACACTATGAGTGGTCATCTAAATTGATGAGCATTTTTGTGATGACTACTCATTAAGTGGGCCTGCTAGTGAGGAAGAACAGCTGTCAGTTACTCTTCTCTTTTCTTAACAGTATATTAATGAAATTTAATTAACTTCCAAAGAACAAACTTTCATAAAGTATTGAAAATATTTTTGATATCAATTTTGTAGGTTATATCTGTTTAATTTAGACTCTGAGTTTTCCCTTTAAAATATGTATATATACATATGTTTATACATATATATGCACAGTACTTTTAAAGCTTTGTCTTATTTGTTACACAGTAGTTCTACAGCTCTTTTATTACATATTCTCTCCCTCTTAGCAAGAAAAGGTTGTAGTAAACTCTGAGTCCTGACATTAATAAAGAGAAAGTTTTATTGTGAAAAACTCAGTCACTTTGAATATGTTCTGTCAATATATTTTCGTTAAACTGATAGCCAGGAACTTACACATGATTGTTAAATTTAAGTTATCCACAAGCACTGATTCTATTTTAAGAGAAGTTTTTTGTTCTCTTTCTCTTCTCTTCAACCATAAAGTTAACATCTTAAAAATTTTCTGTAGCCTACAGAAAGAAACATATTGCGTTTTCTCATTTAAATGAAGCAGAGTAGAATGTTGGTTTCTACCTCTTTCTACGGTGCATACATACATCAAAACATCATATTGTACCCTATACATAAATACGATGATTAGTCAATAAAAAAAAAAGTGGCAGTTACCTCTGAGTAGGGGGAGAGTATTGGCTAGGAATGTACATGAGTAAAGCTTGTAGGTTGATGAGAGTGTTCTGTATCTCGAGCTGGGTGGTTACTAGGCTATATGTGTACATAAAAATTCATCAATCCATATGCTAAGATTCGTGCTCTTTACTATATGTGTATTATACATTCCTTTTAAATAAATTGGTAGATTAAAAAGTAAAAATAAAAATCTTCCTAGCCTAGAGCCAAAAGCAGTTTCAAGGTTTTTGACTCTCTAATTTTCCTTTCCAGTGTTCTCCTTTATGCAAATTTCCAGAGAAACCTCTATCAACTGACTCCTTTTTTAGCATATGTAAAAGACACCACTCTAAAGTGGAAAAACATAGACAAGTTACAGGCTTACATGGGGTGGAAATTTCATTACGGCCAGAACTAGGCCTCATTTGACATGTTGTTAGGCTAAGCTTTTGCTAGCTAAAGGTTAAGGGTATTACAAGATCAATTTAGGTCACCAAATTACCTCATTTCATCTGAATATTAGCTTACAGACAGGTAATAGCATTAGTCTCTAAATGGGGGCATGAGGCATGTTGAAGCTGGAGAAATCCATTCTGTAGAGGAACGATGCTAGGTAATTAACATGTTTGACTCCTTGTCCACAGTATAATGTGTTTTAAATCCATATACTGCCTAAACGTTTTTCTGTGAGGAGGCAGTCTGTCAAATTTGCCTAAATGTGATACATTTACATAGAAATGATATCTTTTAAATTTACTTTGGTAGGGTCATTACTATTTTTATATGCCAGTTGTTAAATCATGAATGTTTTGCATTCCAAATAAAGAGAAATTTTAATTTTTACATGATAATTTTATGTATGTGAACAGGCATTTTAGATAAATGGTAAATATTTAAATTTTCCTCTTCATAAAGGAGTAAAATGTATTATATATATATGTATGCAACAATTTGAATTATAATGGTTTTCAACAAAAATAATCAGTTTTAAATAGGATGGCATGTTTTGGATTATTAAATTTCTATATGTAGTATTCAGTAAAGTAGAAATATTTTTGTCTCCGTAAATTAAAAAAAGTCAGACAGCCACTGTGAGTGGCTTTTCCTTAGGCAACAGGGATATCTTTCTAATTCAGTTTTCAGACATATTCATTATATAACGTACTAATTTTCTTTGTTGTTCTGACTGCAGATATGGCTTAGGATAGGCCCATACTATGGCCCAAAGGTCTTTATTTTTTGCCCTTAACTTCAGGCATATTTATTTGTCATAGACAGACAGACAGACAGACACGCGCGCGCACACACACACACACACACACACACACACACACACACAGAGACAGAGAGAGAGAGAGAAAGAGAGCATGCAAATGAGGAATTTACAGAAATTAATTGAGATTAAATAGAACCAAAGAATGTGAACATGGGCCAAAGGTAACATAAGTCTTAGCACATCTTGCTGAAGAATGTTGGAAAATCTGTACCTTCATTGTGTGACTCATATTATCGTGATGAAGTTGCCATTAAACTTTTGAGGCTAATGAAACATGGACAACAGCCCAAAGAGTTTGAGTGTGAGCATGTCCTCAGAAAGCAGGTTCTCCCTAAGAGAAGTTCAGAGGAGAAGCTGAGATCAGCCTACTGTGAGCTGTGTAATTGGTCAGTGTTCTAAGCTGAGGACTGATCAGGGGACAGGCTTTGGGAGACAGTAAAAGCACTTCATGTTTATATAAAATCTTTTTGACTGCAAAGCTTAGAGAGCAAGCCATGACTTGTTGGAATGTGATGTGAAGTTTCATCTTTGTTTTCCTCAAAGTAACTGTGTGCTCACCTCTTTGCTTTTTCCCTCCCTCCCTCCCTTCCCTCCCTCCCTCCCTCCCTCCCTCCCTCCCTCCCTCCCTCCCTCCCTCCCTCCCTCCCTCCCTTCCTTCCTTCCTTCCTTCCTTCCTTCCTTCCTTATTTCCCTCCTTCTTTCGTTCCTCTCTCTCTCTTTCTTCCTTTCTTTCTTTTCCTTTCTTTCTTTAGAGACAGAGGCTGTAGTGCAGTGTTGCCACCTCGGTTCACTGCAACCTCTGCTTCCCGGGTTCAAGCAGTTCTCTGCCTCAGTCTCCCAAGTAGCTGGGACTGCAGGTGCACACTACCACGTCTGGTTCCTTTTTGTTGTTGTTGTTGTTGTTGAGACAGGGGTTTTGTCATGTTGGCCAGGCTGGTCTTGAACTCCTGACCTCAAGTAATCCACCTGCCTCAGCCTCCCAAAGTGCTGAGATTACAGACATAAGCCACCATGCCTAGCCTCAACTCTTTTCTTTCTCAATGACTATTTGTGAAAAATACAGGGAGTCTCTAGGGTTTAGTAAAATGACATATTTCATACTTTGAAACAGTCAAAAACAGTCTTTTCCTAATATTCTTAGAGTTGTTCTATTTAGTTCTTCACTACTTGATCAAGAAATGTTTAAGTGACACTGGTTTGCCTAAAGCAATTTTTCTCAATTTTCTAAATTTTAAGTTTCAAGAATTTGATGTATTTCTCAGATATTATTTATAGAAAATTATTATTTTATACTATTTGAGGTATTAGTTATACTTTTGCCATCTTATATATTTAATTCAGATTACAATCATTTGTCAGCAGCATCCTTTGAGTAATCTTTTGGGTGATGGGTTTAACTGAAATTTCTAAGGTCAATTCTTTGTAAGCTTGAATCACTTAACCATTTTTCTTTGTTATTTACTCATTGTTACTATTTTTATCAGGCAGCCCCTGAATCAGAGTAGGTTCAGAAATCTCCCATTTACTTGTTTCTAATTGTCAGGTAAAAATTATATATGTTTATTGCATACAACTAAAATTTATATATGTTTATTGTATACAACCAAATGTTTTGAGATATGTATTCATCGTGAAATTACTAAATTAAGCAAATTAACATATGTATTACCTCACATACTTGTCATTTTTTGTGGTGAGAACACTTAAAATCTGCTTTCTTAGCGATTTCCAAGAATACATTTCTTTGTTATTAACTATAGTCATCATGTTATACAATAGATTTCTTGAACTTATTCTTTTTATGTAACTGAAACTTTGTACCCCTTGACCAACATCTCTTTAACTCATCCCTTCCCCTCAGCCTCAGGTAACCACCATGTACTCTCCACTTCTATGAGTGAGATCGTGAAGCATTTGTCCTTCTGTGCCTAGTTTATTTCACTTAGCATAATGTTTCAGGTTCATCCACGTTGTCCCAAATGACAAGATTTCCTTCTTTGTTAAGGCTGGAGCCACTTAACATTTAGTGAGTGCCCTCTGAGTATTTTAAACCTACCTAAGCTAAATTTAGAAAGCTGGACAACTGAAAGACTCTTGTTTTGAGTGGAACCAAAAGATTTCCTCACCTCAAAAATGAGACTGTGGACTTTGTTCTCCTACCCCTTCTCCTCTCCAGTTTACAAGGCATGTTTTTCTATGTTAACTGTGGTGGAAAATTTTCTAGTGAACTTTATCTATGTAGCTTGTAGAAAGTGCAAAGCTAAGAAACAAAACAAAGCCAAAACACTCTTTCCCCATGGCAAAATCCTCCTCCAGCATTACCTCCTTTGTGAAACACTGCTTTATAAGGTATTGAATTAAGAGCTCCCTGGGCTGCACTCCAACACAGCACATTGCATGATGGCCATGTTCCATGTGAGACATTTTGGTGGAATCTTCCTTATGGGAAGATAGCATGGGATGGTGTCAAGTACACAGGCCTTACTATCTCTGTGACCTCAGACAAACTACTCACTTGCTAAGGAGCCTCCATTTTGACATTGGTGTATAATAATCAGGGTTCTCCAGAGAAACAGAACCAATAGGATACATATAACAGGAAATTTATTATGGGAATTGGCTCAAGTGATCTTGGGAGCTGAGAAGTCCCACGACCTACCATCTGCAGGCTGGAGAATGGGAAAGCCAATTGTGTAATTCAGTCTGAGTTTGAAGACCTGAGAACCAGGAAGCCAATGATCTAATTCCAAGTCTGAAGGACTGACAACACCAGGTGGGCTGGGAGGTTGTACACTGTGTCAGTTCCAAAGTCCTAAGGCCTGAGAACTAGCAGCTCCAATATCCAAGGTTGGGAAGAGATGCATGTCTCAGCTCAATAAGAAAGAATTTATTTTCCTATACCTTTTTGTTCTGTTAGGATCTTTAATGACAATGGTGTTCATACACATTTGGTAAGGGCAGATCTTCTTTACTCAGTCTACTGATTCAAATACTAGTCTTTTCTGGAAACACCCTCATAGATGCACACAGAAATAATGTTTTACCAGCTATTTGGGCATCCCTTAGCCCAGTGAAGTTTACACATAAAATAAAATTAACCATTACAATTGGTAAAATGACAATAATACCTACCTGAGGGTTTTTGTGAGTTTAAACTAGATTATGTATGTATAGTGTCTGGTAAACAGGAACCACTTATAAAAGACAGCTGTTAGTGTCATTCTATGGGAAACTTAATTTAATTAATTGACAATATTACTGACTAAAATCTTAAGGTTTTTGGTAGGAAAAGATAGCTTTCTGTTTCTGTTCTCTTTTTCTCATTCTAAGGTATCATCTGTCTGCTTCTGTCTCCTTTACAAAATATTTGACTTTTTTTTTTTATTTTTAAGCAGACAATAAAAAATAATTTATTATATGTAATACATGTATTATAGTGATGATAACTGCAACAAATATACTTTTATTATTTATTTTTATTTCAGTAGGTTTTTGGAGAACAGGTGGTGTTTGGATACATGAATAAGTTCTTTAGTTGTGAGTTCTGAGATTTTGGTGCATCCATTACCTGAGCAGTGTACGCTGTACCCATGTGTAGTCTTTCATCCTTCACCCACCTCCCACCCTTTCCCCTGAGTCCTCAAAGTCCATTTTATCATTCTTATGCCTTTGGGTCCTCATACATTATGAGTGAGAACATATGATGTTTGGTTTTCTATTTCTGAGTTATTTAATACTTCACTTAGAATAATTGTCTCTAATTCCATCCAGGTTGCTGCAAATGCAATCGTTTCATTCCTTTTCATAGCTGAGTAGTATTCCATGGTATATATATACCACATTTTCTTTATTAGTTGGTTGGTGGGCGTTTGGGCTGGTTCCAGATTTTTGCAATTGTGAATTGTGCTGCTATAAACATGTATGTGCAAGTATTTTTTCCATATGATGACTTATTTTCCTCTGGGCAAATACCCAGGAGTGGAATTGCTGGATCAAATGGTAGATCTACTTTTAGTTCTTTAAGGAATTTCCACACTGTTTTCCATAGTGGTTGTACTAGTTTATATTCCCTCTAACAGTGTAAAACTGTTCCCTTTTCACCACCAACATCCATTATGTTTTAGTTTTTTGTTTATGGCCATTCTTGCAGGAGTAAGGTGGTATTGCATTGTGGTTTTGATTTGCATTTCCCTGATAATTAGTGATGTTGAGCATTTTTTTCATGTTTATTGAAACATGAAAAAATTGGTACATCTTCTTTTGAGACTTGTCTATTCATATCCTTAGCCCTCTTTTTGATGGGATTGTTTGTTTTATCTTGCTGATTTGTTTGAGTTCCTTGTAGATTCTGGATATTAGTCTTTTGTTGGATGTATAGATTACAAAGTTTTTCTCCCACTCTATGGGTTGTTTGTTTACTGATTTTTCCTTTTGCTGTGGAGAAGCTTTTTTGTTTAATTAGGTCCCATCTATTTATCTTTGGTTTTGTTACATTTGCTTTTGGGTTATTGGTCATGAAGTCTTTGCCTAAGCCAATGTCTAGAAGGGACTTTTCAATGTTATCTTCTAGAATTTTTATGGTTTCAGGTCTTAGATTTAAGTTTTTGATCCATCTTGAGTTGATTTTTTGTATAAGGTGTGAGATGAGGATCCAGTTTCATTCTTCTACATGTGGCTTGCTAATTATCCCAGCACCATTTGTTGAATAAGAGGTCCTTTCCCCACTTTATATTTTTGTTTGCTTTGTCAAAGATCAGTTGACGATATTTGACTTTATTTCTGGGTTCCATTGGTAAATATGCTTGTTTTTATACCAGTATCATGCTGTTTTGGTGACTATGGCCTTATAGTATAGCTAGAAGTCAGGTAATGTAATTCCCCCAGTTTTTTTTTTTCCTTAGTCTTTTGCTATCCAGGCTCTTTTTTGGTTCCATATGAATTTTAAAATTGCTTTTTGTAGTTCTGTGAAGAATGGTGGTGGTATTTTGATGAGAATTGCATTGAATTTGTATGACGTCAGTATCACTCTAATACCAAAACCAGGAAAGGACATAACAAAAAAAGAAAACTACAGATCAATACCTAATGAACATAGATATGAGAATCCTCAGCAAAATACTAGCTAACCAAATCCAACAGCATATCAAAAAGATAATCCACATGATCAAGTGGATTTCATACCAGGGATGCAGAGACAGTTTACCATCCACAAGTCAATAAATGTGATACACCACATAAACAGAGTTAAAAACAAAAATCACATGATCATCTCAATAGATGCAGAAAAAGCATTTGACAAAATCCAGCATATCTTTATGATTAAAACCCTCCACAAAATAGGCATAGAAGGGATATATCTTAAGGTAATGAAAGCCATCTATTACAAACTCACAGCCAACATTACACTGAACAGGGAAAAGTTGAAATCATTCCCCCTGATAACTGCAACAAGACAAGGTTGCTCACTTTTACCACTTCTATTCAACTTAGTACTGGAAGTCCTAGCCAGAGCAATCAGACAAGATAAAGAAATAAAGGGTAGGCCGGGCGCGGTGGCTCAAGCCTGTAATCCCAGCACTTTGGGAGGCCGAGACGGGCGGATCATGAGGTCAGGAGATCGAGACCATCCTGGCTAATACGGTGAAACCCCGTCTCTACTAAAAAATACAAAAAACTAGCCGGGCGACGAGGCGGGCGCCTGTAGTCCCAGCTACTCGGGAGGCTGAGACAGGAGAATGGCGTGAACCCAGGAGGCGGAGCTTGCAGTGAGCTGAGAGCCGGCCACTGCACTCCAGCCTGGGCGACAGAGCCAGACTCTGTCTCAAAAAAAAAAAAAAAAAAAAGAAATAAAGGGTATCCAGAGGAAGTCAAACTGTTGCTGTGTGCTGATGGTATGATCATATACTTAGAAAACCCTGAAGAATCATTCAAAAAGCTCCTAGAACTGGTAAATGAATTCAGCAATGTAGGAATAAACTTAACCAAGGAGGTGAAAGACTTCTACAAAGAAAACTACACAACACTGCTGAAAGAAATCATAGACAACACAAACAAATGGAAACACATCCCATGCTCATGGATGGGTAGAATCAATATTGTGAAAATGACCATACTGCCAAAAGCAATCTACAAATTCAACACAAAATATTTCACATTTTAAATGGTGAGCTTTAGGCATATCTAACTTCTTATTAGGGTGAAGTTTTCAATCTAGTACAAACCAGTCAAAGTTTTTCTTAAAAAATTGACCATGTAATTGACTGGCATTCAGTTTTATCACTTCTAACCTTGGTATGTAAAGATAGGAGTGATAATTATTTACACATAGTTTTCAGAAGACTTACATTTAAAAATCCTATCTTACAGCTAGAAGTGATGCAGAAGAACTGGGAAACATTTTTCTTTTTGGGCCTGGGGTTAATTTTCTCAGTCAAATGTGTGAAGCTCTTCTTTCATTTTGAGAGATTATTGCATGTTAAATTTATCAGATGAGCAACTGGCTGAATCTGTTGACACTTTATAGCAAAGGGAGCCTTTTCTCCATTGTTCGATAACTTGTCTTTTCTGTCTGAGACTTCAACAGAATGACCTTTAAATGTTCATATTTCTATCAACATTACATACATGATTACTTATGCATTCTCTGAGAAAATAGAGGCCTTTTCTCCAGCTCTCCACTTTTCTTTCCGAAATCTCACCAGATCATTTAAAATATCCCATCTAGCATGCACCCCAAAACCGTCCAGTCTTTACCCTTTACCCAGCTCCAAAGCTACCTCCACGTGTTTTGGTTTGTTAAGGCAGCACCAAACTTCTTGTTACCAAGTTCTTTCATAGTCAGTTTGGGCTGTTATAACAAATCACCATAGTCTGGGTGGCTTAACAACAAATGTTTATTTCTCACCATTCTGGAGGCTGTGAAGTTTGAGATCAGGGTGACAGCATGTAGTGTTCTGATGAGGGCCCTCTTTCTAGTTTCCTGACATGTTTGAGAAACATGGTTGGTAGTTGTATTAGTCTGTTTTCACACTGCTGTAAAAAACTACCTGAGACTAGATAATTTATGAAGAAAAGAGGTTTAATTGACTGACAGTTCCTCAGGCTGTATAGGAAGCATGGCTGAGAGGCCTCAGGAAATTTACAATCATGGCAGAAGGCCAAGGGGAAGCAAGGCACATCTCATGGTGGAGCATGAGAGAGAGAGTGAAGGGGGAAGTGCCACACACTTTGAAACCATCAGATTTCATGGGAACTCACTCACTATCACGAGAACAGCAAGGGAGAAATCTGCTCCCACAATCCAGTCACCCCCCACCAGGCCTCTCTCCCAATACTGGGGATTACAATTTAACATGAGATTTGGGTGTGGACACAGAGCCAAATCATATCAGTAGTGAAACAACCTCTCTCTTGTCTTTTTCTTTAATGGCATTAATCTCATTCATGGGGCCCCCTCTTGAGCCAATTAATTCCCAAAGGCCCTGTCTCCAAATGCCATCACATTGGAGATTAGGATTGAACGTGTGTAGGCGGAACACAAACATTCGGTTTATAGACTTCCCATTTGGAAAACAGATCCTGCTTCTTCCCTTTGTATTTGCTGTTTCCCCTGGAAAGTTTACCATTTGCTTCCTGCCCTCAATTGCGTTTATTCTAATCATCTTCAAAATTATATTCAAGTGATTTTTCAATTGAAGTGAAATCCCTGTAATAGTACAAGGCACCTCTCTTCTTCCCAGTACTTTCCCCTGTTGTAGTTTTGCCCGTAATTGTGGCCTGTGTATTTCTCCTGTCCACTCTAAGCACCTAGACAGCAAGAGCAGTAGCTGAATTTATCTCAGTGCCTGACACGTAAAAGTCACTCAATAAATACTTGTTTTAAGACTATAAGCTCTGGGAGGGCAAAGGCAATGTCTGTATTTTTCACATTTGTATATTCAATGTCCCGATGCAATAAATATTTTTGGATGAAAAAATTTCCAAAGCACTTGCCCCTTTATTATCATATTTGAGCCTTCCAGTGCTCTCTGAGATAACGATATAAGTTAACTGCTCAAGTTCCCACCTTTATCACTTGGTGGAGTTTGATTTTGAACACAATACTTCCCTAAATCTAGTCCTTATTTATTACCTTGTTCTCCATCAAAGGCATCAAATTCTGATTTCCTGTATTTCAGTTCATTCTGATACTTTACTATTATTCCTAAGTACAAGTATTTTAGTTATCCATTTAAAATTTATTCATTACAAAATGTGGGATAAAGATCCCACATTTCAATAAGAAGTTGTAGGTTTACATCATTATCTTATTAAGTGAAAATGACTGTTACCACTAGACACACTCAGTGGAGTGTTCCCTTGAGCAGGTAAAGGCTTTGTGATACACATGGCAAAATATTGTCTGTATAATTTACCAAACCATATGGCCTTTCTTATGCTAACTCATTTTCCCTAAGACTGTAGTTTTAGCTGGTTGCTCATATGATGTTTAACATATGGAACTGCTGTTATCTTTCAAAATCAAGAAGGTTCTCACCCATCTGTCTGTGAAAATCAGCTCCAGGCCCAGAGACATAAATGTTTCTAGATTCTTTTGCATCACGTCTAGATGTGAGAGAATGAGTATCTAGGCCTCAGGTTTTTCTTGTTGTTGTTGTTCATTTACCAGGGAATATTAATATCCATATTATAGGGTTATGTTGAGAATTAAAATAAATAAACTTAATGAAGTAAAGTATGTGAAAATACTTTCCACCCATAAAATAATTTACAAATATAAGCTATTAGTTAATAAATATAAGCTATTATTTCATGGGTAGATGTGGAGATTGGCTAAAATTTGCCTTGCCAAAGTAATTCTTCTCAGACTGTTTGTGCTCTTTCCTTTGGATAAACCTTCCTTAAGGTCAATGGCATTGTTGCCTTCTTTTTTGTGTCCATCTCTAGTTCCTGGAATAAAGTAACTGCTCAATGATGCTTATTTTTAGTTTGTTTAAGAATAAAATCTGGTGGTCTAGAGCACAGTAGTCTCCCAATTCAGATCCACCATCCTGGTGATGTTTAAGACCATCCATTTGTATGTGAAAAGAAAATATTAGGAGTTCTATTTCTAATTAGCTTTCAGATCATACTTTTCAAGTTTTAAATATGCATATATGGAAATGCACGCTCAAAAGTTTTTCTTATTGTAATAAATAGCTTTTGCTGCACTAATGCTATGGAACAAGAATTCCCACAATATCAGTGGGTTACAGTAGTAAACCTTTACTTCTTGCTGGATAGGCTGGGGTTGGCTGTGGATCGCCTCTGGTTGTCAGTTGTCTGAGCTCAGCAACAGGGTCTGTCTTGGATTTAGGTCTACTTGATGTCTCTTCTTATTCTGAGACTAGGAGCTAATCAGAAAAGACTCTTATGGTGAGGCAAGTGGTTGCAAAAGGCCTGGCAGTATCTGAGCCTGCTCCTAAATTCTCTGCTGGAACTGGCACTGTCACATTCTATTGGTCAAAGCAAGGCACCTGCCCACGCACCATGCCAGTGGAGTAGGATCACATATTTATGTCTGAAAGGAGAGGGTAGAGTGAAAATTTGCTGAATAATAATCCAACCTACTACACTGCTCAAAAACATGCAATAAAAACTGTGTAGCCATTGCCCTTCCTAGAGGATGAAGGACATATATCATGGAATGGCACTCCTGGCCCAAGCCTATCTTTCCTGTCTCATCTCCCAGTGATGCTCATCATACATAATATGAGCTTGGGGATCTAGTCCAGTGAAGTGCTTTTCTTCAAAAGCCTTGTCAAAGTTTCCACTTCTGCCATTTTTGGACAGTGATTAAGATTATGAAGCAGGTTGCTGCTGGCAGAGGAAGGAAGTCAAGTCACTACTTCCAAAGTTTGTAGCAAGAAGTAGTCTGGGCTGAGCTGGAATCAGATCCAGTAGTAGCAGTGAGAGGTGATTTGGAAGGGGCAGCTCTCAGTTTCATGGAGTTTGGAATTATTGATCAAGTAAGTCCAGGATGTCCATGCAAGGAATTCCAAAGTCAGGGTTCAGCCCTTTGGCTGGGTATAGTACCTAGCATCTAATGGACCCTCAAAAATTATTTATTGTGAGATTTATGTATTCACATATGACCACCTCAGACCAACTCCATAGCTGCCACCTTGTTCTGAGCCACTATTATCTTGTATCCAGATTTTTGAGATAGTTGCCTGACTGGCTTTTCTGTTTTTTCTTTGCTTCTATTGAGTCTTATTCCCAGACCGTGTCACTCTATTCCTCAAAAACTTTACTTACATTTCTTCTCAGTGGGAGCCAAAGTTCCCACAGTGGTTGATATGGTTTGGCCCTGTGTCCCCACCTAAATCTCATTTCAAATTTTAATCCCCATGTGTTGAGGGAGGGACCTGGTGGGAGGTGATTGGAGCATGGGAGCAGTTTCTGATAGTGAGGGAATTCTCACGAGATCTGATGAAAAGTATGTGGCTTTCTTCACTCTCGCTCACTGCCATGTAAGATGTGCCTTGCTTTCCCTCCTGCCATGACTGTAAGTTTCCTGAGGACTTCTCAGCCATGTAGAGCTGTGAGTCAATTAGGCCTTCCTTTCTTTATAAATTACCCAGTCTCAGGTAGTTCTTTATGTCAGTGTAAAAACAGACTAATACAGTAAGCTACAAGGCCCTACATGATCTGGCTCCTTTTTTTCTCTCTTTATGTCTCCTACAACTCAACTTCTTCTCTCTACCTCAGCCACTCTGACCTTCATATTATTCTTTGAATACATAATTCCTCCAGCTTACCAGTCATACTCTTTTGCAGACAGCTTCCTCCACATGAATGATATTCACACGAGTCACATGAGTTATTCCTTTGGCTTCCCCAGGGCTTTGCTGAAACATTGCTTCCTCAGGAGGCCTTCTTGACTATCCTGTCTAAAGTTGCACTTCTCCAACACAGCTGCCATCCTCTACCATGATTACATATAGATATATGTAATATTTATTACACATTTCTCCATGGTGCTTCTGTTTGACAGATGTTTTAATTTTTATTTGTTTATGGTCTGGTTCCTTTGGTAGAGTGCAAGTTCGCCGAGGGTAATTATTTTTGTTCTTTTATTCACTTTAGCACTAAGAATCATTCCCACACATACTAGTAGGTCCTCAATCAATATTTGGTCAACCAGTTAATGAAACATTCACTGTATTTCCTAGTAAAAGTGCTATCTTTATATTTTATATTGCCATAGCACATTGTTTGTACCCATTTTATACTATATGTCATGTTCTAACAGTATAGAATTAATCTGTATATTGCTTATCTCTCCCACCAAGGTGGGTACCCAGAGCTGAGTTTTGTATATATTTAATACATTTTTAATGAATTGGATTTATATTCTTGGAGACATTTCATTATCCTTTTACTTTCTTCTGGTGAACCACTATTGTCTCACATTCCAATCACTTCTTAGACACCTAGTAGTTGGACTCTCAACTGTGTGGACAGCCCATTCAGATATAGGTTTATTACATTTATTCAATCTTCCATATTTTTAAAAGTTACTCTTTCTTTGGGCTTGAATGTTCATCTTACTAAGAAGCATGAAATTCTTGACATTACCAGAACAATCTCAACTTTCAATAATGATTTAGGTTAAATTAAGAGAGTTCGAGGCTCCAAGTTTTATGCCAGAATACTTAAAAGTGATTGCACCATGAAAAAGAAACAGAAATAGGGAAGAGGTTGGAGAGAGCAAAGAAAAAAAAAATAAAAGGTAGACTCAGATTAGGATCTAGTAGCACTGATTCAAACATTATTGTTGGCCTGCTCCAACAATGGGCACTGCAGAGACTAAAGAATGTTTCCAGGTTACCCCCTGTAAGTAGCTGCTGTATACATTGTTTAGGTTGTGTACTGCACAAGGGTACCGTATCAATAAGGGTTGCATTCATACATATAGACATACTTATCATATTAAAATTTTACAATAGTTCTGTCCTAATTGTTGACTCCTAAGAGGGATAATCTGAATATTTGTTATGACAACTTTTTGGCTTGTGACAGTAAGGATTTTACTCTTCCAAAATCAGCATAATGTGACAAATTTCCAACAGATAGATGTTTTGTGTCTTATTATGACAGAGAAGATCTGTATCATTCTGCTTTACCGCAAAAAAGAGGGATTAGTTTAATAATAATAATAAAACCTTGTTGATATAATAACCTCAGTCTTTAAACAGGTAGCTTCTTATTTATCTTGATGAATATCTTTAAAAAATCCCCTGGCTGGGTGCGGTGGCTCATGCCAGTAATCCCAGCACTTTGGGAGGCCAAGGCGCGCAGATCATGAGGTCAGGAGATGGAGACCATCCCGGCTAACAAGGTGAAACCGCATCTCTACTAAAAATACAAAAAATTAGCCAGGCATGGTGGTGGACACCTGTAGTCCCAGCTACTCGGGAGGCTGAGGCAGGAGAATGGCATGAACTCGGGAGGCAGAGGTTGCAGTGAGCCAAGATTGTGCCACGACACTCTAGCCTGGGCGACAGAGTGAGACTTTGTCTGGAAAAAAACAAAACAAAACAAAAAATTCCCCCACTTTCAGGTACACCAATCAGATGTAGATTTGGTCTTTTCACATAATCCCATATTTCTTGGAGGCTTTGTTCATTTCTTTTTCTCTTTTTTCTCTAAACTTATTTTCTCGCTTCATTTCATTCATTTGACTTTCAATCACTGATACTCTTTCTTCCAGTTGATCGAGTCGGTTACTGAAGCTTGTGCATTTGTCATGTAGTTCTCCTGTCATGGTTTTCATCTCTATCAGGTCGTTTATGGACTTCTCTGCATTGGTTATTCTAGTTATCCATTCATCTAATCTTTTTTCAAGGTTTTTAGTTTCTTTGCGCTGGGTTCGTAGTTCCTCCTTTGGCTCTGAGAAGTTTGATCGACTGAAGCCTTCTTCTCTCAACTCATCAAAGTCATTCTCTGTCCAGCTTTGTTCCATTGCTGGCGAGGAGCTGCATTCCTTTGGAGGGGGAGAGGGGCTCAGATTTTTTGAATTTCCAGCTTTTCTGCACTGCTTTTCCCCTATGTTTGTGGTTTTATTTACTTTGGTCTTTGATGATGGTGACATACAGATGGGGTTTTGGTGTGGATGTCCTTTCTGTTTGGTAGTTTTCCTTCTAACAGTCAGAACCCTCAGCTGCAGGTCTGTTGGAGTTTGGTTGAGGTCCACTACAGACCCTGTTTGTCTGGGTATCAGCAGCGGAGGCTGCAGAAGAGAGAATATTGCTGAACAGTAAGCATTGCTGTCTGATTGTTGCTCTGAAAGCTTCATCTCGAGGTGTACCCAGCTGTGTGAGATGTGAGGTGTCAGTCTGCACCTAGTGGGGGATGTCTCCCAGTTAGGTTACTTGGGGGTCAGGGACCCACTTGAGCAGGCTAGCAAGGCAGGCCAACATTCAAATTCAGGAAATACAGAGAATGCCACAAAGATACTCCTCAAGAAGAGCAACTCCAAGACACATAATTGTCAGATTCGCCAAAGTTGAAATGAAGGAAAAAATGTTAAAGGCAGCCAGAGAGAAAGGTCGGGTTACCCACAAAGGGAAGCCCATCAGAATAACAGCAGATCTCTCGGCAGAAACTCTACAAGCCAGAAGAGAGTGGAGGCCAATATTCAACATTCTTAAAGAAAAGAATTTTCAACCCAGAATTTCATATCCAGCCAAACTAAGTTTCATAAATGAAGGAGAAATAAAATCCTTTACAGACAAGCAGATGCTGAGAGATTTTGTCACTACCAGGCTTACCCTACAAGAGATCCTGAAGGAAGCACTAAACACGGAAAGGAACAACCAGTACCAGCCATTGCAAAAACATACCAAAATGTAAAGAACATCGATGCTAGGAAGAAACTGCATCAACTAATGTGCAAAATAACCAGGTAACATCATAATGACAGGATCAAGTTCACACATAACAATATTAACTTTAAACATAAATGGGCTAAATTGTCCAATTAAAAGACACTGACTAGCAAATTGGATAAAGAGTCAAGACCCATCAGTTTGCTGTATTCAGGAGACCCATCTCACGTGCAGAGACACACATAGGCTCAAAATAAAGGGATGGAGGAAGATCTACCAAGCAAATGGAAAACAAAAAAAGGCAGGGGTTGCAATCCTAGTCTCTGATAAACCAGACTTTAAACCAACAAAGATCAAAAGAGACAAAGAAGGCCATTACGTAATGGTAAAGGGAACAATTCAACAAGAAGAGCTAATTATCCTAAATATGTATGCACCCAATACCGGAGCACCCAGATTCATAAAGCAAGTCCTTAGAGACTTACAAAGAGACTTAGAATCCCACACAATAATAATGGGAAACTTGAACACCCCACTGTCAACATTAGACAGATCAATGAGATAGAAAGTTAACAGGGATATCCAGGAATTGAACTCAACTCTGCACGAAGCAGACCTAATAGACATCTACAGAACTCTCCACCCCAAATCAACAGAATATACATTCTTCTCAGCACCACATCACACTTATTCCAAAATTGACAACATAGTTGGAAGTAAAGCACTCCTCAGCAAATGTAAAAGAACAGAAATTATAACAAACTGTCTCTCAGACCACAGTGCAATCAAACTAGAACTCAGGATGAAGAAACTCAATCAAAACCATTCAACTACATGGAAACTGAACAACCTGCTCCTGAGTGACTACTGGGTACATAATGAAATGAAGGCAGAAATAAAGATGTTCTTTGAAATCAATGAGAACAATGATACAACATACCAGAATCTCTGGGACACATTTAAAGCAATGTGTAGAGGGAAATTTATAGCACTAAATGCCCACAAGAGAAAGCTGGAAAGATCTAAAATTGACACCCTAACATCACAATTGAAAGAACTAGAGAAGCAAGAGCAAACACATTCAAAAGCTAGCAGAAGGCAAGAAATAAGTAAGATAAGAGCAGAACTGAAGGAGATAGAGACACAAAAACCCTCCAAAAAATCAATGAATCCAGGAACTGGTTTTCTGAAAAGATCAACAAAATTGATAGACCGCTAGCAAGATTAATAAAGAAGAAAATAGGGAAGAATCAAATAGACACAATAAAAAATGATAAAGGGAATATCACCACCTACCCCACAGAAATACAAACTACCATCAGAGAATATTATAAACACCTCTGTGCAAATAAACTAGAAAACCTAGAAGAAATGGATAAATTCCTGGACACATACACTTTCCCAAGACTAAATCAGGAAGAAGTTGAATCCCTGAATAGGCCAATAGTAGGCTCTGAAATTGAGGCAATAATTAATAGCCTACCAACAAAAAAAAGTCCATAACCAGCCGGATTCAAAGCCGAATTCTACCAGAGGTAGAAGTAGGAGCTGGTACCATTCCTTCTGAAACTATTCCATTCAGTAGAAAAAGAGGGAATCCTCTTTAACTCATTTTTTGAGGTGAACATCATCCTGATACCAAAACCTGGCAGAGACACAACAAGAAAAGAGAATTTTAGACAAATATCCCTGGTGAACATCGATGCAAAAAGCCTCAATAAAATACTGGCAAACCGAATCCAGCAACACATCAAAAAGCTTATCCACTATGATCAAGTGGGCTTCATTCCTGGGATGCAAGGCTGGTTCAATATGCACAAGTCGATAAATGTAATCCAGCATATAAACAGAACCAAAGACAAAAACCACATGATTATCTCAATAGATGCAGAAAAGGCCTTTGACAATATTCAACAGCCCTTCATGCTACAAACTCTCAATAAATTCGATATCGATGGAACAGATCTCAAAATAATAAGAGCTATTTATGACAGACCCACAGCCAATATCATACTGAATGGGCAAAAACTGGAAGCATTACCTTTGAAAACTGGCACAAGACAGGGATGCCCTCTCTCACCACTCCTATTCAACATAGTGTTGGAAGTTCTGGCCAGGGCAATCAGGCAAGAGAAATAAATAAAGGGTATTCAATTAGGAAAAGAAGAAGTAAAATTGTCCCTGTTTTCATGAGTGTATATTTAGAAAACCCCCTTGTCTCAGCCCCAAATCTCCTTAAGCTGATAAGCAACTTCAGCAAAGTCTCAGGATACAAAATCAGTGTGTAAAAATCACAAGCATTCTTATACACCAATAACAGACAGAGAGCCAAATCATGAATGAACTCCCATTCACAATTGCTTCAAAGAGAATAAAATACCTAGAAATCCAACTTACAAGGGATGTGAAGGACCTCTTCAAGGAGAACTACAAACCACTGCTCAATGAAATAAAAGAGTACACAAACAAATGGAAGAACTTTCCATGCTCATGGATAGGAAGAATCAATATAGTGAAAATGGCCATACTGGCCAAGTGCCATCCCCATTAAGCTACCAATGACTTTCTTCACAGAATTGGAAAAAAAGCTATTGTAAAGTTCATATGGAACCAAAAAAGAGCCCTCATTGCCAAGACAATTATAAGCCAAAAGAAGGAAGCTGGAGGCATCACGCTGCCTGACTTCAAACTATACTACAAGGCTACAGTAACCAAAACAGCATGGTACTGGTACCAAAACAGAGATATAGATCAATGAGACAGAAAAGAACCCTCAGAAATAATACCACACATCTACAACCATTTGATCTTTGACAAACCTGACAAAACAAGAAATGGGGAAAGGATTCCCTATTTAATTAATGGTGCTGGGAAAACTGGCTGGCCATAAGTAGAAAGCTGAAACTGGATCCCTTCCTTACTCCTTATTCAAAAATTAATTCAAGATGGATTATGGATTAGAGACTTAAATGTTAGACCTAAAACTATAAAAACCCTAGGAGAAAACCTAGGCAATACCATTCAGGACATAGGCATGGGCAAGGACTTCATGTCTAAAACACCAAAAGCAATGGCAACAAAAGCCAAAATTGACAAATGGAATCTAATTAAACTAAAGAGCTTCTGCACAGCAAAAGAAACTACCATGAGAGTGAACGGGAACCCTACAGAATGGGAGAAAATTTTTGCAATCTACTCATCTGACAAAGGGCTAATTTCCAGAACCTACAGAGAACTCAAACAAATTTACAAGAAAACAAACAGACCAACCCATCAAAAAGTGGGCAAAGGATATGGACAGACACTTCTCAAAAGAAGACATTGATGCAGCCATCAGGCACATGAAAAAATGCTCATCATCACTGGCCATCAGAGAAATGGAAATCAAAACCACAATGAGATACCATCTCACACCAGTTAGAATGGCAATCATTAAAAGGTCAGGAAATAACAGGTGCTGAAGAGGATGTGGAGAAATATGAACACTTGCACACTGTTGGTGGGACTGTAAACTAGTTCAACCATTGTGGAAGACAGTGTGGTGATTCCTCAAGGATCTAGAACTAGAAATTTCATTTGACCCAGCAATCTCATTACTGGGTATATATCCAAGGATTATAAATCATGCTGCTATAAAGACACATGCACATGTATGTTTATTGTGGCACTATTCACAATAGCAAAGACTTGGAACCAACCCAAATGTCCATCAATGACAGACTGGATTAAGAAAATGTGGCACATATACACCATGGAATACTATGCAGCCATAAAAAGGATGAGTTCATGGCCTTTGTAGGGACATGGATGCAGCTGGAAACCATCATTCTCAGCAAACTATCGCAAGAACAGAAAACCAAACACCGCATGTTCTCACTCATAGGTGGGAATTGAACAATGAGATCACTTGGACACAGGAAGGGGAACATCACACACCAGCGCCTATTGTGGGGTGGGGGGCTGGGGGAGGAATAGCATTAGGAGATATACCTAATGTAAATGACAAGTTAATGGGTGCAGCACACCAACATGGCACATGTATGCATATGTAACAAACCTGCACGTTCTGCACATGTACCCTAGAACATAAAGTATAATTTAAAAAAATTCCCCACTGGTTTTACTAGTGTCTTAGCTGAGTGTTTTATCCTATAGTTTATGCCATCTGCTATGTGTTTCCTGGACTAAAATTGAACAACTAAGTAACCAATGAATCTATAAATTCTAACATTATGATACAAATTACTATATAATGATCCAATTTCCATTAATGATCCAGAAAGTATATTTTAGATAGAAATAAATCAGAGATTACCAAGTAACACTTTGTTAATTATGTTATAGCATTGGCTTTTTAACTATTTAAAATTTGGAGACAAGTATATAATACTATTTGAAAATGTTACAAACTTCTGGAAAAGATGCTATTTCCTCTCAGATGTTGCAAAGAAAATTTTAAAAGATTATCAGCATTAGAAAGGAAATAATTGGGAAACTGCTAGAAAAAAATTAAGAAAAACTTTGGTTAAATAAGTTTTCTGGAGAAATAGGTGCAATGACAGAACAAAAGTGGAAAACATTTCAGAGCTACACTTTTCAACAGAATGTAGCATAGATATGTCATTAATGAAGCAGGATGTGAATTTTCCTTAGATCTGTATGTCAACTCTAAATAAAAAAAATGTGAAGAATAGTTTGAAGGGGAAGTGCCACCTGCCTTCAAATTCATTCAACTGAGCATCCCCCCCCCCCTTTTTTTTTGGATACAGATTCATGGCCATCTAATTAGATTATAAGACAAAATAACAGGACATTTTTGTTGAAAATTATCCAATTCTGTTGAGAAAGTATAACATTCCAAAAGAAATTCTAGGTAAGAATATTTCGGAAATGATCTCACACAAATTCTCCCTCATGTTGAAAACTGGTTAGATTATGGTTATTCTACCTCAAAAGATTATTTTATCATTATAAACACTTTAGGGATAGAAAGATTCACTAATGAATAAGAAAATATGCACTACTGTTAACATTTATTCCTATTTTTGGTAAATATGATAAAAGTGAAATGTATATCAATAGTAATGTAAGTATCCCACATTGAAATCTTATAGAAAAATTTTATAACTATTAATGCTAGCAGAGATTATATGACAAAGAGGAAAATGTTGGCATTGACCTCCTACTATATAATTCAGCTTTTGGCAAGGATATATCTAGTGTGGAGAGGATTGTTCAAAAAAATTTGAGAGAGATAATAATGATTTACTATATTTTGCATAAATGATAGTAGAATGTTACAATATCATGGAAGATATTTGCACAGAATAGAAACACTGTCAACGTAAGATATTTCTTACGGGTGGAATACAAAACCAAAATTGTAAAATTATGACAGAATCATTAAGGAAAAATTATGTGTAAAATATCATTTAATTATTTTAGATACAATATCTGATGTATGCCAGGTAGACAGCAATTATCATAAGATTTGTGGATTATAGAAATGCATATATTTCCACAATCAAATTATTGGGGTGGAATTTTGCCCTGTAAATTAAATAACTAAAGAAGAATTATGTATATGTCTTGTGGAAAAACAACTTGAAAAACAATAATAAAGGCAAAAATAATTTGACAGGCCAGGCATATGACAAGTACAGATAGAAAATATAAGATTGCACAAAAGAGCCTTTATTCATTGATCTGTACATTTTTTAAACTTGGTAGTTATAAGTTCAACAGATCCATTGTACAACATGACAACTATGGTTAATAATTATGTAATGTATTGTATTCTTGAAAATCACCAAGAAAACAGATTTTAAGAGTTCTTACCATGAATAATAAATATTTGAGGTAATATGTGTGTTAATTAGTTCAATTAACTAATATACACTGTGTATATTCCACAGTGTATATTCCACAGTGTGTATTTGTATTTCAAAAGATCATGTACATTATACATACAGTTTTTACTTGTTAATTAAAAATAAATTTAAAAATTTCATGCCAACATACACCAATGATAACCTGAAAAAAATTAATCGTTAACAATGCAGTATAAAAATATTTTTTGGCACCACAAATTTTGTCTTTTAAAAAATTTTTGTTTTAGAATCGCAAGGTACATGTGCAGTTTTGTGGCCTGAATATATTACATAATGCTGAGGTTTAGGGTATAATTGATCCCATCATCCATGTACTGAGCATAGTACTCAATTATTAGTTTTAATTAGTACCCTGCCTTCTTCCCAGTGGTCCCCAATTTCTGTTGTTACTATCTTTAGGTCCATGAGTACCCAATGTTTAGCTTTCACTTACTAGTGAGAACATGCGGTATTTGGTTTTCTGTTTTTGTGTTAATTTGCTTGGGATAATGGCCTCCAGCTGCATCCATGTCCCTGCAAAAGACATAATCTCGTTCTTTTTTTATGGCTGCAGAGTATGCCATGGTGTATATGTATCTTATTTCCTTTTTCCAGTCTGCCATTGATGGGCACCAAGGTTGATTATGTCTTTGTCATAGTGAACAGTGCTGTGATGAACATGTGAGCACATGTGTCTTTTTGATAAAGCAATATGTTTTCTTTTGGATATAAACTCAGTAATGGGATTGCTGGGTCGAAGGGTAGTTCTAAGTTTTTTGAGAAATCTAAATTCCATAGTGGCTGAACTAACTATATTCCTACTAACAGTGTAAGTGTTATCTTTTCTCCACAGCTTTACCAGCATCTTGTTTTCTTGATATTTTAATAATAGCCATTCTGACTGGTGTGAGATGGTATCTCATTGTGATTTTGATTTGCATTTCTCTGATGATCAGTGATGTTGAGCATTTTTTCATTTTGCCAGCTTGTATGTCTTCTTTTGAGAAGTGTCTGTTCATCTCCTTTGCCCATTTTTTAATAAAGTCATTTTGTGCTTGTTGAAATTGTTTAAGTTCCTTATAGATTCTAGATCTTAGACCTTTGTTGGATATGTAGTTTGTGAATATTTTCTCCCATTCTGTAAGTTTTCTATTTACTCTGTTGATAGTTACTTTGCTGTGCAGAAGCTCTTTAGTTTAATTAGGTCCCACTTGTTGCTTTTTATTTTTGTTACAACTGCTTTGGAAGACTTAGTCATATATTCTTTCTCAAGGCTGATGTCCAGAATGATGTTTCCTAGATTTTGTATTTCCATGGGATCAATTGTAATACCTTCTTTGTCAATTCTGATTGTGCTTATTGGATCTTCTCTCTTTTTTTAAATCTGGATGTCTACCTCTCCAGCAAGACTAGGGAAATTTTCTTGACTTATTCCCTCAAATATGTTTTCCAGAATGTTTGCTTTTTCTCCTTCTTTCTCAGGAAAGCCAATAATTTGTAGATTTGGTTGCTTTGCATAATCTCATATATTTTGAAGACTTTATTCATTTTTTTAAATTCTTTTTTCTGTATTTTTGCCTGAAGACTTTATTCTTTTTTTTTTTTTTTTTTTTTGAGACAGAGTCTCGCTCTGTCGCCCAGGCTGGATGGAGTGCAGTGGCCGGATCTCAGCTCACAGCAAGCTCCGCCTCCCGGGTTTACGCCATTCTCCTGCCTCAGCCTCCCGAGTAGCTGGGACTACAGGCGCCAGCCACCTCGCCCGGCTAGCTTTTTTTGTATTTTTTAGTAGAGACGGGGTTTCACCGTGTTAGCCAGGATGGTCTCGAACTCCTGACCTCGTGATCCGCCCGTCTCGGCCTCCCAAAGTGCTGGGATTACAGGCTTGAGCCACCACGCCCGGCCTATTCATTTTTTAAAATTCTTTTTTCTTTATTTTTGCCTGACTGGGTTAGTTCAAAAGACCCATCTTCAACCTCTGAAAATCTTTCTTCTGCTTGGTCTAGTCTATTAATAAAGCTTTCAATTATTTTTTGAAATTCCTTATGTGAGTTTTTCAATTCCAGACACTCTGATTGATTTCTTTTTAAGATATTTATCTCTTCCTTCATTTCCTGGATTGCTTTAGAAGTTTCTTTGTGTTGATTTTTAACCTTGTCTTGGATCTCACTGAGCTTCGTTGCAATCCATGCTTTGAATTCCTTATCTATCATTTCTGAGTTTTTGTATTGGTTAGGGACCGTTGCTGGAGAGCTAGTCATTCCTTGGTGGTGTTACTACATTCAGATTTTTCATGGTACCGGAATTTTCGCACTGCTTTCTTCTCACCTGGAGACCCTGGGATTTATAATATTTATAATTATTTTCATGCAGGTAGGATTTTTTCTTTTTCTTTCTTTCCCTAAAATATTAATGTTGTTTTGTTTTTCTCTTTTCCTTTCTCCATCTCCGTAGAGGGTGTGACTATAGAAAATGCTGGGTAGGGTCTTTTGGCTTTGCTTCTGTAGCCTTATGCACTTCTTTCAGTAGGTTTTGTATTGGACTGTGTGGCTCAACCTACAGTCCATAGGTGGCATTTATAGGTAAGAGCTGGCTGTGACTGACATGGCTGTGTATATACTTGATCTTTGTTTACTGGCAAAAGCTCTCTGTTGCCTCAGGCAATGGGTTGATTCATGGAATGCACAGTGGTCTGAACTGCCTGCTCAGTCCTGTGGGATGAGGGCCATGAGGGGCAGGACCAGGCCAGGCAGGTTCTCCTACAGGTCCCCTGATGGCAGGCATAAGCACTAGTGTGGAGGGAGAATCAAGAGGGTGTCCACCAAGCACCCAGAGGTGTGCCGAAGCATGGGGGCTGAGAAACTTCTTCAGCTCCACGTTCTCTGCTTGTGGATCAGGGAGTGGCCTTAATTCTTAATCCAGAAGAGTGGATGCTTCAGCTGCCTGGAGACCTGCCTGAGTGTGGAGTGAAGAGGGCCTTGCTGCACCATGATCTCTGCACAGGATGGGTGGGGTGGGTTAGGCTGCTGATCCAGGTGAGTGAGTGCCCCGAAAATCTGAATTTCTGCCTAGGGGTGGAGTGGAGATTGTCTTTTAAGAACAAACAAACTACTTTTGAGTTTAAGTAAACATTGGATTGGGTTTAAAATGTGTTTACTAAGTATAAAAAAATTTAAAATCCTTGTCATATATGTGAGGGAGAAGTCAGTTGATATCATTACATTACTAAGAACTAAGAAGTGTGTGCCATTGTGTTTTAGAAATTGCTGATGATGTGGTTAAAGCTACCTAAATATGTGTAGTATTAGCAATATACACCAATAAAGCATAATAATATGCACTAATTAATATGCTAATAGCTATATTATAATATATAATGACATAATATAATATCACTGTTACTATTAATACTTAATAATGATACAAGTATCATTTAAAAACATTTTTAATATTAAAAGACAATCATGGCCTTTTCAGAGTTCTAGATCAGTGGTTGGCAAACTCTTTCTGTAAGGGGCCAGCCATTGAATATTTTAGACTCTGTGGGCCATATGGTCTCTCTTGCAATTTTTCAACTCTGCCATTATGGTGCACAAATAGTCACGGACAATACATAAGCAAATGAATATGGCTGTGTTCTAATAAAATTTTATTTATGTACACTGAAATTTAAATTTTATGTAAATTTCATGTCCTACAATATTATTCTTTTCAAAATATAAAAGCAATTTGTTGGCCGCATAAAATCAGAAGGAGGATCAGATTCAGCTTGTGAGCCATTATTTGCTGACCACTATTATAGATTACATATCACCTTTGAAAAATTGTAGAATGAATTACTGCAATTACACAAAGATTTGCAATAGAAACGAACTGGTATACATAGTGAGGAATAACATGTTAGATGGGATATAATCATACAACTTTAATTTACTGCAGACGGTATCAAATACTTATCTGGCCCTCGGTTTAAATTTAATTTTGTCAATATCAGTAACCTGTGGAAATTGTTTTCTCAAATTGAAAATTCATTAAACATGACTTAAGGACTAGAATATTGTAAGATATGTAGTCTAAACCAGTGGTCATTTCTATAGAATGAGACACAGTTACAAATAAATATTGAAATTGTTGTAATAAATTTATTTGCCAAGGAAGCATGATATGTAATTATTTTATAACAAATTACTATATTGTAGTTAGCTGGTATTCTTAATTATTACGATTATGATTTTGAATTTTATTTCATGTTCAATAATTTGATTTATGAATTTTATGAAAAATGACTTTATATTTGCAGTAGTTTTTATAATTGAGAAATAAATACAATACTAACTTAAAAATTTTACACGAGGAAGAGATGCCTTTTTCTAATTTGTTTGGAGGCTCTGAATGGACAAGTAGAAGCTGGTTCTTGTTGACAGGAGTGGAGATCCACATATGATAGTCCTAAGGAAGAGGGAATTCAAAGATGAACTAGATGTGGCTCCTTCCATTAAGGAGCTTCTAGCCTCGTGTAGGGTTTGGCAGTCTAACATTTATTGTATGGCAGTGCTTTCCTGTTACTGTGCTTTTCAAGTTGTGTGGCAGTCACTTAATCCCCAGAATTTTACTTTAAAAGAAAAACAGCAACATAACACTATTCTACCTTACAGCAATTAAGCAAAAGAAGATGAAAAATGGAAACCACTCAGTATGCTGTTGTGTATAAAATTTACATTGTATAAGTTTTTGATTGTTTATTCTACCTCACATCTTTAACAACACACAGGTAGAGCCAATAATCTTCACAGACCATGCTGGGTGAAATGGTTTGGCTGTGTCTTCACCCAAATCTCGTCTTGAATTGTAGCTCCCATAATTCCCATGTGTTGTGGGAGGGACCTGGTGGGAGGTAATTGAATCATAGAAGCAGTTTTCCACATACTGTTTTCATGGTAGTGAGTACATCTCACGAGATCTGATGGTTTTATAAGGAGAAACCCTTTTCACTTGGCTTTCAATCTCTCTTGCCTGTTGCCATGTAGGACATACCTTTTGCCTTCTACTGTGTTGTGAGGCCTCCCAGCCACGTGGAACTGTGAGTCCACTGAACATCTTTTTTAAAATAAATTACCCAGTCTTGGGTATGTCTTTTTTTTTTTAAATTTTTTTTTATTTTTATTATACTTTTAAGTTCTAGGGTACATGTGCATAATGTGCAGGTTTGTTACATATGTATATTTGTGCCATGTTGGTGTGCTGCACCCATCAACTCGTCAGCACCCATCAATTCATCATTTATATCATGTATAACTCCCCAATGCAATCCTTCCCCCCTCCCCCCTCCCCATGATAGGCCCCAGTGTGTGATGTTCCCCTTCCCGAGTCCAAGTGATCTCATTGTTCAGTTCCCACCTATAAGTGAGAACATGTGGTGTTTGGTTTTCTGTTCTTGTGATAGTTTGCTAAGAATGATGGTTTCCAGCTGCATCCATGTCCCTACAAAGGATGCAAACTCATCCTTTTTTATGGCTGCATAGTATTCCATGGTATATATGTGCCACATTTTCTTAATCCAGTCTGTCACAGATGGACATTTGGGTTGATTCCAAGTCTTTGCTATTGTGAATAGTGCTGCAATAAACATACGTGTGCATGTGTCTTTGTAGTAGAATACTTTACAATCCTTTGGGTATATACCCAGTAGTGGGATGGCTGGGTCATATGGTACATCTAGTTCTAGATCCTTGAGGAATTGCCATACTGTTTTCCATAATGGTTGAACTAGTTTACAATCCCACCAACAGTGTAAAAGTGTTCCTATTTCTCCACATCCTCTCCAACACCTGTTGTTTCCTGATTTTTTAATGATTGCCATTCTAACTGGTGTGAGATGGTATCTCATTGTGGTTTTGATTTGCATTTCTCTGATGGCGAGTGATGATGAGCATTTTTTCATGTGTCTGTTGGCTGTATGAATGTCTTCTTTTGAGAAATGTCTGTTCATATCCTTTCCCCACTTTTTGATGGGGTTGTTTGTTTTTTTCTTGTAAATTTGTTTGAGTCCTTTGTAGATTCTGGATATTAGCCCTTTGTCAGATGAGTAGATTGCAAAAATTTTCTCCCATTGTGTAGGTTGCCTGTTCACTCTGATGGTAGTTTCTTTTGCTGTGCAGAAGCTCTTTAGTTTAATGAGATCCCATTTGTCAATTTTGGCTTTTGCTGCCGTTGCTTTTGGTGTTTTAGACATGAAGTCCTTGCCCATGCCTATGTCCTGAATGGTACTACCTAGATTTTCTTTTAGGGTTTTTATGGTATTAGGTCTAACATTTAAGTCTCTAATCCATCTTGAATTAATCTTCGTATAAGGAGTAAGGAAAGGATCCAGTTTCAGCTTTCTACTTATGGCTAGCCAATTTTCCCAGCACCATTTATTAAATAGGGAATCCTTTCCCCATTTCTTGTTTCTCTTAGGTTTGTCAAAGATCAGATGGCTGTAGATGTGTGGTATTATTTCTGAGGACTCTGTTCTGTTCCATTGGTCTATATCTCTGTTTTGGTACCAGTACCGTGCTGTTTTGGTTACTGTAGCCTTGTAGTATAGTTTGAAGTCAGGTAGCGTGACGCCTCCAGCTTTGTTCTTTTGACTTAGGATTGTCTTGGCAATGCGGGCTCTTTTTTGGTTCCATATGAACTTTAAAGCAGTTTTTTCCGATTCTGTGAAGAAACTCATTGGTAGCTTGATGGGGATGGCATTGAATCCATAAATAACCTTGGGCAGTATGGCCATTTTCACGATATTGATTCTTCCTATCCATGAGCATGGTATGTTCTTCCATTTGTTTGTGTCCTCTTTGATTTCACTGAGCAGTGGTTTGTATTTCTCCTTGAAGAGGTCCTTTACATCCCTTGTAAGCTGGATTCCTAGGTATTTTATTCTCTTTGAAGCAATTGTGAATGGAAGTTCATTCCTGATTTGGCTCTCTACTTGTCTGTTACTGGTGTATAAGAATGCTTGTGATTTTTGCACATTAATTTTGTATCCTGAGACTTTGCTGAAGTTGCTTATCAGCTTAAGGAGATTTTGGGCTGAGACAATGGGGTTTTCTAAATATACAATCATGTCATCTGCAAACAGGGACAATTTGAATTCTTCTTTTCCTAACTGAATACCCTTGATTTCTTTCTCTTGCCTGATTGCCCTAGCCAGAACTTCCAACACTATGTTGAATAGGAGTGGTGAGAGAGGGCATCCCTGTCTTGTGCCAGTTTTCAAAGGGAATTTTTCCAGTTTTTGCCCATTCAGTATGATATTAGCTGTGGGTTTGTCGTAAATAGCTCTTATTATTTTGAGGTACATTCCATCAATACCGAATTTATTGAGCGTTTTTAGCATGAAGGGCTGTTGAATTTTGTCAAAAGCCTTTTCTGCATCTATTGAGATAATCATGTGGTTCTTGACTTTGGTTCTGTTTATATGCTGGATTATGTTTATTGATTTGCGAATGTTGAACCAGCCTTGCATCCCAGGGATGAAGCCCACTTGATCATGGTGGATAAGCTTTTTGATGTGGTGCTGAATCCGGTTTGCCAGTATTTTATTGAGGATTTTTTCATCGATGTTCATCAGGGATATTGGTCTAAAATTCTCTTTTTTTGTTGTGTCTCTGCCAGGCTTTGGTATCAGGATGATGTTGGCCTCATAAAATGAGTTAGGGAGGATTCCCTCTTTTTCTATTGATTGGAATAGTTTCAGAAGGAATGGTACCAGCTCCTCCTTGTACCTCTGGTAGAATTCAGCTGTGAATCCATCTGTTCCTGGACTTTTTTTGGTGGGTAGGCTATTAATTGTTGCCTCAATTTCAGAGCCTGCTATTGGTCTATTCAGGGATTCAACTTCTTCCTGGTTTAGTCTTGGAAGAGTGTAAGTGTCCAGGAAATTATCCATTTCTTCTAGATTTTCTAGTTGATTTGCGTAGAGGTGTTTATAGTATTCTCTGATGGTAGTTTGTATTTCTGTGGGGTCGGTGGTGATATCCCCTTTATCATTTTTTATTGCATCTATTTGATTCTTCTCTCTTTTCTTCTTTATTAGTCTTGCTAGCGGTCTGTCAATTTTGTTGATCTTCTCAAGAAACCAACTCCTGAATTCATTGATGTTTTGGAGGGTTTTTGTGTCTCTATCTCCTTCAGTTCTGCTCTGATCTTAGTTATTTCTTGCCTTCTGCTAGCTTTTGAATGTGTTTGCTCTTGCCTCTCTAGTTCTTTTAATTGTGATGTTAGAGTGTCAATTTTAGATCTTTCCTGCTTTCTCTTGTGGGCGTTTAGTGCTATAAATTTCCCTCTACACACTGCTTTAAATGTGTCCCAGAGATTCAGGTATGTTGTATCTTTGTTCTCATTGGTTTCAAAGAACATCTTTATTTCTGCTTTCATTTCATTATGTACCCAGTAGTCATTCAGGAGCAGGTTGTTCAGTTTCCATGTAGTTGAGCAGTTTTGATTGAGTTTCTTAGTCCTGAGTTCTAGTTTGATTGCACTGTGGTCTGAGAGACAGTTTGTTATAATTTCTGTTCTTTTACATTTGCTGAGGAGTGCTTTACTTCCAATTATGTGGTCAATTTTGGAATAAGTGTGATGTGGTGCTGAGAAGAATGTATATTCTGCTGATTTGGGGTGGAGAGTCGTCTGCGTCTGCAGAGGTTTCTGCTGCTTTTGTTGTTGTTGTTGTTTAGCTGTGCCCTGTCCCCAGAGGTGGAGTCTGCAGAGATAGGCAGGTTTACTTGAGCTGCTGTGAGCTCCACCCAGTTCGAGTTTCCCAGCGGCTTTGTTTACCTACTTAAGCCTCAGCAATGGCAGGCGCCCCTCCCCCAGCCTCGCTGCTGCCTTGCAGTTAGATCGCAGACTGCTGTGCTAGCAATGAGGGAGGCTCCGTAGGCATGGAACCCTCCCGGCCAGGTGTGGGTTATAATCTCCTGGTGTGCCCGTTAGCTTAAAGCACAGTATTGGAGTGGGAGTTACCCGATTTTCCAGGTGTTGTGTGTCTCAGTTCCCCTGGCTAGGAAAAGGGATTCCCTTCCCCCTTGCGCTTCCCAGGTGAGGCGATGCCTTGCCCTGCTTCAGCTCTCGCTGGTCGGGCTGCAGCAGCTGACCAGCACCGATTGTCTGGCACTCCCTAGTGAGATGACCCCAGTACCTCAGTTGAAAATGCAGAAATCACCGGTCTTCTGTGTCGCTCGCGCTGGGAGTTGGAGACTGGAGCTGTTCCTATTCGGCCATCTTGCTCCGCCCCCTCGGGTATGTCTTTATCAGCAGTGTGAAAATGGACTAATACGCTGGGATTAGCCTCATGTCTTAAGGACAAATATTAGTCAGGTTGACTGCTTATTATTTTGTATAGGACCTGTTAGCTCTATAATAAACAAAAACATAAACTTCAGCTGTGTAATCCTCAGCTGTATAATCTGACAGGACCTGTCAGCCCTGTAATCAACAAAAATGTAAACTTCAGGTACAAAAATAAATTTCTCCAAACCAAAGCTTACTAGCTTTTAGACAAAAATACAGAAACCTCTAGGATTATACAAGCACATTTTATTTTTATGTTTTAGAAATAAACTTTGAAACACATTGAAGATAAAAGAAGAGTTGTTTATGAGCCAATGATGAAAGTGTATGAAGGGGCACAGGTATTTTGCAATATCCATCTGGAGATGTCATTAAAAATTTGAAAGCACCTTGAAGAGAACATCTTTAAAATTAGAAGGATTGGCTGAGCTTGAGTGAGGTGAGTAACACCTGGAAGCAAGGATCATCTGGTTTTTTTTTTTCCCCAGGTGGTGGTGTATAGACTGATAGGAGTCAGTAGGTTGCATCATGTCAATCCAGTTATTGATTCTTATTAAAAGTCCTTTGGAAGCATACTTATGCTTTCACATATAAAGGCCCAAACCTAGTGTTTGGGCCTTTATATTTGAAATATATAACCATTCCTTTAAAAATCTTTCACATGGCCTCCACATATGCCTTACATTTGAAAGCATTTTTTTTTCTGTCCCAGAATCAGAAGTTTAAATAGGTCAGTGATAGAATATCCAGTCTGATAATTGTTTATTGACTTGTGGGATAACTTAGCTCCATCTTAGGTAATTTCATTTTTATATAGTATCATGAACTTGTTGACATTTATAGGAGTAAAGGCCAGGCTTTACTAAGCATATTAGATGTTATTTGGCTTCCTTTCTATAGAAATAGCATAAGCTATCCTTAAAATAGGATCTTCTATAAAAATTCTATGTAGTGGAAAATGAAGATGCTGAAATAAAACTAAGAGCAGGAATAAATAAAATGTAAAATGAATAAAATAACACTGAAGATTAAAGTTTGTTCTTCAAAATAATGAATAAGTAAATTACTGACCTGATTTATTTAAAAACTTGTTTTAATTGATAAAAAGAAAGTAAATATTAGTAAAATCATGAATGCATAAAAGATCATTGATGACACAAACATTTTCAATAATGTCTGTATCTTTATTCCCAGTTTATATTAATACATTTGGTTATCAAGTATTTATGAAATTGATACAAGTAAACACAAGACTTAAGAAACATAAATTTACTGTTAAGAGAGGAAGAAATAGCAAAAATTACTATGCAATTTAACAATTGACAGTTTTTGAATGTTTATATAACTGTGAAATTCCAAATTTCTAAAATTTCTAAAAATATGTTCCTTGGAAGATATACTAAATTATGTTGGGTACTTCACTTAATAGGGAAAATGTAGTTCTAAATTCAAATACGAAACTACTACCAAATTATAAAAGTTAAAAAAGGACATTTATAGGCAAGTTAAAAAGTTTTACAGTAGATGAACAATATGCTCTAACCAAATAGGGATACTTCAGCAAAGTGGTGCTTCTATGTCACAAAAATACCACTCATTAGATTAACATGAAAGAAAACAAAAGCTCACAAAGTAAGCTCAATAAATTCTGGGGAGATATTCAGTAAAATTTGCCATTGATTACTAAAGTGGACAAGATGGTTCTTAATAGTCTACATGTAGAATGGAGAAGTATTTACATTTACTTCAGAAATTCGAGAATTATTTTCTTAAACTAGAAGTAGGATAAAGATATGCCTGATTACTGTTGCTATTTAATATAACACTTGAAATGCTGGCAATGGCTATTTGATGTAAAAACAAAACCAGATAATAAAAAGAAGGATGAGAATATTTTAGAAATAATTTTAATAAAAAATACACATAAATAAATTAGAAAAGTCAAGGAAATTATGTAAATAAATAACACTATTAGAATTAAGAAATTAATTTGCAAATTTTTAGAATATAAGATAAATTCCTAAAACTATTGCACATAAATTACTATTTATCTATTACTTATTTTCATATATAAAGTTAAAAATATTAAGTATGTGGGTATTAATCTTGGGACCTGAAGGGTTATTCAAAGAAAAACTGTAAGCACCAAATGAGGAAAATAGAGTCTAAATGGATAGTTTAAAGGCCAGCTGGCTCAAGTGGCTTGTAGTCCTATCTCCTGAAACCCATTCATCTGTGACTTCAGACCTTCCTTTTCTTTTAAATGGACTTTTCAGGGATTTCAGCTTTTGACTCTGGGTTTCTGTTATAAGTTGAAACTTTTGAATTTTAGCTAAATAAAACTTTTTGGTAATTATCAGCAATGTTCTTACCTTCCTTTACTCTTTTCTCTGAAGAAAAACGGTAAGGATTTGACTCTAAATCACTTCTACAGCCTTTTTGGGGCATAGGCTACTGAAAGATGGTAATTTTGTTCATAAAGAAAGAGATTTTGTTTTTTGTGATGGTTAATTTTAGATGTCAACTTGCCTGGATTAAGGAATACCTAGAGAACTGGTAAAGCATCACTTCTGGGTGTGTCTGTGTGGTATTTCCAGAGGAGACTGGAAGTTGGTGGACTTAGGAAGATCCATCCTCAATGTCGGCAGGGAACATCCAGTTGATTTCCAACAAAAAAGGCAAAGACAGGTGATTTCCTCCACCTCTCTCTTCTGAAACTGAGACACTCTTCTCCTCCTGGCCTTGGACATCAGAAATCCAGGTTCTTACACAAGTGGCATTTATCCTATCCCAGCCCCATCTAGCTACTGTCACATGAGGGAAGGGAAAAAGATAAGAAACATTTGTGAAAGTCATAGCTTAAGGACAGAAACCCACTAAAAGACTGTGATTTAATTTTAAGATTATGAATTACTTCTCCCTTATACCTTGCAACTATACCAACAGGACTCCAGAATAATAACAGTGCATTACTGCACAATGAGTTAAAAGACACAGACTCTGTCTGAGGAGGTATTCTTAGGGGATGCTCAAAGACAACAGGTAAAACAAAAAAAGGGACACTAGAAGAATTTGGCACCTACAGCTAGAGAAAGCATTGCACACAGCCCAGTTCCTAACCAGATGAACATAAAATATCATACTAAAGACCTACTTATCTCTCCTTCCATTACCTGATACAACATGTCTGACTTTCAACAAAAAAATTACAAGTCATAAAAAAGGCAAGGAGATAAACTCTGAAGAGACAAAGTAACGATCCAAGCACCAGAATTAGACTCAGATATGGCAGAGATTTTGGAATTAATAGATGGAGACTTTTAAATTACTGTGATTAGTATATCAAGGGCTCTATTGGAAAAAGTAGACAACATAGCAAGCACAGATGAATAATGTAAGCAAAGAGGTAAAAACACTAAGAAATAATTTTAAAAATGCTAGAAATACATAATGGTTTTCTTTGGCTCATCAGTAGGCTGGACGCAGCCCAGACAAGAATCAGTGAGCTGGAAGATAGGTTAATAGAAACTTTCCAAACTGAATGCAAAGATTTAAAAAAAGACTGAAAAAAAAACAAACAAAAAGACCAGCCCCCCCAAACAAAAAATAAAACCAAACAGGGCATCCAAGAACTAAGGGTCAATTTCAAAGGGTGTAACATACCTGTAGTCGGAATACTGAGGAGAAGAAAGACACAGTGGAGCAGAAGAAATATTTGAAGTAATAATAGCTGAGAATTTTCCAAAATTAATTAAACAACAGATCTAGGAAGCTCAGAGAATGTCAGTCAGGATAAATATGAAAACAGCAACAACAACAACAACAACAACAGCAACACATAGGCTTATCATGTTCAAATTGCAGAAAACCAAAGACAAAGATTAAATCTTGAAAGAAGACAGAGAAAAAGAACAGTGCTGTCAAGGAAAAAGGATAAGAATTATGCTGGACTTCTCATCAGAAACCATGCAAACTTAAAGACAGTTGATTTAAATATTGAATGTGTTGAGAGGAAAAATCTCACCAACCTAGAATTCTGAATCCAGCAAAATTGTCTTTCAAAAGTGAAGAAGAAATAAAGAGTTTCTCACAGCAACAAAAACTGGGGGAATTCCTTACCAGTAAACCTACTTTACAAGAAATGGTAAAAGAAGTTTTTCAGGGACAAGGAAAATCATACATGTTAAAGCAATCTCAATTCATATCCCAGCAAGCTATGTTATTGAGATTGAAACACTGATTGTAAAGTTTAAATGGAAATGGAATACTTCTAGAATAGCCAACACAATTCTGAAGAAGAATAATAAAGTTTGAGGACTCACATTATCCAATTTCAGGACTTACTTTAAAGTTATAGTGATCAAGACATAGGATAGTATTGATTAAAGAATGCACACAAATTTCAGTGGAATAGAATAGGGAGCCCAGAAATAGTCCCACAAAATACAATCTACTTATTTTTGGTAAAGGAGCAAAGACAATTCAATGGAGAAAGGCTAGTCTTTTCAACAAATGGTGCTGGAACAACTGGTTGTTCATATGCTAAATAAATAATAATAAAATAACCTAGATATAGACTTTAGACTTTTCTTTTTTTTTTCTTTTTTTCTTTTTTTTCTGAGACGGAGTCTCGCTCTGTCACCCAGGCTGGAGTGCAGTGGCCGGATCTCAGCTCACTGCAAGCTCCACCTCCCAGGTTTACGCCATTCTCCTGCCTCAGCCTCCCGAGTAGCTGGGACTACAGGTGCCCGCCACCTCACCGGGCTAGTTTTTTGTATTTTTTAGTAGAGACGGGGTTTCACCATGTTAGCCAGGATGGTCTCGATCTCCTGACCTCGTGATCCGCCCGTCTCGGCCTCCCAAAGTGCTGGGATTACAGTAGAGTTTAGACTTTTCTCAAAAATTAACTCAAAATGGATCATAGACCTAAATATAAAATACAAAAGGATAAAAGTAAAAGAAAACATAGGAGAAAATCTAGGTGACCTTGGTTTTAGATGTAACACCAAAAGCATAATCCATGATACAAAAATATTAGATGAATTTTACTAGAATTCAGATCATCAGCTCTGTGAAAGACACTGTTTAGAGAATCAAAAGATAAACCATGGATGGGAAGAAATTATTAACAAAACATATATCTGATAAAGTATCTGTGTCCAAAATATACAAAGAACTCTTAAAACTCAGCAATGAAAAACAGATAACCCAATTAAAACAGAGGCAAAATATCTGAACAGACCATTCGCTAAAGAATATATGTAGATGGCAAATAAGCATAAGAAAAGACCATTCTTTGTAATTAGGGAATCACAAAGGAAAGCAACACTGAGATACCACTGCACACCTATTAGAATGGCCAAACTCACCAAACTGACAATACAAATTGTTGGTGAAGATGCAGAGCAATAGGAACTCTTATTCATTGTTTGTGGGAATGCAAAATGGTACAACCACTTTGAAAGACACTTTGGTATTTTTAAACAAAGCTAAAATTGGTCTTAACCATGCAATCCAGCAATTATGCTCCTAGATATTTACCCGACTGCTTCAAAATCTTATGTCTACACAAAAACCTGCATGCAAACCTTTAGAGAAGCTTTACTCATAGTTGCCAAAAATGCCCTCCAACAAGAGAATGAATAAATAAACTGTAGCATGTACAAACAATGGAATAATATTCAGTGATTAAAAAAATTAACAAACAACAAAAAACTTGAATGAATCTTAAATGTGTATTACTAAGTGAAAGAAGCCAGTTGAAAAGCCTATATACTATATGATTTTCACTATATATTCACCGGAAAATGCAAAACTTTTGTGAAGGTTAAAACATCAGTGGTTGCCAAGGGTATAGGAGAAGACAGAGATGGCTGAATAGCATAGGGGATTTTTATGGAAGTGAAACTATTCTGGATGATGCTGTAATTGGGAATACATGACGTTATACATTTGTCAAAACCCACTGAATTTAAAGAGTAAACTTTAATATAAAAAATTAAAAATGTATTTAGGATGTTGAGGAATCCCAGGATGGAATTACAGAATGTGACAAAACAATCTAATGGTATTACAAATATATGAATAAAACCTCATTGAAAGGGTAGGGGGAAGAGTTTCCAACCTAAGTATCTTTGGAAATGAGTGCAGTCTGTAAGACTAAAAGCAGAAGAAAATGTACATAAGTACTATACTCTAGTTGGTAAAGTAATTTCGTATGGGTTACTGGTTAAAAATTCTGATACTGCTATACAAGTACACTGGAATTGGTCATTTATTTAAATGTATGGTTGGAGGAACCAGGTTCTCATTGTTGGAGTAGGAGTACATTGATAAGCAAAGAGAAGAAGCTAGAATGATCCATGTGGTAATGGATTAGAGTTGGCAACATCAGTATGAAAGTTCTTGTTTAGCTTCCTATTGATACAGATGGTTACATTTAAGAATATTTATAGCTGTGTATATATGTGGATTAGTTTACACAGAAATATTTTCTTGTTCTGTCTGATGAGAGAACCCTGAAACAATGACATCCCAGAAATAATGAGCACACCTAGTGCCCAGATCTTGGTTTCTAATACCATTCTCCAATAAAAGAAACTACACCTCCTTAGAGAGGTGGTTTATTCTAGGGCTGGGGAAGGAAATCTATAAGATGAGCCTAAAGTATCTAGTAATGCCATAAATTAAAAAAGTGCTCAAATGAAACAGAGAAACATAACCCATAGCGATAGCAGTATGTTAATTGAGATATGCCAAAGGAGTCAACTGAAAGAGCTCTCAATGGAGAAAGCTGCAATGATTTGAGCAACAAAATGAAGTAGTGTTGAATTATAAACCAAATGATAAAATAGATATCCATGAGTTCATGCTGACACAAATAAATAATTGAATAAATACATAAATGAAGGAGAAGAGGCAAGTCCCCTGTACAGAAGAATTCCAAATAAGTTTTGGAGAGGAATACCACAGAGGTAAAACACCGTTTTAATCACATATTGATTGGGATGACTTATTGCTATTGATGTTGACTTTAATCATCTGAATGAGGCAGTGTTTCTCAGGTTTCCTCTCAACAAGGTTATCTGCTCCCCTCATTCCATATTGTACCTTTTCAAAGGAAGTCACCACACAGAGCCCACACTTAAAGAGGGGAGTTCTGCTCTACCTCTTTGAGGACAGAATAAGAACTTAAAATCCCAGTCTAATCATAAGAAAACAAACATTAGACAAATCCCAATTGAGTGATGAATTGAGTGATGGTTGGCTTCTGGCGAGGGCTTTCTTCCTTGCTTGCAGGTAGTTTTCTCACTGTGTCTGCACGTGGTGGAGAGAGAACTAGGACACCAACACTACAGGATTAGGACCCTACCCTTAGGCTGTAACTGTCATGGTCAATAGGAGCCTAAAGGGACATGATGACTCAATGTAGTGTGATGTACCGGATGGGATCCTGAACAGGAAGAAGCAGTTAGGGGAAAATAAAGGAGATCTGAAGAAAGTATGGACTTTGGCTAATCATAGTGAATCAAAAATGATTCATTAATGTGGCAAATGTGCCATAACATAATATTTTGATAACAAAGGAAACAATTTTCAGAGTATGTCTCTATATATGTTCCCAATTTTTCTGTAAATCTAAAACTGTTCTAAGAACAAACTGGATTATAAAAAATGATGTTATGGGATTAAAAAGAAAATACAATTACAATGAGCTTTCAGAAGTATTTACAAACCATTTTAAGAGAATGAAAGTTGACAGATCAGAAGCACCATAACAATAGAGAATGGCAGGGACATGGCAGGGACATTGCACGGACAAAGTAAATATTGCAGGGACAACTGCCAATTGGTACAGAGAAGAACAGAATTAGTGACAAATGTACCACATATAACAATAAGGAATTCCAGATTTATCAAAAAGAAAAGCACCAAAACCCAAGAAGGACACTTACCCTAACTCGCTTTCAGCATAAACAGTCATGCACCCCAAAAGGATGTTTTGGTCAATGATGGACTTCATATACAACGGTGGTCCTGTAAGATTCTAAGACTGTATTTTTACTGTACCTTTTCTCTGTTTAATTGTGTTTATATACACAAATACTTACCATTGTATTACAATCACCTACAATATTCAGTACAGTAACATGCTGTACAGGTGTGTAGTCTAGGAGCAATAGGCTACACTATACAGCCTAGGCATGTAGCAGGCGATATCACCTTGGTTTGTGTAAGTACACTCTGTGATGTTTGCACTAGGATGAAATCTCCTAACAATGCGTTTCTCAAAACATATCTGTGTTGTTAAGCTACATGTGACTGTGTATCTGTCCTCTTCTTTTGCCTAAACTTGACATTCTACTTCTGTTTATATTTTCCCTTGACCTAATTTCCTAATTCTATTTTGATATTATTGTGTGTATATTATATTGTGTGAATCCTCTGTAAGCTCTTTCTACTACTTTTTGGAACAAGATAAAACATTTGTGATTGGAAAATAAATTCCCAACCACTGAAGAAACTGAGGATATCATCACAGATAAGGTAGAAGGTTCTCAGAGGTTTCTGCCTTTTTTTCTACCCTATTCTAAGCTTTTTTGTTTTTTTCTTAAGAAGACACACAATAGCCCACACAGAGGTAACAACTAGTGACTAATTCATCTCAAACTGGTCCAGACTAGTCTCAGTTTGATTCGCCTCCAAGTTCTCAAGAGCTCTCTGGCCTCTGGTGGCCTCTAGCCCTTCTGGTTTTGCACCCTAATTGGCTTCTCTGGCTCAAACAATCTCACTAGGAGCAAAGCATCTCTCAGACTCCATGTCAGGGGCTGTGTGTGGGCTCTCTGTCTGGCCTCTTCTGCCTGGCCCAGGGATCCTGCTGCCAGAGAACTGCCCCTGAAGGCTGTGATCCACTCTCCTAGGCTCTGCCTGCATCCTTGGGTCTGGGCCTCAGCTTTAAATACATAAAACTGAAAAAGTTCTATATAACAAATAATAATAGGACAAGTTTTAAAGAAAACAACAGAATGACAAAATAATGGATAAAATTTGTTCCAAAAATACATATGCTGGCTGGGTGCAGTGGCTCATACCTATAATCCCAGTACTTTGGGAGGCTGAGGTGGGGAGATCACTTGAGGCCAGGAGTTTGAGGCCAGCCTGGACAACATAGTGAGACCCCGGCTTTACAAAAAATAAAAAATTAGCCAGGGTGTGGTGGTGCATGCCATCTGTAGTCCCAGGCACTCAGGAGGCTAAGGTAGGAGTATGGCTTGAGTGCAGGAGTTTGAGGCTGCAGTGAGCTATGATGGCACCACCACGCTTTAGCCTGGGCAACAGAGTGAGACTCTGTCTCTAAAAATAAAAATACATGCTATGTACAAGAAGAATGCAATGCAAAATAATAAAATTATAGACATGTTACATAAATGTCTATATAAATGTGTCATTCCAATACTAAGAGCCATTTCAATGTTGAGATGAGACAGTATGTGTACTCATGAGAAAATTGAGAGAAAACATCAGCATGTGACAAAATGCATGGCTTTGCTCAAAATGAGGGCTTGTATTTTGAAACAGCATTTAGGCAACCTATTTAAATACCATCACTAAGCAATTTTAGTAAAACACAATGGCAGTGGGCTTTGGTGAAGGCACAATTATACAGAGTGGCCTTCACCGTAAATTGCTATAGTCCTTTGGAGAGTAGACTGGCAAAATTTATGCACACACACAATATTTACTACTGTTCCTCCATTTTGATGTGGTCTCAGTTCTGTTACTCTGCCCATGGCAGTGATGTTCTGACCAGGCTCTAAGGAGTGCTAGAGGAAATTGAGGTTAAAGTTAGGGTTTATTTAGGTTTTTTCATTTGCCACAGCTTGTGTGTGTGTGTGTGTGTGTGTGTGTGTGCACGTGTGTGTGTTTTAGTCAAGCTCTCAATTAAAATTTGCTTAAACAAAAGTTTAGAAGAATCTAACATTTAGTTGAAGCTGTGCTCTCTGAAGGTACCCCTAAGTAGAAAAATGTAAATTGTATGAAGATACTAAAAATAACTCAGATTAAAATAGTAGAAGATAGAATACAACTCAGAATACAAAACCAAAATGCAAACAGCAATAGCATCATGAAGGAGCACCACATAACTATTCTATGACGCAAACCAGTCAAGCATGGGGCCTATTTAGGTACAAAGGAATATTAAATAAAATGAAGACAAAGCAGAATGCAAAACAGAATCCTTGCATGATACAATGACATAAAAATGCACTTATGCATGTACAGTGACAGAATTTGGAAGATAATTTAGAGAAATATAAATAGAGCTTAATGTTCTTCAGTTCCCTTTTTCTATAAAAATATTTAAGTGCACATTAAAAAATATTCTGTACCTATGCAGGAGAATAAGGATTATTTGGATCAAACTTACTTAGATGAATGATTCCATTAAAATTATCATAATTTATTCATGTGTAAGTGTAATATACCTGCTTTTGTAAATTTCTGTAAAATTAATAAATGGCCTCTCAGCATGTTGGTTGAATTAGCTTGCTATTGTAAACCAGGTTCTCCAGACATTTGCAAACATATGTTTGTGTACTCAGATGCATAAACAGCAAAATGATGGATCTTTTTTCACGTGGGAGTGTTTTAGCATTTCAAAGTCAACATCCAAAGAAATACACAGATGTATATGCAGCTGGGGAACAGTCTTATTTTCCTTTCCCATTCCAGTAATGATATTTTAATTCTTAGTTTTTGTCTGGATGGGGTTGTTGATTCCAGCATGGTCTTGATGAACAATGATTTTAAATTCTCCAGAAGGGCATGCAAGGTGACAAGTTAATCTGACATTTGAAAATGATGAGATGTAGTGGAAGAAAGAAACCCCTCAAGATAAAATAGTGAAAGTTCTGAGAAGAAAACAGAATAATAATGGTGTAGTGTGAAGTGAGGTCAGGGGCTTTTTCAAACTGAAGGAGGCTAAAAACTGCAAGAGGACAAGATGATTTGACAAGTGTCCATGTTGAGAGACTAATCCAGATTCCTTCATAGAAAGAAACAGATATAGTCTGAGGACTTCATTTGCATATCCAGGAGAACACCTGATGCAGAAGGGAAGAATTAGGCAAGAACTGCTGGCAGACACTGGACTCCATGTTGAGGAGGAAGAGAGAAACGTTCATTCATTCATTTACTTTCTACCTCTGTGATCCATGGCCAGTTACTTAACTTCTCTCTGCCTTGGCTTTCCCATTTGTAAGTGGGCCAGATGACTGCATCTACCTCCCAGGGCTGTTGAAGGATCAAAAGAGACTGCACATGCCAGTATGCACAGGCAGAGTATGTTCTCAATCAGTGTTAGCTATTGTTATTATTGGCAGCAATGGGGGCTGCCAGACTTCTCTGAAGACTGGAAAATACCACCATAAAATTGACATCTCTCCAGATAATCTGGGGTACAGAAAATCTCAGAGCCTGTTGAGTGAGCGCTACGTTTCTACATATTAGGATATCCAAGAGATATGTGAACAACAAAACTGTTTAACTGAATTGCAGGGGGTGCAGATACCGAGGTGCAAAGTCAGGCTGCAGGCTTATATCACTGTGTGTAGCATTTGAAAATGTTTCCTTATTGTGTTTTGATCATGGTTCTCACCCCAGTGACTTGCCATAAAAATGGACACAAAGCACAAGGCTGGTCATTAGATCAAGTGTTGTGTTGTTTTCCTAATGCCCAGAAAGCTACTTCTATGCAGGAGGTGAGCAATCCTTTCTTTCTTGACTTCAGAAACAAAGTATATTTATTCAGTGGTCTAGAAAGTAAGATAAGTGGCATGGTGTCATGTGTACAGAAATATAGAAAGTCAATCACTTCTCTCTACTCTGCTAGTCTGAGCCCCATCCTCTCTTACTGGAATGCCATGGGCATCTCTCACTGTACTGGTTTCCTGGCTTCCATCATTGCCTGCCTCAAACTTTACCTAAAGCAATGTCTAATTATACTTACTATATTATAAGGCAGAGTAAGCAAAACAAATCAAGATATATGTCCAAAGGTAAAAAAGTCTCAAATTAAAAAAATAAACACTTCAAGTGAAAATATCAATTTTTGGCTGACAGTTTTAACTTTATTTCTGTTTCTGCCCACCTCCTAATCTTGGAAAATGAATTTGACAATTGGAAGCTACATAGACAGACCAGTGGTCAAGGCGTTGGCTAAGTGCAGTGTTTATTTTTCTTGTCTTCCTTTCTTGTTACCTTCTTTATCTGGAGTTCTCTGCATGGCAAGACTCTCCTTAATTTAGTTTTGAGTAACCTCTTCACCCTTATTTCTCATGGTTTCATTATTCCTTTTTCCATGCTGTGTGCTCCAGCTAAACTTAAAAAAGTATTGTTTTTCTTATTAACATGGAAATGTTGTCTCCATGCCTTTTTTCCCCCACTTCTAGGAATATCCAGCCCCTCTGCCTCATCCTGAAATATCCAAATATGAATGATCCTACATCTCTCACCTCCTCCATGGAGCCTTTAGCACACCACCTCCTCACCCTTCCCCAAGACAAGAGCAGTAGCTGCCCTCCTCTGGACTACCTAGAGCAGTCGAATCAGCTTGTGGCACTTGTCACTTTCTTATGTGTGCTTTATTTCTTTATGTTCACCTATTCTCCCTTAGCACTTAGTTAAGCAGTCTGAGGGTAGGGGCCATACCTTGATTATCAAGATTCAATGAATGAATAAATCTTCATCCACATCAGTGCTGAATTATACTTAATGTACAAGGTAGTAGGAGCTATAGAATAACAGAGATTTTATGATTGAGGAGAAATGCATCTCATACTGATTTTACTAACGTATGTAAGGACAAAATAATATGTATTTCAATTTCAATTTTCTATTTATAGTTTCTCTTCATTCACGGGAAAACTGGGAAGCTGCAGCATGCCTCACACTTCTGTCATGAACTTGTTGTGTAATCTTGGGTAAATGATAATAAGAGCTAAAATGTATTCAGTGGTATAGAAAATAGAATGATTTATCTCTGCAGTGCTGGTCTGAGCCCCACCTATTCTTACTGGAACACTGTGGGCACCTCCCACTGTGCAGCTCTCCTGGCTCCCACCATTCCTGCCTATGTGCTCTCTCTAACACAGGAGCTGGCAAATCAGATCATATCACCCTGCCCAAGTCCCTGCAACCTGTTTTGTCAAGTCCTGGCTTTGCTCTAAGTAAAATTCAAGGTCCTGCTCATGCCTTCAAGGCTCTTCTTGCTCTCTCTGGTGCCCTGTTCCCCTTTGACCTCATCTCCTGCCACTTTTCCTTCACTTGGCTCCATCCACACCCAAACAGGCCATGCACATGGCCACCTTAGAGGCTTTGAGTTACCTATTCCTCTGCCTACAAATGCTCTTCCCAAATATTTCAATTGTTGGTCCCTCAGCTCCTTCAAGTCTTTGCTCAAATGTTGCCTTCTCTTCAGGTCTTTTCTTGACCAATGTATTTAAAATTTGCAGGCACTACCTGCCTCCCCTTGCCAGCAGTCTGATATCCCTTTCCCTGATCTTTTCATTCTGTAGCATGCATCACTGGCCAGTTTTCAATGTATTATATCATTCACTTAGTATTATGTTGATTGTTTCTTGTTTGTCTCTCCCCATTAATTTCTACTAAGTTCCATGAGGGCGGAGATACTTTATATTCGCTGATAAATCCGAAGTGCTTACAGCTGTGCCTGATATATAGAAGACATCCTCAATATCTGTTGGACGAAAGGAAGAATGCTTATAATATGCCAGGCACTGCTAATCGCTTCCTAGTTCTTTTACCATTTAAACATCACAGCAACACTCTGATATAAATATTTTTACAACCCCCATTTGAAGTTGAGGGAGCAGAAGTTTATAGGGGTTAAAATGCTCAAGGTCATATAATTAGGGCCAAAACCAGGATGTGAATTAAGGTGATCTAACTTCAGACACAATGTCTTAACCACCCTCATATTATATTTCTTAGGAGGGCTGGGCCTCAGTCTCGTCTGCTTATTTTAGTCAATATTATAATTGTCCATACATTTAGAAGTCAAAAAGCTCTAAAATTTAGTAATGAAAAACAATATTTTCAAGTTGCTTTGCCTCCCTGCCTTTCTGCAGAAGCAAATACTTATAACTCCTAGGTAATTTTTGATTTTTGCATTTTCTTCCATATTTCTGAATAATATCTCACTATTTATTTGTTTATTTGTTTGTTTGCTTCTGAGGTGGAGTGTCACTCTGTCACCTGGGCTGGGATGCAGTAGTGTGATCTCAGCTCACTGCAACCTCCTCCTCCTGGGCTCAAGCGATTCCCCTACCTCAGCCTCTTGAGTAGCTGGGATTACAGGTGTGTGCCACCATGCCTGGCTAATTTTTGTATTTTTAGTAGAGACAGAGTTTCACCACATTGACCAGGCTGGTGTTGAACTCCTGACCTCAAGTGATCAGCCTACCTCAGTCTCCCAAAGGGCTGGGATAACAGGCATGAGCCACTGTGCCTGGGCCCCATATCTCACAATTTCTATTCCTTGATTTTTTTTTTCCCTCTAGTTTTAGACATTATCTATTGACTTCCCACACTGGAAGATGATGATTTCAGCTCTCTTTCCTCCTGTTTCTGCACAACATACACACACACACACACACATACACACATACAGTCATCCCAAATACCTCACCATCCTTCTTCCTATTCCCCTGACCTCTTGTAACTTTGGTTAGACCAGTAGACAGGTTTATGTTGTTATTACCTCTGTACTTTATTCACAGATGAACCATGCACATGTATATATTTTTTTCCTTCCCTGTATAACTTTCTGTATTCACTGGAGTTGTCTTATTTTAAATTTGCTTATTTATAATTGTACTTTTCATTGTTTGAGCCTGAAGACCTTCATCACTTTAGAAAAATTTTTTGAGCCCTTGAATATCTGAAAATAGCTGTGTTTTGCTTTGACACTTGAATAATGGTGTGACTGTTTATAGAAACTTAGACTGAAAATAATTTGCCTTCAGAATTTTGAGGGCATTACTCTATTAATTTCTAGTTTTCTGTTGTTTTTTATATCTTTAGAAGCTATTTCACTTTCTGGTTCCTCTGAATATGATCTTCCCCTCTCTCTCTGCAACTGTGTTTGCTCTTCCCTTTACCCCTAGTATTCTGAAATTTCTCAGTGATGTGCCTGGGTGTGAAAGATGAAAACAATCTATCTTGACATTCTTTCTGAACAATGTTCTTCAGTTCTAGGAAATTCTCTTAAATTTTTAACTGATGATTTCCTCCCTCAATGTTTTTTGTCCTCATTTTCATGAAACTTGTTCAGATACTATATTCTCAGTACTGGTCCTTCAAGTTTCTTTTCTTTTCTCTTGTATTTTTCATTTTACTCTACTTTCAGAGATTTCCACAATTTTCTCTGCCAATCTTTTGACTGAGTTTTCAATTTCTAATCAGGTCAGAACACAGGTTCTTTTACTCATCTGGGAAAGAAGTTCAGAATCTTGTCTAACAGGAAGTGGACTAGTGGCTTCCTGAAGGAAGTGTTTGAACCACAGTGTCCAGCTTTGAGATGGGCACATAGCAGGTTCATGATGAAACACAAAGAGGGCACTGGCCACAAGAGCAGGGCAAAGGCAAAGTAAATATAACTGGAACCAAAAGCAAGAGCAGGTCTAGAAATAAGATTACCTAGAAGATAAGTCTACCTGAGATACGCAACTGATTTCTTCCAGTTAAAGTTTATATTGCATCCAGATCCTGAGGGTTGGTGGGGTTAGGGGATCCCCTAAAAAGGGGATCAATGGCCTTGGCTTTAGATAGAAGAGGCTGGCGGATCCTTAGGATGTTAAATTCTCTTACACGGACATGCCACTTCAGAATCAGGTACTGTGGATTGAAGGTCTGCACTGAAGGCCCTCCAGTTTGAGGCATTGGTGGATAAACCCTGACTATGGAACATCTCTATTTTCCAAGTTGTTTTGAGTTTTTTTTTTTCCACTTATTTCTAATAAAATATAGTGGCACACTGAAATCATAAAGTCTGTCTGCCAATAAAATGTCACAGGTCTGTGGACTCCAAGGAAGTAGCTAGGTAAATATTTACATGCACAATTGAATTTTCTAAGTGTCCTGTGTCCCTGATCTTTGCGGATGCTGTAACTACTTGCTAACAGATAATTTAGTATGTTGCAGAAATGTAGAAACAGGCAGATGCTTAGTTCCTAAGAGGGAGCCTCGCTGCTGGGCTTGCTGCCAGTTATGTGCCTGATGGGTCGTGTCTCAACCTCTGGATTTCAGTCCCATGTCTAGCTCTTATTTTTTTCCCTTGCTTTCTGAAAGCCTTAGGGATTTGGACTGCTTCCATTCCCTGGTTCTTTTCCTCCTACGACTGACTGCTGAGTAAAATGCTGTCTTCCCATTTCCCTCTTTGCTTGCTGTCACCAAAAGTAAGCGCTCAGGCTCTTTTTATTTAAGGATTTTGTGGATGATCTCTTCTTGTCTTGGGAATCAGCCTGTACAGCCAATTTGTAAAAAACTCCGTGGCTCAATTCTGGTTAGAAGATTAATAAGCAGCATGTGGATTCATGTTTGCTAAGTGAACGAAAGTGTTTATAAAATTGATAATTGTTACATGATTCCTAAAGGTTTTTCCCACAGGCTTCCTAGCAGTCATTTGCTACACCTTTTCTTAAAACCTCCTTGACTTGAGCCCCTGAAAATCTGATTTTTACCCAGGTCCATGTCTTCCTGTCCTTTTTAGTTTGCTAGTAACACTTTCTCTAAAGCAGTGTTTTTCAAACTTGAGCCTGCAAAAGAATCACCTGGAGAGCTGGTAGAACCACAGATTCTTGGGCCCTACTCCAGAGATCCAGATTTAGAGAGTCCGAGATGATATTCATATGGTTGGGCGGGCCAAGGACCACACTTTGACTAGCACTAGGCTAGACCATGAAGACGAGTGCCTGTCATGTTGGATAGACCTGGGCTCCTTCGCCAAATGTTCTTTCTGAGCTATAGTTTGGGCCCAGTCTTCCCAAAGTCCACATGGTTTCAGTGGAGTCTGTTTATGGTACAACTCTTCTCTCCAACAGTATGGCCAGACCTCCAATTCCCTTAGCCAAGAGGAAGGAAGAGAACTATTCTTTATGGAGGATATAGTCTATGCAGGTGATGAACTGGGTACATTTATGTGTTTACTTCATTGAATGGTCACAACAACCTAATGGTATGGCTGATGTAATTTCATAGAGAAGTTCAGTAACTTACCCAGTATCATCAAGCTGTTATTCATCAGGGAACCTAGGTTTTGTACTTATCACTGAAAAGTGCAGCTCTTCTGCCCCAAAGAGTACTTGCCTGGTGTCAAACCTTTCTAAAAGGCTCACTTTCAGTTCTGAGAAACACTCCCAATGACAGCAATAGCTGATATGCCCAAAACCTAAGGAAAAACTGAACTTTTCCTTATTCAGACAAAGAGCTCTGCTTTCCTCCCAGAGTCTCTATGACTCACAGTTGCCCTCTGCCCTCATGAAAGTGCTCTGTAGAATTACAGATCAGCGGTGTTGGAAATAGCTCATAACAAAAAGTAGTTAGATGGTTTCTGCCAATGGAAGGATGATTTTCTAATAGGCCTAAAGAGAAATTAGGTCAGATCTCTGGAAAAGCAAGAGAATGGTCTAATGAAATGTAGCATACTTTATTTCTTCCTTGCAATTCTTTAAAAAAATTTCCTTTATAGTAGATGACCCTTTAAGGACACATGTATATTTATATATCAAATATAAATGCATACAACTAGGATTCTTATTTTAATATAAGAGAATACTACACGAGTGTAACAGATTATGGTAACTATTTAAGGCTGGCATGGGTCATGATTCATTTTGGGCTTATCCTTATCCTAATACAGTAAGCTTTAGGTTCTCGTTTTCCAGGCACTGAGTGTGGAGGTGTTGGGATTTCTGTTTCCCTGATTCCTTGGCTGCCAGCAGAGCTGTGCTACTTTTGATTCGGGAAGGCATGTAATATTCTTTACAATATTCTCTGTTTCAACCATTGCAGGGAGCCTGAATAAAGATACTATTTGACCCTCTTATTCTTCCTCATCCCTTCCAAATCTGTTTTTTCCTACCACCCCAGGGTGTTTGAATCATGTGTAAGTTTCAGAAGATTCACATCATCATAAATTATTGACAAATCCTGAAGTAAAATAGGGCCCTGTTTCTGCAGTCTCATGACCCGGGTCCTCCTATTCCTAGTTTTGCCATATATTTAGCTATGGGAACTTGGGCAAGTCACTTCTATTCACTGGGTCTTACTTTTGTTTTATATAAGATTAGGGTGTTTTATTAAATTATTTTAAGATTTAAAGTTCTATAAATTCCTTATAGAATTGCTATAAGGAAATTTAATCTTCATTTTGAAGAAACCATCCATTCAAACTGTGACAACTTCCAGCTAAATGCCTAAAAGAATTTTTCTTAGACTGTCAGCAGCTCATGGACTCTTTAAACTTAAAAACAAACAAACAAACAGAACATTTTATGTAATTAACTGAAGTGTTCTGGCCTGTCCCTTATTTATTAAGGGTTTGGGCAGGATAATGGAATGATGGACAAATTGATTCTTATATTTCTCACTTAAAAAACATTGCTTTTCAGTCTGTGAAAACTTGCCATTTGCCAGTGGTGAGAAAAAGATATCAGTGCTTTCAAGCAATTTCTTCAAATCCTACTTTAAAGTATCAGAGAGTCAGACCACAGTATAACTCAGTGACTCAGCAGTTCCTTTGAAAACTGCTTCTTACAGAGATTCTGCAGATGAAGGCAAATAGAGCTCTGAATGTGGGGTGGAGAAAATTGGGAAAAGCTGAAGAACCCAAGGAAACCACATGTCTGATTTTTATCTTCCATGAGATCATAGAAGCTCTTAGGTCTTTTTCTTTTTCTAAGCCATTCCAAACATGGACATTAAATAAACAATCGCTATATGAAGCAGTGCTTCCAGGGACTACATGAATATCATGGGCAGATGGGGACATGCCTGATGCTGGGGGACCAGAGAGTACTGCTGTGAACTCCCTGCATTCTGTTCCATCTCCCTATACCATCTGTCCTGATCAGGGGCAGGGTGGCTCAGCCCAAATGGAAAACCATATAATATGTAGGTCAGTGTAATGCCTAAGAAGCTTCTGGGTATTACCTTTTGTAGGTCTCCATATGTTTCCCACCATCTCATTTAAATACAAATGGCTGTCACAAGATCAAGCCAAGTCTTCTTTGCTTGGAGAGCCTGGCCTGAGGTCCATCAGAGCCCCCACCTTGGTTCTAACCTAGCATTTCCAGAGGAGACTGACACTCCACTTGACAAAGTCCAGGAGTGTGCTGATCAAGGATGCCAAACTGTGTTCAGGTGTCAGACTTTGTATGAGACCCAGGAGGCAGGGTCAGTGATCAGCGGACATTCAAACAGGGAGACTGGATATTACTTTAAGGAGAGCCAGAAATTCAAAGCAAAGTTAGTGAACTGATGGGGAAGCACAACTCCAAGTCCATGGGCTGAAAGCAGAGAGGGAAACAGAAATTCAACAAATATCACTGCCAAAGAAAGAGGAGGGTGAGGCTAAGGCGATTCATCTTAAGGATCCCTCTCACTTAGATTTTATTGACCCATCCATATATTGAGCAGCTCTAGGAAACTACCTCTGAGAGGATATTTTTTAAAAAGTGTTATGCGGATGATATGGTTAGGCTTTGTGTTCTCACCCAAATCTCATCTTGAACTGTAGTTCCCATAATCCCCATGTGTTGTGGGAGGTACCCGGTGGGAGATAATTGAATTGTGAGGGTGGTTACCCCCATGCTGTCCTCATGATAGTGAGTGAGTCTCACAAGGTCTGATGGTTCTATAAGGGGCTTCCCCCTTTTCTGGGCACTTCTCTCTCCTGCTGCCATGTGAAAAAGGACGTGTTTGCCTCCCTTTCCATCATGATTGTTAAGTTTCCTGAGGCTTCCCCAGCCATCCGGAACTGTGAGTCAATTAAACCTCTTTTCTTTATAAATTACCCAGGCTCAGGTACTTCTTCATAGCAGTATTAGAACAGACTAATACAGGAGACATAATTTATATGCTATACATGTCACCCATTTCTATAAGTCAGTGATTTTTATTATATTCACAGAATTGTGCACTATTACTAAAATTTAAGTTTAGAATATTTCATCACTTAAAAAAGATACCTCATACCCATTAGCAGTCACTTCCTATTGTCCCCTATTCTTCCCATTTCCACCCCCAGCCCTTGCAAACTAGTAATCTACTTTTTTACCTCTGTAGATTTACCTAGTCTGGACATTTCATATAAATAGAAATATACAACATATGGTCTCTTGTGGCTGGCTTCTTTTACTGATAAGGTTGTTGAAAATCTATTTTCTTTACAAAATCTACCTCCCTGTTAAAACTATTCTGTGAGTGTGTTATGACTGAATTTAGACTACTTTTCCCAAGTATGAAATATGTACATACATTGAAGTGTCCTGGTTAAGAAAATGTTGTGGTTAATTAACAGTTACATAGATTTCCAGTTAAAAAATTAAATAAAATATAGTACATGCAACATTAAAACTAATTTGACCTTCTTTTGATGGTTCATGCCAGGAAGAGCCACAATGTAATTATGAGTAAACATATATGCTGTGGTTGAGTATTGTGGGTGAATAAAATAGAGACAACAGGTCGAAGGTGTGTGATCCTATTACCTACTCTAAAGAGTAGAAAAACAACACAACTAGAGTGAAAAAACCCAATTCTCTGATCTCTATTTGTTTATTTGTTTTGTCTCCTTTTTTTTTTTGTACATTTACTGAGGCAAAATGTACAAAAAAATTTAGTAGAATCTGAACTTTTTTACTGTTTACATTCCAGAAAGATGGGTGTTATAGTAACTTAGGAAAGGGAATCTGATAATGACTTGTGAAAGAAGAGACAAAAATATTGGCCTATCAACTGGATCTTTGGGCGTGGATTTTTTGGAGTTGGGTGGATCCTACTTCTTGTTTCCTACATTCATATGTCTTCCGAAGCAGAAACGCTCTTCTTTCTTTTTGAGATGAACATGAAAGGGAAAGTGAGACTGAGAATTGTGCTTCAGACAAATTATTCAGCATGCTTGGAAACATGGCTTATCCCATGCAAGTTAGCACATGTTCAAGAAAACAAGTATACAATCAAACACAATGAATCTTGTTCTGGCAAAAAATGTTTACTTCATAAATTAAAGCAATTTAATTAATGAATTTCTATCTAAGGAAGCACTACCCTGAAAAAGTGAAGTAACAGGATAGTGATGGGGCATTTCACACCAGAATGACCCTGAGTTATGTTTTGATACCAGAATGTATAAAACAGAAGCTAGAAATGGTGGGAAAGTCATTGTCCCATGGGATCAGTCTCATCTGTATAAGTCATAACTTTCTCAGTTTTGCCTTTCATTCCTTTACATCCTTGAGAGATAAATCATAGCTTTGTTGTTAACAAGAGCAGCTGGACTCTGACTAAGGGGTCAGCTTTCAGGAAACATTGTTGATATTGGACTATCATTTCCTGCAGAGAGAAGAGTGGCTTATGTGGTGAATCTTCTTTCCTACATACATTTGCTGAAATGTTTCCTGCACATGCATTTTGCAGAATTCTCATGAGAAAAATTTAATGTGGCATTTTGGTTATTCCACGGCTTCTGACCACGAACCTTTGCATATTATTCTCTCCTACCGACAACTGCCTCGGGTGAGCTGCTTGACACAGGAAAAATAACAGGTTCAGAATGGGTCAAGAGTGACAATATAATATGGAATACATTGTTCTTTAATTTTGGTAGCTAAATTTCCTAAAAGACTTTTAGTGTTTTTACAAACAGTGCTTAAATCTTGACTGCCATTGTCCAGAAGGAAATATATATATATTTTAAATGGAATATTTAGCTATGTTGCATCTCTCACAATTTCAGTATTGCTGAAACAGAAAACGTCTGCTCTGAACTCTCTGGAATTCTTAAGCCACTGTGTTTTCTGTATCTACTTTGTTCACATTACCATATACAAGTCAGCTGCCAGATGCTCACTTGCCCAGGGTCCTGGGAACATACCCCTTGTGTTTTGATCTCTTTATTAACTGCTTATACAATTTCCTTTCAAACATGAGTTTAATGAACCTTTCTCTTTCCTGGCTTTATGATCTCCTTTTCCCCATTCCCCCAGTACTCTTGTCCTTCACTCAGACTGCTTATCTAGCTGGAATTTATTTGATTTCTCTTTCCCCTCCCCCTGTCCTATGGGAAAACTCAAGGCTAGGTTTCCTGAAACATTTATGACCTTAGTTTATGCTTTGGAGTCCCTTTGGATTATTCAGGCTTGACCCATCACACATCTTTTAAACAGAACTTGCTTTGAGTGCCCCAGTGTTGAGCATGCAACATACTCTTTAGATTGTAGGACCATGAATTATGCTCAAGATGCAGAACAAAGGAATGGACATATGTACCATATCTTCCTTGCTTAAAGTCTAAGGTAAAAAAGAATGAGGATATTCTAGGTGAAGGCTATACCCCAGAAGTGAATGTAATTTGATCATAATTCACATCATCATGAGTTAACATTATTCCTCAGTTTTCAATCCAGAGAAGAACAGGAGGGGAGGAAAAAGTGAAAGAAAAGGAGAAGCAAGGGAAAAGAGCTCGCAGTGCTTGTTATTGAAATACCATACAAACTTCAGTTTGGGGTTTAATCAATAACTTCTAAGACACCCTGTGCCTTTTATATTACAAATTTGATTCCCAGGTATTTAGGAGCATATCATGTTTATTTGGTTACACATCTTGATTTTCTTTGAAACTGCTGATACTCATTCTCTTGGATTATGTATTGCTTTTTGTGATTGATCACAATTTATCTTGGCAGTGGTAGGAAGGTCATTGTTATGGGCTCAATTTTTTTTTTTACTTAACAGTGAAAGCAATGAAGAATGAGCCTCTGATGCTGCTGAGTAGTTTAGAGTTGGGGTGGGGAATAAAGGGGAGAGTTTATAAAAGGCTAGTTAGTTCTGAACATGCAGAGTGCAGAGGCGGGAAAGGGGAAGAAAGTTTCCTATTTCATAGAGAAATTTTGGACAGAGTTTGAACAGGGAATAAGAAAAAATACCCAAATGTAATTTTATAGCCAACTTCCCATGTCTTCATGTCTGCAGGATAACTTAAGATCTTTTTATTTACTTCTCTTGCAATTCAGTTTGCTGACGTTCCAAGAGAAATAGGAGGAGGGCTGGGAACATTCCTTTTGATGGTTGGAATACACAAGGTCTGTTATTATGCCTTTTAAAATTGCAACTCATTTACACAACAGTGATTATCCATTATACTTTTTGATGACATTATTTGGGGAAATGAACCATAAGATCAGAAGCAGAATTTCTGCTAAACCAGGCATGTTCATGATAGAGCCTCCCGAAGCAGTTCTGTTCACAGTTGACCATTGGATGGGCATATTGATGTGGTGTAAACTCCCTGAGTTAGAATTACCTTCCCTGCCACTTCTCTGCCCCATAAGACACAGCAAGATGGGAGTGGGTAGAGAGAATTAAAAGTCAATTGTCTTGGCCCATTGAAAGTGAGTAAATGAGGACGAGCATAAAAGTTAGCAAAGTGCACATAAGGCACCTTCTCTCCTGCATGACTCTCACCTCTTGCTGTCTTCAGATTCTGGCACCCCTTCTGCTTCCTCTAACCATGGTTTTAGTGCACTGAGGGTATCCTCTGGTATGTGTCCCTTCCACCCTACGATAAAGCTCCCAAGCCTACCCTAACTCCATAGTCTCCACATTGATGATGACCATGTGTTTTTAAGGACGAATCAGGATGCAAACTGTGACAAATAAAAATGTGCCTGTTGGCAGCTAAAGATGGGATTGAAGACATGTGGAGACAGGATTTAATGAAAGTCTACATTTTAACTGTGAGACTCCCCTGACTTCATTTCCTGTTCTGTTCCTGGGACACTGGCAGGAGAGTGGGGGAGAGATCTGTGGGCACTGAATGGCCACATTCCTACCAAGCATCCTACAGTGGAGCCTGTCCCTTGACAAATCATGCACACAGAGCTTCCAGTAAGGGTTTTGGTGGCTGACCTTTAAATATGAAGGGTTCACCAAGAGGAAGGTTGTAATGTGAAGACAGAAACCAAAATTTAAAAAAAAGTCAGAAGAAAAAGTTTAGTGCAGGGATCCCAAAAACTGTAAAAGAAACAGGGGGATGGGGGAGAGAAAGATAATAATATCCTGAGAGAGAGAAGGCAATTTATATACGTAAAACAAAAATAAGAGTTTTATAAAAACATTTGTTAAAGGACTAAAAGCCTTTATTAAGGAATGAAAGCTCATGAAAAATAAACATATTAGCAGATATAAACAGTTCAATAGAAGGTTTAGAAGATAAGTTTGAGAATGTCTATTTTTTTAGTTTAGTTTAGTTTTTTTTTTTTTTGGTTTTAAGAGACAAGGTCTTGCTATGTTGCCCAGGCTGACCTTGAACTCCTGGGCTCAAGTAATCCTCATACTTTGACCTCCCAAGTAGCTGGGACTTACAGGCATGAGTCACCAAACCTGGGTCTGTTTGAGGACTTCTAGAAAGTAGATCTAAAGTCAGGAATGAAAAATGGGAGAGAAATATAAGGAAATTAGATGGTAATATAATTTTAACATCCAAATAATAGATAATTCAGAAAGAGAGAATAGAGAAAATAGAGGAGAAATACTATCAAAGATTTATACCAGAAAGTTTTCAGAATTGAAAGACATGAGTTTTTGGATACAGAAGGGTGCTGAGTACCTAATACAATGATGATTGGAAAATAAATTTGTTCCAGGTCTTGTTGAATTTCGTATTTCAGAAATATGGCTACAAAGAGGAGTTCCCATAGAGAAAACAACAGAATCAAGCCACGTACAGGGATCCAAACTAAGAACGTCGTCCAGCCTCTCAAATGCAAGACGGGAAGCTAGAAGGCACTGGTGCAATACTTCACATTTCAGAGAAGAATGATTTCCAACTTAGAAATGTATACTTCGTGAGATGACCAAACCAGTGTGAAATTAAGATAAAGACATTTCAAGCAGACATGGTCTCTTTATTATTTTTAGATTTCCCACACACTCTTCTCAGTAAGCTATTGAAGGATGTATCCTACAAAACAAGGGATTAAATCAAGAAAGAGGAAGACAGGGAATCCAGGACATCAGGGATTCAGAATGAGAAAGAGAAGGGAAACCCTGTAGGCTGACAGCATCATGTACAGGATAATGACAGGCTTGGGAAAAATGTATCCAGGAAAGATAAATGGAACTGATACATAATTACAACAGTTTTGCCCATGTAGAAAATTAAATGGAAAGTTATTGAAGAGTATGGGAAGATTTAGGCAGGGTCTCAAAGAAAGAAATGTAGGTACAAAAGGAGCTATTTATTTTAAGAGTAACACAAAATTATTTTAAAGAGGGAATGCTAAGGTGTGAATGTGTGTTTCCCTCACAAATTTATATGCTGAAATTCTCACCCCCAAGGTGATGGTATAGAAGGTGGGACCTTTGGGAATGAAAATGGCAGGGGGGCAGAGCTCTCATGAATGAGATTAGTGCCCTTATAAAAGAGGCTCAAGAGAGACCCCCTTGTCTCTTGCACAATATGAGGTTATAGTGAAAAGAGCTGTCTGTGAACCAGGAGGCAGGCGGGCCCTCACCAGACATCCAATCTGCCAGCACCTTGATCTTGGACTTCTAATCCTCCAGAACTGTGAGAAACAAATTTCTGTTGTTTATAAATTACCCAGTTTATGATATTTTGTTATAGCAGCGCAAATGAACTAAGACTAGGAAATGCAATCATAATATGCTATTTGACTCAATGGTGAATCCTAGTTATAGTCATAATAAAAACATGATACATTGATTTATTCAGAAGCAATAAAACTGTGTTCCAAGATTAGGAAGGAAAATGCCTGTATGAAGCATAGTTTAGGGAGCTAATTTACATTTCCTATAGTAGGAAAAAAAAGATATTATATAAAATAGAAAAAAGGAAACATGATTTAGAAATATAAAATCAAATACTTTAAGAAACAACTAAAATAGTAAAAGATGGTTGCTTCATAGGAATGAAGATAGTACTAGAGAAAGATGGGGAAGAGGATTGATGACTTTTCATGATAAAACCTGCAGTTGTGCAGCAACTGTGAGCAGTGCTGAAGGGTGAGACAGTGTGGAGGAATCTCATTTGAAGGTGTGAGAAACCATGTCTGAGTTGCCTTAGTCCACAGACATTTCTGGTGCCCACAGTAGAGCAGGTGCATTGATCATGTAATAGTAGAATTTGTGGTCATTTGCAGGAATCTTGGAGATGTTATCAGATTAGATAATAGCCAGGAAGGGAGCAATAAATATTGCTGTCCCAGAGGCCTGTATCCTGAAGATGCCCATCCTTGGCAGGCGGCATTGTGGTAGATGGGACTTACCACTTGTGGCTGGACAACTGAATAGGGAGGATCCCAAATTCTTTCTTTGTCTCTTCCTTCCCTGTCTCCTTCCTTCCCTTCCCTCCTTCCCTTCCTTCTCATCCCTCCTTCCCTTCCCTTCTTTACCCCTCCCCCTTCCTTCCATCCCCTCCCTTTCGCCTTCCTCGAAGAAAAGTTCCGGTGACCGGACGCTTCATGCCGTCCATGAAGCTCCCGTGTCTCTCTCTCTCTTTAGAGGAGGGGGGTAGGTGGGTTTTTTCTTTCTTCTTTTTTCTTTCTTTTTTCTTTCTTCCTTCTTTCTTCGGTCTTCTCTTTTTTTTCTTTTCTTCTTCTCTCTCTTTCTTTCTTTTTCTTTCTTCTCCTTCTTCTTCCTCTCTTTCGTTTCTTTCTCTTTCTTTCTGATTCTTTCTTTCTTTCTTCTTTCTTCTTTCTTTCTTCTTTCTTTCTCTCTCTCTCTCTCTCTCTCTCTCTTCTCTCTCTCTCCTCTCTCTCTCAGCTCCCGCCCTCCTCCCGCCCTCCCTACCTTTTTCTCCTTCTCTCCCTTTTTCCTTCTTCTCTCCTTCTCCTTTACTTTTCTCCCTCTCTTTGTCCTGAATGAATTCTATCTGTTGATCAGTCTTCTATCATCTAACCTGTTCTGAAAGAGTATGAATATACACGTATATATCTCAAAAGAAGAAAAACATAGATATGCGTTACTATCAAACACTGTAGTGACTTGTATTCTGCCCAAAGACCTTTAGGAATTTTTCCCAAGGGCTCTACCAGTGCCACTCCTGATGAGGTTGGTGGGCTGGCAGTATCAATATCCTCCTAGGAGCTTGTTTGAAATGTGCCTGTTCAGGCCTCACTCAGACCTACTGAACTAAAGTCTCTCAGGATGGGCTTAAGAATCTGCACTTTAACAAGCTTTTTTTTTTTGAGGCAGAGTTTCGCTCTTGCTGCCCAGGCTGGAGTGCAGTGGCGTGATCTTGGCTCACTGCAACCTCAGCCTCCCAGGTTCAAGTGATTCTCCTGCCTCAGCCTTCCAAGTAGCTGGGACTACAGGCGCATGCCACCACACCCAGCTAATTTTGTATTTTTAATAGAGACGGGGTTTCTCCATGTTGGTCAGGCTGGTCTTGAACTCTTGATCTCAGGTGATCCACCCACCTTGGGCTCCCAAAATGCTGGGATTACAGGCTTGAGCCACTGTGCCCAGCCTTCATGAGTTTTTTTAGGTGATTCTGCTTCATGCTGAAATATGAGAAGCATTGCTCTAAGTATCATGACTTCTGTGACAGGACGAAGAAATATCACAGTATTTTCTCTTCTGTGTTTGCTCAGGAGAGCACTGACTTCACCAGCTTAGTTTCTGGGCCTTCGTAATGCAGAACTGGGTCATGAAAAGGACGAAGACAAGCTTGATTGATTAAGTTGGGAAAAATAGTTCCTCATAATGAAAAAGATTAAGAGAATGAAGGACATGAAAGAAAAAATTAGAGTGGGCCAGGTTTCAGAGAAAATTCTGGGAAGGGTGGAGACAGAAGGGAGGCTGGGGACAGTTGCAGTACCTGGTTTTGTGGATTTCTGAGAGCAAAAAGAGGTTTCGAAGTGGATTGAGGACGAAATCTCCCAGTGACATTTTGTGAATGTTTACTGAAAAGATTTCAATACTTTTTCAGTGTTTCTTTTTGATTGATGTTGGATGGATGCTCATCTGAATGTGGCATCATGTCAAGGCTACAGTGCAAGAGTGTACTTCTTTGTGGGAACTGTGAGGATCTGGGCACCAAGATATGCCTGTTTTATATTATGTAATGGTGGTTGTTTTGATTGACAGTAATGTATCATTTAATGATGAGCATACATTCTAAGAAATGCGTCATTAGGCGATTTTGTTATTGTGTGAACATCATAGAGTATAATTCCACAAACCAAGATGGTATAGCCTACTACACAACTAGGCTATATGGTGTAGCCTATTGCTTCTAGGCTACAAACCTGTACAGCATGTAGGCAATTATAACACAATGGTATTTATGTATCTAAACACCTCTAGACATAAAAAGCTACAGCAAAAATGGTATAAAAGATAAAAAATGGTCCACCTCTATAGGGCACTTGACATGAAGAGAGCTTTCAGCAGGACTGGAAGTTGCTCTGGGTGAGTCAGTGAGTGAGTGGTAAATGAACGTGAAGGCCCAGGACTGTACACTACTGTAACCTTCACAGACACTGTACTCTTAGGCTATACTACATTTATAAAAAATATTTTTCTTTTTTTGATATTAACCTCAGCTTACTATAAATTTTTTCTTTGTAAACTTTTTAACTATTTAAAAACTTTTTGCCTCCTGTTATAACACTTAGCTTAAAAATGCAAGTTCATTTTACAGTTGTACAAACTACTTTTTTTTCCTTGATATCTGTGATGGTTAATATTGAGTGTCAACTTGATAGGATTTAAGGATGCAAATATTGTTCCTGGCTATGTCTGTAAAGGGTGTTGCCGAAGATTAACATTTGAGTCAGTGGACTGGGAAAGACAGACCCACCCTCAATCTGGGTGGGCACCATCTAATCAGCTGCCAGTACGGCTGGAATAAAAGCTGGCAGGAAAATGTGGAAAGTCTAGACTGGTTTAGTCTTCTAGCCTACATCTTTCTCCCGTGCTGGATGCATCCTGCCCTTGAACATCAGACTCCCAAGTCCTTCAGCTTTGGGGCTCGGACCGGCTCTTCTTGCTCCTCAGCTTGCAGACAGCTTATGGTGGGACCTCCTTTGTGATTGTGTGAGTCAATACTTCTTATTAAACTCCGCTTTATATATGAATATATCCAATTAGTTCTATCCCTCTAGAGAACCCTGACTAATACAATATCCTTATCCTATTTGCCTTTTTCTATTAAAAATTTTGTTGTTAAAAACGACAACACAAACACCCCTATTAGCCTAGGCCTGCACAGAGTCAAGATCATTAATATCACTGTCTTCCACCTCCATGTCTTGTCACACAGGAAGGTCCCCAGGGGCAGTAACACCCACGGAGCTGTCATCTCCTATGATAACAACGCCTTCTTCTGGAATACTTCCTGAAAGACCTACCTGAGACAGTTTTACAGTTAACTGATTTTTTTTTAACAAGTAGAAGGAGTATACCCTAAAAGAATGATATAATGATAAAATATATAGTATAGTAAATACACAAACCAGCAACATAGTCATTTATGATCATTACCCAGTACTATATGGGGTATATAATTGCATGTGCTACACTTTTATATGACTGGCAGCACGGTAGGTTTGTTTACACCGGCATCACCACAAACACATAAGTAACGCATTGCACTATATTAGGATGGCTATGATGTCACTAGGTGATAGGAATTCTTCCTATCAATTTTTTGGGTCCATTGTTATATATGCGGTCCATCGTGGACTGAAAATTTGTTATGCGGTACATGACTGTATTTGTTTTTTGGTTGTGGTTACTGGGAAGATCTGGAGAGATTGCTGTTTGGTTACAGGATTGTGTCAAATGGACAAAACAGGACGCAGCTGATCGTTTGTGTCATCATGGTCACCGCTGATGTAAGAGTCACAAGATTATCAATATACCTTACACAAATTTTTCATTTTTCATTTAACAGCGTGGTTTCCTAATTTTTACTCTCTTTTTAATTTTTTTTGGTGCTGTCCATGCTTCTGTGGACATGCCTTGGATCTTGTTAAACCCAGAAATTGCATCACCTCTGAAATCTCAAATCTATTTCATTTTTTATCCTCATAGCTCATTTGCTCAAGCATATTGTCTGCAGGACATCTGTCAGCAAGTCTTGTTGGTTCTTCCTTCAAGTCATGTCCCCATCCCAGCCACTGCTCACTGTCTTCACTGTTAACACACTACCTCAGGCCACCATCATGTCTAGTTTATAATAACTTGGCTTTCCACACATTACTTCTCACTGCAGCCAAAGTGATTTTTATAATGTAACTCAGATTTTTTTACATCCCTATTAAAAAACTTCCCATAGTTTCCGAAGCCACTGGAATTAATCCAAAGCCCTTACTATGGATCCTATAAAGCTCTAACTGATTTAACAGTTGATTTCTTTAACTTTGCTATCCTTTGCTAGTCCCTTTGCCCACTGTACTTAATATTCCCATTTTACTTTTCCATCTGCATTCCAGGCCCATCCATCTAACTATATACTTGACATGTATACTTGGATGTCTCACAAGCATCTCAAACTTAACCTGCCTACACACACACACACACACACACACACACACACACACACATACACACACACACACACACACACACACACCCACCCCTTGTGCCTTTACCACCCACTTAATGGTTCAGAGCAGAATTAGAGGTTACTCTTGTTTCTTTTCTCTGTGAGGCCTGTCATTTTTATTTCAAAGAAAACCTTGAAGTCATCCCTTTTCCCCAGTTCCATTGCCAACACTGTAGTTCAAGTCACCATCATCACTGGGTTGGACTAATAGATTAGGTGTATTTTTTGGTCTCCCCATTTCTATTTTTGCCACAGTCCATGTGAGTCTTATCATTAATACCAGTGATAGCATGTCCTTCAACGTGCATGCTTTGTCAATCTGCATCATTAAAAGAATAACATGCTTTTGTGAAAAGTTGGGAGGTGTTGTCCTTCTGGTGAGAATACAGATCAGGCTTTGAAAATGTCTTAAAATGACTAACTTGCCAATTATACTTTTGGTATTCAAAATATATACATATAGCATCTGTATTAGTTAGTTTTTATGCTGCTGATGCATACCCAAGACTGGGCAATTTATACAAGAAGAAGGGTTTAATGGACTTACAGTTCCACATGGCTGGGGATGCCTCACAGTCATGGCGGAAGGCAAGGAAGAACAAGTCACATCATGTATGGATGTCAGCAGGCAAAGACAGAGAGCTTATACAGAGAAACTCCCCCTTATAAAACCATCAGGTCTCATGAGACTTATTCACTATCATGAGAACAGCACAGGAAAGACCTGCCCCCATGATTCAATTACCTCCTATGGAGTCCCTTCCATAACACGTGGGAATTCAGGTCCACAACATGTGGGAATTCAAGTCCACAACACGTGGGAATTCAAGATGAGATCTGAGTGGGGACACAGCCAAACCATATCAGCTTCTATATTGTTCTAACTCCAAATCAGAAGATTCGGCCTAATAATGCATAGTTTGATGATGACAACTCAGGACTATCCTGGAAAATTCAGGCCAAAAAGGAACACACTTGACTGCAATAGGAAATAGAAAGTATGTGGGCTGTTGCTAGGAATTCTTTCCTTTAACTAAAATCTTTATCTTTTTTAAGTCAGAAGAACACGTATTATTAAAAAAGTAAGTTTACACTTATTCTACCCAAGGGGTAAAAAAATGTAGCTAAGTAAAATCTTCATCTCCCTTTTCTCAGAACTCCTTCAAGAACTTAGGGAAATGTGGCGTGAGCAACCATAGTTCCCTAGATTACTCCATTTTTTTCTGTTATTAAATAAGGAAACTTTATACCTTGAATCTTACATCAACGGTTGCTATATAAAAACCACCTTAAAGCTCAATGGCTTTAAACAATCATTTATTTAGCTTACGATTCTGGTGGTTTCCAGTTTGGGTTGTTTGCAGCTGGGCAGTTCTTCCGCTGGCCTCTCCTGGGATCACTCATGCAGCTGTAGTTATCTGGTGTCTCAACTGGAGTGAGATGGCCTAAAAAAGCTTTCTTCAGTTGTCTGGCAGGTGGTGCTGACTGTCAGCTGGGCTTCTCTCTGAGGGTGGTTTTTATCCTCAAGAGGGCTAGCATGTGCTTTTATCCACAAGAGGGCTAGCCTGGACTAGAGTGTGAGAGCAGAAGCTGCAAGGCCTCTTGAAGCCCAGGCTAGGAAGTCATACAAAGTTATTTCTACTGGCCAAAGCTGGCCCATAGAGACAGCCCAGATTCAAGGGGAAGAGAAATATACTCTACCACTTGATAAGGGAGTGACAAAATCACATTGCCAAGTGTTAGCATGCAGGGATGAAAAGAATTGGGGCCATCATTACCAGCAATCTACACAACTTCATTACTTTACCCCTTTAGAGAAACACTTTCTCTGAGTTATTAGATTGGTGCAAAAGTAATTGCAGTTTTTGCATTACTTTCTATAGCAAAACCGTAATTACTCTTGTACCAACATAATACTTCATATATGTATATCTGTATGTATGGATATGTACATGTGTGTATATAGATTACATGCTGTAACTCAGAAATATACATGTATAAAATATAAATTTTATGCACAAGTATGCTATGTGTGCATACATGTATATTTCTGAGTTATATGTAGGTATGCATTAGTGAACCTAATAAACATTTGGACAGGAGTTGTTTGTGGTTGTCTATTATGTTGTCTAAATGCATTTGTAAACGGATCCATGCAATAAATGCATAAATATGTCTTAGAAGATGTGTAACTCTTAAATAAATAATTCTTTTGTTCAGATAAGCAATGCATAATTAATCACTGGCCCTTATTTTGGCATCTGGAAAGCTCAAAGTTAAATCTAATGTCATTGTCCATTCTTGATATTAGCTTAGATATAATTGTCTTTCACTTATAATTAGTCTCCTATTTCAATTATTGACTTGCTTATTGTGTTTGTGTATTTATTATAAGCTACTTCAATCATTTTGGAAATGAGATGAAATATAATCAAAACATTAAAAAATATAACAATGTGTCTTTTGAAGTATCAGATGTATTTTCATTTTAGAGAATGATAATAATGCACTCTAGAAACACTGGAGAACCAAATGTTGAGATCATTTCACTTTGGCAATATTTTTAGTCTTAGCTTATGCAATGAAAATAGTTCAAATAGTGGAGAAGAGTGCCCCAGAGAACTACTGGGCTCAAATGCTTATAGTTTAATGCATTCTGTTTCTCCCACTTCACAATCAGTCATCTGGAAGAGCCATGATGACTCATCTTTAAGAAAGAGTCATTGATTTTATATCTCCATTTTCAATCTGCTCTTCAATTCACCTTTTCCTCCTTTCTTCTAATTCAGGAAGGAGTCTTCATGGAGAAACAAATAATTAATTTGGTTATTGGCCAATATCAGGCTATTCTCTCACATGTGAGAGGTATCTAAAAATAAAGCTACTTTTTTCATTTTTAATTCTTGTCATTATTTTTAGTACGTTTCTGTATTAAACTCCCAATTCATACCATGCATAATATTTTTCTTTGATTTTCCTTTTCTCTGCAAAAGAATCCAAATATATTTCTCCACAACACAATTGCATCTGTCTTGCCCTTTTAAACTAGAAGTGCAAAGAATTCAAATGAGTATGGAGGCTATACCATTTTAGTCATTTAATTGTTCAATCACATGTCACTGATTCAGGGATGGCTTACCTGGCAAACTCTACCACCCAGGGCACAGTCACCAACCTGTAAGAAGGCAAAGAATTGCCAGGAAAGTGTTATATTACTTTCAAGTTGTCAATTTTAAAAGACATAGAAAGATTTCCACCAAAATTATTATTGTTGATGTTCTTACTAGTTTCTGTGCTGCAAGGAGGCTGGTGTGATCGGGATATGCGTTAGAGGGAGAACGGAATGATTTGGGATTGAGGAAGAAATTGCTGGATCATGGAGGGCTGTGCAGACCACAGTAAGGGGTCTGGATTTTGTTCAAAGTATCATAGGAAGCCTTTGAAGGATTTCAAGCAAAGTCACTGGGTAACCAGCTTGAAGTGTTTTGTTGCTCTTTGTGTTTAGTTATATTTGTTAAAAAACAAAACAAAACAAAAAAACAATGCAGGAATGCTTCTGCAAATGTGTGGTGAAGAAATGAATACACATTTTAAGGGCCTTGAATCTTAAACAATTGAGGGAGGGTTCTGTAAGAAAAATAACTCAAAACTACAAATATAAAATGAGGAACAGAGTTGTCCTGGGAGGGCAGAGCTTAAGCTTCATCGTGTCACAATATATCCACTCATTTCTGGTATTGTGGAAAGGGTTATACTGATATTTCTAGCTTTAGATGGGAACCAAAGTTGATTTTTAATTTTGAGAATTGCTTGAAGCACTCTCTCCACCATTCATCAGAAGCTCTGACATTTTTTCTTTTTCTTTTTTAAATCTTTCCTGTGTCTCACTATTCAATGCCCCCTGACTCAGAGAGCCCAGGTTAAACACCCGTTTTTGTTTTGGCACTTGTCTTAGAATTGATTTGGAGATTTTCTCTTTGTTTCATCCTTCCACACAAGTGTATGCTACATCCTTTGTAGCATTGTACCTTGGAGGGTTAGCATGAGTTCTTCTGAAAAGGTATGGGACCGGGAGATGAAATCAAAAAACATGATGAGATTTCTGCATGTCCACATGATGTTGAGATTCCCTTGTCTCAGGAAACAACAATACTGGAAATATTCCAGGAGACTGTTACAGTGGTATTCCAAAGCTTCAGTTTTTAAGATCAAAGAGCCTGGAATGTTCAAGGTGCTTTATTGAGTTGGAGCCTCTGCTTCTTTTTGTTCAACATTCCTATCTCTGTTGAAATCTCATTGAACACAGTTGCGTATCTCTTACTCTACTTGTGAAGCTGTTTTTCCGTAGGAAATGGTGTCTATCTTGTGAACTGCATTCTCTAAAGAAATAGTGCTTTAAAGATGAGCTGCCTAATTTATTCCATTCCCAGGGCTTTGGAACAGAAGTTGAAATGAATGAAAATAATTGAGTTTGTAGGCCTGGTCTGCAGATACGAAAAATGTCTGGAAACTGTTGACTATGGAATGGCTTTAATTTATTCTGTGGATTGCAGCCCATGATCTGCCTGTTTGTCGTTAACTTTCATAAAAGAGAAAGAAATGCAGAGAGCAAAAGTTTTCAGAATGACTGTAGTTGGAAGGAACCAATACTTGAAGCTCTACAATTGTTATTTACATTAAACAATGGGGTATTGTTCTGGAGCAGTCCAAGAGGAGGACAGAACCTGGGAGAATCAGCTGACATCCTCATTAGTGAGATCTCAAATGGTTTATAGCCACTGAATGGCTTCCTTCCCCCATTAGCAGGTGGGCCTGCAGATGCTGTGGAATGACCAAAGCTAGGACTTGGTGTGACTAATAGGAGGTTCTGAGAACACAGTTTCTCCCTCTACACTGAGAATATTGTCTCTAGACTTTCTGCACGTGACTCAAATGCCAAAGTGTTTGATATTGACTAAAGCATGATAAACATTCCTTTTTTCATGTTTCTACTCCAATACTTAGGGTTCATTAAATGATTATATTAGGGCGCTCTGGTAATACCACATGGGTACAGGTGGAGAATATCCTTTAACATACCTTTCTTTGTTTTTGGGTTTCCACATTTTGCTTTAATTGCACAGGCCTGTGCTACTGAGAACTGTAACCCCAGGCTCCTCACAAAGCAGTTGAGTTCGGCATCCTGGATGATTTACAGCAACACTGAGTCATCAGGCCTTTGGTTCTCATGTCTTCGAAATAAGAAGTAGAAGAAAGCAGTCCCTGCTTCCATGCCATAGAGAGGACAGAAGGTTTTTCATGTCTCATTATCATACCCTAAATCTCCCTTCTCCCCTTTTAAAAGGTAGTATTGAAACCATCTGGACTGCTTTGAAGTAAGTTTATTTTACTAAATTAAACTTTCTCAGATTGTGCCTTTAGAAAAAGTACTATACCATGTAACATTTGATTAATTCTGGCACAAGTATACCTGTGTTTATAAATCTGACAATTTAGTTTGTGGACAAAGAAAGCTAGAGTCAGAAATTTGTGCCAAATTAAGTCTACTCATAGGCTCCACTGTTTTTTTTTTTTTTTTTTTTTTGATATTATTTTGGATTAAATGTTTCCCTGTGTGGATAAATATCTTTGGTTTTCAGGATTAGGTTATTTAAAGAGACAGTATAGTACTGTAATAAAGCATAGAACTTAGAGAGAGCCAGGTTCAAATCTCTTTTTTTTGAGATGGTGTCTCCCTCTGTCACCAGGCTGGAGTGCAGTGACGCGATCTTGGCTCACTGCAACCTCCACCTCCTGAGTTCAAGCGATTCTCCTGCCTCAGCCTCCTGAGTAGCTGGGACTACAGGTGCACGCCACCACGCCCAGCTAATGTTTGGATTTTTAGTAGAGATGGGGTTTCACCATGTTGGCCAGGATGGCCTCGATCTCTTGACCTTGCGATCTGCCCGCCTTGGCCTCCCAAAGTGCTGGGATTACAGGCATGAGCCAACGCACCTGGCCCAGGTTCAAATCTTAAGTCTACACCTCACTGTATAACTTTAGGAAACTTGCTTTGCTTCCCTGGGCCCCACTAATCTCAGTTGTTAAATGATTACTGTGGTGGCCAGCTTCCAATATGGCCTTTGATTCCTACCTCCTGGTCTACAGGCCTGTGTGTAGTCTCCTCTCATATTCATTAGGCCTGACTTATGTAACCAATGGGTTATTGTAAAAACGAGGGTGTGTGACTTCTGAGGTTAGATAATCCAAACCATGTGGCTTTTGCTTTGGCCTTTCTCTTGGATTGCTCAATGTGGGAGAAACCGGCAGCCATGTTGTAAGGATAGTCAAGCAGCATGAAGAATGGCCCATACGGTGGGTACTAAGGTTTCCTGCCAACAACCAGCACCATGTAAATGAGCCATCTTGGAAGCACAACCTCCAGCCCCAGCAATGCGTTCAGATGTCTGCAACTCTGGCTGATGTCTTGATTGCAACTGGGTAAGATACCTTGAGCTATAACCTCCCAATTATGTACCTCCCAAATTCCCGACCTACAGGAAGGAGATGAAATAATGTTTCTTGTTGTTTTGAGCTGAGTTTGGGATAATTTACTATGCAGCAATAGATAACCAATACAATTATAATGATTTTACCCCCTCCTGTGATTGTTAGGAGGATTGAATGTGGCAGTGTAAGGGCTTTGCATAGAATCCAGCACATGATAAGTGTTATTTGGAAAGACAAAAGCATTAATTGTGGATGGCACTTGACACCAGAGGACCAGCTCTTCTCTCTAGCACCCACACTCCAAATGCTTTATCTGGGTTCTGCATTAGTGGCTGAATAATTCCAGATTTACTCCAGAGTGAATGGTAAATGGGGTGTCATGTCTAGTATGTCCTTTCTCCTTCCTCACATCTTAATTTCAGCCTTGCTTTTAATTTCAGCCTTGCTCTTGCAACCAGCTTCAGGGTAGGATTAGTCTGATAACACTTGCTTCAGCTGTACCAGGAGCCTCTTGCTCAATCCTGGGGCTTCTCTATTGCTGTCTTGGAGTATGTCAGCATGGATCCTTTTCACCATTTGGATGCATGTGCCAACCTGGACTTGCAGTGGAGTTGCCACCAGGACCCACTGGGAATGGGAGGTGGTGGATAAATACTCCCCTTTTCCATCCCTTGCCTGGATGATTCTAAGGCACCTTCTATGTGGCTCCTTGGAGTGTCCCTAATGGGCTGGAGACCTGCTGCTCACAGCGGAGATCTGCTCAATAGTGCCCCTTCGAATCGACTTTCCCTCCTTTTCTGCCTCACTCTTCCCTACCCCCTTCTCTTGCTCCTTGGTTTACAGACTAAAACAAACTACCTGCATGCCAGCCCTGCATGTGTCTGGTTCTGCTTCTTGGGTGTTAACTTAGGCTGAGACAGATGGCTCTAGTAAAAATTGACCAAGTGCTGAATGCTTAATGTAAGTTCACGAAACTGTTAATAGGATACTGGATTTACCCCTTTCAATGGTTTTCCACCGTTCTGTAGATAACATCTCAAACATCTTATTTCCATGGGGGTAGGGGCTTCCCCAAGCTAAGACCTACTCATATCTCCATCCTCCTCTTCCAACTTGCTGCACATCTCTTCTGTACCTTGGTCTTCCTGGGCTTGGTCCAGTTCTTTTCACATGACAGCCTCTTGCCTTTGGATCAAGAGCATGCTGTTTCTTCTCACTGTGCTTGGCAAATTGTCACTCGTTCAGATCTCAATCCAAATACCACATCCCCAGGATGGCCTTGCAAATATCACTTTATTCCTCTATCAAATTGAATGCCTCTTTTCTTGATACCTATTGCACTTGCATTTTCTTAATGTTTATGTTTCCGTCCTGAGCATCAACTTTATGAGGGCAGGCACTGTGACTATCTTGTTTTCTGTTGCATAATGCTTGGCTTAAAGAACATTTTAATAAATATTAATTGAAGGAAAGAATTTAGCTGAGCAAAGTTTCACCTGGCTGATAATTTTCTGTGTGTTCTTAAATGCCTTAATCTATCCCTTTAAAACATGAACAATATTCAAAAAGGTCTCCTTGAGCTTCTAAAACAAGACATCATTTTAATAACATAATAAATTTGTTGTTAGTGAAAGGATTTATATTTTTCAGCAGCCTACAAAAAGACAAAGACAGAAGCAAAGGCAAAGGCAAAAAGGTAAAAAGGCAGTATTATAGAATCACATCAACTGATGAACTTCCCAGTATTTAGTATTAAGTTATAATCAGTTTATAAAATTTGATTGACAACTTTTAGAAATCATCTCCATTGGATAGAGTCTACCTCTGTATGATTAGGTAAAATTTGTAGTTTCAATTCTTGTAATCTAAGCTCTACTTAAATAGAAAGCACTTTTAGCTTCCACATAAGTAGGAAGAGAACTCTATTGATGGGTTAATAGAAAACAAGGGGTGCCCTTCCTCGACACTCTACTAGACATTTTAGACACAGCAAAATTATTCAAATGGCTCTATCATGGATTCTGCTTGTATATTTAAGGATAGAAAGTCTCTCATAACTGGGCTCATGCATCAAAAAAACATTAAGATGAAGTTTAGGGCCACCCTGTATTAATTGGCATCAAATAGTCTAAATTTATAAACTAATACTGAAAAATCTGAAATTGCATCAGAGTTCTATTATCATATGGGCAAGAAACCTGTGAATTAATGCTGTCCTTAAACAAGTTTCACTGATGAATATGTTTGCAAATAGAAGTCAACTCTTATCAATAATTAGAAAGATAACTCCCTTGATATTTTACAGAGTAACTGTGAACTAAGTTTATTATGTCTTAATGATTATAAAGATCACATGATGTGCAAGAAAACATTCATTCATTCAACAAATATTTATTATTGAGTGCCTACTATGTTCCAGGCACTTCTCCAGGTCAATTAAATGCAGTGAGAACAAAATATATCTTAGCATGTTCTCTTTAAGAACAAATTGTACGATGGCAAAGGGCTGTGCAAAAATCTCTTTAAGAGGAAATGACTGACATCATTGGGAATTAGTGTTGGTCTGGCTACAGGAAATTGTGAACAGATTGCCCATGGTGTTTTCTGAACAGTTAGGAGCTTCAAAAAGGGGAAGCAGTGTCACGTATTTCATCTAGATTCAGCTGTTATAGCAGTTTACTTGAAGGCTGGAAATGTTCTTTTTCTCTAAGGAAACTGGTATGCACTGAACTAGGCTAATTGAACTCACTTGTCACTCAGCCACAGGTGTTCCGTTTGGTAGAGCTGACCCCTCTCTTCTTTTCTCTGCGTACGATCATGGGAGACTTAGCCAGGCATAGTGAGTTGTTATTGCTAAAGACCACAGAATAATTATATACAGAGTTGACAAAGGCTATTGGCAGTTTTAGAAATTAAGGAAAAACTACATTTCAATCAGATTTGATAAGGCAAGGTACAGTAAAAATTAATTTCTGGGACAAAATGGAAGGGATTTTGGATGTGCAATCTAGTGGTTCTAAAACTTGTATGGGCATCTATATCACCTGTTGAACTCACTAGACTGTAGGTGCTTCAACTCAACCACTGTGATTCCAATGCACACCAGTTTGAGAAACATGCACCCAGGTGTTAAAATCCATTTGGTGATGAACTCCCCACCATACTTTCTCAAGGATTTCTAGAGTCATTGGATGAGACAACATTTTTTTTAAATGGTGCCTGTAGTAGATTCCTAATTTCTAAAAGCTCATATAACAAATAAAAGCAAAAATAATCACAAAATTACAACATGGTAAATTCTTGCTGGTTAGTAGATTATATTATCTAAGGAGGTCATCTATGACTACAGGGGCTATGGTTCAATCCTAAATCAAGTATTCCTTTGATTAATTGGGAAACACTGTAAAATTTGTCTTTTTATTGTTTTCCAGGCACTACAATTTAGAGTCTGGGGCCTGAAATTTTGCATCATTGACTATGGGGATAGAGATCTTTAAAACTTAAAAGAGCTTTTACTTAAAATGCATACCAACAGTGTATGAAATCAAGTGAATCAGCTAACAGTGTGGAGATGTAAACTGCCTTAATGGGGTTGTTACTGCTATTTGGTGAAGAATGACTTGAAGACTGAAATTCAAAGACAGTCTTGTGGGTTTTGTTTTCTCTTCTTTGAGTGTTACTCAATTTAATGTATTTCCTGACAAAAACCAAATCCCTTTAAGAATGCTAGATTATGTAAACCCTTGGTTAGCCATGGTTGCAAAGATTTCTTTCTGAAAGATAGCAGAACAATTTTTCCTCTGATGTTTTCTCTCTGCATTCTGAATTTGATTTGTGAAGGTATTTTGTGCAGCACATCAATCTTTGCTAAAATTCTTCAAGTGTTTCTTTGCAAAAACCAGCAGAAATTTACCAAATTATGAAACATTGCTGCAGTTGACTCCAACGAACTGGAGTTGCACAACAAAATGAATGTACAATACAAAAAATAAAATTTGGTGGGCCTTATTACTGTTTTACCTATAGTTTGGTCTGAAGGAAAAGTGAAACTAAGTTATAAATTGAGTTGTATATCGTCTAATGGAATGAGGTTTTGAAGTAGTAATAGAATTTTGAAACTCTCTGCATTCTTGTCTAAAACAAAAATCATCCCTTCTTTTTGCTGTATTCTCTTGAATCAGAAGCCTGTGTTTACCAGCTGCTCTAGGTCACTCTTTCCTTTATTGCAGTGTTTGACACTATAATACCTTAAAGTGGGGGTTGCTTATCTTGGGAGTGGTGGTAAATGTTGAATGAATGTGGGAAGGAATTATAAATGTTTAACAACTGTTTGTAAAGGTTCCAGGGTTCTTGGGAGGGAACAGGAAATATTAATCTTATGCTAGTTCCCAAAGCCAAAAAGAAGAGGAAAAAAAAAGAAGCTCTTAATCTGTTTAGATTACCTCTAAGGAGATGAGTAATGAGTGAAATTCAGGATTAATATACAAGAAGAGCTCCTAAGAGACCGTCTAGACTACAGGCCATCTTTCTCTTTCACATAACTCTTCCTGAATTTTTTTTAGAGAGGAAGTTCTCTGCCATATTTTAAATACTTTGAAGAAAAGGGAATTAAGGAACTGAATAATCAGCCCAGTATCTAATAGACTTCATCATCAAAATAATGTTCTTTGATTTGTTTTAACTTCTCCGATGGCAATTTGTGTTTTCTTGGGATGTGTACACTCGGATATATTACAGTTTAATTTATATAGTTTGTTTTTCTGCCTATTTAAAAAATTTGGTCAAAAGTCATTTTTAATTCTAAACCTTTGCAAAATCACTATTCTATGTCTTAACAGTTCAAGGCCTATGTTAATTTAGCTATGGTATTTCTCTAAGTTATCAACACAGATACCCCTTTCTATTTCATTGATACATTTTAAACTACTGTCGGGAATTTTTCTTAGCAATATGATTTTATGTCTTCCATATATCTTTTAGGGTAGTTATGAAAAATGTAAACATAATTCAGCTAAGATGGCCCTGTTAGTAAGGGATGAATCCTCTGTATATTCCCCCAACTCCAGTGCTACTTGAAAGAAAGGAAAATAGTTAAAAATTTTTGTTTATGCAACTTCTATAACTAATATAAATGAATATATTGTAGACCCTGCAATTTCATAATATGAGCAATTATGAAAATTTTCTTATGGATATACTGGGACTGGAAGCCGATTGCAGTTCCTTTTCCTTACGACTCCCGCTCTGCAGGGGATGGCTCACTCACCTCACTGCATTGCAACGCTTTGGGACAGTAGCATTTGGCCTCCACCAAATTGGCCCCGTACTGCCTGCTACTTTGGAAGCCATTTTCTGCTGTTGTAGAAAATCAGATTTTCCTTGGTGAGCATTTTTGCCTGGTGGAAAGTAGGTGGGACTTCTCCTGGGAATAAGCATTTGTTCTAAGTTGCTTGCTGGGAGGCATGCTTCCTTTGGCTGTCATATCTCCACCCAGGCACGGGATGAGGCCTTTCCATGGAGTGCTTGTTTGCCCCTATTCTGAAGAGGTGCCTGGTGGCTGGGAGGTTCCTGGCTGCTGCTGCTCTTTGCTACAATATTTGATCTCCAAGTAATGCAGTCCCCACCCTCACTCCTTGACGAAAGCTTTACATACAAAAATTTAAATTGCTTAACAATTTACCACATGAGCCGGGCGCGGTGGCTCAAGCCTGTAATCCCAGCACTTTGGGAGGCCGAGACGGGCGGATCACCAGGTCAGGAGATCGAGACCATCCTGGCTAACACAGTGAAACCCCGTCTCTACTAAAAAATCCAAAAAAAAAAAAAAAAAAAAAAAAAAACTAGCCGGGCGAGGTGGCGGGCGCCTGTAGTTCCAGCTACTCGGGAGGCTGAGGCAGGAGAATGGCGTAAACCCGGGAGGCGGAGCTTGCAGTGAGCTGAGATCCGGCCACTGCACTCCAGCCTGGGCCAGAGAGCGAGACTCCGTCTCAAAAAAAAAAAAAACAATTTACCACATGAAATATTCACCTATGGAAAATGGCTCTGTAAATTCCAGTATATACATACATTTATTGAACAATATACAATCATGAAAAATACAGAGTTTGTAGTAACGTGGAAAAATGCTTATGTTAAATGAGAAAAGCAGGATGCAAAATTGTATCTGCGTTATGCTAACAACTAAGTAAAAAAGGAACCCTGGTTCCTTCTGAAAAATGTATGCCTAGAAAAAGTCTGAAAGAAAAATTATTAAATTATGGTTGACAAGGAGTAGTAAAACCATTGACAATTCCCCCTTTTCTACTTTGTTTTCAAATATCTGTAATAGATATGGTATTACCCTAATAGCGTAAATAAAAATTCAATACTTTCCCTTTTAAATGAAGCAAATCCTTATCAGATTCCCTTTTGCTTTTCCATAGCTTGAAATAATAATCCTCCTTCTCTAAGTGATGTTAGTGGATGGAAGAAATAGAGAGGAAAAACGGTATGTAAATAAAAGTAACATTTTCATTCATCTAATTTCATCAGAAGCATACAGAGTACTACCTATTTAATGAATATCTAAATAATTGAAATGATTTAGTGGAAATATAGCTGTAACTCCTTTAAGTGATTTATCTTTCCGATCCTGGCTAGGACAACAGAAGATATAGTTTTTAAATAAAGCCTTTCCTTGATGTAAATATAGAAGAGTTGTTGATACTTTAACTTGAGTTACTCGATTTTACTAGTGATCATCAGTTTACCTAGTGTAAATTCCTTGGATCAGAGGCGTAGAAATTGAGACTCTGCAAGCAGAATGATTTACCACCATGATCGGCAGTGCCAGGTCTAGAAGGCACGTCTCTGGATTGCAGTACGGTTCCTTTTTCACTATGACTCTGAGTCTCCCAAAAGCTAAACTAAATCCAAAGTCTTCTTTGGTCTAGAACAGTTTTAGTTCTGCATTGCTGTTTCATCTGACATGCAAAGCATAAGAGCCAAAGAATATGAGAACAGTTTTCCATGTCCACTCTGCCAAAACTAACATACATTGGCAGTTGAACCACCAAAGCAATTTGGAAGTTTCAGCACAGGAGCAAGGCCCTCTCTACAACATAAATCACAGGAACAGCATGGTTGTAGACAATGACCATGTGCAGTTTGCACTGGGGAATGGGAAGTGAACTTGTACAAGGATATTTCCAAATTGCAAATATCCACACACAGCTAAAAAAAAAGAGACCCTGTGGGCAACAGCTCCCCAATTTTACGTGCTTTTTTCCTCCCTTAGAGCTAAGGAGGGGAATGGGCATGTATTCATACTTCCATTTTTTGTTTGTTTTATAGCACTATTTTAGTGATGCTCTGTTTATTACTGCTTCAGAAAAGTGATTCCTTATCACAGAATAATTAGTTTGGCTAGTTGGAAAGATGTTTGAATTTTCTGTGTCTTTAGAAGACGTAGAATGAGACGAGTATTTTGTGAGGGAAATGGTGCTTCATAGTGCCCTGTGTTTCACTGTTTCTTGGTAGAATACTCAACCTTGAGATGTGTGCAATTGATGCCAGCACTATATTCATGGTTGTAAAGGTGCATATTTCTATGTTATTATCTTAAACAATGCTCTCTGCATTTATGCCTTTTTGGAAGCTTTATAAATTAAAATAAAGTGAAGTATTTTTCCCATATCATCTTTACAAATATTTGAACGTCCACAAACTTATAAAATACTTTTCAGATATGTTGTATCATGCATTTTTTAACAACACCCCTTTTGGAGTATATATCATTATTTGTATTTTAAAGATGAGGCAATACTACTTGGAAACGCAGCTAAAATTTGGCAGCATACCATGGTCTTCCCACTGCTTCTGATCTCAAATTTGGTGTCCTTTCCACTATAGTTTCATGACCCCTCTGCTATAGGGACCCATCTCACTTATGGGATAATAATTCACTAAAATTTCTGTACTTTGCATAACTAAAGCTCTTCTAAAATTGTACTTCATTGCTTGTGTGAGATTGAATAATCTGTATCTTTCTCAGTGAGAGAAGGAGTAATGGAACAATGTTAACAATAAATTTAGAAGTTTCTCTTGTGATTGTGGGGTATTTTTGTAGAATAAGTTTATTTTGCTGTGTTTAAACCTTGTGAATAATTATAAAATGGTGGTTAAATTTAAATAATAATTGGTTTTAGAAATATCTATTATGATTCAATGAATTTTAAAAATATGCATATGTGAGCACAGACTTAATAATACAGAATAGTGGCATTTTAAAATCAGATTTTTAAATGTGCAGGCCTAGGTGACATTTTGGTCATCAGAAAAAAAGATATTCATATTGAAAGAAAGTATTGTACTTGTTCATTAGTAGTTTTTATAGGAGGGTCCATAGTTTTTCTTCTTGATAATATGCTTTAGACTGTGATGTGGGTCAGGAGTTGCTAGCTGTTTCATCATGATAGTGCTTTTATTTTTTTTAAACTCCAACCTTGTGAAACTGACATAAATGAAAAAATATGATGTTATTTATCTGCCTTCTACTATACCATTCTTCAACACCATCTTTTATACTTTGCTCATTTAAAAATATTCTGGAAAACCTGGACATAGAAGAGTGAGTGACTTGCCATGATTTTATGGTTAATAAGTGGGCCTGTCAGGGCTTGAATAAAATGTGTCTGGTTACAAGGCTACACACTTCACTTAACCACTAAGCCATTATAATATGTGCCATGTATGTGTGCACAAGGATATGTGTGTGTGTGTGTGTGTAACACAGAGAGAGAGAGAGAGAGACAGAGGGAGAGAGAGAAAGAGACATGTAAGGCATGGTTCTTCCTTCTCCTAATCATTCTCTTCCAGAAATACTCTAATCACCAAAAAGGGCAATGCATTGGGAGTCTTCTCTTCTGTATGAACTCAAGTGTTGCCTGGACATATATCTTCATTATTCCCTAATGTCAAGAAAACATGACTTAGTAGCATTTCAATGGGAGAACAGAGATGTGTATAAGTGGGAATAATTACGCTTTCTGACAAGGAGACATTTTCTTAGTGAACTTTATTTCCTGACCTGTGACAAATATTTTAATCTTCAGTTTTTAAAACTTGAAGGATATAATGATTAAAAATGACTTTTATTTTTTCTTTTTTGAGATGGAGTCTCACCCTGTCGCCCAGGCTGGAGTGCAATGGCGCAATCTCGGCTCACTGCAACCTCTGCCTTCTGGGTGGGTTCAAGTGATTCTCCTGCCTCAGCCTCCCGAGTAGCTGGGATTACAGGCACGTGTCACCACGCCTGGCTAATTTTTGTATTTTTAGAAGAGGCGGAGTTTCAGCATCTTGGCCAGGCTGGTCTTGAATTCCTGACCTCATGATCCACGTGTCTCGGCTTCCCAAAGTGCTGGGATTACAGGTGTGAGCCACCGTGCCCAGCCAAAAATGACCTTTTTATGCTTAAGTTTTTTGGAAAGAGTTTTCAACAACACAGAGTGATCTTTCCTCTCTGCAACGATCTTAGTGCTAAGTGTTATAGAAAGGAGGTTATATGAAACAATAACCTGAACTATCACCCTAAGTCTGGTCAGTTCAGAACAAAAGAAAGAAGAAAATTAGACCTAAACTAATGTGAGCTTTAGAGTGATTCACAGATTGGTGCTGCTAAGCAGACCTGATAGCAGTTTGTGACCAGATAGATAGAAAAATTGAGAGTCTTCAGAAACTTTCAGAATAGTTGAAAAAAAACTTAACAGTGTAATTTTATGTCTGCTGAATCTAATGATGAAAGCAATGGGAGTTTATATTTTTTATGTATTTTAATTTTCTTTTTCTGATAATTCATGCCTATTTTCTTTCATAAAAATATCTGTATATCTTGAATCAGAACTTTAAAAAATCTGGTCTTCCACCACAGATAGTTTGAGAACATGATGCTAAACCACAACCAAGTCAGGTTTGTTATTGAATTGAGTATAAAAATAGTCATGTGTCACTTAACAACAGGAATGCCTTCTGAGAAACGTATCATCCGGTGATTTCATCATTATGGAAACATCACAGGGTGTACTCACACAAACCGAGATGATATAGTCTACCACACACCGAGGCTATGTGGGATAGCCTATTGCTTCTAGGCTGCAAACCTGGACAGCGTGTGACTGTACTGAATACTGTAGGTAATTGTAACATAATGATAAGTATTGATATTATCTAAGCATATGTAAACATAGAAAAGATACAGTAAAATATGGTATACAAGATAAAATGTGGTACACCTGTGTAGGGCATTTACCACGAATGGAGCTTACAGGACTGGAAGTTGTTCTGGGCGAGTCAGTGAGTGAGTACTGAGTGAAGGTGAAAGCCTGGGACACTAATGTACACTGCTGTAGACTTTATAAACACTGTACACTTAGGCTACACTAAACTTATAAAAAATATTTCTCTTTCTTCAATAATAAATTAACCTAATCTTACTCTAACTTTTTCATTTTGTAAACACTTTAAAAACTTTTTGACTCTTTTGTAATAACGCTTGCCTTACGACACAGACACACATCGTATAACTGCATAAAAATATTTTTTCTTTATATTCTTATTCTTTAAGCTTTTTTCTATTTAAATTTTTTTTAAACTTTTAAAAGATTTTGTTAAAAACCAAGACACAAACCCACACTAGCCTAGGTTTACGCAGGTTCAGAGTCATCAATATCACTGTCTTCCACCTCCACATCTTGTCCCACTGGAAGGTCTCCAGGGGCAGTAACCACATGGAACCATCATCTCCCATGATAACCATGTCTTCTAGAATACCTCCTGAAAGACTTGCCTGAGGCTGTTTTACAGTTAGCTCTTTTTTATAAGTAGGAGTATGCTCAAAACAAATAAATAAAGTATAGTGTAGTAAATGCATAAAACAGTAGCATAGTCATTATCAAGTGTTAGATACTGTAATGTAATTGTTTGTGCAATACTTTCACATGACTGGCAGCACCATAGGTTTATTTACACCATCATCACCATGAACACTTGGTCATGTGTTGCACTGCAATGTTATAATGGCTACGAAGTCGCTAGGTGATGGAAATTTTTCAGTTCCATTACAATCTTAGGGCACTATTTTTGTAATATGTTGTCTGTCATTGACTGAAATGTAGTTATGTGGCACATGACTGTACCGGATTAAAAATATGTAAATTACAGCATTAGATATTTTCCACCCTTGGTCAATCAGGTGAATAGGATCCAAAGAATTCTGGAGATTTGCAGTCTAATGGAGACAAATTTTGCTTAATCCCAAGTGAGAAGTTTTGCCAAAAAATTAAAAGGGTTTAGTAGCCTAATAGTTGATTATCTTAACAAAGATATTGTGGGGATATCTTTGCTCAGTCTCTCATACAGGAATTACTGTATATCTATCTATTTATTCATTCATTGACTATTGAACAGCAACTATGTGCCCAGGGCCATTCTCTAAGTATTAGGTTATACTTCAGGGATAATATAAGGGGTTGTGTGTATGTTTTTACTTAAGTTCTAAATTTTCTCAGATTTACTTAGAGATGATTTAAATCCAAGCCCTTTGAGTTCTTTGATGTAACCCTTGAAAAACTCAGGCTCGCTGAGCTCATTTGCAGAATATTCTTAGCTGACCTGACTTCAACTCTGCTTTCTCTGTTTTCCTGGCCCCATTAGCTGTCATCTCAATTTTTTTAGCTCCTACTTTTGGAATGGACCTAGAGATAACAAGTGGAACAAGACATTGGGAATAGCAGAGTGTGAAAGCTAAATCTGAACACAACTGCAGAGGCAGCTCCCATCACAAAAACCTACTTGGCTTTAGGCAAGTAGGCAAGGAGGTGCGGTAGACATGATACCCTTGATGACATAGTGGCCTAGATGAACAGAATGTGCTTTTAGCATAAGGTTAGCAAAGTGTGTGTAACATAGATATTGAACATTCAAGGCTTTATTGCTGAATTTTCTCTCTGGAGGAGGAAAACATTGCAGCAAAATTATTTTTTGAATCCTATTTGGTAAAGTCTAACCTCTGACATTCCACTGTATGATCTTTTGGGATTTTGAATGTCTTTACAAAATAACACCATCTTTTCTTTTCTTTTGACTTTCTTTTATTTAATTTATCTTGATTTATCATTAACAGGCTTGTGTTAACACAAAAGGGAAAGTTTCCATCATAGATATCATTCATTATGCTAAGTTGTTGATAAATGTTCAGACAGCATTGAAAGGCAAAAGCCTAATCATTCAATCTCCATCAGCATTTAGGCTGGGTTCATAAACAGGAACACATGTATTGATTGGAACAGTTAGGTACTTCTTTAGCATGGGTTGCAGAGTTCTTGATTTTTCTCAATATGGGAGAAGCTGGAAGGTCAAGAGAAAATAAGCACAAGTCAAAGAGAGACTTGTAAAATAAACAGCAACATCTGGCAAATGACTTCCTCCCATGGACATAGGAAGGACTCTTACTCAGGGCAGTGGAGGAGAAATGTTTTTCTTGGCAGAGTGTTAGCTTAATATCCACTGGATCTGGGAATCAGCTTTACTTAGGTTTATAGTATTTCTCTTGCTAATGGTGTGGGCTTTAAGGCCTGATGCTTACAACAGCAAACATTTATTTGGCCGTTCTTAAGAATCATTAGGTTTACTTTGAAGTATTTTCAAAAGATATTTAAACATTAAAGACCTCATAATTCTTCATTATCTACATTTTTGGTTTTATCTTCTTAGTGAATTATATTATTTACATTGGAGATGTCTAGTACTGCATTTATTTTTGCTCAATTAATGAAAAGAATACCAAATTCTAACAATTAACCATGTCTCTCCAGACACCAGTTTGGTAGAAGCTGTGTAATTTCCTGATGCATAGTTATTCATATTAAATGATTAATAAGATATTAATCTGCAATAACTTAACAATATGTTATTATGTATCTTGCCACTGAGTCTATAAAGGGTAGTTTTAGGGCTTTTTTTCTTTTTTCTTTTTTTTTTAACCAAGATAGACATTTTAAAAATTGTTTTCACAGACTAAAAGCAGAAAAATATGAGTTTTTATATTAAGAAAATGAAACAGAAATTTATAAAATGGAAAAGTTCAGAATCTTTCACCCAGGCCACACCAGTGACAATTGTTTGACTTTGTATAATAATAAAATAAATAAAGAAAAATTATTTTCACATGATAGTCACTATTTTTAAGTTAATATAAAGATAGCAAAGCTTTCAAGTTCTAATATGAGAGTTTTGCAATTTATTGCTTCTCAGTGCAATAGGGATTGAGAACATGTTTTCTTTGTTATGGGGAAGAGAATGAGATGATGGTATATTTCTCCAGAGGGGAAAGTGACTAGAACGTCCACTTCATTTCCCATCTTACTTCCCTTCCTCCATTTCTCAATTATTGCCATTTATTAAAACCAGATGAAAACAAAGTGATTTAAACATGGAATAATTCTATTTTATGTTATGTTATGAGAAATGTGGATGTCCCCGTTTCAGGATTTTTGTGACAATGTTGTTTTTTTAGGTGCAGGCCATTCGCATAGTGAAACCATCTGTTTTGCTAAAGCCATGTGTTCTGAACAAATGACTCTCAAAAAGACTCATGGACTTTAGGTGGAGATGTTAGTCTGTGACTTACAAGGGAAAGAGAAAATTTCTGGGATTTCTAAAGGGGGAAGTTGTTTAAGCGGCAGTTATCTGAATAGCAGGCCTATCAGGAACTAAGCTGATTGTAGAAGACTTCCCAGAAACCCTATTAGAGTGAGAAAACTGCTTAAATAAATCCCTATAAGTAAACATTATAAATATTTATTTATAGGCCGGGCACAGTGGCTCAAGCCTGTAATCCCAGCACTTTGGGAGGCCGAAGACGGGCGGATCACGAGATCAGGAGATCGAGACCATCCTGGCTAACATGGTGAAACCCCGTCTCTACTAAAAAATACAAAAATCTAGCCGGGCGAGGTGGCGGGCGCCTGTAGTCCCAGCTACTAGGGAGGCTGAGGGAGGAGAATGGTGTAAACCCGGGAGGCGGAGCTTGCAGTGAGCTGAGATCCGGCCACTGCACTCCAGCCCGGGCGACAGAGCGAGACTCCGGCTCAAAAAAAAAAATAAAAATAAAAATAAAAATAAATAAATAAATAATTATTTATTTATAATAAATATTATAAAATTCAATTAATTTATAATAAATGTAACAAAAACTATAAATCTTTATAAACAAATAAACTGCTTGGATAAATCCTTAAATTAGTTCCCCTCATTCCACCCCATGTTGTTTTAGAAAAATCTGCATACAGAATATAATTTGCCTTCCTGAATGGAGGGCAATGGAATTTAGAGAAGGGAGAGGCTAGTGTCTCATAATCTCTCTACCTGGCGGCATTTGACATTTGACACAATGACTAACTTTTGAGTTGGTGACTCGGGTCATGTTGGAGGGTGTAAAAGAGCATCCCATAGAGAGGCAATCATGTTCAACTGTCATTTATTTTTTAAATGGTGTGAAGCCCTGTGATGCCAACTTTCTGTGTCTTTCCAGAACTTCAGGCTCACATGGCCTGGCCACTGCCCATTTCTCCTTAGGTATGTCACAAGTAACTTGTATTTGTTGTGGCACTTTGGAACAGACAGTAATTCAAGGAAATTTATCACAGAGATCTCTAACCTGAAAGAGGAAGGAATGTAACCTGAAAAGCGAGATCATGGACATCCAGGTTTGGTTGGCAGTGTGGGACTCTCTGCCTTGTCTCTGCTTCTTTTTTCAGTTTGTAGATTGTATTTTCTCTGCTCTGCTGCGAATGTGACCCGCAGTTTATGGGTTCTCCATTGCTCACAAATGTATACATCATAGGTCCAGATACGTGAAGAGACTGAGTTAGTTCTCTCTTGGTTCTTGGTCTTCCAACAAAGGCTAACAGAGTCAAAATGATCTACACTATAATTTCAACCACTAAACTATGGCACTGAACAAAGTAATTAGTGAAAAAAGATGCAGACAGTAGGACAAAGGAGACAAAGGTGAGTCCAGTGACAAAGAAGAGGTTGCAGGAAACTGCATTTTGTCTAAAAGATCAGCAGGTACTTTGGCAGTGGTTTCATTCTTGCCTAATGAACATGGGCGAGGAACCTGGAGATGTTGCTTCCATGACATAGTGGGTTCTAGGAAGGTCAACTCTGAAGGAGCAGGACTGACCCAACTCGAACTGGCACACATCCTGGGGGCAGGGATGGCAAAGGCAAGATCGGATTCTGTTTTGAGAGGCTCTGAATTCTGGATCATTTCCTGAGCTGCACATGGAAAGGAGCACTGCAGACCAGTAGGCATCAGAGAGATTGTACAAAATGAGGACTTTGTTCTAGGAACTTTTACTGGGGTCCAAGGATGGAGCAGAACTGCTAATAAAAGTGAACGAAAGTATCATTTTTTAAGGACTGATGTGCTCCAGAGCTCTGGACATAACTCAACCTGCAAGCTCATGTGAGGAAAAGAGGTCTGGAAATTGGGTTGGGGGTGGGTGAGGAGCATCCTCTAAGTAGGTAGTAAAGGATTCTGACTTTATGAGAGTACCATGGGCAAGCTGAGAAAAATGTGTGAGATCTTTATATTTATATAATATATAAATTTCTGTCAAAGCCAGGATATGGAGAATCTGTGAAAATTAATTCCCTAGTCAATTAACATGCAATGTGGCAAGAATATTAACTGTAACTCAAATCTAATTTCTCGCTGATTTACATTATAACCTGGAGACAGTTTCTTCTACATAAAATACAGTAGGACAACCAGAAAACAGATAATCAGCAGTAAACTGTGGAGAGAAAAGCCATATTTTATGTGCAAATACCCAAGTTTATATTTTTCTTAAGAAAATAAAAGTGCAACCAAAGTCATGTGTTTTGAATTATTTCCCATGTTTCTTCCCCACCTCCACCTATAGTTTAATTTCTGTTTCATTTCAGAAGGAGATAGTATTAAGTGTCTGGTGGAAATGGAGTGCTGTCTGCTTGCATTTCCTATCTATTTAAGAGACAGTTCCCTCAGTTGTTTTGTTTCTGGCCTCTATACTGATTGTTAACACTGAACACCACAATGCCTGCCTTCCCTCTAAGACTTGAAGGCTCCCAGTTGGATCCCATAACCTCTAGGAAGCATTCTTCCACCTTTCTAGCACCCAGTGGTAGACTATTGTTTTCCGGAATGCTTTTTGTCCTTACAGTCATCACTGCATACTTTAGTGTTAATATTTAATTTTTATTTAGCTGTATTATGCTCTTCTTTCTCCTTATGAAGGCTGTCAGACTTCAAATCCTGTGCTCTTCTATGCTGAGCTTGATCATCTTGTGGAGAATATTTTGTTTTTTCTTGTCTCAGAAAAATGTTACATCTCTCCCTGGATCTTGCATTACTTTTCAAGAACCTGGTTCCCCATACTCAGATCCCCTCCTGAATAGCCTTATGGGTCCTCATATTGCATTTCTAATGCCAGCCTCATGGAATCCTGCCCAAGACTTCCATTATATTTCTCAACTCCCTGCCCCTTCCCACTCCCTCTCCCAATCACTCCACCTGCTTGAATGCACAGCATATTATTTATTTATTTTATTATTTTTACTTCTTTAACTTTTATTTTAGGTTCAAGCGTATACTTTCAGGTCTATTACCTGACTATATTATGTGATAATGAGGTTTAGGGTACAAATGATCCCATCACCCGGGTACTGAGCTTAGTACCCAGTAGTTACTCAAGCCTTGTCTCTCTTCCTCTTTCCCTCCCTCCCTCCTGTAGTTGTCCCCAGTTTCTATTGTTGCCATCTTTATGCCCATGAATCCCCAATGTTTAGCTCCTACTTGTAAGTGAGAACATGCAGCATTTGGTTTTCTGTTCCTACATTAGTTCACTTAGGATAATTGCCTCCAGCTGCATCCATGTTGCTGCAGAAGACGTGATTTTAATTTTTTATGGCTGCATAGTATTCCATGGTGTCCATGTACTACATTTTCATTGTCCAGTCTACTGTTGATGGGCACCTAGGTTGATTCCATGTCTTTGCTATTGTGAATAGTGTACAGGCTTTTAGAGTTCACACTAGATTATCCTCATAACCAAGTTTTCTAGGCCTCTGGTCTTTCCTGATCTGGCACTTCCTGCCACCCATATTTCATCTTTTAATGATCGTTTAATATTCTGCCCTATATTGTAGGTATTTGAGTCTATGCCTCATTTCTGCTACAATATTCGATGTAACATTTATGATCACTGTGTGAGAAAAACACTGTTGTCCTAATTTTCTAAGTGATGAAACAGAAGCTTTAATAAAGACTGCTGTGCCCAATGCCAACCCCCAGGTGGTAAGGGAATAATCCAAAGCTAGGTCTTCTTTCCCCTCTATTACGGAAAATGAGAACATATCTCACCCCTGAGGTAATGCAACTTGGAATGCAGAAAATCCTTGTAATTGATGAATACTTAAGAGATGGTTTGACAATAATGTTTCAGCTTTTTAAAGTAATGTTACTAAGATGAAAATACAATTTTAGTTAACATTTTGGTACTTATGGGAAATTAATTTCAAAGTGTGTGAACTGAACATACTGAAATAGGAAACTCAGTTCTTATTATTTATATTTTTTTCTTTTGGTTATTTGAAGGGACATAAAACTACCTGTATTTTCAGTTTGTCCCTGGGAGAATACTAGTTAAAGACAGTATTGTGGAAAAAGGGCTTTATGACTTACAGAACCCGCATTTTGGGGGTCTATTCAGAGCTAATTTTCTAATTTTTGTCTCTTATTGTCTCTTTTTGAAAATTATTGTCTCTTATTGAAAGTTTGTCTCTTATTGAAAGTTCAAAATTATTGTCTCTTATTGAAAGTTCAGAAAGTATCTCCTCATTGTTATTTTTCATGTGATCTTATCCTAAATGTACAAACCCCAGTTCCCTGGCATCTGCAGTTATCATAATGATCAATGTTAACTTAAATGAGAGCATATTTAAGTAGCATATGTAAATGAAAGTTTATTCAAATATTGTATGTTGGTCTCTCTATAGCATCAATGTGGTTTTATATGTATTTAGGGAATTTGTTTCAGTTGTTAAGTCTTTGACTAATCAATATGTCTATGGGCAAAACACACATACGCAAACTAATATTACAAGGTGATAAAAGAGGCATGCTAAACTTGGGTTTCTCAGAAGAGAATTTTTGTTTGTTTGTTTTTGTTTTTGTTTTTGTTTTTTTGAGACAGAGTCTGGCTCTGTCGCCCAGGCTGGAGTGCAGTGGCCAGATCTCAGCTCACTGCAAGCTCCGCCTCCCGGGTTTACACCATTCTCCTGCCTCAGCCTCCAGAGTAGCTGGGACTACAGGTGCCCGCCACCTTGCCTGGCTAGTTTTTTGTATTTTTAGTAGAGACGGGGTTTCACTGTGTTAGCCAGGATGGTCTCGATCTCCTGACCTCGTGATCCGCCCGTCTCGGCCTCCCAAAGTGCTGGGATTACAGGCTTGAGCCACCGCGCCCGGCCAGAAGAGAATTTATAGATTTGATAAGGCATATAGAGGATTATCATATAATATGATTGGAAAATGATTATAATAAAACAACTCACATGATATTATTTATATTTAAGTATATAGCTAATATTAAAACAAATATAAACATAGAAGATATTGTATGTTTACAATCTCTTTTAGCTCTAAAAATGTTATTAATAAGTCAGGTATGGCTTATCACATGTCTGTAGTCCCAGCTACTCAGGAGGCTGAGGTGGGAGGATCACTTGCGCCCAGGAGTTTGAGGCTGCAGTGAGCTATAATCACACTACTGCACTCCAGCCTGGTTGACAGAGTGAGACTTTGTTCTCAAAAAATAAAAAAAAGTTAACAGTAATAAGTATTTGTCACCAAGTTTTATATAAAGAAGATGGAGAAGTAACAGCTAGAGAGAGGGATACAACAAAAACTAAAGGAGTGAGCATCAGTAGAGCCAAGGAAAAAAGAGTGTTTTAGGAAGAAAAGACTTTCAAACAAAATGTTTTCATAAAAGAAAGAGGAGGTTATCTACCAAGGAGGCTAGAAGGAGATGCAGATGAGGAAAATTCTGTTTACATTTTGATGGGAAAAATTGAACATGCTTAAAAGTCAATGGCAAGGATCCATTTGATGGAGGCAGGGAGGTAGGGATTGAGCACTAAAGAGAGAAAAGATATAATCAGTAGTTCTTGAGATTGCTGAGAAGGTGGATGGACATAGCATTCAAAGCATAATGGAGGGACTGGCTTTATACAATCCCAAAGTCAATTCTGTCACTGTCACAGGAAGGAAGAATGAGGATAGTTGTGGAGATATTTGTGTATTGGTAATGCATAATTATGGAATTGCTAAAAATGTTACTGAAATATGACAGACCACAGAATCTAAATTCGATAAGGAGAGATGTGAAGGGAGTTAAAAAATGAAAAGGGCTGACATATTGGAACAAAGTAGAAAGGTCAGTGAAGTTGTGAATGGCTCAAATGGCCATCTCAAGCAAACTAGAAGAGAGGTTATAGCCAGAGAGTGGGGTACTTAAACTAGTGCTTTGGGGACAGGAACCCTTCCAGATGATGATAAGGTTCGAGGTGTAACCCAGGAAATATGAGGTAATGTGAGGCTTTGGAGAAAGTTATTGTAAACAAGATGGTTAAGAAACTGAGACGCTAACTTGTTAGATTGACCATGTGGCTGTTGTGGTTCCCCAAAGAGATGACAATGGTTTGGAGAGAAAAAGTGCCAAAGTCTGATGGATGGAAGGGGATGGATAAAAGATTTGAAGCCTAGAGGGACAAGGAGCAGGAAAAAGTTGTAGCTTCAAATGCCATGGCCCCAATAGAACAGGGTGTTTTACTAGAAAGAGGGACAGCAGCAGAGAAGAAGAAAGACAGCAACTTCACTTCCTTACTCTGATGTCCTTGGGTATGTAAGAACAAGCAGTCATTACTGCAGAAGTTTACACAGAAATGTATATCTTCAGGGGAGAGCAGGTATGGTAAGGAGTTTGGGGAAACACTTAGAGAAGATTGTAGACAGTTTGTTGATTTTGAAACAATAATTCTAGAGGACACAGCAGGAAAGTTTGGGGGAAGGAAGCTCTGGAGAAGAACGTACAGATATTATGCGCTGAGGGTATGTTGGAGCAGTTTCTTCTCAAATTACAATCTGTGTCCAAATGAGCCTGTTAAGATGCAGATTGTTATTCAGTAAGTCTGGACTGAGGACTGAAGTCCTGCATTTCCAACAAGCTCCTAGGTAATGCCAGTGCTGTTGGTCCCAGGCCACAACTTGCTCAAGGGATTAGAGGACGCAATTGTTTTATTTGGGGGAGGGGGATGGAAATAATACTTTTTGTGTTGACTGATGAAAGTTAGGATAATATTAATTAATGTGTATCCAACTTACTATATGCCAGAGCCTTTTTAATGTACATTACACATATTAACTCATAATCCTTTGAGGTAGGTACTGTTATTACTGAAACTGATGCACTTGCTCAAGGATATACTGATAGTACAGGCAGAGCCAGGGTTTGAACCTAAGCAACACTGACCAGAGCTGACATGCTTTGCAATTCGTGAGAGGCATAGAAGTTTAGTTTCAAGAGTCTAAATGAGGAGATCAAGCACTGGGTCTGTTAGCCAAAGATCTAATCTCTTCTGGTCGGTACCTGAGAATTTTTGAGTGTATGAATATAGTATTTCATTGTCATGACAATCCTATATGGGGTATAATCTCTTAGACAGACATTTGCAATAATTTTTCCCAGTTTTCCTTAACTTCCATTTCCGTAAATATGTGAATATGGTTCTGAATTTAAATGATTAGCCATAACTATTCATATACTAGCTAAATACAGTCATCTGCTTATAGGTTTTCCTAGATTAGGCTTGTGTTTGAAAATAAGATGGTGGCAAAACACCTCAGTTCTCGTATATCCCACCATGTTACAGTTGGATAAACAATGACTCTTATTCGTCATTTGGCCATCCCCAGCACCAGTTAGTGGGCGTATCCTTCTATACTTGTAAACTCTTCCACAACCTTCTTGAAGAGCTTGGGTACACTCAGAAGGACTCCAGAAACTAAAATCATATTAACAACAGCTGGAACATAATATCTCCATCCACATCTAGTTGGCAAGCTAATCACATTCTTTTGGCAAACTGATTACATTCTTTCCAGTTTAGCTTTCACTAGATTTCTTCCTAAGGGAATCTATAAAGAGAGTATGGAGTAGAAACAGGCTTTATCTTTCATGAAGAACAACCCTATTGTTTTCTTTTTTTCAAGACATTCATTCATCTACAAAGGTGAACTTGCCTAAGGCTGAAGATTCAAATGGGGATTGAAACTCAGTACAGTGAAAGAGATCATCCCTTCATTCATACAATATTTAGCTAGACATTTTTTATTGTTGGTCTTATACCTAAAAGTAAAAGACTTGGAGGGGTTTCAAAGCTTATATTTTATTATTAAATAATCTGGTTTCAGGTTTCTGCCAGAAAATGTATAAGTTAAAAAGGTAGTTGTCCAAGAATTGTTAAATAATAAGGCTATTGGTATCAATATTAAGTTTTAGATCAGTCACATTCGTAAAATCAAATTCTGGAAAGAGTAAGTGAAGTGCAAGATGAAGATTAGGTAGAAAATTCTCCTTTGGAAAGTGCCCTTCCTTTGAGTCTAGTCACTTTCTGCCTGGAGTAGAATGTCAAACACTTCTCTGGGCTGTCTGCATGATTGGAAATGCTTAATGCAATAAACAAGTTTTAAGGGAAATGAAATGCTTTATATACATTTAGTCACCAATGATTTTATGTGAAGAATGTGCAATTGTGTTAACATCAAAACGCAAACTAATGTTTTTGTTTATTTAAAGGATAGCTTGATGACTTCTGTCTTCTCTGGGCACCATTATCTTCTGCTTGGAAAAATCTAACAGCCTCCTAACTCAGTTTTTAAAGTTCTGTATGATTTTAGTCCTATAATTATATTCTGATTTTGATCAAAATCAGCATATGAGTTTGGTTGTATAACATGAATTTATTTCAAAAAGTACAAGTTTGACCAGAAGAATTATTCCTTCTAGAGATAATTTCCATAAAAAGCATAATTTAGAATATATTGGAACTTCAAATAGAAATGTATTGTCAATTAATCAACAATATCTGTGATGCATGTATCAGTGAAACAGCTACAGCCCACATCATATCATTTCATGGGTTAAACTATAAATACTGTCTCAGTATCTGGGATGCAGACCATGTTTTAAGCTATTGCCCTAACATATATGGTCCAATTTGGTACATCATCTTTAATTTATAGAGTTTTTTTTTAAACTCAAGATATGCTTTGCTTATCTTAATTTACCTGGCATATACTAAAGAATAAGGCTGGTAACATATCTGATTTCATAGAAAAGTAATATAGACTAAATATCCAATGGTAGAGAAGCACCACAGAAATTATATGGATATAATACAGAAAAAAAGAAACTTTTAAAAAGTTTTTGTCTCATTCCTTTTAAATGTAAGTTAAGTCAGTAGGCTCAGATGTTCACTTCTTGGTTAAATTTCTTTGTTAAAGTTGCAGCCAGTCACCGTTGACTGCAATACCTCAATGCTTATTTCAGAACTCCTGAAAGATAGTTCCCTCAAAAAAAAAATCCACTGACAGACTGTAAGCACAAAAGGACAGTCTTTAGAACTTAACACATAGTTAAAATAAATGAAGGACAGAAAGAAAAAAAGCGCAGCTAAAATATTTATCTAATTGTTCAGTCATGCATATTAAATAGATTCTTGATCAACTCTCGTAAGTATTCTCTGAAACCTCATGCTTCAGTCAAAAAGAATATGTAATTCCTTGCTTTTTGCTAAGGTTTATTATTGGAAACTTTCCTGAAGAGTTTTTTTTTTTTTTTTAAAGAACTGTTCACATTTCTTTCCTTTTGCATTTGTTTAAGGTAGGGAGGGGTGGATGAGGAGAAATAGAGATCAAGTGTTGGATGAGTCTCAGCTTAACCTTGTTATATATATATAAGGTGTGGGAGTCGAGTCTCCACTGCACTTCCTGCTATCAATGACCTGGAGGCATTTCTCTGTCTAGTTATCATCCCATAACAGGTCCTTTCTTGCCAGGTCATTAAGATCCCCTGCAAGCCTCTGTGACAAGCTCTGCCTCTCAGGAACTCAAGATTAATACTTTAGGGAGAGTTTGGGAATTCCTTGTTATCAAATTGATCTGTGAGAATTTTTCTTACTGCTATCAGGAGTGCAGGGTTGCTGTAGAGTGAGTCAAGCTAAGAAACATACACATGGATACACATCTTCAACCCATCCTTTCTAGCCTTTCTTTTTCGGTTCTATCTTATTTACCTACATGGTTAATTATCTCTCCAGAAGATTAGTTTCTGTTAAAGAAAAATACAGTTCATTTCAATATTAGACAAGGGCTGATCCTGTGGTCGGAGTAATATATCAATTTGATTTGGATAAAGTTGGTGTTACCCTAAGGTGGTTTTTCTATTAGATCTCTAGAAATCTTCTTAATTGACTGGCATTATCTTTAAATCAGGTATTTTCCTTTTCCATGCCTCACCTTTATTCCTGGAGATAGCCTTGACTGGGTAAAAGACATCCTTAACAAAGCCACTTTACCTTTCTGGGCTCAGCTACTCTATCTGTATGATAAAAAATTTGGATAGATGATGGATGAGGTGATTCTAGCTGCCTGGGCTTCATAAACCATAAGCTGTGTTGTAAACACCACATTCACATTTATTATGGGTTTTTTCAACATGACAACATAGGCTGGTCTTGCCCTTCTGCCCATATATCAGTCACAATATGCTAAAATGAATAAGTGTGACCTCTGAGATATATTTGTTGGTAAACATCAGATAGTTTACTGACTGTGCCTCAGGACTCTAACTTCTACTTAACATTGATATTGGTGTTTATGATGAAAGACAGGGAGAAGATGGATACCAAGGGGATGATTGTCACAAGTTCAGTAACACTGTTAGGTTAAAATTGTAATTAATTTTGTGATAATCATCATCACACATTAAGTGCCTATTTGCTTATGGCATTGTCCTGGTTAAAACAGGTTGGTAGGGAGAGGCCAGGATCTAGATGACTTAGTCTGGATCTTGATGACTTCTATGCTAAACTGTGAGAAGGTTTGGTTCAGTGAAGGGAGTAGGGAGCATGCTACATCAATCAAAATGCAAAAGATATTGGAGTGGGTCTAAGAAGAAAGATTTTTTTTTTGTAAAGAATGGAACCTAAAGAGAATAGACTTATTCTGTGCATTGTGAAAAAAAAATATATGTTGACAATGATATAGGAAATAGCACTTACTCATAAATAGCAATTATAAACTGTCTCAGGTAATCATTATTAGTTTGGGACTGCCTCTACCAATGAGTCAAGAGGAGATGTTAAAATAGAAGGTAATTATTCCAATAGCACTTCCGGATCCTTTATATTCTATTAAATAAACTGGAGGAAGCAAATGGGGCCCAATAGCCCTGTGAGAAGGGTGCAGTTATCTTGCACTAGTAACAATGGACAGCAGCCTAGTGTGGGAAAGGTGGAGGGGAAATTAGTCACCTTTTGGAGATGAATTAACTCCTTTAGGCTCTAGGTGCCATTCAGTACATATATTTTGTACTAATTAGCACCTTTGGGTCCAAGTCTTAATGAAGGCCCAAAGGGGAATGGTTTGCTTCCCAGACATCAGGAATATAAGGCCCATTATTATTGTTTATAATAAAATACTGTACTTACCCAGCACCTCTCATCCTAGCTCAAAGGCTTTTTTCTCTCCTTTCCAAACATGCCCATTGACCCTAGCATTATCACTGGGATTAAGTGGCAAAAGCATGATATCATTATCTCAATTTCTGAGAGAAAAGGACTAATCTAGGGAGGCAGCAATTTTCTCAGACCATGGTGATCCAGAAATGGAAAAGGGACAAGAAATCAGGACTCCTGGCTTTCCTTCTTAGGCTAAAAATATCTTAGCTGGTGAAAGGATGACAGGAACTGACTGCAGAAATAAGCAATGCTTTTGCATCTCCTATTCACTCCCTTATTACCCACAGGGCTTTCATTTGATGGAAGAGCCATGGGGGGTTTCACCTTTCCCCAAGATGATTGAAGTGGGTCACTGGGTATCAACATTATTATTTTTAAAAGTGTTGTAAGCCCACCCTCCTATAACACTTTAAAACATTAAAAAATAATCTGACAATACATTCTAGAAGCAAATCCACTTGAGAAACAAGCCTTAAAAAGGAATCTGTCCTCTAAATATTAAGACAAAGATCCATTTCAGCAATGGGGATATCATGGAGATCATCAGTCACACAGACAAGAGAACACTCAAGAACCTGGGTGCACACTGAGTAGGCAAATGACCTCTAACCCATGTCATTTTGTGCCTTATTCTCTCAATAGATGTTGGGGTTTTCCTCTCCAGTTTTCAAACAAAGCCTTCATTCCTTCAAATTATGGGATTTTTTCTGAAAGCTGATCTGTAGTTTAAAAATAGAAGACTGTACCTTCCATGACAAATTGGTCACTCACAGACCCCCAGGGAAGGTGGGATTCACTGAGACAATTTTAGGTTTCCTGTACTTACAAAGGCATTTGCAACTTCAGAGAATAGGGCTCATTCATCATAGCTGGGGTAGTCAGGTATGATTGAAAAACCACTTTTTGGAGAGAAATAAATCGATTCCTCTTTTTATTTTTTTACGTGCATTACTACTACTGAGTAATACTGGGTCTTTATTTAAATCTATGATACTATCAATATAGATTAAGAACATAGGCTTTGAAGATCTTAAAACCTGTGTAACCTTGGACATTTAACCTCACTAGGTCTCAGTTTTCTCTTTTGTGAAATGGGGTAATAATCATACTTACCACATAGCAATAAGTAACAGAATGCATTGAAAGCACTTCACACAGTGCCTGACACATAGTAAGAGGTCAATCAATATTGGATATTATCCTTAACCCCTGGTACACTCAACTTATAAAGAACATAATTAAGGTTTAAAGGCATGTTGAATGGTGCTTGAAAGGGGCCACACATTTCAATGTTTCACCCAATTCCTTTGCCAACTTTGAAGAAAGAAGGTCTCTAGTGGATCCATGAAATCCGTGTTTCTCTGGTTTATCTCCAGGGATTTTAATGTTCACAGTTTTCTGCTTAGATTTTCTTCTTGTCTAAAAGGATTTAATCACACCTTAGACAGCTATTTGACCCACTGTAGTCTCAAGTCCTTGGGTTGCCCCATATAATCAGAGAATAATTTCAACTTGTTAACAATTTTGTTGGAAATAAGTCAAAGAACTTTGCCTATTTGATCATAACCGTCTTATGATTCATGTTTTATTTCTACATAATAAGAAAGAGGAGGCTGTTATTCAGAAGAGATTCTACTGCAGTAATTCTATATATTATGTGAATATTAGAATCATCTAAAGATGATTCTCAAAAATCCTGATGCCCAGGCTGTACTTCAAACAATTCAACAAAATTTCTGGAGGTTGGACCAGGCTTCACTCTTAAAGCTTCCTGAGTGTTTCCACATGTGGCAAAGGTTGAAACCCACTCTAGTGTTAGCCCTGCACTTTAGTAAGCATCAGAAGTATGGGAAGTCTGGTGATTCCAGGAAGCCACTCTCAGAAATTCCATATTCAGCAGGTCTATGTTAAGTTTTAGAGTTTTACATTTTTAACAAGCACATTCTCAGTCCCAACACCCACCCCAACCTGTGAATCTGGCTGCGTGTTCTTAGGACCATCCATTAGGAAACATTAGTGTCCACCAGCAGTCTCTTTAGTTATCCAATTTTTTAAATTTGTAAGGTTCTAAATTAGAGTAAAAGCCCCACCCACAATATATATTACTCAGTCTCTTCCAGGTACCCATATAAGAAACTTCAGTTGCTTTCAAATGTGTGGTCAATTTTAAATTAGCACCTCACAGTTTTGGAGCTGGCTTCTTGTGAACCACTGTGAAGCTACCTTAATTCACCAGACAAGAGGCAAGAAGCTGCTGCTTAACTTCTGGAGAGGTGCCTGGGAACATCTCCAGGGACTGAGGCTGCTTGCAAAGCTGGATTTGCCCCCAGGGTTCAACCCATTGTTTGACTAATTTTATTAAACTTTAAAAATAATCTTTCACCATAATTATCTTTTAGGTTTTCAACCATCTATTGATATTTCTATAACTTTACCATGGTTTTATTAAATGAAAGTCTTTCTGATTGGATCTCATGTGATGCTGTTACATTTAATGTTGGACTTCCTGTTTGCTTTGTAATAAAATACAACTAAAATGTGCCCATGTTTAATTTTTCTCAAGTCCCCTTTCAGCTTCTTGGGCTTGACATTCCTGGGAGACACTCCACACATTTCTCTCTTGTGAAATCTGAGCTGTAAGCACACACCATGTTTAACCTCTGCAGACAGACTCCAGTATAAATTGTTCTTGGGAAAGGCCAGTGGGGTATGACTTTTAAAAATCTTCCTTTCATTGAGTTTCAAACCAAATATACTAAAACGTTTTGAAAATTGAAAAAAAAAAAAGCACCCCAAACCAATCCCCGCAAATTTGTAGAACCTTTAGATTTTTAGAGAAAAATGATTATAGTGCTCACGAAACAGCACCAAATACACAATGATGCACTTCAGCTTTCTATACAGTTAGGGTATTCACTAATTAACATGGCAATATGGTGATATCATGAGCCCTTTGGATGCAGCCAACCTTATAAGTTATGGCCTATGGGACTAAGATTTTGTAATCTGAAAATGATAAGGCAAATTGAGAATAGCCATTCCAGCCCTTTATCCTTGACTCTGAGAATAGTTTACTTCTGGTTTCTTTCGCAGCTGCTCTCATTTCTACTGTTCACACTATGAGTGCTGTAAACATTTCTCTTGTCTTCAACAGTACTCTCATGTGCCTAGGACAGAGGTGCCCTAAGAGCCAGCTTCAAGCCCCAGTGGTAATGTATAATTCTGAAATAAAAATATTCCTGGTGACCTATGGGCCTAGGACCAAGTAAGAGGTGCTCCACTGAATTAAGATGGGGCTTAGTCACTAAAAGGAAAACCCAACTTTGCCCCACATATATTGCATTACTAAATAGCTGTATAGTGTGAGGACTTAGGTGGAGGGACACTTACCTTCAAATGTATCCATTCATTCAACAAACATTTAACATCACTTATGGAATGCTAAGTTTAGTTTGGGCATGAGGATACAGCAGTGAACAAAAACCCCTATCCTCATGGATATTCCGTTCTAGTGGGAAGGGATGACAATAAGCAAAATAAAAACTAAAACAGTGAATTATATAGTATATAAGTGCCATGGAGAAAAATAAAGCAGTCAAAAAGAAGATGATGGAGAAGAAAGTGCTGTTGCAGTTTCAAAAATAGAAATGAAGAAGCCCTCACTGAGAAAATGACAGTTCAGTTAAGGTCCCCAGAGAAGGGAGAGAGTTATGTGGGTATTTGGAAAGAGAAGTCCATGTAGAGGGAAGACTATGTGCAAAAGTTCTGAGGTGGGAGAGTACCAAGTCAGTCAGAAGCAAGGGGCCTGGAGCTTTAGGGCTAGGTGAAATCTACTGGTTGGGGCTAACCAAGTGGACTTAGCCACTAAATTGAAATGCTTACTCACTAGGCTTAGAAATAAAGGACCCTACTAACCTCCTACTTCTCATCTCCCTCTTCTCCTGTTTCCCTCCTCTTTCTCTCTCTCTCTAAGATTTATTCATGGTGCCATCTTCTGTTTAAAATTTTCTTCTTTCCATCAAGGATTCTGTAGAGATTCCAAATTACATGGCTATGTCCTCTAAGGAAACACTCCAGAAGGTGGCCCTGATACCCTATAACCTTATATGAAGATACTTCTAGCCACATAAGAACCACATAGGAAAGATAATTACGTTTCATAGTCCAACTTCATATTGAAAATTACAAATGCTGATTTTCTAAAGAAAACTGGTCTGGCTATTCTGGCCTGGTGAGAAAAGGGATTAAGCTGGTGTGGATACCTCTAGGAGGTGTGGGAAGCAAAACACAGGCCTTGGCATCAAACATGAGTTTGGATTTTAGTGAAGAAATTTTCTGAACATATTTTCATCATTACATGTTTTCAGAGGGCTAAATATGTTCAAATATCTCATTCATAATTGGTGGCCAATAAATCGTAGGATTACCTTTATATGTGACTAGGCATAAACAGTGGAAGGAGTCCAGGGAAAGCAGAAAAGAGAAGAAAATGGAGCAAAGAGATTGCTTCCAAGGAAACAAAGACGAGCATATTTGTGGAACGAAGGCAAGAAGCCAGTGGAGATTTAAAGGTGAAAGGCCGTGCCCTTTCACTTTCACACATCCCTGCAGGGAAGGCTGCAGATAGGACCCTGTTGTCATCACATCCTCATAAAGCAGCCTCTATGCTTCCCAGCTGGTGAGATGGTCATGAATAGACTTGGGGTGGAGTGACAGGGGCCACAGAGATACTGGTGGCCTGTGTTTATCAATAATTATCTTCTGGGTGAGGACCCAGTTGCTGATAACAACCGTAGGGTTAACTGATGTGGTTTATGGCCTGTGAACGTGATCTGTCATGAGAAATAATTAGTCCAAGTCAACTTCGGTGAACAGGGGACTATCAGTTAGGCTCCTTTGAACTTTGATGACTGTGGAAAGATGTCCCCAAATCTCTTAAACACATTAATAATGCCTGGCACATAGAAGATATTCAATCGATGGCTATTGGCCATTATGATAATTTTGATAACATAAGTAGTATTGATTTTTATTCTAAATCTGGTAGAATATTAATTAAGAATCAAGTATTATCACATGAAGGTAAGATTGTCACAGCTGGAAATAGCAAAATGAAAAACAGTAATTCATTTCAGTAGTTACAGATCAAGGAGAAAAGAACTTGGACTGAATCAAAACACACTAACAAAGTTTTGTGCGGATGAAAGAATGACACTAGATTCAAAAGCAACTTGAGACTTCCTTTGATTCTGGTCTCTCAAAATACCATGTAACTTTTTAACTTATCCTCTGGTGTCTTGCCCCCCACTCCCCAAAACCCAAACTGTTTAAAACTAATTTAGTATTTTCCACATGAAATAAAATGCTGCTGTCTTTTATAATAGATGAAATGATCCCATAATCACATATACATGGGAATGGAAATAGAATCCACAAAAAGAAAGTACAACTACTGTAGTTGAGAACTGGGCATTCCTGAAAACCCAGCCAGGAGGTGCTGACTTCCCCCTCTTTGGTTGGGACATCATGGTACTTATGGGGAAAAAAATAAATAAAGGAAGCTTGGGAAAATGATCCAAGCTTTTCTCTCTGTACTCTCAAATTCATGCACTGTGTACAAAAACCTTTTGTATTATTTTACTGCTTCTTACTATGAGCTAAGTGCTTCGATATATTTCCCACATCGAACACATACAACCCCAAGTGAAAAGTATTATCCCCATTTGCAGATAAGAATAGGAATTAGAATATATATGTTACACCAGATAGCACCATGCATAGCACCAGATATAGGGTTTGAACCTCTGTCCCTTTGGCTAAAAATAGGTATTTCCACTTTACTATTTTGTTGATGCGTGCCTGAGATATTTTCTCTTCTCTTCCTACTTGATTTCTACCTACCATCTTTTTCTTCCCACTAATGTGCTTTACCTTCCATTTTACCATAGCTTACTTTTGCCATCTACTGCCTCTGCACCTCCTTTATAAAGATGTCTACAGCACAGAACAATTGTTGACAAAAGACATTGTTGTGTGGAAAATTCTCTAGGGTTGTAGAGAATGTGGTCCTTGGGCCAGCAGTGTGGGCATCATCTGGGAACTTGTTAGATAATCTTTCAAATTTGGGAACGAAATTTGACAATGAAAGTTGTTTATGAATATTAATGGCTAAACAGTTCAGTTTCATGGAAAGCATTGAAGTGATTATATAAAGTGAAAATCAGAAATTTTAAGAAATTGCATGAGACCTTAGTCCTTTTTTATTTACTCCTATGAACATTTATATTTCATATTAATGAATTTGATCTGCTTCGATGTTTTGCAGTAGCTGGTTTTTAAAGGAGACGTGCTTTTCATCCATGATTCCCTGGAACTGCTGTGGGATGCTCATCACAACTTAGATCTCCTTTCTGAGTACATCGTCATGATGAACACGTGCAGAGAGATTTACTAGTGCACAATATGAATCCTTACGCTAATGGGGAAAAAGTGTTTTCTAACCTGGAGTGAGTATCTTTGGAAGTGTTTTCATAGCTGTCCTCTGCAAATAAGCTCAGGATGGGCCTGTTACTGTCTAATGCTGCAAAAAAGGAGGGCTGTAAATAACAGCCGCTTCCTCTTGCGTACAATGGATAGAAGGCTATGGACGGTCCTATTATGGCCTTGGAAGATGATGTTAAACTGAGAAGTCATTTTAGCTGTCTGAGTGATTCTTATTTGTGGATGGTTGAAGGGTGAGTTTCCATACCACTCAGACCTGCAATTCGTTTTAAATACCACTGGTTTTGTCTCAGCTCATGCAGGCAATAGAGAAATATACTGCAGGAAAGCACATTTCCTTTCATTTTAAAGTCATTTAGGGCAGCTTAAAATTTACAACTTGAAAATACTTGAAAGTTTGTATTCTCTTTTAAGAGAACATGAACCTTTGACTTTTCTTTCTGGAAGAAATAAAAGATGGAAAAACCTTATTTAAATCCTCACCATAGGTTTACTTACTTTGGAGCCTTCTGCATTTTTGGCCTATTTGGTAATCCACGTGTTTGAGTCACCTGAAGAGTAAGTACACGAGCAGTTACAAATGATTTCAGAAGACAGAATTGTGACGTATTTGTTCTACATAGATCTTCCTTGATTTTAGCTGTGTGAAACCTTAATGTGTGTAGCATTATCACTATGTAAAGTAACAGATGCAATGTAAATTTTTAAAAAAATTATACTTTAAGTTCTGGGATACATGTACATAACATGCAGGTTTGTTACATAGGTATACACGTGCCACAGTGGTTTGCAGCACCCATCAACCCATCATCTACATTAGGTACTTCTCCTAATGCTATCCCTCCCCTAGTCCCCCAACACCCCCAACAGGCCCTCGTGAGTGATGTTTTCCTCCCTGTGTCCATGTGTTCTCATTGCTCAACTCCCACTTATGAGTGAGAACATACGGTGTTTGGTTTTCTGTTCCTGTGTTAGTTTGCTGAGAATGATGGTTTCTAGCTTCATCCATGTCCCTGCAAAGGACATGAACTCATCCTTTTTTATGGCTGCATAGTATTCCATGGTGTATGTGTGCCACATTTTCTTTATCCAGTTGATCATTGATGGGCATTTGGGTTGGTTCCAAGTCTTTGCTATTGTGAACAGTGCTGCAATAAACATATGTGCACATGTGTATTTATAGTAGAATGATTTATAATTCTTTGAGTCTATGTCCAGTAATGGGATTGCTGGGTCAAATGCTATTTCTGGTCCTGGGTCCTTGAGGAATTGCCACACTGTCTTCCACCATAGTTTAACTAATTTGCACTCCCACCAACAGTGTAAAAGCGTTCCTGTTTCTCCACATCCTCTCCAGCATTTGTTGTTTTCTGACTTTTTAATGATCACCATTCTAACTGGAGTGAGATGGTATCTCATTGTAGTTTTGATTTGCATTTCTCTAATGACCACTGATGATGAGCTTTTTTAAATATGCTTGTTGGCCACATAAATGTCTTCTTTTGAGAAGTGTCTGTTCATATCCTTCACCCACTTTTTGATGAGGTTATTTTTTTCTTGTAAATTTGTTTAAGTTCTTTGTAGATTCTGGATATTAGCCCTTTGTCAGATGGATAGATTGCAAAAATTTTCTCCCATTCTGTAGGTTTCCTGTTCACTCTGATGAAAGTTTGTTATACTGTGCAGAAGTTCTTTAATTAGATCCCATCTGTCAATTTTTGGTTTTGTTGCCATTGCTTTGGTGTTTTGTTTATAATAGCTAAATCTAATTTTGTGTGTCTTAGATATTCTACAAACATTCTGGGTGGATTACCAAACATGATGGTGAACTGTTCTATGCTCTGGAAGAAGATTGTTCTTTTATTCCTTTCTGTGTGTTTTTCTTGTCTACTCTACCAAAATGTAATCACAGCAACAAAGCAGTGTGTATGTGTGGTAGATCACTTATGTTACTAAATGGTACACTAGGCCAGGTTTGATTGCTCATGCCTGTAATCACAACACTTTGGGAGGTCAAAGAGGGTGGATCACATGAGGCCAGGAGTTTGAGACCAGTCTGGCTAACATGGCAAACCTTATCTCTACTAAAAATTAAAAAATTAGATGGGCATGGTGGTGCACACCTGTCATCCCAGCTTCTCAGGAGGCTCAGGCACAAGAATTGCTTGAACTAGGGGTGCAGAGGTTGCAGTGAGCTGAGATAGTGACTGCACACCAGCCTGGGTGACAGAGCAAGACTCTGTCAAAAGAAAAAAAAAAAAAAAAGGCACCAAATGTATATCCTCAGCTTTTAATGCAAACTTAAAGCAATTTATTCCAAATAAGAAAAAATATTTACAAGAGCTGAATTTGAGCTTCCTTGGATGAAAAAAGATCTATTTAGCAAATAATAATAACAAAACCCAGTAAGTAAGAATACAAAAATTCACACTGGTAAAGCAATGAATGAATTGGGGTCAAATGGCAAATATTTTAAAAAGTACATAGATTTTTCTGCAGCTAAAAATCTTTCTACTGGTAATGTGAGTTTGCAAATCAGGTCTTCTGCTTTAGTTTAGTTGCCCCTTGCTTTTGATTTTGTAGTCCTCACGGATATAAACTTTTTAGTTGATTTGTCCTAAAACTCTCCTCAATGGTTTTCCCTTTAGTAAATAGCAAATATTAACCAACTGTTAATAAAGATCCAAGACATTGTTCTGGATTAGTATTCATATGTGTGGCAAGATAAATTCAAGAAAGCATCCATAAACATCCGCATATACATAGAAAATGGAAATGAGTTAAAACCAGGTAACTACTAGCTTTTCTTTTTGGTATGCACATTGAATTACGTTTTATAATGGCATATTATGCAGCATTAGATAATCAGAATACCAACACATTGACACTAGGGGCTCTTAGAGGAGCCTAAAGGAAAGTTCCACCTCAGACACCCAACAGTGAAGCCTCTAATCAATGATCTTCATTTGTAATCAGGGAGTTTCCAATAATCTCCTTGTGTCTTATTATTAAATGTGAATGGAAAGTCCTGACCCACTGTCCATATAATGAAATATTCTCTCCCAGAAACAGCAAGCCAAAAATAAACAAATGAAATGAACCCAGAAGAAACTCAGATAATTCAGGAAAAAGAAGAAACATTCCACATTACAAATTCAGGGATGAACAGGGATTATTGTAGTCATAAAACAATAAATAGATGCTATGAAAAGGAGAAATTAGAAAAAGAGAAGGTTTGCAAGTTTGATGTATGATTGCTGAAAGAGAGAATTGAGTAGATAGTTGAAAGACAGTCAATAAGATCTCCTAAGAGTGAAACACAAAGGGAAATTGGTTATAATAGGAAAATATGAAAGACTAGAGTTTATGATGTCCAAAATTTGAATAAAAAGAATTCCATAAGTAAAAAACAAATAAAACAATAGGAGAAAAATAACCACAAAGTAATAAAATAATATTTCCTAAACAGATGGAAATGGGCCTCAGTGACTTCCCAGTAACATAATTAAAAAAGACCCACCCCAAAACACTTAATGCTAGACCAGGGATACAGAGGAAGATTCTAAAAATTTCTGGAGAGGAAAAATAAAATCAAATCACCAATAAAGGTGTAAGCATCAGAATAGCATCTGCTTTGTGGCTACACTAGGTACTAGAAAGAATGAAGCATTTCACAATTTTGAGTGAAAATGATTTCCTAATTACAATGTCATGTCCAGCCATAGTACCAGTAAAAACTTAGGTAAAGTGAAGACACTTGAACACATATGAGGATTCAGGTAATCACATATTCATGAGAGCCTCTTCTGAATGTGCTTCATCACAATGAAGAAATAAATCAAGATGAAACATCATTTACAAGAAACAGTGGTTCTCACTCAGAAGAAAGAACATTCAAGATGACCTCTCAACAGCAGGCATTAGTTCAGGTTGGACCAGTAGGATTGGGGGCTCCAGGAGGAGATGGCCTGGAAATAAAGGGGACTTGATAGAACATATGATGTAGCAGGTTAGGAGAACAACTCAATGGTAGACTATGATGGAGAACTTGGAGAATAAAATAAAGATGTGAGTATTGAAGTTACAAAGATCAAGAAATAAGGCAACTTAAATTCAGGAAAAGAGCTATAAGGAGTACAAGAAAAAAAATATAGTTCTTTCCTAAAATACTTTGGTATTACTTGGTTTTGTAGTGAATAATATCTACATAGGTAATTTTGCAAACTATTATGAATTTAACAAAAAATAGTGATATAATGGTATTAGTAGGATGGGTATTAGAGATCAGTGGTATAAGAGCACTCAGTTTTATTCTATCATAATAGCAAGTCAATGGTTAATGTCCAAAATTGATTGAGAGCTAGTCATATAATTAATTCTACAGAAAAAAAGGAGATGACTTCCAGAAAATATAGCTTAAAGAGTTAACTGTGATTGATGGTAGGGAGTGAAGTTGAGAGTTGGGGGGGTCAGGATCTGCTATTTTTCATTATAAGAGCAACCCTATATATTTGTTTGCCCATGACAGTTCTGGTTTATGTGTCATATCTCATATCCTGTTTGCTCTAATATTTATGTGAGTCAAAAGTGTCCCAGTTTGTATAATAAATCATACTGTTGCCTTAATTATAAACATTTTGGTTCAACTTGTATTTTTAAAGATATATGTATTTCTTTGCTATAAATTAAAATATTAAGGTTAAAAATAGAAAAAAAGCATAACGGTTTGTGATCTCCTTGCTTGGAGAGATTAATAAAAACTGAGAAGCATGTCTAATGTTGCTTGGAATTGTCTGGAAGTGGGATGGCCAATACTGGGCTGCGATTTCCATTGCCTTTCTTGTCCTAGTGTGACAGTTGTACAAATACATCATAAAAAACTTCTCATTCAGTGACTGACAGGAACAGACCCTGGGTCAAATTAGCACTATTTCAGGAAGGCAGGCAACAGTTGGAAAACATGCAGAATTAGGAACTTTGGGAATATCAAAATAAATCCTGGTGCAGGAAAATGATCACTATGTTGACAGTAGAAAAACCTTATTTATGTGGGATTTGAACTTTGCTTGGAGTTAATAGGCAAAACCTAAATCATTTTAACTTGGATTATAACATGGCATATGCTGAGATGATCAGAAGGAGTAGAATAAGAAGGAAACTAGTATTCTTTTCCACCCACAGGTCCTTGAAAAGTACTATAGTTAGCATATTCATCATTGGGAATGCCTGTATCTCAAATCACAACACGCAAAGCTAATTTTCCTTGGGGTGAGGAAGATAGGCTAGAGTGGAGGAAGTGTTGATGAGTGGGGATGTTCTGGAGTTTCAGCCTATCCTTTGCTTTAAATCAGCAATGGATATCATGCCAGCCTCAAATTCTATTAGATATTTCTTTATAAAGCTGGATTGGACTAAGTCAACCAGACACCATTTTCTTCTGCTTTGGAAATGATAATATACTTTAGAGGTACTTGTACTTATTCAATTCATAATTAAGATCCCTTGTTTTTCCTTAATAATCAAATGCTTTAAAGAAGTAAGAGGACCCAAAGCCATCTAGCCCCAATCTCTAATAAGAAAGCAAACATTTTTGGAATGTGTGAACACTTGACTGAAATATCGTAACACTTATGGGAAAAAATTTAAAAAATCTGGAAAAATGATCCAAGCTTTTCCTTTTATATGCTAAAATTTATGAACTTAAGTACAAGAAACTTCTCTATTGCTTTATTGTGTATTATGTGTTAGGTGTGTGAATATATTTGCCACATGAAACACACAGAAGAATCCTATGAAATAAGCTATACACATTTTCAGTTGGGAAAATGGCTTGGGATATATATTTTGCATCAGATGCATCACACATGGGATTTGAACCTATGTCTATGTGACTGAAAAACTAGTGTGTTCTTTCCACTGCATCACTTCGTTGGGGCATGCCTGAGATGTTTCCTCTTTTCCTCCTATTTGGTCTTTCCCTACCATATATTCTTTCTCACTGATATCCTCTGCCTTCCGTTTGACTCTAAGGCTAGAGCATCTCTTTCATGCTCCAGCATCTCTTTATGAAGATTTCTAGAAATTGGCATTTTATTCAGAAAAAAACACTGTCAGGTAGAAAGTTCCTAGAGTAAAGCTATTCAGAGTGTGGTGGCAGGACAAGCAGCCTGGACATCACCTGGGTACTTGTTAGAAATGGAAATTCCTAAACCCTGCACAGGCCTACTAAATTAGAAATGCTGTGGGTGGGGCCCAGGTGCAATCTATAGTTTAACAAGCCCTCAAGGTAATTCTGAAGTAGGCTAATATTTGAGAACCACTGCTCTAGGGCAATGCCAATACATATGTGGTCCAAGGACCAGCATCATCAACATTATGTGAGATTTCTCTAGAAGTACAAATTCCTCACTCTCACCCTAGATCCACTGAATAAGAATTTGGGGCAGGGTATTAAGAATCCAGGGTCCAGTATTCTGTGTTTTAATCAGCCTTCCAGGTGATTCTTATGCAGGCTAACGTCTGGGGGCCACAGCTGCAGGAAGTATTATTCTCTCTTCATCACTAAGAGGAGCATTCAGAGTTGAAACTCCTTCATTTACTTCCCTCTCACAGGAGATTCGTATTTGCTCCAGGAGTAGTGCCTAATTCTCATAGTACTTAGTTTTACCCAAGAACTTTATTATGAACAATAGTTTTGTAATTCATCTAAGAGGCTAAACTAATCATAGGAAGGTGTTTCTGGTTTAGCAATGTGAGGCTTGATTTTTTAATATTCTTATTCTTTCCTTACGTTGCCTGCCTCTGGAAGTTCTTCCTATCTTCCCTTCGTATCCTGTCCTTCATCTTGCTCTATGCGCTCAGAGCATGCTGGGCAGTCAGTGATTAAAGCACTTCACTAGTAGTAAAGTTGCTGCTTCTCTCATAGGCTGTAAGTTTCATGCTTTTATTTGCTAGTTATTTGAGTAAATATTCCCCAGGTTTCTTAGAATCCTTAGAGCGAAAAGGAAACTTGAATGTCGTCCACGTCCTGACCCTTCTGATGCAAGGTATGCTGGGTTTTCATGGATAGCAAGTGTATAAAGCGGGGAAGCCATGTTTAGATGGGCTCATCACTCATAAGACTGACCCTGGGCCGGGCGCGGTGGCTCAAGCCTGTAATCCCAGCACTTTGGGAGGCCGAGACGGGCAGATCACGAGGTCAGGAGATCGAGACCATCCTGGCTAACACGGTGAAACCCCGTCTCTACTAAAAAAAAAATACAAAAAAACTAGCCGGGCGAGGTGGCGAGCGCCTGTAGTCCAAGCTACTCGGGAGGCTGAGGCAGGAGAATGGCGTTAACCCGGGGGGGCGGAGCTTGCAGTGACCTGAGATCCGGCCACTGCACTCCAGCCTGGGCGAGAGAGCAAGACTCCGTCTCAAAAAAAAAAAAAAAAAAAAAAAAAAAAGACTGACCCTGGCTGTAGTGATCTTGAATTCTGTCTGGTTCAAAATCTAGATCATAACCTTGCAGGGTGGCTTGACAACCTAGCCTCCTGAGACCTGTGCAGTGAAGGTGCATTAGAAGGTAAGTGGTCTGTGTTCCAGCATGGGCCAAATCCGAACCAGTGATGCATGGAAAGGCATGGGGATGAGGCGTCTGCTTTATTTACTTTTGCTGTTTGCTGTGGGTAGCAAGTTTTTATGGAGCTGAAAGAGCCTTATAAAACCTCTAGATGGCATTTTCCCCTTGAGGAAATTGAGATCTGGAGATCTGGGTAAATTTTTGCATCAGACTATAAGTTTTTTCATTAAAATTTAAATTGCTCAGTTTAGATCCTGAACTCCTTGAGGGCAGGAATGATACTTTCATGTTATTATTTGCAAGGACTAGAAAAGTGCTTGCTATATAGTAGTTATACCATATATATTTCAGTGAACAATTTACCTAAGACTGACAATGATTAAGCCTGAATGATAACAAAGGTTTACTAGCTTTCTGTGCAGTGGCTTTCTAGTTGTATGATATAAGACCATAGATACTAAAACTGTACAAAGATGACATAATTCATGCTGCTATTTACCCATAATTAATGCTAATGTTTGTATAGAGAAGGCTTTTCGAAACTTGGTTCAAATCCATCAAGGAAATGGCAGATTAAGGACGATCAAAGTCTTTCACAGCATGGATGGCATGGACTTTCTCTCTCCATCTCTCCCCCATCTCAAAAGCACAAGCAAACTTACATTGTCAGTGGTTCCCAAACATTTCAAGTTAATATACCACTTAATAGGCATAAAGCGATTTTAAACCACACTGCTTTCCTGAGAGGACAGGTCTTTTTGTTTTAACAGTACATTTTATTTTAACAATGGAAGTCTAATTCTTGTGTAGGAACTGTATATTATGTAAGAGGACTGAGCAATGCAAGGAGTGGGCTGCATCAAGATACTCTATGTGACAACTCATCTTTTGGCTTCACCTGTATCTGGAGTTTCTGGGTGCTGGTACTGAGCTGCTGCAGCCACTGGCCCCACAAGGGAAGAATGCGACAGTGCCTTGCTTCTGCCTCTACTGTGTACCTTTTACCCCTTCATCTGTGCTGAATGTGAGACCCTGCATGACCTCCTAAGTCCCCATGTATGTGCAAACTTGGGATTCAAGGAAATCAATGTCAGTGGGCAAAAATTTTGATAATGAGTGGTAGGTAATTTTTTCTCTTTCTCACCTTGGATGGATTGTTCTGAGATAGTTTATACAGCCTCTTAGAAGATGGTTACAGAAGATAGAACAATCCGAGGGGCTGTGTAAATGACTTGCATTTTATTTCCCTCCTTCTTTGATTTACTTCCCCCTTTCCGCACTCCTGTCTCCCTGGGCTTGTACACCTTAACAAAGTAGCACATAAGCCTTTGCATGAGGTTCTGCTTTCTGGGAAGCTCAGACTAAGGCACAAAGCAATTAATAAATGATAGGTCAGAGCTTATTATTATTTTTTCAATTTTATTTTAAATATTATATTCATCAAAATCTACCATGATTGAGAGAAGATAAAGATATACAAAGTTATGAGTTGGCTTTCATTTAACTAGTGTTATTCTTTTGAAACTGAATTATTGTTACAAGTTTTTATTCTGTACTCAGTATTGGCCCAACAATTGTTTCCCTCCAATGATTGTATTTCCTTCTTCAGTATAGTGTTTGGCATTGTGAGTTTGAGTGTCTGGCAGGGAGCAGCTAGGTGTTGAGGCTTTCAAAAACGGTTTTGGGGAGGAGAGAGGGCTTATAGTTTTCTATATGAATTGCACTGTTCAGTGAATAATCCCTGTCTGATGTTGCATCTGTAATCACATCTGTTTTTTAAAAAGCCACCTTTCTTTTTAAGCACATCCATGTCAGTATCCCTCTCTTTGCTCTGAGCTGCTTATATCAGTATTGAAAGAAGACCAGAGATAATCTTTATGTTATGAGTAACCTCTGCGGAAGCCATATATTGTCACCTGGAACACTAGTGCATGCTTGACTTGGTTTCTTTTGTTGTTACTAAGGTTCTTTATGAATTTGGTTATTTGCTTTTTTCTCTTTGCTCAGTGACTAACATCAGTGTGAAAATCTGTCTGCGGACAAACCCTTCTGTGAACAGCTAGAGCTAAGATTTCATACAGTGCAACTGCCACTACTGTGATATTTGAGAAGAATAAGGCATTGGGAGGTGGTATGAATATGCTTTACATGATCTCCTCATTATGAAATTAATAAATGCTCATTATGCAAAATGAGAAAAATTAGACAAATGGAAGGAAATATGAGCCATAGTTCTATTATCCAGAAAAGAATCACCCTCTGCATGTGGATGTATTTTGTTTGAATCACTTTGCAGAGCACATTCATTTTTTTTGCATTTTTAGTAAACATGAGGTTTCGCCACGTTGGCCAGGCTGGTCTTGAACTCCTGACCTCAGGTGATCCACCTGCCTCGGTGTGCCAAAGTGCTGGGATTACAGGTGTGGGGCCACCATGCCTGGCCCAAGTTTTTACGTAAATATTATCACACAAAATGAAATCTATTCATGTTTTTCAAGAACATATTTTCTGGTTTCAAAACTAATACATACCTGGTGCGGCAACTTTGGGAAATAAGACATTAATAATAAAAAAAGTTATTGTGAACCATATCACCTGAAATAATCACTGTAAACATGCAATTTTTCCCCTTATGATATTCTGCATGTAAGCAAAACATCCCCTCTAAAATAAGCATTTCCCTTTTTTTTTTTTTTTTTTTTTAAGGCATAGAGTTTTTATTAGTTTTCTTTTACTTGTTCATTTGTTTTCTTTTTTATATAATTATACTTGAAGTTCTGGGATATATGTGCAGAAAGTGCAGGTTTGTCACATAGGTATACACGTACCATGGTGGTTTGCTACACCCATCAACCCGTCATCTACATTAGGTATTTCTTCTAATGCTATCCCTCCCCTTGTTCCTCACCCCACAACAGGCCCTGGTGTGTGATGTTCCCTCCCTGTGTCCATGTGTTCTCATTTTTCACCTCCCACATATGAGTGAGAACATGTGGTGTTTGGTTTTCTGTTCCTGTGTTAGTTTACTGAGAATGGTGGTTTCCAACTTCATCAGTACCTAGTTTTTTGAGAGTTTTTAGCATGAAGCGCTGTAGATTTTGTCGAAGGCCTTTTCTGTGTCTATTGAAATAATCATGTGTATTTTGTCATTGGTTCTGTTTATGTGCTGGATTACATTTATTGATTAGCATATGTTGAACTAGCCTTGAATCCCAGGGATGAAGCTGACTCAATAGTGGTGGATAAGCTTTTTGATGTGCTGCTGGATTCGGTTTGCCAGTCTTGTATTGTGGATTTTTGCATCAGTGTTTTTCAGGGATATTGGCCTGAAATTTTTGTTATTGTGTCTCTGCCAGTTTTTGGTATCTATCAGGATGATGCTGGCCTCATAAGATGAGTTAGGGAAGATTCCCTCTTTTTCTATTGTTTGCTGTGGGGAAAAGAAAGAGAGATCAGACTGTTACTGTGTCTATACAGAAAGAAGTAGACATAAGAGATTCCATTTTGTTCTGTATTTGAGATGCTGTTAATCTGTAACCCTACCCCCAACCCTGTCCTTGCAAGAGACATGTGCTGTGGTGACTCAAGGTTTAACGGATTTGGGGCTGTGCAGGGTGTGCTTTGTTAAACAAGTGCCTGAAGGTAGTATGCTTGTGAAAAGTCATCACCATCCTCTTAATCTCAAGTACCCAGGGACACATACACTGCGGAAGGTCACAGGGACCTCTGCCTAGGAAAGCTAGGTATTGTCCAAGGTTTCTCTCCATGTGATAGTCTGAAATATGGCCTCGTGGGAAGGGAAAGACCTGATTGTCCCCCAGCCTGACACTCATGAAGGGTCTGTGCTGAGGAGTATTAGTATAAGAGGAAAGAAGGCCTCTTGGCAGTTGAGATAGAGAAAAGCATCTGTCTCCTTCTCATCCCTGGGCAATGGAACATCTCGGTGTAAAACTCGATTGTATGTTCTATTTACTGAGAAAGGAGAAAACCACCTTAGGGCTGAAGGTGGGACATGCTAGCAGCAATGCTGCTCTTTATGTACTAAAAAGGATTACATATGCATATCAAGGCACAGCACTTTTCCTTAAACTTATTCATGTCACAGAGATCTTTATTCATGTCTTACTGCTGACCTTCTCCCTACTATGATCCTATTATCCTGCCATTTCCACTTTTCTAAGATGGTAAAGATAGTGATCAATAAATACAGAGGGAACTCAGAGACCGGTGCCCGTGTGGGCCCTCTGTATGCTGAGCGCCGGTCCCCTGGGCCCACTTTTTCTTTCTCTATACTTTGTCTCTGTGTCTCATTTCGTTTCTCAAATCTCTCATTCCACCTAACAAGAAACGCCCACAGGTGTGGAGGGGCAGGCCACCCCTTCAGTCTGGAATAGTTTTAGAAGGAAGGGTACCAGCTCCTCTTGTACTTCTGGTAGAATTGGACTGTGAATCCATCTGGTCCTGGGCTTTTTTTGGTTGGTAGACTATTAATTACTGCCTAAATTTCAGAACTTGTTATTGGTCTATTCAGGGATTTGACTTCTTTCTGGTTTAGTCTTGGGAGGGTGTATGTGTTCAGGAATTCATAAATTTCATCTATATTTTCTAGTTTATTTGCATAGAGGTGTATATAGTATTCTCTGATGGTCGTTTGTACATTTTTATTTCTGTGGGATCAGTAGTGATCTCCCCTTTATGCTTTTTTATTGTGTCTATTTGATTCTTCTCTCTTTTCTTCTTTATCAGTCTGGCTAGCAGTCTATCTATTTTGTTAATCTTTTCAAAAACCACCTCCTGGATTCACTGAGTTTTTGAAGAGTTTTCGTGTCTCTATCTCCTTCAGTTCTGTTCTTATCTTAGTTATTTCTTGTCTCCTGCTGGCTTTTGAATTTGTTTGCTCTTGATTCTCTAGTTCTTTTAATTGTGATGCTAGGGTGTCGATTTTAGATCTTTCCCGCTTTCTGCTGTGGACATTTAGTGCTATAACTTTCCCTCTAAACACTGCTTTAGCTGTGGCCCAGAGATTCTGGTACGTTGTGTCTTTGTTCTCATTGAACTCTCATTCAAAGAACTTATTTATTTCTCCCTTAATTTCGTTATTTACCCAGTAGTCATTCAGGAGCAGTTGTTCAGTTTCCATATACTTGTGTGGTTTTGAGTGAGTTTCTTAATCCTGAGTTCTAATTTGATTGCACTGTGGTCTGATCCGCTGTTATGATTTCTCTTCTTTTGCATTTGCCAAGAAGTGTTTTACTTCCAATTATGTGGTCAATTTTAGAATAAGTGCGATATGCTGCTGAGAAGAATGTATACCTGAAGTGGAGAGTTGATTTGACATGGAGAGTTCTGTAGATGTCTGTTAGGTCTGCTTCGTCCAGAGCTGAGTTGAAGTCCTGAATATCCTTGTTAATTTTCTGTCTCATTGATCTGCCTGACAGTGTGGAGTTAAAGTCTCCCACTATTATTATGTGGGAGTCTAAGTCTCTTTGTAGGTCTCTAAGAACTTGCTTTATGAATCTGGGTGCTCCTGTATGGGGTGCATATATATTTAGGATAGTTAGCTCTTCTTGTTGCATTGATCCCTTTGCCATTATGTAATGCCCTTCTTTGTCTTTTTTGATCTTTGTTGGTTTAAAGTCTGTTTTATCAGAGACTAGGATTGCATCCTGTGCTTCTTTTTGCTTTCCATTTGCTTGGTAAATCTTCCTTCATCTCTTTATTTTGAGCCTATGTGTGTCTTTGCACATGAGAAGGGTCTCCTGAGTACAGCACACCGATGAGTTTTGAATCTTTATCCAGTTTGCCAGTCTCTGTCTTTTAATTGGGGCATTTAGCCCATTTACATTTAACATTAATATTATTATGTGTGAATTTGATGCTGTCATTATGATGCTAGCTGGTTATTTTGCTCATTACTTAATGTAGTTTCTTCATAGTGTCGATGGTCTTTCCAATCTGGTATGTTTTTGCAGTGACTACTACTGGTTTTTCCTTTCCATATTTAGTGCTTCTTTCAGGAGCTCTTGTAAGACAGTCCTGGTGGTGACAAACTCTCTCAGCATTTTCTTGTCTGTAAAGAATTTTATTTGTCCTTCACTTATAAAGCTTAGTTTGGCTGGATATGCAATTCTGGGTTGAAAATTCTTTTCTTTAATAATGTTGAATATTGGCCCACGCTCTCTTCTGACTTATGTAGAGAGAGATCCGCTGTTAGTCTGACAGCTTCCCTTTGTGGGTAACCCAACGTTTCTCTCTGGCTGCCCTTAACATTTTTTCCTTCATTTCAACCTTGGTGAATCTGATGATTATGTCTTGGGGTTGCTCTTCTCAAGGAGTATCTATGTGGATTTCCTGAATTTGAATGTTGGCCTGTCTTAATAGATTAAGGAAGTTCTCCTGGATAATATCCTGAAGAGTGTTTTCCAACTTGGTTTCATTCTCCCCATCACTCAGGTACACCAATCAAATGTAGATTTGGTCTTTTCACATAGTCCCATATTTCTTGGAGGCTTTGTTCATTGCTTTTCATTCTTTTTTCTCTAATCTTGTCTTCACATTTTATTTCATTAAGTTGATCTTCAATTTCTGATATCCTTTCTTCCACTTGTTCTATTTGGCTTTTGATACTTGTGTATGCTTTACGAAGTTCTTGTGTTGTGTTTTTCAGCTCCATCAGGCCATTTACGTTCTTCTCTAAACTGCTTATTCTAATTAGCAATTCCTTTAACCTTTTTTTCAAAGTTCTTAGCTTCTTTGCATTGGGTTAGAACATGTTCCTTTAGCTCAAAGGAGTTTGTTATTACCCACCTTCTGAAGCCTACTTCTGTCAGTTCGTCAAACTCATTCTCCATCTAGTTTTGTTCCCTTGCTGGTGAGGAGTTGTGATCCTTTGGAGGAGAAGAGACATTCTGGTTTTTGAAATTTTCATCCTTTTTGCACTGGTTTTTCCTCATCTTCATGGATTTATATACCTTTGGTCTTTGATGTTGGTGACCTTTGAATGGGGTTTTTGTGTGGATGTCCTTTTGCTGATGTTGATGCTATTCCTTTCTGTTAGTTAGTTTTCCTTCTACCAGTCAGGTCCTGCTGCTGCAGGTCTGCTGGAGTTTGCTGGAGGTCCACTCCAGACCCTGTTTGCCTGGGTATCACCAGCAGAGGCTGCAGAACAGCAAAGATTGCTTCCTGTTCCTTCCTTTGGAAGCTTCATCCTAGAGGGGCACCCGCTAGATGCCAGCCATAGCTCTCTTGTATGAGGTGTCTGTCGACCGCTCCTGGGAGGTGTCTTCTTGTGAGGAGGCATGGGGGTCAGGGACCCACTTGAGGAGGCAACTCATCCCTTGGCAGAGCTTGAGTGCTATGCTTGGAAATCCCCTGCTGTCTTCAGAACTGGCAGGCAGGAACATTTAAGTCTGCTGAAGCTGTGCTCGTAGCTGTCCCTTCCCCCAGATACTCTGTCCCAGGGAGATGGAAGTTTTATCTATAAGCCCCTGACTGTGGCTGTTGCCTTTCTTTTAGAGATGCCCTGCCCAGAGAGGAGGAATCTAGAGAGGCAGTCTGGCTATAGTGGCTTGGCTGAGCTGTGGTGGGCTCCACCCAGTTTGAACTTCCTGATGACTTTGTTTACACTGAGAGGGGAAAACTGCCTACTCAAGCCTCAGTAATGGCGAATGCCCCTCCCCCCACCAAGCTAGAGCATTCCAGGTCTATTTCAGACTGCTGTGTTGGCAGTGAGAATTTCAAGCCAGTGCTGGGCTCTGTAGGGGTGGGATCCACTGAGCTAGACCACTTGGCTCCCTGGCTTCAGCCCCCTTTCCAGGGTAATGAATGGTTCTGTCTCGCTGGCATTCCAGGCACCACTGGTGTATGAAAAGAAACTCCTACAGCTAGGTCAGTGTCTGCCCAAATGGCCACCCAGTTTTGTGCTTGAAACCCAGGGCCCTTGTGGTATAGGCACCCAAAGGGAATCTCCTGGTCTGTGGGTTCTGAAGACCGTGGGAAAAGTATAGTATCTGGGTCAGAATGCACTGTCCCTCATGGCACAGTCCATCGCGGCTTCCCTTTGCTAAGGGAGGGAGTTCCTGGCCCCTTGCCCTTCCCCAGTGAGGCACCACCCTACCCTGCTTCAGCTCGCCCTCTGTGGGCTGCACCCACTGTCGAACCAGTTCCAACGAGATGAGCTGGGTATCTCAGTTGGAAATGCAGAAATCACCCGTCTCCTGCGTTGATCTCGCTGGGAGCTGCAGACTGGAGCTGTTCTTCTTAGGCCATCTTGCCAGCCACCTCCCAAAAATAAGCATTTCTTAAAAGTTCTGGCAATAATCTGGAAAAGAAATAACAAGTTTATAAGATAACTTCCATCAGTCTGAATTATGCAAACGTTAACAAAATGAACTTTACATTTACTTTTAATAAATATCAAGTTGTAAAGGCAAGTTACAATCAAGCTACTATTTGAAAAAATTACATCTCAAACTCCTGAATATTGGCCATAGCAAATAAAAAATCAGACTATCTGGCATTTACCAGAAAGAGAATACATTATTTTAAGTTCCTCAAGGGAAACTTGAGTTACTGTTGGACTCCAGATGAATTAAAGGCTGAATTACTAATAAAGTAGCCAAGCTTGTTGTTGATATAGAAGAACTAGAAATAGGAACACCACCACACCACAGGACAGACAGACTATCTGATAGATACATAAACACATATGCATTCCTGTACAGACTGAAGACAGAAGTAGCTTCAAGTGACTGTTTGAAAAATCTGTTAAACTAGCAGGTCTTATGTACACTTGAATGCGTACTCTGGTTTTAAACAAGCTGTTCTAATTTTCCTGTGATGGTTGGTTCCTTAAAAGGTAACATATTTGACTTTCTAGTAGTATACAGACTTTTGCTTATCTTGTATTTCCTGGCAGAGATCCAGGCTAGGGTAATACTTTTCATTAGTTTGGAAATAATAAATCTTTATTTATCACATGGTTCCTTCAGGTATTTGTAATCACATTTTCTACTGGAAGGGAGTCTGATATTCCAATATTGCATTTTTGTTAAGATCTTCTAGCTGACATGATTGTGAACTGCTGGGGTGGAAATATTAGTTAAGCATTCAGGAAGAGTGTTATTGCAGACTTTACATTTGACGATAAAGACATGTAAAGATATATTTTTTAAATTAAATTTTTAAACTTTTGAAATAATTGTAGATTCACATGGAATTATAGAAATGCTATGCAGAGATTCACTTACTTAATACATTTTACCTAGTTTTCCCCAATGGTAACATCTTACAATAGTACAGTATCACAAGTGGATTAAAACACAGATATTGACATTGATAAAATGCACCAATTTTATTCAGATTTCCTCAGTTTTACTTGCACTCATTTGTGTGTGTATACAGTGATATTTTATCACTATATAGTATATATGCTATATAGTATGCAGTGCATATAGTGATATTTTATCACATGCAGGTTTATCGACATGCTACGACCAACACAACACAAAAGATACAGATCAGTTAGATTGCCACAGGGATCCCTCATGTTGCTGCATGCTTTTCCTTAACCATGCCCACCTCCCTGCTAGCCTCACTCCCATCCCTAACCCCTTGCAACCACGTCTGTTCTTTATTTCTAAAATTTTGTCATTTCAAGCATGTTATGAGCATGGAATCACACAGCCTGCAACGTTTTGGAATTGTTTTTTTTTTTTTTTTTTTTGTTTTAACAGCATTTCCTTGAAATTCATCCAAGTTGTGTGCTTCAATAGTTTGCTCCTTTTGTATTGTATGTAGAGTAATGTTCAATGGTATGAATGTACCACTGTTTGTTTTACCATACACTTATGGAAAGGTATCTGTTTTTTTCCCCCAGTTTTTCACTTTTTAAATATAACTGCTAAGAATATTTTTGTATAGGTTTTGTTGTGAGCATACATTTTCATTTCTTTGGGATAAATGCTCAATAGTGCAATTGCTGGGTCATATGGTAATTGCATGTTTAGTTCTATTATTGAATTTGAAGTGAGTTTCTTGTAAGTAGCATGTAGGTAGGGTGTGTGTGTGTGTATTTAATATACTTTGCTAATTTCTGCCTTTAAAAAATGGTGTAATTAGACCATTTCCATTGTTAGATCTGGAGTCTGTAATTTAATTATTTGTTTTCTGTTGTTTATTCTTTTCTATTTTTTTGCTTTTCTAAGAGTCGCTTAACATTTTTTGAGATTCCGTCTTGAGTTATTTATATTGTTCTTGAGTGTCTCTCTTTTAGTAGTTTTCTTTGTGGTTTTGTATTTTAATTTTAATGTGATTTATCATGTAATCATTAGTATCAACATTTAGTATTTTAATGTGACTTATGTGATCACTAGTATCAACATTTTCCACTTTGTGTGAAGCATGGAAACTTTATTTCCTTTTAGATCCATTTATACCTCCCCATTTTTTTTTCTGTTTGAGACAGAGTCTTGCTCTGTCACCCCAGGCTGGAGTGCAGTGGCTGATCTTAGCTCACTGCAACCTCCGTCTCCTGGGTTCAAGCGATGCTCCTGCCTCAGTCTCCCAAGTATCTGGGACTACAGGCACAAGCCACCATACCCGGCTAATTTTTGTATTTTTAGTAGAGATGGAGTTTCACCGTTTTGGCCAGGCTAGTCTTGAACTCCTGACCTCAAGTGATCTGCCTGCCTCAGCCTCCCAAAGTGCTAGTATTACAGGCTTGAGCCACCATGCCCAGCCTTACCTTGCCAACTTGTTTTACATATCAGATGGTGTAGATAAAATTCTCTAATACTACTCAAAGAGATGGAGCCTAATTCCCATCCTAGGGAGTCTAGGCTGCACTTAGTGCCAAATAGAATAAAATGGGAGTGATGGTATGCAACTTCAGAGACTAGGCTTAGAGGACACCACTCTTTCTCTCTTGGAATTCACACTCTAGTGGAAACTGGCTGCCTTTTTGTGAGCAGCCTTGTGGAGAGGCTCATGTGGTGAGAAACTGAGCTTCCTGCAAAAACAGTCACACGAGTAAGCCATCCTGGAAGTGAATCATCCTCCCAGCCTCAGTCAAGCTTGCTTCCTTCCTCCCTCCCTCCCTCCTCCTCCCTCCTGTCCCGCGCCCTTCCCTGACCTCCTGATTTCTTCTTATGTTTATCTTCTTTGTTTCTTCTTTCTTGAGGGAGGGTCTTCGTTTTATTTCTGTTTCTTTCTTTTTTCTTTCTTTTTCTCTTTCTTTCTTTCTTCTTTCTTCTTTCTTTCTTTCTTCTTCTTTCTTTCTTCTTTCTTTCTTTTTTTTCTTTCTTTTTCTTCTTCTTTCACTTCCTTACTCCCTCCTTCCCTTCCTCCCTTCCTCCCTTCCTTCCTTCCTTCCTTCCTTCTTTCTCTCTCTCTCTCTCTCTCTGTCTTTCCCTTCTTTCCTTCCTCCCTCCCTCCCTTCCTCCCTTCCTCCCTTCCTCCCTTCCTCCCTTCCTCCCTTCCTCCCTTCCTCCCTTCCTCCCTTCCTCCCTTCCTTTTCATTTTTTGAGATGGAGTTCCACTCTGTCGCCCAGGCTGGAGTGCAGTGTTGCGATCTCAGCACACTGCAGCCTCCGCCTCCCAGATTCAAGCGATACGCTTGCCTCAGCCTCCTGCATAGCTGGGATTACAAGCACCCACCACTATGCCTGGCTAATTTTTGTATTTTCAGTAGAGATGGGTTTTTGCCATGCTGGCGAGGCTTTTCTCGAACTCCTGACCTCAGGTGATCTGCCTGCCTCGGCCTACAAAGTACTTAGTCAAGCTTTTTTGATACAGCTTTATCTTTACAGTAACCTTATGAGAGAACCTGAGACATAAAAACCCAGGTAAGCTGCTCTTGGATTTCTCACCCCAGAAACAACATAAGATAATATGTGTTTGTTGTCTTAAGCCACTGTATTTTGCAGTACTTTGTTATGCAACAATATATAACTAATCAAAATATCAACTATGTCGGAAGGCATGTAAAATATACTAGAAAATCAGGAGAATATTTTTAACTTTATTGAAAAAAATCCTACAGACTACTTTTGCTTTTACAATTACAACAGAGTTTTGGACATAAAGCAATTAATATCAAGAGACAGATCATGAATTGCCTAAACTGGTGAGGATGCTTGTTCTTGTATTTTCTAACTGCAGTTAGAAGAATCTAGGGCATATGCCCTTCTATTTCCCCATTTTTCCCTCCCACACATTCCTTTGCCTTTTTTCCCCATACTGAGGTGTTGACTGTGTGATACCTTTTGTGAAGTTTGTTTCCAACGACAGACCTTGATCACGTATAGAAGCACCCCTAAAACTATGTACCATGAAAAGCAAAAACAACCAACCAGCCAACAAACCAACAAACAAAACCTTAGCCAATACCCAGCTTCTGTAATGATTTATTGTTAGAATTTCAGACCAGCTGGCATATCTTTTGCGTATATTATTTGCTCAATGCTCCAATTCATTTATACAAAATAAAGAAGAGATTCTGATTTATAATATAAACCTAAACCAGAATTAATCACTCATTGTCTTGGTCCCCACAGTTGTGCTCAACTACCTATCCTTATTTTGTATCTATCTTTAATAACGATTTTCTGATTATAAATATATTCTTCGAATCTTATATCACACTTTTATGTAACAGCTAAAGCAGCACTAGAGCAATTACTGGCAGCTTCAGACTATTTTATAAAGGTGCTTGTTGGAAAAGTATGGCAATCTAGTGGGAACTGGGAGACAGGGCATTTGTATTGAGATTCTACATTAGAAAAGTAGTAAGAGATTACAGGGGTGGTGGTGGTGGCCTAGGTTCTCCGCCCTCCCAGCCATTTGTTGCCACCACCACTGAAAGCAGTGTTTTGTGGTGGAAACATTCTCCATTTCTTTATTGGCAGCTCTTCTTCTATCAGTTGCTTAGCTGTTGTTCTTTAAAGCAATAGTTCTCAAACTTTAATACATCAGAGTCACTTGGAAGTCTGGTTAAGACAGATTTCTGAGCCCACCCCTAGAGTTATTGATCTAGTAGGTCTGTGGTGAAACCTGAGAATTTGCACTGCCAAGTTCCCAGGTCATGCTGATGCTGCTGTTCTCTAGACAACACCATGAACTGCTGCCCTGAAGTTGAAATCCTGAGGACATGGTGAGGCCAGAAGCCAAGAGAGCAAAAGAGACAGTCAAACTGCTTTGCATGAGGCAATAACAGGAATATATATTTCTGCTCTTGAGAAAGAAGAAATGAAGAGACAGAAGGAGGAAGAGAAGTGGAGTGAGCAAGATGACCTGAGGCTGAGGGGTCAGATAAAAAACAAGGCAATTATTGAAATGCATCTGGGAGAGAGGTCCCCATAAATCTTTAAAAAATCCCCTCTCCATATCTGAACAAATCTTAAAATAACACCAGATTTACCCATTTCCTTGTAAAGTGTGTATGTGTATGTGTGTGAGAGAGAGAGACACAGACAGAGAATGTGCACGTGCCTGTGTGAGGAGATTAAGACAGATGCTGAGTTTGCCATGGGGCTGATGTGACTCAGAGCAGAGGCAGCTCCTGTAAGATGTCGAGCTGATCAGCAGACTGAAGAAGGAGTAGGCTGTAGCCAGAGGTGATCTGTTACCTATCAGTCCCTACACCTCTCGCCTTCCTTCAGTGGAATTTATAGTTATCTTGGAGGATTTGGGCCTGCACAGAACATGAAAACGGAGGTTTGAATCAATCATACCTTGTTCTCTGAGGGCCAGAGAGGCCTCAGCTAACATCTGGGTTACTTTTTCTTATAGTTCTCATCTACTTTGTGTTTATTCTTAAGTCTTTACATCTGGTAAGCAGATGGCAACACACTTCTTCAATATGCAGCCTTGAGAGGCTCCTGTCTTCTCCTCCTGAATTATTTGGTTACTATATGGAGGTAACAGTTCCTTGCTACAGGTCATTTTTATTCTGACCCTGAGGTGAAGCTTGGATATTCTTCAGACTCTGGGAAGTGGGGGCCGCCCCTGCTGCCCTCTGTTTGAGGAAGACCAGGAGGACAGTACTTTGACAGTTCTGGGCTAACTGGAGAATGAGAGATGTTGTGAGGCCCCATGAGCATCAGGCCTGCAACGTCCTGTCACCATCTCTGCTGCAAATTCATCTTGTTATCCTGTTTCTCTATAAAAGTCTGTGAGCCTGTGAGGGGAGGGAAGGAAGAAGGGTCTACCTCGGGATTTAAGGCCAACAGGCCTGTTTCCTGTCCCCTCTTCCTTGGTTGCCCCTTTGGTCTCCATGCAGATGCATTGCTTCATGAATTTATTTGTTGTTTCCCGCCTTGACTGGTTCAGAATGTTTTTGACCATTAGAAAAAGAAACAACTAGTTAAAGGATTTAATTTAAAGCTAATGATATACTTCAATGTGGTGCTAATTAGAGACATGGAGCTTGTTGTTTCTTAACATCTTGTTCACCAAGAGGACATTAACTTCTGAAAAGTTGGAGAGATTAAGCATGGAAACCTTTGATGGTGGTGATGGCGGTAGGTCTGATTGGTGAATCAGACCAATGGTGGTGGTCCAAGCATGGAAACCTTTGATGGTGGTGATGGCGGTAGTTCTGATTGGTGAATCAGACCAATCTTGCCTTCAAGAATCCTACATAGAGTCTGGTGGTTCCCCAGAGACTAAGTTCAACTACTGATGCAGTTTCATGTACTGAGTTCCTGCTCAGGGTAAAATGTCTTTCCCAAGCACTGAAAATTTATGTCAGAAATGGAGTCTCGGCATGTTCTAGAAAATGGAGAGTGCCTCATGACAGCTGCTGCAGCAAGGCATTCTTTTTCCTGCTCCTGGCATGTCCCACTTTTCCCCTTCCCTGCTGATTTTCATATGGCTTCTCCCCACTCGTCAAGAGTACGTTTTCAGCATGGTTATGACTTCTCTACCCACACAAGGGCAGACATGTGAGCACTGGGCTCAGTTGAATCAAGGGTATGCAGTCTTGATTCAACAGACAATGAACAATAGGGAACAAGCATAATGGCCGTTGGAGTTGCAAAAGAAGTGCCTGTTTTCATCATTTATACTCTCTGGCACTCTCTTATGACTCCTTTATTTAAACATCGGTAGACTGAAGCAAAAAAGGATTCTTGGAAGAAATAATTATTTAAAAAATGATGAAAAGCATTTCTACTAATTCTGTAAACTTGCTAAAATAATAAATTATTGGAAGAATATTGGTAGCGTACAGGATTGGTGGAAGAACCGAACCACTGACCCTAGGGAAAGGCAGAAATTAGAGACCTTGTCTTTATTCAGGATTTCAAATTCTAGATGAGAGAATTTGATTGGACCAGATAGGGTGTGTTGTGTTTACTTTGGTTCTAACCATCCATATTGTCAGGAGATTGGACAGGGACCATAGCTGCTGTGATTGGAAGAATCCTGGTGAGTTGGGCAGCCTCTTGCAATGTGTATGTTCTGCATTGGCCAATCATAATTTTAATCAAGTTAGTGGCTATTCAATGGAATGTGCCTAAACTTATTGCTCTGCATTATCTTGCTTGAAATATGAATAATCTGTTGCCAAACTAGGGAAAAAACATAGCATCCTCTAGGCAAGGATGGTAGTTCTTAAACTGTGGTCTCCAGACCATCAGCATGGACATGATGGAGAACTTGTTGGAAATACAAATTGTTTTTTCCACTCTAGATCTAGTGAATTCCTGGTGAGACACAAAAAGCATGTTTTAACAAATACTCTAGATGATTCTGATACATGCAAATATTTAATGTGTATGAATCACCTAGGGATGTTGTTACAGTACATATTCTTTTTTAGTAGGTCTAGGGTAAGGCTGATACTCTGCATTTCTAACAAATTTCCAGGTTATCCCATTGGTGTTGATGCAGGGACAGACTTTGAGTAGCAAAAATAGAGATATTGAAGGAGAAAATTTAAACCACTATTTCAAACTGTTGAAATTCTAGGCCGGGCGCGGTGGCTCAAGGGCCGGGCGCGGTGGCTCAAGCCTGTAATCCCAGCACTTTGGGAGGCCGAGACGGGCGGATCACGAGGTCAGGAGATCGAGACCATCCTGGCTAACATGGTGAAACCCCGTCTCTACTAAAAATACAAAAAACTAGCCCGGCGAGGTGGCGGGCGCCTGTAGTCCCAGCTACTCCGGAGGCTGAGGCAGGAGAATGGCGTAAACCCGGGAGGCGGAGCTTGCAGTGAGCTGAGATCAGGCCACTGCACTCCAGCCCGGGCGACAGAGCAAGACTCCGTCTCAAAAAAAAAAAAAAAAAAAAAAAAAAAAAAAAAAAAAAAAAAAAAAAAGAAATTCTATAGACAAAAGAGCAATGAAAACCATAAAGCCTTGTACAAATAAATTATTATTATTGCTCTTGGATGATACTAGTTTTCATAAATCTTCAGAACATTGTGTATTTTGGGGGTAGAGGGGACTCTTATCTTCAACTGGCAGGTCTGAAGACAGGATTGGTTATAAAGTTTATGTAGCAAGTCACGTTTAAGTCAAGTGTATAAATGCCCCATGTGTCTTAATCTCAATATATAATGGCATGTAGCAAAAGTAGCATTTATATCTCCAGCTATCACTTGTTTTGTTCATGACAGAAATAACATGTTCCACATTATTTAAAAATTATAACTCAAAGCTTAATGCTAATGAAGTTGCCAGGCTATGACCTAAAAGAAGGCAGAGCCTGGCCAGATGGCTCAAGTTACTGATTACAACTTTTTGGCCCATATTGATCCTAGCTAGTGTTTTTAGTCTCTGGCTATTTGGTGAATAATCATGAAAGCTTTGGAGCATCTGGTTCAATTTCCAGCAATTTGCTATTAGTGATAACTCAAATCTGATTGCAGTGGTTTGGCAATGACTTAATGGGAGTAGGGAAAGATTATCTAACTGGGTTTATGAACCTTGCTAGCTAGGGGTCTCTTAGATTATGTTTGCTAATATTTCCTTTTAATTTCATTGCTTTTATTGTCAGATGACTGTGTTTCTTTGAAGTTTTGCTTTTGAAGATTGTAGATGCTTTCATTTCACTTAATGCATTCAAAAAAATTTAAAAGGACCTCCTCCACACAAAAATCTCCCATTAGGTCAACATTAATGTATATAAGAAATCTCTCATCATAACTAAAATTAAAACAAGAACTAAGACTTACTGACAGACTAATTTCTATTGTATTCCTCAAAGAGGCCAAATAAGCCTGAGAATAAAGACAAACAAGGGAACATAATTTATTTAGTATTTCAAAAATTCTCATAAAGCTTAGTAAGAAAGAGAATTAAATCATTAGTAACTGAGGAGTTCCCCCTTTCCATAAAGTCCTTGTTTGCAATCAAGAAATGAAGAGCAGAGATATGTAGGCATTTTTCTGGAGAAAGAAACATTGATATTGTGACATCTGAAGATTTATTTCTGATAGGTGTCTAAGTTAATATTTTTATAAATAATCTGAATGGATAATTATACATGGTTAAATGGTAGATAATGTCTAGGATAATAACATGAGAGAAACTAATGGCTGTTTCAAACTTGAGCTAAGGTGTAATTGCATCTTGGTTGAATTCTGAATATCAGTGTCTGATCTCTCAGCTTGCAGGCTGGAAGCCTTGGTTGCCTTTTTATTAAGAGAAAATTTCTAGGAATATGGCTTCCTTAACTTGAAAAAGGCTGACCAAAGGTAAGAGAATGTGTACACTTAAAGATTTTGTTATTGACATATATTTGACACAAAGATTTAAGCTATACAATTTGATGATTTAATATATACACACATTGTAAAACAATCAGCAGACACTAGTTAACATAGCGATCACTTTAGATAGTTACCACTTAAAAATTTGTATGTGTGCGTGTGACAAAAATACTTAATATCTCCCCTCTTGGCAAATTTCAAATATACAATAAACTATTGTTAATTATACTCATATTATTGTAGATTCAATCTCCACAACATATTCTTCCAGCATAATTGAAACTTTGTACCCCCTAACCAACATCTCCCCATTTTTCTCTCCCCTCACCATTGGCAAACACTATTCTATTCTCTGTTTCTATGACTTCAACTATTTTAGATTCCCTCTTTTTAAGGCTGAATAATATTCCACTGTGTGGGGTGTGTGTAGCCCCCACATTTTCCTTTATTCATTCATCATTTCCATACTTGGGACTATTGTAAATAATGCAGAAATTAACATGAGAATGCAGGTATCTCTTGGAGAGCCTGATTTTATTTCCTTTGGATGTATATGCAGTAGTCAGATTACTGGATCTTTTTATTTTTTGAGGAACCTCCTACTGTTTTCCATAATGGTTGTACCAATTTACATTCCCAGAAACAGTATATAAGAGTTTCTTTTTTTCCACATCCTCTCCAACACTTATTATCTTTGATCTTGCTGATAATGGCCATTCTAACAGATGTGAGGTGATAACTCATTATGGTTTTGATTTGAATTTCCTTGATGATTAGTGATGTTGAGCACCTTTTCATAAACTTGTTTGCCATTTGTATGTTTTCTTTTGAGAAATGTCTATTTAGATCCTTTGCTCATTTTTGAAACAGGATTGAAACATGATGTTTTTCATTATTGAGTTGTGTGAGTTCCTTATATATATTGGATATTAACCCCTTATACTTCTAGGAGTTTTGTAGTTTCAGGTCTTACATTAAAGTCTTCAATCCATTTTGAGTTGATTTTTGTATAGGTGTGAGATAAAGATCTAATTTCATTCTTCTGTATGTGAATATCTAGTTTTCCCAGCATCATTTATTGAATAGACTGTCCTTTCCTCAGTTTATGTTCATAGCACTCTTGTCAAAGATCAGTTGATTGTAGATGTGAGGACATATTTCTGAGCTTTCTGCTCTGTTCCATTGGTCTATTTGTCTGTTTATATGTAGATACCATACTGTAGCTTTGTAAAATTATTTGAAATTAGGAAGTGTGATGCCTCCAGCTTTGTTCTTCTTGCTCAAGATTGCTTTGTCTATTTGGGGTATTTTGTGGTTCCATATGAATTTTAGAATTTTATTTTCTATTTCTATAAAGAATGCGATTAGGACTTTGATAAGGATTGCAATACTGTGAATTGCTTTGGGTATTTTGAACATTTGCAGACATTAATTACTCCAATCCGTGAACACAAGATGTTTTCCCATCTATCTGTGTCTTTCTTACTTTCATAAATGTTTTATAGTTTTTAGTGTACATGTCTTTCACCTCTTTGATTAAATTTATTCCTAAGTGTTTTATACTTTTGGCTGTTATTGGTAATGGATTTTTAAAATTTCCTTTTCAGATAGTTCATTGTTGTGAATAGAAATGCAATTGATGTTTGCATGTTGATATTTTACCTTGCAGCTTTACTGAATTCATTTATTATTTCTAATAGTTTTTTTTTTTTATTTGTCATTGAGCCTTTAAGATTTTCTATGTGTGTAATTATGTCATTTGCAAAGAGACAATTTTACTTCTTTTCCAATTTGGATGCCTTTTTATTTATTTTTCTTGCCTAACTGCCGTGGATAAGATTTTCAATACTAGGTTGTAAAGAAGAGGCAAGAGAGGGTATCCTTAGCTTGTACCAGATCTTAGAGGGAAAGCTTTTAGTTTCCCTCCATTGATTATGATATTTACCTTGGGCTTTTCCAACATGGCCTTTATTGTGTTTAGGTAAGATTCATCTGTAGCTATTTCGTTGAGAGTTTTAAGAATGAGTGGATGTTGAACTTTGTCAAAAATTTTTTTTGCCTCTATTGAGATGATCATGTGGTTTTTTTCTCTCATTTTGTTAATATGTTGTAGCATGTTGATTCATATGCATATATTGGATCATTCTGGTATCCCTTTGTTAAATCTCACTTGTTCATGGCATATGATCCTTTCAATGTGTTGTTGAATTTGGTTTGCAAGGAAAATTGGCCTGTAGTTTTTTTTTTCCTAGTAGTGTCTTTTCTTGGTTTTGGTATCAGGGTAAAGCTGACCTATTAAATGAATTTGGAAGAGTTTACTTTTTTTCTATTTTTTGAAAATTTAACAAGGACTAGTATTAATTCTTCTTCAAGTATTTGATAGAATTGACATATGAAGCCATCAGGTCCTGGGCTTTGTTGGAAGGTTTTTGATTACTGAGTCAATCTTCTAATTTATATTCAGGCTTTCTATTCCTTACTGATTCAGGTTTGATAGCTTGTATGATTCTGGGAATTCATTCTTCCAGATTACCCAGTTTGTTGGTATATAATTTTTCCTAATATTCCCTTACAATCTGTTTTATTTCTGAGGCATCCATTGTATTGTCTCTTCTCTTATTTCTGATTTTATTTATTTGTGTGTTCTTTTTTTCTTATTTTAGCTAAGGATTTGTAGATTTTAGTAATCTTTGAAAAAAACTTGTAGTTTTTTTTCTGTTTTATTATATTTATTCTGCATTTGATTTATTTTTTCTCCGATCTTCATTATTTCCTTCCTTCTGCTAACTTTGGGCTTAGTTTTTTTCTTTTTCTAGTTCCTTGATGTGAAAAATTAGATGTTTATTAGGGATCTTTCTTCTTTATTAATGTAGGCATTTATTGCTATAAACGTTTCTCTTATTACTGCTTTTACTACATCCTGTAGGTTTTGGTATGTTGTGTTTTCACTTTCATTTGATTTTTGCTTTGGCCCAATGGTTGTTTAAGGGTATGTTGTTTAGTTTTCACATGTTTGTAAGTTTTCCTATTTTCTTGGTGCTATTAATATCTTAGTTTCATTCCATCGTGGTTGAAAAAGATACTTGAAATGATTTAGATTTTCCTAAATGTATTATGAATTGTTTTTTCATGTAACGTGTGATCTATGCTGGAAAATGTTTCATGTGAACTGTGATGGTTAATACTGAATGTCAACTTGATTAGATTGAAGGATACAAAGTGTTGATCCTGGGCGTGTCTGTGAGGGTGTTGCCAAAGGAGATTAACATTTGAATCAGTGGACTGGGAAAGGCAGACCCACCCTTAATCTGGTTAGGCATGATCTAATCAGCTGCCATCACAGCTGGAATATAAGCAGGCAGAACAAGGTAAAAAGAGAGACTGGCCTAACCTTCCAGCCCTACTCTACTGTGTTGGATGCTTCCTGCCCTTAAACACTGGACTCCAGGTTCTTCAGTTTTGGAACTTGGACTAGGTCTCCTTGCTCCTCAGCCTGTAGACAGCCTATTGTGGGACCTTGTGATCATGTGAATTAATACTTGATAAACTCCCCTTTATATATGATAAACTCCCCTTTATATATATATACACATATACATATACATATATATATATATATATATATATATATATATATATATATATATATTCCATTAGTTCTGTCCCTCCAGAGAACCATGACTAATACATGTACTTAAGAAAAATGTAAATTTTTCAGCTATTGAGTGGAAAATTTTTTAATCGCCAGTCATCCATTTGGTTGATAATATTGTTCAAGTCAGTTATTTCTTTATTGATTTTCTGACTGGATGGTCTATATATTATTATAAGTGGAGTATTAAAGTCTCCTGCTGTCTCACACGTCCATGTGAAGAGACACCAAATAGGCTTTGTGTGAGCCACAAATCTGTTTATTTCACCTGGTTGCAGGTGGGCTGAGTCCGAAGAAAGAGTCAGCAAGGGTGGTGGGATTATCATTAGTTCTTATAGGTTTTGGGATAGGTGATGGAGTTAGAAGCAATGTTTTGCGGGCAGGGGGTGGATCTCACAAAGTACATTCTCAAGGATGGGGAGAATTACAAAGAACCTTCGTAAGGGTGGGGGAGATTATAAAGAACCTTCTTGTGGGTGGGGAAGATTACAAAGTACACTGATCAGTTAGGGTGGGACAGAAACAAATCACAATGGTGGAATGTCATCAGTTAAGGCTATTTCACTTTTATGGATCTTCAGTTGCTTCAGGCCATCTGGATATATATGTGCAGGTCACAGGGGATATGATGGCTTAGCTTGGGCTCAGAGGCCTGACACCTACTATTATTATATTGCTATCAAATTCTACCTTCAGATCTTTCAATATTTGCTTTGTATATTTAGTTACTCTGATATTGATTTTGTGTATACTTATAATGATTAACAACTTTCTGATTAATTTACTCTTTTATCATTATATAATGTCATCATCTCTAGATACAGTTTTAGACTTAAAGTTAGTTTTGTCTTATATAATATAGTCACCTCTGCTTTCTTTTGGTTACCATTTGCAAGAAATATGTTCTTCTATCCCGTCACTTTCAGCCTACGTGTGTCATTAATTCTAAAATAAGTATCTTGTAGGCAGCATATTGATGGATCTTGAGTTTTTTTTTTTTTTTTAATCCACTTAGCACCTCTATGCCTTTTGATTGATAAGTTTAATCCATTTACATTTAAGGTAATTATTGATAAGAGAAGAGTTATTATTGCCATTTTGTCAATTACTTTCCATTTATCTTGCAATTGTTTTGTCTCTCCCTCCTTCTATTGCTGCCTTCCTTTCTGTAGTGATAATATTTGATTCCTTTCTCTTTCTCATTTGTGTATCTGGTGTTGGTGTCTTCATTTGTTATTTAATGATTTTTTTGCAGTAATTTGGGTTGTTTTCTTTTTATCTTCTGTATACGTATTTTAGATTTTTTGTGTGTTTTGCTTGAGGCTTGTGTAAAATATCTTGTAGTTATAACCTTCTATTATAAATTGATAACAACTGAAATTCAATTGCACGTAAAAACTCTAAACTTTTACTCCTCCCTGTATGCACATTTTGAATTCTTGTAGTCAGAGTTGTCTTATTTTTCTATTATGTATTTATTAATAAATTTTATTAGCTTTTATATTAGGTACATAAAAATAATTTAGGCACCTCTTTTATAGTATTATATTAATGATTAATGTCTATATATCTATGCTTTTATATGCTTTCACATTTTCACCTCAATTTGAACAACTTTCTTAAGCATTACTTATTGCTGATGACAAACTTACTCAATTTCTATTTGCCTGAAAAAAACATTCTCTCTCTTTTATATTTATGGGATAATTTTGCTGGATATAATATTCCTGGTTGGCAGTTTTTTTTTTTCCTTTCAGTACTTTGAATATGTCATCCCACCCTCTCCTGGCCTGCAAAGTTTCTGGTGCAAAATCTACTGATAGCCTTATGAAGTTTCTCTTGTATATGAGAAATTCCTTTTGTTCTTGTTGTTTTCAAATTTCTCTTTGCCTGTTGACAATTTGATTATAATATGTCTTGGTATAGTCTTCTTTGGGGTTATCATGTTTGAGGACTTTTGAGCTTCATAAATCTGGATGTCCATTTTCTTCCCAAGATTTGGAAAGTTTTTGGCCATTGTTTTTTTAAATAAACATTCTGTCCTTCCTGTAGTTTTCTTTTTTGTAATCCCATAATGTATATATTGGTTTGCTTGATGACATTTCATAAACCTCGTAGGCTTGCTTTCTTTTTCATTTTTTTCTTTTTATTCTGTGGCAGGATAATTTCAAATGGGCCTATGAGACCATAGAGTTTTCTTCTTGATTGAATCTGCTGTTGAAGCTCTTTATTGCATGTTTTATGCCATCCATTGTATGCTTCAGCTCTAGAATTTCTATTTGGTTAATTTTTAGTAATTTCTATCTCTGTTAAACTTCTTATTTTGTTCATATATTGTTTTCCTGAGATTGATGAGCTGTCTATCTGTCTTCTCTTTTAGCTTGCTGAGTTTCCTTGCAACAATTATTTTGAATTTTTGTTAGGCAATTTGTATATCTCTATTTTGCTGGAATCAGTTACTGGAAAATTATTGTGTTTGTTTTTGTGGCATCATTCTTTGAAATTGTTTTTGGCTTGTTTCTTGTGGACTTGCACTGATGTCTGTACATTTGAGGGATCAGTCACCTCATCCACACTTTGTAGACTGGGAAAAGACCTTTACCTGTGTGTGGGTGTGAGAGCACTGGCTAGGAGGATTGTGGTGATTCTGGCCCTGCAGGGGAGGATGCAATGGTGCTTCTAGTCTTGGAGAAGGCTCAGTAGTGAAGTCTCCATGGAATTTCATCAGCTGAGGTTAGTGTTGACAAAGACTGCAGGAGTCCTCTGCAGCTAAGGCTGTAGGTGTCTACATTGGCAATGGGCTATGGAGTCATTGGTGGTGAAGTCTGTTAATATCCACCTATTCTCATTTATTCCTTCTAGGAATAATTATAGCTGAAGGGATTACTCTTGGCACTTGGACTAGCACATGTGATCACATGCACTGGTGGCAGCACCTGGGTTAGGTTTGAGGCACAGACACATTTGACATAGTGGTGGATGTGTTGTCTAAGGTACAAGAACACACCAAGTGTTCGTGGGAGCACACCAAATGGGGTCTGGGGCTTGGGGGTATGTTGAATGAATGTGGCATTTGGGGCAGAAGTAGAAATGTACTTACTACAGTGGTGGCACCAGTGTTCAAGGTGCAGGTGATCCGAGTGGCCCTGGATCTGAGGTCTAGGTCATATGTGCAGTTGTGGGAAGGTGTAGCAACTCTGAGGAGAAGGGGGTTGGGTAGGGCACAGCAGTGGTGGCTGTAGTCCTCAGGATGGGGCTTAGGAGTAGGATTTGGCCCCAGATGGGGTGGGGAGCAACAACAGCAGCTTTGGCAGGGAAGGAAGTGCAGCAGTGCTCCCTCTCTGGTGGGGGTACAACAGTAGCTTCTTTTGTCATGGGGATGCAGTGGTGGCTCCTTTGGGGTGGTGGGCTGTGGTGGCTCTTCCAGTGGGGGAGGTGCTATAGTTGCTCCTTGGTGGGGGAAGTGCAGTAACATGGACTCTGTCAAACTGGGTGCTATGTTGATGAAGGCTGTGGGGGACCTTGGTGGTGAAAGACATAGGGTGTCAGTGGTGGCAGTGAGGGCTCTTGTGGTCTTACTGCTCTCCTTTCCCACAGTGTGGTGTGGGGAGTGAGGCCAAGGGGATCCCTTTTGACACCAAGCCATGTCTGACAGAGGGATAGAGTAACACAGGCATACTGCTTTCTATGCTTTTTCATGTAGCCACTTTCAGCCTCTGTGCACCACAGGATTCCTGTGGATTCTTTATTATGTTTTGGAGTTCTCCCATGGCTATTCTTGTCAGCATGTAATTTTTATTCATTGTTTTTATTGGGGAAGGACAAGCATCAGGGCCTTCTAAATAGTCATCTTGCTCCTATAACTCCACTGGGAGAAACCAAGGTATGGTTCTTACAAAGACTTTTTTCCTGATTATAAAATCTATAGATATTTATTATAGGAAACTTAGAACATATAAAAATGCTCAAATAAAAAAATTCCTTCCATTCCAATCTCACCATTGTTAATATTTTCTTGTTCTTTTGGTCTCACTATCTGTAAATACAGTAACATTTTAATAATCTTGCATAAACACCTTTGTACATTTAAGTGAATTTACTGGTTCAATATATATGCTAAAATTACTTAGTAGGTATTTTATACTTACTCTCTGTAAAGATATAACAATTTGGATTCCTGTCAAGTTAGATATCAGGGTGCCTATTTTTTTCAAATTTTCATCATCGCAAGATATTGACTAAAAAAATTGGTAACATTTGTAGGAGAAAAATGATATTCTTTTATAATTGGTATTTATGTGACCTCTTATGAGGCTTAATGAATACAGTGACATTTGTGTTCACTGAGCTGTATCTTTTTATGCTTGTATCTTAGTGAATAACACAGAATCTGGCATTAGTAGCTACTCACCTAATTTTGTTTTTATTGATATGTTACAACTCTAATAATAAGACTATTCAGTTGGAAAGTTTTATTAATTTACTAAGGATATCAAATTATCTCATGGACAGGACTCAACATAGTTGTATGTGAGGTGCAAACAGGCGTTGGGAAGAGTGAGGAGGGGTCAAACCTTAAACTAATACTTAAAGAGGAGAGTTCACCTGGGCCAAAGGGAAGTTGAAATAACACAGGAAAACGTTTCAGAAAGAGGGGAAACCAAGTGCAAGGATCTCAAGGTGTAGAACGTAGTGTCTAAATAAAGTATATGGTTTCAGGCAGATGGAGGATAGAGAGTATTTAAGCTGTTCAGGGAAACACTAACCAGATCATAATGGATTTATTTTTCTAATGAGTTTTAACTTTATCTAGAGGATAACTTGATAACATATATCAAACACTTCAAACCATGTATTGACTCAATTCAGAAATTCCACAATGAAAAATGTACTATAAAGAAGTAGAGATGCAACAAAAATAGTCTTTGTATCATTAATCATAACAGTAAAAGTTGGACACAGCTTAAATATGCAATTATAAAAAATTGATGAAGTAAATTATGCTCATTCTATGAAATTATGTTGGTCATGAAAAACACACTTTGGAGGAATGTTATTAGAAAATATTTTTTTCACATAATCTTAAGGGAACATGTTATATGTAAAATATGGTCCCAAATTTTAAAAAATGAATGATGTAAAAGTGTTGATCATTTAAAGTGTCATTTCTGAAATGTGTAAAGAAAATAGAGCTTCTTCATTTTCTATGGCTACTCTCATATTGTTCTGGAGCCCCTTTGGGTGGGTGTACATGTGTCTTACTTAAATTGGCCAATTAAATACAATTTACTCTCTTCTAGTTAAAAAGAGGCTCTTTTGTTTTTAAACGGTCTTATTTGGGCAAATCTTCAACCTTTCACAGTTCTTGCTCAACCTCTTTTGCTCCCCCATATGGCTGCCAGCCATGCTGAAGCAGGTAAGACTTCCAGCTGGCTAGAGAGGGAAGCTTTAGGTATGTTTGCCAGTGTCCCTTGGTGGTCCTGTAAATTACTTTAAACCTGTTGTGGAGAGATATCATTCCACTTGTCTTGGGCATTAGCCTCTTCCTCATCATTACTGAGGTGCTTGTTCCTACCTGGTCTTTGGGCCTGTGATGCCATCTACTACTTGTGAACTCCATTCTTGCTTCTGCCTTAATGTCCTGGCCCTCAGAGGTATTTATATTATGTTTCCATGCCTCTTTTTTTGCATCAGCCTTTCCCCTTGGGTGGGAATATTTTGAAAATCTGAATTTCCTTTATACCACAAACAACCTGGGAGGTACTTTTGGTGCACTTCCCTCTGATACTCTTGCACTGCCATTGTTGCACCATCTTGGATGTGGTTTCAAGCTAAGTGCAAGGCTTCTGGGGGAGTTTGCAGTCTCCACCAGACAACACCAGGATGAGTGGAACACTACCTTGGATGCTGTATTATCCTTTGATATTAATGTGAATGTCTCTACAGTGCATTCCCCACATCCCATGAAAGTCTGGAGTTTAATCTACTCACTATATCCCTTTCATGAATTCTTCTTTCTTTCTTCCAGAAGCGGAAGTATTTTTCTTTCATTTTCTTTTCTATTCTGGCTGGGAGCATTTCCATATAATGTTATTTTTCAGGATGTTTTGATGGGAAGCACGCAGGGAATCATGATTTTTAAAAATCTCTTGAACAGTTTCCTTTACAGCACTTGTTATGTGCCAGGTACTATTTTTAAACACTTCACAAATACTAAATTATTTGTGTCTCCCCAAAATTCATATATTGAAATCTTAACCCTCAATGTGATAGTATTAGTAGATGGGGCCTTTGAGAGATAATTAGGTCATGAGGGTGGAGACCTTATGAATGGGATTTGTATTCTTATAAGAAGAGACACAACAGCTTGCTATCTATCTCTGCTCTCTATCATGTGAGAAGATGTAATGAGAAGACCGCCATCTACAAATCAGGAAGTGGGTCCTTACCAGACACTAGGTCTGTTAACACCTTGATCTTGGACTTCTTAGCCTCCAGTGGTATGATAGATAAATGTTTACTGTTTAAGCCACCAGTCTATGGTAATTTGTTGTAGCAACCCAAACAAAGACACATCCCCATGGTTGAAACTGCAAAGAAAAGTTGAGATCCAGAGAATTCAGAAACTGCTAACAAATATTTACCCCAAAGGAAAGGGACTGCACACAGAGGTAGAAACTCTGTCGCTCAGTCTCAGCCAAACAGCCAAACTAGGAGAGGGCTTTTGAAGCCCGTGTGTCTGTATGAGTGCAGGGAGACTTTGAGAAGCTTGAAAATGCTATAAATTTGAGCCCTATAGGGTACCTGGTTACCAATCTTTATGCTATAAATTTGAGCCCTGTGAATTCTTTTTTTATTATTATTATACTTTAAGTTCTAGAGTACATGTGCACAATGTGCAGGTTTGTTACATATGTATACATGTGCCATGTTGGTGTGCTACACCCATTAACTCGTCATTTACATTAGGTTTATCTCCTAATGCTATCCCTCCCCTCTTCCCCCACCCCATGACAGGCCCCGGTGTGTGATGTTCCCTTCGTGTGTCCAAGTGTTCTCATTGTTCAATTCCCATCTATAAGTGAGAACATGCAGTGTTTGGTTTTTTGGCCTTGAGATAGTTTGCTGAGAATGATGGTTTCCAGCTTCAACCATGTCCCTACAAAGGACATGAACTCATCCTTTTTTATGGCTGCATAGTATTCCATGGTGTATATGTGCCACATTTTCTTAATCCAGTGTGTCATTGATGGACATTTGGGTTGGTTCCCAGTCTTCGCTATTGTGAATAGTTCCACAATAAACATACGTGTGCATGTGTCTTTATAGCAGCATGATTTATAATCCTTTGCAGGGCGAGGCATCGCCTCACCCGGGAAGCACAAGAGGTCAGGGAATTCCCTTTCCTAACCAAGGGAAGAGGTGACAGACGGCACCTGAATTCTTATAACTAATGAGTTGAAATTTTCTTCTAAGACGAAGCCTCATATTGAGGAATGACTTCAGGGGTTAAAATCCACATTGACAGCAGGACAGAGCCACTAAGAGGAAAAAAAAAAGATTCAGATATGAAAAGGAGAAGAGAAAAGAAAGCAGATTTCAGAAATAATTGTTTCCATGTTTTAAATTATTCAATTGTTGGTATAGAACTATGAGTCCTATAATCATGAAACTAAGAAATATCTTCTGGTTCATCCTGCTCTCCTACAAAGCAGGCTCCTCTTAGAAGCACAGAAAAATGTGTTGTGCTTAAACATGAGTGACATAAAAAGATTATGATTAAGTTCTATACAAAGTTATAATAAAGGAAAAAATGAGCAAAGTAACATCCCCAAGTACATTGAAGCTAAAAACTGTAACCATAATATTTGAAATAAATTTTTAATAGGTTGAGATATCAGCAAGATGGCAGAATACCATTTTACCACTCATCCCCCTGCAGAAACATCAATTTGAACAACTATCCATGTACAGAAATACCTTCACAAGAGCCAAGGAAAACAGTTGGGAGATTACAGTATCTTGAGGTAGTGCAGAAATAAGAAAAGATACGTCGAAGAGGTTAGGAAGGACAGTTTTACATTTCTCATGTCAGCGGGGAGAGTGGGTGGTGGGGACAGGGGAGACATCCTTCACTTGCTGAAAGGAGAGGAAAGTGAGCACCAGACTTTAGATCCGAACACCAGGCACATGCAAATGCAATTCAGCACTGGGAAGGTCGCCTTGTCTCCAGACACTAGGCTGGTACCCATAGACTGTGCATTTAGGTTTACCCCAGCACCAAGCCTGATCTTGCAGTCCCAGTGTCCAGGCCTGCCAGGTACACTCAGTCTTCCGGCCTACTCTACCACCAGGCAGCCCCACCGAGTAGCCCCAGGCTCTACACTGGCCCCAGCACTGGGCCAGCCCCAGTAGCTGCAGGCTTTGAATGCCAGGCCAGCCAGCAGAGACAAGGCTTCAGAATCATCCCGCAGTCTCAGTCTCCAAGCCAGGTGCAGTGGCCCTTGGCTTCAGGCCTGCCCAAGCCATCAGGCTGGTCCTGCAGCCCTAGCCATCAAGCCAGCACCTATGGACCCAGCCTTCAGGCCAGCCCCTGTGGATATAGGTTCTAGGCTCACCCAATGCCAAGGCCAATCTCTGTGACTCCAGGCTTTATGGTTCCCCAGTTTCCAGTCCAGCCTAGAACAAGATCAGCCCATGTAGCCTCAGACTTCAGGCCTGCACCAGCACTAGGTTGGCATATCTGGCCTCAGGTGACAGGCTGGCACTTATAGCCATAGGCACTAGGTCTGCCTAGTGTCAGGCCAATGACTGCATCCCCACCCTCCAGACTGACCACACGTTCCAACAGACTCAGGGTCCAGGCCCATTCCAATAGACCCCAGTGCTGGACAGCCTCCATGGACTCAATCTCCATGACTTCCCCTACAGACCCAGGTTCCAGGCCCCAAAGCCCCGGGACTCAGGTAGGCCCTTGCAGACCTAACCTTCAGGCCAGCATCAACAAACCTAGACTTGAGATTAGCCCTCATGCACCCAAGCTCCAGGCTAACTAGGACCTCCTAGGACCCAAAATTCTGGTCTCCATGGCTTCAGGTACCAGGCCAGTACACACAGTCCTAGGCTTTAGACCAGCCCCTGCACACTCAGATTTTATGCCTGCCTCAGCACCAAGCTGGCCTGAGGATCCAAGGAAGTCCTAGTGGCCTCAGGCTTCAGTGGACCCTGGTTCAGGCCTGCTTCAGGAGACCCAAGGTCTAGGGCAACTTCAGTAGACTTTAGTGCCAGGCTGGTCCCTGTGGTTCCAGGACGATCCCTGAAGATCCTGTCTCGAGGTCATCCTCATGGACTCAGGACCTAGGCACATCTCCATGGACTCAGGCTCCAGGTTGACCCCAGTGGACCTAGGCGCCAGGCCTATCCCAAGATCTGGTCAGCTTCTGCAGACTCAAACTCAAAGCTTACCCCAGTGCCAGGTCAGCAATGTCAAGGCTTCAAGTCAGCAATCACATATACAGGCTCCAGGCCCACTGTGGCAGAACCAGGCTGCAGACACACACCCCCTCTCACCCAGCCACAAACCTAAACAACAGGTCTACATCAGTGAACAGAGGCTCCAAACCCAACCCTGTGGACTCAGGTACCAGCTGATCCAGATGCCAGGCCAGCCTGCCTGAGGACTCTAGCAGTAAGTCAGCCTACAGACCAGGCCAGATGTCCTGCTGAAAAATCTCTTCAGGGGCTGACTGGTAAAGGGCATTCCCACACAAAGCCAATCTGTAAAAACTAAAATAAGTCACTGCTTCAAATGTGCAGGCATCCACGCAGCCACAAGGATGAAATATAATCAGGGAAACATGACACCATCAAAGGAACAAAATAAAGCCCTTACTTCTTCAGAGTAACTGGCTCTGAAGAAATGGAGACTTATGAATTGCCTGACAATTCGAAAATAATTGTTTTAAGGAAGCCGAGTGAACTTCAAGAAAATACAGAGAAGTAAATCAATGAAATCAGGAAAACGGACAACCAAAATGAAAAATTTAATGGAGATATTGAAATTATATATACACACACACACAAATGTTAAAACATATATAACATAATATATGCATATATAATGAATTCTAGAGCTGACAATTATAATAAATGAAAAGAATAATGCATCAGAGAATGTCAATAGCTGACTTGATCAAGCAGAAGAAAGAATCCATGAATTTAGAGACAGGTTATTTGAAAATATAGGACCAGAAGAGAAAAAAAAGGAATAAATGAAACTAATGAGACATTTGGGACAGCATCTAACAAACAAATATTCGAACTATAGGACTTCTAGGAAAAGAGAAATATTGGACCAGAAAACTTAAAGAAACAATTGCAGAAATTTATCCAAATCTGGGGAAATATATAAATATCCAGGCACAGCAAAGTCAAAGTTCTCCAATTAGATACGACCCTAACAAGACTACACTAAGAAAAGTTATGATTAAACTGTCAAAAATAAAAGATAAAGAGGTCATTCTTAAAGCAGTAAGGGTGGGGGGAAGAAAAAGCCTATCACTTATCAGGGAGTTCAAATAAGGCTAGCAGTAGACCTCTCAGCAGAAAACTTACAGACCAGATGAGAGTGGGATGATATTTTCAAAACACTGAAGGAAAAATAAAGTCAAAACAAACCTACCAACCAATAATAATGTATCCAGCACAACTGTTCCTCAGGTATAATTAACCCAGCAAAGCTGTTTTTCAGATATGAAGGAGAGACAGGGTTTCTCAGACAAACAAAGCAAAGAGAATTCATTACTACCAGACCTGTCTTACAAGAAATGCTAAAGATAATTCTTCAAGCAGAATGAAAAGTATATTGTCAAATTCAGAATACACTAATACTGTAATGGTAGTGTGTAAATGACATATCTTTAGTACAAAAGTTAAAAGACAAAATTATTTTAAAATAACAGCTACAAAAACTGTTAAGAGATACACAGTATAAAATGATATAAATTGTGTCATCAAACACATAAAATTGGTGGAGAGGTTAAGAAAGAAATGTTGAGGATTTTTAAGTGATCAGTCAAGTTGTTAACAGCTTTAATGAACCTATTATAATTGTAAGATGTACACTGGCCTTGTGGTAAAAATAAAACAAAAACCTACAGTAATACACAAAAGATAAATGATAAGAATTCGAAGCATACCACTAGAGAAAAATCACCAAATCACAAAGGAAGACAGCAAGAAAGGAAGAAAGGAACAAAGGATCTGCAAAACAACTGGAAAACAATTAAAATGACTGTAAGTCCTTGCTTGTCAATAATTATGTTGAAAGTAAATGGATTAAATTCTCCAATCAAATAGAATTGCTGAATAAATTTTTAAAAATCCCAGCTATATATTGCTTATAACAGATTCACTTCAACTTTAAAGACACACATAGCCCAAAAGTGAAGGTATGAAAAAGGATATTCCAGACAAATGGAAACCAAAAGAGAGCAAAGTTAGCTATACTTATATCAGATAAAAATAGATGTTAATACAAAATTATAAAGAGAGACAAAGAAGGTCACTATAGAATGATAAAGGGGTCAACTTATCAATTGGATATAACAACTGTAAATATATATGCACCCAATATCCAAGCTCCTTAATTGTATGAAGCAAATATTTATAGATCTGAAGGGTGAGATATACTGTAATACCATAGTAGTAAGACATTTTAATGTCCCACCTTCAGCAGTGGACCAGTCATCTAGACAGAAAATCAACAAGGATACATTGGACTTGAACTGCACTTTAGATCAAATGAACCTAACAGACATATACAGAACATCGCATCCAACAGCAGCAGAATGCACATTTTTCTCAAGCCACATGGAGGATTCTTCAGATATATTACATTTTGAGCCACAAAACAAGTCTTAATAAATTTTAAGAGACTGAAATTTTATCCAGTATCTTTTCCAATCACAATGGTATGACACTCTCAGCAGAAACCTTACAGACCAGATGAAAGTGGGATGATATATTCAAAACACTGAAGGAAATGAACAGAATGAAATTTAGAAAATTCCATTATTTACTCCTGAACAACCCAAATGGATCAAAGAAGAAATTATAAGGGAAATTAGAAAATGTCTTCACACAAACAAAAAGGAACACACATACCCAAGTCTATGGGATGCTGCAAAAGTGGTTGTAAGAGGGAAGTTTATAGCAACAAACATCTGCATCAAAAAAGAAGAAAGTTCTCAAGTGCAATCTATTATTTCATTGTAAGGAACTAGAAAAAGAAGAATAAATTAAGCCTAAAGTTAGCAGAAGAAAGAAAATAATAAAGATCAGAGAAGAAATAAAGGAAACACAAATAGAAAAAAATAGAAAAGATCAAAAAGTGGAGAGTTGGTATTTTCAACAAAATAAGCAAATTCAACAAACCTGTAGCTAGACATAAATAAAATCAGAAATGAAAGAGGAAGCATTACAACTGATTCCACAGAAATACAAATAAATCCAAAAGGATCATAAGAGACTATGAACAATTATATACCAAAAATTGGATAGCCTAGAAAGAATGGATAAATTTCTAAACACATACAATCTACCAAGACTGGACCATAAAGAAACAGAAAATCTGAATAGAACAAGAATGAGTAACAAGACTGAATAATTAATTTTAAAAAACCCAAATAATTTATGTTCTCACTTATAAGTGTAACCTAAGCTATGAGGATGCAAAGGCGTAAGAATGATATAATGGAATCTGGGGACCAAGAGGGAAGAGGGGAGAGTGGTGAGGGATAAAGGACTACACATTGGGTACAGTGTACACTGCTGGGTGACAGATACATCAAAATCTCAGAAATTATCACTAAATAATTTATTCATATAACCAAAAACCACCTGTTCCCCAAAAACTATTTAAAAAGTCTCCTGTCAAAGAAATGTTCAGTATCTAATGACTTTATTGCTGAATTATACCAAGTATTTAAGCAAGAAGTAACTCTGATCCTTCTCAAACTCTTCCCCAAAATTGAAGTAGAGGGAATACCTACAAACTCATTTTACAAGGGTAGCATTACCCAGCCAGAGAAGGACACTAAAAGAAAAGAACACTGCAGACCAATATTCCTGATACACATACATCCAAAAACCCTAAAACAAATACTAGCAAACTGAATTCAACAACATATTAACAGGATCATTCACCATGATCAAGTGGGATTTATCCTTGGGATGCAAGGATGGTTCAACATATGCAAATCAAAAAAGTTGATACATCACATTCATGGGATGAAGGGCAAAAACCATATGATCATCTCAATGGATACATAAAAAACATTTGACAGAATTCAATATCCTTCTATGATAAAAAACACCCAACAAACTAGGTATAGTAGGAATGTACCTCAACACAAAAAAGGCCATATGTGACAAGCCTACAGCTAACATCATATGCAATGGTGAAAAGTTGGAAACTTTTTATTTAAAAAATCAGGAATATGACCAAGAAGCCTACTCTCACCACTTCTATTCAACATGGTACTGGAAGTCCTAGCCAGAGCAATTAGGCATGAAATACAAGAAAGGAAAGGCATCCAAATCAAGAAGGAAGAAGTGAAATTGTCCCTGTTTACAGATGACATCGTTTTATAGAAAATCCTAAATACTTCACTAAAACACCATTAGAACTAATAACAGAATTCAGTAAAGTTGCAGGATATAGAATCAACATGCAAAAATCAGTAGGGTTTCTATATACTAATAACAAGCTATATGGTTAAAAATATCCCATTTTCATTAGCTACCCAAAAAGTGAAATACTTAAGAATAAATTTAACCAATATAAAAAACCTATACTGTATACTACTATAAAACATTGATAAAAGAAGTGGAATAATACATGAAGAAATGGAAAGATACCCCTTTAAGAAGACTGAGGAATTAATATTGTGAAAATCTCTATACTACCCAAAGTGATCTACAGATTCATGCAATCTTCATCAAAATTTCAATGACATTTTTTACAGAAATGGAAAAAAAATCCTAAAATTCATGTGGAAGTAAGAGACTCCAAATAGCCTAATCAATTTTGAACAAAAAGAATAAAGCAGGAAGCATCAGTCTACCTGACCTCATATACAAAGCTACAGTAATCAAAACAGTATGGTACTGACATAAAAACAGACACATAGACCTATGGAAACAAATAGCCCAGCAACAAACCCACACATTGAGTATAGTCAATTGATTTTTGACATAGATGTTAAGAACACACAATAGGGAAAAGACAGTCTCTTAAATAAATCATGTTGGTACAAATGAATATCCACATGCAGAAGCATGAAATTAGACCCTTATCTCACACTATAAAGAAACTTCAACTCAAAGTGTATTATAGGCTTAGTTCTAAGACCTAAAACTGTAAAATGATAAGAAAAAATGGGGAAAAATGTTTATGAAATGGTCTGGGCAATAATTTTTTGGATATAAACCCAAAAGCAGGCAGCAAAAGCAACAATAGACAACTGGGATTACATTAAACTGAAAATCCTCTACAAGTCAAGGAAACAAACAACAGAATGAAGAGGCAATTTATGAAATGAGTTAAAATATTTGCAAACCAGAGATCTTAAAAGGGGCGAATATTCAAAATACATAAAAAACTCAAAAAACTCTATAGTAAGAAAAATAACCTTATTAAAAATTGGAAATGGACCTAAATAGGCATTTCTTCTCAACAGATAGATGAAAAGATGTTCAACCTCACAAATTATCAGAAAAATGCAAGTTAAATCCACAATGAGATATCACCTTTCACCTGTTGGAATGGCTGTTATTAAAAAGATAACAGATTAACAAGTGTTGAAGAGGATGTGGAGAAAAGGGAACCCTAGCACACTGTTGGTAGGAATGTAAGTTAGTATAGCCAGACTGGAAAAAGAGTATGCAAGTTCCTCAAAAAATTAAAAATAGATTTACCATATGATCCAGCAATCCCACTACTGGGTGTACCTCTGAAGGAAAAAAAATTATTATGTTCATACTTCCGTGTTTATTGTAGTATTATTCACAATAGACATGACACAGAATCAACCGAAGTGTTCATCAGCAAATAAATGGGTAGGGAAAATGTGCTGTATATATACAGTGGAATACTATTTTGCCATAAAAAGCAAATTTTGTTATTTGTAACAAAATGGGTGAACCTGGAGTACATTATGTTGAGTGAAATAATCCAGGTTCAGAAAGATAAATACCACATGATTTTACTTATATGTTGAATCTTAAAAAGTTGAATGCATAGAAGCAGTGAGTTTGGTTACCAGGAACTGAGAGTTGGGAGAGTGACTGGAGAGACATTGGTCATAGGATAAATATATTCAATTGGCTAGGTGCAATAAATATAAGAGAACTACAACACTTTGTACAACACTTTGACCATAGTTAGTAATAATGTACTATACTCTTGAAAGTCACTGAGAGTAGGTTTTCAGTGTTCTCACTACAAAAAGTGTAAAGTATATGTGGTAATTCATTTGTTCATTAACTCAACTTAGCCATTCCACAATGTGTACATATTTCAAAACATCATGTTGTATATGATAATTATACACAATTTTTATGTGTCAGTTAAAATAAATATATTTAAAATAAATGTAAGGAGCTTTCACTTCTGGATGTACCTTTCCCTATTCTTCCAGCTAAGCACTAACTAACTAAAAATCCTGGACCTTATATGTAAAATAGACAATAGAAGCCATTGAAAAAGAAGAAGGCAGGCTGGCTAAGAACTTTGGGATGTGAGGGGTGATGTGAGTGTTTGATTAGCTTTTTTTGGGTCTCATGTATCTCAGACTTGGATCTGAAAAATCAGAAGCCCCAAAATGCCAATGAGTGCAGACCAACAAAAACAATAAAAACCCCTCTAAAAGCCATATCTCTTTAGCCAGAAGTCCAGGAAATGGACAACCCAGCAAGACAAAAAATGTTTCGACATTGATTTGTTGACTCCAGTTAAACATATGTAAACAGTTGACCCACTTCCAATCACAAAATCAAAGGTTGAGTGGAAAGCTAGAGTTTCACCATTGCAAGACCATGAAAAAGCACCCATCAACGCCTCTATTGTGATATCAGAAAAGGCCAAGTAAGAGTTTAATTCTGCCATTCTTGTAACAAGGCCCTGTGGTGTCAGAGAAGACCATTGCTTCTAAACAGTAATGAGGATTATCCCATGTCAGGTGTCAGCTGAGGATGAGTGGGTATCTAAGAGACTTCTACCTTTGCTTTGAAGAAATGAGGCAGCACTACCTTTTCTTCCCCTTCCTGAGCAGTTTTAGAGAAAGCCAGCTAAAACAGAAGGCTTAGTAATATACAGTCTTGGAACATAATAGGAAAATGCCTGTTTTTTTTAGTTCAAAGTCGTTCATCATCCTACAGACAATAAATTTCTCAAACTGAATAAAGAAGACAATCAGTAGATGCCAACATTGAGATGACAAAGCAACTGTGATAAAAATGCAACAAGTAATTACAAACATATTTGAGCCACATGAAAAATTAAACTTTGCAAGAAAATAGTCTTAAGAAATAAATATAAGATATAAAAGAGAATCAAATGGAAATTTCAAAATGAAAAAATACAAGAACCGAAAATAAAAAGTAAAATTAATGGGCTCAACAACAGAATGGATGAGACAGAGGAAATATTCAGTGAAGTGTAAGAGAGTAGAAATTACCCAATCTGAAAAGCAGAAAGAAAGTAGACTTTCAGAAAGAAACAGAGCCTTAGGGACCCATGTAACTGCAAGAAAATATTTAATATTTGTGGGTTTAGAGTACTGGAAGAAAAGGAGGAAAAGGATGGGGCTGACAAAGTGCCAGAAGAATAATGACTGAAAATATCCCAAATGTGGTAAGAGACAAATCTACAAATTTAAGAAGCTGAATGAATCCCAAACGGGATAAATCCAAACAAATTCACACGAAGATACATTATAATTAAACTTTTATAAACTAAAAACTTTTTAGGGCACCATAGTTTCACTTTACCTATAGGTGAAAAACAATTCAAATAATAATTGATTTCTTACCAGGAACTATGAGACCCAGAAGGAAGTAGCCTACTTTTTAGGTGCTGAAATGAAAGAACTGCCAGCCGGAATCCTATACCCCACACAAATATCTTTCAGGAATAGCGAATAAATTAATACATTCTCAGATGAAGGAAAAGTATGGGAATTTGTCACTAGTGCATGTATTCTAAAATAATTGAAGTTCTCTAAATAGAAATTATATGATAAAAGAAGAAAACTTGGAACATTAGGAAAGAAAAACACAGTAAGAAAAAACATGGGTAAATACAATAGGCTTTCCTTGTCCTCTTGAATTTTCTAAATTATGTATGTAGTTGAAGCAAAAATTATAACATTGATGTGGCTCTAAATGTACATAGAGAAATTACTTAAGGTAATTATAAATGGAGGGGGGTAAAGGAACTAAGTTATGTATATTTCAGTCAAACTGGTAAGATGGTGATACCAATAGGGAGTAGAGTATGATTCTATGATTCTATCTATATGTCTGTCTGTCTAGCATCTATTTATCTATCTATATATATTGCTATTTAAAATGTAACATCTAGAGTGACCACAAAAAAAAACTATAAAAAACAGTATAGGTAAATCAAAATAGATTCCAATAAAATGTTTAAATAGCCGCCAGGAAGGGAGAAAAAAGAAAATAAAGAGAAAAAAACAAAAAACAAAAAGAATAAACAGAAAACAAAAACTAAAATGGCAGATTTAGGCTAGGCCCTAATAATAATTACATTAACTATAAATGGTCTAAATATGTCTATTAAAAGACAGAGATTGACAGATTGGATTAAAAACACCACTTGACTATATTCTGTTCATAAAAAATTCATTCAGTTATAAGCACATAGGCAGGTTGAAAGTAAAAAGATGAAGAAAACACATCATGCAAACATTGATCAACAGAAAGCACAAGTGGCCATATGAATATCAGGTAAAATTGATTTTAGAACAAAGAAGATTACTAGAGAGGGAAAGAGTTATTATATAATGATAAAAAATCAATCCATCAAGACAACATAGAAATCCTAAATGCATATGCAACTGAGCAACAGATCTTCAAAATATGTAAAACAAAAGCTGATAAAACTGAAAGGAGAAATAGACAAATCCTCTCTTAACAATTGATAGAAAAATCGACAAAATTATTAATATAGATGAACTCATCAACCAGCAAGATCTAATTGTTATTAATAGAGCACTCCACTCAACCACAGCAGAATGCACTTTCTGGGCCATAAGACAAACCCTCAGTGAATTTAAAAGCATTGAAATCATATAGAGGGCATTCTCCAACCACAATGGAATCAAACCAGAAGATAATAACAGAAAGATAACAAGAAACTCACCAAACTCCTGTAAATTAAACAACACACTTCTAATTTATTCATGAATAAAGAAGGAAGTTTCAAGGGAAATAAAAAAAGTTTAACAGAATAAAAATTAAAACAAAACTTATCAAAAATAGTGAGAAAAAGAAAAAAAACTGGGAAAGAAATATGTAGCAGTAAATACATATATAAGAACAGAGAACACATGTCAAATTAATAATCTAATCTCTTATGTCAGTAACTTGAAAAGAATTGTTGGTTGCAATATAAACTCAAAGCAAGGAGAGGGAAGGAAAAAATAAAGATAAAACAGAAATAGACATTGAAAATAAAAAAGAGAAAATACATGTAGCAAAGAACTGAATTTTTGCGAAGATCAATAAAATTAAAATTAAAAAACTTATAGCAATATCACCAAAGAAGGAATGCAACAGAGGCGATCAGTACAGACCCTGTAGATATTAAAAGTGTAGTAAGTGAACACCACAACTAACTCCACACCCATACATTTGATAACTCAGATGAAATGGTTTAATTCCTTGAAAAATATAAATGTCACAACTCACCTAATATGAAATCAATAATTTAGATAGACTTTATGAAGGAAATTGAATATATAATTCAAAATCTCTCCAAAGGTTTAAGGAAGAAGTAACATAAATTCTATACAACTTCTTTCGAAAAACAGAAGAGAAATGAGTATTTTCCAATTTGCTTTATGAAGTTGCCGTCATCCTGATACCAAAACAAAGATAGTAAAAAAAAAAAAGAAAATAAAACAAAATATTAATAGATTAATATCCCTCATAGTTATGGACACAATAATTCTTTAAAAAGCATTAGAAAATAGAGTTCAGCAATTTAAAAAATTATATCCCATTACCATAGGGAATTTATTCCAGGAATGCAAGGCTATCTGTTTTAGAAAATAAATAAATGTAATCCACCATACTAAGAGGCTAAAGAGGAAAAATCATATATCAATCAGTGAAGAAAACCATCTGACAAAGTTCAACATCTATTCATTATAAAAACCCTCAGAGGTATATAAATTGATAGAACACTTTCTCTATAAGCAAAAGAACACCTGCAAACACCTGTAGCTATCATTATACACGATGGTGAAAGTCTGAAAGCTTTCTAAGATCCAGAACAAGGCAAAAATGTGCATTCTCACCAATCTTATTCAACACAGTACCATAATTTCTAGGCTGTAAAAGTCATGCAGGTTGGAAATAAATAAGTAAAACTGTTCCTATTTACAGATGATATAATTTTCTATTCAGAAAATCATAAGGAACCTACAAAAACAATAAACAAACAAAAAACCCTCCTGGAACTAATAAATGGTTTCAGTGAGAGCACAAGATATAAGAAAAACATATAAAAATCAACTCTATTTTGATAGTTTAACAATGAATACAAAACAATGAAATTTAAAATACAATATAACTTTGAATTACTCCCCCAAAAATGAACTACTTTATCCTCACTATGTTGGCTAAAATCTAATAGATAGTAAGTGTTGGTGAGAATATGGAGAAATTAGAAACTCATTCATCACTGGTGGGAATATATAAAATGATGCATCCATTTTGGAAAACAGTCTGTCAGTTCTTCGAAAGGTTAAACAGAGTTTCCACATAATTCAGCAATTCTACTCCCAAGGGAAATAAAATATATATATATATATATATATATATATATATATATATATATATATATATATATATATATATATTTACACAAAAACCTGTACATCATTGTTCACAATAGCATTATTCATAATAGCTTAAAAGCAGCAAGTAACTCAAATGTCCGTCAACTAATGAATGAATAAATAAAATGTGGTATATCCGTACAATGAAATATCATTTGGCAATACAATAAAATGAAAGACTGATACATGTTACAAAATAGATAAACCTTGAAAGTATTATGCTAAGTGAAAAGAGCCAGTCATTTTATTCTGTAATTCCATGTATATGAAATTTCCAGAATAAGTAACTATATAACGGTAGAAAATACATTAGCGGTTACCTAGGCGTGGTAGTGGGTGGGTAGGAAATGAGCAGCAACTACTGATCAATACAGGATTTCTTTTGGCAGTACTAAAAGTATTCTAAAATTGACTGAAGTGACGGTTGAACTACTTTCTGAATATATTAAAAACCACTGAATGTTATTCTTTAAGTGGGTGAATTGTATTCTATGTGAATTTTATCTCAATAAAACTGAACGTATATATATGCATAATGTATACATACACATATGTACACACACATATATAAGTATAAATCTTATACACATATTATATATATGAGTAAATCTAATAAAACATGTAAAGTACTTCTACTCTGAAAACTATATAATGCTGGTGAAAAAAATCAGACATGTTCATGGACTGGAATACTTAACATAGTAAAGTTATCAATTATCCACAAATTGATAAACAGGTTTAATCACAATTTCTATCAAAATTTCAGCAATATATTTTGTAACCATATCCAAGATTATACTAAAAATTTTAAGGAAAAGCAAAGGAATTAAAATTATAAAACAATTTTGGAAAAGAATAATAAATTGGAGTAACACTCTTCCTGATTTTAAGACTTATAGATTATATAGCTACAGTAATCAAACTACGTGGAACAATAGACACAGATCAATGAAACAGAAGAGAGAATCCAGTAATAGATCCATGAAAATATGCCTAACTAATTTTTTACAAAGTTGCAAAAGCAACTGAATAGAGATGCAATTCAAAAAATCGTCCTGGACAATTGGAAATCCATAAACAAACAAAAAAATCCCTACACAAGTCTCATAGCTTACATAAAAATTGACTCAATGTCCAGAGAATTATGGCAAGTAAAAGCCAATTCCAATGCATTACATAATGTATGACTACATTTATATAGCACTCTTTGTTTTTTTTTTTTTTGAGACAAAGTCTCGCTCTTGTCACCTAGGCTGGAATGCAATGGCACGATCTCGGCTCACTGCAACCTCTGTCTCCTGGGTTCAAGTGATTCTCCTGCCTCAGCCTCCTGAGTAGCTAGGATTACAGGCACCCGTCACCATGTCTGGTTAATTTTTGTATTTTTAGAAGAGATGAGGTTTCACCATGTTGGCCAGGCTGGTCTCAAACTCCTGACCTCAGGTTGTCACCCGACTCAGCCTCCCAAAATGCTGGGATTACAGGCGTGAGCCACCACACCCGGCCTATACATCACTCTTGAGATGACAAAACTGTAGAAATTAGTCGTTGCTAGGATTTAGAGATGGTGGTAAGGATGGGATGAGGATGTTGCTATGGCAGGGCAACATATGGAATCCCCATGGTGATGAAAATGTTCTGTATCTTGTCTGTATCAAAATTCATTCAATGAAAGTTAGACTTATGTTACAGTTAATTAATAACTACTGTGGTGACCTTAATGTCACAATATAATTTATGTAATTTCTTTTTTTTTTTGAAGTGCACAAATTATAATGAACACATCAATTAATTATCACAAAGTGAATATGTATAGGTCAAAAAATACAATATTCCAAACACTTCATTAGCCACTACCTTTTCTCCAACAGAAACAACATTCATGGCTTCTAATATCATGCATCAGTATTTTCATGCCTTCAGACTTTATAACAATATATTTACAGAGCTATATTCCCTAGTATTATTATTTTCTTTTACTCCAGTTTCTCTTTTTGTACCTTTTTCTGTTATAGCCTTATCCATCAAGTTTATTGTCTTATGTTCCTCCAAGTTTAACCTTCATTTACGAAATAATTTTTCTTTCATTTCCAACTGCTTCCTAATCTATCCCCTCTCTTTTCAAAACTTCTTATCTTCTATTCACTCTTTTTTTTTTTTTTTTTCTTATTATACTTTAAGTTCTAGGGTACATGTGCATAACGTGCAGGTTTGTTACATATGTATACTTATGCCATGTTGGTGTGCTGCACCCATCAACTCGTCAGCACCCATCAATTCATCATTTATATCATGTATAACTCCCCAATGCAATCCCTCCCTCCTCCCGCCTCCCCCCTCCCCATGATAGGCCCCAGTGCGTGATGTTCCCCTTCCCGAGTCCATGTGATCTCATTGTTCAGTTCCCACCTATGAGTGAGAACATGCGGTGTTTGGTTTTCTGTTCTTGTGATAGTTTGCTAAGAATGATGGTTTCCAGCTGCATCCATGTCCCTACAAAGGATGCAAACTCATCCTTTTTTATGGCTGCATAGTATTCCATGGTGTATATGTGCCACATTTTCTTAATCCAGTCTGTCACAGATGGACATTTGGGTTGATTCCAAGTCTTTGCTATTGTGAATAGTGCCGCAATAAACATACGTGTACATGTGTCTTTGTAGTAGAATAATTTATAATCCTTTGGGTATATACCCAGTAGTGGGATGGCTGGGTCATATGGTACATCTAGTTCTAGATCCTTGAGGAATTGCCATACTGTTTTCCATAATGGTTGAACTAGTTTACAATCCCACCAACAGTGTGAAAGTGTTCCTATTTCTCCACATCCTCTCCAACACCTGTTGTTTCCTGACTTCTTAATGATTGCCATTCTAACTGGTGTGAGATGGTATCTCATTGTGGTTTTGATTTGCATTTCTCTGATGGCGAGTGATGATGAGCATTTTTTCATGTGTCTGTTGGCTGTATGAATATCTTCTTTTGAGAAATGTCTGTTCATATCCTTTCCCCACTTTTTGATGGGGTTGTTTGTTTTTTTCTCGTATATTTGTTTGAGTTCTTTGTAGATTCTGGATATTAGCCCTTTGTCAGATGAGTAGGTTGCAAAAATTTTCTCCCATTCTGTAGGTTGCCTGTTCACTCTGATGGTAGTTTCTTTTGCTGTGCAAAAGCTCATTAGTTTAATTAGATCCCATTTGTCAATTTTGGCTTTTGCTGCCGTTGCTTTTGGTGTTTTAGACATGAAGTCCTTGCCCATGCCTATGTCCTGAATGGTACTACCTAGATTTTCTTCTAGGGTTTTTATGGTATTAGGTCTAACATTTAAGTCTCTAATCCATCTTGAATTAATCTTCGTATAAGGGGTAAGGAAAGGATCCAGTTTCAGCTTTCTACTTATGGCTAGCCAATTTTCCCAGCACCATTTATTAAATAGGGAATCCTTTCCCCATTTCTTGTTTCTCTCAGGTTTGTCAAAGATCAGATGGCTGTAGATGTGCGGTATTATTTCTGAGGACTCTGTTCTGTTCCATTGGTCTATATCTCTGTTTTGGTACCAGTACCATGCTGTTTTGGTTCCTGTAGCCTTGTAGTATAGTTTGAAGTCAGGTAGCGTGACGCCTCCAGCTTTGTCCTTTTGACTTAGGATTGTCTTGGCAATGCGGGCTCTTTTTTGGTTCCATATGAACTTTAAAGCAGTTTTTTCCAATTCTGTGAAGAAACTCATTGGTAGCTTGATGGGGATGGCATTGAATCTATAAATAACCTTGGGGAGTATGGCCATTTTCACGATATTGATTCTTCCTATCCATGAGCATGGTATGTTCTTCCATTTGTTTGTGTCCTCTTTTATTTCACTGAGCAGTGGTTTGTAGTTCTCCTTGAAGAGGTCCTTTACATCCCTTGTAAGCTGGATTCCTAGGTATTTTATTCTCTTTGAAGCAATTGTGAATGGAAGTTCATTCCTGATTTGGCTCTCTGCTTGTCTGTTACTGGTGTATAAGAATGCTTGTGATTTTTGCACATTAATTTTATATCCTGAGACTTTGCTGAAGTTGCTTATCAGCTTAAGGAGATTTTGGGCTGAGACGATGGGGTTTTCTAAATATACAATCATGTCATCTGCAAACAGGGACAATTTGACTTCTTCTTTTCCTAACTGAATACCCTTGATTTCTTTCTCTTGCCTGATTGCCCTAGCCAGAACTTCCAACACTATGTTGAATAGGAGTGGTGAGAGAGGGCATCCCTGTCTTGTGCCAGTTTTCAAAGGGAATTTTTCCAGTTTTTGCCCATTCAGTATGATATTAGCTGTGGGTTTGTCATAAATAGCTCTTATTATTTTGAGGTACGTTCCATCAATACCGAATTTATTGAGCGTTTTTAGCATGAAGGGCTGTTGAATTTTGTCAAAAGCCTTTTCTGCATCTATTGAGACAATCATGTGGTTCTTGTCTTTGGTTCTGTTTATATGCTGGATTACGTTTATTGATTTGCGAATGTTGAACCAGCCTTGCATCCCAGGGATGAAGCCCACTTGATCATGGTGGATAAGCTTTTTGATGTGCTGCTGAATCCGGTTTGCCAGTATTTTATTGAGAATTTTTGCATCGATGTTCATCAGGGATATTGGTCTAAAATTCTCTTTTTTTGTTGTGTTTCTGCCAGGCTTTGGTATCAGGATGATGTTGGCCTCATAAAATGAGTTAGGGAGGATTCCCTCTTTTTCTATTGATTGGAATAGTTTCAGAAGGAATGGTACCAGCTCCTCCTTGTACCTCTGGTAGAATTCAGCTGTGAATCCATCTGGTCCTGGACTTTTTTTGGTGGGTAGGCTATTAATTGTTGCCTCAATTTCAGAGCCTGCTATTGGTCTATTCAGGGATTCAACTTCTTCCTGGTTTAGCCTTGGGAGAGTGTAAGTGTCCAGGAAATTATCCATTTCTTCTAGATTTTCTAGTTGATTTGCGTAGAGGCGTTTGTAGTATTCTCTGATGGTAGTTTGTATTTCTGTGGGGTCAGTGGTGATATCCCCTTTATCATTTTTTATTGCATCTATTTGATTCCTCTCTCTTTTCTTCTTTATTAGCCTTGCTAGCGGTCTGTCAATTTTGTTGATCTTTTCAGAAAACCAACTCCTGGATTCATTGATTTTTTGGAGGGTTTTTTGTGTCTCTATCTCCTTCAGTTCTGCTCTGATCTTAGTTATTTCTTGCCTTCTGCTAGCTTTTGAATGTGTTTGCTCTTGCCTCTCTAGTTCTTTTAATTGTGATGTTAGAGTGTCAATTTTAGATCTTTCCTGCTTTCTCTTGTGGGCATTTAGTGCTATAAATTTCCCTCTACACACTGCTTTCAATGTGTCCCAGAGATTCTGGTATGTTGTATCTTTGTTCTCATTGGTTTCAAAGAACATCTTTATTTCCGCTTTCATTTCGTTATGTACCCAGTAGTCAGTCAGGAGCAGGTTGTTCAGTTTCCATGTAGTTGAGCGGTTTTGAGTGAGTTTCTTTGTCCTGAGTTCTAGTTTGATTGCACTGTGGTCTGAGAGACAGTTTGTTATAATTTCTGTTCTTTTACATTTGCTGAGGAGTGCTTTACTTCCAATTATGTGGTCAATTTTGGAATAAGTGCGATGTGGTGCTGAGAAGAATGTATATTCTGTTGATTTGGGGTGGAGAGTTCTATAGATGTCTATTAGGTCCACTTGGTGCAGAGATGAGTTCAATTCCTGGATATCCTTGTTAACTTTCTGTCTCGTTGATCTGTCTAATGTTGACAGCGGAGTGTTGAAGTCTCCCATTATTATTGTATGGGAGTCTAAGTCTCTTTGTAAGTCTCTAAGGACTTGCTTTATGAATCTGGGTGCTCCTGTATTGGGTGCATATATATTTAGGAGAGTTAGCTCTTCCTGTTGAATTGATCCCTTTACCATTCTGTAATGGCCTTCTTTGTCTCTTTTGATCTTTGATGGTTTAAAGTCTGTTTTATCAGAGACAAGGATTGCAACCCCTGCTTTTTTTTGTTCTCCATTTGCTTGGTAGATCTTCCTCCATCCCTTTATTTTGAGCCTATGTATGTCTCTGCATGTGAGATGGGTCTCCTGAATACAGCAGACTGATGGGTCTTGACTCTTTATCCAGTTTGCCAGTCTGTGTCTTTTAATTGGAGCATTTAGTCCATTAACATTTAAGGTTAATATTGTTATGTGTGAACTTGATCCTGCCATTATGATATTAACTGGTTATTTTGCTCGTTAGTTGATGCAGTTTCTTCCTAGCCTCGATGGTCTTTACATTTTGGCATGTTTTTGCAATGGCTGGTACCGGTTGTTCCTTTCCATGTTTAGGGCTTCCTTCAGGGTCTCTTGTAAGGCAGGCCTGGTGGTGACAAAATGTCTAAGCATTTGCTTATCTGTAAAGGATTTTATTTCTCCTTCACTTATGAAACTTAGTTTGGCTGGATATGAAATTCTGGGTTGAAAATTCTTTTCTTTAAGAACGTTGAATATTGGCCCCCACTCTCTTCTGGCTTGTAGAGTTTCTGCTGAGAGATCTGCTGTTAGTCTGATGGGCTTCCCTTTGTGGGTAACCCGACCTTTCTCTCTGGCTGCCCTTAAGATTCTTTCCTTCATTTCAACTTTGGTGAATCTGGCAATTATGTGTCTTGGAGTTGCTCTTCTCAAGGAGTATCTTTGTGGCGTTCTCTGTATTTCCTGAATTTGAATGTTGGCCTGCCCTACTAGGTTGGGGAAGTTCTCCTGGATGATATCCTGAAGAGTGTTTTCCAACTTGGTTCCATTTTCCCCCTCACTTTCAGGCACCCCAATCAGACGTAGATTTGGTCTTTTTACGTAATCCCATACTTCTTGCAGGCTTTGCTCATTTCTTTTTCTTCTTTTTTCTTTTGGTTTCTCTTCTCGCTTCATTTCATTCATTTGATCTTCAATCGCTGATACTCTTTCTTCCAGTTGATCGAGTCGGTTACTGAAGCTTGTGCATTTGTCACGTATTTCTCGTGTCACGGTTTTCATCTCTGTCATTTCGTTTATGATCTTCTCTGCATTAATTAGTCTAGCTGTCAATTCTTCCACTCTTTTTTCAAGATTTTTAGTTTCTTTGCGCTGGGTACGTAATTCCTCCTTTAGCTCTGATAAGTTTGATGGACTGAAGCCTTCTTCTCTCCTCTCGTCCAAGTCATTCTCTGACCAGCTTTGATCCGTTGCTGGCGATGGGCTGCGCTCCTTTGCAGGGGGAGATGCGCTCTTATTTTTTGAATTTCCAGCTTTTCTGCCCTGCTTCTTCTCCATCTTTGTGGTTTTATCTGTCTCTGGTCTTTGATGGTGGTGACGTACTGATGGGGTTTTGGTATAGGTGTCCTTCCTGTTTGATAGTTTTCCTTCTGACAGTCAGAAGGACTGTCTGTTGGTCTGTTGAAGATTGCGGCCGGGCGCGGTGGCTCAAGCCTGTAATCCCAGCACTTTGGGAGGCCGAGGCGGGTGGATCACGAGGTCAGGAGATCGAGACCATCCTGGCTAACATGGTGAAACCCCGTCTCTACTAAAAATACAAAAAACTAGCCGGGCGTAGTGGCGGGCGCCTGTAGTCCCAGCTACTCGGAGGCTGAGGCGGGAGAATAGCGTGAACCTGGGAAGCGGAGCTTGCAGTGAGCCGAGATCGCGCCACTGCACTCCAGCCTGGGCGACACAGCGAGACTCCGTCTCAAAAAAAAAAAAAAAAAAAAAAAAAAAAAAGATTGCTTGAGGTCCACTCCAGACCCTGTTTGCCTGGGTATCAGCAGCAGAGGTTGCCGAAGATAGAATATTGCTGAACAGCGAGTGTACCTGTCTGATTCTTCCTTTGGAAGTTTCCTCTCAGGGGTGTACTCCACCCTGTGAGGTGTGGGGTGTCAGACTGCCCCTAGTCGGGGATTTCTCCCAGCTAGGCTACTCAGGGGTCAGGGACACACCTGAGCAGGCAGTCTGTGCGTTCTCAGATCTCAACCTCTGCGTTGGGAGATCCACGGCTCTCCCCAAAGCTGTCAGACAGAGTCGTTCGCGTCTGCAGCGGCTCCCGCTACTTCCCCTGTTGGTCTTCAGCTGTGCGCTGTCCCCAGAGGTGGAGACTACAGAGACAGGCAGGCTTCCTTGAGCTGCTGTGAGCTCCACCCAGTTCGAGCTTCCCAGTGGCTTTGTTTACCTACTTAAGCCTCAGCAATGGCGGGCGCCCCTCCCCCAGCCTCGCTGCTGCCTTGCGGATAGATTGTGGCAGACTGCTGTGTTAGCAGTGAGGGAGGCTTCGTGGGCGTGGGACCCTCCCGGCCAGGTGTGGGATATGTTCTCCTGGTGTGCCTGTATGCTTACAGCGCAGTATTGGGGTGGGAGTTACCCGATTTTCCAGGTGTTGTGTGTCTCAGTTCCCCTGGCTAGGAAAACGGATCCCCTTCCCCCTTGCGCTTCCAGGTGAGGCGATGCCTCGCCCTGCTTCAGCTCTCGCTGGTCAGGCTGCAGCAGCTGACCAGCACCGATTGTCCGGCACTCCCTAGTGAGATGACCCCAGTACCTCAGTTGAAAATGCAGAAATCACCGGTCTTCTGTGTCGCTCACGCTGGGAGTTGGAGACTGGAGCTGTTCCTATTCGGCCATCTTGCTCCGCCCCTTAATTTATGTAATTTCTATAGTATATGTATAATTCCGATTTAAGCAGAAGAAAAAAAATCACATGCTTTATGTGACTCTGACTCTAGTACCATACTTACAATATGACTTTATTACAGCTTCTGAATAATCAAGAACGTATGTCTTCAATTACACATGGAAAATTATAAAATTTGCCATATCTTGTTCCAAAAAAACCTTAATAAATTCCAAAAAACAGAAAAGTAAAAAAATTTTTGATCACAATGCATTAAAATTATTAATATAAATTATAAACAAAATAACAACAAAAATGCCATAAGGTGGCTTATGGCTGTAATCCCAGCACTTTAGGAGACTGAGGTGGGCAGATCACTTGAGGCTGGGAGTTGTAGACTAGCATGGCCAACATAGCGAAACCCCATCTCTACTAAAAGTACAAAATTTAGCTGGGTGTGGTGGTGGGCGCCTGTAGTCCCAGGTATTCGGGAGCCTGAGGCAGGAGAACTGCTTGAACCTGGGGGGAAGAAGTTTTAGTGAGCCGAGATCATGCACTGCACTGCAGCCATGGGTGACAGAGCGAGACTCTGACTCAAAAAAAAAAAGCCCTTTCATGTTGACATTTGAAATAATATATTAATATATCTTGGTTAAAAGGAAAACTATATACTGAAGTTATATAATTTTTTAAATATAACAATAATGTAAGAATATTATATCAGAATGCATGAGATAAGCTAAAGAAGTTATCAGAAAAAAAAGTATAGTGTTAAATACTTCTGTCAATAAATATGGAAAAGATGAATTGCACTCAACCAAAAAACCTAGAAAAGGAACAACCTAAAGAAAGCAGTGTCTTCAATATAGTCTCGTGACATAAACTGTTGCTGTTGAAAAGATAATCTGATTTTCTTTCCCTTTTAAGTGACTTGGTCTTTTTTGTATTTTTATTAGAGATGAGGTTTCAGCATATTGGCCAGGCTGGTCTCGAACTCCTGACCTCATGATCCACCTGCCTCAGCCTCACAAAGTGCTGGGATTACAGGTGTAAGCTGCCACATGGGGACTAGGTTTCTGTCTTTCTTTCTTTTTTTTAATCTTTCTGATTAAAAAAATTTCTACCTTTTCATTTTTGATTTCTTCTATGGCATTATTTCTTTTTATTTATTTATTTATTTATTTATTTATTTATTTATTTATTTATTTATTTATTTATTTATTATGCTTTAAGTTCTAGGGTACATGTGCATAACGTGCAGGTTTGTTACATATGCATACTTGTGCCATGTTGGTGTGCTGCATGAATTGATGGGTGCTGACGAGTTGATGGGCATTATTCTATTTTTTTTTTTTTTTTAGTTTCCTTGCCGTTTATTCTTTTGTGAAAAAAATTAAACAAAATTACTTTTCCTTAAATTATATTTTAAGTTCTAGGGTACATGTGCACAGCCTGGAGGTTTGTTACGTAAGTATACATGTGACATGTTGGTGTGCTGCACCCATTAACTCGTCATTTACATTCATTTACATTGGGTATATCTCCTAATGCTATCCCTCCCCCCTCCCCCCACCCCATGACGGGCCCTGGTGTGTGATGTTCCCCACCCCTGTCCAAGTGTTCTCATTGTTCAATTCCCACCTATGAGTAAGAACATGTGGTGTTTGGTTTTCTGTTCTTGCGATAGTTTGCTGAGAATGATGGTTTCCAGTTTCATCTGTGTCCCTACAAAGGACACGAACTCATCATTTTTTATGGCTGTATAGTATTCCATGATGTATATGTGCCACATTTTCTTAATCCAGTCTGTCATTGATGGACATTTGGGTTGATTCCAAGTCTTTGCTATTGTGAATAGTGCTGCAATAAACATACATGTCCATGTGTCTATAGCAGCATGATTTATAATCTTTGGGTATACACCCAGTAATGGTATGGCTGGCTCAAATGGTATTTCTAGTTGCAGATCCTTGAGAAATTGCCACACTGTGTTCCACAATGTTTGAACTAGTTTACAATCCCACCAACAGTGTAAAAGCATTCCTATTTCTCCACATCCTCTCCAGCACCTGTTGTTTCCTGACTTTTTAATGATCACCATTCTAACTGGTGTGAGATGGTATCTCATTGTGGTTTTGATTTGCATTTCTCTGATGGCCAGTGATGATGAGCTTTTTTTCATGTGTCTGTTGGCTGCATAAATGTCATCTTTTTAAAAGTGTCTGTTCATATCCTTTGCCCACTTTTTGATGGAGTTGTTTGATTTTTTTCTTGTAAATTTGTTTAAGTTATTTGTAGATTCTGGATATTAGACCTTTGTCAGATGGGTCGATTGTAAAAATTTTCTCCCATTCTGTAGGTTGCCTATTCACTCTGTTGGTAGTTTGTTTTGCTATGCAGAAGTTCTTTAGTTTAATTAGATCCCATTTGTCAATTTTGGCTTTTGTTGTCATTGCTTTTGGTGTTTTAGACATGAAGTCCTTGCCCATGCCTATGTCCTGAATGGTATTGCCTAGGTTTTCTTCTAGGGTTTTTATGGTTTTAGGTCTAACATTTAAGTCTTTAATCCATCTTGATTTACTTTTTATGTAAGTTGTAAGGAAGGGATCCAGTTTCAGCTTTCTACATACGGCTAGTCAGTTTTCTCAGCACCATTTATTAAATAGGGAATCCTTTCCCCATTTCTTGTTTTTGTCAGGTTTGTCAAAGATCAAATGGTTGTAGATGTGTGATATTATTTCTGAGGGCTCTGTTCTGTTCCATTGGTCTATATCTCTGCTTTGGTACCAGTACCATGCTGATTTGGTTACTGTAGACTTGTAGTATAGTTTGAAGACAGGTAGCATGATGCCTCCAGCTTTGTTCTTTTGGCTTAGAATTGTCTTGGCAATGCAGACTCTTTTTTGGTTCCATATGAACTTTAAAGTAGTCTTTTTCCAATTCTGTGAAGAAAGTCATTGGTAGCTTGATGGGGATGGCATTGAATCTATAAATTGCCCTGGGCAGTATGGCCATTTTCTCAATATTGATTCTTCCTCTCCATGAGCATGGAATGTACTTTCATTTGTTTGTGTCCTCTTTTATTTTGTTGAGCAGTGGTTTGTAGTTCTCCTTGAAGAAGTCCTTCACATCCCTTGTAAGTTGGATTCCTAGGTATTTTGTTCTCTTTGAAGCAATTGTGAATGGGAGTTCATGCATGATTGTGCTCTCTGTTTGTCTGTTATTGGTATATAGGAATGCTTGTGATTTTTGCACATTGATTTTATATCCTGAGGCTTTCTGAAGTTGCTTATCAGTTTAAGAAGATTTTGGGCTGAGACAATGGGGTTTTCTAAATATACCATCATGCCATCTGCAAACAGGGACAATTTGACTTCCTCCTTTCCTAACTGAATACCCTTTATTTCTTTCTCCTGCCTGATTGCCCTGGCCAGAACTTCCCACACTATGTTGAATAGAGTGGTGAGAGAGGGCATCCCTGTTTTGTGCCAGTTTTCAAAGGGAATGCTTCCAGTTTTTGCCCATTCAGTATGATATTGGCTGTGGGTTTGTCATAAATAGCTCTTATTATTTTGAGATATGTCCTATCAATACCTAGTTTATTGAGAGTTTTTAGCATGAAGGGCTGTAGATTTTTGTCAAAGGCCTTTTCTGCATCTATTGACATAATCATGTGGTTTTTGTCTTTGGTTCTGTTTGTATGATGGATTACCTTTATTGATTTGCATATGTTGAACCAGCCTTGCATCGCAGGGATGAAGCCAACTTGATCGTGGTGGATAAGCTTTTTGATGTGCTGCTGGATTTGGTTTGCCAGTATTTTATTGAGGACTTTTGCATCGATGTTCATTAGGGATATTGGTCTATAATTCTCTTTTTTTGTTGTGTCTCTGCCAGGTTTTGGTATCAGGATGATGCTGGCCTCATAAAATGAATTAGGGAGGATTCCCTCTTTTTCTGTTGATTGGAATAACTTCAGAAGGCATGGTACCAGCTCCTCTTTGTACCTCTGGTGGAATTCGGCTGTAAATCCGTCTGGTCCTGGACTTTTTTGGTTGGTCGACTATTAATAATTGCCTCAATTTCAGAGCCTGTTATTGATCTATTCAGGGATTCAGCCTCTTCCTGGTTTAGTCTTGGGAGGGTGCATGTGTCCAGGAATTTATACATTTCTTCTAGATTTTCTAGTTTTTTTGTGTACAGGTGTTTATAGTATTCTCTGATTGTAGTTTGTATTTCTGTGGGATCAGTGGTGATATCCCTTTATCATTTTTTATTGCGTCTATTTGATTCTTCTCTCTTTTCTTCTTTATTAGTCTTGCTAGCAGTCTATCAATTTTGTTGATCTTTTCAAAAAACCAGCCCCTGGATTCATTGATTTTTTGAAGGATTTTTTGTGTCTCTATCTCCTTCAATTCTGTTCTGATCTTACTTATTTCTTGCCTTCAGCTAGTTTTTGAATATGCTTGCACTTGCTTCTCTAGTTCTTTTAATTGTGATGTTAGGGTGTCAATTTTAGATCTTTCCTGTTTTCTCTTGTGGGCATTCAGTGCTATAAATTTCCCTCTACACACTGCTTTAAATGTGTCTGAGATTCTGGTATGTTGTGTCTTTGTTCTCATTGGTTTCAAAGAACATCTTTATTTCTGCCTTCTTTCCGTTATGTACCCAATAGTCATTCAGGAGCAGGTTGTTCAGTTTTCATGTAGTTGAATGGTTTTGAGCGAGTTTCTTCATCCTGAGTTCTAGTTTGACTGCACTGTGGTCTGAGAAAGAGTTTGTTATAATTTCTGTTCTTTTACATTTGCTGAGGAGTGCTTTACTTCCAACTATGTGGCCAGTTGTGGAGTAAGTGTGATGTGCTGAGAAGAATGTGTATTCTGTTGATTTGGGGTGGAGAGTTCTGTAGTTGCCTATTAGGTCCGCTTGGTGCAGAGCTGAGTTCAGTTCCTGGATATCCTTGTTAACTTTCTGTCTCATTGATCTGTCTAATGTTGACAGTGGGATATTAAAGTCTCCCATTATTATCGTGTGGGAGTCTAAGTCTCTTTGTAGGTCTTTAAGGAGTTGCTTTATGAATCTGGGTGCTCCTGTATTGGGTGCATATATATTTAGGATAGTTAGCTCTTCTTGTTGAATTGATCCCTTTACCATTATGTATTGGCCTTCTTTGTCTCTTTTGATCTTTGATGGTTTAAAATCTGTTTTATCAGAGACTAGGATTGCAATCCCTGCTTTTTTTTTTTTTGCTTTCCATTTGCTTGGTAGATCTTCCTTCATTTATTTTGAGCCCATGTGTGTCTCTGCATGTGAGATGGGTCTCCTGAATACAGCACACTGATGGGTCTTGACTCTTTATCCAATTTGCCAGTCTGTGTCCTTTAATTGGAGCATTTAGCCCATTAACATTTAAGGTTAGTATTATTATGTGTGAATTTGATCCTGTCATTGTGATGTTAGCTGGTTATTTTGCTCATTAGTTGATGCAGTTTCTTCCTAGCATCAATGGTCTTTACAATTTGGCATGTTTTTCCAGTGACTGGTACCAGTTGTTCCTTTCCATATTTAGTTCTTCCTTCAGGAGCTCTTGTAAGGCAGGTCTGGTGGTGATAAAATCTCTCATCATTTGCTTGTCTGTAAAGGATTTTATTTCTCCTTCACTTATGAAGCTTAGTTTGGCCGGATATGAAATTCTGGGTTGAAAATTCTTTTCTTTAAGAATGTTGAATATTGGCCCCCACTCTCTTCTGGCTTGTAGAGTTTCTGCTAAGAGATTCACTGTTAGTTTGATGGGCTTCCCTTTGTGGCTAACCCGACCTTTTTCTCTGGCTGCCCTTAACATTTTGTCCTTCATTTCAACTTTAGTGAATCTGACAATTATGTGTCTTGGAGTTGCTCTTCTTGGTGAGTATCTTTGTGGTGTTCTCTGTATTTCCTGAATTTGAATGTTGGCCTGCCTTACTAGGTTGGGGAAGTTCTCCTGGACAATATCCTGACGAGTGTTTTCCAACTTGGTTCCATTCTTCCTATCACTTTCAGGTACACCAATCAGATATAGATGTGATCTTTTCACATAGTCCCGTATTTCTTAGAGGCTTTGTTCATTTCTTTTTACTCTTTTTTCTCTAAAGTTGTCTTCTTGCTTCATTTCATTTATTTGATCACCAGTCACTGATACCCATTCTTCCACTTGATCAAATCGGCCACTGAAGGTTGTGCATGCATCACATCGTTCTCGTGCCATGGTTTTCAGCTCCATCAGGTCATTTAAAGTCTTCTCTACACTGTTTATTCTAGTTAGCCATTCGTCTAATCTTTTTTCAAAGTTTTTAGCTTCTTCGCAATGGGTTCGAACATCCTCCTTTTGCTTGGTGTTTTGTTATTACCAATTGTCTGAAGCCTTCTTCTCACAACTCATCAAAGTCATTCTCCTTCCAGCTTTGTTAGTTGCTGGCAAGGTGCTGTGTTCCTTTGGAGGGGAAGAGGCACTCTGATTTTTAGAATTTTCAGCTTTTCTGCTCTAATTTCTCCCATCTTTGTGGTTTTATCTATTTATCTACCTTTGGTCTTTGATGATGGTGACATTCAGATGGGGTTTTGGTGTGGATGTGCTTTCTATTTCTTAGTTTTCCTTCTACCAGTCAGGACCCTAGCTGCAGGTCTGTTGGAGTTTGCTGGAGGTCCACTCCAGACCCTGTTTGTCTGGGTATCACCAGCAGAGGCTGCAGAACAGCAAATACTGCAGAAGGGCAAATGTCGCTGTCTTATCCTTCATCTGGAAGGTTCATCTCAGAGGGGCACCCGGCCGTATGAGGTGTCAGTCAGCCCCTGCTGAGAGGTAGGCTACTCAGGGGTCAGGGACCCACTTGAGGAGGTAGATTGTCTGTTCTCAGATCTCAAACTCCATGCTGGGAGGACCACTACTATCTTCAAAGCTGTCAGACAGGGACGTTTAAGTCTGCAGAAGTTTCTGCTGCCTTTTGTTCAGCTGTGCCCTGCCCCCAGAGGTGGAGTGTACAGAGGCAAGCAGGCCTCCTTGAACTGTGGTGGGCTCCACCAAGTTCGAGCTTTCCAGCCGCTTTGTTTACCTACTCAAGCCTCAGCAATGGTGGACACTTATCCCCAGCCTCACTGCTGCCTTGCAGTTTGATCTCAGCCTGTTGTGCTAGCAGTGAGCAAGGCTCTGTGGGCGTGGGACCCTCCGAGCCAGGTGCAGGCTATGATCTGGTGTGCTGTCTGCTAAGACCATTGGAATAGCACAGTATTAGGGTGGGAGTGTCCCAATTTTCCAGGTACCATCTGTCAAGGCTTCCCTTGGCTAGGAAAGGGAATTCCCTGACCCCTTGTGCCTTCCAGATAAGGCGATTCCCCACCTGCTTCAGCTCATGCTCCGTGGGCTGCACCTACTGTCTGACAAGCTCCCGTGTGATGAAGCTGGTACCTCAGTTGGAAATGTAGAAATCACCTGTCTTCTGTGTCACTCATGCTGGGAGCTGTAGACTGGAGCTGTTCCTATTTGGCCATCTTGGAACCTCCTCCCAAAAATTTCTCCTTTTTTTTTTTTTTTTTTTAAAACTATACCTTCTAGAAAAGGAGACTTCTTTACTGATTTTATCACCTCATTTCTGGAATCTTTTATTTATATTGCCTTTTTACATTCTGCATGGCTTTCTTGTTTTTATAATTTGGCTTAAAGTATTGCATTCTAATTTTCATCTGTTTTTGGGGGATATATTTTTGGTGGTGTGTTTTCATAATATGTGGGAATTTTGTGCCAGTGCCTATTCTCTCTTTTTTGACAGTAACTACATATGGTTATAATCTTTTCTGTTGCTCATTTGTCTGTGGATTAGTTTTCCTGGAAAAAAAGGTAGAATGTATCTGGATAGCTGTGGATCTTTTATCTTTGTGAAGTGTTCCAAAATGTAATCTTGTTCTTTCTGGGATCTTTCGAGTCTGTTTTAATCTGTTGCTTTTACTTGGCTTTCTCTTTTCTTTTGCTTCTACTGCCTCTGTCCTGTTTAACTTGGAATCTATTCTCAGCTGTTTCTACTCACTGTAGAAACGTATTCTGGAATATGTTAAATTCTAGCTTTCATAAGACTTGGTCTCTTTCCTTTCAGTTCCCATGCACAATCACCTGAAGGTATGAAAACCTCTTCCAGTTTAATTGTTTTGCTAATATTGTCCCATCATACCTTGTAGTAGGTGACTGTTGTCATTTGGCTTTCCTGTTCTCATGTCTGATAGATGTCCATTGCCTCCCCTGCTTCCTTTAGTACACATGTGCATGTACCATGTGAGTCTTATAGACATGGGGGGGTATGTTTCCATCCACTAGTATTTTGGGGTTTGTGAAATACTTTGTCACTTAGTTTTGTTTTAGGTCCTTCACATTTAGTTTTGCTGTGTAGGAACATCTCTTTTTATAGGAGGGTTTTGGTGAGAATAAAAACTATGATTCCACTTTTTCGGCCACCCTGTCAGAATCCTCCCAAAAAGGAATTATTGATTATTCATTCTAAATGTCTTGATTTAGAATGAATAAACAAGAATTCATTCTAAATCAAAACTTATTTAGAATAAATTATTGATTATAATAACTGTTTATTCTAAACTGATTATTTGAAACTAGTCTTTACTAAATTTTCTTCATATCAGTAAATGGTATCAGTAAATCAGTTCCACAAGCCAAAAATCTGTGTGTCAGCAATAATGTATCCTTTGCCTTCATCCTTCACATGTGATAGTTATGTCAACAAGACCATCAACAAATCCTGTTTCATATAGCTCCAAGATACACATTAAATTTCTTAATTTCTCTTCATCTTCACTATTATTACTCAAGTTCAAACTGCTGTCATCCCCCCCTAGATTTCTATATGTCCTCTTTTATTGGCCTCTCTGTTTTCTCTCTTTTCCTCCTACAAAAGATAGAGTGGCCTTTTAAAATTATAAATCAAATTGTTACCCTTTTGTTTAAAATGCCTATTAATACAATTTCAATACAATAATTTTTTTTCTGTAGTATAAAATCCCAATTCATTTCCAGGTCTAAAAAGTCTGTATGTAATTGGATCTCCTACCTTTCCCCTATATTCTACTCTCACTATTCTCTAGGCACAATGGCTTCCTTTTTGGATGAAATAAGTGCTGAATAGATTGGGGAAAAAAAACATGGAAGTAAAAGCCTGATGACCTCAGTGAAGTAGAAGAACAAGTGAGACTGCAGATCAGAAGACTATGAGAATTAAGACATTGTGGTCAGGAGAAATGATGCTTGCAATTACATTTTCTGTCATGAGGCAGTTTTGGGTGAAAAGTTTCATCAGCATTGCCTCTGTGTAGGTGGTGGCTCATGATGAATGCTATTGGAAACATATTGGAGTTGAAGCAATTCATAAAATAAGAGGCTAGAGAGTGGGATGGGCTAACTGCATGAAGATGGCTTTTACTCAGTATGATGACAGAAAATAGAATAAAAAAACAGTGATAGGTACTCATAAATATCAAAGTTTTGGTTGATAGGTCCACTGCAGAGGCTTTTCTGTCTATGTAAGTGAGAGATGTTATCGAAATTATTGAACCATTTCCAAAGAAAGCACTGGAGAAATATTGATCAGGTCTGAGTTTCCAGCTCTCATTTTTGTAGATTTAGTACAGGTCATGTTCTAATATTAGTATTGTCACTAAACAGTCTTTTTATTCAACAAACACTCATAGATCACATCCTGAGATAGGCTCTCTGGAGGATAATAAAATGGTCCCTGATTCCATGATTTTTTTTCATTGAGATACAACCCACATACCATAGTTCCCTCTTTTGAAATGTACAATCCAGTGGCTTTTAGTATGTTCACAAAGTTGTACAACCATCAACACTATCTAATTCCAAAACATTTAATTACCCCGAGAAGAAACTCTGTATCTATAAACAATCACTTTCCACTTTTTCCTATCTCTATGGATTTGACTATTCTGGACATTTCATACAAATAAAAATATGTGACCTTTTGAATCTGATGTCCTTCACTTAACATCATGTTTTTAAGGTTCATCCCTATTGTAGCATGAATCAGAACTTCATTACTTATGGCTAAATAATATTCCTTTATATGGACTTATAAAGTAGGACTTAAATCTACTATTTTGCTGTTTGTTTTCTACATGTGTATGCCTTTTTATGTTCCTCTATTTCTCCATTACTGCCTTTTTTCTGAAAGAAAAAGTTTCTAGTGTGCAATTTTAATTCCCTTGTCATTTATTTTACTGATTTTTGGTTGTTAGTTTCTTAGTTATTCCCTGGTGTTATAATTAACATCTTCACTTATAGCAACCGAGTTTGGATTAATACCAACCTAATTACAATAGTATATAACAATTTTGCTCCTATATGGCTTTGATTTTTCACCATCTTTGTGCTGTTATTTTCATATAAATTATATTTTTATACAGTGTGTGCCCCTCTATACAGATTTATTGCTTTATAAAATTTTTCTTTTTAATTTTTTAAAATGCAATTTTCTTTTAAATCAGATACTAGAAAATAGTTATAAACAAAATATACGTATATTTATGAGATAAATGCATACATTTATTTATGTAATAACTTTTACTAGTGCTTTTTCTTTCTTCATTAGATTTGAGTTACTCCAAGGACTCTAGTATTTCTTATAGGACAGGCTTCTAAGTGATAGATGCTCTTAGTTTGTGTTTATCTGGGGATATCTTAATCTCTCCACCTTAAGTTTTGAAGGATAGATTTTCTGGATATAGAATTTTTGATGACAATATTTTTTTCAGCACTTTAGACATGTCATCCATTTTAACTTCCATGGTGTGTAATGAGAAATTGGCTGTTAATCTTGTTAAGGATTACTTGTATGTAATGAGTCACTTTGCTGTTGCTGTTTTCAAGGTTCTTCATCTTTGTCAACAATTTGATTATAGTATGTCTTCATGTGGGTCTCCTTGAATTTATCCTACTTGGGTTTCATTAAACTTCTTGGATATGCAGATTATTTTTTAAATCCATTTTGAGCTTTGGCCTTTTTTTCCAGATAATATTTTTGAACCTTTTGCTTTCTCCCCTTCTTCTTGTACTCCCATTACACCGAAGTTGGTACACTTTATCTAGGAATATTAAGATATCACCAGATAAACACAAACTAGGAGTCCGTTCATTTTTCCTTTTTTCTTTCTGTTCTTAATAATGAATAATCTCCATTGACATACCTTCAGGTTTGTTGATTCTTTTATCCCCATGGTCACATTTGCTGCTGAGCTATGCTAGTAAATGTTTCATTTCAGTTGTTATATTCTAAACTCTAGAATTTCTGGGTATGAAGTAATTTTTCATCTATTATTGATATTTTACATTTTGACGAGATATCTTTTTTTAGGTATTGTTGTCTTTCATTCTTTGAACACACTTATCATAGATTATTTACAGTCTTTTGTCAAATAAGTACAATGTTTGATTTTCCTCAGATACTTTTCTATTGATTGCTTTTTACCCTGCGTATGGAGCATACTTTCTTTTATTCATGTCTAGTAATTTTTTTTTGAAAACTGAATATTTAAAATAATATGATGTAGCAAATATGAAAATCAGATGACCCCATGTCCAAGGAGGAGGAGATGTTGTTTTACTTAGTGTTTTTTCTGAAAGAATTCTACAAAATCCATATTCTTTATTATATGTGGCAACTGAAGTCTCTGCTTAATTAGTTTGTTAGCTTAGTGGTCAGTTAAAGATTGGATAGATATTTTCTTAAGCGCTTGAAATCAATGTTTTCCTATCTTGGGAAAGGGCCTTGTGTATATGTTGGGACATACCTTCAACACTTAGCAAGGCCTTCTTACTTCTGCAGAGCTTCCAAGTCAGCCCACAGTGACAGCTCAGGGCTTTCTCAGGTCTCTTCTGACTGTGTGCACAGACATGGGCATGTGCACAACTCTGTGCATCATGTTACCTTCTAGATTTCAAGAAATATGTTGAAGCTTTTCAATACCTTTGTGGGTATCTACTTCCCCAGGCTTTCCTTTTCAGCATTTTGGTTAGCTTATTGTTTGCCCCAACTGTTACCCATTGCCTCATACAGCCAGAACGTTATTTAATTGTCACTAATTGTTTTTGGAAAATGCTCCTGGGGAAACTGAATAAGCTCTGGGTCAAGTCAAAAACAGACAGCTGTGGGTATAGGGTCTTCCAGGGACCATAAGATAGGCAAAATAATGATAGTGCTTTGAAAATGAGCCTTTAAAGAAGCTTCAACACTATTTTTCCCTCTCTGGCAGCTGTCAGCTTACTGGTTTTCACTGTGATTGCAGGCTGTTGGTTTTCAAAGCTACTTCAGAGCTGTGGAGGAGAGGATTGGACAGGACAAGTTAAAATGCTACAAAGCTTGCTCTTTACTGAGATTCAAACTTTTTCATTTTTTTCCCAAATAAATGCCCCCCAGGTTTCTGCAAACCTTTGACTAATTTCTAGAGTTCTGAGCAAGCTGATTCTGATCATTTTTGCCAGTTTTCTCATTGCTTTTATGGAAGAGAGAATTTTTTTAAGTCCTAACTCTGCCATTTTTGCTGATACCATCTCTCCAAGATTTTATCATGTAGGTTACATAACAAGCTCCAATAGATATTCACTTGAACACATATTCATATGTTATAGTCCCTAAGATCAGTTTTTTTTTTTTTCCCCAGCTGATTCTTTAAGTTAAATAGTGAGAGAAATTTAGTTCCTGGGAAGTGTGTGTTCTGGCCATAATGATTAATAATATGTAGAAGACTACTGACAACAAACTGAACATTTTTATTCAATTTTCAAAAATGAAGTTAACCAACCTCTGTACTATTTTATGCAGTTCTGGTTCCTATCTGTTAAGAAATCATAATGGCAATAGAGAATATGCATATGATATAACATTAGGGCTTTCTAGTTTTAAAAGATAAAAACTCAAGGAAATTTATCTGTGATTAATGAATTTATGAAGATTGTTTTTCAAGGGCTAATAGAGGCTAAAACATAGATAGATATATGTCTTAGTCTGTTTGTGCTGCTATAACAGAATATCTGAGACTGGGTAATTTATAATGAACAGAAGTTTATTGTCTCATAGTTTTGGAGGCTGAGAGATCCAATATCAAGGTGCTGGCATCTTGGGAGGACCTTCTTGCTTTATCATAACATGGTGGAAGGCATCATGTGGTGAAAGAAACCAAGTGAGAGAAAGCAAGATTGGGCAAAACCATTCCTGCAATAACAAACCCACTCCCGCAATAATGGCATTAGTCAATTCATGAGAGTGCTACCTCTAAGAGATCCCACCTCCCAATACCATCACAATGACAAATTTCAACATGAGCTTTGGTGGTGACAGACATTCAAACTATAGCAATATATTGAATTATCATATCAAAAATATGCCTTTGCTCTCATTCCTTCAAGAAATCGGACAGGGCGATAGAAATGAATTAAAATTTAGAAAATCATTCTTACCTGAATGTAAATATTGTAAAATTTAGGTTTAGCAGGATTTGGCCCTTGTCTCTAATGCTGTATCAGATTTGGAGATTATACTTCGATATATTGTTCCATTCAGAGGAATCATGATATTACTAAGAGTATAATTAAATACTTAAGAACATTTTCTGCCATTAGCAGGATAAAGTTTGATTAAAAATCTAGAAAGTATTTTCTTGCTAATTGAAAGGAGATGTCAAATCCTAGGCCTAATACTTTAGTAATGTTCATAAAATCCCTGCCAAGATTTGGCTTCCCCTATGAATCACAGGGAACTGTGATGTGCTAAGTCTGACCTTAGAAGATCTATATTGATCTAAGTGATTGAAAATAAACTTTGTTTTTAAAGTTTAATTTCGGCCGATTGAATTCCTGTGTTTTCTATGTATGTATGTATGTATGTAGTATGCATTTTGAAAGAAAAAAATGGAGAAAGCTTCAAGTATTATTTTTAATTCAAAACAATCAGAATCTTCAATTTCAGTTCTGAAATTAATATCAGCATAAAGGACAAAAATATACATGCACTTAGTGAAATTATATTGTACTCATGATATATATGATGCAAATTATCTGCTAATTTTATGTAAAACATAAAACAGTACTCTACGTGTTGCCCCGTGCACCTATGTGGTAGGGGTAGGGCACTCTTCAGGTAAGAAGTATTGGTAGCCCATGTGAGGCTGGTGACAGTGAGAGTAAGTAGAAGTGGATGGAGGAGAGACGTTTAAGAAGGCGAAAAAACCAACATTTGTAACTTCCTTTTCCCCACTTAATATAATTCACTTCACCCAGATTGTAAGATTTTATGGCATTAAACATTCCATTACCTTCCAATAAAATGAACTATCTTCCATGTCATTCTTTCCCAGAAAAAATGCTATGTTCTCTAGCCACACATTTAAAGAATTCTTCTAAAATGTCTTAGGAGAAAAGCCTTAAGGTGGAGACCTTCATACTAAACTAACAGAATCATTTTCATTTGGACTAAATTGAATTAATTGGCAACTTTTAAATGTAGGGAGTTTCTTCACATAAAAATACAGATTTTTAAGGCTTTCCTTGAAAATGTGGGTGATCTGGCCACATGGGCTCTCTTGGCATGAAGCTACCAGTTGGAGCAGAGTAGCTGCTCAGGGACCATGTGCTCTCCAGACTCTGACAGTTCCCACACATTCACAGGACCTTCCTGCTACTCCTGGAGGCATTTAAGTTGGCAATTTCTGCTGCAAGGTTAAAAAAAAAAAATCGCCAGTTGAGGTTATAGGTGGTTTTGAGAATACTTCTTTTCCAGTTTGGGTCAAGAGTGATGAAAGCTTTATATAGCTAATGTTTGTTCTGTGAAGACAGGGAAGCTATAAAACATTAACTTGACATCTCTGGGCCACTTGAAGCTGAGAAGCCCAGATATGTGACTCAGGAGAAAGAGAAGTGAAGGAAAGAAGAAAGAGAAGTGATAATCAAAGAACACATGCAAGGATTTGGAGGCATGGAGAATTCAGAATTGACCTCAAGTGTTTGCAGAGGGCAGCTTTTAAAAAACATATTTGCCAGTTAGAGATTAGGGGAGGAGGAAGCTTGGCAGAAGTTGTTAATTAGAAATTTGGGGTCCATAAAAAAGATAGACAAATAGAGAAAAATTCCTGTAACTGGGCAAATGTTTCTGGATTGGAAATTTTTATAACTAAAGATAAAGCGATTTTTCCTTTCTCTGAGGATAGATTTGGGACCCAGCAAGAAAGTAACCAGGAAACAAATAATTGGTGTTCCTGAGAGAGAGAAGTCTGTCTGTCTCTTTTTCCTTTCTTCTTTTCTTCCTTTCTTCCTGTATTCCCTCCTTCCCTTCTTTCTTCCTTTTTGCTTCCTTCGTCTCTTTCTTTCTGTCTCCCTCCCTCTTTCCTTGTAACCCTCTGTCTCTCTCTTTCTCTCTTTCAGTGTATTTATTTATTTTGAGTCAGAGTCTCACTCTGTCACCCAGGCTAGAGTACAGTGGCACAATCTTGGCTTACTGTAACCTCCACCTCCTGGGTTCAAGCTATTCTCCTGCCTCAGCCTCCTGAGTTGTTGGAACTACAGGCACCTGCCACCATGTCTGACTAATTTTTGTATTTTTAGTACAGACAAGGTTTCACCATGTTGGCTAGGCTGGTCTCAAACTCCTGATGTCAGGTAATCTGCCTGCCTTCGCCTCCCAAAGTGCTAGGATTACAGGCGTGAGCCACCACGCCCATCCTTTCAGTTTATAAAGCACATGCTATCTTCCTGGTGTACTTGTACGTGACTGTAAAATGATGCAATAAGTGTTTACTACTATACTGGAGGTTCAAAATGCAATAGGAGAGGGCCTAGGTTTAACAGGGGAGAGGTAGTATGATATAAAAACAAAGGGATTTAGAGCCAGACTTATCTGGATATCATTAGATTTTACAGTTTCCTAGATATGTAGCTTTGAATGAATTATCTCAAAATCCTGCTTTCCTTGTCTGTTAACTTGGTGCATCAGCATTTATTGAGCACTTACTACATACTAAGTATATGCCATATATTATTTTAGCTTGTCTTCACAGGAGCCCTATTAGACAAGGAATATTGTCCTCTTTTTCCTGAGGAAGACATGAAGGCAGAAGTTCTGCCCCATTTCCAAGGTCACAGAGCTGTTTCAACATAGGTTTTATTGTTATTTAGGCCTAATAAAGCAACAGACCAGGAGGTGACTGCTGTTGAAAAGATAGTTTGCTATACTCATAGATTCCAAGAGAAGTGGCATGCCACACCGTTGGGGGTTACATGGGGAAGCACTACATCCTGTTAGGAGGCAGAGGGACAGAAGAAATTATGAGCAAGGGCCAGTATTGTAGTTTCCATGGGAAGGAAGGGGTGGGAAGGAAGGCAGGGTAAACAGGCTTAGGATTGGCTGGTTTGAGTGATTTCAGTGGGCTTTTGGGTACAGGGACTGTCCCTGGTTGTCTGGTACCTGGCCCTGGGGTGATTAGGGCAGTTGGAGTGTGACAGCCCAGTCAAGGAGGTGGTTGGGTATATGGGCTCTAGATTGGTTGGTTTGCATTTGAAAAGCAAACTCTCACGTTTACCGTCTCTGAATAGCTAGCTCTGCGAGGGACAGACTGTCCAGGATCAGTGGGACCCTACATGTCAAAGAATCAGAATATAGGAAATTAAAAAAAAAACACGGTTAATATAACAGGTTTTAAGTAAGTGATGGAACTGGGATTGGATACTGATTTCTTGACTCAAGCCCAAGTCCCTAACATTCTATGATGGATGTATGAAGGGGCCTAGGTGAAGGGATTTGAGATGACCAGAGGATTGAGAATTAAAAATCTGTTAATTAACTGTAGAATTTAGCTGAGCTGATTTACTATATGAGATCAAGGCTCTGCTTCCTTGTAATTCTTTGAACAGTGGCCTTTCATTACCCTAAGTATTGTTAGTTTTTCCCGTCAGAATAACAAAGCCTATGAAGTGCTGCAGTGAGATTAGCAGAGAAGATAGCAGAGATTCATAAAAGGAAGAATGTGTTGGCCATTTTGACTGGCTTTGTGGAGACAATGCCTCCTTTTCTCTTAGAAGGAATTTCCAGAATTACTAGTACAGGAAAGGCTCGTGCTTTGAGGGCTCCTTTGGGCCCATTCTATCAGAGTTCCTTGAAGTGAAGGGAAGTTTCTTGTCCTAATTGTTTCCTCTTAAGACCTCAGGCCTAACAAGGATCACCTCAGTTGGAAAGGGAAAATGAGCAAAGAAGGGAAGCTGGCGCCCTGTTCACGTTGCTCTGCAACAGCCCCGACAGCCCCGTCATTCGGTTAGGCCCTACCTGCTTTTCTTCATCACGGTGCCTGTGCAGTCCAGATTCCTTGGCCAGTTGGAGGGAGTAAGTAGGAGGCAAGGATTAGAGTGGGACCCCACTTAGAACAGTACGCTTAAGACAGAACTGCTAGTGTTTTTCTGAATTTGGGAATGATCACCCCAGAGTTACTTTGTAGAGAAAAGTAATTGAAGGAAAATCTGTTTTTCATTTATTCAGCAAGTTAATTGCATCTTTACACATGTAGTTCTGAATTGTTCACTAATGTATAACATTCCTGGAATTTCACAAGCTCTCTTTAAATAGTACACTTTATTTTCAGGCATAGTTTAACAACTGAGTTAAAATCAATTTTGCTTATGAAACTAGATTCCATATTATTTATTTACTGCAACTCAATGACTTGTCATGTTTGAGGAAAATATAAGCTACTTGGTTTCTTTAAAGAGTATCTTTCACTAGAAAATTTGCAGTCCTTAGAATGAAAGCTTCAGGAAAATGAGTATATTTTATCTCAATATTGTAAAAGGTGGCTTTAAGAATGAAAATATCAGGGTCCTTCTAAATGTATCCTGCCAGGAAGATGGAGGGAATTTACCAAAATGACAATGATTGAGTGCAAATATTGTAGTCAATACAGTAGACTCTTAAGATGGAATGATGTTCTCAGGGCAGCAGAAACATTTGAATAATAGAGCCAATAATGTCACTTTTTTAATTGACTCTGTTACTTGGCCAATAAAGGAGTGACAACCACTGTGGCAGTGGTATGAGTTATGGTGTATTCTTTGAGGTTTAAATATGTAATTTCAAACAAGAGTCACTACTGTTTTGAACAAACTCTTTTGCTATGATCACTCTCAGAATTTAATCAAAGACTGGTTCCCTAAAAGAATATACTGGGAGTATAGCTGAATTTTGATTTGGGAAACTTTGTTAGAAAATAACCCTCTCTGGAAAGACTGCAATTAAGAGCCAATTTTGTGGCTTCACACATTTGCTTAATTTTAAGGCCAACTTGAGTCTCTTGTAAGATTTGGGTTTGGGGTTGAGTTTCGGTAACAGCTTCCTCACATGTATGATTTTATTGGCAGTTTAGCATCTACAGAACATGGATGGATTTCCATCTAAAGACGAAACATTAGCTTTGAGTTAGAGGATCAGGCAGACCAAGAGGAGAGAGGAAAGAGAGAGATTGAGACAGACAGATGCTAGTGCAAGGGGTTCTTGTTTTTCATTTCATCCCCTGAATCCCAGGATTAGGCTTTTCTATTGTTTTCTCTTTTAGACTGCAATGGTCTTTATAAATTTAATACATATGTAGTCATTCTTAATAGTCTGTCAGAAATATCCAACTAAAAGGTTTTAATCAACCTTCAGAAGTTTTAGAAAAGTTTTTGTGAAGGTTTCATAATATGTTGATCTCAATTTGGAGCATTTTTGTTGATGGCCAGGGACCCCAAACAAATCTGAGTGTTTTGTTTATCATGTCAGTGCCTTTGATTCAGTAAGACAATTCGTATATGTGCGCAGGATAAGAAAATAATGTACATAAATCCCCTCAAAGGTATTTGATCTTCAGAGGTACTGAAGAGTCCTTGTTCACTGCAGTTACAAATCTGTGATTCATCCGGTTAGCTTTGTTATTTAGGGAATGGCTCTGAGATGTCACCTGAGGGCAACATTGATGACTTAGATGGTGGGAGTGATCATGTACATGTTGTGCATCTTGAGGCTGTTGCTAAACCTTTTGTGGAGACTGAGTAGGTTACAACAGAGAGTCACCATGCTCCCTCAGTAGCCATGGCTCAGCTCTACCTAACATCTTCCCGAGAGGCACTGGAACAAGAGTAACTTTGGGCATATTTCAGATTTGGAAACTCACCTATGAAAAGCTCACCTATTCTTTCTGGCTTGGCAGAGTTGGGAAGTTGCACTGATGTAACCTAGCTTATCTGCCCTTCCTTTCTTTTTATTGCTTTCTCCTTTGTTATTCTGTCTATATTCCCTGTTCTATGAAGTAAAACCCTGCCATCTTGGTTCCCACTAATTCTTTGATGCTTTTGACACGCAGAAAGTTTGCTATGAGGAACATTATTGTCTAATATCACTCTCACTTGTGAGCCTGTTCTTCACCCCCTTTAAATCTTACCTTTTTTAAGCTGGTTAAATTCCCTCTATGTATATGATGCAATAAACACAGATTTTGTTAATGCCTCTATCTGGTTAGATATCCAAAGTCATTTAGAATAGTGCAAATAATTGGGTTTTAAAATTCACAGGCCGGAGATGGAATAAATCCAAAGGTGCATTTCCTTGTCCTTCGAATAGAAATAAGTGAATGTGTGTGGCCAGTGATGCTTTTCAAAAGCCTTATATGATGCAGTCATTTGAAGTGAATATTGCTCTCACTATAAATATACACACTCTCTTCGAGTGTATGTGAAGACATAAATAATTTCTAAATAGATAGAATGCTGTTTCAGCTTTTACTGTACCTTTCTCCATAGCTATCCTATTGTTTTAAAACAAAGAGAAGATTAGCAGGACTATTTTGAAAGACATTTTCACAATCATTGCTCTTGGGAGTGTAAATTGCAACAGAATTTATGGAGGACAATTCAGCAATACATTTTAAAAGGCTTGAAAGGCTCATACTCTTTGAACTCAATAATTTTACTGTTTTGAATTTACTTTAAAGAGAAAAACAATCACAAACATGCAGAAAGAATTATATTCCAGGATTTTTTATTGTAGAAGTAATAATCGTGAAAAATAAGATCCCCTCTATGTGTCCAGCAATTAAGAGTGATTAAATGGATTATAGAATATACATATGATGAAATACATATATGCTTTTGAAGTTGTTTTATATACAAAAAGTTAAAAGAAATAACTGACTCTTAATAATGGTGATTTCTTTGTAGCATGTGGGAAAATTTTATTTTCATTTCTTTCTTTGTTTTGAAACTTATTCTGCCTTGTATTACTTTTTAAAATGAGAAGATAGCATAAAAACCAAAATAAAGAGAACTCATTCTTCTGATTATTCTTAACCAGAATAATCAACTATATTATTCACTTGAATATTTTTCAGGAATTGTTCATCTTTGTGATGATCTAAGAATCTTATTATTTTCTTTGTTTATTCTCAGCTTCTGTTGATTTAACTATTTATTAGTCCTGTGCTTCAAAGTGAATGAACGGGGATGCTAGGAAGCAGACAGACTCACAGGACTTTATTATGGGCTGGATTTGAATATAACTTGTATTAATAAAAGTTGGGGGAACGTCTTTTAGTTCAATAAAATAATATTTTAAAAACAAACTTGTTTTCACAGAGATCGTTCAAGTGATGAGATTACATGGGAATCAGTAGCAAATCTTCAGAGTGACTTCTGATTCTTTGTCTCTTTTAAGGAGAATTCAGGAGCAGGATCTGTATGGGTATAAAATCAACATGGCTTCCTTCTGGGTAAGAGTAGCTTACCTGAGGATTTCTTCCCTATCTGATCCTGGGGAGAAGTACTGTTGACCTGACACAGAGGACTCAGATTTTTTTTTTTTTTCTCTCTCATTAACTTTCTTTTCCTCTATTCTAATCTCTCTAAAAGTTTCTCAGCCACGTAGTTGATATGTTTGAGTATTTAACAGACTTCAACTATAGAGTACTGAGCAAGAAATGACTTTTAAAATGCCTGTTCCATATAACGATAATGATGGAGGCCAGAAAATTAAAGTCATATTATTTGTGAAAAGAATCATGCTCCTTATACGTGTATGTTCTCTGTGTAGGCACTTTGTGTTTTGATCATATTAATATAGTCAACAGCATGGCCCTTTTCAGTTTTATTACTGGCTTAGAACAATAGAAAATGTGTTATAAAGGATGACACGGGGCACAGGCATCCCAGTCTTGGCTTACATCTTTTTAAATGTCTGATGGTTAAAAAGTTTTCTTTTCATGACCTTTGCGAAGGCTGAAATGAGTTGATTTGTGTCTCATCCATTAGCCTGAGAAGTTTTCCTTAATTGCTGTGGTGAAGCCCAACATTATTTTGTTCAGGTTATAGAGTTTGAAGGTAGTCTTGCAACTGCTGTCTCCCTCTTTGCCACTCTGTTCGGTCATGACTGCACCCAGTCTATGCTGAATGAATAAACTTCTTGGTGCTTTGTTGGGAAATGAAATTATTCTAGGAAAGGCACTCCGGCCCATTAAGATTCATCAGGTATTGGGTCTTAAAAATTAATCGGCCACTACATCAGATCCGTAATGAGACACAGTTCATATGGTCAGGGCAGGCACTGAGTGACTACATTGCTGTAATACATTTTAGAAAGCATTTAGATTGCTTAATATTGGGTACTCTGTTGAGGTAATTTGCAAGAGACCTATAAAATGTGGGGACTGATATGCCCACTGAGGAAGTTCAATGTTTTATTTTCTCTTTTTCAATTATAAAAGTAAATGTTGCTCATTGTAGAAAATCTGGAAAATCCATACATATTTAAAAAAAAATTAGAATTACCTTTTACTCTCAGACAGCCAGGTAAATACTCTCAGCATTCTGTTGTAATTTTTTCTAGTCCTTTTTCCTCTGGGTATTTACATATGTAGCATGGTTGAGATCCTTAAGTGTTTTGCTTTGTTTTTTTTTTCATGAACATCATGATTATTTCTCTTAGCATTAAAAATTCCTCAGATATATATTTAGAATTTATAATATTTAATCAAAGAATCTCAAAGCCCCCCTATTTTTGGACATTTAGATTGTTTGCAGTTGTTAATTATAAATAATGATGCATTGAACATCTTGTGCATATATTTTTGCCTGTGTACAACTAATTCTTTAGAACAGAGTCTTAAAAGTGGAATTTGTGAGTAAAATGGTGTGTTTAAAAGTTTTTATTCTCTCAGGTATGACTAAAATCATATTTCTAGAAAATCAGATTTTTTTTCTGGGAAATAAGGCTGGGAAGTGATAAAATGGGAAGACTGTAGATCTTTCTAACATAATAATTTAAACTCTGTTGTGATCTCCAATTAGCCATAATGGTTCAGACTCTTGATAATACCACTTCAACTCTTTGTGCCTGATTTTCTAATTTTGTGGAATAAATACTACTACTATTTTGTTGTTGTTGTTGTTGTTGTTGTTGCCGTTTTAGAAAATTTTAAAGTAGAGTGATTGATGGGAGTTTTTAAAGTATTTTGAAAATTAATTTTAAAAGTGCTGTGGAAGAATAAGTAATGCCAGTCAGTTGTTTATTTTGTGTTAGTGAACTAAAAAATCAGATGTGTGGACCTCCAGTGGTTAGAGGCTTGGCCGGGAATGCAGGAGACAATGAGACTGGCCAAAGCAGCATTTACTGTTCAGTATAATTTCAAAGGTATGCTAAGAGAAAGAAAGCTCAGCCAAGAATTTATGAGTCGGTCAGAGGCAAAGTTGAGAGCTATCACCTGCTTCAAGGAGGACAGCTTTGGATGAGTTCATATATATGCATGGCACACTGCTGCAGTCTAACTTTATGACTTTTAATGACTCCGACCACCTAATCACTTGTGAAAGGATGTGCTGGAGTTTGCCTTCACTCAGCTTGACAAGGTGATGGGAGGCATATATCTTCCTTACATGAAAACACTTGTCAGTTGCATCATATTTGGTAAGACAAGCACCAATGTCACCTTGGGGGGAAAGAAAAGTAACTCAGCTGACATCCAATGCATATGAGTTTCCAATATGCTGCAGCGTAGCCTAATTTCAAGTGAAATATGCAAATACACCCTATTTTGTCTGTAGTTTTTATTTTCCTGATGCTTTCTCTAAGTGCCATATCTTCTGCTGATGGAAACATTGTGTAACTTCTTCTGAGCTGATGCATATTTAAATACGCAAGGCGAAGAATGCTCAGCCTTTGAGTAGAAGAAGCAACATGGCAAGCCAAATGCAAATCTCTCAGTCACCTTTTCTTGTTTTGTTTGTTTTTATTTCATTTTTGGACTTGAGCTGCACTTATATAACCAGTTCACTTTAGTTCAAATTGCTGAATTTTAGACATTTTGTGGGTAGTAGGTCAGTGGAGTGAAGTCAGGGCTTATTAGGGTTTGGCACTAAGCTATGTGAGTGATAGAGGAGAGCAGAGGGATGACTGGGTGTGCTCTCATAATGAGTAACTGGTAAAGGAGTTGGATCACAGATTCATGTCTCTTTCTTTCCTTTCACTAAACTTTTAAGAAGAATGTTAAGGCAAATATGTTTTGTGATCCCCACGGTGGGTTTGTTTGTTTATTTTGTTTTGATTTCTAAATGACTTATGCATTTGGGCAGTGTACCTAAAGAATTCTAGATATAAATGCATCTCAGAGACAAAAATTGTGGATCAGGTGAATACTCTGAATTAGGCCAGTGAGGCAGATGGTTTTCAGAGTGGTAGAGTCCTGTTTCCCAGGGAAAGGAAAAGGTAAGTTGAATATGGGGTGCCGTTGAAAAGGCTTCAGTGCAAGACTTGCGCAAGAATAGAAGAAAGCTGTAGAGGTATTTTAGTGAGACTGCATTGCCGATTGCTAAAATGGTTACACAGTGTTCCATGGATAACAAAGAACTTTGCCCATGATCAGACTTTCCCTAATAGAATGTCCTTGTTAAATAAGGAGATAGGTGTCCCTCTTTGTGTACTTCAGAGGACCCAATCTGCCAGTGTTTAATGTGAGTCTCCTAGGTTGTTGTAAATATGTTCAGTCCAACTCCCTATAGTATGCTTTTCTGTTTGCTTTTAATATATATGTGTGTGTATATATATGTGCATTTTTTATAGCTCCATTTTCTTACAACAAGCTGGTTAGCTGTGGCAAATTACAATGGTCAAAGGTTTCATTTTATTTCATATATAGATTGCCTTCGATTGCTGCCAGCCACATATATTCATCACTTCTGAGTGGCTAGAGCGAACCTTTCTCCCACTGAATTGTGTAGTAGAATTCTGCCTATTTTGGAAGCAAAAATTGCTGAGCATTTGCTCATATGTGTAGAGCAAATAAAGGTTTTGTTTTCTATTTGATATAACTGTATTTCCATTTCATTGTTTCGTATCATGAAGAAATGAGTCCTGCTGATGTGCTGAGCCAGTGTGTTTCCTCATCCAAGAAACAAGAGTCCCATTGTCAGAATCTGATTCTTCATCTGCTAAGTCTGGTCATTGCTAATGGAAACAGTTGATGCTTACTTTATATAGTTTTTAGAATGTCAAGGAATAAAGATCCAGCAGCCTGTAATTGTCCCCAGTAGCAGACTAAGATAAGCATGCAGATAGTGATGTGATACAGTTCCATTTACAGTGCGACACATTCAGAAAAAGAGAGTTCTCTTATATTCGGAAACAAAATGAAAACAAAAAGCCCTACAAATTGCCTGGCCCATCGTGAAAACACTATCCTAGAAAATAGTAAGTAAAAACTACATTATTAAATTCATTTTAATCCAATAAGGGGCAAAATGATGTCAAGTTTATATCTGTAGCCATCCATAACTTTTTTCTTTAAAGAAAAAAAAACGCTAATCAGTAAATGTAAGAGAAAGCTATGTGGTTTTCTATGTTAATGAAAACCTTGCTCCTTGGGGCCGTTGGCTGTATTGAAAATTTTCATTTTAAGTTTCAAGCCTTTCTTTCTGAAATTCAACTTTCATGACTATGCGATGTTGTTATTATTACTATTTCTTTTTTTAAAGTTGGTGAAAGTTGTATTCCAATGATCATCCACTTATGGTTTGATTTTTTTTTTTTAAGTGGAAGTTATTTGAGAATAAAGTAAGCATCACTATTAATCTGAAATGAAATACATGCTGGGAAACAAACTTTTGCTCATCTGCAATTGTCTCTTATATGATAGGTAGGAACAATGACCTTCTTTAGAGTTTATTATTGCGTAGCTCCTTCCATATGTGGTCCATCAGTTACATGTTTCCTGCGCTTGCTATTGTTCAGAGGTGGAGGAGGGAAACAAAGGAAACACACTGAGTTGTCACATGACTATTTGAGGGTAGTCATGAGCAACATTTTCTTCTTGTATGAAACAATAACATTTAAATTTTGTGGTTATGTATCATGAATGTCTGACAGCAGAAACCATTGTGATTGGCAGGCAGTAGATTAAATTTATGGGTTTTAGGCTTTTTTTTTTTTTTCTTAATAAGGATACCTTGAGAAAGTCCAAGGGAAATGAAAGTCAGTTTTGTCATCTCACACAGATTTCAAAGGCAGGGGGCTACACCAGGGCTTGAAAGGTCTATATTACACCGCGGCTGTCTAGCCATACTTGACAATGAGACATACTGTATTTGCTCACGGTGCTGGAGTTTATCATGCAAGAAGAGTAATTATATTTGAATTGTGTCAGCCAGCCACCCTAAAATGAAGGAACGTCAACGAATGTTGCTCCAAGGAGAAGGAGATGATTAGTTATAATTATACTCAGTGTCCAAGAAAAATGCTTCATTTCCTCATTCTGTTGCAAAAGGGAGAGGAAAAAAAACCAACAAAAATTATTCAGTACTTTTCAGTATTTTTGAGAACTTTTAAGGTGGTCATTTGTTGTAGAAATTTCAGATAAACTGTCTGGTGTGACCATTTAAATCTCTGGGGATTTGCTTGGTCTGTGCACAATTTTATAGTCATAAAAATAGATAACATGTTATACATCTTTAGATTTTTCTTTCTCACCATTTGTGATGATCTCCTAACAGGGAAATGTTAAACAATAGGAAGCAAATTTCTTAATTCCTCTAACTATGGTTTCATCTACATATGCCAAGGTTTAAAATATGGCTTTACAGTCACTCATGAATATAGTGATTTGATCTACAGTTTTTATCAAGCAATTTGTTTGAGATGATGAGATGGATACTTTGGACCATTGCCATTTTCATTTCCTAAAATGCACATTTTACAGTTTATGTATCTTTGGGACTTTTAAGCTGGTGTATATTATTGTATATTGTTTCTTATTGTGTAGCTTCCATGACTAGCTTAGAGGGAGAGTTTTGGGGGCATTAATTTGTTGGCCAACTTTTACAGTAGTTGATTTCAGTCATTTTTTATGTATAATCTTTTGGGTAAAATTCTCCATTCAGTAACTTTTTGCAATGTTGGGATGATCATATGGTTGATGGACTTGGGTTATCCTCAAATAAGTTATTATTGTTCTTAGCTATGAAAATTAGCTTTATTTATAATTATTGACATTTACATGGCTTCAGTAATTTACCAACACAATTTCATGCAATCATTGTTATAAGTAATGGTAAGATGGGTAAAGATAATGGATTTTTAAAGGGATAATGTTGACATATTTGCTGATAAAAACAAATTGATCCTGGTAGTTTTTGCACAGTATTTAATCCAACTTTCTTAGCAATGAAGATACAACCATTTTAAATATTCTATTATCTAAACGATGTATTATTAGTTTTATAACTATAATTATATAATCAATGTGTACCTATTTTCACTGGAAATTGAAATAGTTGTGAAGTATTTTCAAAGAAACTACAATGAGAAAAGTCATTGAAATTGTCTACTTTCCATTTTAACATCTTGTTGAGTGACTATATGGATCACTCAGAAGTGCCTTGACTCGTCTTTAACAAAGCAGTTTACCTTTCATAGAATTCTGCAAACTTATCAGAGGATGTGCAATGTAACTATGTCTGATCCATTTATAGTGAACTGGGGACATGACATAGTCTTCATTCAGATCATACCCCATCATTTTGCCTGAAAGAGCCAGGTTGTTGGAATAGAATTTCTCATTTATTCACACACACACAGAGAGAGAGAGAGAAGCACACACATACACACACACACACACACACATAAATGTGTGTATATATATATACACACACAAATCACACAAATATATGTATATTTTAATCTCTCTATATATATGTGTACACACACATACACACGTATGTTTCTTTTTCCTTTCAGCTGCTTAATTCTTGCACACATGTAGCAAAGTAATGACACTGTTGCCTGATGTAGTTGCCTCTTCCAGGTGGTGCTGGGCATCTTGGTGCCAATCCTGATTTTGTAAGTTAGATACAAATGTGCCATGTGAGCACTGTTGCTGCAGTGAACTGTTCAGATAGTCTGCGGGACTGTTCAGATAGTCTTCCCTTGGTTTGATTTGCTTTCTTCATATGTTTAAATACCATCAGACCCATAAATTAGTTTTAGAAATGAAAAATTTCTGCATAAGATTTTAAAGATTTCTAAATTCTACTTAACTGTGGTTAAAATTATGGTTTAGGGATATCACCAGTCTATATTTTTTTGCTATGCTTTTAAAAATATCATTTCCTTTCTCTTCAAATGAATTTTCTCTTTAGATATGGCTGCGTATTCATTGTTCCTAATGTCAGTAACTATAGCTACAAAGTCTTTATGTGTTTCTTCGTTTTTGATTTTGGTCAAATACACAGAGTTGAGTCAACTGTGGTCCTTGTTCATGGCCCACTAGGTCACAGGTTGGCTTGGCTCAAGCCTCTCTTCTGTTTCATCTAATTTTCTCATTTGGTCCCTAAGCTCCTCTCTCATTCTCTTGCCCCATAGACATCTGCTGTAACATACTTAATGTGTATTCTTACAATTCTTCTCATCAATATAATATATACAATTACATATACATGTAATAATTTATACAGTTGACCCTTGAACAACACAGGTTTGAATTGTGTGGGTCTACTTATCCATGGATTTTTTTCAAGAAATGTTACACCAAGTGTGCCTGTCTCTCCTGCCACCCCTTCCACCTCCTCCACCTCTTCTGCCTCTGACATCCTGGAGACAGCAAGACCAACCCTTCTTCTTCCTCCTCCTTCTCAGCCTACTCAGTGTGAAGATGATGAAGATGAAGACCTTTATGATGATCCACTTCCACTTAAAGGATAGTAAATATGTCTTATCTTTGTTATTATTTTCTTAATAACATTTTCTTCTCTCTAGCTTACTTTAAAAATACAGTATATAATACATACAATACACAGAATGTGTGTTAATCAACTGTTTATGTTATCAGTAGGGCCTCTGGTCAACAGTAGGCTATTAGTAGTTAAATTTGGGGGAGTCAAAAGTTATAACCTGATTTTCCACTGTGTAGAAGGGGCGGTGCTCATAACCTCATGTTATTCAAGGGTCAATTGTACATGTAGGTTTAAATCTATATCTATACAGTTGGCCCTCTGTATCTGTGGTTTCTGCATCTGTGGAAGGGCCAACTGTAGTATACCATTTTATAGAATGGACTTGAGTATCTGCAGGAAGTCCTGAAACCAATCTCCTGCAAGTAAGAAGAGCTGACTGGATATCTACACAGACTTAAAGTTAAGTACAGTAGCCCATGCTTATCCTAGGGGGATAACAGTTTTCCATGACCCCCAGTGGATGCCTGAAACTGTGGATAATAGTGAACTGTGTGTATATACTATATTTGTTCATATACATATATACCTATGCTAAAGTTTAATTTATAAATTAGGCACATTAAGAGATTAAAAATAGCTAATATACTATTAAAATAACTAAAATAACACAATTATAACTATAAGCCAGCACCACTACTCTTGTGCTTTGGGGTCATTATTAAGTAAAAAAAGGGTTGCCTGAATACAAGCACTGGGATACCATAACGATAGATCTGATAACCAGGACAGCTACCAAGAGACTCACAGGCGGGGAGCATCTGCAGTGTGGACATGCTGGACAAAGGAGGATTCATGTCCCACAGGGGCTGGAGTAGGACAGGGTGAGATTTCACCCACTAAACAGAACAGTGCACCATGTAAAACTTAGGAATTGTTCATGTCTGGGATTTCCTATTTAATGTTTTTGGACTGCAGAAACAAACTGTGGATAAGAGAGGGACTACTGTATATCCCTGGGACAATATAGTATTGTTTCAAAATTTATATAAATGATTGTGTGCTATAAATATCATTTCATTTCTTTTAAAAAAGTAAGAATTAGGTTTATGAGCTATTTCTATATATGTATTGCTAAATGTAAATCTGCTCATGAGTTCTGACTTTGTACACATTTTGTGCACCTGTGATATTTTCCCATTCCCTAGAGGTAGATACTCTGTTTTTTTTTTTTTTTTTTTTTCAACCATAAAGAATGCTTCTATAAACATTCCTGTACAATAGGATCTGTGGATCGGTGAGACTAAATATTCAGCAGAAAAACTGCTGGGTTGTGGAGCTTGTATCCTTTTCCTTTTTAGGAAAGATTTAGAAAAAGCTTCCTTAATAAAGCCTTTTCCATCTGACTTTTGACTGATGAATGAACACATGCTGATTTACGTTTTGGGATGACCTAGAATCTTGTTCCTTGCTTGGGGTTCAAAATCAGGTTAACAGATCTCTTGGAAAGAAAAAAAAAATGGTCCTATTGTCCCCCTTTACATAATCTAATTAGGTGACTGTATAAATATATTTTACTTTTTAAAACCCAGGAATAAAATTGAGGAGGCTTTATATTCAACTGTGTAAAGTATTTATCTAGTATTGTAATCAGTAGGTCTGTTTTTACAAGAAGAGCGCCTATTTTTGAGGATTCTGCATTTACCTAGATGACTAGTAAAATAACTTCAGCGATATGATTGGCCATTTGAATACATTTTTTTACTATATTGCCCACTATGGGCAAAAGAGTAAATAGTAGGCAAAAAATAAAAGTGTCCAGAGGGAACAATTGTGCCTTTTGTGTGTGTGTGAGCATCTGCCTGAGCTCTTCATTTTCTGGTTTGCTTGTTCTTGTCAGAATTTCTTCCATATTCTTTTTATCTCCCAAATCAATAAGTAATTTGAAACAAATGCTTCAGAAAGTAAATTAAAATGATGTTTGGTGAATAATATTATTTGCCGAATACTTTTGTCAGGCCCCATTGCCTGAAGAGTCCCCATTTCAGTGAGTCCCAGACTATGTTGCACAGCATCTTTTGTTTACTGGAAACATAAACCTTGTACACCGAGGTAGAGGGCTCCGTTTATGTGGGAAAAGCAGTTATTAGACTGCTTAACTGAGAATCTCTGATTGATTTCTTATGGGGAATCATATAAACTTCTAAAATTACTTTAAGTGCTATTTCCTTTCATATTTTATTTTCCTCTCTTTCCTAGTATATCTGCAATGAAAATCAGGAAGAACTATAATAATAACTTTTATAAAGGAAAATGTGTTGTTTAGCTTAGTCATGAGAAAGCTGTTATATGGCTATTTAGATAAAATCTCAATGACCAGTTCTTAATTTAGAAGATTTGGTTGTAATTCCAAACAACATTTGTTGTTTCTTCTATGTAATAGAGGAAAAAAGTTAGCTCTCAGGCATTCTGCTTTATCACAGCTGTATTGATAACCCTCTGCCCTAACTTTATTGGATAGAAACAGTGATTTCTTTTTCTATTTCCATTATAAATTCTCTTAGTGTATTTTTTTAAAATTTGCTGATAGTAACACTGATTTAATTGAACCCCCTTTTTACAAAACTAAGTATTTCATCAGATTTCACAGCAATAACAAAAACCAAATTCTTGAACTTTTAGTGTATGCCTTCTTTTTACCAACCCTTAACACTCCATTTGGAATTGAAGAGTCCTTTCTGGCTTGTGTTGGGGCTGGGCATGGTTATTAATTCATCAGGGGATGGTGGATGCACTCTTAGGCTCTTCTGCCTTTCTTTGGTCCTGAGAGCCCTGGAGAGAGAGGAGGAGGGGTTGGGGGCAGGGGGAAGAGTGAAGGGAAGAGGGAGACAGGGAGACAAAGCCTGAGAGGGAGACGATGACATTAGAGGTGACACCTAGCTATCATGAGCTTCCTAAGACTGAGGGGAAGAATAATGAAGGGTTTCCCTGCCTTCTACAGCCTGAGGACAACCCTATGGCCACAGCACCTTTTCTAATCCCATTTTCTGTGTGCTGCATGTCATAATCTGTAAGGCACTGGTTCCAACGGAAAACACTGAATCCAAACAGTGACTGGGTCTTGTATTTATTTGCACTTTAAAACTACAATGTGCAGGAAAACTTACTCAAAAAAAAAAAAAAAAAGAAAAAAAGAAAAAAAAAAAAAAAAAAAAAGAAAGGGAGAGGGACAGCAGCAGCACAGCACCGTAAGTTTGTTGACATCGGAAGGCAGTCACTGGGCCCAGCGAGCCCCACATTTTAGTTCTCTGATTTACAGTGACATTTTATCAATTAGAGAAAAGTGTGTTGTCTCTTTAAACAACTTTTCATAAAAATCTCCCTCCTTTGGAATATCTTTGTTTCATGCAGTGTTGGACCCTGTGAAAGTAGTTGTCCTAGTAGTTGTCCTAGTGTCTGGCTGACCCTAAGTCCCCCCAGTGTCTGCAGGACCTTGCAAGGCTAGAGTAAAATGACTCTCAGTGGGAATGGGGTCCGACAGTTTTCCTAGAGGTAGGGACCTGGGAGGAAGCATGTGAAAAACAGGGTTATATTCTGCATGTTATATTGTACATGAAGATAAAGGTAAAAGTCAGTAAGAAGAATCTGTATATGGAGCCCATTGTCATAGCCCCTTACCAGCTTTCCTCAACTAGCCGGGTGAGTAGAAGTCATTGGATTAAATTATTTTATCGTTTTGTAAGGAGGGAGTTAGTTGATGGTTGAAAAGTGTGGACAGTCTGTGGGCGTATCCTGAAGGTATGAATAGAATTTGTAAACCTCCTGGGAGTTAGAAGCAAAGAAGGTTGGATATGAACTAGGGTAACAAGATGATTCATGACTGCACCAGTAAAGAGGGAGGAACAAATCAGGGGGACTGGAAACCAGGCAGATTTCTGGGAATAGCATTGGTGTCTGACTGCCTGTTAAAGAGCGTTCCAGGCAGACCTTAAGAGAAACTCTTGGAAAGAGTATAATCTGTCCATTTTACAAATACTGATTAATCATTATGGCTGTAAATATCTCACTGATGTAGAAAAATGGTGATAATAGTTGAAAAAATTATTACTTAGATCTTTAGTCATTAGAATTCTATGGACAAAATGTTCACTATTTTACTCCTTTGTCATAGTTTGGGCATTAGAGACATGTTAAGAATTTAGAACACAATTTCATTAAGAAATTGTATTTACTTTTTGCAAATATAAAAAACACCTTGTTTTGAGCTAGTTTGCATAACTAGAAATAGTTTGTGACAAAGTATTAGTAATATGCACTACTTTTTAATAAAGAAATTTAATGTAAACAATATAAAAAACTGCTGAAGAAGATGCTTTTAAGTGAACATTTAATTAGCTTTTAACATTCTTCTTATTCCACAAACCTTCTTTCATTTGCTTGTGGATAAGTTGGGGGTACTTAATTTCTTTGTTTGTTCACTCTCTAGGGCTACAAATTTACTACATGTAATTATGCAACAATTCCAAAAGAAAATATTTCGTTATCTTTTGGTTTAATCAAATTTATTGGTTGAAGATTAGTGAGTTGGTTTAAAAACCCACAAATGCATACTAAACATTTTTCAGTAATTATGCCTCTTGGAGCAGTAATAGAAGTCCTCCACTTAAAAAAGTATGGAATAAGAATATGGAGGAAAATAATCTGCTGATCCAACCAGTGAACATCTAATACTTTGTACAAAAAGGCTGTTTGGCTGTTAGAATTTTATATGTGTATTTTCTGATTCCTGAAGTTTAGGTATTATTAGAAATGGCTATCATTAGAACCAGCTATCAACTTGGAGGGAGTATGATGAGCCATCCTTAAAAAACATTTTTAAATCAGCATTTTTTTCACTTAGATTATAATTAGGCATTCATATCTAATGGAATTTGCTAGTTCCCATTAGAATATAATGATTTTTACCCTTTTCTATCTGGTAGTTATTCATAAAGAAAACAAAAGTATTACAGAAAGACCATTTCAGGTCATTTATCATTGTGTGTGTTTAATGGAATTTTGGCTCATTTAGTATATTCTCATTTTGGAAGAATTAATGGATACCCCAGTGGATAAAAATGCAAATCATTTGTGCTTGACTAAGCTAATTTCTTATTTTTAAAATGATAATATTCTAATAAGGTTTCAAGTCGCTTCATTTCAGAATAATATGAATACTGTTAATAGGCATAATTTTATAATTTCTGGTACATTATGGATACAGAATTTGGTTGCATTTCAATGTCACCACTAACTAGCTGTATAATGTTGGACAATTCACTAAATATTGTCAGACTTCAGATTCCTTATCTAAATTGAGAATGGGGAAGAGGAATTCCAAGGTCTTTTTCTAATTCTGAAATTTCATGATATAGAAAGAAAGTGCATGAACTTAACTGAATGTCTATGTAGAAAATCAGAATTACTTGGATAGGGTAATAAAATTAAATTGAACATTAATTTTCTTTTCAGAGATTCAGACATGTTGTTGAGAAAAAAGTTGAGATATCCTTTCTGTGATTCTGACCATTTCATCTGGTCTGAGTTCATATGACCTGATAGTTGCCTACTACATAGTAGCTTGCAGTAACTTATAAAATAACATCACAATTTTATTAGTTAGCAATCTATTGGTTATTCGTTGCAAAGTGCCTAAACTCCAACTCAAATGACCTTATGCAAAACATGGAGAAATTACTGGAATATTGACTACTATCCAAAAATAGATGTAGCTTCAGGTATAGGTAGGTTCAGGGTTTCAAATGATGCCCAGAGGGCTTTGTTTCTCTCTCAGCCCCATTTTCCTATTGGCTTAATTTTCAGGCAGGCCACTTCTCAATATGGTAGGAGAGGAATCCCCAAGGATATATCCTTCTTAATTTTGATCAAAGAAAGACTCTTTCTCTCACAGCTAGCTTACCTCAAATCTGATCAAATACTCTGGCCTTTTTGAGGTAATGCTCTCATCTAATTGTCGTGATTGAGGTGGGGATAGAACATTCTCTTTGGCCAGTTGCGAGTCACATGATCACCATGGCAGATGGATTCATCCTACCTAAACCATAGGGAATAGACTCTCCAAAAGAAAAATGAGTTCTACTATTAGAAGTGAAGTGGGGAGTCCGGGTGTGGTGGCTCACACCTGTAATCGCAGCACTTTGGGAGGCTGAGGTGGTGGATCGCCTGAAGTCCGAAGTTCGAGACCAGCCTGGCCAACATGGTGAAACCCCATCTCTATTAAAAATATAAAAAAATTAGCTGGGAATGGAGGCAGACACCTGTAATCCCAGCTACTTGGGAGGCTGAGGCAGGAGAATTGCTTGAGCCTGGGCAGCAGAGGTTGCAGTGAGCCTAGGCTGCACCATTGCACTCTAACCTGGGCAACAAGAGCGAAACTCCATCTCAAAAAAAAAAAAAAAAAAAAGTGAGGTGGACATGCTGAAAAGACACAATTAAATAGCAAATCTAACACAGGGCCTTAGGTTTGGACTTTTTTTGCAGTTGAAAAATTAGAGCCAAAGAGACAATTTGTCAACACCTAGGGAGAAAAAAAGCAACAACCTGCTGTTGAAAGGCTTCAACTTTTTCTTTAGACCATTCAATCAGGCAAATGTCAAGGCCCTTCCCGAACTAATTTAAAATTGATCTGCCCAAGGATTCAGAAACTTTGCTTTATTCATGCATTTATTTCATTCTTTTAATAATTTATAGTGGTGAAGCTCCAAGGTGTTCAAGATGGGTACCTCAATTTTCTTGGTTGCTAACACTAATATGTTGTTGCTAGTATTTCTTCTCCATTCCCATTTTACGTAATAAAGAATATAATTTGATATGCTAGGAATGGTTTGGTTTAAACTGTGCACTCTTAAGTGACTTCTGCCTATTTTCCCTGGGCAAGACAGTAGTCAAGCAAAATTATTTTATTGCTAAACATTTATAAACTAATGATTAACTGTTTATATGTTCACATTCTAATCTAGTTAGAAGGAGGTGTGAAAAGAGTCTAGGAAAATGCTGGAAATCTTAAATAAATTTTAATCTTGCTTTCTTTTATTTCTCACCATACAATTTGACACTTGAAAAAGCTATAAGGAATGAGAGAATAGAGTGAAAATGTGTAGATGGGAGTTGGAAGTAGAAATAATCCTCACATAGTGAGTGTTCTACGCACAGAATTAACCCTAGTGTACAGCAAATACCAGGAATATATTCAGTCCATACTATATGTCTTGCATTTTAAAAAAATTCTTTGCTGATTTTTTAAATTAAATGAGGTAGTGATTTTGTTCTGAACCTTTTTTGATGTGAAAAAATGAAAGTAATAGGGTTTTCCCCCCCAAAGACATTTTAAATCATGGAATTTTAAATGATGTCACAGTACCTTTTTAGATTACAAAGAGTTATTGAATTTAATTAATTATACAGAGCGAAGGCAAATTCAAGGGAGTTTCAATAGCTTTCTAGACAGTGACATCACAAGTCAGGCTTCCAGTAAGGCAAATTGAAGGCCAACAATCAATAGCACACTGTGGGCAATAGGTAGGAACTGTAACTTGGAGTTTTAATTGCTACTTTGCTCTAGGTCATGCCTCACAGTTTCATTTAAATCTCTAGTATAAAGAATCCCTTGTCCTCTTCTTGTTGCATTTGATCACCTAATGGAAAGAAGCCTGTGCTCCTCAGGGAAATAACTTTGAGCACTGTGAATCAATCTCTCTTCCTCACTCTTCTTCTCATTGTCTCTCAATTTCTCTTCTGTGAAATCTAATTTTAGTGTAAATGTAGCAAATCAATTGCAAAAAGAAAAGAGATCAGAATTGGTGTCCATTTGTCTGACCCTCATTTTTTCTTTCAATGTAAAGTTTTTAACCGGGAAGAGAAAAAGAGTTGATTTAGTCAGAACAGTTTTAAATTTCTGTATAGAAAAGGGAAAACCTAGTGGAAATGAAAGTCTGGAAAGCACCAGGATATGTTTGGCCCCAACCTCTGCAACTGAGTAAAAACTATGATTTTGAGTAAGTCTTGGATTCTCCACTTGGTAGTCTACATTATTTTAACCATAGTATTTTGATTATGTGGACTCCAAGTGGGAATGGATATGAGCCCAAAGACTGTTGCATTCTAGCACAGAAGGGGATGCATACGTAAATAACACATCTAATGTTAGGTAGAATGTGATAGCTTGTTATAATAAAAATTGTTATGTTGACATGCTTTGGGTGTTCATAGTGAGGAGAGATTATTTCTGTTGGAATGTGGGAAAGGGGACAGCAAACGATTAAAAATGAAAAGATAAAGACATTAAAGAAACTGATGACCTTTGAGTGAAACTTTGACAATCAACAAGGACTTAAAGAATACGTTAAAATTTCAAAAGCTATTTAAGATTTCAGAGATGTTGGGATGTAAGAAAAAAAAATGTAGTATAATACAACTAATATGAATCTAGTTAAATTAATTAAAATTATTCCCAAACATCTTCATAGCAGCTATATATGTTAATTATATAAAGCTGAGTAAAGCTGTAACTTTCTATGTATGTGTATTTTTGTGGGTGGATATGGGTTTCAGAAGCCAGTATTTGGGTCTGTCAGAGTTCATTTCAGTTTTATATTGATGAGGAATTTTAACCTCTGCTTGTTCCAACTTTTTGCTGATTAACACTTCAGCCACCCTGGTCTCCTACTCTTTGAGGTGAAGCAAGCCAATATTAGGAAACTACATTCACCTTGGAAGGTGTATACATGAGGATATTTTTTTTTTTCTAATTTTACTTTAAGTTCTGGGATACATGTGTAGAATGTGCAGGTTTGTTACATAGGTATACATGTCCCTTGGTGGTTTGCTGCACCTATCAACCTGTCATCTAGGTTTTAAGCCCTGCATGCATTAGGTATTTGTCCTAATGCTCTCCCTCCCCTTGCTCCTATCTGCTACAGACCCTGGTGTGTGACACTTCCCCACTGTGTCCATGTGCTCTCATTGTTCAACTCCCACTTATTACTGAGAACATGTGGTGTTTGGTTTTCTGTTCCTGTGTTAGTTTGCTGAGAATGATGGTTTCCAGTTTCATCCATGTCCCTGCAAAGGACATTAACTCATTATTTTTCATGGCTGCATAGTATTCAATGGTGTATATGTGCCACAATTTCTTTATGCAGTCTATCATTGATGGACATTTGGGTTGGTTCCAAATCTTTGCTATTGTAAATAGTTCTGCAATAAACATACGTGTGCATGTCTCTTTATAGTAGAATGATTTATAATCCTTTGGGTATATATTCACTAATGGAATTGGTGGATCAAATGGTATTTCTGGTTCTAGATCCTTGAGGAATTGCCACGCTGTCTTCCACAATGGTTGAACTAATTTACACTCCCACCAACTGTGTAAAAGCGTTCCTATTTTGACATGAGGATATTTTTAACCACATGGCACATGAACCACTGATTTAGTTAAGCTGATATCTTTGAGATACTATTTTGTAAGTGATTTAATATTCTGATCGGGATCATATATCATAAGTACCATAAACTACAGAGAATTCCTCTCCTTTATTTTGACCCCCAAGAAAAATCACATTTTGTCCTAATAAAATTTTGTGAGTCCTAAAAGGTTGGAGTTTGGTTTAAAAGTTACAAGCCATGGGTTTTACAAAAATGTCAAATGAACTAAGCAAATGGATTAATCATTTTCTTAACTAGGGCAAACAAATAAATAAATACATCATAGTCCTGGAATATATCAAGGGTGACTAATTTGCTGGCTGCTTTTGAAAGAACAAATAAGGTTCAAATTTGTAGTAAGGGAAAAAAAATGATGTTGTTAAGTTTAATTAACTAGACTTTAATTCATTATGCCATTGGAATTTCATTTGAACAATGTGATAATGAGCGGATAATGACAACTCTGAAAAGGAATAGTGAGTGAAAAGTGCACTGGATAGTGCCCGATAGCTTTGAGATACCTTGGCATAGACAGCTGTGAGGTAGCTAAGTTCAGAGGGGCATAGGTTGGAGTCATGCCCACAGTCGCCACTGAGGCTACATATATGGACAAGTTGTTCTTTTGGATTCTCACTTTTCTTACATGCAGACTGGGGGAAATAATAACTATTGCCTGGGGTTGTTTAAGGATAAATGAAACGGAGCATGTAAAATGCCAGGCATATAACTGACACTCTATAATTTACAAGTTTTGTTATTGCTGCTATGTATTATTTTCGAAAGGAGTTTTGAGATCATCTTGGATTCCCAGAACATTTGTTGATACTAAACTAAAACAAGAAAAAGTTCGGGAAAGACAATGCTACCAAGAAGTCTACAAAATCTTCCTCATTTCTGGTGATGGTGTGAACTGGAATATCTCTTTTTGAAAATGATTTAGCAATTTTGTATCTATTGTAATAGATCTATTGTAAAATTGCTGCAGTGCAAGAATGCTCTATTTTAAAGTATTGTAAGAGAACAAGGTGATCAGAAAAGTGCTTCTGATAGTCCAGTGGGACAAAGGGAGCCCAGAGGAATCAGGAAACATCTCTTTGGTAAACACTGGCAAAAAATGAGAGAAGACAGAGAGAGAGACAGAGAGAGAGAGAGAGAGAGAGAGAAAGAGAGAGAGAGAGAGAGAGAGAGAGAGAGAGAGAGAGAGAGAGAGAGAGAGAGAGAGAAATGCCAGTCTTCATGGAATTAAACCTTTGCTCTCACTCTTAGCCTGTTTTGACAGCATGACCTAACTACATGCAGAAGGTGGCAGACAAAGCGGATGGCGGTGCAGGCAGTTGGGCTGCTGGCAGGTGGAAACTGGGAGCAACTAATTCCATGGTAAAGATTTTTCAAACTGAATCTTGGTCCAGTGTCCAGCATTCCACGGGGAAGGGGTGAAAATACACCCTGATTAAAACCCATCCAGAGTCAGCACATTTGAGAAGTTCCACTGTGAGGTAAGGACCAGTAGACAGCACTGACCTCAAGGAGTCACCTGAGCAGGTATGATTAGGTTTCCTAGGCTATGCCCTCCTGAATTTTCCACACCTGGGTGCCTTCCACACACCTGTATGAACTGTATACCATCTAGCCTTTCTGTTACCTACACTTCTTGTCCACACTTTTTGATGTGAGAGTTTGTCCTTTATTGTAAACGTATTAGTGAGACCTAAAAGGTTGGAGTTTGGTTTAAAACTTGTAAGACATGGATTTTATAAATGAACTAGGCAAATGGATTAACCATTCCTTAAGTGGGACAAAAATGAATAAATAAATAGTACATCATAGTCCTGGAGTAGTATCAAGGGTAACTGATTTGCTGGCTGCTTTTGAAAAGAAAGTAAGATTTAAATTTGTAGTAAGGAAAAATAATGGTGCAGTTGAGTTTAATTAACTAAAATATTGAAAAAAGCTAGGACAAGGTGTATACCATCTACCTACATTACATGAAACTATCTGGGAGAATACAGAGAAACATACAGAGATCAAGGTGCTGAAGTAACTGATCTAGAAGATGTCCACATGTTTTTTTTTTTTTTTTTTGCTGCAGTAGTCCTGGATCACACTACTCAATTCTGGAAAGGATCCAGAAATACATAAAGAAGTTAAAAAGATAAGCATTTGTTTAAGTAAAGATTTACTTAATAAATAATAAATAGAACACTTAAATGTTTAATTAATAGAATATTGTGCTTCTAATAAAAATTATACATGCGAAAAGGCAGTATTATTTAATGTTATATAGGAAAAAGAGGGTACAATATTTGATGTATATAATTACAATATGAAAAATAAAGTAATGTTTATTTAAACAGAATATACAAAAACAGTGAAGGGAATATACAAAAATAGGATAATACTTATATTAGGTGACATGCTTATGGGATATTATTTTTATGTTAATTTTAAAATAAAATAAGAACTGATTTATGTAGAGCTTTTTCTTTTAAGAGAAACTCTATTATGTGTGCATCTTTTGAGAATTGGAAAGAAAAAAGAAGAAATTGGTATTTTATTGTGTATAACTCTATTATGTGTGCATCTTTTGAGAGCTGGAAAGACAAAAAGAAGAAATTAGTATTTTATTGTATATATGATAAACTCTTTAGATGAAGTTCTCAAGGGTGGGATTTATTTTAAAGTGAATTATAATTAAATAAAAAACTAAATATAGTCCCATAACTTTAAAATTAAAAGTAGAAATTTTAAAAATGAACTTCAAGGTATATGAAAGTTAATCACGATACCATCACATCAACTAGATGTATTTATTTGTGTCACAGTATAAACAGAAATTACAGATATTGGAGATGCAAAATATTCCTCATCTAATATTTCTTTGGGAATTTTTCACCTCTGCCCCCTTTTGTGTTTCTGGGAATGTAAAGATTATTTTGGCATTGTTTACTGTGTTGGTCTTCCACTCCTTAATTATTAAAACAGAAAATGGTAGAAAAAGGTGTCAAAAGATCATGTTTCTTTGGGAATATCCACTAGCTCTTAAGGGAAGTATATTTTCTAAGTCAAAAGGTCACAAATATTCAAACAGAGAGAAAATCTGAAGGCTGATACCTGTGGTTATGGAAGGGAATATTTTATCATTCGGACCAGAATTTTTTGTTCTCACTTTTCACATATAATATCATGAAAAGTCCTTCTCTGTTCAAACTACTTTTTCTTTGATGTCTTTGATAGTTTTCCAAACAACTAACAGAACAGTTTTATCCTTTTTGTGAAGAAACTAAGGACCCTGTCCCTAATCCAGTTAAAAGTATAAGAAAACTAAATAAATAATTAGACACCAGACCTGAGAATTTGCCTAAATTAGGCTTGCCAAGAATCATAAAATCTTGCCCTTCCTTCTAGTTCTTCTTTCTTTATATTAGCCTATTTCCTAACAGATTATAACCTCTGGTATGTCTCATAAGGTAATTAATGTGGAAGTTTCCTTTAATTGGAAGTGATGATTTTAGACCAAAAGACCCTTGAAATGCATTTAAAATCAGGACATTGGATTCCTTCCTTTTTAAAAATTGACATTTGAATATATCCATTCTATTGAGAATGTTTCTTAGTTTTTCCATTCCTGTCTTCTGACTTAATGGGGAAGTACATTCATAAATATTTAGAGATAGATGCGTTATTTGCACACAAACTTTAAAAAATGTTAACCTATAAATAAATGCATTCAAACTTGTAAAAGCATGCATACTTCATGGAATACTATGTCAAGCCTATTTTCAATAATTCAAATACTTCAAGGCAGCCATCTGACAAAACTCAGGTCAAAACATTTTTTTGAAAATGGAAAATATGTTGGTGTATTTCAATGCTAGTTTCTTCCATGAAATTAAACAGTGTCCAAAAACCAATCATACAATGGGTTTTATGAAATAATGTAATATACCCTGTTTTACTTTTTATTATCAGTATTTATTTTCTTTATTGGAATCTGTTTTAAGAGTGATTGATTGGATTATGTTTACTGCCAGCTAAAACTTGCATTTTCTCTGTCTACTAGTAGAGAACCAATAGAAAGAGGCAGTGGCAATACTAATGTGAACTGAGTCAATATTAGTCTTTTGATCAATTAGATTACATTTATGTATATAATTTTTGAAAACTACTTACAAGCTAAACTAGTAGGAAAAAATGAATAGATTTTATTTCAATGGAAGCAAACTACCACACCTATCCTTGAACTATTCTTTGGTCTGCCTTCAAAGCATATGAAGTTTGTTTGAAAGAAAGAAAAATAATTGGTTAACTCTGGATTGAAACTTAAGTAGGGTTGAGGAAATGGAATGGTTGCTACTGAGAACAGAGTTTCAGTGGATTGACTACTGTCCTAAATTATCTAATAAATACAGTCTACACAGTCATAGATTTAAGCATGTTTATTCTGTTGGATGAAAAAGATCAGGGCCCTCTTTCCAAACTCCTCTGCATTTAAAACCTTCTGGTTTGATCCCGTTCCAGAGTAAGGAAGTCTTTAGTCTATTTTGGGTTTTAGGAAAGAACCCATTAATCCAAAATAGTTTATCATACTTGCAGTGTGTAAAAATTTATTTGACACTAAGCAAGTTAAATGTCTAAGGTCTCTGGCTTAGAGCAAACTCTTCATGCAGGGTACAGTGTAATGTAACACCACCTAAGAGATGAACTTACCTATTTATGCACAAATTATGAAATTCATACATAATAGAAACTGAAGTTGTCTAAACTTCTTGGAATCAAGGATGAATTGAATGTTCCCCGCCTCCCCATTCACTCTGTTGCTGTCCATGGACTTTTTAGACTTGCAGTGCCATTTTTAATTTGAAAGTTCAGGTCAATTCAACTAAATGTATCAAGAGCCTGTTTCCTTTGTGCCATATGTGCCAGGTACTGTGCTGGATACTCCTGGTGGTTTTTAAGTGATAGCCAGGAATCCTTGGCAGAGACTCAAGAGCCCACAGCAGCCTTCTGAATTGAATTGAAATTATTTTATATTGAATTTTGTCAGACAGGGAAATTTTTTATTCAGGAGATTTCTCTTGTGTAGTTTTCTCATAGTTAAAATATCATATGATTTTATTATTACAGAACAACATGCCTTCAGTTTTGAGCTGGTTTCCTTATGCACATACAATATTCTTTTCTCTTATTGGTACAAGATGTTTCAACCCTAAGAATGTCTTGATTTGCATTTCTAGTTGCCATAATTGGATTGTTTTTCATTGTTACAGTAGATTCCAAGGAAAATCCACATACTGGGTGAGCCAAAGGCAAACTGGGGTACTTTATTTTTTATAACTGAAGGCTCTCATCTCTTAGTTAGTTCTTGGTTGTTTGTTGATTACAGTAACTGAGTTGTAGGCCCAGCCCCATGTTGTTACAAGGCTAAATTTTATGCTTAAATATTTTACAAAGTATATCATAAATAGTAATTAGACTTACCTTGTCATTGATACATATAAACCTCTGGGAAGAAAAGTGTTCAGTGCATAGTTAGTATCTAATACATGTTTCCTATTATTATTACTGAACCCCCTTCACTTTGTGATTGATTATGGCCCTTGTGGGCATGTTTCTCATCATAGAATGTAGACACTATCAAATGTGTGGTTTTGTTCACTGACTTATCCAAAATACCTAGTAGATGCCTACCAGAGTAGGTACTCTGTGATTTTTTTAAATGAATAATAGATTGGTCTCAATCAGGCTGCCTGCCTGCCATCCCAGCCTTTGACTTCAACTTGACCCCAATAGGTTTGCAGCTATAATGAGTGATCAAACACAATCCAGACACTCTCCTGTGTTATTAGGTGCTGTGATGGCAAAGATCTCACTTATCTGACTGAAAGTCACGGTCAAGGGAACTCCTGGACTTGAGTGCAGAGAGAGCATGAAAGCTCTACTCCTGATAGGAATTTTAATGACGTCTTCCATTTTGGTTTCTATTGGCTACATTTTATTAAAGCTCTTTGTTTCTGGGTACTTTACTTTACAGATATTGTCTTGGAGGGGAAATTATAAACAAAGAGATTATATATTATATGTCTGTTATAATTGATAAAGGGATCTATATAAAATAAATATATATAATACATAATAAACAAAGTGATATAATATATAATATATAACTTAAATATATAATTATTAAGTTCATAATTAATGTATTTATTAATTATTAAATAATATATCAAATTCAAAAAATGAAGCTTATATATATTTATTTTAATCCCACCTGGTATTAAGATGATAAATTTTAAAAATGAAATTAAATATACATATTTAAGTTCATATTATATATATATATTTAAGTTCCTTTTTAAAATTTATCATTTTAATACCAAGTAGTTGAAACTTAGAGATAATGACAAAATATTAAAGGTTTTTATACATCTGAAGTCTGTTACAAAGCAAAACTGGGAGCAATTACCTTCTAATTGTGGCAAATGAAGAGAAAAGTCATTTCAGGACAGATTTGTTTTTCAGTTTAAGGTGAAAACACTTTTCTGACTCATAGAGCATATGCCTTCTTGCAGCCCTTCAGGAATTGACTTGTTGAATGTTGAGAGGCTAGCACAGTTAATTTGGCTTGCTTGCCACATAAAAATAGAAATCTCCTGTTTTCTTTGTGGTGCTTCTAAGCAGACCATGTTTCAGTTAGATTATTTTTTTAATTCTAGTTTTCTCAAAGGTTTCCAAATTCTAGTCACTCTTGAGATTTATATTGCCTCTAAAGTCTAAGGATTTTTAGATTTGTTCAGTGTTAAAAATAAATGCTGGATTTATTTCATGACTTCGTATAATCCCCTGTGGTTTTTTCTACTGTTATACATTTACCAATTACTGTACCTGCTTTTAAGTAAAGTTTTCATTTATGACTCAATGGATTAGCATTATTACAATTATATTGTGTTTTGTACATTTGCTTCCATTCACCATCCCTTAACTAGTTTTTATTTGTGTTAATCACTAACTTTATGTTATTATTATTTTTTAGAGATGGGGTTTCACTGTGTCACCCAGGCTGGAGTGCAATGGCGCTATCATAGTTCACTGCAGTCTTTAACTCCTGGGGTCAAGTGATCCTGTCATCTCAGTCTCCTGAGTAACTGGGACTGCAAGTACATGCCACAACACCTAATTTTTTTAAAAAGTTTTTTAAGAGATAGGGTCTCACTGTATTGCCCAGACTAGTCTAAAACTCCTGACTTCAAGTGATCCTCCTGCCTCAGCCTTCTAAGTAGTTGGAATTGCAGCTGTGAGCCACCATGCCTGGCTTCACTAACTTTGACCAAAGTCATTAGGATGGCTGGATTTGTCATTTTAATTTTTATTCTGAAAATTTAAATCTTCCCATGTCCCTATGACAGTGAAGTGAAATCTGGCCTCATCTCTTGAGTAACTTATATTTAAACATATGTTTCAAGGTATGATGTATTGGCCTTGCTGAGTTTACCTAGAGTTAAGTATTCTTCTTTTATATTTTTGTTATTCTATCAATCCTAATTCTTATTAATCCATGTTTCCATTGCTCCATTGTTCCTATTGACTATTAGGAATGATCACATTGTATTATTTCGATCTATGTCTCACAAACGAGATTATAAATATTTTGAAGATATAGACCATTCCCTTTCAACTTTATATATGTAATATGTGGCTTATACTAGGTATTCAGTTATATTTTTGTTGAAAAAATAGAACTGTGGCCAGGTAGTATTTGTTACTTAAGTTATGGACTCTACAGAGAAGTATGGAAAAGAATAGATATTACAAATGAATATTATTACATTTTTAAATATAAGACACATACAAGTATAAAACTCACAGCTCTGGTGGATCATTGAAAAACAGCTCGTCCTGTGCTGCTTTCAAGAAGGCCAAACATAAATTTGATTAAAAATTATCCTATTATTAACTCTCAGTTTCCATTTTCTGGGATTATTTTACTGATGAGATTAATTTAGACTGAAGTTCTTATAGAATTATATTAAATACACTTTTTTGTTTAGGTTCAAGGCTAAACCACATTTTACTGAATATTGTATCACATCTCACGTATTAGCCAGTATTGTAGAGTTGTAGGTTACTTTTAAATACTTCAGTGGAAATATATTCTATATTCTTCTTTGATAACTATTCTGATTGTTAAGAAGAAACATATTTTTAAAGATTCATTAGAAAAGTGAGCCCTGGAGGTAGATACTGTGATAAAAATTGCTTTCTCTGTATATTCATGTAGGGTGCCTAAAAGACTTCTTAATTGCATTTATAGTCACCTGTAGTTCTTCAGGGCTTAAAGAACTGAACAAGGGCCAGATGTTTATTAAAAATAAAGGTAAGTTTGCAGTTTCCACTTTCACCTAGGATGTAAACAGCTAGAAAGTATGCCACTTCCACCCAACCTAACAAGGAGAAAAACTCAGATAAACTCCAAAGTTGTAACTTTTCTTGACCTTATAAGAGAGTTGAGGTCACAAGGTAACCTAAATTCCAAAAGGTGACAACTCCATGGAATATGAACTATCTTAACTACTGGGGGAAGAAACAAGGGCCACTCAAGCTGGTAAGAAGAAATCAGTAAAAATTTTAACCAATTGTTCAAGGCCAAGTGTGGACTAGCATGCCAATATGAAATAAATGAGTACTCGCTCTCTTAGTCTCTTTGGGCATCTGTAACAAAATACTATAAATTGGGTAGCTTATACACAACAGAAATGTATTTCTCATGGCTCTGGAGGCTAGAAGGTCCTAGATCAAGTTGCCAGTAGATTTGGTGCCTGTTAAGAACCTTTTCCTTATAGATGTCATCCTCTTAGTGCATCCTCACATGGAGGAAAGGGAGAATGAGCTACCTTGGGCCTCTCTTAGGACCCTAATCCCATTTCTGAGGGCTCTGCCTCGTGACCTAATCACCTTCCAAAGGCCCCACCTCCTAATACCATCACTTCGGAGGTTAGGATTTCAGCATATAAATTTTGAAGAGGGACACAAACATTCAGACTATAGCACACTCACTAGCAAGACTTTTTCTATTAGGTTTCACTGGGTGCTCCTGAAGGCAGGACAGGAGACCGCAGAGATCACATTTCCTTGAGGGCATAGGCATACAGGAGGTGACCTGTGGCTCCTAGGGAAAACCTCAAAGCCTCTCTCACCCCTTTTTGGGTCTCTTCTCTCCTGTGAACAAAACCCCTTAAGCCACTGAGGCAAGGGAGCAAACACTTACACTCATGGGGCACAAAGAATGATTGTGGCTGGGAGAAGAACAGAAGAAAAACTCAATGTTTGTGGGAGAACAGGAAAGCAGGCTGGATTCCATAGTGATAGCCAGCATTGGTCTGCTACCACTGGGAGAGAGCATAAAATGCCTGCCCAAGATAAACCACAGATGCAAGTTCTTAGAGACCTATAAAGAGACATAGACTCCCATATAATAATATTGGGAGACTTCAACACTCCACTGACAATATCAGATAGACCATCGAGGCAGAAAATTAACAAAGATATTCAGAACCTGAATTCAACATTGAAACAAATGGATCTAATAGACCTCTATAGAACTCTGTACCCCAAAACAAGAGAATATACATTCTTCTCATCTCCACTTAGCACATACTCTAAAGTTGATCACATAATTGGATATAAAACAGTTCTCCACAACTGCGAAAGAACTGAAGTTATACCAAACACACTCTTGGACCACAGTGGAATAAAAATAGAAATCAACACAATGAAAATCGCTCAAAACCATACAATTACATGGAAATTAAACAACATGCTCCAGAATGACTTTTGGATAAATAATGAAATTAAGACAGAAATGAAGTTCCTTGAAAGTTATGAGAACAAAGATACAAAGTACCAGAATCTCTGGGACACAGCTAAGGTGTGGTAAGAGGGAAATTCATAGCACTAAAATGCCTGTATTAAAAAGTTAGAAAGATCCCAAATTAACAACCTAACATCACAACTGAAAGAATTAGAGAAACCAGAAAAAATCAAACCCAAAGCTAGCAGAAGATAAGAAATAACCAAAATCAGGGCTGAACTGAAGGAAATTGAGACACGAAAAACAATTCAAAACACTAGTGAATCCAAGAGTTTTTTTTTTTTTTGAAAAAATTAATAGATGGGCCACTAGCCAGACTAATAAAGAAGAAAAGAGAGAAGATCTAAATAAATGTAATTAGATATGATGAAGGGAATGTTACCATTGACCCCACAGAAATAAAAACAAACATCAGAAACTACCACAAGCACCTCTACACATACAAACTAGAAAACCTAGAAGAGATGAATAAATTCCTGGACACACACACCCTCCCAAGACTGAACCAGGAAGAAGTGATTTTCTGAGTAGGCCAATAATGAGCTCCCAAATTGAATAAGTTAAAAATAGCCTACCAACCAATAAAAGCCCAGGACTGGATGGATTCACAGCTGAATTCTAAAAGATGTACAAAGAAGAGCTGGTACCATTTCTACAGAAACTATTCCAAAAAATTGGAGGGACTCCTTATCAACTCAATCTGTGAGACCAGCATCATCCTGATAACAAAAACTGGCAAAGGCACAACAACAAAAAAGAAAACTTTAAGTCATTATCCTTGATGAACATTGGAGCAAAAACTCTCAACAAAATCCTTGCAAACCGAATCCAGCAGCACATCAAAAAGCTAATCCACCCCAATCAAAGCTAATCCTCCCAAAGATGCAAGATTGGTTCAACAAACGTAATCAATAAATGTGATTCATCACATAAACAGAACAAAGACAAAAAACACACGATTATCTCCAAAGACACAGAAAAGGCTTTTGATAAAATTCAGCATCCCTTTATGTTAAAAACTCTCAATAAACTAGGTATTGAAGAAACATACCTCAAAATAATAAGAGCCGTCTATGACAGATGCACAGCCAACATTATACTGAGTGGGCAAAAGTTGGAAGCATTCTCCTTGAAAATCAGCACAAGGAGACAAGGATGCCCTCTCTCACTGCTTCTATTCAGCGTAATATTGGAAGTACTAGCCAGAGCAATGGGACAACAAAGAAAGGGCATCCAACAGAAAGAGAGGAAGTCAAACTATCTCTGTTTGCAGATGACATGATCCTATATCTAGAAAAACCTCATAGCCTTGGCCCAAAAGCTCCTTCAGCTGATAACCAACTTCAGCAAAATTTCACAGTCCAAAATCAATGTACCAAAATCCCTAGCATTCCTGTAAACCAACAGCCAAACTGATAGCCAAATCAGAAAAGCATCCCATTCACAATTGCCACAGAAAGAATAAGATACCTAAAAATACAGCTAACCAGGGAGGTAAAAGTTCTCTACAATGGGAATTGTAGAGACTCAAAGAAATCAGACTCAAAGATCAAATCACGACTCAAAGAAATCAGAGATGACACAAAGAAATGGAAAAACATTCTACGCTCATGGATAAGAAGAACCAATGTCATTAAAATGGCCATACTGCTTAAGGCAATTTACACATTCAGTGCTATTCCTATCAAACAACCAATGCCATTCTTCACAGAACTGGAAAAAACTATTTTAAAATGCATATGGAACCACATAAGAGTCCAAATAGCCAAGGCAATCCTAAGCAAAAAGAACAAAGCTGGAGGCATTACATTACCTGACTTCAAAATATGCTACAGGACCATACTAACCAAAACAACATGGTACTAGTACAAAAACAGGCACATAGACCAATGGAATGGAATATAGAGTTAAGAAATAAGGCTGCACACCTACAAGCAACTGACCTTCAACAAAGCTGACAAAAACAAGCAATGGGGAAAAGACTCCCTATTCAATAAATGGTGCTAACTGGCTAGCCATGTGTAGAAGACTAAAGCTGGAACCCTTCCTCACACCATATACAAAAATCAACTCAAGATGGGTTAAAGACTTAAATATAGAACTGCAAAATATAAAAACCCTGGAAGACAACCTAGGCAGTACCATCCTGGACATAGGAAGGGGCAGAGGTTTCATGACAAAAACACCAAAAGCAATTACAACAAAAGCAAAAATTGACAAATGGGAACTAACTAAACTAAAGAGCTTCTGCACAGCAAAAGCCACTATCAACAGAGGAAGCTGACAACCTGCAGAATGGGAGAAAATTTTTGCAAACTGTGAATCTGACAAAGGTCTCATATCTAGCATCTGTAAGGAACTTAAACAAATTTCAAGCAAAAACCAAACCCATTCAAAAGTGGGCAAAGGACACAAACAGACTTCTTTCAAAAGAAGACATACATGTGGCCAAAAAGCATATGAAAAAAGCTTAATATCATTGATCATTAAAGAAATGGAAATTAGAACCACAGTGAGATACCATCTCACATCAGTCAGAATGACTATTATTAAAAAGTCAAAAAATAGGCTGGGCATGGTGGCTCATGCCAGTAATCCCAGCACTTTGGGAGGCCTAGATTGGTGGATCACTTGAGGTCAGGAGTTCGAGAACAGCCTGGCAACATAGTGAAAACTATCTCTACTAAAAATATAAAAATTAGCTGGGCATGGTGGTACGTGCCTGTAGTCCCAACCACTAGGAGGCTGAGGCAAAAGAATCACTTGAACAGGAAAGGCAGAGGTTGCAGTGAACCGAGATCACGCCACAGCACTCCAGCCTGGGTGACAGAGCGAGACCCTATCCTAAAAAAGAAAAGAAAAGAAAAAGTAAAAAAAAGAACAGATGCTGGCAAGGTTGCAGAGATAAAGGCACACTTATACACTATTGGTGAGAGTGTAAATTAGTGAAACCATTGTGGGAAGCAGTATGGCGATTCCTCAAAAATCTAAAAGTAGAATCAACCTAAATGCCCATCAATGCAGACTGGAGAAAGAAAACATGGTACATCTAGACTGTGGAATGCTATGCAGCTGTATAAATGAACAAGATCATGTCTTTTTTGAGAACATGGATGGAACTAGAAGATATTATCCTCAGCAAGCTAACGTGGGAACAGAAAACCAAAACACTGCATGTTCTCATTTATAAGTGGGAGCTAAATGATGAGAACTCATGAACACAAAGAAAGAAACAACAGACACTGGGGTCTATTTGAGGGTGGAGAGTGGGAGGAGGAAGAGGAGCAGAAATAATAACTATTGGGTACTGGGCTTAATTCCTGGGCTATGAAATAATCTATACAATAAACTCCCTTGACATGAGTTTACTTACATAATAAAACTTCACATATACCCCCAAACCTAAGTTAAAAGTTTTAAAAATGAAAAAAACTCTTTCAAAAAATGAAGCTTAAATACTTTTTCATACAAATGTTTATATAAAATTTTTATACAAGATTTCAAACAAAAAAATGAGAGAATTCATTGCCAGTTGAACTGCCATGTAAGAAATATAAAATGAAGTTCATGCAGGAGTACGATATCAGTAGACATTAGGATTTATTAAAAAAGAAAGGCAAAGTGCCAACAATAGTAAAAATAAAGGTAAATGTAAAATGCATGTTAACTTATTTTAATCACTTTAAAAGATAATTGACAATTTAAAGTGAAAATAGTAAAAATGTACTGTAGGGTTTATGACACATGTAAAAATAAAATGTATGACAACAAAATATAAGTTATAGGAGAGAGGAACTGGAAATATACTGCCATAAGTTTTTTCATTGTATGTGAAGTAAAAATATTGTTTGAAAACAGTATATGATTATTAAAGATGCATAGTGTCAACTTTAGGGTAACCACAAAATTTTTCGGAAGAAGATGTAACTAATAATCCAACCATAGAGGAAAAAATTAAATGATAAAATATACATAATCCAAGTGATTGCAAAAAAGGGAGAACATCTGGGAAATGGAAAAAACTAGAAAGGTGGTAGATGTAAATGTCATTATATCAACAATTACCTTAAAAGTGATCTAACACACTGATTGAAAGGCAGAGATTGTCAAATTAGAGAATAATGTAAGACTGAATTATTTTCTGTCTATAAGAAACTGTTTTAATATAAAGATGTAGATCTGTCAAAAGTAAAAGGATGGAAAAAGATATGCCATACAATCATGAATCGAAAGGAAGTGACCCTATTAAAATCAGACAAGATAGACTTCACTCAAGATATATTATCAAGGATCAGGAGGGACATTACATATTGATAAAGGTGTCAGTTCATGAAGAATACATTGCTATTTTAAATGTTTTTGGATCACAGTAGGATACATGAACCAGCAACTTATAGAAATACAAAAATCCATAATTGTACCTGAAGATCTCAATACTCTTAGTAATTAATGCAACAAGTTGAGAGAAAATAACTGAAAATACAGAAAGTATAATAACTGTCAACTAATTTGACCTAATTGACATTTTACATTCATCAAAGTAGACCATATTCTGAGCCAGAAAACAATCCCAACAAGTTTTAAAGAACTAAAATTTTACAAATTGTGTTCTCTTTGAAGTTTTATAAAGAATTGAAATTTTACAAAGTATGTTCTCTAATTTAATTATGGGGAATTAAACTGGAAATCAATAACAGAAAGATATCTGGAAAATTAGAAAATATGTGATTAAACCTAATGCTTCTAAATCACCCATTCAAAAAGGAATTTACAATGGAAAGGAGAAACTATTGACAATGGAGTGAATAAGCAAATAGAAACTATTAAAAATTAGAAGTGCACCTAACTGATGAATAAAATAAAAATTGTAGCATGAAATTCTTATATTTTTTAAAAGCACTTTTACATCAATATTTAAAAATTTCTTCTTCAGAAACTAGAAAAAAAGAGCAAATTGAGGTCAAAGCATGCAGAATGAAGTTTTTATATGACCCCCCCCCAAAATAAAGAAAGAAAACAGATGAGTAAGAGACAAATTGATAAACTGATCTAAAATTTAAAGATTTAATAACAATCAAAATCCTAGCTGAATTTTTTTTTTTTTTGGGAGGGAGGCATGATACTTGATAAGCTGACATTAAAATTTATATGGAAATGCAAATGGCTGCGAATAGGCAGACACTCTTAAAGAGAAAAACAAAATGAGAATATGATCTCTATTGGTTATCAAGTATAAAAGCTATATTGATGGAGCCAACATGGAATTGGTGCAAGAATCGCCAAATGGGCCAATGAAATAAAATTGAGAGCCAAAAATTCAGCTCTCATGTATATGAATCCTTGATTTATGACAAAGCTGGTACTGCAGGATAATGGGAAAATGGGAAATATAAAAGCTACTAGGAAAAGTTACATATTCGCCTCAAAAAGGAGTAAATTGGGATCCTACTTCATACTATACATAAAACTAATTTTAGACCTACATATTTGAGGGAAAATAACAAAAGTTTTAGAAGTTAGCATCTGGGATTTCTTTGTGATTTCTAGTTAAAGAAGCAGTACTAAAAAATATTTGCTTGAGTTCCAATAAAAAAGAGATTACTTTGGCCTAGGTAATGATTTAGAAAGTTTTTTTGAAGAAGATCAAGTTGAGCTGAGCCTCGAAGAATTGGTAGGATTTGAACAGGTAGAAATTATAGGGAAGGATATTCTAAGCACAATCAAAATGTAGACTTTGGAAAACAATGATTGTGCTGATTTGGCTGGAGCAGAAGATCTGTATTGAGGGAGCTGATGGGGGAGATGGCCAAGGGCCAAGAGTTAGTGGGCTTTGAATGCCAGATGAAGTTGGTATTTATCTCATGGGACAATGAAAATGAGAATATAACATAATGCAAGTAATAACATGGTGGCAGCATCAAGTATGGATTGAGGTGAGGAAGTAAGAAGGATGCAACTGTTGTATCCAACCCTGAAAAGGTGGATACAAGACCTTCAAAGATGAATATTACCAATACTGTGAATAGATCATTTAATGTGGAGGTGGATGAGGTGATGCAAAGATAACTAAGATTTTAACTCAGAGTAACTGGAGGATTGGTGGGAGATGTTTAGTAGCAAGAGGAACATAAGGGAGAAGACGTTGTGGAGAAAATAATAAATACATTTGGAGCATGTCACACTTAAAGAATAAGCAAGATAGTCCAGGAAGAAATGTTCAAATGGCCATTGGAGATGGGTAGTTTGAGCTTAGGAGATTGATCAGGAGAGGAGATATTTGTGTACATAAATGAATGTAGTGATGTTTAAAGCTGAATACATGAGGTTTCAGGATAAATGCTTAAAGAGAAGCCTGGACTTTTAACCCTTGGGGAACACCCACATTTACATTTAGGAAAAAAGAAGAGGCAGAAAAGGAATCTGAGACAAGGTGATTAGAAACATGTGGAAAACCAGCAGAGACTGGATTTCAAGAAGAGATATTGTTAACAGTTTTGAGTTGTGACAAATTGGTAAAGAATGAAGGCAAGGCAATTGCCTTTTGTGTTTGTGGTCAGGAGATGATGGATAACATCAGGAACACAGTTTCAGTGGAGTGGGAGATGAGACCAAATCTTCAGGGACCAAGGAGTGTGTACGGGAGTTCATTCCCAAACATTTTGTAAACAGGAGAAAAGAATGAAATAGATTACAGATAGAGGAAACAAAATGTCATTTATCAGGCAATTAGCTTAAATTTATCTTCAAAGATGGAAGAAGCCTTAGAAATTATTTAATTCAGAGACAATTATCTGACTGCCTGGGGGACAAATGTGATCTTCAGGCTGCATTACACCAGCGGATATTTTTTGCTTGGCCAATAGAGTGCTTAAAAAATTGAATTAGTTGTGAACATTTAGAAATGGGAAGATGTTACATATAAATCTTTAACTCTAGCTTCTCCTGAAAAAGTTGGAAATTTGGCACTTCTGGGCCCATACTAGGCACATACCATTTAATTAGCTGGAGATGAATAGGACATGACCCTTTGGAAGGGCATGCATTCTTCACTTAACGGCAATCCTTATGCTGCTGGGTCTCCCCAGTAAACTACCTGCTGGATCCTTTAGGTATTTGAGTTGGTAGTCCCTAATTAAGTCCAACTCTGTCATTCTATAGACTAGGAGACTGAGGTCCAAAATGGGGGAGTGACTTGCTTCCAAAGTCACATATCTGGTAGGTGGAAGAGTTCATTTCACAGCCCAAAACTCCTGATTCTTATTTCAGTAGTTCTCCTCCCCTATTAACTCACTAAGTGTTTCTCTAGCTTGGTAGTCTCTTGAGGACTGGTCCATGGCATTCCACCCTTTTCCTGGATTCTAGCATTGCCAGATGGTACCTACATGATTTGTTTGGCTCTGCCCCAACCAGGTTCTCGATACTTTTCATGTGGTCCAGATGGTGACCAAAACTGTTCCTTGGACAAGAAGTAAACTCTACTCTATGGTCACCAAGTCCAAGCTCACTCTTTTTAGAACTTGGCATACAAAAAAGCTCATAAATTCCCCATAAGGCTTCTTTTATGGAGATTTTTTAGTCCTAACTGGAATATGTTAAACAATGACTCTCATGCATTCCCTCCCAAACTAGAAAATTAAATTCAGTTCACTGAAATTAGTACCAGATCACACTCTCCAATCCCTCCACCCAAGATCTATAGTTGGTCTGTCAACTGAATTTGAATACTGTGTTTAGATTTATGTACTTTCTGTCTTAAGAAGAAAGTTGTTAGATAATGACCTTATAGATAGGAAAATTCATTAATTTTTCAAAAGTATTTCTTTAAAATTTAGGAGAGGTGATAACACTATTTAAAAAACCAAACTGCATTGTTAGCTGGAGTATAAATAGTCTCTAACCCACTCATTCAAAAAAGATTTTCAGAAATCCTGGTGTAACAGCCACGTTAATTCCTTTCTCATTCCCCACGCCCCTCTCTGTCCCTCCACCACTTAAAATGTATAGGCTTGGCTCAAAGACAGAGGGCCTGAAATATGTTTGACTATTGGACTTTAGTTAGACTGTCATTCTGCTTAATGTTAAAGATATGATAGCCCTGTGAAAATTCAGAAATACTGCTATTTCAATGAAACGTGACTCCTGAGATAATTTAGTGTTCCAAACTAACCAAATCTTTCCTGAGCATATCTTTTTTATGTAATGCCTTGCCAAATGCAGCCTATATTAGCCAAGATACACTATGGATATGACATCTTTCCATTTTCTTCCTCTAGAGCCTCTGATGCAGTAGGCTGTAGTCTTGTCTATTAAGTTATCATTGATAATAGTTTTACAACCTGTTTCTCACTGCAACTTAGATCACCATATTTCCAGCCTGTGATATTAGCTTCTTTGCTGCCTGATGCTCTGACACATCTTAAAAGTTTCATGATACAGTATCCACTGCCAGTATATTAGTCAGGTTGGGTTAAGTTGTGGTGCAGTGATAAACAAGCTTGGGACTCTCAGTGGCTTAGTAAATTAAGGTTTACTTCCCTGTCCAATGTAGTTGAAGTTGCTCTCCTTCATCTTGCTGTGCTGCCATTTTCATTGCATAGTCTCCATTGTTGCCTTTATGGATAACCATGCATTTAATTTTATGAAATAGGCATGAAAATAGTATATCGCTTCCTTCTACATACCACTGGCCAGAACCCAGGTACCTGTAATTAACCCAACTGCAGAAAACACTGGGAGTTTTATTTTTCCTTTCTTTTTGGAGAAAAGGATCATAAGATTAGTAAATATCTACCCAATCTTGCTATAATATGGATCCGAATATACATCGCTTTAACTGTAAATAGCATTTTTGTTTCTTTTAAACTAGTACCTTGTGACAAGAGTACGACATAAACTTTAAAGCTCTAGAATTCAACTCTGTGATTTGACCAAGCAGATGAGATCACCAAAGGAAAACCTTGTGATGAAAGAGATCAGAGTCTTAAATATCATCTGTGTGTGGTAGGTACCTTCTAAACAAGAAAATAAAAGCATTTAAATGTATATATGAATTTGTTAGAAAACATAAATGTTTGTTCCCTCAAGAAAGAATTGACATATATGAATGTGTATGAGTATGCCTACTAATTACTAACAAGTGATCATTTTTCTCTATCCCAAGGGCAGTTCCAACCAGCAAACTAAACTACAAATCAATAACAGTGTCATTTCAAAGTTATTGAAATAATTTTATAATAAAAATAATTCTAACCGGCTCACTAAGAAGTAAATAACATGCTTAATTGCCCCTGTGTTTAAATATCAATTTTTTAAAAACTTCAATTTTGATGGTGGTATTTTTTCTATGAAGTTTATAAACTCAACTTTTGGGACTTATATATCAAATATGTTAGTTCAAAGTTAAGATTTTAAAATGCATTTTATAAACATGGAAAGTTTAAAAATTTTAGTTTGGAGATTTCCTTGTGTGCAATAAAGAAAAATATCTCTGGACACATTAAGTGTGTATATGTACACGTGACTAGTAAATTTTTAAAAAATGTGTTTGCTTAGTGATGGACAAGTATTTTCAAAAGAATGCATAAGGATCAAGAATGTTATATTTTAATCTAAGAAAAAATTCTGGCTTTGCCCTAGAGCAAAAAAAGCTAATATTTTCGATGTCTATAATTTTCTGATGTTTAATTTTTGTCTTTATTTTAAAAATGCCTTGTTATACCGCTATCTGAACTGATAATAAAAGATTTGTACTTATAATACATACATATGATGCTTGAAGAAGTCTCTTGTAATACAAATATGCTGTTGTTTTTCTAAATAGCCAATTTCAGAATCTTGACAAAATAAATCTATAGGCATTGTTACTCTTAAATTCTTTGATGTATTTATGACATTAGATAAAAAATTTGATCAAAATATAGATCATTTCTATTTCTATCAAGAAATACATAAAATAATTAAATTTAATATATTTCTCTAATAATTTAAAATTTAAATTTTATATAGTATATTTAACTTGATATTAATTGGGTTGCATTATTTTATATTTCTACTTTGAGGGAAATAATTGTATTTATGTAAAGACCTTTCAAACTTGGTCTCTAATTTTTTCTGAATTAGAAAGTGGTGATGTTAGTAAAATTCCCCACCAGTAGGTATTATTTTATAATATACTTGGATAAGATTGAAGTTTATTTTTAAAATCGAAGTTACTAAAGCTTTAAATATGAATTTAAATAACAATTTGGTATGACAATATATGATAGTATATTAATGTTAATAAGAAAATATTATACATTACATAGGAGAGAAACTGGTAGGATAGAATAAAGGAAAACATGAAAAACTTTTATATTGGGATAAAATGAGATAAAGTGAAGTTAGATTTAAATTGATGCATTCAAAACGTTATAGTCTAAGAACTCATGTACCATTGCACATAATTTGGTCTATTACTAAACTCACATGTAATTCAGATGTGAATTAAACATTGTGAAAAAAATTAAGAACTCATGTATCATTGCACATAATTTGGTCTATTACCAAACTCACATGTAATTCAAGTGTGAATTAAACATTGTGAAAAAAATAAAGAACTCATGTATCATTGCACATAATTTGGTCTATTACCAGACTCACATGTAATTCAAGTGTGAATTAAATATTGTGAAAAATTAATATTGGACTGATTACAATCCCATTACTATAAAAGTAGGTTTACCTCAATTAACTGTAGCCTAAGAAGAATCACCCTTGGAAATAGAATGAAGAATCTCTATTGATAAGCTGAAATGTTAGCATTGGTGGTTATAGACTAATATGATCATTCTGTTCTTCTTGGTTAGGGGACTAATATGTAATCCTGGAATAAAGAAATGAATAAATTTGTTAATCCTATAAGTCAATAAAAAACATTAATCCAACTGAAATGTCCTATACAAGAGCTTTAGGAAGCATCCTGCCCACTAACAATGACTTCATATGATGTTTGTAAATTTGATTCCATGTTTCCAAACAACCTCATTTATAAATTAAATTCATTAACCACTTAAAGAAGTGTTTAAAACTTTAATATAGCTGATTTTCTCTGATACTTCAAATGCCTTACAAATCTGGCAAGAAACAACTTTCTGAGCATTTAGTCTGTTCCTACAACTTCAATAAATCTTGTTCATAGTGTTTTTGGCTATTATGTAAGTTGTTTTTATATATGTATGGTAACACATTACATTGCTTTATGTATGCTTCAACTGTTATGATGCATAGTATGCCTAGAAAATCATATTTATTATCCAGTAATTGAATGAGGCACCAAATAGGGAATGTAATCTGCATAGAAATCTATTTCTAATTGTAAGTGTTCTACACAAAGTAAGGAATTTCTTAGAGTCACTCAAGGGCAAATAATTTGACTACATAATTAGGTGGGTATATTCAAATGATGGCCCCCTAAAGTCAACTGAAATATTGTCTTATTGTTAACCTAGAAGTTTTATTGTTACTGGGGATATTAGTGAAGTTTTATTAAAAATGAAACTTGATCGTTGGTGGTGCAATTGTCTGGATCATCAACATGGGGGCTATGTTGCAATATGTTGATTATAAGATCATGATCAATGAAACAGATAAGAAAATGCATTGTTTTGTAAAAGCTTGTATGCTAGTATCACTATGCAGGTGGAGGAGTGCAGAATTCCATCAACTTCAATGAGGCAGGATGGAGGTTAATTGTAATCTATAATTTAATCTATAATTTTAATCTATAAGTTGGTGAAGAATCTTACAACTCTAAACAGCCAACAAAAAGTTGTAAATGTTACTCCAACTTTCTAAGACTTGGTTTCTTCTTTTGTGAAAACAGAGATAATAATAGGATGTTGTTCATAAGGGTGCTTGAAGGATGAAGGAAAGTCATCTATATGCCGTGTTTAGTAGAGTACAGTAGCACATAGTCATTAAGCATCCCTCTGCAGCTGCTGATAGCAAAGGTGGCTGTTGATGGCAGCATTGTTGTTAAGTAGCACATTAGGCAGGTCAAGCAGACACTTCTTTTGCTGCAGAGAGACATGATAGAATGTGCTGTGTGTGGGATGGACTTCTTTCTATTGCTTCCCTCAGAGGACTTGTTCACTTTGGCTTTCCTCCATCATTGTATTAAGTCTCTTACTGTTTATATTTTTCAGAACCTAAAACAAGTCAATATATTTTAGTTTGGATGCCTTCCTTCTCCCTCTGATACTCCTCTCCTATCTTTTCTCTCTTCAGTTCCTGCCCATTTTGGTGGTAATTCTGGTGAATGTCCTTTGGTTAAGGCTTTGTCTTCTGCTGGGTCTTTGGTGGAGAACATTAGGAATAAGAGGAGCTTTTCTTATTCTAATTGATTAAGGAACCTAGAGTCACAACTAGGCAGCTCTAGTGTCTTTCCTGTGCTTATAAACTTTCTCTCTCTCATTGTGGACTTTTGCTTTTCAAATCAATAGCTCAATCATTCTCATTTTAAAAATATACTTTTTTGTCTCCTAACACCCCTCATTGATAAAACATCTTATAAGTGAAAATTTGCTTAGAAGGATGTTTCTTTAGTAACTCCTTTTGTACTTTCTCTGCTCTCTTTTCTTTTCCTACAGGGTCCACTTGCTACCCAACTCTAGCAGATAGTATTCGTATTAATGCTATGTGAATGATGGCCCTGTAATCATGCAACTAAGTCATCTTGCTCTCAACCCAACCTGTAGTTCTATTAAAGCAATATTCTACAGAATCATATAAAATATTAGTACCGTAAGAAAATGTAAATGAATCATAGATTCCTAACATAGAGATATTGGAGAGATATTGTCATACAGGTATTAATATAATTTTGTGAAGTGTATACAAATGGCTACTTTTAATGGCTACAAGTCCACTGGACCCCATTTTTCTCAGCAACAAAATACAATTGGAGTCTTTAGTAGTAGTATTCTACTCGACTTCTGGGTCTTGTTCGCCACTATATCCTTAGAGAGTGCCTCACACACCATAGGTAATTTATTGAAAGCTTGCCAATATGGTTGAGGACCTTACTCTAAAACCTTTTCTCTTCATGGTTCACCATGTGTATAATCCTGTGGGTGATTGCATCACAGAGAATAACAATAATTATTAATCATTTTAAGAGTTGCAAGTAGCAGCTTTGGACAAAGTTATTATTAAGATGGTTATTAAAGTGACTCATATGATCTTCAACTTCTACACTTGCTTTCTATCAGTAGCAGTTTCAGATGGTTAGTGTTATTTCCTTTCCAAGCCATTTAGATATTTTTGTTTACAAACTTGCTACGATGGTATGCAGCCTGTTCTGCCTAACTGAGGTCAGAGTATCTGAACCACTAGAGTAAGCATCTCAGAAAGTGGTTATATATGTATCCCAGCTTGCAAGTTCTCTGTGGAAATCATCCAGTCTTGGGCTAATTCTTGCTGTCTCCACCACACTGTCATAGTTAACTACTTTTTACATTTTTAAAGATGATTAGACTAAGAAAATTCACAGAATATTTGCCCACTTTAAATACCTTCTGTTTTTACCTACATCACGGATGACGATAAAAAAAAAAATGAAACAAGAAAAAGAAGAAAAGAGTTGTAGAGATTTAATACATTTCTTTTAACTGTTAGTTCAGGTTGAGGGTAAATAAGTTTGTATCTGATTTGCGAATGCATAGTATAGCTCAATTTTGCATTCTTAGGTTCTTGTATTGGTTGGTATTTAAAACATGAATGCAATAGCAAAGATTACCGGACCACCAATCCTGTGGGTCCCTTTCTCTTTATGAGACTAAATAATATTGACTCATAATCCCCTATTTCATCGCATAAAGCCTCGTGATACCATGGAGGATGTTAGAATCTTACTTGTGTTCCCAAGGAAATGCTTGAACCATCCATATCCATTAAAGGAGTGTTTCCCTGGCAGATGCTGTTCTGGGTTCTTGGGTGTAGGTCGATATTGATCCATGAAGCCCAGGTTGGCAGGGCATGACTTAGGGTGCCTGGAACCCCCTCCTCTCCCTCACCTCCCTCACTTTCCTCTCCTTCCCCAGCTAGTTACTTCTAGACACACTACCATGTCTGATTACTGCTGGGTATAAATACATACTATCATTTTCTCTGAGAGTTATTACTTGGGAAACACTGCTTTAATATTAACACTTAAAATATTAGTACCGTAAGAAAATGTAAATGAATCATAGATTCCTAACATAGAGATATTGGAGAGATATTGTCATACAGGTATTAATATAATTTTGTGATACCTTTTTGATCATATTAACATTTAAGTGTTAATATGATCATTTGTAACTTCTTCTCATCAGATAAATATGAAATCGTATGGACTGTTGGTATATCCCCAATCTGAGAGAGACACCAGAACTGAGAGGATAAAGGCAGACTGTCAAGTATCCCAGCGATCTGCAAATTAACACAAATCTGCAAATTCACACATGACTGGTGCAGTGGAGCCCTGAATAAGTTGGCTGTGGAAATTGTAGAAACCCTTAACAGTTCCCTCAATAAGACATTTTGGGGGACTTCTTTTTCAACATTGAGATGGGGGGCAACAAAGGATAAAGGTGTGTGGTTGGATGCAAGAAAATGACATCCATTATCAAGTACATTTTCTCCGAGTCCCCCGTTAAAAGCAACATTCTTAAATGCAATTTTTTCTCTCCCATACTCGTGTTACTTTAAGTCAAGGCTTAATTCAGTACCACTATGTAATGATCCTCTGATGGGCCACAAAAAGTACATTTTCCCTAAAGATGTTCTATGATCCCTTGTTCTCAGAGGGCCAGATTTAATTGTTCGCTTTGGTAATAAGAAGCCGTTAAGTCTGTCAGTGCTTCTTGTCTTCAGAAGTTGTAGTTAAATATGCAGGTGTGGCTGAAGGGCTGCTCAGGACTGTATCCTGTGCTCTCACGTCTGTTGGTTTTCATTATAATCTCATGTAAGGAGACCTGTAGAGGTGGCCCTTCCAGTTAAACAATTCAGCCCTCATTTCATGTAAATCCTTCTTCAGTAAGTAATGTGGCCCTTCTCTGTTCATGGCTTATTGTTTGTCTTATTAAAAACTGTTGGTCAGGGTAGTTATGATCTTCTGGCACAGTACATTAAGTAAAATTAGTAATTAAAAGAAAGCTAAGAAATGTAGAAATTCAGAGGTGTTCCACATTTGTACATTCTTATATGATCGTGGCCAGCAGGGAGTCAGGTCTGACTACGAACACTTTTGGTAGCATAAATCCTTGTATTTTTGTGCTCTGGAGAAAAATTGTTACATGCCTAAGAAATTGATACATATTTCAGGTTCTAGATTACGGACCATTGTAGTACCAACAAACTACAAACCCAATCCCGCCCATGCGCACAGATTACTGCTATTACAGCCTCATTTGTCAGATCATCCTGCAAATATTGACCGTCTCAGAATCCTCAGTCACAAAAACCAAGAGGCAGGCTTACTGTGAGAAGATATGGATGTATCATCTGCTCCTTCCCAGTTTTGTAAGGGTTAAGAGCCTACTGGGCTAAAGCATAACATGGTTCACTTCTTCATAATGGTCTCTAATTAAATAGAGGAGGTTGATGTCCCTTCTTCAGAATGCGCACATTTTACCATTAAACAAGGAGTCCACTCTATTAAGGCTGGAGAGGATCAAGCTATGCGTCAGGGACAATTGTCTAAGACAGTGTTCCCCACTAAGGATTGTGAAGTAGCACAGCCTGGTGATGCTCCTACTGAGCCTCAACATGAAGAGACTGGCTTCTGTAGAAATATATTTGAAAACATGTCTTCTGGCATACAGAATTGTGTGCTTATTTCCTACAAGATGGCTATTTTTCATTGGGACTGAGTTTTTGGCCTTTTTCCTGTGTGTACATTTCTGATATGGCATGGTTAGGCTGTTTGTTTAAATTAATTTTTGCTTAAAGGAATGTGATAGAGAATGTGAGAGCATTTCTGGCATTCTTTGGAATGCTCTGGCTTTTTGAAAGAACATGCCTGCCTTCAGCTTGATTGTTTTTGGCTGACAGGTGCTGACTCTCCCCTTAATTATCAGGATAACAAAGAGGTGTGCAGTTCTCATCTATCTTCAAAATTAGAAAAACTTGGATATGTTAGCTTCACTTATTAACAAATAACATTTGGCCAGCTTTATTTTATGCCATGCATGGCTGGTCTAATCATCAGGCAAATTTTTGATATAACTACTAATATGATCATTTTACAGATGAAAAAAGTGAGGCTGTAAAAATTACCCAGTTGTTCCAGATGACACAGCTAAAATGTGTTGGAGGATTCAATGTTCAGGCTTCTTTGAAACCAAGGCTTGAGCCCACAATTTTCAAGATTTATACATGTTTGGTACATTAAAGGATGCAACATATAAGCTTACTTGTGAATTCTTCTGAGAAGCTAGCGATTCTTCCCTTTTGGGGAGTGGCTTGTTTTTGTTTGTTCTTTGTATGCCAGCACAGCATATTGGACTATGTTCTTTAGAATAATGCATCATTTCTTTTAATGTATCACTTTCATTTGTATGAGGTACTTTCACACCCATGATCTAATTGGCGCATCATAGCACTGGATTTGATGTTCTGCTCACATAAATTAACCTGTGATGTTCCCCATAGGAATGCAGTCTCCCTCCCCTGCCAGGCATACTCCCTCTTATTTCTTTATGCCCAGGTTAGCTCTTAACTTTATTGTGACACGTTTCCCAAATTCCTAAGGTACAGTCAATTTCTCCCCTTCTGTGCTCTTAACTCCTTTAGAACAGTTATCAGATTGTTGCTTAATTATTAACTTACATGTCTTCTTCCCTTCATGGGGCTCTAATCTACTTGAAGTGGGGATATTATCTATTTATCTTTATATTCTCTGCATGTTACATGGTTGTAAGTATATTTATATACAGAGAAATTGTAGGGAGTCCAGGATGATGGCAGAAGTGAGAAAGGAATCCTGTTATTCGCACAAGTTTGATAATAACACCTCACTTCTATTATCCAGGAGAGCACTTGACTTAATAGCCTATATTTCTATGATAGAAGAACTAGTATATAATAGGATGCAGGTTTGGAAGGATCTGAAGCTTATACAATTTTGGAATACATTCCTTAAAAATATAAAATTAAGAATATAAAATTGTGTAAAAGGTAAATATTACAACTAAGAAATCACAAGAAGTTGCCAACTAATAAAATCGGAGAAATGCCATATATACCTTAACTTCCAGAAAAATAACATAATGGTTTTTATTAATACAGTGCCTTACAAAATTCCATATTATCTTTTTACCCTACTTTTTGGCTACGTTCTTTTTTTATCACCTCTGCATAAGACAACAATTTTTGTAATTTTTTTTTTCATAAAGGGAATACAAAAAGAATTCAGTCTTTTCTCTAACATGGCTGATTTAAATGTATGTATTATTAATAACGTAGAAAAGTTTGTTTCAGATTTATAGCTTGTTACTGGTAATGCCATACATTTTTAGGGTTGCTGTCAAATTTGGGAAGACTTCTATCAAGTTTCTTTCACATGTGAGCCTTATAATTTAGAAGAATTTTCACAGACTAGCTGCACCTTCATGTCATGATGCTGCCTAAGTTGACAGAGCAAGTAATTAAAATACATTCCCTTTATGATTGTTTTAATAAAAGATCATTGAACAAATTGATTAGTTTTGTCTGTTGTTAAGGAGGACTCCTCTTACTTCAAACTTTTCTCTAGGTTTCCTTGAAAATGTCAAATTTAGTCAAGAACGCCAGAGAATGAGGAAGATGACATGGCCATTGTATTTCACAACAGGGAGATTTTGTGGATTTACAAACATTGTTGTCTACAGCCTTTCATTATGACATTGGAGAGAGAGAGAGAAAGTCCATACTCCTAGGTGAGCAGGAGGAAGCAGGTGTTGAGGAAACAAAAAAAGGAGGCAGTGAATATAGACTATATATTTGAAAATTTTGTAAAGTAAGAAAAAGTAGTAAGAGAAAGACCTGTAGGATTAAATAAAAAATTGTGAGAGAAGGGTCTATTTGCATTTTTAAGAAAGAGGAGCTTGAATACAGATTCATAAATTTGTCTTATCAGCTCTGTGTTGGCTGTGATGCAGCTTCCCAGGAAGGCATTGTTTGTGGGAGAGTGTTAACTGGCATCAATCACCAATGCATAGAAATGTTCCTTCTAATAACTCTGTCATGCACTTGTCAATCATAAGTTTAGATAAACTGGCCGGGTGCAGTGGCTCATGCCTGTAATCCCAGCACTTTGAGAGGCTGAGGTGTGTGGATTACTTGAGGCCAGGAGTTTGAGACCAGCCTGGTCAAAATGGTGAAACCCCATCTCTACTAAAAATACAAAAATTAGCTGGGCCTGGTGGCGGGCACCTATAGTCCCAGCTATTCAGGAGGCTGAGGCAGGAGAATCACTTGAACCTGGGAGGTGGAGGCTGCAGTGAGCCTAGATGGTGCCACGGCACTCCAGCCTGGGTGACAGAGCAAGACTTTATTAAAAAAAAAAAAAAGGTTTAGATAAGTCAATATTTTAAGTTATTTGACTTGTAACATCTTGCAGGTGAATATTAATGATATATTCTATTAATGTATCACTTCATTTGTATGAGGTACTTTCACATGCATGATCTAATTAGAGCATCATAGCTGTTAAATTATTTGTAAATAAATAAGTGATGTCCAGTTTACAAGAAACAAGTGAGACTTTAATATGCCTAGGGAAACATTCAAAAGAATATACAGTTAACAGTTTTGGGAACTGAAAGAAATGGCATTGGGAGTACCTTCCTCTTCTTGACAATATGGAGAGAAGGGACTGATGGGGATACGTATGGGGAATTTTAAAGTAGTTTTTTTCTGCAGTGTGTGATGAACTTCCCCTCCCTCTTTTGTGTCACCTAAAAAATGCTTGGAAAAACAAGCTTCACTGTTCCAATGTTTTTACATCAAAGAATTCTTTTTTTTTTTTTTTTTTTTTTTTTTTTTGAGACGGAGTCTCACTCTGTCGCCGGGGCTGGAGTGCAGTGGCCAGATCTCAGCTCACTGCAAGCTCCGCCTCCCGCGTTCACACCATTCTCCTGCCTCAGCCTCCCGAGTAGCTGGGACTACAGGCGCCCGCCACCTCGCCCGGCTAGTTTTTTGTATTTTTTAGTAGAGACGGGGTTTCGCAGTGTTAGCCAGGATGGTCTCGATCTCCTGACCTCGTGATCCGCCCGTCTCGGCCTCCCAAAGTGCTGGGATTACAGGCTTGAGCCACCGCGCCCGGCCAACATCAAAGAATTCTTTAAGGAGGAATAATGAGCATGCTTTAGTGTGAATAAGTGTGTACTTAAGTAGAGAGTGAAACTGCAGACTGAAATTCAATAGAAACAAAATGGGACAGGGAACTCAAAGATGTGTTGAGTTCTGCATCCAGGTGGGTGTGGGTCATGGGCTGGAGCGGGAGGATCAGGGCAAAGCTGATCTCTGGATTGTGCCTGTTTCTCCAAGGTGGAATCTGAGGCTTAGAGAAATTATGTGACTTACCCTAGGTAACTTAGAGCTGATAATTGGAGGTGGACCAGGGACTTGAACCTTAGTCTTCAGGCCTTCAGTCCTACATTGTCTCTGTAACTGTGGCCTGAGAGAGAGTGTACCAATGCAGTGAAGAGTGTGGATTTTAGAACCAGGCTCTTTGGGTTTGAATCTCAGCTCTTTCACTTATCAGCTATATCATCCTGGGCAAAAGATTTAATCTTGGCATGCCTCAGTTTCCCCATTGGAAAACAGGGATAATTTGTCATAGCTTTAAATGAGTTACTCCTGGGGAATCCTGCAGTAGGCACTATGCAACTATCTGCAAGATAAATAAGAAATTCCTCTCTCATGACCTGCAATGTAGAAGACAGTACTTTATTTGTTGCCCCAAACGTATGTTGCACTTCATTGCCTCCTCTCCACCTACATCCTCACCTGTGTTATACACATCTGGTGTCTCCTCAGCTCTGCCTTCACTGAGTCTTCTCTTTCAGCTCTGTGGGCTCCAGAAAGGATAGAGAGACCCAGTGAGAGGCAGGCACTAGCTGCCTTCAGTGCAAAGGCAGCAGAGGCAGAAAGGGTGTTCTAGCTCATTCTGTTTGCTTTGCCCTTGCTTACGTTCACAGAGACATTTAAGTTTCAGTTTGTAAATTGGCTAGTCGGAAATGATTGAAAATGCTACCCAGGCACAGGAGAAAGTAGGCTTTTTTGTTTTGTTTTGTTTCACCCTTTGGACATTCTAATATTCTACTCTTACTGGCCCGGAAATTTGCCACAAGTTTTCCAAATCTCTAATGATTCCCTTTCCTCTCTCTTTTTCAATGTTTTTCAGAGCAAGTCTTCTTATTTGCTGAATGTGGATGGCTCCTTTTTTCCCCTGCCCTATTTGTTAAAGGAAAAACAAATGCATTTAAAAATCATAATTTTCTCTCTGACATTGTCCAGCGATTCTCAGTTGCTTTGTTATTTTTGGATATTTTCCTTTGCTAGCCTCTGATATCACAGTACATGTGGGTGTTGTCAGCGGCTGTTAGCCAATCCATGGGACAGCTGGGTGTTGTCTCTTGTCCTTGCCTTGTGTCACAAAGGTGGCACTAGTAGAGGACCTTCATAAACTTTTTCTGTGGGAAGCCATGACTGCCCAGGCAAGTTGCTTGCTCACTCAACCATAAAGGGCAGTGGGGCAGGCTCGTTTTACCCACTGCTGGGAGTGAAAATCAGTACCTGGTTTTGAAGATAAATATGGCAAGATGTATGCATACATATTACAAATACATACCTATTACTTAATACAAAGTACATGTTAAGTTTTAAAAGTTTGCAGTCCCTGACTTGGTAATTCCATTTCTGGGAATTCTTTATTTCTAAGGAAATACTAAACAAGTGTACTAAGGTTTCTAAACAAGTGTATTTATAAGAATGAGTTGTTTATAACAGCAAGAAGATTGGAAGCCACTCTACTGTCCATTAATAGAGGCTTGACTAATAAGTTATGGTATATCTATATAATGGAATGTCAGACAACTGTTTAAAACCATGATATGGGATATAATTATTATGTATAATACAGAAATTTAAAATTTTATTTAGCTATGGGAAAAAGGATTATATATAATGCATCTTTAGAATTTGATATATTTACCTATGTATGAATTTTTATATGCTTAGAAAAAGCAAATATACACAACAAAATATTAACAATAGTTATTTCATATTGTGGGATTATTAATGATTTTAATTTTCTTATTTTAGCTTATTTTTTCTAATTTTTCATACTAATAGTATGTGTTACTTAAGTAATAAAAATGACTATGAGGAACAGTTTGTATATGACAAAGAGTATGTTGTAAGCTGTTCTTCCCTGAATTCTTATTAGAGAAGTTTACACATGGGAGCAAATGTTCATAACATTTCTCTTGGTCCAGTGGGGGAGAAGAAAGAGGCAAGATAGTTTGTTGAAGTGCTGCCTCAGTACTCAGAAAGCCAAATTGCTTTAGTTCTGTCATTTTGTTGGCTTGTACAGAAGGATATCTCCATAAAGTTAGACCATTGTTGGGTTAGCTTGTGGAGCCTCTGTTTTTATATTCTCAAATCCATGCTACAAAATCAGAAGGACTGACCATCTTCCATGTGTTCATAGTGCACATCCAGAAGCCAAAAGAAATAAAGAATAAAGCCAAAACCCAATACATATACATATAATTGTTCTATATTTTACTTGGAAAATATTCTAGAGAAACACCATTAGCGCCCAAGATTGCATGGCATTGAATTTGCTTCTTTGTACTCTATGCCATTTAAATTGTTTTGCATTCTTATCTGCAATTTTGTGGCCATGTTACAAATAAACTTCTGAATGCCAAGGGTCTTTATTAAATGCTTTCTTGGTTTGAAGTTTTCACGTTGTTTTTATAATAGAGAAGAAAATATGTCATCATGGTGAGTTAGGCAACCAGATTTTAAGTCTGCTTTTGCAATTGACTGCTCTGTGAGCTGATATGATGGTGATCATGATGATGATGTAATAGTAGTTGTAGTAGTAGTAATAATAATTACTAGGTAGTTACGCAATAATAATATTGTTATTAATATTAAATGTTATTAATAAATCTAATACCAATTTCATCTATTGATCCCTTACTAAATGCTTTGCATACATTGTCTAATTTAATCTTGAAATCCCCCTTATAAGTAGATATTATTACCTTCATTTTACAAATGACAGAATTGAGGTATAGAAAGGTTAAATAATCTGTACAAATCAGAGAGTTAATAGGTTGTAAAACTGCTGATCCAATCCAGGTTATTTGTGTTGAATACTGTCTTCCCAAATCTCTTACAATCCTTGGAACTTTAGTTCCTACTAATACAATGAGGACGTTAGGCTAACTAAATAGTTGCTATGTTTTCCTGCAAGTTTAACATTCTCGCAGTCCACATACATTACAGTAGGAAATTGAGGTAACTAAATGGATAAAGCCTGGGTTCAGATCTTGGCTTTACCATTTGCTAGCCTTGTGACCTTGCCAAGTTACTTAATCTCTCTGTACCTCTATTTCCTTATCTTTAAGCTTAAACTTGCAGTAACTACATTTTATAAGATGGTGGTGAGGATTGAAAGAGATGATAGGTTATGTACAGTGCCTGATATGTTATGAATGTTAGCTTTATGAAGGGAAGATCAAATTGAAAACATATATGTTCTATAGTGTCATCCCGAACCTGACAAGGCCCTCTCCTCTCCCTCTTGTCCCAGGGTTAATCTACACATGAGCTGCTGATGCATCCCAGGTGGTTTCCTGTGACCTAAAATGCTTTTACATTTTCACTGACCTGAATATTCAACTGAAAAAAAAAAATGACTCATATGCCTCAATCTTTTAACTTTAATAAGCATTTACTTTAATAAACATTTCTTCTGCAGTGGTCTTCATGGCTGGAACCTAAAGCTTTTCAGAATATGTGACCCAGGCATGTGGAAGTATGCAAATATTTCAGTGATACCGCATGACCAGCTAATCCAAGTACCCTGATTACTTCTACATTGTTGAAATGTAGTTGAAAGTCTGTCACATATCAATTTTGTGTCAAGATTTCTTCTAGGAAAAACTGCCTAAAATGCCTGCCTTTATTTCCTTATCTGTAAAATGTAACTAATAACAGTACTTATCTATTAAGGTTGCCTTGAGGACAATTGAGATATTCTGTGCAAAGCACTTCGATCTGTGGATGGTATATTAAGTTCCCAATAAGTATTTGACAATATTATTGTCTTTCATTAATATGTATGCAACTAGCACAAAAGTCCCTGGACAAAGTTGCATTCAACAAAGTACAGCCCCCCAATCAAGAATAATAAAAATATTTCTGATATTTTCATATTTTCACAAGATACATTAAAGAAAGTCTTACTTTCTTTTCTTTTCTGTACAACTCTTTCACATCCTTAATCTTTGATTCAGCGAAACTCCAAACAATTTCAGGTTCTAGTAACCAATTCACTGGGGCTTGCCAGGGACTTTTCCAGCTTGAGCCCTGAAAGTCCCATGTCCCAGGAGACTTCTGTGCCAGATAAACTTGGATAGTTGGTTACCCTACTTTTTAATTCTCCACCAAAACTCCCTGAGGCACCAGTTTGTGTGGCTTGTCTTTTCTTCATTCTTTTTTTACCTTTCCAGTACCTTTGTCTCTTCCATCCTGGAGGGATGTGGGAGAACTCATTAATAAATCTCGTTTTGCTACACTTCTCTATGTGCTTTCCTACCAGCTCACGCCATAATATGATAATGTGCTTTCCTACCAGCTCACGCCATTAATAAATCTCTTTTTGCTACACTTCTCTATGTGCTTTCCTACCAGCTCACACAGCCAAAAATATATATATATGCATGCTTGTTCTACATTTTACTTGAAAAATATTCTAAAGAAACATGATACAAATTCCATCATGGAAACTTGGATAACATTAAATTTGCTTGGCAAATTGTGACTCTGAAGTCACAGTGTTAAAGAACTCTGGCTGAAAGTTACCTTAGATTGGTTGTATCTTGTCATATTTTGAGACATAGCTGGAAGTGGCCCAAGTGACTGTAATAGGATGAGGAGGCAGAAAAAAACTCAACCCATGCATTAAGGTCATGGAGGGTTTGGGGGACACAAAACCAGGTGAATGTAAAGAAAAGTTCATGCAGTTTGTTCCATGTAAGGGCTCTAGTGACAGGCGGCAAAGAGTAGTCTTGATTTTTGGGAAGGAGAAAAAGATACCGATGAGTCCAATAGGTGAGGGCACACAGCAAAGGAAAATCCAGGGACAGGGATTTTCAGTTTCAGACAGGAAAGGCAGGTAGACAACATCAGGGAAACCGGTCATTAAGCAGACAGACTCCAGCCAAAGAACAGTTCAGGGACAGAGGCCCAGGCAGGAAACCGTAGAACTGACCTTCTGAAAGGGGCCAGAATTTTAGGCAGGTTCCAGTCAGGGAATCACTAAAAAATAAGGCAAAATCCCAATTATTTGAACTGGGACACAGATGGAAACCATATTTAATGAAAAGGCAGAAGCCCATTGTCAGACTCGGGGCGCTAAGTCAGGGCCAGAATATTGACAGGATGGCTTGATGCTAGGTACTGGAGTCTTGGGCTTTGTCCCCTAAATCTGAATTTTAGCCTAACATCAGGATTGGCAACAGAGTAGTAGGTGCCAATCTTTACTGTGCATAGGAATCACCTGGAGTATTTACAAAAAGGAAGATTCTGAGGCTTGATTCTTTTTTTTAAAAAAATGATTATTATACTTTAAGTTCTGGGATATATGTGTAGATCGTGCAGGTTTATTATATAGGTATACACATGCCAGGGCGGTTTGCTTCACCCATCAAGTCATCATCTACATTAGGTATTTCTCCTAATTATATCCCTCCCCTAGCCGCCCACTGCTGACAGGCCCCAGTGTGTGACATTCCTCTCCCTGGGTCCATATGTTCTCACTGTTCAACTCCCACTTGTGAGTGAGAACATGTGGTGTTTGGTTTTCTGTTCATGTGTTTGTTTGCTGAGAATAATGGTTTCCAGCTTCATCCATGTCCCGGAGAAGGAAATGAACTCATCCTTTTTTATGGCTGCATAGTATTCCATGGTATATATGTGCCACATTTTCTTTATCCAGTCTATCATTGATGGGCATTTGGGCTGGTTCCAAGTCTTTGCTATTGTAAATAGTGCTGCAATAAACATATGTGTGCATGTGTCTCTATAGTAGAATGATTTATAATCCTTTGGGTATATACCCAGTAATGGGATTGCTGGGTCAAATGGTATTTCTGGTTCTAGATCCTTGAGGAATTGCCACACTGCCTTCCACAATGGTTGAACTAATTTACACTCCCACCAACAGTGTAAAAGTGTTTCTATTTCTCCACATCCTCTCCAGCATCTGTTGTTTCCTGACTTTTTAATGATTGCCATTCTAACTGGCATGAGATGGTATCTCATTGTGGTTTTGATGTGCATTTCTCTAATGACCAGTGATGATGAGCTTTTTTTCATATGTTTGTTGGATGCATAAATGTCTTCTTTTGAGAAGTGTCTATTCTTATCCTTTGCCCACTTTTTGATGGGGCTGTTTGTTTTTTTCTTGTAAATTTTTTTAAGTTCCATGTAGATTCTGGATGTTAGCTGTTTGTCAGACGGATAGATTGCGAAAATTTTTTCCCATTCTCTAGGTTGCCTGTTCACTTTGTTGATAATTTCTTTTGCTGTGAAGAAACTCTTTAATTAGATTTCATTTGTCAATTTTGGCTTTTGTTGCCATTGCTTTTGGTGTTTTAGTCATGAAGTCTTTGCCCATGTCTATGTCCCGAATGGTATTGCCTAGGTTTTCTTCTAGGGTTTTTATGGTTTTAGATCTTACGTTTAAGTCTTTAATCCATCTTGGGTTAATTTTTGTAGAGGGTGTAAGGAAGGGGTCCAGTTTCAGTTTTCTGCATATGGCTAGCCAGTTTTCCCAACAGCATTTTTTTTTTTTTTTTTTTTTTGCTTTTGTTTTACTTGATTCTTCTGCTTTTATTTCCTTTGCCTAAGGGTGCCAGAGGTATAGATAGGATACCCATCCAGACTCTTAAATATAGGTAGAGAAAGATATAAGAAAACGCCATTGAACAATGATATTTTGGCTCTGCTTAGGAAGAGGAGCAAATCTCTGAGTTGTCAGGAATTGATTTTCTAAAGGATATGGATCTCAGACTTTTTGTTTCAGGGACCAATATCAACTTTTTATACTAGTAGACCAGACCTAGTATTAGCATCATTTCAAAGCAAAAGATATTTTAACATCACAAACTCTATGAACAATCTCAGAATAAAGAATAATTATTTATATTGTATCAATTTAGCTTCATGAAAAATATATTACATTGTCCTATTCTTATTTTGCTACAGAGCAGCAAAACACACCATTACATTTAGAAACCTGACTGGGAGCTCTGGTCTTACTCTCTTCACATTCTTGAAATCTAATATTTATTTATTTATTTTTTATTACTATTATACTTTAAGTTCTAGGGTACATGTGCACAACGTGCAGGTTTGTTACATATGTACACATGTGCCATGTTGGTGTGCTGCACCCATTAACTGGTCATTTACATTAGGTATATCTCCTAATGCTATCTGTCCCCCTTCCCCCCTCCCCCCTCCTCACAATAGGCCCCAGTGTGTGATGTTCCCCTTAAGGAAGTCTTCCCCCATAGCTTGTTTTTGTCAGATTTGTCAAAGATCAGATAGTTGTAGATGTGTTGTGTTATTTCTGAGGCTTCTGTTCTGTTTCACTGGTCTATATATCTGTTTTGGTGCCAGCACCATGCTGTTTTGGTTACTGTAGCCTTGTAGTATAGTTTGAAGTCAGGTAGCATGATGCCTCCAGCTTTGTTCTTTTTGCTTACAATTGTCTTGGCTATACGGGCTCTTTTTTTGTTCCATATGAAATTTAAGGTAGTTTCTTCTAATTCTGTGAAGAAAGTCAGTGGTAGCTTGATGGGGATAGCATTGAATCTTTAAATTACTTTGGGCAGTGTGGTCATTTTCACAATATTGATTTTTCCTGTCCATGAGCATGGAATGTTTTTCCATTTGTTTGTGTCCTCTCTTATTTCCTTGAGCAGTAGTTTGCAGTTCTCTTTAAAGAGGTCCTTCACATTCCCTTATAAATTGGATTTCTAGGTATTTTATTCGCTTTGTAGCAATTGTGAATGGGAGTTCACTCATGATTTGGCTCTCTGTCTATTATTGGTGTATAGGAATGCTTGTTATTCTTGCACATTGATTTTCTATCCTGAGACTTTGCTGAAGTTGCTTTTCAGCTTAAGGAGATTTTGGGCTGAGATGATGGAGTTTTCTAACTATACAGTCATGTCATCTGCAAACAGAGTCAATTTGACTTCTTCTCTTCCTATTTGAATATCCTTTATTTCTTTCTCTTGCCTGATTGCCCTGGCCAGAACTTCCAATACTATGTTGAACAGGAGTGGTCAGAGAGAGCATCCTTGTTGTCATGTGCCAGTTTTCAAAGGGAAGGCTTCCAGCTTTTGTTCATTCAGTATTATATTGACTGTGGGTTTTTCATAAATAGCTTTTATTATTTTGAGCTCTTATTATGTTCCATTGATACCTAGTTTATTGAGAATTTTTTTTTAGCATGAAGGGGTGTTGAATTTTGTTGAAGGCCTTTTCTGCATCTATTGAGATAATCATGTGTTTTTTGTCATTAGTTCTGTTTATGTGTTGGATTACATTTATTGATTTGCATATGTTGAACCAGCCTTGCATCCCAGGGATGAAGCCCACTTGATCGTGGTGGATAAGCTTTTTGATGTGCTGCTGGATTCGGTTTGCCAGTATTGTATTGAGGAATTTCACATCAATGCTTGTGGGGGATATTGGTCTTAAATTTTCTTTTTTTGTTGTGTCTCTGCCAGGCGTTGGTATCAGGATGATGCTGGCCTCATGAAATGAGTTAAGGAGGAGTCCTTCTTTTTCTGTTGTTTGGAATAATTTCAGAAGGAACGGTATCAGCTACTCTTTGTAAATCTGGTAGAATTTGGCTGTAAATCCGTCTGGTGTTGGGCTTTTTTTGGTTAGTAGGCTATTAATTACTGCCTTAGTTTCAGAACTTGTTATTGGTCTATTCGGAGAGTCGACTTCTTCCTGGTTTAGTCTTGGTAGGGTGTATGTGTCCAGGAATTTATCCATTTCTTTTAGATTTTCTAGATTATTTGCGTAGTGGTGTTTATAGTATTCTCTGATGATAGTTTGTATTTCTGTGGGATTGGTGGCAATATCCCCTTTATCAGTTTTTATTCTGTCTATTTGATTCTTTCTTTTCTTTTTTATTGGTTTGGATAGTGGTCTATCTATTTTGTTGATCTTTTCAAAATACCAGCTTCTGGATGCATTCATTTTTTGAAGGGTTTTTCATGTCTCCATCTCCTTAATTTCTGCTCTGATCTTAGTTATTTCTTGTCTTCTGCTAGCTTTTGAATTGGTTTGCTCTTGCTTCTCTACTTCTTTTAATTGTGATGTTACAGTGTTGATTTTAGATCTTTCCCACTTTATGCTGTGGGCATGTAGTGCTATAAATTTCCCTGTAAACACTGTTTTCGCTGTGACCCAGAGATTCTGGCACATTGTGTCCTTGTCCTCATTGGTTTCAAAGAACTTATTTATTTCTGCATTAATTTCATTATTTACTCAGTAGTAATTCAGGAGCAGGTTGTTCAGTTTTCATGTAGTTGCGTGGTTTTGAGTGAGTTTCTTAATCTTGAGTTCTACCTTGATTGCACTGTGGTCTGAGAGACTGTTTGTTATGATTTCCTTTCTTTTGCATTTGCTGGGAAGTTTTTTACTTCCAATTATGTGGTCAGTTTTAGAATTAAGTGCAATGTGGTGCTGACAAGAATGTATATTCTGTTGATTTGGGGTGGAGAGCTCTGTAGATATCTATTAGGTCCACTTGGTCCAGAGCTGAGTTTAAGTCCTGAAGATCCTTGTTAATTTTCTGTCTCATTGATCTAATAAATTGCTTTATTTCATTGACAGTGGGCTGTTAAAGTATCCATTGTTTTGTGGGAGTGTAAGCCTCTTTGTAGGTCTCTAAGGACTTGCTTTATGAATCTGGGTGCTCCTGTATTGGGTGCATATATATTCAGGATACTTAGCTCTTCTTGTTGCATTGATCCCTTTATCATTATGTAATGCCCTTCTTTGTCTCTTTTGATCTTTGTTGGTTTAAAGTCTGTTTTATCAGAGAATAGGATCGCAACCCCTGGTCTTTTGTGCTTTCCATTTGCTTGGTAGATATTCCTCCCTCCCTTTATTATGAACCTATGCATGTTTTTGCACATTAGATGGGTCTCCTGAATATAGCATACTGATGGGTCTTTACCCTTTATCCAATTTGCCAGTCTGTGTCTTTTATTTGGGGCATTTAGCCCATTTACATTTAAGGTTCATATTATTATGTGTGAATTTGATCCTATCTTATGATGCTAGTTGGTTATTTTGCCTATTAGTTGATGCAGTTTCTTCAGGGTCCATGGTCTTTACAATTTGGTATGTTTTTGCAGTGGCTGGTACCAATTGTTTCTTTCCATGTTTAGTGCTTCTTTCAACAGCTCTTGTAAGGCAGGCCAGGTGGTGACAAAATCTCTCAGCATTTGCTTGTCTGTAAAGGATTTTATTTCTCTTTCACGTATGAAGCTTAGTTTGGCTGGATATACAATTCTGGGTTGAAAATTGTTTTTTTTAAGAATGTTGAATATTGGCCCCCACTCTCTTCTGGCTTGTAGGGTTTCTGCAGAGAAATCCACTGTTAGTCTGATGGGCTTCCCTTTGTGGGTAACCCAACCTTTCTCTCTGGCTGCCCTTAACATTTTTTATTTTTTTTTCATTTCACCTTGGTGAATCTGATGATTATGTGTTTTCCAGTTGCTCTTCTTGGGGAATACCTTTGAAGTGTTCACTGCATTTCCTGAATTTGAATGTTGGCCTGTCTTGCTATGTTGGGGATGTTCTCCTGGATAATATCCTGAAGAGTGTTTTCCAACTTGGTTCCATTATCCCCATCACTTTCAGGTACACCAGTCAAATATAGATTTGGTCTTTTCACATACTCTCTTATTTCTTTTAGGGTTTGTTCATTCCTTTTCGTTCTTTTTTCTCTAATCTTGTCTTCATGCTTTATTTCATTAAGTTGATCTTCAGTCTCTGATATCCTTTCTTCTGCTTGATCAATTCGGCTATTGATACTTGTGTATGCTTCACAAAGTTCTTACGCTGTGTTTTTCAGCTCCATCAGGTCATTTATGTTCTTCTCTAAACTGGTTATTCTAGTTAGCAATTCTTCTAACCTTTTTTCAACATTCTTGGCTTCCTTTTGTTGGGTTAGAACATGCTTCTTTACCTTGGAGGAGTTTACTATTACCCACCTTCTGAAGCTTACTTCTGTCAATTTGTCAAACTCATTCTCCATCCAGTTTTATTCTCTTGCTGGAGAGGAGTTGTGAGCCTTTGGGGGAGAACAGGTGTTCTGGTTTTTGGAATTTTCAGCCTTTTTGTGCTGGTTTTTCCTTATCTTCGTGGATGTATCTACATTTAGTCTTTGATTTTGGTGATCTTTGGATGGGAATTCTGTGTGGATGTCCTTTTGTTGATGTTGATGCTATTCCTCTCTGTTTTTTAGTTTTCCTTGTGACGTCAGACCCATCTGCTGGAGTTGCTGGAGGTCCACTCCAGACCCTGTTTGCCTGTGTATCACCTGCAGAAGCTGTAGAACAGCAAAGATTGCTGCCTGTTCCTTCCTCTGGAAGCTTCATCCCAGAGGGGCATGCACCAGATGCCAGCCAGAGCTCTCCTGTATGAGGTGTCTGTGGACCCTTGCTGGGAGGTATCTCCCAGTCAGGAGGCACGGGAATTGGGGACCCTCTTGAGGAGGCAATCTGTCTGTTAGTAGAGCTCAAGCACTGTGCTGGGAGATCTGCTACTCTCTTCAGAGCCAGCAGGCAGGAACATTTTAAGTCTGCTGAAGCTGAGTCCACAGCTACCCCTTCCCCCAGGTGCTATGTCCCAGGGAGATGGGTGTTTTGTCTGTCGGCTCCTTACTGCAGCTGCTGCCTTTCTTTCACAGATGCCCTGCCCAGAGTGGAGAAATTTAGAGAGGCAGTCTGGCTGCAGCACCGTTTCCTAGCTGCAATGGGCTCCATTCAGTTCGAACTTCCTGGCGCCTTTGTTTACAGGGTGAAGGGAAAACCACCTACTCAAGCCTCAGTAATGGCGGATGCCCCTTCCCCCACCAAGCTAGAGCATCCCAGGTTAACTTCAGACTGTTGTGCTGGCAGCAAGAATTTCAGGGCAGTGGATCTTAGCTTGCTGGATTCTGTGGGGGCGGGATCTGCTGAGCTAGACCATTTGACTCCCTGGCTTCAGCCCCCTTTCCAGGGGAGTGAGCGGTCCTGTCTTGCTGGCATTTCAGGCGCCACTGGGGTATAAAAAAAAAACTCCTGCAGCTAGCTCAGTCTCTGCTCAAATGGACTCCCAGTTTTGTGCTTGAAACCCAGGGATCTGGTAGCATAGGCACCCGAAGGGATCTCCTGGTTGTGAAGACCGTGGGAAAGGGTAGTATCTGGGCCAGACTGCACAGTCCCTCATGGCTTCCCTTGGATTAGGGAGGGAGTTCCTCGACCCTTGCGCTTCCTGGGTGAGGCAGTGCCCCACCCTGCTTTGGCTAGCCCTGTGTGGGCTGCACCCACTGTCTAACCAGTCCCAATGAGATGAACTGGGTACCTTAGTTGGAAATGGAGAAATCACCTGCCTTCTGCCTTGATCTTGCTGGGAGCTGCAGACTGAACCTATTCCTATTTGACCATCTTCAAGTTTCTTTTTTCTTTTTTTTTTTAATCCATTCTAGCGCTCGTGGCACAATTCCAGATTGAAATGTCAATCTGGAAATATAATTTTTAATCATTCTCAAGAACATTTATGAGATAACTATTTTGGGCTAGGCAGTTTGAAAGAACAAATCCTCTGCTCAAAATCATTCAAAGGCTGGTAATTTTCTATTAAAGGAGGGAGGGTGCTTGATGTAATAGAAAAATAAAGGGATGTGCAGTCAGACAAACTTGGATTTGAATTTCAGTTCACCGTTTTCTAACTAAGTTATTGTCTAGGAAACTTTCCTGGAAAGTAACCTAACTTACCTGAGACTTTGCTTCCCTTCTTGCAAACTAAGATAATCATGGGTGTGTGACAGTCACTGCCAGTTGCCTTGATAATACTTACTCCTCTGCTTCTCCCTGTTTTGTTGGGTGGCAATGTGCCCAGCTAACAAGCTTGATTTCTAAGACTCCCTGGAAGCAAATGGTGGTGAAGTGACACATTTCTGATGAATAAGGAGTGAGCAAAGGGGAAAGTAGTAGTCTTGAGGTCACAGGGATAATGGGGCTAGGCAGATCCTGTGGGGCCTTGAGGCTGTTTTAGGGCTTTGGATTTTACTGAGTGAAATGGAAACCATAAAGCATCCTGAGAGATCATCACTCCAGATGCTGTGTTGAGAGTAGACTGGAAGGGTGAGGAAGGGAGATCTGGTCAGAGAATGTTGTGGTAATCTATGTGAAAGACTGGTGGCTTAAACTAGGTTGGTGAGCTGTAGAGATGGCACAAATTGTCTGATTTGGGATAGGTGTTGGAAGGAGAGTCCACAGAATTTGAAAATAGAATAATTGTAGAGAGTGTGATTAAGATAATTAAGAAATAATCCAAGATTTTGGCCTGAGTAACTGTCAGGATGAGACTGCCCTCAATTGAGGGGAGGAAGGCTATAATAAAGCGTGTTTGATGGGAAAGGCCAGGAGTTCATTTTTGTTTATGGTGAATTTGATGTGTCTATTAGAAATCCAAGGGGAAATGTGAAGTAGGTAGTTTTGTGTATAAATCTGGAGTTGAAGAGAGAAACCTGTGCTGAAGAAGCAAATTTAGGATTCTAACATGTGTTTAAAACCGTGAGATTGGATGAGATCACCAGAGTTAGCATAAGTAAAGGAGAGGTGCGTGTGCCCCGGACCAACCCACTATTATGAAACAAGGAGAAGAGAAGGAACAGAAAGGAGACTGAGAAGGAAGATCTAGTAAGGCAGGGGGAAAAGCAAAGGGTTGTTGTCTTGGAAGCTAAGAGAGGAGGGGCTCAACTGTGTCAAAGCCTGCCGATTAGTCACTCTAAAGTTCAGACAAAGAATTTACCATTAGATCTAGCACCATGGAGGTCATAGGTCACCTCAGGGAAAGCGCTCTGTTGGAGTGGCAGGAGAGAATGCCTGCTAGATGTGCCTTGGGGGAAATGGAAGGGGAAGAATTGGAAACAGAAAGTAAACAGGACTCTTTCAAGGAGTTTTAAGGCAAAGATTTAAGGTAGTTGTTAGTGGGAAAGTGGAATAAGGAGCAAGAGAAAGTGATGTGTGTGTGTGTATATATGTGTGTGTTTAGAAAAATTACATAATAGTATGTTGATGAAAATAATCCCATCATCAAAATTTTGATGATGTTATAGAGAGGTGAAATGGCTAATCACTTTAAGTAGGATAGAGGAGACATAACCTAAAACACATTTAGAAGAGCATGTACTTCTTTATGTATACCATTTGTAGTTAAGGCACTGGTGGTTATGGAAGAAACAAAAGGCAGTCTGTTACCTCAAAGTACATATAGTTTAGCTAGGGAAATGAGAACATTATGTACCCTGCTACCTGCTTAGAGCGTGTCCCAGCCCATCCTTTTTGTTTATGCATTGTAAAGATTCTTTGACTCACAGTGAGATGGACACATTATTATCCTTCTTTGTTATCTCTGGGCAGAGAATTTCACAAGTGGTATGCATTTGTCAATTAAATTCACCATACCAGAGGACTACCATAATTTTACCTATATTTTATGATTGGTATAACAGCTTCATTGTGTTTCTTCAAACTTTCAACAAACTTTTTCCACTCCCTCTACAATTCCAGGCCGTTTGTTAGGTGCTGGGTTTGGAGAAATAGGAACTCTGTACTTAAGCAAGTAATGAGACCCTGAAATAAAGCAGTGGTGTTGACAGCAGAGTAGAGGGAAGGGGGCATGTTAGAGATCCAGAAAGTAGAATCAGCACAATTTGGTGATTGCCTAGAAATGGAAAATTGGTGAGACTGAGGAGTTTAACTTTATTTTGAGACTGTTCTAAATACACATCTCAGTTTCTACAATAATTAGATTGATAATCATATATTATTACTCAATTTATTTGACTTCTTAAGCTAGTTTTGTGTTTTCCTATAATCAATTTCTTTTACATTTCTCATCGTTTTACCGTCAAGTTGTACGTAGCATTCTGTTTACATTTTAACTCTTTTGTAAATAAATTTGCATTCCTGATATTTTACACTGGCGCTTTATCTCTTAGCTTTTTGAAAATGTTAGGTGTTTCACCAGCCTCTGTTCTCACCTTTTGCTCTTTCATTTCTTGCTTTCCTTAAAATTTTCATTGATTTTTCCCTTTAGATTCTAGAATTAAATATTTACTTTCGTTGTTTCCATTCTTTCTTATTTAATAGTAAAAGCTTGTAAAAATACAACTTTTCCCCTGAATATAGTTTTGACCACATCCCACTTCAGTTATCTAAGTAGTGTGTCATTCCTACTTGACCCAGAAGAGTGATTTTTCTTTTTTTTTTTTTTGAGACGGAGTCTCGCTCTGTGGCCCCGGGCTGGAGTGCAGTGGCCGGATCTCAGCTCCCTGCAAGCTCCGCCTCCCGGGTTCACGCCATTCTCCTGCCTCAGCCTCCCCAGTAGCTGGGACTACAGGCACCCGCTACCTCGACCGGCTAGGTTTTTTTTTTGTATTTTTTCAGTAGAGACGGGGTTTCACCGTGTTAGCCAGGCTGGTCTCGATCTCCTGACCTTGTGATCCGCCCGTCTCGGCCTCCCAAAGTGCTGGGATTACAGGCTTGAGCCACCGCGCCCGGCCATTTTTCATATACTTTAGTTTTAACATACACTGATGTTTTTACTTTTATTAATAGGTTAGAGTCTAACTTTACGGTATTCAGAGAATATATTGAATTATTCATGGAATAATATAACAGGTAATAAACTGAAGGCCTGCTGTATAAAGTGATTCCAAACTGATAGAAAAATCGTTTTCTGTTTCGTGTGAACCTTGATTTCTGAAATAGGAAGTAGGCAGAGGGAGAGAGAGGGAGAAAGAAAAAGAAAGGATATTCTTACTTTTAGGTGAGCAAAGCATGGGTAGGCCACAATTAAATGGAGCTTTATTGGCCTTCTAGGTTGTAGGAAATTATCCAATTGTATTTTATTTCTGATACTTTATTTCTGATATTTCCTTGACTTTATATATACTTTTTTGGTTTTATTTTATTTTTTTAAAGATAGGGTCTTTTTCTGTTGCCCAGGCTGGAGTGCAGTGGCACAATCATAGCTCACTGCAGCCTCAAACTTCTGGACTCAAGGGATCCTCCCATCTCAGCCTCCCTATATATACTTTTTCATTTTTCTTTTTAGAGATGAGATCTTGCTGTGCTGCCCAGGGTTGTCTCAAACTCCTGAGCTCAAATGATCCTCCCACCTTGACCTCCCAAAGTGCTGGGATTACAGGTGTGAGCCACTGTGTCCAGCCCTGATATATACTTTTATACCTTATTTCTGATATTTTATTTCTGTTACTTGGGTTTCAGTGTTACTGTAAATTTTCATTTTTCTGTCTTCATAAGGTTAAGTGAAATGTTAAGAGTGTCTACCTTGTAGTCTTCCTTATAGCTGGGTGCCTGAAAGAATAATGACAAAATTAATACATGATTAATTTATCAAAATTTTAAAATACAAGTGAATTTAGATCTATAACTTTATCACCCAGAGACAATTATCAGCATTTTTACATGTCATGAATATGCTTGCTTATATAGAGCAATAACATTATAAGTAAAAAAAATTATAATCATTTAGTAAATATTGTGTGTAACTTGAGTATTTCACTCAATAATATATGTGTGTATTTCCCCACATTACTAAGTATTCTTGTATGACATGCTTTTTAAATGGATGCCATTCTGTAGTAGCATTATTTATATATACTCTTTTGATGAGCCTGTATATATTACCTTTAAAATATATATATACTTTTGCTATTATGAACTTCCTCATGCATATATTTTCTATAGATCCTTGTGGTTTTCCTACGATAAACTTCCCAAGGCGTTTAAGAATTTGTGGGGAGAAGCATCTCAGTGCTAGGAAGCTTTGCTCTATGTTGCAGGTTGCCCTTTAGAATGATGGTATCAGCCTACACTCTCACCAGTATTGCACTTAGGCCCAATGGATATGACCATTTATTGTTATCTTTCATGTTAGTTTGCTAGGTTTTCCATAAGAAGATACCACTGGCAGGCACAGAAATTTATCTTCTCACAGTTCTAGACAATAAAAGTCTAACATCAAGGTGTCAGCAGGTTTGGCTTCTTCCCAGCTCTCTCTCCTTGTCTTGCAGATGGCTGTCTTCTTGCTGCTCACATGGTCCCTCAGTGCATGAACGTGCCAGGTGTCTCTCTGTGTCTCCAAATTTCCTCTTCTTGTACAAACACCAGCCAAATTGAATTAGGGCCCTACCTCAATGGCCTCATTTTAACTTGACCACTTCTTTAAAGTTCCTATCTTCAAATACAGTCACATACTGAGAAACTGGGGGTTAGGGCTTCAACCTACGAATTTGCAGGGTAGGACACAATTTAGGCCATAACATGCATCTTCGTTGGAGAAGAGGCAAGTAATGCTATCTAATTGTCTTTTTCATTTTTATTTATTTAATTGTTAGTGAGGTTAAACATTTTATATATTTACTAACCATTTGTATGTCCCCTCTTCATATTCTTTGTCCAGTTTTGGATATTTCTAGTTTCTTCTTATTCTCTACATATTTTTATCTTTAAAAAGATATATATATATATATATATATATATATATATGCATCTTGTTGATTTATAAGAGCTCTTTCTATATTATTAATGTTGCCTGTCAAATATATTGAAAAATTTCAATTGTACCAGTCGGCTTTAATAATCTTCACGTTTTGATATATAAATGTTTTTAAAATTTAAATGTTCTTTTTTGGAGAACATTAACCAGTTTTTCTAATGGATTCTTGAGAAATACACCTTCTTAGTATTAAAGGCTACCTTTTATATATTAAACTATTACATAAATGTGAATGAATTCATTTATTTTTATATATGGAATCTCTATGTTGTTTAATAACGTAATTTTATAATACATTTTAAGAAAATTGCAGGGCAAGCCTTGCATCTTTTTTTTTTTTTTTTTAAACTTTTTCCTTGTGTTTCTTTTTTTGCCATTTCTTTCTTCAAATACATTTTATAATTATTTTGAAAAATCCTCTGCATTGTCTAATGCCACGCCGCCACTGATGCTATTGGGATTTTCACATGTAATTTCATTAAATGTTTGGGCTGCCCCAAAGATTAGCCTTCTGTCACATAAGGCAGAGAAATTCCCTCAGCAACCCCAGCTTTCATGCAGTAAACCAGGCTCCAGTTTCTGACTTCCCTCCAGCAAATTGAGTTAGTTTTGGTGACCACCCCCAGAAGCTGAATTCCCAGCCTCTTTTGCCTGCCTCTGCATCTGGAACCCAGGAGGCCCACGGCTTCAACTCCACTTACTTATTTCACCCCTTTGTGTTTCAGACGCACAGAGCCAGTTATCTAATTTTTGATAATGACCAGACGATTTGAATTATCCCTTTATAACCTAAGTGTCATTGCTACGTATTTAGAACAGAGGAACTTTCAAAGCATGAAATTTTAATACCCTTTAAAACAGAAGATAAGCAATTGATCTTGTACTTTTCCTTTGTAATTGACTGCCTTGTTGAACTCTCTTCCTAGTTTTCATATTTCATTGATTCTTTTGGGTTTTCCAAATAAATTACTGACTTGAAAATGTAACCAGTTTGTTCTTCTCTTTTCCATATTGAGATTGCTTATTATTAATACTGTCGCGTGTCACTGAATGACAGGAATACATTCTGAGAAATGCATTGTCAGACAACCTGGTTGCTACGCGAATATCATAGAGTATACTTACACAAACCAACGTGGTATAGCTTATACACCTAGCCTGCATGGTATGGTCTATTGCTCCTAGGCTACAAACATGTACAGCACGTTACTCTTCTGAATACAGTAGGCAATTGTAACACAATGGTATTTGTGTCTCTAAATGCGGAAAAGGCAATGCATTGCACTACAATATTAGGACAGCTACAGTGTCAGTAGGTGGTAGGAAGTTTTTAGCTCCATTACAATCTTATGGGACCACCATTGTGTATGTGGTCCATTGTTGACTAAAACACTATTATGCAGCATATCACGGTATTATTACTTGTTCTCTTGCACCAGCTAAAGCTGTAATGTTAAATAATGGTGGGGAGGATGGGGTAGTAAGCATGCTATTTTGGAGAAGCTTATGGAAGACAAAGTGGCTGGAGTGGGCCAGAGAAGGAGCACAAGATGTCAGACCACCTCTGTGCATGAGATTAATCTGGTTGTATATATTTTTCATCACCTTTATATGTCAATGACTGATTATACAAATTGGCTGATATAAAATCATGAGATCCAAACTTTTTAAAAGAACTTTGTAGAGTAGATGTTACCCTATTGTCCTTTGGTTTTTAAGATTGAGAAAAAGAAATCTGAGATTAATTATTTTTCTCTCTGTCTGGGTTTTGCATTTGCTCTTTTTTCTTTGGAATTTAATTTGATTCCCCTGGAATATGTCTGGATGTTGATCTTTCTTTAGTAACATTACTTTGTATATGGTAAATCCATTTGTTCTGCACCTTCATATCTTTTTTAGTCCAGGAATAGATCCAATGGTTACATCTTTATTACTTCTTTTCTGTCTGCTCTAGACTCTTCTTTAAAAGTAAATAATCATTCTTGTTTGGGATCTTTGTTTTCTATTCTCTGTATCATTCATCTGTTATAATTTTCTGTTTTATTTCTTCTCTTCTAATACACATTTTAATGCCTCTAACATATTTTGTTTTCTTGGAGGAAAATTTTCTGTACTGCCCTTAACAGTTGATCTTCTATTTCACAGTGTCATTTTACTTCATCTTATATTTTATTTCACATTCTGTATTTTTGAAGGCAGAGAGTGTCTTTCTGACCAAGATTTCTTTGTTTGTAATGTCTTTATCAATATTATTCTCTTCCTCTGTATCTTGCATGATATATTCTCTCTTTTTTATATAGAGGAATCTTTTTCTTTCTAATTATCCATGAATGAAGAACAGGCTATCCAAGCCCATTAGCAGCATGGGAAGCTGTGACTTGCAGTTTCTAACTATCTTCCATCATGTATTCAATGTCTGTTGATATAACTTTAAATTACTTGCTCAGTAGTTGGGCTGCCACAAAAGGGCATGGGAAGGGAGTTAAAACCCTTGGGCAGTCCAAGCTGGGGATCGTTTTTTTTTTTTTTTTTTTTCTGGCTTTGTAGGAACAGCTTCCTGTACCTATCTGTCTGTTAGGCCATTCCACATCAGCTATATTGTGTGTTTGTGCTGTGTCTCCTTCTTCATGATGCAGTCATCTACATTCAGATATAAATGTCCACCTCTCAAATCTTAGAGAATCCTTGCCCCCCTCCTGGCTCTTTTTGATGCCCCCATTTTATGAGCCAATTGGGCCTTACAGCACAATTGTTTTGAATGCTGCAGATTCCCATGGCAAAGGACCTTTCCAAGGGGTGTGCTGCTTCTTTCCTTAGACCCTTTCCTTGACCTCTAAATCAGAAGCTTTTGAAAGAATCTCTTTTATTGTTTCCAGGGTCTCCCTTATCTATTCATATGCTATGTTCTCAAGAAGCTCTTTATGATTTTTCTATTGTTGCCAAAACAAGTTACTACAAAGTTAGTGGCTTAAAGAAAACAAATAGATTATCTTACAGTTCTGAAGGTCAGAAGTCTGACACACATACCTCACTGGGCTAAAATCAGCACCTTGGCAGGGCTGTATTCCTTTCTGTAGGCTCTAGGTAGGATACTTTTTTTTTAATTTTTATTTTAATTTTAATTTTTGCCTTTTCCAGCTTCCCTGGGCCTCCTGCAAGCCTTGGAGTGTGGTTCTTCCCACCATCTTCAAAGCCAACAAAGATGAATCAAGTCCTTCTCATATTGCATCACCCTGACCTCCTCTTCTGCCTCTCGCCTCTCTTCTACTTTTAAAGACTCTGTGATTCCACTGGGCCCACCTAGGTAATCGAGGATAATCTCTCTCTTTTAAGGTTACATGATTAGCAACCTTAATTCCATCTTAATTACTCTTTATTATATAGTTTAGTGTATTCACAGTAAATTTTAAGGATTAGGACCTGGACATCTTTGGGGGGACCATTATTCTGCCTACCAAGGCCTCTGTATCTTTTTCAGCTGTATTATACCTCCACGATATCTAGTAACACTTCCTTAACATTTCTGGCATAATCTTGATACTCTTACCTACTTTCCACGACTGATGCCACTTTTCGTGTACTTATGTTCAATGGAAGAGTTACTTGGGTATACTCAGGCCACCAAATTTTCAGGAAAGTGCAGAAACTATTTTTATTATAAAAGGAATTATGTGACTTTTTCAGGGAGTTTCCCCATGATTACATTTACATATTGATTATGAAATTTGTAGTTATTCAGGTTATATTATCTTTATTTTCCTGGATTTGTGGCTTTCTGTTGCTCTTTTAGAAATTTCTTTGGAAGTTTTGTTACCCAGGAACTCCCTTTGTCATGGGCATTTTCAGCACAGGGTGGATAAGAATAAGTGATGGAACTAAATTTAGCCAGTTTTGGTTCTCATATAAAAAATGGACTGGGGAATGGGTCAAAAACTTCTCATCTCGTAATCAGTGTACCCAATACAAATTTGTTGTATTTCTCTTATATTGAACATTAAGCTCTATTAAACACTTTCCGCATATGTTTTCCATTAGCTTTAAACCCTGGTGAATATTTGTAAGATACCCTAGCTTTTAATGGTCCCTTGAGGAAACTGCTGAAATTTTTCCAATTCATTTTACATTCATTTTATGTTGTGAAAACTATTTTTTATTCTACTTTAAATTGTGTCCTAAAAATGTCAAGGGTTTAAATTTCTATGAACAACTTCTTTGAATTTTGTCTCATAAATTAGGATTCCCATGGGCATATTATTTTCCTTAACATTTAAAAATTTTCAAGATTATACAACATTGTAATATTTACTTATTCTCCAGGGATGTAGTCTCCAAACAAATTGGATTTTTTTGTTTGTTTGGTTGGTTGGTTGGTTGTTTTTACATTAAAAATAATTCCTAATTGGCTAGTAATACCTAAATCCCAGCTGTATACTTCATATTTCAAAAAGCCTGAAGAATAAGCTGTCCCAAATGGCACTAAGATAATATCTACACATAAAACAACATATGAGTCTCTTGTTTCTTTATTACCAATTAACTGCAAGATTAATTTATTTGTTTCCCTCCAAACAGCATTTTATTTGGAATGGAGTCATTGTAACCTTTTCTTTTATGCACTTAATGACCTAGATTTTTGTTGAACTCCACAATCTAAACACTATTTAGATCTACTACTAATGGTGTAAACCTTCTGTGCTGACAGAACACCCCATGTGCTAACTCTCAGCTTGGGTCCCCCAATATAAAGTCTGCTGGTAAAAGTTGCTGAGCACTGTCAGGCTTATCAACAGACTTCAGTGAGGAGTGTGGCATTTCAGTGATACTAAGCCAGGGCTGAGCTGTTCAGACATACCATTCATCACCTCCTTCACAGGGTCTGGACAGGCATTCCTGCTTCTAATCAGTACTTATATGGTGTGGGAACAACGAAAACAAAAAGATGTCTGCTGCACCAAAGTAGGACAGTCATTATATCTAGTGGTTGTTGAATTGGTCATGTACTAATTACTCTCATTGAGATATATTGCTCAAGAAAAATGAGGAATGAATAGCGGCCAGGACAAGCGTGAATGAGAAAAACCTTCACAAATCCTTAGGTTTGGTGTTTCAGAGGGACCAGTTGTTGAAGAGAAGGCTAGAAGTAAAGAATTGAAAATAGGCTCTGCAAGTCTCGGCATTAATATACCAAATAAAGTTTATTTTTATTTGGATTATGCAGATTAATATTAATGCATTCTATATAGAAAATCAGACCGTTGAACCAGAGGGTCCACCTCCGTCTAAGACTGACTTGGTGTGATCAGACCTCACTGTATTTTTAAATCTGCTGGGGTGAGGGAGGATATGGAGCCATGAATCTTTCCCTGCTTGGCACAAGATGAGTTGGTGGTGTCAGGTGTGGCAGTGGCCTGATTCCTACTAGTGGTTGTTATAGCTCTCTTTGAAAGAGAGGTTCTCCTAAATAGCCTATGTTAGAAATTAAGTATAATTATATACAAACTAAATAAAGTATGGTTTGTAATTAAACAGATTATGAAGAAGTCATTAAAATCACATTCTTTAAGAATATTTAACTACACAACAAAATACTCACTATTACAAAAGGGGGTAGGCAACAGGATGCAAAAATTATTAAAATGTACCAAAATGTTTTCAGTATTTGTTTCTGGATGTTATATAGTATATTATAGCATTATAGCATTATAGTAAATTTAAAATTTTTTTTTATGTTTTTTTTTTTTTTCTATTTCTTGGATATTCCACAATGACCACATGCTCTTATTATCACGGGGAAAATGTATTTTTAACACAGAAATTTAAGAAAAATGCTTAAAGCCAATATTCTAGGCCTGGATCTATCAGTTCTAAATTTTGTTGAATAAGATTGAGAGCTATATGGAAAATATTTAATCTTGAGATTTGGGTTATATTCGACAGGTAAAATGTTGGTTGAATATATTTTTAGTGGAATTTGATTCTCATGTTTTTTCAGGGGGCAATTTTAAAGATAAATATGAAAGTAATAATTATTTCCAGTATGTTAAATATGTACAAAGATAAGCTTTAAATTTTTTTCAGTGGGAAAAGAAAAAATTAAGCTAGTGTAATGCTGTGGTCCCAATGTTGGTGGCCACTAAAATTCATATGTGAAACCTACTCCTTAATGAGAACATATTAAGAGGTGGGCATTTGGGAGGTGATTAGGTCATAAGGGTGATAAAAGGGGCTCAAGGGACCTGTTTACCCTTCCATCATGTGTGGACATGTAGAAGGCACTACCTATGTGAAACAGGGCCTCACCAGACACAGAATCTGCTGGTGCCTTGATCTTGGACTTCCCAGCTCCCAGAACGGTGAGCAATAAGTTTCTGCTGTTTATAAATCACTCACATTTTATCTGGAATAAATGGCTTGTGGAAATTTGGTTATTCCACATCCATATCACCTTTGAAGTATTCAATAGATATTTTTCTTAATGAATAAATGAGTGTTTGTTTCAGTCAATCTATTGCAGAACCATTATTGCCAGTGACAAAAGTCATTGTTTGTTTGCCCTTTGGCTAAAACTAACAAATAGAGAGAAAGCTGAACTCACCAGTAAGCAATTTTGAGCTGTGAGCATGTTATGTGAAGTTATTCTATGCTCTATGATAACCATGAAAATATCATTTAGTGTTATTTCCAGGATATACAAAAATTTAGGAGGTAAGCTCTTTGAAATTCAGCTCTTATTTTCTTTATGCTACAGAGAAAGGGGACAGTGGAAGGTAAGAATAATATCTTATTGTTGAATAACAGTAATCTCCTAAACTAGTGAAGGCAAGAAGATACGATGCTATAAAACAATGAACTGGGAATCAGATTATTTGGTGTTTCCCTCTGCTTTGTGATTGATTTGTGTCTGTTGGTTGCTCTGTGGGCTTTAGTTTTTTCATGTGTAAACTCAAACGTTTGTTGTAAAATTAGTTCTAAAACTGTCAAATTGCAGAGGCCCAGGAAAGCTACAGAATCTGGCAATGGCAATAGTGAGGGGAGAAGCAGGGGTGCCTATAAGCCATGTTCACCCTTTCTGATCAGATTGCTACTTTGCTTATCTGTTTTTGCAAATTGGTTGGTTGTTTTATGGCTTCCAGTGCAAAGCAAATAAACACATTCACAACTTATGAAGAGTGGTTTAGGTGGGAGAGGAATGTAACCACTTGTTCAAATGAGTGGGGTTATTTCAAGCTTTATTTTAATATATATAATGATGTTTGAGAATTATTTTTAAAGGCTTGCTGACACGACAGGATTGCAATTCATTATTGTCAATGTGCTTTGTTCTAGAGGTGTGGTTTTACACTAGCTTCTTATTATTTCATGTGGTTAGTTCAGCGTTGAGATGAAATCAGTCAAGTTGTAAGTGGTGAGTGTCCCTATAAAAGAATGGGATCTAATGGCTGAAAAAAAAATAGTCCCTGATGGGAAACCAGAAAATGTGCGTTTTGTTCTCATCACCCACTGGCTAAAGGAAGGGGGACAGTATAATAGAATTTTCTGCATTTTGCTTTTCCCAGCAGCAAAATGGAGGGAGCACATGTCAACCATCAGTCTCCACTGGGGTTTTCCTGGGAATCAACTAAAAAGGCTTTTCAAGTGCTCTCTGGGGGAGACACAGTTTGTATTTAAATGACTTTGACAACCATCTTGGAACAGCTTCACTTGGCATTCTAGTGAATGAGCCCAGATCATTTTCTTCCATTCAATTTATTATTTTATTGATACATAATAGCTGTACATATTTTCAAGGTACATGTGATAATTTGTTTTTTGTTGTTGTTTTTTTGTTTGTTTTGTTTTACTTTAAGTTCTAGGATACATGTGCAGAATATTCAGGTTTGTTACATAGGTAAACATGTGCCATGGTGGTTTGTTGCACCCATCAACCTGTCATCTAGCTTTTAAGCCCCATGTGCATTAATGCTCTCCCTCCCCTAGACCCCATCCAACAGGCCCCAGTGTGTGATGTTCCCCTCCCTGTGTTCATGTGTTCTCATTGTTCAACTCCCACTTATGAGTGAGAACATGCAGTGTTTGTTTTCTGTTCCTGTGTTAGTTTGCTAAGAATGATTTTTTTTTTTTTTTTACTTTAAAGAGCCTGGATAATTTTAGAATGACTTTTTCTTACTTTTATATAACTGAACTACTAATAACTGTTAATTTTCCCCAAAGGATTATTTCCTTTGTGAGATTGAATGAGGGAGAAAGAAAGGAAGTATGGCAAAGTTTACATAATAGACTGTACTTGAGTATTTTAACTATAGTAAAGCACAATGATCTTGCTTCTCACCTGGGGTGACTGGTTGTTCTGAGACCTGGAAAGTCTGTCAAGACCTACATCCATGAGAGAGAAACTTATTGACCACAGTCCTGTGTGTCCTCAACCTCATGGGTCACCCAAAATTTTCTTGTGACCATAGAAAGATAATTATTATCTTTTCTCTGCTGAGATGTTTGTGTTCTCTTAGATTTCAGAAGATTCCAGCCGTTATAAAATATAAGGCCAATATTTTGCAAAGACTCAACAACTTTTTTGGGAGAGTTAAATTTGCAAAGCACAGTAACATATCATCAAATAATCAAAGGCTTTCTTATTGGTATAATGTAACTTGTAAAGTAGCCTACATTTTTTAGAGGAACCAACTAGATCTAGAATTGCAATAATAGATTCCTAGACTGCAAAATTAAATGCCCCAATAGTTTGCCTCTGTACCCAAAGTCACGGTTATCCATTCACTGGGTGACATGTGCTACATGCCCTTCTGTACTCAGGAGTATTAATTCCCTTTCATTAATAATGTGGAAGTTAAAAACATATATTTTTTCTTAAGTAATAAACAGGCTCATAAAATGTAATAGATAATGAAGCTCCACCTATGGACAAAATCTTAAATTTGCTTAAACCTTAAATTTGGTTAAGTCTTTTGCTGTGAGTGTAGAATTTTCTATCTCCAAATGGGATCACATCATTTCTTGACTGTGTTCGACTAGTTTATTTCAAGCATGTTCATTTTCTTATACACAGATTTTCTCATGCTATTTACTTTTCTTTCTTTTGGAATACGATGCATCATTCCAGGTCTTCCTCAAATCCCACCTCTTCCGGGAAAGCTTTCTAGCCATGAATCGCTCACAGTGTTCTCTCTCTTCTAGGAACTTTCTTAATACATGATTGAGAATTTCCTTGATCTTTATTTTTGAGTAGTCATTTATCTTCCATTTCTTTAGCAATTTCCACAACATCTAGCTCAATGCCAGTATGGTGCCAAGTAACAAGTAAGTGCTCATTAATTACTCGTTGATGACCATTTCTAAAATGAATAAATGAACAGGCCTTCAACTAATACAAAATTATTTTTACTGTTTTAACTATGGTTTCTGAACTCTGTGTTGTTCTGGGAATAATCATAGAGAGACCAGAAGAACATCATTGTAATTTTAGAAGCAGGAAACCCAACTCTTTTATTGTTTTGAGACACACTGGATACACAGAAGGGTGATACTAGCTTAGAACATAGACGGTTAACCTACTGAGTCAGAGGTTGACAGTCATTATGCAGGGGCTGAAGGGGAGCTTCCTTGACTTTTAGATGTGTCAGGCCTGTTTCTGACACATCTAAAAGAAGTTCACTCAGGCCTCTGCAGTTGGTCAGTATCTACTGTTGACTAATCTTTAATTCACTTATTAATTGTACTAATTGATAATTCAAGCATTTACATTGGACTGATAAGGATTTTCTCCACTCTAAGAGAATAAATTGGCATTCTGATTTACCAGTCTCTATGTACTTGGCTAATGTGAGTCTACAACCAGGAAAACAGTTATTCTCAGGTTTCTAAGCCTGCAGGGCTGAGGACCAAACTCTTGGCTGTGGTGCTTAGGAGGCCCTTCTCATGGAACCTTGTATACTTCTTATACTATATACCTTAACATTAAGAGCACTAGAAAGAGCTAAAAAGAGACAAAGCCTTTTATTCCAAAAACTATTTATCATATTTTAAGCATATAGAACAGAGCAGCATACTTTTAAATACAGAATACAACAGTTTCCTCTCAATGCTCCATGAGCAGTTTCTTTTTCTTTTTTCTTTCTTTCTTTCTTTTTTTTTTTTTTTGAGACAGAGTCTTGCTCTGTTGCCCAGGCTGGAGTGCAGTGGTACGATCTCTGTTCACTGCAACCTCTGCCTCCCAGGTTCAACCAATTCCCCTGCCTCAGCCTCCTGAGTAGTCAGGATGACAGGTGCATGCTACCACACCCGGCTAATTTTTTGCATTTTAGTAGAGACGGGGTTTCACCATGTTGGCCAGGATGGTCTTGATCTCCTGACCTCGTGATCCACCCACCTCAGCCTCCCAAAATGCTGGGATTACAGGCATGAACCACCGCACCAGGCCTCCATGAACACTTTCAACAGGGAGTGCGGATGACCTTCTGAATGCAGTTCTGAGTGACGACATTTAGTTTCTTTTTTATGTATTTAAAGAGGCATAGAAAGAGAAAAAGAATAAATAAGTTCAGAAACAGTCAAAAGGAACTTAAAGATTCCATTTTTAAAAAATGAAGTCTCATAAACACTAACCAGTTTAATTTTTAAGTTTTTTGTGCCCATGTGGTATGCTTAAAGAGACACTATACATTTATATAAAAGCAAGAGCCAGAGATGGAAGGGGACAATTATGGTGACCCAACCTGGCTAAGATGGAAGATTTTTTCTTTTTAAATTTTAGGTACCTGCACACCGAAGAGACTTAGGTCAACTGGCTACTGCAATCCCAATTTATCAAGTTTTCCAACTAGGTTGGAAGAGGGCTGGGGGACCTTTTGGCTCTCCATGGAAATCTGAGGCATGCAGGAGTCACTATAGATAAGGAGATTTGAAGGTGTAAGGGAAGCTGAGTTGTAAAGGATTTTTTTTTTTTATTTTTTATTTTTTTAATTTTTTTTTTTTGCTCCACAGTATAGCCATGTAATTCCAGCAATTTGGGAGGCTGAGGCAGGTAGATCACCTGAGGTCAGGAGTTCGAGACCAGCCTGACCAACGTGGAGAAACTTCATCTCTACTAAAAATACAAAATTAGCCAGGCGTGATGGCAGGTGCCTGCAATCCCAGCTACTCGGGAAGGCTGAGGCAGGAGAATTGCTTGAGCTCCTCGGAAGGCAGAGGTTGTGGTGAGCTGAGATCGTGCCATTGAACTCCACCCTGGGCAACAAGAGTGAAACGCTGTCTCAAAAAAAAACAAAAAACAAACAAACAAAAAAACAAAGCAACAACAACAAAACTCACATGCCTTTGATTTCACTTTTTGTTTACCTAGAAGTGGCAGTCTCTTCATGTGTAAGGTAAGGGCAGTTGCCCTTTTGAATTTGAAGTGTTTGAGGAGGATTGAAATGGAAAGAATTTTAAAATTTATTCTCAGAATGGTGAGAAGTAATGGCATTGGTGGAAAAATCTTGCTAATGTCTCACTTATTTCTATTTTCTCACAGAAATTGTAGAGCTAGATCTTTGGTGTTTGTCCTCCATCTAGATACAGTTTTCTCTGGACATTTTCTCAGTCTTTTGGAAAAAAAAAATTGAATTTGGAAGACAGTACTTAAAGACATTTATTTTCTTCTTTAGGATGACTTTTTTTTTTTTTTTGGTTGTTATACAACACAATGACAACAGCTACTATTTTCAAATGCCTATTGGGTTTTTAGGGGTTTTACGCACATTATCCCATTTCATCTTCTTACCAACTCTGTAAGAAATGAGTAGTAAATATAGTAAACTGTATTTACTGCCCCTGTTTAATTTAACTAAGGTGGCTTAAAGGAGGGAAGTCAGTTGTTCAAGGGTACAGAAGAATTTTTTTAAAACCCACTAAATGTCACACAGGACCAATGTTGTGTAAAAGAGCAGGTTTCCAAAGCTGATGAGACTGGCTTGTTGTATAACTTATATGATACAAATGGTGTTTTGGTTGAGAAAAATACTGTGATTGGAGGCTCATAGGAAGCTAACACTCTATTTCCCCTAGGAGTGATCGTTTGACATTTACTAATTCAGTGATTATGGTGACTTTATAGAACATGGCCAGCACAAATAACAAGAATCATCTGTATACAGTAAGTTCTCACTTAATGTCATCCATAGGTTCTTGGAAACTGAGACTTTAAGTGAAATGATGTATAACAAAACCAATTTTACCATAGGCTAATTGATATAAATGAATTAAGTTCCTATGACATATTTCTAGTCACAAAAATTGACTAAACTTCTAAATAAAGATGAAAGCACTTCTAATATTAAACACTGAAATAAATGTGAGATATACATACATTTAAGAAAGAGTAATAAAAACAAATAAGGTAATAATTTACCCAGTTATTCCCGCTCAGGGTTGCAGGTGGCCTGATTCCATCCCTGCAGCTCAGGGCATGAGGCAGGAATCCCACCCTGGACAGGATGCCATCCCACCACAGGGTGCACTCACCACACCCACACTTGCTCAGGCAGGGACCATGAAGACGCACCAATTCACCCCACATGCACATCTTCAATATGGGAGGAAACCAGAGTACCTGGAGAAAACCCATGCAGACATGGAAGAATGTGCAAATTCCACACAGACACTGCCCTTGGCTGGGAATTGATGCTTTTCCTCATCAGTGTTGTAACAAAATAACAACAAACGAAACGATATTAGTTGAGGGCTTGCAGTATTCACCAGGGATAATGCAGTGGATTCTAAACACCATTTGACTCCTCTGAGAAGTGGACTGTTTGTCTTTTAACACATCTTTGGGCTTGTTTTCTTTCTCTTTATAATGGGTCCTTCATTTTTATGTTGTTCTCAATTTCCATATGTAGTAAGAGCTTTTCTTAGCAGAACTGACAATCTGGGAATCAAAAGGATGTTGACCCCATGTGCCAATATTACATTACTTTGGAATGAAACTGTCATCTTCTTCAGTGAATGACTGCAAGTCTGAGTGTAGTGTTTAACCAATGAGGTGAGGAGAAATGGCAGTGACACAGCCTTCATGTGGGGTTATTCTTTGACCTGGGAATCACAGAGCATCATTTATGTATTCAGCAAATATGTGAGCCCAAGTATGTATTAATGCCCAAGGCACTGTGAGTGGCTTGTGCATCTCCTCGGAAAGAAAAGAGCTTCAAATACATATATACACACACATATATATATATTTGAATATATACACATATATATTTGTATATATATACATATATACATATATTTGTGTATATATACAAATATACATATAAATATATATGTATATATATTTGAAGCTCTTTATATATGTGTATATATATAACTTTGATAAAAAACAGACCTCCACAAAGAAGTGTTCTTTAGGATTATATTTTCCAAGTTTATTCTTTCTGAGGACCAGAATACTGATTTTAATAGTCAAGAAGGTTCTACCCCATTGAGGTATCAATATGTCACAATCCCTGAAGGGATGCTTAAACTAAGCATTTTATGAACATAGCAAAAGCTCATGATTTAGCCAAGACTGGGTAAAGAGTAGGCACTCAATACTTGTTTATGAAATGGATAAATAAATGAATGATTGATAACAGTGTGCACTGGTAATGATATATATGTACACACACAATAAAACAAGTGACAAGGAATGTGTGCATGTACTGTACAGTCTTGCTATGATTTCCAATTCCTTCTCCCTGTAGAATTAGTCTGGAGTGTGACCAAGAGAGTATATATGATCCTGATCTGGTTTGAATTCCTGTTCTTGCATGGGTCCAAGTTCCTGCTGGAATGTAAGCTCCAAAAGGACAAGCATTGTGTTTGTTTTGTCCACTGATGTATTCCAAGTATCTATAACAGTGCCTGGCACATAGTAGATACTCAACAAATATTCATTGAGTAAATGAATGAGCACTCATCATCTTTACTGTGTGCTAGACTGTTGTTGCCCCATGCTGTCTAATGGACTGTTGTTCTCATAGGTCAGAGCCCTTTTGGGTAAGTGGGTAACGTTACTTTTTTCAGTCTTTATCACTGTTTTGCTAGAGTTGTCTGCTCCCTCAAGTCTGCTCTGAACAAAGCCTACCTCCTGCTTGACTTGACCACAGAGGAATGTCTATTGCTGCATTTTTTGCCTCTTTCTGATTGCAGAGCTGTGACTACATTTTTGCATTTATTGCCTGCCATAATGTGGTTGAAAAAGGCATTTGAAACTCTCTTCAACTTGCATGTTTTCAATGTGGACATCTAGCAGGGACATGGGAAGAATGGCAGCTTTAGGTTTTGACCAACGGTTGGAGGTTGTGAAGGTTAAGTAAGCTTCTTATTTTCCATTGGTAGACAACTCCTTAAAAGGAGCACTCATGGCTGAGGAAGAACTTATTTAGGTGTGAACTGAAAGGTAAAACCTTAAAGGTTGGGTACACTTTTCTACCTCATTGATTTTGCTCTCTAAAAAAGATATCACTTTGATTTTTTAAAGCTGAGGAGCTTTTTAGAAAATACAATTTTTCAGGTACTGCACCCATTCATTTGTTCGGAGGTATAGCCCAGGAATCTGGATGTTTATTCTCAGGTTATCATGATGAGAGAGAGGTTATTGTTATGGAGAGGGAGTAGGGTAGGGAAAAGAATTCAGAGAGAATTCTGTCTGGGTGCTTTGAGGCATCAAGCTGGACATGGTAAGTAGGAAGGCCCAAGTGTGGCTGGTGGACTCACCTCTGGTAAGCGCGATGTGATATCAGTTGAGTTGGCTTATACTCTGAAGTCCCAGGAGGGTACGCATTTCCCATTGTTCCTTTGGCAGTTTAAAAATACATGTTCCAGGATTATTACTTTAAAATTTTTTGCCTATGATCCTACACCCTAACAAATATGTTGTTTTTCTAGCAGATTTCTTTCCTTATTCTTATGCATATATGCACATATTTTATACAGTTTTATTTATGGTATGTATACAATTTTCTCAGTTTGTTTTCACCAAACATTTTTCTTGTTTTTCCTAATCTTCACAGTTTTAATCGTAACAACGACATATTATTTGGTATTTTTATTTGATTATTCTACAATTATTAGATAGGTTGTTTCCAAATTTTTCTGTTATGAATAAACCTAGGATTAATATGATATCTTCATGCCAACAGCTCCTCCAACAATTTGAGTTTTTATCTTTGGCCAGACACTCAAATGTGAGATTATAGTTGCAAAAGATAGAAACATTTTTCAGGCTCCTGATAGCTATTAGAAAATCCTCTGCACTTGATTTTCTCATCCCTATGATGAGGTTATAATGGTATGTAAAGTGATTAGAACAATGCATTCAATACATATTGGTGGCCACAGCTGCCACCACTACCACCATATTACTACCATAATATTATTTGTACTATCATTTTGGGGAAGATCAGCTTTATTTTTATGAATAAAAACAGACATCAATATAATACAATTTTGATAATCAGAATGCTCATATAGGTTTTGTTTTTGTTTTTGTTTTTTTTTGTTTTTTTTGTTTTTTGCTTTCTCTTTGTCTTTTTAAAATGATTTGAAGGCTGTTCGGTTTTTGCCCTTTCTCCTTAATACCAGCTTTCATCTTAAAATAATTGTCTTCTTATTTCCTCCTTTTCCTTACTTTTTCCTCATGATGCCATTTCCATATAGGAAAGTAAACTATGTGTCTCTTATATTTATATGTAATATTCTTATGTTGTATTTGGTGGTGATAAAGGTAAATTGAAGAGGAGAAAGTGCTGGGAAAAGAAACACCATTGTCTCAGACTCAAGTTTAGCATCTCTTCGGGTGGGATGTAAAAATCTGACCTCTGGTGGCTCTGAGCTGTAGCTGCAGGTCAGACTTAACCAAGTCTGAAATGGGAGCACAGAAAAATGTATCCTCCGGAAGTGGCTAAACTGGTATAGGGCTGATTGATTGTTAAAGTTCTTTTGTATTGGTTGTGATGATCATTCCTTATGTCAGTTAAGACACTCTTCTCTCTTCCTTACTGAGGAATTATCTTATAATTCAGTTCCTCAGAATGAAGGGCTTTAAATAAGTGTACCAAACATCACAGTCTCCAAAAAATATTTTCTTAAAACTACTAACCACTACCATCATCACCACAACCACCACTACAACCACCACCTGATGAATTTTATCTAGAAATTTCAGAGGGAAAAAATGGATTCTAAACATGAGCAAAAGGGATCATCAGAAGGATTAAAATTCTATTTTTATTTTTTTGGTCTTCAGAACATCTTTAAATGGAGATATACCTTATCTCCTAATCAAATATTTTCAAAATTTTTACCTCCCAGGATTTAGGTTTTCTTAAAAAGTAAACTTAAAAGTCTCAAAAATAATTTTCAGATCTCATCAGATATCAGTATTTATTTATTGATCATGTAATTGAAAGGGGATAATATGAATGAAAGAAATAAAATTAGGTCTAAGAGGCTACAGGGAGTTTATGAGAAACATATGCAATATTTTTGTTTTTAATGGTTGTTTAAAATGATGTGAGAAGGGTGTCCCTTTTCTTAATTTTTAGAATATTTATATTAAATTTGTATTTTTTTGCCTTTGTAAAAACCTGTTTTCAAAGTGATTGAATTAGTAGCACATAACTAAAAGTTAATTTGGTATTGTGTGTTTACATGTGTTTGTGCACAAAAGCTACTTGAAAAGTGGAAGGATTTAGTTAATCATAGCTGTGTGTTTGGTTCACATGAAATTATAGACTGTGAGACAGTTGGCATTGAAAATAAGTTCTATTATTTCTAGATAGATGACACATTCTCCTTTGGTCCCACCGTAAGTAGGGGCTGGTGTCTATGTTATTGTCTGTAGTCAGGATGGGGACTATTAGTGACATATCCTTTGCAAATTGGTTCATCAACCATCCCCAGAATTTATACTATTGACCTTGACTTCAAATAAACAAGATTAATACTTTTCGGTAAAATAAGGTTGAGATTTGAATGTGTTTCTCAATCTCTTCCAAACCAAATCTTAGACTGATTAAAGTTTAAAAGCTTACTAATGAGCTCTATCATTTCAATATATTCTAATTATATATTATAGCTATGAATTATTTTTGAATTTATATATATGTTGCAAAAAAGTTCAGAAATGCCAAAATATATAAATAGGACGATAGTATTTTATTTTTAAAATATGTTGACATTATAATTAATTTTAAATGGCCCATAGTTTTCTTATCATTTGAGCAGAATTAGTTAGCAGAAATAAATAACTAATATTTATTGTGTGATAACTCTGTGTGAGACAGTTTTTAGTCTTTATATGTAGTACCTAATGTAATGTTCCAACAATCTCATGAAATAAATACTATTATCCCTAATTTTGCAGGTGAGAAAATCTACAGAAAGTTTGTCCAACATGATACAGTAAGTGGCTACATGAGGAGGTGAACCCAGGTTACCTGACTACAAAGCCTATCTTATAAACAATGCAAATTTAAAATGGTAAAATCTACATGTGGATCGATACTCTGTCCATGAGCCATACCTCAAAACACACAATCCGGACATATGAAACTGCTTAATTAAAATCAGTTATAATAACTGGAAAACATTCTCTACCATCAATGAGTTTTACTAGTATAAAATGTATTTAAAACAAATCAGAAATCTATGTATATTTTGATAATATGAAGTCATCATTTCTTTCATACTTTAATTTATCCTGGGAATTTTCAGCAACCAGAAATTGGTTTAGAGAAGTAATTTCTTCTTTACTTAAATCCTATTCTAGTTCCAATCTTTTCAATTCACTGAACTTAAAAATAATTGCTATCCATATTTTTTTCTCGCTAGCATTAATGGCATATCTGGAAATGTATTAAGTGGTTTTCTTATTTTCTAAATTCTGCTTGCATTTCTTTTTCCCAGTTGAATCTACACCCAAAGCCGTATCTTCACACCACCACAAACCGTTAGCTTTAGAAAGGAAAGGAAAAGAAAAAACAAAACAAAACAGTGTGTGTACCAAAGACTTACGTGTGCATAAGCAAAAGCAAACAATAGCATTAGCAGGAACTCGTGGACATTCCAGGAAAGGGGGAATTAGGCGGGGGAGCGCGCCTGGTTCCCTCTGATCTGATGCACAGACAGACAGGGACACGGTTATCCCCTAGGGTCCTCAGGGCTGTCAGGGAGCCCTGGCTCAGTCTTGCTGAGTGACAGGCCCAGGGAGCCCTGACTCCCCGCTGACCCCACTCCGCGCCTGCCTCAGGACGGCCGGGAGCTGCCGGGAGGGGCCGCGGTGCCTCCTGACAGCCAGACACCAGGCACAGCTCTGGGGCAGAGGGGTGCAGCTCAGGGGACCCTCCAAGAAGGAAGGGGCCGCCGCTTCAGGGAGGGAGGGAACGCCAGGCTTCAGGGGGCTCAGTTTGTGCAGTGCCAGGGTGGTGGATGAGGCAAAGATGATACTAGAAATGCAGCTACTGCCCTCTGAGGATACAAACTCGCCCATGATTGGCAATACAGCAGAGAAGAGCCTTGTTTCTAACTAAAATCTGTAACTCCTGGTCTCAAGCAGGTCATCAAGCCATTCCACCCAAGCAGTAACTAGGATTATTTAATTGAAGCAGCAAATACTGACTTGAGGCTAAGGTGTGCCATCTACTGTTCTGGATACTGGGAATATAGAGCTCTCAAAAAGCTGACAGTTTATAGAACTGGGTCTTTTAAATCTTGTCCTCTTCCCACTGCCCAGTTAGCATGAGACCTGATGCATGTAATAGACACTTGGTCATGTTCGTTGATTGAATGAGAGTGGTGAAAGGTGCTAGGGCAGAGCGGATTGCCCAATGATCCAGCGATGGACCTGGTGGGTCACTGTGTTTCCAGGTTTGCCAGCAGTGCTAAGATGGGTTTTATTCTCCAACTTGGCTGCTGCTTCAACCTTCTCCTGATTTCTTCTCCTCAATCAGGCAGTTTAGGTGAGCCTGTCCCCTTTCAGTTGCTCAGACCTTGATGGAGGAATATGTTCCAACAGCTGGTAGTGGCCTCTGAAAACCCAGAGAGGAAATCAGGTGAAGTGGAGAAAGACTTGTATTTTGAATGCCCAGAAAAGAGAGAATGGAGTAAATAGACAAGAGTGCAGGAATTGCAGAAAGTGGCAGGAAACACTGATGGATGAGGACAGACTTCTGCACGGCAGTCAGGTGGCTGCGCTGCCTTCCATCCCAGGGAATGGGCTCAGAAATAGGATTCCAAAATCTGTTGGCAGAGGACTGCAAATGACTTTAGCTGGGTAGGTCTGTTTCCATACAAACTACTCATTTTGTACTTTGCCTGTTAAAATGTAAACCACTGTGTCCCTTAAAATGTATCACACTTAAAAATGTTCCTGTAGCAGAGCCAGTTTCAAAGACGAACAGTTGTACCCCAATGGTCAAGGATGCCTGTGGCCACTCACAACTCCTGACCCTTTCTGTGATGTGAGGGGCTGGAAACTTCTTCCCATCCGTCTTGCCCTTGCAAACCACTTGGGCAGGCTGGAATTGCTACTCCCACAAGTGTACTTGTACAAGTTAGGATCACTTAGACAATTGAGTTTCATGGTAGGGAGAGGTTACGGGAAATTTGCTTGGCTACAACCATGAAAATGAGAATTGTGGTTTGGGTTTTTGTTGTTTGCTGTTTGACAATGAGAATATAAGGACTGTATTTCTCCAGACCAAGTCTATTCCTGATAGTTTGACAATTAGGATCAGGGATAATGAGAACCATGTCTGTGGAAGCAGAAGAGCCAATATCTTTGTATGATGGGCCTTCCCCTTTCAGAACCTGATGTGCTGCCACAGCCTTTTTTTTTTTTTTTTTTTTTTTTTTTTTTTTTAACCCCCTGCCTGAATGGTGAGCTCTAAGATGGCTTCAGCATGTGAGACACAAAGATCACATCAAAGACTTGTTTTTGTGGCATGCATGAATCCTTTATCAGATGCCAAAAGTAGTTCCTGCTTTGTATACATGGGTCACAGCAAAAACTCTTGGGCTAGTGAGTGAAATTGTATGTTTTAGTCTTAGTGCTTTAATCTGTATATATATATTTTTTTCCAGGAATGTTGGCTATATGAGTGCACTAAGAATGCTACAAAGTTTGGGCCTACTTTTCTTGACAATTAACAAAACTACATGAGGCTATTTACATTTTGGTTGTTATCCTCCCTCTGAATAGTAGGAGGCTCCTCATTCTGGGCTCTGAAAGGCCCAACTCATGAGACCTGATGATCTAAAGGGCCTGTGCTGCCGCGAAGCCACTCATGTACATGGAGCAAATAATTTTTCCTGGCTGTTGACACACCCTGGCATGTGAGCAGATTGAAAAAGCCTTGTTCCGTGGCTCAATATTAAGATGGATGTTACTGAACCACAGGGTTAGGGGAGTGTGATGAAAAAGAAAAAACTAGATTTGTGTAGGCTGGGTCTAGGCAACACTAGGAAAGACGTAAAGTTTACCTTTATCATTTTCCCTTTTGTGTGTCTTTCACTTGCTTTGCCAAAGTAAAGTTTAGGGATGTGTGTACATATTTGTGTGAATGTATGTATGAGTCTCTCTGTGTGTGTCTACCGGTGAGTTAAATCCCAGTCATCCAAAATGATAGCATTCAACCTCTGTCTTTGGTGTATTATTGATAAAGCATCTACAAATCTTTAGCTAAGGATGGTTCTGCAATGCTACGACCATTGCAATGCTATATAAGAAAGGTGTCTGTGTTTTTCCTCACTTAGGTCATGGCTTTTTAATAATTCCCAACTCTGATATGTAATGGTTTATTTTAGTTAGTCTTCATTTAGAATCTCTTTCCTAAATGGCAATTAGCAGCACTTCTAACCCTTGCTAAAGGGAAAATATTCAAGTAACGCCTAAGGGAAAATATTGACCAGGGTAAAAGGTCAAAGAAAGAATACTCTGCTATGTTGAACTCTCAAGATCTGTTGACTGACCTGAGGTGACCATTACACAACTCACAACCATGAAGAACAAGGAAATTCAATCAAGAAAACACTTATTGCAGAAAATCTTAAATGCAGACAAATTATGATTAATTTAAAAATATTGATGAAACTCATAGGCAAATTGTAGCAATATTTGAAAAATTTCTCTGTAATTGTCCATATATCTCATATATCTACCTACATATTTGTTTCTATATGATAAGTATAATAGAAATTGACATTCCTGAAAGTATATTCCATCTGCATGATGCTCAGGGCAATGTTGTTCCATAGTAAATAATTTTGGGATTTACCACCTGCTTACCATATGTCTCTCCTATTGAGAAAGTCAAAGGATTCTCTTACACAGAGAGTTCTGAGAAGTTCTGCAGTAAACAAGTCTATTAAAATTTATTCAGTTCAATGTTCTCCAAGTGTACTTGACTCCAAATCCTTCTTTCCAATGATACCTATTTTGCATTCTCTTTTTCTTATAAATGCAAAAAAAAACCCAACAGATTAATCTGTTTTAACACTGAGCTAACTTTTATCAACATTGACACACATACACAATTTTAAACAAAAATTTTAAAGAAATCTTAACAGATCAATACTCATGGAACTAAAATTTTAACTTATAAAAATTTCTTATAGATTTCTAGGTTGTATATTTTTGTGGTTAATTAGTAGGAATCTTTAAAGGAGCTCATATTTCTTATACTATATGTTAAATTAATAAATCATTGTGAAGCATATAAAATGATGGACAATATTCCTACCAAAAATACCTGAAAAAGATCTTTTCCTTCTCTACCACCCTCTCCAGCCAAAGAAAAGCTCAGAGCAATTCTTGTTATGAAAGTATATTAATTTTTAAACAATAGTAAGCCATATTCCTTGGTATATCTAAGAGCAATCCACCATCACTAACTAGGGTTAGCAAAGAATGTAAGGGTTATTTATTTATTAGAGTATTAATTAATGTAATTATTTCAAAAGGTTAATAATGATAAACCATTGAGAAAGATTTTGAAAGCCCATGATAAAAATTAAGCCTCTATTTGTGTATAACTCTAGCTGTGAGCTAGGACTTGAAGAATAGTTCTTTAACAAGATAACTAGTGCCCACCTCAAATCAATTGCCAATATCATCTTTAATGGTGAAAAACCATGGGGAATAAGAATGTCTGTCGTTACCGTAAGTATTTCCATTTCAGACGAATACAGTAAGATACAAAGCAGAAACAAGAAACCCACCAATAATAATATATAATAAAACACAAGATTATTATTATTTTCAGATAATATGTTAATCTAGGAAAACAAACAAAAAATCATCACACCAAAATTTCCAGTAGTTCAGATAATTAGCTAGTATGGAATAAATGTGGGAAAAACATTAATAGATTTTTCTCTAAATACCTAAAAACACTCTATTATCTGAAACTGAAGACATCACTAACAATATTAACAACAACAAGCCAGAATCCTATATTAAGAAAACTTTAAAAGTGTACTGAGTGATTTTCTCTTCCATAAATGATGAGTGGGACAAATAAAGATATAATCTGTTCTTGAAGAATAGATTTATTTGAATAAATATATCTATTCTTCCTTTTAATTTAAAGTATTAATGAATTCTAATTTAAAAACCTCAACATTTCTTTCTTAACTTGGAAAATATCCTGACATTAATTTAGAAAAATTAATATGCAAGGAAGAGCTAAAATGTTTTAAGAAGAAAAATAATGGCTTAGAAGATTTTACTCTATGAGATATTTAAACGATTTGAATTCCTGGTAATTAAATAATATGGTATCAGGAAAAAATGAATAAGCAGATGAATGAAAAAATACATCAGCTTTTAAAATTGTTGTAGTACAATAGTGTTACAGGAAATGATTAAGGTTAAATACAGGAAGTTTTTAGGGTCAAATAAATGAAACTATTTTAAAGAGGTTTTCATGGCTGTGTAAACATTACATAACCTTTATTTTGGTTGCATATATTGGGAATCTCCAAGAGGTGGATTTAATATCCCACATTCTCACAATCATTTAAATATGAAACTTTTTATTTTAAACTAGCTCATTGTTGGAACCATTATTCTTTGAAATATTCTTTGTGAAAGGCTGGCAAAACCAATCTAGAAACAGCAAATATTTGCTAAATAAATAAGAAAATCTTTTGGTCTAATAGCACACTGTAAAAGTTTATCTCCTTATTGAGTATTCCTTGCTAACCTGTAAAAATATTTCTTTTAGTTTTAAAGGACAACCTTCTCTTATATCTCACAAATCCACTGTTATTATAATGTCCAATTTATCCTTTGTGCTACTATTTGGCCACACTAGGAGATACCATACAGCAGCATTTATCATTTAGATGTCAATAATTATTTCTAATTACTAGCTGTACTGAAACGTGAAAACAATATTGGAATATAATTGCACAAGAGAGATTCTTAACTAATAACTATATATTGGTGAAATTCCAAAGTGAGACCTGAGGAGAAGGTTCATTCATTCTAGGCGTGGTTTATTAAGAGGGTCCCAAGAACAGCTGATAAGGCTTCAAGTTTGAGGATTCTCTAGCTGTGGGTCCATGCCTATAGGATTCCTGGCAATTATAAAATGAATATGAGGACTTAACCAGAATTTAAATTAGTTTACCATTTTGCTATTGTTTTTCAAATTCAATATAGACTATAAATTAATATGAAAGTCCAGTAAAGCCAATTTCCAAATTTAATGACATGGTACTGGCTTATTCTTAGTATAAATAAAAAAGATCCTCCCTAGCCCCTTCCACTCTTCTACCTTATCCCCGTATATGTAGCTTTTTGACAACTGGCAAATACCTTTTTCTCTTCTCCTGTATCAGCACTGTTCACTGTTAAGATTTTATCTCCTCCTATCTTTTAATCCCAACTCTTTTCCTCTTCCTGTTTTGCTCCTTTCATCTCAACCCTATGACAAAATCTTCATAGGTTGGGCTACTGTCTTCTATGCACTGTTTCTTTGTCCCTGCTCCTAATCCATAAGCAGGGACCCTGCTGAGCAACATAAGCTATTTCTTCCCCTCCGTCCTCCTCTGGGCTTACACACACACACACACACATCTATGGTTTAACATATCGCCAAGCTGAATGCAGCTGGAAGGTACAGTGGTTTCTTGCATAACTTATGGGTTTAAAAGCCATAGCATACATGGGAGTTTACTGCCTATACTGCAATTTGATTATCATGTCCAATAAGTGTCAGGCAGCTGACTAAATGGTTCTCATTAGCATAACTCGACCTTTCTGCATTTGTGAAAAGTCTTACTCTATCTTTCAAAGATAGATTTAAGTCAGCAGTTCAACCAACTGGACATTTGCATTATGCAAATGTTAAAAATTACTTCCAACTCCTAGAGAGTGTGCCTCCTTTAAAAACCTTAAGCAGCTTATAGTAACATTTAACATTCCTTAAAACCAGAGGGATGTCTAATCCGTGACACCACACTACAAGTCTAGACCTAATCAAGAATTCAGTTTTAGCTGAGAGATATTTTTTCCCTATGAGGAATTTATTCATTTGAGTTCAGTGAATTAAGTTTCAGAAAAACTGGAAGAATGTATGATAGATATGATTTTGATGATAACAATATATTTCATCTGCTTTATATCAAATATGAAACATTTCCCATACTTGAAAATAGGATAACATTTGTTTTAAATGATATTTTTCATAGACTATCACAGGCTACATAAGCCTGTTATTATAAAAATTGTATACATAATCGTAGTTGAGGGTGTGAATGTGTTTATATATTTTACATTGTGAATGAAAGACAGAATTTCTGGTCAGTTAATTAATTAAAAATGAGTATATATTCAGTGATTAGACTGGTAAAAGTATTAAAGTGTTCTAAGTGAAAATGCAAATTGTCATGAGTTAGCCAAAGGAAATGCTTCAGTGGAATGAAAAACTGGCAAAAAGGTGTATTTTGCATTTCTCCTTGCACTCGATGTGGTGCGTAGAGGCACAGCACTTACGAGATTTGCCATTTATTCCTGATACCCACATGACACGAGGTGTGTATAAGATTGGGTGGCCTCAAAATATGCTTGCAGAGGTAAGAAGACTGACAAGACCAGAAACTGTGGCATTATTAAATCATAAACCATACTCAGGAGTGCACATTTATTTTCATTTTATAATGCAAGCAGAAAAGATAATTTTACTCCTGAATCCCATATATCTATTAATAGATGAAAAGTATGTTGTTTGTAGATAAGACAAAAAAGATAAGATAGGAAAAAGGATCAAAACATTTCTAACAAGATTGAAAGCTGATGGATATACATAGCCATTATCTTTAACAGAATCAATTAGACTAGTAGAAGGTGAAATCATTAGTAACCAAACTAGTAAATTATAAAATATCTAGGGTATTGTAGCTATTATTGAAACCTGTACTGCAATTGTTTTACAAAATTTTTGAGTTTGATATGGGCTCATTTTTTTTTTAAATAACGAATTTCCAGGAAATAAATTGAAGGAAAATATGCTGCTAGAATTACTGCAGTTGTCACATCCTTGAAAAACAAGAAAGCCTGTAAAATGTATAAGGTTAGTATCAGAGAAAAATAATGAATTTCTTTTTATTCGTATTTGGGAAGAGAAAATACCTTGTCCCTACTCCAAGAGGAAAATGACATTCTACTTTGGTCACTATTGGATTTCAAAATAGCTTGCTTTAAATGAAGCTCCATGCAGAAATAGGGCTAGAGATTTGCTAGTTTTAAGAAATGATAACACATAGATTTTACCAAAGAAGAAAAAATACCTTCAATGGAAAAAATAAATTTAGTAAAGCTTGAGCCGTTGTTTTTTGAGCTCTATGAAAACAAACAATCAAATAGACAGCTTCACTTTGCAACTGATTACTTAAATACATTCATGACACCATAAAGAAAAGGTAAAATAAAGAAATCGATAGTGTATCTGTGTGACTAAATATTGAATGTTTTTATTTTTATTTTTTGAAAATTTTTAGATAATAAAAATAAATACAGGATCAAATGTAAAACCTCAAATGTAAAAACATTAGTAAGTGGTTTAACACAATATGTATTAAAATGAGGCCGGAGAAAACTTGCATGCAAAGTGATGATACACAGGCACACACAAGTCGCATTTCCAAACAGACTTGACACAGTGAACCAAATGAAAGGAATGAATTCTTACTTAAAGTTAACATTTTATAAATCAATTTTTTTAACCTCATAAAAACTGATAAAAATGTCTTTCTTATTCTTAATTTACACCAAAACCCAATAAAGTGCATTAAAAGACTTTAGAGAAGTGGAAAAATAAATTACTAAAAAAGACATTCATCAGGCAATAAGCTTTCCTTAAAACTATGGTGATTACTACATGACATACTAGAATGTCACATGGCTTACTATTAATTATTAATCATTTGCTGTAGACCTGCAATTTTTTAAGCTTTTCTAGACCTTGGTCTTCTTCAAAATGACAAAAAATATGAATGGTTCACTCCATCTGCTCATAGGAGACAGATATCAGATAAAATAAACATTTCTCCAGAATATCAGAAGGGCTAGTTTTACATCTTATGAGATACCAATGAACTCAGTTAATTTTATTCATCTCAGATAAATTAATAATTCATACTAAAATATTAGTTATAAACAAACATTAAGATTAGAAAATGACAAACTATAAGTCTGTAGACATCCCAGAAACCCTTTATTTTCTATTAAAAGTCTTTCAGAGCTCTTCTCTTTCCTTCCTGAAAAATTCAGTCCTAAATCATGAAGTGGAACAGAGCAAGGCAAGCATCTGAGGTATGTGTGTGTCAGAGAGGGACTGCAGTGGCACAGAGCCTAAGCAGATTGAAGATGGTCCACAGCAGGGTGTCCAATGTCAGAATCCATGCAGGCTGGAAAAGGCATCCCTGCAGGGGTGGACTGGTGAGTTTGAGCCTGATCAGAGTTTGGAGGATGTCCATGCAGGGGGACAGAGGTAAGTTGGCATAGAGTATCAACCCTGAGCAGGGTGAGGAGTGAGTCCATGTGGAGGTAAAGCTGGAGAAGGACAGGAAGAGAAACTCTAAGGAGGGTGGCCTGGGGTGGGATGTCAGAACTCAAGCAGGGAGAGGAGAGTGTCCTTGTTGGAGGTGGCCTGGTGGGAGGTGACCCAAGCAGGGTCAGGTGCAGTGCCTCACAGAGATGTGATGTGAGCTGTCAGAGTCCGAGCAGGGAGAGGAACTGTCTACATGGAAGGAAGGGCAGCTCAGAATGTGGAATCATAGCTGTGCAGAGAAGAGGAGGCAGCCTCGCAGGGGAGGACTGATGTCAGATTACATACGGTGGGATGGATCAATTACATAAATACATAAAAAGTAATTGAAGGGCCGAGCACGGTGGCTCACGCCTGTAATCCCAGCATTTTGGGAGGCCAAGGCAGGTGGATCACAAGGTCAGGACTTCGGGAACCAGCCTGGCCAACATGGTGAAACCCCATGTCTACTGAAAATACAAAACAAATTAGCTGGGCATGGTAGTGGGTTCCTGTAATCCCAACTACTCAGGAGGCTGAGGCAAGAATATTGCTTGAACCTGGGAGGCGGAGGTTGCAGATTGTGCCACTGCACTCCAGCCTGGGTGACAAAGCGAGACTCCATCTCAAAAATTAATAAATAGATACAAATAATTGAGACAGATTTCTCACTTTTGGAGAAGGGAGTTAAAAATACAGAAAGGGAGGAAACTAGAATAAGCCCAGTTGTTAGATTGGCTATGTAATGTCCATGTGAACTCCTGGTCTCTGATAGATAATAGATAGGAAGATGGATAAATAGGTAGATACACAGAAAGAAAGATAATTAAAAATATAAATGTATGGATATGGAAGTTATCTGTGTATGTATTACATACATATATTTTCTAGCTTTCCCTACTGAGAGGGGTGGAAGCAGTGACACTCCAATAGCAATGAACACACCTAACACTCACATCTTGGCTTTTAAATACCATTTTCCATGCAAAAGAGCCAGGGCTCCTTGAGAAAATAGCTAATTTCAAGGATGGGGCAGGGAAAATATGAAACAGGACATCGTGTGCCACAAAATAAGGATGTGCTAAAAGGATGTTGGGAACAAGTCAAAAGGAAATAGAAATGAGCTTAAATTGGCTTCTCGTAGCCAAACTTGGGACAATTTGAACATAAAAATAATGATAGTAATGGGTTATAACCCACTAAATGAAATAGGAAATTCATTTAGGTATAAATAAATTTATGAATAAATAGAAAATTTGGAGAGAAGCAGGATATTTATATAGTTTCAAAATATTTCTGCATAAAATAATTGTTAATTTCTAAGGATAAAGGAAGAATTTTGCAATGGAGAAGCTTTGCAGATACCACTTCACTCAAGAAATCAAAGTAAACATCATCAGTAATGGGACTAATAAAAATGACTTGCAATCTGGTAGAATTCAGTGAGAACATGTTGTCACCTCTGAAATATTCTTGCCAAAAAGGCATAGTCTGAATCTAATCAGAAAGAAATACTGAACAAAGCCAAACGGAGGGACATGCTACAAAGTAACTTGTCTGCAATGTTTCCAGTGGCAAAGTCAGAAAAATCAAGGAAAGACTGCAAATCTGTTCTAGGCTGAAGGAACTAGACAACTAAGGGACATGACAACCAAATGCATGATTCTGGATTGGATCTTTTTGCTCTAAAGTGTGTCATTGGGGAAATATACAAAACTTAGATGGCATTTGAGGATTAGGTGGTACTATCACTGTGAGCTATCATGGTTAATATCCTAATTAGATCCCACTTGTCAATTTTGACTTTTGTTATCATTGCTTTTGGTGTTTTAGTTATGAAGTCTTTACCCATGCCTATGTCCTGAATGGTATTGCCTAGGTTTTCTTCTAGGGTTTTTATTATTTTAGGTTTTACAGTTAAGTCTTTAATCCATCTTGAGTTGATTTTTGTATAAGGTGTAAGGAACGGGTCCAGTTTCAGTTTTCTGCATATGGCTAGCCAGTTTTCCCAATAGCATTTGTTAAATAGGGAATCCTGTCACCATTTCTTGTTTTTGTCAGGTGTTGCAGGAAGTCAGGGACTCCAAACAGAGGGACTGGCTGGAGCCATGGCAGAGGAACATAAATTATGAAGATTTAATTTTGATATGGACATTTTCAGTTCCCAAATAATACTTTTATAATTTCTTATGCCTGTCTTTACTTTAATCTTTTAATCTTGTTATCTTCATAAGCTGAGGATGTACATCACCTTAGGACCACTGTGATAATTGTGTTAACTGTACAAATTCATTGTAAAACATGTGTGTTTGAACAATACGAAATCAGTGCACCTTGAAAAAGAACAGAATAACAGCAATTTTTAGGGAACAAGGGAAGACAACCATAAGGTCTGACTGCCTGCAGGGTTGGGCAAAAACAGCCATATTTTTCTTCCTACAGAGAGCCTATAAACAGGCGTGCAAGTAGGATCGATATCGCTAAATTCTTTTCCTAGCAAGGAATATTAATATTAATACCCTGGGAAAGGAATGCATTCCTTGGGGGAGGTCTATAAGCGACCACTCTGGGAATGTCTGTCTTATGCAGTTGAGATAAGGACTGAGATATGCTCTGGCCTCCCGCAGTACCCTCAGGCTTACTAGGGTGGGGGAAAAACTCCACCCTGGTAAATTTGTGGTCAGACCGGTTCTCTGCTCTCAAACCCTGATTTCTGTTGTTTAAGATGTTTATCAAGACAATATGTGCACCGCTGAACATAGACCCTTATCAGTAGTTCTGGTTTTTCCCTTTGTCCTGTTCCTTCAGAAGCATGTGATCTTTGTTAGACCCTTATTAGTAGGTCTGCTTTTTGCCCTTTGAAGCATGTGATCTTTATACCTACTCTCTGTTCTTACACCCCCTCCCCTTTTGAAACCCTTAATAAAAACTTGCTTGTCTGAGACTCAGGGGGCATGACAGTCCTACCAATATGTGATATCACCCCTGGTGGCCTACCTGTAAAATTCCTCTCTTCATACTGTCTCTCTTTATTTGTCAGCTGGCTGACACTTATGGAAAATAGAAATAACCTACGTTGAAATATTGGGAGTGGGTTCCCCCAGTAGTCAGGTTTGTCAAAGATCAGATGGTTGTAGATGTGTGGAATTATTTCTGAGGCCTCTGTTCTGTTCCATTGGTCTATATATCTGTTTTGGTACCAGTACCATGCTGTTTGGGTTACTTTAGCCTTGTAGTATAGTTTGAAGTCAGATAGCATGATGCCTGCAGCTTTGTTCTTTTTGCTTAGGATTGTCTTGGTTATACAGGCTCTTTTTTGGTTCCATATGAAATTTGAAGTAGTTTTTTCTAATTCTGTGAAGAAAGTCAGTGGTAGCTTGATGGAAATAGCATTGAATCTATAAATTACTTTGGACAATATGGCCATTTTCACAATATTGATTCTTCCTATCCATGAGCATGGAATGTTTTTCCGTTTGTTTGTGTCCTCTCCTATTTCCTTGAGCAGTGGTTTGTAGTTCTCCTGGAAGAGGTCCTTCACATCCCTTGTAAGTTGTATTCCTAGGTATTTTATTCTCTTTGTAGCAATTGTGAATGGGAGTTCACTCATGATTTCACTGTTTGGTCTATTATTATTATTGTCTGTTTGTCTATTATTTGTCTATTATTGTCTATTATTATTATTAATTTTTGAAATGGAATTTCGCTCTGTTGCCTAGGCTGGAGTGCAGTGGTGCAATCTTTGCTTACTGTAACCTCTGTCTCCGGGGTTCAAGCGATTCTCCTGCCTCAGCCTCCAGAGTAGCTCGGATTAAAACGAATGCCACCACATCTGGCTAATTTTTGTATTTTTAGTAGAGGCAGAGTTTCACCATGTTAGCCAGGCTGGTCTCGAACTCCTGGCCTCAAGTGATCTACCCAACTTGGCCTGCGATAGTACTGGGATTACAGGTGTGAGCCACTGCACCCAGCCAGCATAATTCTTAAAGCCTTACTATATAGTTTGTGTATGTGACCCTCCAAACCTCATGTTGAAATTTGATCGCCAGTGTTGGAGGTAGGACCTGGTGGGAGGTGTTTGGATTGTGGGAGTCAGATCCCTCAGAATGGCTTGATGCTATCCTCACACTAATGAGTGTCTTCTTGCTCTATTCATCCATGAGAGCTGGTTGTTAAAAAGAGTCTGGCACCTCCCTCCCTGCTTACTCTCTCTCTCTCTCTCTCTCTCTCTCTGTCTCTCTCTCTCTCTCTCTGTCTCTCTCTCTCTCTTTCTCTCTGTTTCTCCCCATATGATCTCTGCCTGCTCCTATTCACTTTCCACCATGAGTGGAAGCAGTCTGAATTCTTTACTTGAAGTAGATGTTGGTGCTATGCTTCTTGTACAGCCTGCAGAACCATGAACCAACTAAACCTGATTTCTTTACACATTACCCAGATTTGTATATTTCTTTATAGAAACAGAAATGAACCAAGACAGAACCCTAGGACATTCAGAATGGTAAATGAGCATTGGCTTCAACTTGAAGTCACCAGTTGCATTCGCCTGTAACACGAAAGTCAGCCTGTCTTTTGAGACTTTGACTTCTCTTCTCTAGCTATAAAAGTCCTAAATGATGTCTTATTCCAATATAAAGCTATTTTATCTGCATTGAAAATCTGTTGTTCAGTCTAGCCACCTTTATCTATTATTTTAGTTAGATCTTCTGGATAAGTTGCTGCAGCTTCTACATCAGCACTTGCTGTTTCACCTTGCACTTTTATGTTATAGAGATGGTTTCTTTTCTTAACTTCATGAACCAACCCCTGCTAGCTTCAGATTTTTCTTCTGCAGCTTCCTCACCTCTCTCAGCCTTCTTAGTATTAACTAGACTTAGGTTCCTGCTCTGGATTTAGCTTCACTTTAAGAAAACATTGTGACTGGTTTGATCTTTTATCCAAACAACTCGAACTTTCTCCATATCAGCAATAAGCATGTTTTGTTTTTTTCTCTTTTTTTTCTCATTCATGTGTTTGCTGGAGTAGCACTTTTAATTTCCTTCAAGAAGTTTTCCTTTGTATTCACAACTCAGCTAACTGTCTGGCTCAAGAAGCTTAACTTTCAGCCTGTCTCAGCTATTGACATGCCCTCTTCACTAAGCTTAGTCATTTCTAGCTTTTTGTTTAAAACAAGAGATGTGTAACTCTTCCCTTTACTTGAACACTTAGAAGTTGTTGCGTGGTTACTAAATGGCCTTATTTCAGTTATTGTGTCTCAGGAAGGCCTAAGGAGCGGGAAAGTGATGGGGGAATTGCCAGTCAGTGAAGCAATAGAAACACAACATTTATAGATTAAGTTCACTGTCTTACATGGGCATGGCTCCTGATGCTCCCAGATAATTACAATAGTAACACCAAAGATTAGTGATCACAGATCACTATACCAGATATAATGATAATGAAAATGTTTGAAATACTAAGATGTGACAAAGACACAGAGTGAGCACATGACATTAGAAACGTGGGTCTCATAGAGGTGGCAGATGCAGGGTTGCCACAAACCTTCAATATGTAAAAATTGCAATATTGTGAAGTACAATAAGGCAAAGTGCAATAAAACAAGGTATGCCTGTATTTAATCAATATTTTCAGAAATGACTTTCGGCCTTCCCAGGCTCATATTTCTCCCTTCTCACCTAACAGTCCCCCTTTGGTCTGACACTTCTGCTGCAACCAACCTCAACTTGTGTAGGGCTTGCTATAGTCTGTGTTTTCCTGAATCTATTTTCAAGATCTATGACTTAGTTATCTTTATGTACCTGGTACCAGATGCAATGCCTGGCACAAAGTATTGCCCAATAAATACATATTAAATAAGTAAGTGAAGATAGAGGTGCCCTCTTTGATCCAGGTCTATAATTTTTCTTTTCATGTTATTCTTCAAAAAGGATTGCAGTCCTTTTCCTATCTTATGCTTCCTCTTATGAGAGTTTAGGAGTAGGAGGTTGCTTATCCTTATCATCTAGTATCTTTACATACAGTACGATCAATGGCAGGACACTAATTTTATCAGATCAGGTTCTACTTTGGCTGCCTCTGTGGAGGCATGAATCTCAAAATATTTGTGCCTTCTGTAAGCTCTATTACATATGAAACTAGAGGCAGCCTATTTCCTCGCTCTTTATTCTATCAATACATTTGCCATTATCTTCATTCTCTCAGAAGTGACCTTACATGATCTTTCTCTTTTCTCTTATCTTATAAAACATATTTCAGTGTGTTCTCTCACCCAGTTTTCCTCCCATCCCATTGATCATGAGAGCAAAATTGCATTAGACTGAAACAAGCCTGGCTCCCAGGGCTGCTGACCAAAGGCAGTTCACAGCCCTGGGGACATCTTCTCCCCAGTGTTCAAACCTCACATTCCATTCTGGTCATGCTTTCCGTTGTTAATCCTGGCTTTAGATGAAGCCCAGCTTAGAAGCCAAGGATGTATTAAGTAGTTTCCAGTGACCAATTTTGCCTCTGATCTTTGATTGCAGATGTAATTTTCAACCTATGCTTATGAGTCATGTAAGTTGGCTATTTGATGAGAAGTAAGGGCACTATGTTACTTTACTTAATCGAGTATTCATAAACTCCTTATAAAGTTGTGACAATCTAGCAAAAATCCCCCAGTTATTTACCTTAGCACATTAAGCAAAAATACATACTCTTTGTTTAGGGAAATTTCTTCTTAGGAGATTGTCTTGGAAAGATTATACTGAAAATGACAAAGACACAAATATTCCCACAAAAGAAGACAAACATAGCTTCTTATGTGCCTGTAAATACTGTATTTTCTCTGGTTCAGTTGGCAAATGTGCATGGCACGCCCCTAAAACATCTATCAAGATGTCCAGTCCCCGATAGACCATTACCCAAAAGTACTTAATAACTGTTTGTGTTACACCTTTCAACAGCTAAGCCACAGGAGCTGCAGCAAGCACCCAATTTTTTATTCTGGTCTTGCTCGTGTATTCATTCAATACATATTTATCTTGTTCTTCTGGTGCCCCAAGCACTATTACAGATGCTGGAGATATGTCAGTAAACTAGGTATGATTCTTGCTCATGACCAGTGGAGGCAGTTAGAAGACAGGTGATTATTGGGAGGCTGAGATGGGCGGATCACGAGGTCAGGAGATCGAGACCATCCTGGCTAAAACGGTGAAACCCCATCTCTACTAAAAAATACAAAAAACTAGGCGGGCGAGGTGGCGGGCGCCTGTAGTCCCAGCTACTCAGGAGGCTGAGGCAGGACAATGGCGTAAACCCGGGAGGCGGAGCTTGCAGTGAGCTGAGATCCAGCCACAGCACTCCAGCCCAGGCGACAGAGCGAGACTCCATCTCAAAAAAAAAAAAAAAAAAAAAAAGAAGAAGACAGGTGATTAATAGAAAAAATATTAGATAGAGAAAGTATCAGGTGGAATATTTAAAAAGTGGATTATGTAGAGAATAACAGAGGGTCTGAGGAGGAGAGATTTTAGATTGTGAGGCTGGGCAAGGCTCTCCTAGGGAGACAACACTAGCTGAGAACTGAGGACGGAGGGGAGCCAGCCAGCCAAAGATGACAGAAGGGCATGCCCCACAGTGGTTCAGTCAGACATAAGCTTGGTATATTTGCAGCAAAGAAAGAAGGCCCCCAAGTGGTGAGACTTCGGTGCTTTAAGATGAGGCTGAATAAAACAAGGTAAGACGCTTGTGTTTTTATCTTAAGGCACTGGTGACCTCATGGCCTGGCTGCTCTGGGAAAATGGAGGCAGAGTGGATGAATGGAGGCCAGTTAGGATATTATTATGGAAGTCCAAGTAAGAGAGGGTAGTGACTGGGATCAGGATGGCCACAGTGGGGACGGAGAGAACTAGGCAAATGTGGGAACTCTTTTGTCAGAGAAGTTGACAGCAGTTACTCTTAGCTGTGATGTGGGCTATGGAAACAAGGGGACCCAGGATAATTCCCAAACATTTTTAAATTTCCTTTCTCTTCATTAGATTTCTTGACTGTGCACTTGAAAACCTCGGAAGCATCCTAAGAGTAAACCAGCTTTTGGTGTTCCAGGAAATAATCACAGGGAGCTTTCAAAACTAGGGACCAAGGAACCAGTACTTCTCTCCAGTCTGGAAAGGTTGTGATTTATTTTTACTCATTAACATTCATTTTAGTGAAGCTGTTTGGTTAACATAGAAATTTTTACAAATAATTGATAAGAGCTTTATTTTAAAACTTACATTTTATGGAAAGTGTGTAGCATTTCATCTTGAAATGACAACAATGACTCTCTGTCCTCAGCTTTTTGATTAAGGAGAGAAGTGTGAATAACATTTGTTTGGGGGTTTTAACACAACTGTGGTCACAGTGTGATGATTGAAAATGTTCTATCCAGCACATTATTAGTTATTCTATTTCTTGATAACGCAGACATTTACCAACAAGGCAGAGGCAGGGAGTGTGGTGGGGGTGGAGGAGGCCAAACTCTGTGAAACGCTTAACCTTTTAACATAGTTCAGCAAAGTTTAGATTTCTGGCAAAACGCCTAGACTTTGTAAGGCTTTTCATGGTTGCAAAACCCGACAAGACCCTAGTGCTTAAATTATTCTGGCTCAAAAATTGAGACAATGTGAAGAGAGCAAAGGAAAAAAACAAACACACCCCGATAGCTACAGTTGGGCTCATAGCACAGAGTAAGTAATTTGGAAAAGGATGTTGGGGGTGGTTGATTACAACCTACAGTTCCTTGGAGGTCTGTCAGAGAACAAACTGGAGGGAATTTTGTTCTCTGCCAAGAGAACAAACTCTACCCAAAGGGAAAGCAAGTTCAGCAAGAAAGGTGAAGAAGGACCTTAAGAACACATGACAAACCAAATATATCATAGATTCAAGAGAATCGCTGGTTTCCCAGAACCTCAGCAATTGTCCTCACAGAGAACAGCAGCAAAGACTCATCGAGGAATACAGGTCTTAAGCACTTTGCCTGAGAAGAGTTGTCTCATCCAGAAATGCAAATGTAGGTTATAATTGCTGACAGTGTCAATGACAGCATCTGCTAGCCAAAGAAAATGGGGAATTTGTAACTAGCCAGAAGTAATCACATATTTCATTATACCTGCCTTTGTCTGGTATGTGTCAATGTTTCCGTTGGTTTGAATTCCTAGGAGTTTATCTAAAATTTGTCAGAACATGTGGATCATTTGTAAATAAGAAAGTATAAAATGATAATTATTAAAATAATTATGGATGGATGTAGTACAGTGGTTCCCACACATGGTCCTCAGAACCCTAATTCTGAGGGATACACTGTAGATGACAAAGGGATTAATTTTAATATTAGTTCCTTGGTCAATAAAATTGGGAAGCTTCTGAATGTTGCTTAGATTTCTCTGCAATAGCATTTCTCCTTTTCAAAGTCTGTAACAGTTTTATGTGCATTGTGAAGCTCTAGAAGGGGAACAGAGTATCCTTTTTTTTCCAAATATATTGATCACAAAATTATCTCTATACCATGTCTTCATCCCACTATTTTGGTGGATTATATCATCAAACACATATTCTGAGGACACATACACTGGTAAACACTGGTGTAATGCAATGTGCATCATAGGCATGTCTGCAAATTGATGTGTTTTCACATGGGAGCTCAAGAACAGTGGGGAACGAATCAGACAGACAGAAAAACAAATGGAGGAACTGGGTAATTCAGTTAAATTCAGCAATTTTACAATGTTAGATCCAAGATTTCTGCATTCCTTTCAGCTGTTCCTTCCTAATTGCAATATGGCTTCTGTAACTCTGACCCACACATCTGCATCCGATGTAGAAAAAAGGTAGGAGAAAGGGAAAGGGTGTGGGAAAGGCTGTTTTTGTAATCAAGAAAATGAAAAAGTTTTCAGGAAGTCTACAACAGATTTGTGAAGGTACATAATTCCATGGGACTATGTCACACAGCAAAGAGCTGGAAAGAGATTACATTAGAATTTTATTTTGTTCCACGGGGCATTTTCTTGGTGACTTAGGGGCAGTAACAGAATTGAGGTAAGAAGATGAGTTTGGGATAATTTGTGTGTATTTCAAGCTGTAGAAATATGAGGTGGAATGTGTTATTTTAGACACATTCCTTTGGGCAAGTCTTGTGAAGTAACTGGGTTCTTCTTTTAAAAAGTGGTAAAATATCCTATCTCCATGTTTTGTCTTTGGGGAAGTATACTCTCTTAAAATAAACACACACACACACCACACACACATACTCCTTTAAAGCTGGGTCAGGAGCAGACATGCCCCCATCCCTGGAAATGCTGTCTAGTGGCTTGTCAACCACCAGATCCAGGTCAGTACTTGCCAGAGGACAAAATGTTTTGAGGCTTTTCCTTGGGTTACTAGTAGACTTTGTTGCTTTTGTTAGATTGGATCTTTCAGGACCTAATCCAGGCCACGGCTTCAAACATGAAAGTGTTTTAGAGACATCTAAGATAATTACCGTATGTTTTAAAGTTCTCTGTGCTCTTAATGAGGATAAACGTACACTAGGAAACAAATTGATCAGTATGCTTATGAAATTTTCTTTGGTAGCAAGACACAGACATGTTGGTACAACACTGTTCTCTATGAAATGGAATTTATGGAGAGGAAGTCCCATGATGAAACCTCCGGAAGGGGCTTAGCAGCTTTTAGCCTATGAACTACCAAAAAAGGACATTTGCTATAAAATGATTTCTTCTAAAAACATCAGTCATATGGGGCTCTAATTCTGTTATAACAAAATTCCACTGATTTTATACCACTTTTAGCAAAAAAACTTAAAACATGTTCACTTTTATATTTTTCACTTTAAAAATAATATAAACCTCATTATTAACTCTTCAAAAAAATGGAAACACTACTCTAAAACCAATCATCCTAAACATTCTTTTGAACTATCTTCTAGGTTTTTAAGTATGAGTTTTCTTCAGACATATGATTAAACTTGTAGCATTATACCGACATCTTACTTTCTTCACTCTCTGTTACATGGTAAGCACTGTTGCCGTGATACTATCTAGTCTCATACCACCACATGAACAACTGGGTTGTTTTCATTTTTTCTCAAAGTGCCATATTATTGAGCCCATAGTGTCATCCCTCATATGGTACTACTAGTGTTTTTGCCCATAGATGCAAAAATTATTCATTTAATCCTTCAACTGATTTATTGATTACCTATTTACATATGTGCAAGAAACCATGAAGGATATACACACACACACAAAAGCAGAAGTGGGCCCTAACTTCAGGAGTATGAGGGTAAATGTTATCCATATGTATGTCCATATGGACTTGACAAAACTAGCCATTTGTAGAAAGTAAGTATAAAAGACAATTGGAACACCAGGGGCATGTACACAGAGGAAAGGCCACTTGGGGACACAGCAAGAAGGCACCATCTGTAAGCAAGAAGAGAGGTCTCAGGGGATACCAAACCTACAGACACCTTGCTCTTGGATTTCTAACCTCTAGAACAGTGAGAAAAGAATTCCTGTTGTTTAAACCAAAAATAGAAATAAAAAAGATGACAGGTGCTACAGGAGTTGAGAAGAAAGGGGCTGAAGAAAGAAGAGATTGGAAATGGACTCACCATTCCATTCGACCTGGATGTGACCTGGATTTAGAGTGAGGGGGCTGAGGGAGATTTCAGGCAAAGCAGAAAGCGTGGGAAATACCTGGGTATGTTTAAGGAGTAGTCAGATTTATGCCTGGTTTGCATAGTGGAGTTTATTTTAATTGCAATTTCCTGCATTTCCAGAAGAAAATGGTCCAGAACCTTTAAATGCTGAGAATTTCCCAGTTCTCTTCTTCACTTGTATGTGCAAAATCAAGGAGTACGTGTTTGACAATGAATAGACATAAGGTCTCCTTTTTTCTAGTGCAAGCTACTTTCCCAGACTCATACTCTTTGCCTGTCATCTCTTAAAAAATCTGAAAAAAGAAAGCTTCTTTTGGAAAAAAAGAAATCAAAGCCAGTTATACCTTTTCATACTCAGCCTTGCCAGAATTTTCATGTTGACTCATATTTTGGGCAAAACTGGAGTTATTCTTTAGTCAAAAAATGTCTCTGCATTTTGCCTTGTGAAAACAGTATTGAAAAGTACATGCCAGTTGAAGAAATTTTGTAATTACAAAGTGTCAGAGCTGGAGAGGCCTCGTTACAGATCACTTAGATCATCTAGCCAGTGGTTTTCAAACACTGCATTTTTTAAGGTGTATTTTTCCTATTAAATGGAAGCTTCACTCTTAAGACCAAATGCAAGTGACATAAAACCAAGTCCCTCTCCTTAAGCAAATTATCTGAGTCCCTAAAGTTTCACAGAGCACAGATGAAAAACCACCTTTTTAATCTTACCTGCTCATTTTACAGATAGTAAAATTGAGTCCTAGAAAATCAAGTACCCTTAGACGATGTCATAAGTCCATTATGAGGGCAGGTATGTTCAGGATTCAGCATCTTGGCTGACTCCAAGCTTTTAAATCAGAGATGAATGAAGTGAGTTGAGCCATAGTAAGTCTCTATTTCTTCATTCTCCCATCTCCCTTCTCCTAGGGGAAAAAAAGTCATGTTTCTGAGGCCTGGGAAGCAGAGGACAACACAAAGGGCATTTGCCAGTATTCAGCTGTATCCTCCACTTCCAGGTCTTCTGGGTCCTTGGTCTGGGCTTCCCCTCACACAGCCCCAAGAGAGCTGGGAGGTTCATAGCAACACGTCCGCTGTGGTGAGGTTGCCTTTCAAGGAGCACCAAGCAGCAACAGAACGGGAATGAGAGCAGGAATTCTCATTCTTAAACAAATACTTTGTGCCTTAAAAACAATCAAGTTTTACTTTCTGAAAAACTGCTGGTTCTGAGTTCCAAACTTGAAATCCTTCTAGTGAATTGGTTTTATTACATATAGACAGAAAAAACATAAAAATGAACTACAAATGACTCTTCTGATGGAGTAATTCTACTGGCACCTATTATGCCCTCATGCTTAACTGTTAACCATGATATGATTACCTTTCAAGTCATGCTGATAGTTTTTGGATTAAACGTAGCCATGGGACAAATGGTGATGTTTAGAACATGGGTGACCCATGCATGTTAGCTGTATCTTACATAGGCCACAAATTGGTGAACGAGGAACCAAATGTGTTATGTAGATTTGCTTTGTGAGGGGTGCCTGGCATTTTAAAATTTTTGAGTGAATTTTTAAGGGATTTCACCTACAAATTCAGATTTCCTATTTATCTTCAAAGTCAGAAGACTGGGCAATACTGCCTCCAAAGTCTTAAGGATGACTGAAATGATAATGTTTGATCTGAGCTGTGTGGTATCTGCTTCCTTTAGATGAGACATGCATTCCTCAGTTTTCTCTAGTTCCCTATTGTGAAGCCACCACAGGGGCTTGGTGCTTTTTTATAGTATTCAATATTCCTTTGAAGCCATGCTTCTGTTAAAAGTGAAATAAATATTTGGTGTAGAGGGTACATGTTTCTTACATAGAGTTGGGCTGACATACCTGATTTAATTGTCCCTGTGAGCATTTGAGTTTACCACTCCTGTACAATGTGTGAATGGGTAACACTGTGTGGCACGAATTCTGTCATAAACATTTCTCTCGTATTTTGGCATCTCTAAAATTGGGAGGCATCTTAGATTTGCTGTCACTGGGCAGCAGCCATGGGGAGTTAAGTGGGTACTGCCTGCAAACTTGGTCATAACTGTTTATGTTGTTTTATCAATTGATTTTATATCTAGTGTTGGAAAGGTGCAACACCAACAAAGGCATTGGTTTTAAGTTACTATTTAAAACATCTTCAATAAGATTATGCCGTTACTCAGTATTGACACAAAAAGTGACTTTAATATGCAGAAAGACAAGGAAACAGCAACTTGCCATGACTTTGATATTAGTGAAGCAAAAGTTCCTTGTAGGAGTAATGACTGCATTTCCTTCTTTTCTTGGAAAGAGGATCCAAGTGCTTTAGGAGATCTAAGAAGGGGAAATCTTACAGGTCTATGAGGCTTTGTTACATTTTGTTACTGAGATAAGTACAAAAGAATTCTTATTACAGGCCAAGCAGTGCAACCAAAGGCAAGAGAAAATGCCAAATAGTTTGTAGTAGATAAAAAGAAATTTCCGGACAAAGGTTGTGTGGCCCACCCAGGCTTCACAGAGGACTATCATTAAGGTTTTGCATCTGGGATTGATTGGAAATGTATCCTATTTTCTGTAAAGAGAACCTGAGCCAGACAGTATTTAAAGCAGTTGGAACACATTTTATTTAGGAGCGATTGCAATATGGGAAAAGAAACCTCAGTATAAGACTGAGCTCAATTCTGAATACAGCAAAGACAAGTGGGGAGGTACAGCTAAGGAACAGGGTAGCAGGGGCGGGGGGGTTCAGTGGATGAAAACTGACTAAGAAGAGACATCAAGAGTATGTATGGGAAGTTTTGATAAACTAACTTAATAGGATTCTTGCTGCAGCTGGGCTTTGCAGGTCCAGCAAGGATGGAAGCCAGGCTGAGACCTAAGTTAGGAAGAGGGCTCAGAGGAACCTGACTGAAGTTTGGTCAAGGAGAGTTTTGGTCAGTGCATAAAATAATGGTGTATTTCACCATCCATGATGTCTTAGATTCAGTAAATACGATGAAACAATGCCAGAAAACGGGAAGGCCTTACTGCCTCTACTGGTTTTTCACTGGTTTTATCTGGTATCAACATGGTCCCTTCTGCTACCATCTATCTGCCTTTTTCAGAATTACCTCCTCTCTCTTTCTGACTACTGAGTGAAAAAGAAATGGAGGCAAAATGCTTAAATGGCATGACTTTTAGGAAACAGCAAATGCTGCTGCAGTTGAAATAGAACCAGACACAACAACCCAAGCTGCCTCTAAAACTCTAAAGGCAGATCAACCTAGACCCGTACACCTGAGAATTGTCTTCCCAAGTCTTTCCAAGTTTAAAAAAAGGACATTTAATGAAAACCCCAACAGATTATAGGAAGGCACAACTGAAGGGGTAGGTGAACTTGACCTGTTGCCTTATAGGCACGAAAACCTGCTGTTTACGACAGTGACACATCCATCCCCTATCATGTGTTGTTACTTAGAGTACGTGTCAAGGGACAAATGTTTGTTATTAACAGAAGTTCCATGGACGAGTTTTATCATCCGCTTTCTGGTCCACTCCAATTTAACAACAATTTTATATTTTGCCTGCAGGCTAGAGAGCTGAGTTTATGCCAAAGACATTTCTATTTTAGCTGTCATGGCCCCAAATGAACACTTTGTTTTAAAAACGAACTGGAAAAATAACAGGCAAGAAGAAAAAAGTAATTTCTTTTTTGACATTTTGAAAATAATGTAAAGTAAATTCTAACCAACCAATAGCTGTTGGGTTCAGTTATCTTTCCAGAAAGTGAGATACTGGCTTTGGTGTTAGAAACAAATCATCTTTACTTACTAAAAGACCCTATTCATAACATACATGTAGGGAGTTGTTTAATTTTATTGCTATGCTGAAAGACACTGTGAAATGTCCTAGGGAGGCGCGCATTCATTTGAGTATTTTCCGTTTCTCACAATTATAAGCCATGCTACCAACCAAATAAACTGCAAGCATGGGAATGACCCCATCATATCCCTTTTGGTAAAAGTCTTTGAACTCCAGGGTTAATTAGCATATTTTTAATTGGTAAAACAAAATGGAAACAGCCTTGCCTAAAAATTAACCACCCATACTCCTTTCTTCAGAAGGCAAACAAGAACCAAGGTAAAATGTTACTTTCTCCAGCAAATTTATGCTTTCACTTTTAAATTGCTAAATTATTGTGTTTTGGGGGCTGACATTTTCATACCTTTTACAATTTTCTAATGGTGAGATTTTGGTGATTGAGTTTTAAATATGTAATTACAATATATTTGAAACCTAAATGATAATAGCCACTGTTACTGCTAGAAATTTTGTGCTGAATAGAATTAGAGCTGGAATATGTCAGAAGCTTATTTGGGTGGAGCACATCAACATAGTTTTAATGTTTTAAATTTGGTGTGTTTCCAGAGTTCCCAGGGCAGTAAGATAAACTTAATAGGTGAATAACAGTTTACATAGTGTCTGATGCTGAGTAGGCACTTAAGAATATTTATTGAAAAAACTTTGCATATGCATGTACAAATACATGAAATGTACATACTATCTTTCAATAAAATTCAAAATTAGGACATGTCCCACAAATATTACATTTAATATTACTCAACAAGTGAACTCAATATAATAATGATGATAATATTAATAATATAATAATATAATAATAATGATAATAATATATAATATAAATAATAATAATATAATAATGATGATAATTATTATAGGTAAGTTATAAATAAATTTTATTATTATTAACTAACTCTCAACTTCATTTACCTTTTCTGCTATCATCTCCACCTCAGGCAGTACCTTAAGACCTCAGTAATTCTAGAAAGTGTCTCTGCTAAGAAGGCCACAAGTCTTCTCTAGAACAATTCCTAGACCCAGAGAGCTGCACCTTCATCCTCCAAGAGAACAAGGACCAAGAGAATCATTTCACTGGTTTTATCTGGCTGAGAGGAGAAAAGCAAGAAGAAAGATCATTTATTTATTCACTGATATATTCCAGATATTTATAGAGAAGGGGAAAATATATATAAAATTTCAGGTGATAGAAGAAAGCCGTTTATATAGAAACGAGAGCACCCTGTTGCAACTTTACCTAAACATTCTCACGAACTTCTCAGTGAATTAAAGTTAACTTGATTTGGGAGGAATTTGCAAAAGTTTGAGTCTGCGTCATATTGATACAGGAGACTCACTATGTGGCAAACCAGGCACAGTATAAGGATGGTCCTCCAAGAGAGACTAACACCGAGATTGCTAAGTTTATTTATTTAGACTGACAAAAATTCACTCCTTGACCAAATTTGAGTCAGACTCCTCTGAATCCTCTTTCTTTTTTTTTTTTTTTATTATACTTTAAGTTCTAGGGTACATGTGCATAACGTGCAGGTTTGTTACATATGTATACTTATGCCATGTTGGTGGGCTGCACCCATCAACTCGTCAGCACCCTTCAATTCATCATTTATATCATGTATAACTCCCCAATGCAATCCCTCCCTCCTCCCCCCTTCCCCCTCCCCATGATAGGCCCCAGTGCGTGATGTTCCCCTTCCCGAGTCCAAGTGATCTCATTGTTCAGTTCCCACCTATGAGTGAGAACATGCGGTGTTTGGTTTTCTGTTCTTGTGATAGTTTGCTAAGAATGATGGTTTCCAGCTGCATCCATGTCCCTACAAAGGACGCAAACTCATCCTTTTTTATGGCTGCATAGTATTCCATGGTGTATATGTGCCACATTTTCTTAATCCAGTCTGTCACAGATGGACATTTGGGTTGATTCCAAGTCTTTGCTATTGTGAATAGTGCTGCAATAAACATACGTGTACATGTGTCTTTGTAGTAGAATAATTTATAATCCTTTGGGTATATACCCAGTAGTGGGATGGCTGGGTCATATGGTACATCTAGTTCTAGATCCTTGAGGAATTGCCATACTGTTTTCCATAATGGTTGAACTAGTTTACAATCCCACCAACAGTGTAAAAGTGTTCCTATTTCTCCACATCCTCTCCAACACCTGTTGTTTCCTGACTTCTTAATGATTGCCATTCTAACTGGTGTGAGATGGTATCTCATTGTGGTTTTGATTTGCATTTCTCTGATGGCGAGTGATGATGAGCATTTTTTCATGTGTCTGTTGGCTGTATGAATATCTTCTTTTGAGAAATGTCTGTTCATATCCTTTCCCCACTTTTTGATGGGGTTGTTTGTTTTTTTCTCGTATATTTGTTTGAGTTCTTTGTAGATTCTGGATATTAGCCCTTTGTCAGATGAGTAGGTTGCAAAAATTTTCTCCCATTCTGTAGGTTGCCTGTTCACTCTGATGGTAGTTTCTTTTGCTGTGCAAAAGCTCTTTAGTTTAATTAGATCCCAATTGTCAATTTTTGCTTTTGCTGCCGTTGCTTTTGGTGTTTTAGACATGAAGTCCTTGCCCATGCCTATGTCCTGAATGGTACTACCTAGATTTTCTTCTAGGGTTTTTATGGTATTAGGTCTAACATTTAAGTCTCTAATCCATCTTGAATTAATCTTCGTATAAGGGGTAAGGAAAGGATCCAGTTTCAGCTTTCTACTTATGGCTAGCCAATTTTCCCAGCACCATTTATTAAATAGGGAATCCTTTCCCCATTTCTTGTTTCTCTCAGGTTTGTCAAAGATCAGATGGCTGTAGATGTGCGGTATTATTTCTGAGGACTCTGTTCTGTTCCATTGGTCTATATCTCTGTTTTGGTACCAGTACCATGCTGTTTTGGTTACTGTAGCCTTGTAGTATAGTTTGAAGTCAGGTAGCGTGACGCCTCCAGCTTTGTCCTTTTGACTTAGGATTGACTTGGCAATGCGGGCTCTTTTTTGGTTCCATATGAACTTTAAAGCAGTTTTTTCCAATTCTGTGAAGAAACTCATTGGTAGCTTGATGGGGATGGCATTGAATCTATAAATAACCTTGGGGAGTATGGCCATTTTCACGATATTGATTCTTCCTATCCATGAGCATGGTATGTTCTTCCATTTGATTGTGTCCTCTTTTATTTCACTGAGCAGTGGTTTGTAGTTCTCCTTGAAGAGGTCCTTTACATCCCTTGTAAGCTGGATTCCTAGGTATTTTATTCTCTTTGAAGCAATTGTGAATGGAAGTTCATTCCTGATTTGGCTCTCTGTTTGTCTGTTACTGGTGTATAAGAATGCTTGTGATTTTTGCACATTAATTTTGTATCCTGAGACTTTGCTGAAGTTGCTTATCAGCTTAAGGAGATTTTGGGCTGAGACGATGGGGTTTTCTAAATATACAATCATGTCATCTGCAAACAGGGACAATTTGACTTCTTCTTTTCCTAACTGGATACCCTTGATTTCTTTCTCTTGCCTGATTGCCCTAGCCAGAACTTCCAACACTATGTTGAATAGGTGTGGTGAGAGAGGGCATCCCTGTCTTGTGCCAGTTTTCAAAGGGAATTTTTCCAGTTTTTGCCCATTCAGTATGATATTAGCTGTGGGTTTGTCATAAATAGCTCTTATTATTTTGAGGTACATTCCATCAATACCGAATTTATTGAGCGTTTTTAGCATGAAGGGCTGTTGAATTTTGTCAAAAGCCTTTTCTGCATCTATTGAGACAATCATGTGGTTCTTGTCTTTGGTTCTGTTTATATGCTGGATTACATTTATTGATTTGCGAATGTTGAACCAGCCTTGCATCCCAGGGATGAAGCCCACTTGATCATGGTGGATAAGCTTTTTGATGTGCTGCTGAATCCGGTTTGCCAGGATTTTATTGAGAATTTTTGCATCAATGTTCATCAGGGATATTGGTCTAAAATTCTCTTTTTTTGTTGTGTCTCTGCCAGGCTTTGGTATCAGGATGATGTTGGCCTCATAAAATGAGTTAGGGAGGATTCCCTCTTTTTCTATTGATTGGAATAGTTTCAGAAGGAATGGTACCAGCTCCTCCTTGTACCTCTGGTAGAATTCAGCTGTGAATCCATCTGGTCCTGGACTTTTTTTGGTGGGTAGGCTATTAATTGTTGCCTCAATTTCAGAGCCTGCTATTGGTCTATTCAGGGATTCAACTTCTTCCTGGTTTAGCCTTGGGAGAGTGTAAGTGTCCAGGAAATTATCCATTTCTTCTAGATTTTCTAGTTGATTTGCGTAGAGGTGTTTATAGTATTCTCTGATGGTAGTTTGTATTTCTGTGGGGTCAGTGGTGATATCCCCTTTATCATTTTTTATTGCATCTATTTGATTCCTCTCTCTTTTCTTCTTTATTACCCTGCTAGCGGTCTGTCAATTTTGTTGATCTTTTCAAAAAACCAACTCCTGGATTCATTGATTTTTTGGAGGGTTTTTTGTGTCTCTATCTCCTTCAGTTCGGCTCTGATCTTAGTTATTTCTTGCCTTCTGCTAGCTTTTGAATGTGATTGCTCTTGCCTCTCTAGTTCTTTTAATTGTGATGTTAGAGTGTCAATTTTAGATCTTTCCTGCTTTCTCTTGTGGGCATTTAGTGCTATAAATTTCCCTCTACACACTGCTTTAAATGTGTCCCAGAGATTCTGGTATGTTGTATCTTTGTTCTCATTGGTTTCAAAGAACATCTTTATTTCCGCTTTCATTTCGTTATGTACCCAGTAGTCATTCAGGAGCAGGTTGTTCAGTTTCCATGTAGTTGAGCGGTTTTGATTGAGTTTCTTAGTCCTGAGTTCTAGTTTGATTGCATTGTGGTCTGAGAGACAGTTTGTTATAATTTCTGTTCTTTTACATTTGCTGAGGAGTGCTTTACTTCCAATTATGTGGTCAATTTTGGAATAAGTGCGATGTGGTGCTGAGAAGAATGTATATTCTGTTGATTTGGGGTGGAGAGTTCTATAGATGTCTATTAGGTCTGCTTGGTGCAGAGATGAGTTCAATTCCTGGATATCCTTGTTAACTTTCTGTCTCGTTGATCTGTCTAATGTTGACAGCGGAGTGTTGAAGTCTCCCATTATTATTGTATGGGAGTCTAAGTCTCTTTGTAAGTCTCTAAGGACTTGCTTTATGAATCTGGGTGCTCCTGTATTGGGTGCATATATATTTAGGAGAGTTAGCTCTTCCTGTTGAATTGATCCCTTTACCATTATGTAATGGCCTTCTTTGTCTCTTTTGATCTTTGATGGTTTAAAGTCTGTTTTATCAGAGACTAGGATTGCAACCCCTGCTTTTTTTTGTTCTCCATTTGCTTGGTAGATCTTCCTCCATCCCTTTATTTTGAGCCTATGTATGTCTCTGCATGTGAGATGGGTCTCCTGAATACAGCAGACTGATGGGTCTTGACTCTTTATCCAGTTTGCCAGTCTGTGTCTTTTAATTGGAGCATTTAGTCCATTAACATTTAAGGTTAATATTGTTATGTGTGAACTTGATCCTGCCATTATGATATTAACTGGTTATTTTGCTCGTTAGTTGATGCAGTTTCTTCCTAGCCTCGATGGTCTTTACATTTTGGCATGTTTTTGCGATGGCTGGTACCGGTTGTTCCTTTCCATGTTTAGGGCTTCCTTCAGGGTCTCTTGTAAGGCAGGCCTGGTGGTGACAAAATCTCTAAGCATTTGCTTATCTGTAAAGGATTTTATTTCTCCTTCACTGATGAAACTTAGTTTGGCTGGATATGAAATTCTGGGTTGAAAATTCTTTTCTTTAAGAACGTTGAATATTGGCCCCCACTCTCTTCTGGCTTGTAGAGTTTCTGCCGAGAGATCTGCTGTTAGTCTGATGGGCTTCCCTTTGTGGGTAACCCGACCTTTCTCTCTGGCTGCCCTTAAGATTTTTTCCTTCATTTCAACTTTGGTGAATCTGGCAATTATGTGTCTTGGAGTTGCTCTTCTGGAGGAGTATCTTTGTGGCGTTCTCTGTATTTCCTGAATTTGAATGTTGGCCTGCCCTACTAGGTTGGGGAAGTTCTCCTGGATGATATCCTGAAGAGTGTTTTCCAACTTGGTTCCATTTTCCCCCTCACTTTCAGGCACCCCAATCAGACGTAGATTTGGTCTTTTTACATAATCCCATACTTCTTGCAGGCTTTGCTCATTTCTTTTTCTTCTTTTTTCTTTTGGTTTCTCTTCTCGCTTCATTTCATTCATTTGATCTTCAATCGCTGATACTCTTTCTTCCAGTTGATCGAGTCAGTTACTGAAGCTTGTGCATTTGTCACGTATTTCTCGTGTCATGGTTTTCATCTCTGTCATTTCGTTTATGATCTTCTCTGCATTAATTAGTCTAGCTGTCAATTCTTCCACTTTTTTTTCAAGATTTTTAGTTTCTTTGCGCTGGGTACGTAATTCCTCCTTTAGCTCTGAGAAGTTTGATGGACTGAAGCCTTCTTCTCTCATCTCGTCCAAGTCATTCTCTGACCAGCTTTGATCCGTTGCTGGCGATGGGCTGCGCTCCTTTGCAGGGGGAGATGCGCTCTTATTTTTTGAATTTCCAGCTTTTCTGCCCTGCTTTTTCCCCATCTTTGTGGTTTTATCTGTCTCTGGTCTTTGATGGCGGTGACGTACTGATGGGGTTTTGGTATAGGTGTCCTTCCTGTTTGATAGTTTTCCTTCTGACAGTCAGAAGGACTGTCTGTTGGTCTGTTGGAGATTGCTTGAGGTCCACTCCAGACCCTGTTTGCCTGGGTATCAGCAGCAGAGGTTGCAGAAGATAGAATATTGCTGAACAGCGAGTGTAGCTGTCTGATTCTTCCTTTGGGAGTTTCCTCTCAGGGGTGTACTCCACCCTGTGAGGTGTGGGGTGTCAGACTGCCCCTAGTGGGGGATTTCTCCCAGCTAGGCTACTCAGGGGTCAGGGACACACCTGAGCAGGCAGTCTGTCCGTTCTCAGATCTCAACCTCCGCGTTGGGAGATCCACGGCTCTCCCCAAAGCTGTCAGACAGAGTCGTTCGCGTCTGCACGGGCTCCCGCTACTTCCCCTGTTGGTCTTCAGCTGTGCGCTGTCCCCAGAGGTGGAGACTACAGAGACAGGCAGGCTTCCTTGAGCTGCTGTGAGCTCCACCCAGTTCGAGCTTCCCAGTGGCTTTGTTTACCTACTTAAGCCTCAGCAATGGCGGGCGCCCCTCCCCCAGCCTCGCTGCTGCCTTGCGGATAGATCGCGGCAGACTGCTGTGTTAGCAGTGAGGGAGGCTTCGTGGGCGTGGGACCCTCCCGGCCAGGTGTGGGATATATTCTCCTGGTGTGCCTGTATGCTTACAGCGCAGTATTGGGGTGGGAGTTACCCGATTTTCCAGGTGTTGTGTGTCTCAGTTCCCCTGGCTAGGAAAACGGATCCCCTTCCCCCTTGCGCTTCCAGGTGAGGCGATGCCTCGCCCTGCTTCAGCTCTCGCTGGTCAGGCTGCAGCAGCTGACCAGCACTGATTGTCTGGCACTCCCTAGTGAGATGACCCCAGTACCTCAGTTGAAAATGCAGAAATCACCGGTCTTCTGTGTCGCTCACGCTGGGAGTTGGAGACTGGAACTGTTCCTATTTGGCCATCTTGCTCCGCCCCCTGAATCCTCTTTCTATCTAGGTATTGTCCTTGGGCTCTGTCATTGGCCCACTTCATTCAGTTTTAGCAAGAATCCTGCTAAGGCAGTGATATGTTTTGGCTCTGTCCCCCCCAAATCTCATCTTAATTGTAGCTCCCATAATTCCCATGTGTCATGGGAGGGATTCAGTGGGAGGTAGTTGAATTATGGGGGCAGGTTTTCCAATGCTATTCTCATATTGAATACGTCTTGCAAGATCTGATAGTTTTATAAGGGGCAGTTCCCCTGCACACACACTCCCGCCGGTGCCATGTAAGACGTGACTTTGCTCCTCATTCACCTTCTGTCATCATTGTGAGGCCTTCCCAGCCATGTGAAAAGAGTCCATTAAACCTCTTTTACCTTATAAATTGCCCATTCTCAGGCATTTCTTCATAGCAGTGTAAAAATGGACTAATACAGTCAGGTTAGTGAAAAATCCCCTGCCTTTGGAATCTGATCACCCTCCATGTCTGATCAAATTCATTATCCTCTCACTCTTTATAACTTATTACCTTGGCCCGTCTTCAGCAAGAATCCTATGAGTCCAGCTCTCAAGAATTCCCCAGCCTTCATATTTAATCTTGGTAATGTTCCCTCCACTGACCTTGACTCTGTTCCTTGCTATAAATCCCTACTTGTCTTTGTTGTATTTGGAGTTGAGCCCCATCTCTTTTCCCCAGTGCAAAACCTTCATTGCAGTAATCTCTCTTGAATAACATCTTCCTTACCATCTTTAGTGAACAAGTGTCATAAACAATTTTTTATTTAACAAAGTGTAAATATTACCATGTCTATTTTATAACCTGCAACTTCAATTGCTAAATCATTAATCGTCTATTAAATTTTAAGTCAATCGAGGCATATTAGAGATGGTACTCTACAACAGTTATAATCTGAATAGTTAAGACCCCATTCACAGATTTGTATTTCAGGCAATAGAAATCTCTGTATTGGCATGTAAAAACTAATAATATTTGATTTTCTTTTAAATTCTATGTATTTTATTGTATTCATTCATCTATTGACTTGACCAAACTCTTACAGAGATCCGTGGCACAAAAATTATTTAAAAAAAAACCCTGAATTTACTCTATTGAAATATTTTTTTAAATTCAATAATATACTTTATTTAACCCACTATGTCTAAAACATTATTATTTCACCATGTACTCAATATAAAAATATTAATAAAATATTTTACATTTTTATGCTGTCTTGTTAAAAATGCATTGTTAATTTTACACGTATAGTTCCAATTCAGACTTGTTACATTTCTGAAATAATCTGTAAAAATAACAAATCAGAAAGCTTATGTTCTGTGTGCCTAAACTTGATAGAACTTTGAACTGATGTCATACCAGTGACTCTTCCTTTTAAGACAGCATTAGAAGAAATAAGTTGAGAAGACCTGAAAGAAATGTAAAACAAGTTGGCAGGATTTCAATGCAGTTGAAAATTTATAGGTTTGCAGTCCAGGACTTTACCAAGTATAGTTCTATAGTAAATCATAGCTGAATTGTTTTCCAATGAAGTTCAAATTTAAAAATCGAAGAGAAATTGCAAGTGTTATTAGATTTAGCTTCTGGAAAATAAATGTCTCAACCATACCTGTTGTATAATGTTATTGACCTCTGTCAATTAATTGGGAGAAAATGGTTTGCCTGTTTGCTTGGTTGTTTAGGGGACTAAAGGCCTAACTGTACAACACACCTTAGTGTACGAGGAGACAATGTGAGCTCTGTATTCTGACTTTGTTGGCTGAGCAGATGTAGGGTTGATGTTTGGTTGACATTTATTGAACATCTATTTAGCCACATACTGTAATAGGCTCTGGGGAGGCTACAAAGGTAAGTGAGAGAATTTCTTCAGATGACTACATTGCTTAGGCATAGAAGAGAATCACTATTTTTGTAGAATGTGAATATTTTGTTAAATGGCACTTTTATGACTTTAAACAGTTAGTTATCCTTTTACCCCAATTTCTTATCATCAGGAAATAATTGGATGATCTAGTTTTCCTTTCTTCTTGAGTTTTCCAGAACACTAATATTCCCAAGCACCAAATGTGAGCTCCTTGAGCAGGGCACCACATCGAGAAGGAGCTTTATCATGGTGGCGAGTCCTGAGATGTCAATAACGCATGGCCTAGGAGGCCTGGAAGGCCCTCCTGACCCAACAGGTTTCTTCCAGGTTACCCAAGATAGTCACATTACCAATACATTAGATAGCAATACATTAGAAATCCATTGGATTAATAAGTATTGATTATACCTCCTAATGACTCTTTGAGCCCACTTTCTCTGAGAAAGTAGAAATTTTCACAAGATTGGGGGTAGGTTGAATATGAGCCACTGTAGGAGGTGAGGTCACGTGGGGCAGAGCAGATTGAGGTGCACGGTGCTGCTTGCAGTGTGCAGCATGAAGGCTGTTAAGGAAACCCACTGGCAACCTGAGAAAATTCCATCCATTTCAAAGAGTGGCCTTGTGGAGCCGTGCAGATAGGGCAACTCTTCCAGTTAGAGGAAGGGTGCAGAAGCCAGTGTTGAGAAAGGAGGGGTGATGCCCCCTGACCTTGTCCTCAGTAGAGTCCTCTTGCCCTGTGACTCCACATTTAAGCTGATCTCTGGCAGTGCTGCCTCCCTTATTGTACTGACTGTAAATGATGATACATTGCTTCTGAGAATTCTTCAGAGCACAATAAAATGCAAGCAGCAACATTCAAATAAGATTTTGTTAACCACTTACGGATACCTGAAGGTAAAGAGAAATAAGAGCATGAAATTAAGTAATTGGGATTTTAAGGAATAACTACTCTGTCTTCAAGCTGTAGTCCAGCAGCTCCAGGCCAGATGTGTGGCAGAGGCCACTCTTCCTCCCTGGCCTGGTGATGTCCTATAGCATATTTAGGCCCCTCTAGGCCCATAGAGATGCCGACCACAAGGGAAAGCCTCGAGAGATAGGAGTTATCACTCCTGTGGACTGTAACTTTCTTAATGGCAGAGATCACATCTGTTTTACTCACATTCTTTCATTGAAGAATTTTTTCACTGAGCATCCACCTTATGCCAGATGCTTGGGATACATCAGGAAGCCAAAGAGACAAAAACAAAACATTTTCAAGTAACAGACAATAACAAAACATAAAAAAAAGTTTGGTTAGAGTGAAATAAATGCTACAGAACATGATAGATAGGTAAAGGGGGACTGGAAATTCCAGCGGAGAGTTTGTATGTTTGTGGGAGGGGGTGGTGGAGTCGGGTATTTTTGCAATGCAAAATAGGGTGGTAAGGGAAGCCTCATAGAGAAGGTGAAATCTAAGACAAGGTTTGAAAGAGGTGCACAAATGAACCACATGAATATATAGAGGGAGAGCAGGAGGCAGAGAGAAGAACCAGCACCTCGACCTTAAGTTAGTCACTATTAGATAATTAGAGAAGAGTGCTAATTAGAGGGAGGGTGCAGAGGCTGCCATCAAGAGAAAGGATGATCTCAGAGAGGTAGGAGGGATGAGGGGTCATGGGAACCTTAAAGGCCATAATAAGAAGTTTGGCTTTTCTTGAGTGAAATGCAGAGCCAATGGAGGGTGTTGAGCAGATGAGTGGCATGATTTGAACTTAAATTTTATCAGAAATATCTGTGGGGTGGTGCTGAGAACGGACTATAGGGAGGCAAGGTGAAAGCTGAGGTGCCGGCGTAGAGACGATGGTGGATGAGAGCATGGTGACAGTGGTTAAAATGGTGGAAAGAAGTCAGTCTCTGGATATATTTTGAAGGAAGAGCCAACAAGATTTCCTGATAGATAGGATGTGTACAGTGAAAGGAAGAAAGGCATCAAGTCTTTTGGTTTGTGCAACTGGAAGCATAGAATTGCCATTAGCTGACACGGGGAGGAGTGGGTGGCACACGGTGGGAAGTTGCAATGTAAGGTTAGTTGTGCACACGTAGACTTAAAGATGTCCATTAGGTACTTTTGTGGAAACACTGAATGGGCAATTGGATATACAGTTTCTAGTTTTGGGCAATGATTTGGGCTGAGAACACTGCCAGATAGGTAGTAAGCATTCAATAAATATTCAATGAATGAATGAATGGGCGAATGAATGAATTGAAAGTCTGTCATCCAAGATTGGATTTTCTGTCTGAGGAACTTCCTTTCCCCAGATAATTGTCACAGAAATATTAACTTTCTTTAATGGAGACATCAATCCATATGACATCATAAGACCACACTGTCAAAATATAGTAGAGTAAGTCTAACATATCTATGTAGGTACAAATATCTACTTATTTATAAATTGGTTGGGCATGGGTGCATATATTGGTTTGGTGGCAGCTGTTATAATTTTTACCAGCTTATTGAATAAGTGGCAATTAGAGTGGAGCCAAGGAAAGTGATACGGGTGATGTTAAACATACAGGGCTTCTAAATTTTGCTTAGAATTGCCTTGGAATGGATTTAGAGACCTAAAAGCCAGTATCATGAAATCAAAGACCACTAGGAGGTCCCATAAGTTATTGTTTGACCTGAAACATTTCCAGTAATTCAGAGAGGGCAGAGGTGAATGTCTAGGTTTCCAATCCTATGATCTGAACTTCCTTCTTTCTCCATTTGCTCCATTTGTTTTTCAGAAAATTTGTCCCTGTAGGAGGTAGCTGAGCTATTGGAAGAATTTGATCTCAATAAATTACTATAGTAGCAATACTGTAACACATCTTTACTTTTTAAAAATGGAGCTTTCCTATCCAGCCAAAAAGCATGTAGGTCTTGCATACACAATACATTTCTACAAAAGTAATTAAAACAACATGAAAGAACCATGTTGGTGGAGAGCCTTTTAAAACAGCCCAACGAGTTTGTTTATAAATGTGGTTTTCTACATCATGCTCATAATTCTTTGCAAATAACTATTTGCATGATATTTTTGTTCAAAGATTAATTTTTCCCGGGATAACATGGGGGTTTTAGAAATATTCTTGTGTTTAGCTTCATATTGCCTTTCAGTGATACTATGGATTTATAGAACTATTTCTATTAAATAGAAATTGTACATCGAGCACAAAATTTTGTGAACTTAATTTGAAATGTGGGCTATATTCAAACTACAGAATACGCTGTTTTAAATAATTCACAGTAGAGATAGACAAAGACAAAAATACATCTGGACAACAGTAGTTGAGCTGGCTATTTTAAGAAACCAATCTCAGTGGTAGCAAAGTCACTCTCTTTATGAGATTGTAATTTCTAAAGCACAGTTAATATTGGGCCCTATCACATGCATCTGGGAGTAACTGCACATCTGCGGAACATTTTTACAAAGATAATTCATCTTCTAAAAAGAGACATAAAATTACTTGTTGGGTGAGGCTATTTATATATAAAATATTGTTATTTTTTGCACCCAACCAGGAAAGGGTATTGGTTTGCATCAGGTTCTCCTTGTTTTCCTTCTGTTCTGATTTATTCTTTTGTTTTTATCATAATTATCAATAGTTGATTTTTTTTTTTTAGAAACAGGGTCTTGCTATTTTACCCAGGCTGGTCTCAAACTCCTGGCCTCAAACAATCCTGCCTTCTAGCCTTCCAAAGTGCTGAGATTACAGGCATGAGACACCATGCCTGGCCCATTAGTAGTTTTTTACTTGGTCTGGTGCTTTATATTACTTTAATTCCTAAATGGTCGATTTGCTTATACATCAGTTTTCCTGTGAAATAACTAGAATACTTTGATCTTGGCAACAGGAATTCTTTCAGATTTATGACATGTTGAATTGAATCTTACCATGAGGAAGTGAACAAATCTGGAAAACTGAGTAGGTATCGTAGTTACATTTATCAAAGTACAGCAATTGGAATAAACAATTCAGGCAGTTGACTAGATTCGAACTTTAACATCATTCCAGATGTTTATGGTTGTGGATTTAACCTGCAAACGTTTTGATTCCTAAAATGTAAGAGTTTGTAAGTAAGCTCTGGTTTCCTAAAAAGGAAAATGATATTACCACACACATACACACATAGATTCTAAAGTAATAAGGTCTGTACTCCAGCACAGTTTAGTTGAACTCAAGCAATATTATAAGGTCCTCGGTTCAAAGAGGAGCTCAAGAGAGTATGTTTTTAAAAGAAAATCAGATCTAAGGAACAACTTCTCTCCATTTTTCACAGCTTGATTAAGCTTGGCTTTATTCCTAGAACTTAATAAGAGGGTTCTTTAAAAAGTTATCCTGGATTCTTGAGGGGCCAGACTTCCTCAGGCTTTTTCTTCACTTGCTTCAGGCCAATTTGGCATCAAACGTCCTTCCAGGATCCCATAATTCAAGCTCATAGGGTGGGTGTCCTCTGAATATTCAAATTGCTCAGTTAGCAATTTCTCTAGTCTCATGCCTGTTTCCAAGTGGTTCTTTTCTGAAGTAGAATAAGAAAAAAACTGCCATAGAGAAAGAAAAATAACTTATCCTTCCCACTCTACCTTCTCTCCACTTTTCCGTATTTGTTCCACTTCAGGGTAAGGCACAAAAGATACCTATGCTAGGGTGCTAGAGTAAGGGAGAGTAAAAGCCCAAAGCAAAGTCAGGAGACACACTGCTTGTGTCTTTTCTGTTCACTTTGAATACTTATCAGTTCTTCCTCCTGTCTAACTGAACAGGCCCTTTGGCCACCATCTCCTCATTCCCCTGACTCCTCAGTCTCTAGTAACCACCATCTCTACTCTGTTTGACTGTTTTAAATTCCAAATGTAAGTGAGAACATGGTATTTGTCTTTCTGTGCTGGCTTATTTCACTTGTCATAATGTTCTCCAGGTTCATCCATGTTGTCACAGGTGACAGGATTTCCTTCTATTTTACAGCTGAATAATATTTCTTTGTGTATATACACAACAGTTTCTTTATCCATTCATCCATTGCTGGACACTTAAGTTGATCCCATAACTTGGCTATTGTGAATAATGCTGCAATAAACATGGGAGTGTGGATGTCTCTTTGAACTCTGGATATGTACCCAGAAGTGGGATTGCTGGATCATATGGTAGTTCTATTTTTTTTTTAAGGAACCTGTATGCTATTTTGAATAATGGCTGTATTGATTTACATTCCCACCAGTAGTGTGCTAGGGTTCCCTTTTCCCCACATCCTCACTAACATTCACCTCTCATCTTTTTTATAATAGCCATTGTGACACTCCCTGTGTCTTTAAAGAACATGTCACCTGCAAGCTTCCTGCTCCTTGAGGTGTGTCACTCCAGATGCTGGGTCTTCCTTTTTATTACAATCTTATATCACAGCATATAATGTTTGGAATAGTATGTTTAAACAGAAAACTTAACATTTTGAGACATTTGGTTACTGTTTGTTTGTTTGTTGGAGAACAGTCTATAAAAATCATTTACTTTAGGCCAGGTGTGGTGGCTCACGCTTGTAATCCCAGCACTTTGGGAGGCCAAGGCTGGTGGATCACCTGAGGTCAGAAGTTTGAGACCAGCCTGACCAACATGGCATAAACCCTGTCTCTACTAAAAATAAAAAAATTCACCGGATGTGGTGGTGGGCACCTGTAATCACAACTATTCAGGAGGCTGAAGCAGGAGAATCGCTTGAACCCAGGAGGTGGAGGTTACAGTCAGCTGAGATCGCACCATGGCACTCCAGCCTGGGCAACAGAGTGAATCTCCATCTTAAAAAAAAACAACAACAACATCAAAAAACCCCAAATATTTACTTTATACATTTCTTGGGTTAGTTACCCAAGTACATGTTAGCAGCCAGTTGAATTGACTGGCAGCATAAAGTAAATATTACCATTGTGTTAGGGCTTATGAGATTGCTAGTTGCAATACCTCTATATTATTCTTCTAGTTAGTAAAGTCATAATCAATTTCTTTACACTACCTGCTTTATGGAGGCTATTGCTCTGATCTTTGGAGTGGGAGAGAGAGAAAAAAGCCTCGTTCAGTCAGCAGTGGTTGAGAGTTTTCTGACTAGGTGGGCAACTCGTGTCAGGAGGAATGGAAGCAAGCCTCCTGGGAGGTGCTGCGCATGGCTCTGTTCTTACCAGATTATGGTATTTTAGGGACCAGTGGCCACTGCGGTCAGGCCCAACAGCATTCAACAAGGACCAACTTCTGTGATTTCTCTGCTCTCTAAGCAGAAGTGATGCTGGGTGGGAGTGGGGAAGGTCGGGTGAAACAGGGATGAACTTCTAAACTGCCGTAATCTCTTGAGCAGGGGTGAAGTCACCTGGCAGCAGAGCCCTGGGTGGCAGGAATTCCATAGTGGTAGTCTTCACCTGCCACGCTTGTTCTGGCCATCATGACTGACACTTGGATGAGACAGGGAGGTATCTGTGCTGGAGAAACTGAACGGTTATGTTTTAATATGAACATCCTATAAACGGAATGTCTGGATTTCACCATCACATTTGCAGCATCATTAGGACATAAGTAGGTCTCTGAGAGCAAAGCGTACTTGTCAGGGGGAACTGTTCCATTGCAAAGTACCAGAAAGTGAGATGATGGCAATAAAACTGTAACAAGACGACGGAGAATACTTTTCACCTCTGCCAAGTTTTCCTAATATGTTCTCTAAAATGAAAATTCTGATTTTCATTAATTCTCTTTATGTAGGCAGAATTTTCCATTATTCCTCAGTAGACAATGCTTTAGTATATTTCTGGCTTTGGAAACATTTCACCTTTAAAATTGTTAATGTGGATTGTGAGAGTGAGACAATTCTGGTGGTAACCCTTTTTAAAAGGAATATTTAGTTATCCCCCCTACTTCCCCAATCCCAACTGGCATGAGGTGGGCAAAGCCTTCTGCCTACTTTTTGGAAATGTGTACTCCAAATGGACACATTTTCCTAAAGCGGGTTTCCCTGGATGAGACAATTACACTGATCTTTGTAATGACCAATGGCTGAAGTTCATTTGCAAAAGAAGAAGAAAATCATGTACATATAAATACAGATGCTGATGTATTTATATCATCATATATTTATATTCAGCTACATGTCACATTTTTTGTAGCATTTATTAATTTTAGGAGTGCAAGATACCCATTTCATCTGTATTAATGCCTTATCATTTAGAATATCCACTAACTTAAGGTACCTTATTCTATTTTATTTTCTATTGCTTATTCTCTTGGAAAATGTATTGGATGAAGTGGAAGAACAGGAATGGGAGAGGAAAAACTCTCCTAATATAATTGTGATAAACCTCAGGAGCAGTATCATGTTTGCTTAGGAGTTTCAGTTTTGGTTGGAAGCCTTCCCCTGTCCATTCTTGGTTATAGGCTTTGGCCAGTTTCTCAACTAACTGTGCTGTTAGCAGCAATAACTAAAGATGGAGGGAAATGACATAGCAGCATCAGCTCTGTGAAATCAGGGACTAGCACATAGTGGTCACTTAGTACCTGTGTGCTGGATTTGGAAGTGACAAACAATATAACACATCCATTTCTTGTGGTCAGGATGATGCCCCTGCACAGGTCCACTGAGAAGGTAAGGACTGTGTGATGGTGGTGGTAGGGCCAGCAGGAGGCAGAGCCAGGTGACTTGAAAGCAGAAAAAGATGGGAAATGCTTCTATTAAAAGTTGGGGGCAAAAAGAGACTGAATGCTTTCTCTGCATTTTTGCAGATAACCTTGTATGTAATGTATCACAATATGTCTAATATCCATTCCCACACCTCCTAAACAGCCATACCCCAGTACTGTAACCAACAACCGAGATCATGTGGGCAGTAGAGAGGCTTGTATTAAAAACCATATATTAACGTACAGGTTTGTTACATATGTATACTTGTGCCATGTTGGTGTGCTGCACCCATCAACTCGTCAGCACCCATCAACTCGTCATTTACATCAGGTATAACTCCCAATGCAATCCCTCCTCCCTCCCCCTTCCCCGTGATAGGCTCTGGTATGTGATGTTCCCCTTCCCGAGTCCAAGTGATCTCATTGTTCAGTTTCCACCTATGGGTGAGAACATGTGGTGTTTGGTTTTCTGTTCTTGCGATAGTTTGCTGAGAATGATGGTTTCCAGCTGCATCCATGTCCCTACAAAGGACTCAAACTCATCCTTTTTTATGGCTGCATAGTATTCCATGGTGTATATGTGTCACATTTTCTTAATCCAGTCTGTCACTGATGGACATTTGGGTTGATTCCAAGTCTTTGCTATTGTGAATAGTGCCGCAATAAACATACGTGTGCATATGTCTTTATAGCAGCATGATTTGTAATCCTTTGGGTATATACCCAGTAATGGGATGGCTGGGTCATATGGTACTTCTAGTTCTAGATCCTTGAGGAATTGCCATACTGTTTTCCATAATGGTTGAACTAGTTTACAATCCCACCAACAGTGTAAAAGTGTTCCTATTTCTCCACATCCTCTCCAGCACCTGTTGTTTCCTGACTTCTGAATGATTGCCATTCTAACTGGTGTGAGATGGTATCTCATTGTGGTTTTGATTTGCATTTCTCTGATGGCCAGTGATGATGAGCATTTTTTCATGTGTCTGTTGGCTGTATGAATGTCTTCTTTTGAGAAATGTCTGTTCATATCTTTTGCCCACTTTTTGATGGGGTTGTTTGTTTTTTTCTTGTAAATTTGTTTGAGTTCTTTGTAGGTTCTGGATATTAGCCCTTTGTCAGATGAGTAGATTGCAAAAATTTTCTCCCATTCTGTAGGTTGCCTGTTCACTCTGATGGTAGTTTCTTTTGCTGTGCAGAAGCTCTTTAGTTTAATTAGATCCCATTTGTCAATTTTTGCTTTTGTTGCCGTTGCTTTTGGTGTTTTAGACATGAAGTCCTTGCCCATGCCTATGTCCTGAATGGTATTACCTAGGTTTTCTTCTAGGGTTTTTATGGTATTAGGTCTAACATTTAAGTCTCTAATCCATCTTGAATTAATTTTCGTATAAGGAGTAAGGAAAGGATCCTGTTTCAGCTTTCTACTTATGGCTAGCCAATTTTTCCAGCACCATTTATTAAATAGGGAATCCTTTCCCCATTTCTTGTTTTTCTCAGGTTTATCAAAGATCAGATGGCTATAGATGTGTGGTATTAATTCTGAGGACTCTGTTCTGTTCCATTGGTTATGCACATGTACCCTAGAACTTAAAGTATAATTAAAAAAAAAAAATCCAAAGGAAAATATGAAAAAAATAAAAATAATAAAAATAAAAAAATAAAAACCATATATTACTTGTAGGCTTTTTTTCTATAAATAATCTAGTTTTAAGATAAAATTTGTAATATTATTTTTAATAAATAAAATTGAGTTTCAGTTAGATTGCATCTCTTGTGCATTTATTTCGTCTCTGTTTTGAAATAATCATCAAGAGAGGAAGCTTGAGTTTTGTATCAGTGTTTCAGGTGCATTTTGATGTTATTATGAAAATGTGTTTGAAAGGAGCAGGAGAAGAAGATACCTATCATCCTCCAAATATCAGAGATTTGCTGAGCATGACGAGAAAAGTACTGCATTTTCCTTAAAATGAAGAATGGAAAGATTAAAAGAACATTGTCTTTTAGAACCCAACTCCTTTTTAAAATATAAAATAATAAGATTGTTTGCCAGACTATACAGAATCCATGGAAAAATTACCACCATAGCCAGATCTAAGAAGAAACCCAAGGATCTAGAGTGAGAGAGTGAAAAACAACTCATAATGTTTTGACTGTAGGTTAAAGAAGGAAAAATCCACAATCAAGGTGCGATTCCAGGGGAGAAGAAGTGAGACGGCTGTTAACAAGAAAGCTGGCTTATTGCAGAGCAGGAACTTGGCAGGAGCGAATGGTAATGTAGACACACTATCTTATCTTCTCCCGAGAAAGTCCTCCAGCTCTGAGCCTAATCCTTTTGGCAAGGGAGAATCACGAAGCTTAAGATTTTATAGCCTTGCTGGGCTCTCCCTGTACCTATTTGGAAGATAAACAAATAACCCCAAGGCTTTTCATCACGCTTTAGCCTAAATAAGGAGTACATTTCTCCAGATAGATGGCTATTTTCAAGCCAAAAATGAGAGAACAGGAACACATCCACTGTGGAAAGAGATAAGAGCTGTTCTGTTTAGACAGCAGAAGATCTAGAGACACTAAATCCCAGACCAGATTTCACCCTGAGGAGTCTGGGGTAAATTTGTAATCTTTGGGGGATAAGAGACTGTAACTAATTCCGTTGGCAAATGGAATTACCTGGGAAATAATCTTTGTTGACAAAGTCATCTTAAAATGATCTAAAATGACAGTTGTCTGCATTTAATATTTTTATCACCTACTACTTGGTTAACCAAAGGTTTGGTACAACATTAAGTGGTTTTGAAAGGGATGTAGCCAAAAATAGAGATAACGTTTTTATAAAGATACAGCCTGGTGTAGCAGAAGGATCACGGCCTTGGGAGCTAAAGATATGGGCTTATATCTGAAGTCTTCATCTTGTTTCCTTTGGGATCTTATTATAAGTTACTCTCTCTGAGTCCCAGATATTGTTTTCATCTGAGGATAATGATAACCTACTTATTGTTTTGTGGTTAGGATTAGATAAGATACTGCTGTAAATATCAGAATAGACATATGTTAAACGATGGCACCTAATAGCATGTTTTAGGTACTTGGAACATAATCTGAATCCTGAAATTCTTTTTATTATTATTATTATACTTTAAGTTCCAGGGTACATGTGCACAACGTGCAGGTTTGTTATGTAGGTATGCATGTGCCATGTTGGTTTGCTGCACCCATCAACTCATTATTTACATTAGATATTTCTCCTAATGCTATCCCTCCCTCAGACCCCACCCCATGACAGGCCCTGATGTGTGATGTCCGCCCTGTGTCCAAGTGTTCTAATTGTTCAATACCCACCTATGAGTGAGAATATGTGGTGTTTGGTTTTCTGTCCTTGTGATAGTTTGCTCAGAATGATGGTTTCAAGTTTCATCCATGTCCCTACAAAGGACATGAACTCATCCTTTTTCGTGGCTGCACAGTATTCCATGGTGTATATGTGCCACATTTTCTTTATCCAGTCTATCATGGATGGGCATTTGGGTTGGTTCCAAGTCTTTACTACCGTGAATAGTGCTGCAGTAAACATGTGTGTGCATGTGTCTTTATAGTAGCATGATTTATAATCCTTTTGGTATATACCCAGTAATGGGATGGCTGGGTCAAATGGTGTTTCTAGTTCTAGATCCTTGAGGAATTGCCACACTGTCTTCCACAATGGTGAACTAATTTACACTCCCACCGACAGTGTAAAAGCATTCCTATTTCTCCATATCCTCTTCAGCATCTGTTGTTTCCTGACTTTTTAATGATCACCATTCTAACTGGCATGAGATGGTATCACATTGTGGTTTTGATTTGCATTTCTCTGATGACCAGTGACAATGAGCATTTTTTCTTGTGTCTGTTGGCTGCATAAATGTCTTCTTTTGAGAAGTTGTCTGTTCATATCCTTTGCCCACTTTTTGATGGGGTTGTTTTTTTTTTTCTTGTAAATTTGTTTGAGTTCTTTGTAGGTTCTGGATATTAGCGCTTTGTCAGTTGGGAAGATTGCAAAAGTTTTCTCCCATTCTCTAGGTTGCCTGTTCACTCTGATGGTAGTTTCTTTGGCAGTGCGGAAGCTCTAATAAGATCCCATTTGTCTATTTTGAGTTTTGTTGCCATTGCTTTTGGTGTTTTAGTCATGAAGTCTTTGCCCATGCCTATGTCCTGAATGGTATTGGCTAGGTTTTTTTTCTAGGGTTTTTATGGTTTTAGGCCTAACACTTAAGTCTTTAATCCATCTTGAATTAATTTTTGTATAAGGTGTAAGGAAGGGATCCAGTTTCAGCTTTGTACATATATGGCTAGCCAGTTTTCCCAGCACCATTGATTAAATCGGGAATCCTTTCCCCATTTCTTGTTTTTGTCAGAGTCAAAGATCAGATGGTTGTAGATGTGTGGCATTATTTCTGAGGCCTCTGTTCTGTTCCATTGGTCTACATCTCTGTTCTGGTAACAGTACCATGCTGTTTTCATTACTGTAGCCTTGTAGTATAGTTTGAAGTCAGGTAGCATGATGCCTGCAACTTTGTTCTTTTGCTTAGGATTATCTTGGCAATGAGGGGTCTTTTTTGGTTCCATATGAGCTTTGAAGTAGTTTTTTCCAGTTCTATGAAGAAAGTCATTGATAGCTTGATGGGGGTGGCATTGAATCTATAAATTACCTTGGGCAGTATGGCCATTTTCATGATATTGATTCTTCCTATCCATGAGCATGGAATGTTCTTCCATTTGTTTGTGTCCTCTTTTATTCACTGAGCAGTGGTTTGTAGTTCTCCTTAAAGAGGTCCTTCCCATCCCTTGTAAGTTGTATTCCTAGATATTTTATTCTCTTTGAAGCAATTGTGAATGGGAGTTCACTCATGATTTGGCTCTCTATTATTGGTGTATGGGAATGTTTGTGATTTTTGCACGTTGATTTTGTATCCTGAGACTTTGCTGAAGTTGCTTATCAGCTTAAGATTTTGGGCTGAGACGATGGGGTTTTCTAAATATACAATCATGTCATCTGCAAACAGAGACAATTTGACTTCCTCTTTTCCTAGTTGAATACCCTTTATTTCTTTCTCTTGCCTGATTGCCCTATCCAGAATTTCCAACACCATGTTGAATAGGAGGGATGAGAGAAAGCATCCTTGTCTTGTGCCAGTTTTCAAAGGGAAAGCTTCCAGTTTGCCCATTCAGTATGATATTGGCTGTGAGTTTGTCATAAATAGCTCTTATTATTTTGAGGTACGTTCCATCAATACCTAGTTTATTGAGAGTTTTTAGCATGAAGGGCTGTTGATTTTTGTTGAAGGCCTTTTCTGCATCTATTGAGATAATCATATGGTTTTTGTCATTGGCTCTGTTTATGAGATGGATTACATTTATTGATATGCGTATGCTGAACCAGCCTTGTATCCCAGGGAAGAAGCCGACTTGATTGTGGTGGATAAGCTTTTTGATGTGCTGCTGGATTTGGTTTGCCAGTTTGAGGATTTTAAGCATTGATGTTCATCAGGGATATTGGTCTAAAATTTTCCTTTTGTGTTGTTTTTCTGCCAGACTTTGGTATCAGGGTGATGCTGGTCTCATAAAATGAGTAGGGAGGAATCCCTCTTTTACTGTTGATTGGAATAGTTTCAGAAGGAATGGTGCCAGCTCATGTTTGTACCACTGGTAGAATTCAGCTGTGAATCCATCTGGTCGTGGACTTTGTTTCAGTTGGTAGGCTATTAATTATTGCCTCAATTCACTATTCACAATAGCAAAGACTTGAAACCAACCAAAATATTCGTCAGTGATAGACTGGATTAAGAAAATGTGGCACATATACACCACAGAACACTATGCAGCCATAAAAAAGGATGAGTTCATCTGCTTTTCAGGGGCATGGATGAAGCTGAAAACCATCATTCTGAGCAAACTATTGCAAGGACAGAAAACCGAACACCACATATTCTCACTCATAGGTGGGAATTGAACAATGAGAACACTTGGACACAGGGTGGGGAACATCACACACTGGGGCCTGTTTTGGGGTAGGGGGCTGGGGGATGGAAAGCATTAGGAGAAATACCTAATGTAAATGACAAATTAATGCATGCAGCAAACCAACATGGTGCATGTATACATATGTAACAAATCTGCACATTGTGCACAGGTACCCTAGAACTTAAAGTATATTAAAAAAAATTATTACCTCAATTTCAGAGCCTGTTGGTGTATTCAGAGATTCAACTTCTTCCTGGTTTGGTCTTGGGAGGGTTTATGTGTACAGGAATTTATCCATTTCTTCTAGGTTTTCTTGTTTATTTGCATAGAGGTGTTTATAGTATTTTCTGATGGTAGTTTGTATTTCTGTGGGATGGGTGGTGATATCCCCTTTATCATTTTTTATTGCATCTATTTGATTTTTCTCTTTGTTCTTCTTTATTAGTCTTGCTAGCGGTCTATCAATTTTGTTGATCTTTTCAAAAAACCAGCTCCTGAACTCATTGATTTTTTGAAGGGTTTTTTTGTATCTCTATCTCCTTCAGTTCTGCTCTGATCTTAGTTATTTCTTGCCTTCTGCTAACTTTTGAATGTGTTTGCTCTTGCTTCTCTAGTTCTTCTAATTGTGATGTTAGGGTGTCAATTTTAGATCTTTCCTTCTTTCTCTTGTGGGCATTTAGTGCTATGAATTTCCCTCTACAAACTGCTTTAAATGTGTCCCAGAGATTCTGGTACACTGTGTCTTTGTTCTCACTGGTTTCAAAGAGTATCTTTATTTCTTTTCTTTTTTGATGGAGTCTTGCTCTGTCAGCCAGTCTGGAGTCCAATAGCATGATCTCCGCTCACTGTAAGCTCTGCCTCCTTGGTTCACACCATTCCCCTGCCTCAGCCTCCCGAGTAACTGGAACTACAGGCACCCACCATCACACCTGGCTAATTTTTTGTATATTTAGTAGAGATGGGGTTTCACCATGTTAGCCAGGATGGTCTCGATCTCCTGACCTTGTGATCCACCCGCCTCGGTCTCCCAAAGTGCTGGGATTACAGACATGAGCCCCATGCCCAGCCAGAACATCTTTATTTCTGCCTTCATTTCGTTATTTACCCAGTAGTTATTCAGGAGCAAGTTGTTCAGTTTCCATGTAGTTGTGCGGTTTTGAGTGAGTTTCTTAATCCTGAGTTCTAATTTGATTGCACTGTGGTCTGAGAAACAGTTTGTTGTGATTTCTGTTCTTTTACATTTGCTGAGGAGTGCTTTACTTCCAGTTATGTGGTCAATTTTAGAATAAGTGTGATGTGGTGATGAGAAGAATGTATATTCTGTTGATTTGGGGTGGAGAGTTCTATAAATGTCTATTAGGTCTGTTTGGTGCAGAGATGAGTTCAATTCCTGGATATCCTTGTTAACCTTCTGTCTCGTTGATCTGTCTAATATTGATAGTGGGGTGTTAAAGCCTCCCATTATTATTATGTGGGAATCTAAGTCTCTTCGTAGGTCTCCAAGGACTTGCTTTATGAATATGGGTGCTCCTGTATTGGGTGCATATATATTTAGGATAGTTAGCTCTTCTTGTTGAATTGATCCCTTTACCATTACGTAATGGCCTTCTTTGTCTCTTTTGATCTTTGTTGGTTTAAAGTCTGTTTTATCAGAGACTAGATTGCAACCCCTGCTTTTTTTGCTTTCCATTTGCTTGGTAGATCTTCCTTCATCCCTTTATTTTGAGCCTTTGTATGTCTCTGCATGTGAGATGGGTCTCCTGAATACAGTACACCAATAGGTCTGGACTTTTTATCCAATTTGCCAGTTCGTTTCTTCTAATTGGGGCATTTAGCCAATTTACATTAAAGGTTAATATTGTTATGCGTGAATTTAATTCTGCCATTATAATGTTAGCTGGTTATTTTGCCCATTAATTGATGCAGTTTCTTCATAGTGTTGATGGTCTTTACAATTTGTTATGTTTTTGCAGTGGCTGGTACCAGTTGTTCCTTTCCATGTTTAGTGCTTCCTTCAGGAGCTCTTGTAAGGCAGGCCTAGTGGTGACAAAATCTCTAAGCATTTGCTTGTTTGTAAAGGATTTTATTTTTCCTTCACTTATGAAGCTTAGTGTGACTGGATATGAAATTCTGGGTTGAAAATTCTTTTCTTTAAGAATGTTGAATATTGGCCCCCCACTCTCTTCTGGCTTGTAGGGTTTCTGCCAAGAGATCCGCTGTTAGTCTGATGGGCTTCCCTTTGTGGGTAAACCAACCTTTCTCTCTGGCTGCCATTAACATTTTTCCCTTTGTTTCAACCTTGTTGAATCTGACAATTATGTGTCTTGGGGTTGGTCTTCTTGAGGAGTATCTTTGTGCTGTTTTCTGTATTTTCTGAATTTGAATGTTGGCCCACCTTGTTAGGTTGAGGAAGTTTTCCTGGATAATATGCTAAAGAGTGTTTTCCAACTTGGTTCCATTCTCCCCATCACATTCAGGTATACCAGTCAAACATAGATTTGGTCTTTTCACATAGTCCCATATTTCTTGGAGGCTTTGTTTGTTTTTTTTTACTCTTTTTTCTCTAAAGTTGTCTTCTCACTTTATTTCATTAATTTGATCTTCAATCACTGATACCCTTTCTTCCACTTGATTGAATCAGCTATTGAAGCTTGTGCATGCGTCATGAAGTTCTCGTGCCATCGTTTTCAGCTCCATCAGGTCATTTAAGTTCTTCTCTACACTGTTTATTCTAGTTAGTCATTCATCTAACCTTTTTTTCAAGGTTTTTAGTTTCCTTGTGATGGGTTAGAACATGCTCCTTTAGCTCGGAGAAGTTTGCTATTACCGACCTTCTGAAGCCTACTCTGTCAACTCATCAAAATCATTCTCCATCTAGCTTTGTTCCATTGCTGGCAAGGAGCTGCAATCCTTTGGAGGAGAAGAGGTGCTCTGGTTTTTAGAATTTTCAACTTTTCTTTTCTAATTTGCTCCCATCTTTGTGGTTTTATCTACCTTTAGTCTTTGATGTTGGTGACCTACAGATGGGGTTTTGGTGTAGATGTCCTTTTTGCTGATGTTAATGCTATTCCTTTCTGTTTGTTAGTTTTTCTTCTAACAGTCAGGTCCCTCAATAGCACGTCTGTTGGAATTTGCTAGAGGTCTGCTCCAGACCCTGTTTGCCTGGGTATCACCAACTGAGGCTGAAGAAGAGCAAATATTGCAGAACAGCAAATATTGCTGCCTGATCCTTCCTCTGGAAGCTTCATCCCAGAGGGGCATTCACCTATATGAGGTGTCTGTTGGCCCCTACTGGGAGATGTCTCCCAGTTAGGCTACACAGGGGTCAGGGACCCCCTTGAGAAAGCAGTCTGTCCATTCTAAGAGCTCAAACGCCATGCTGGGGGAACCACTGCTCTTTTCAGAGCTGTCAGACAGGGAGGTTTAAGTCTTCAGAAGTTGTCTGCTGCCTTTTGTTCAGCTATGCCCTGCCAACAGAGGTGGAGTCTATAGGGGCAGTCAGCCTTGCTGATCTGTGGTGGGCTCTGCCCAGTTCGAGCTTCCGGTCTACTTTGTTTACCTACTCAAGCCTCAGCAATGGCAGACGCCCCTCCCCCAGCCAGGCTGCCACCTTGCAGTTCGATCTCAGACTGCTGGGCTAGCAGTGAGGAAGGCTCCATGGGTGTGGGACCCGCTGAGCCAGGCATGGGAGAGAATCTTCTTGTCTGCCAGTTGCTAAGACCTTGGGGAAAGCGCAGTATTTGGGCAGAAGTGTCCCATTTTTCCAAGTACAGTCTGTCACAGCTTCCTTTGGCTAGAAAAGGGAAATGCCCCAACACTTTGCACTTCCTGGGTGAAGCGACGCCCTGCCCTGCTTCGGCTCACCCTCCATGGGCTGCACTCACTGTCCAACCAGTCCCAGTGAGATGAACCAGGTATCTCAGTTGGAAATGCAGAAATCACCCAACTTCTGTGTTGATCACGCTGGGAGCTGCAGACCAAAGCTGTTCCTATTCGGCCACCTTGGAATGGAGCTGAATCCTGAAATTCTTTGGAAATGTTCTGAAATGATTTATTTTTCTTCATCTTACATATAGAATTGGTGGGGATATGAGCAAGAATGAAATAATGGGTTCTGTATTCCTGGCTTAAAGGGAAATCCCTGACCCCTTGCACTTCCCAGGCGAGGCGACGCCCCACCCTGCTTCGGCTCACCCTCCATGGGCTGCACCCACTGTCCAACCAGTCCCAGTGAGATGAACCAGGTATCTCAGTTAGAAATACAGAAATCACTCGTCTTCTGCGTTGATCAAGCTGGGAGCCGTAGAGCAAAGCTATTCCTATTCGGCCACCTCGGAACGGAGCTGAATCCTGAAATTCTTTGGAAATGTTCTGAAATGATTTCTTTTTCTTCATCTTAGATGTAGAATTGGGGGTGGGGGGATACGAGCAAGAATGAAATAATGGGTTCTGTATTCCTGGCTTTAGAGAATTATCTTTAAATAAAAATACAACATGAAAGTCCTGATTTATTTTTTATTTCTTTTATTTTTGAGATGGAGTTTTGCTCTTGTTGCCCAGGTTGGAGTGCAATGGGGCAATCTCAGCTCACTGTAACCTCTGCCTCCCAGGTTCAAGTGATTTTCCTGCTTCAGCCTTCCAAGTAGCTGGGATTATAGATGCACACCACCACACTGGATAATTTTTGTGTTTTTAGTAGAGATGGGGTTTCACCATGTTGGCCAGGCTGGTCTCAAACTCCTGAAATCAGGTGATGCACCTGCCTCGGCCTCCCAAAGTGCCAGGATTACAGGTGTGAGCCATCGCACCTGGCCAGAAAGTCCTGATTTAAATAATAAAGTTTAAGAGTGTGTTCTCTGCCATCCTCGATTTGTTAGCTTGCTCTGCTTTAGTGTATCCCTCTCTAAAATGGGAATATTTTTACTTACAGTTATAAATAGCTGTAACAGAGCATACAGTAATGGTCATTGAGCTTCTCAGTGTCACAAAATTCATGTTTTAAACATTTTAAATTCTTCTGCTTATCTATAGCACTCAAGAACATAAAGTACTTTGAAATAGTCCAATAAAAAGGCCAGGTATTTTCCTGCTATAGATATGTGGGACGAGGTACATTCAAGTGGTAAATCAGTGACACCCAGTGGCTGCTGCTTTTATATTTAGTTTTTAAATTTTCAATTTAACTTTCTAAAGTTCTGTCCCAAAACAAATGAAAGAAGATGATGAGAAGATAGAAGTTATATATGGCTTTAAAGAAAGAGTTTCTCAGCAGTGATACGACTTTCCTAGGACATGAGAGCTATCGAATAGCAGTACCAAAAATGGAGAGAGTGCAGGAAAGTGGCGAAAACGGTTCTGGGAATTTCTACCCCCATCATTTGCATGCTATTAAAGAGTGTACTCAAGCTTTCCTGTCACTTGGATTTCCCAAGAAACATTCCCATCCTTGAAGTGGCATGTTAACTGCCCAAATCCAGTGAAATCCTTATGTGTTAGAGACAGTTGGGAACATTCACTGGATATTAGACATCCTAGGTGTAAGCAAGACTTAACTGAAGGTTTAATCCGTAGCCCACACCAAAACTCCCCTCAGTCATAATATGACTCCCTGTAACTGCCTCAAATCCCCACACACATGAAGTCGAGTAGATTAGCATAATGGAACATGCTGGGCTCCAATCCCAGCTTGCACACTCTGTGTTGGAGTCTCTTAAGTCACTTAAACCTCTTGGAGCCCTCAGTTGTTCTTCTGTATAATAAAGGTGATAATACCTAACTCATGGGTTAATAAATAAATACTAGCTTGGTGCAAAAGTAATTGTGTTTTTTTTCCTCTTCCTTCCTCCCTCCCTCCCTCCCTCCCTCCCTCCCTCCCTCCCTTCCTTCTCTCTCTCTGTCTCTCTCTTTCTCTCTCTCTTTCTTTTTTGATAGAGTTTCACTCTTGTAGCCCAGACTGGAGTGCAATGGCGCCATCTCACTCACTGCAACCTGCACCTCTTGGGTTCAGGTGATTCTCCTGCCTCAGCCTCCAGAGTAGCTGGGATTACAGGTGCCCACCACCACTCCCAGCTAATTTTTGTGCTTTTAGTAAAGACAGGGTTTCACCGTGTTGGCCTGGCTGATCTCGAACTCCTGACCTCAGGTGATGGACCTGCCTCAGCCTTCCAAAGTGCTGGGATTACAGGCGTGAGTTACCGTGCCTGACTTGCCAGTACTTTCAATGGCAAAAATCTCAGTAACTTTTGCATCAACCTAATAATACATGTAAAGTGGTGGTCATATTACAGGCACTCATCATTGTCTTTATTTTTATCAGCTGACATTCTCTGTTGACCTAGATTCACAATGGCTGCTGAGCAAAACCCTTCTCTGAAACTGGATGAGTCTATTGCACTTTTTAGGTGTTCTGTGATCTGACTGCTCTCTGAGGTAACGCTTGGATGGAAATATACTCATTGTCATTTTTCATAATTAGAGAGTGGGACTATTTTCCATATAGGATTAGTGTTGCTGAAGTACTTAGGATTTTCTGGATGAAGGACTCTAGAGAAATACTGAATTTAAAAATTGTTAGCTAATAACTTACATTTTAAGGAATAGTATTTTTCCACATAAAACATTAAAGAAGTTATGATAGCACAGATACGCTGAGTAAGGCAATTAGGTAACAGAGTTTATTAAAAACCACACAAAGCGTACATTAAAACAAAAGGCTCTAGTGCTTAGTTGCTGCTCTTTTTAATTGCTAGATAAATATCTTCAATAAGTAGGTTGTTAAACTATGTACATAAAAATATGGTAGTAATATTTACAAAAGATGACCTTTTTCTACATTAGTTAAATACATGGAATGGTTAAGATGCCAGGCCTTGCAGCCAGGTGGACTTGAACTTGAATCTTGGATTTTTCCACTTACTTGTTTACTTAGATTCTTTAAGCTTTAGTTTATATAAACCAATGTAAAATTGTATAGTTTTATATCATCTATAGAAGGTTGGGAAAAGTGAAAGAGAGCAAGTCTGGGAAATACGTAGCGTTTGGCACACAGGAAACACTTAATATGGAAAGCGGAAAAATAGGAACTGCATAGAACAGTGACTCTTAACCTTATCTGATTCTAACTCTCTTTATATAACAAATATTTATTTATGTATTTTAAATTGACAATTAAAAATTGTGTATACCTATGGTATCTAGCATGATGTTTTGATAAATGTGTATATTGTGGAATGGCTAAATCAGGCTCTTTAACATATGCATGACATCACATATGTATTTTTTGTGCCAAGTGCTTAAAATCTCCTTGCAATTTTCAAGTATACAATATATTGTTATTAACTATAGATACCATGATGTTCAAGAGGTCTCTTGAACTTATTCCTCCTGTGTAACTGGAAATTTTGTGTTTGTTGACCAATGCTTCCCCAATCCCTTCTCCTCCAACAAATAGTTTTATATTTTCTTTTCCTTTTACTGTCTTAGAAAGAAATTTTTAGAGCTAACACAAGATACTATGTTATTTAAATTAGAGCACATGAGAGTGCTCTAATTATAACATAAAGGAGAATAGAAGAAATTGGCAAATAATATGCATTTCATAATAATTGGCAAATGGTGAACTAATAAGCATTTCAACATAATGCTAGGGTACAAATGACACCAGAAGACAAAATATTTGTGCCTCCACAGTCATCCTGAGTATGGCAGCTAGCCATGCAGAACTATCCAGCTATGTGACTCAATAAGAAGTAGAACCTTGGTGACTTTTTCAAATAGGGAAAAACCCTTGGTAATATACCAAACAAGGCATAGTGATACTCCCTCACATATGTGGTAGATGCATTACTGAGAATTTTATATTGGTTTATACAAACTAAATATATCATTTATATTTAAACTATACAGAAACACCATTAGAGTTAAGGTTCTAAATTTAAAAAGTTATAATCAGATTTTTTTGCTTACACAAACTTTTTCTAGTTCTGTGAAGAATGGTATTGGTAGTTTGATAGGAATAGCATTTCATCTATAAATTGTTTTGGGTAGCATGACCATTTTAATGATATTGATTCTTCCTATCCATGAGCAGGAAATATTTTTCCATGTTTGTGTCATCTCTGATTTCTTTGAGCAGTGGTTTGTAATTCTCATTGTAGAGCTCTTTCACCTGGTTAGCTGTATTCTTAGGTATTTTATTATGTTTGCGGCAATTGTGAATGGGATCGCATTCCGGAATTGGCTTTCAGCTTAACTGTTGGTGTGTAGGGATGTTAATGATTTTTGTATTTTGATTTTGTATCCTGAGACTTTGCTGAAGTTGTTGATCAGCTAAAGGAGCTTTTGGGCCAAGACTATGGGGTTTTCTAGATATAGAATCATGTCATCTCTAAACAATGATAGTTTGACTTCCTCTCTTCCTATTTGGATGTACTTTATTTCTTTCTCTTGCCTTATTGCTCTGGCCAGGACTTCCAATACTATGTTAAATAGGAGTGGCGAGAGAAAGCATTCTTGTCTTGTGCTGCTATTCAAGGGGAATGCTTCCAGCTTGCTCATTCAATATGATGTTGGCTGTGGGTTTGTCATAGATGGCTCTTACTATTTTGAGGTTTGTTCCTTCAATTCCTGGTTTATTGAGAGTTTTTATCATAAAGGTGTGTTGAATTTATCAAAAGCCTTGTCTGCATCTATCAAGATAATCATAGTTTTTGTCTTTAGTCCTGTTTATGTGATGAATCACATTTATTGATTTGCATCCCAGGGACAAAGCCTACTTGATCATGGTGGATTAGTTTTTCTATGTGCTTCTAGATTCAGTTTGCCAGTATTTTGTTGAGGATTTTTGCATTGATGTTCATCAAGGATATTGGCCTGAAGTTTTCTTTATTTGTTGTGTCTCTGCCAGCTGAGGTATTTCTAATAACCAAGATTCTTTAAAATTTCAAGAGTCAAGACTGGCAGTTTGTGGAGTTTACCTACGGGAATCCTCACCCAACTCTCCCCCTACCAGGAGATTGTTAGAAGGAGAGAAAAATGGGAGAGGCTGGGTGAGACATACATGTCCCCATTTTTTCTCTTTCTGGTCAGAAGCCAAGGGAGGAGAGGTTTTGGGTCAAAGGAGAATAATTTGCCCAGTTTGGAACCCTGTAAGGAACTTCCATATAGAGTGACCACCTCAACACGGGATGGTGGAGGGGTCAGGATGGCCACAGCCGAGCACTGAGTAGCAGAACAGGATTGAGCAGAAGAAGGGCCAGGATTAGCTTTCCCAGGTCTACTTCACACCTCTGGGATGTGAATGGAACTCAAACAAGCCCACAGGTCTCCAAGGAGAGCCAGTGAATGGGCCAGGGATCTGTAGTAGAAGAAGGGTAAGGGATGCCCTCACAGCTAAGTGCACAGCCTAGGCAAAGGGCAGAGGGAAGAGGAGGGGCAGACTCTGACAGGCTGCAGCACTTGCTCATGGCAAACTCAAGCCTGGAACATGAGTGGACTTCACAGAATCCCACACATGAAGCCAGGAAACGCAGCAGCCTTTCAGTAACAGATGCCAGCAGGAAGCCCAGAGATGGGCTCGTCACAATTTAGTGTTTAAATCCAGCCTGAACAAGTCACTGTGCCTAAGGGGCCAAAGAGGGTCCAGAGGATGGCTATTGTCTTTTCTGTCACCATCTGATTGTATACACCACACTCCTTGCTGATAAAGCCAGAGATGATCTGGAGTGATATTTAAGAGACTGATCTTGACCTCATTCATGACCTCAGAGATGGAGCATTTACCAAAGGGATATTTTAAATTATTGAATCAGACTATGTTAAGTTTTTTTTTTTTCCCTCTCATTATCCACCAGGTAGAGGCTTATGAGAAAGATAGACTCAATTATAGGAGGAAGTGGAAATCTGTATTTTCTTTACATGTCATTATAGTGTGAATAAATTTGTGATTCTTCTATGCTATTATTAACCAAGGGTTTACCCCCAGAATCTAGACATGACACGCTCGTAGTGCTTTTTGATGAGAGATGGCTTTGACATTACATATCTTAGTGGCTTCATTCACAGTGTCAAGCTTAACTCACATTTGTGTTTGGCATTTATCTCATTAACAAACAAAAGTAGCTCAGTAATTTTCACTGGCAAATTAATAGACCATGGAGCTTTTGTAGGAAAACAGGATGTCAATTTTAAAATATTACTTTTAGGTAAGTTGCACTTGAATCTCATAAAAAACTTTACCTTTCACCCTGATTTGGTACGATCAAATAATATTTGGTTATTTGATAGTATTAATACATGGCAATTTTAAAACATCACTCCTAGCCAGTTTTAGAATTTCCTCCCACTCATCTTTTAAGGAAAATATTTCTGTGATTTGTTCATGGCCAACGTTAAAGGGTCAGGTAGCACTATAGATTAAGGGAGACAGAAAATTTATGGAGAAAAAACTATTTCCATAGTTATGAATTCAGTGTAGCCCTATGCCCCCCACCCACCAAATCAAATACCTGTGGTTCACACAGTCTTCATGCATGTTCTACATTTCTGGTTGAGTCACAGACGGGAGCAGTGAACCCTGAGGAAACTCAGTACACATTCTAAGGACAGTCACGCCAGAAACTCGCCTCACCAACTCCCTCCCCACTCTTCACATAGCCTCAGTGAGTCAGGCAGAACTTTCCCAGCAAAGCATCCTGCATGTCACAGTGGACCAAGGCGAGCTCCTGCTGTTATAAATAGGTTCTTAGTGGGACTGGGAAGGGCATGGAGACACCAGAAAATATAGAAGTTCTTGGTGGGGTGGCAGACTGAGGACAGAAAGTGGGAACAGACTACGATGCAAGTTAAATTGATGCCAGAACCTAGACTTCTGCTATTAACAGTGTTTTCTTTCTCAGAAGGGACTAGCTGGGCAGTTCTTTGGCTCTAAGTGACTTCCACCCGCCTTGCTAAATCGTTTAATTTCTGCTGGCTCTCACCCTCTTTGCTTCTTCCTGGCAAGCTCTTGGGCTGATTTCCAATTGCTTCCCCTTGTGGGCACCATTTTCCAGGGTTACTTGAGGTTGTGCAGCTGTTTTGTTTCTTCAGAGACTCTTAGGCAAAGTTAATCCACATGGCTCTGTAAAGGCCACCCAAACTACAAATTTCTTAAAAAATACACGTGCATATATATGGGGAAAAATCATAAACTTGAGTACAAATGTTCATTATAAAACAAAGTTTTTTTAAAAAAAGCCAGTGACCCCCGCACCAAATCTGAATAGACTACAGGGTCCAAATTATGTATTATAACAGTATGGAATAGATGATGTTTACATTACTATACAAATGCATAGGCAAAACTACAATAGCAATATAAAACCTGAAGGAAATATAACAACATATTTATAGGAATCTACCCCTATATAGTACAATTACAAATTATTTTTATGGTTTTCATTATAAATGTCTTCACTTTCACATTTCTATAATGGCATATATAAGTTTTATAGTAAAATCTATTTAAAAACCACCAGTTGTTATTTTTTTGTTTACATTTTTACATCAGCTAGTACATACAGTTTTCTAAAACAACAATAGCTGTGTGCAGCTGGTGGTATATGGTGGGTGGGGTGAGTGTAATATAGGAAGAGGAATGTAGAAAAGAGCAGTATGTTCAGAAGAAATGACTTGAGGCCATTGCTTTAGACATAAAGTATTTTACACAAATTACCCAAGACTTCTCACTTACAGTTGGTCACAAGCTGTAGTGAACATTGGCTGGGTTTTGGCAACCCTAAATGCAATTTTTTCTCTCTTTTCTTTTCTTTTCTTTTTTCTCTTTTCTCTTCTCTTCTCTTCTCTTCATTTTTTTTTTCTTTTTTTTCTTTTTTTGAGATAGAGTGCCGCTCTGTCATCCAGGCTGGAGTGCAATGGTGCGATCTCGGCTCACCACAACCTCTGCCTCCCGGGTTCAAGAGATTCTCCTGCCTCAGCCTCCTGAGTAGCTGGGATTACAGGTGCACACCACCACACCTGGCTAATTTTTTTTTATTTTTAGTAGAGACAGGGTTTTGCCATGTTGGCCAGGCTAGTCTTGAATTCCTGACCTCAAGTGATCTGCCCGCCTCGGCCTCCCAAAGTGCTAGGATTACAGCCGTGAGCCACCGAGCCCGGCCAATTTTGCCTTTCTAACAACAATTTTCTTTTCAGAAATTGCTTCTCACCCAGTCTAGTTTAACTGTCATCAGGAGCCCCATACTTACTTAGACTGGGGATAGATACACAACCCAAGTCTAGTTATTGAAATGTTCTTTTTACTGTGAATTTGAACTATGAATAGAGAGACAAAAGAACTGAAAAACTGATTGGAACTCCATTAGGTCCTGGCAGCACCTTGTCATTCCTGCTACGTTGTCCAGGGCCTGCCTTGCTATGTGCCTGTTTCCAAGTCTAACTAAATTCCTTGCTGCTTACATGAATCAGAATCAGTTTCTTTTGCTCACACCTGTGTCATACAGTTATTTTTACAGCTTGACTGGGCAGCTCCATGCTGACCTCCATGAATGCCTGGGTGCTTTGTTTTGACTCTTGCCCAATTGAAGGTCAGTGGGCTAACTAACCAACTAATCAGTGATTTTTAATGCACTGTTTACAGTCCAGAAATCCCCTGGCAAACCCCAGAGCCAGAATGTTTGTTGATAGCTTTCACCTGGTATGACCCGTTGCCTGACTTGGCTGACAAAGGGGTGTGGGGTTTGGGGGGACTTCTGCCTAGAGGTTTTCCAGGTTCATGTCACAAGTCTTGGTTATTTAATCTGGAGAGCAAGCACCTCCTTATGCAAATCAGAAGAAACCTAGTGCCTGGAGATGTCTCAGATTCCCAGTGCTTGAGTGCAATCTCTTTCTCTTGGTATACCTGAGCTTTTGCCTTTATTTCAAGTCTTAGGTAAGTGTGCTTTGTGAAGTTTCCTGAACCCTTTCAAATAACTTAACCTGAGTAATCTTTATGGGACCCTAACTGACACAGAAGTAAATAGCAGTTACAGAGTGACAGAAAACCCTCAGTGATGAAAAGGTCTAAGACAGGGAGTAGGTAGAGGCACCATTTAAGGTAGAGAGAGGGGCTTGGCTAGCTAGGCAGTCTTTTTGAAAACTTTTTAAAAAATTTTTTATTTTTCAGAGACAGGATCTTGTTCTGCTCTGTTGCCCAGGTTGGAGTGCAGTGGTGCCATCATCGCCCACTGCAGCCTCAAACTCTTGGGCTCAAGGAGGCCTCCCACCTCAGCCCCCAAAAGTGCTGGGATTATAGGAGTTAGCTGCCATGCCTCTCTAACAGTCTTTCATACCAGATCCAGAGAGGGGAAATGTGCCGTCATTTTCCCATGAATGTGTGAAAAACTAGGCGGCATTCTAGACCATTCTTATAAGATACTGTAGATCAGAATGAAGTCAGTGGAACCTTTGACCATTTTGTGAGTATGATAGAAGCCACTCCTGTTACTGGACTGGCATCAAAGCCGTGGCTCCACGGCAGTGCTAATGAGCTGGTTGCAGCTGCTCTTCTTGGGTGCTTCTTCCCCACAATTCCATTCTCCGGGTTGCATCCTCTGGGCCGGTTCTACCGTTCTCCTGTGGTTGCTTGGTGAATTGTAAGCTAAGATCTATCCAGGGAATGATATTTTGGGAGTCAGTGAATGATATGTTCCAAAAATGCTGTTAATCTGTGGCCAGGCGCAATGGCTCACGCCTGTAATCCCAGCACTTTGGGAGGCCGAGATGGGTGGATCACCTGAGGTCAGGAGTTTGAGACGAGCCTGGCCAACATGATGAAACCCTGTCTCTACCAAAGATACAAAAATTAGCTGGGCATAGTGCTGGGTGCCTGTACTCCCAGCTACTCAGGCGGCTGAAGCAGAAGAATCACTTGAATCCAGGAGGCGGAAGTTGCAACTTGATCCAGGAGGCGGAAGTTGCAATGAGCTGAGATCACACCATTGCACTCCAGCCTGGGTGACAAGAGCGAGACTCCATCTAAAAAAAAAAAAAAAAAAAAAAAAAAAAAAAAAAAAAAGCTATTTATCTATTGGGGGTTAAGCTGTGGATGAGTTCTGGTTCAAAGAGATTTACAGGATTCACTGGCTCCATTCCTCTCTTTTTGAAATAATCAATTACATTATTTTACTCTCACAGTGAAGTTTAAGTCTTTATTTTTAATCTCCTGTACTGGCTGTGAGCATCTTGATTGCTGCGGCTTGGCGTTTATCTTCCCATTTTCAACAGTATCAAGCAAATGCCCTGCACATAGTAGGTACTCAAAAAGTATTTGTAAAATAAACATATACGTGTATATATTTGTACATTTGATGACCAAACTACCGGAAGTTCAAAGAAGCCTATGTTTTTCCTTCTGCTCCAATGTCATAAATTAGAGAGTGACAAAAAGGAAGCACAATAAACTAATAAAAGAAAGAAATGCAGCTTATATCCTCATTTATAAAATGGGGATAATGATCCTACTACCTAAAAGGGTTGTTCCAAGGATTAAATGAGCTAATTTTTCTAAAGAGTTTCCGGTACATAGAAACTATCCCCCACCCCATTCCCTTGGCCATGTAATCACACAATAAACTCAATATCTAAGGCCTTACCAGCAAGGAGTTTGCAATATAAGCTGGAAGGCTGCTATAAGCCTTGTATTCGCTGTCACCCTTTCTCCAGGTTATCCCTAAATATTCTCTCCCAGCAGATCTTCCTGTGTGTGCACAGATTGGAACAGGAGAGCCCTACAGTATCTCCTTGGCCTCAGGCTACCTGTAAGTTCTTCAAGAGGGTTAGTGGAGGTTTTCTATGAACCCATTCTCTCACACCGATCATGCACCTTTTCATTTCCGAAGGATTAGATAGGAAATACGGATTGCCTAAATCAATCAAGAAACAAATCTTGCATAAGAATGCCTTTTTTTCAGGCAAACACAGAAATAGGTCCCATTAAGTGAAAAGTACAAAGAATAGATTACTATTAGTAGTGACTGGGATTTCCCTCTAAGAAGCTCCTTCGGGACCTCTGCTATATTAGGGGACCCTGTTTCAATGTGTAAGAGAGCTATTTTGCTGTTTTCTGAAATATAACATTATACACTCCACCTTTCAAAGACACACCATCTATTAAAGATGGCTGTCCTCAGACCAGTCTTGTAACTCTCAGAAACAAAAAATTTAAGCTAGAGTAACATTCAGCTTAAGACATACCATGACCTAATTGAGATCACTTAGATGAAACCAATTATTTAAAATTAAAATAACTAAAATTACTTAGTAATATACTTCTTTGATTTATTGCTTTCCTTACTTGCTGATCATATGTGCACTAATATCTATGGTCAAGTGTGCATACATGTGCAGACATGAAAGTCTCCCTCATTTAGATGATTTGGGAGGCCAACTCCTTCACACAGCTGACTCTTGGAACATAGGTGGGCTCAGTCTAGGATGGCTTCTAGAGAGAATACCTGGAGAAGCAGTGTCACCCCCTAAGATGTCAGAGGTGGGGAAGGGGCTGAAATCTCCCTTTCAAGGAGGCTCACATCTTCCTTGGCAGCTTGAGTAATTGGAATAAACTAGTAGCCCAGCCACAGCTTCAAAGGGTGGTATCACTGATGATTTGAGAAACTCCCAGTATTAACATCTACCTTAGAACCTTCACAAATACAGAAACATGAGAGGATTTGTCATACTATTGTTAGAGTCAAATGAAACACAACCTTGTTGTCAACTGACCAATACTTTGATTTTAGAGCTAGAAGCTAGCATGAAGGTTAAGGGGGTCTGGTGGTAGTAGCATTTGTAGTTGAGAGAAATCCCCTCAATAATGGAATTTTTTTACTAATTTTTTTAATGACTATGCAAAAACAATTTATTTTGAGAATAAAAATATGAAGTTCAAAATGCATGACAATAATACAAAAGATGAGATGATGGTAAATGGAGTTAAATTGGTAAAAATTTCCTAGCATCAACAAGGAAATTGTATAAGTAATTATTTTATTATTTATTTATTTATTTAATTTTTTATTTTTCCATAAGTTAATTGGGGTACAGGTGGTGTTTGGTTACATGAGTAAGTTCTTTAGTGGTGATTTTGGTGCACCCATCTCCTGAGCAGTATACACTGCACCATATTTGTAGTCTTTTATCCCTCAACCTTCCCACTCTTCCCCGCAAGTCCCCAGAGTCCATTGTGTCATTCTTATGCCTTTGTGTCTTCATAGCTTGGCTCCCACATGTCAGTCAGAACGTAGATGTTTGGTTTTCCATTCCTGAGTTACTTCACTTAGAATAATAGTCTCCAATCTCATCCAGGTCACTGCAAATGCTGTTAATTCATTCATTTTCATGGATACTTACTATTCCATTATATATATATCAGTTTCTTTATGCACTTGTTGATTGATGGACATTCGAGTTGGTTCCATGATTTTCCAATTGTGAATTGTACTGCTATAAACATGCGTGTGCAAGTACCTTTTTAAATAATTACTTCTTTTCCTCTGGGTGGATACCCAGTAGTGGGATTGTTGGATCAAATGGTAGTTCTACTTTTAGTTCTTTGAGGAATCTCCACACTCTTTTCCATAGTGGCTGTACTAGTTTACATTCCCACCAGCAGTGTAGAAGTGTTCCCTGGTGGCTGCATCCACACCAACATCTACTGTTTCTTGATTCTTTGATTATGGCCATTCTTGCAGGAGTAAGGTGGTATCATATTGTGCTTTTGATTTGCATTTCCCTGATCATTAGTGATGTTGAGCATTTTCCCATATGTTTGTTGGCCATTTGAATATCTTCTTTTGAGAATTGTCTATTCATGTCCTTAGCCCACTTTTTGATGGGATTTTTTTTCTTACGGATTTGAGTTCATTATAGATTCTAGTTATTAGTCCTTTGTCAGATGTATACATTGTGAAGATTTTCTCCCACTCTGTGGGTTGTCCGTTTACTCTGCTGCCTGTTCCTTTTGCTGTGTAAAAGCTCTTTAATTAGAGCTATTTATCTTTGTTTTTATTGCGTTTGCTTTTGGGTTCTTGGTCATGAAATCCTTGCTTAAGCCAATGTCTAGAGGGGTTTTTCCAATGTTACCTTCTAGGATATTTGTAGTTTCAGGTCTTGCGTTTATGAAATATATTTACTTTATTTCCTGAGCTATCTTTTCCTTCAACTCGAAACTTCATGCAATGGTCTCATTCAGGAATGTCTTCAATTGACCACTAGATGGCAACATTGTTCTTTTATGTTGCAGCTTTGCCGCCCAATAAACGAGATAGATTTTATTTTCCAACAACCAATTTTAAAAAGTAAAGACGCAAAAGCTAGTAATTTAAATACATCACTCTGTACAATGGGAACAAGGTAGAGCATTTTAAATTATGATTTTTCATTTCATTTACCTAAAAAGTGTACTACACAGTATTCTATTTCTGTGCATTTTTGGAGAACAGACTTGTACCTGGTGCTTTTGGAGATGGTGTGGCCTCGGCTCTTCTAGTCTTTGAGGCTGCAGGGAACTGCCCAGATGTTGGGATATGTTTTCATTCAAATCATTTAACATCTCTCTTGATTTTGCAACATCCTGGAGCAGTGGTTTCCAAATCTGGAAGCTAAATAAATAAATAAGATTCCAGGAACCCGTCCTCAGAGATTTTGATTTGGTAGCTCTGATGTGGGCATGGGTATGTGAATTTTTAATAGCACGTCCATCTGCTTCTGATTATCAACAAGTTTGGAAGTGACCTTCGTGTCCTTAATTCCTCTAGCAACAGCATCCTTCAAATAATATGAATTTTAAGTCAATGTAATTTAAAATTGCCTCACAGTTTTTGTTGTTGTTGTTGTTGTTTTTTGTTTGTTTAGCAAAATGGTCTTCACTAAAAATACTCAAATATCTCAATTACTAGAAAGTTGAATTCATTGTGAAAATAATAGGGCTGTAGCAATTGTAATTAATATTCATTCACCCTGTGTGTCTAAAACAAAGGTGATCAGACCCGCGTGTGGGCTGGGATTGATGTGATGAGAAAGATGGCTGGCACATGGGTTGCCATTCCTGTATGTTTCTCAGAATGGGGATCCTCGCACTGAGGAGGAGTGGATTTCTGCAGGAATAATTTCAGACATTCCAGAAAGATGTTTCTCTATTGCTATTCTATTAAATACTAAGATGTATAACATAAAAAGTCATTATCATTTTGGATAATTTTGAGGGTCCCATCAGCTAGGTGAAGTAGTATTTTTCTCATTTTCCCTCTTCTCTTTTTCTCCCTCTCTCTTTGTCTGTCTCTTTCTCTTTCTCTCTCTCTCTATGTATATATGTATATATATACACATATAGTGTATATATACATATAGTGTATGTATATGTATATAGTGTATATATCGTGTCTGTGCAAACTAAAAAATTAAAATAAAATTTAAATATTTTTAAATTTAAATTTAAAATAAATTTTAAAAATATTTAAACCCCAAAAGAGGGAGGGGGAGGGCCCCTAAATTTAGAAGATGCCAGATCTTAAATACTAGAAAACCCTGTCCTGGTTTCCAAATGTTTACCCTTCTGCAAGGCTGGCTCACAGAGCACCTGCTCTCTCTCTATATTATATATGTATATATATACACTGTATATATATATATACCTATATATAGTATATATATACACTATATATGTGTATATACATACCTATACACATATATGTGTATATACATATATACACTATGTATACACATGTGTGTATATGTGTATACATAGTGTATATACACATATATGTGTATATATACATATATACATATATACACTATATATACACATATATAGATATATATATCTAAATAAATATATATATATTTCTGTCATTATTTGTTCTGGGTCATTATTAACTCTTTGGTTTAAAGTGATAGCTTTAGACCAATTAATCACTGTTCAAATATTATTCGCTTTGACTTACTTGAATTAAGTGACCTCATTAGTTTTTTTCTTTCTCTAATATTATATTTTTGTATTTAAGAATGGTATGAAAATATAATGAAGACTAGTGTTAGAAAATAGCACTATCCTTTTCTGGTGTTAATTCATGAATTTGCATAAAGGCCCTCATAATGATAATTAAAGAGAATGGTGCTTTCTTGAATGGGTTTACAGTTAAGCCACACATACTGTTTAAAAACATTAAAAATCAATTTTATTCTCATAGAAAAAGAGTACTAGAATGCCATCGCATGACTCTCCGGTTGAAAAGAATCAAGTCTACTGCCCACCAAACTATACTTACACAGATTTGTTTTGCTAGAACGTAAGAGTCTGGGAAAATTACTGCTTTGTCACGTTCTCTTGCCTTCTTTCTTCTTGTTTCTCTAGTTTTTTAAAGAAATCCTTGACTTTAAAGACAAGGAGCTTCTTATAAATTTTCTGGATCACAAAAACTACTCCTAATCTTTAAAAGACAATTTCAAAAAAGCATGGTTAGAAAATGGAGCATGTATTGAAATGTACATTGGCTTCTGAGTCAGATACACAACTTAGAGGAATTCTGTCTGGGCAGCTGCTTGTTTTTCCTGTCATAATTGGAGTCCACACTTACCACTCCCTGCATCCCAGTGATGGTCCTTGGCCGTAGGAAAAGAATAAATACAACATCCTATTTATAAGTTTTCATTTAGAGGTGGAAGTCTCTGAACCTGCCCTTGACAGCTCCCATTGAGCTGGACCAGCAGAGGGACCTGAAGCTCTGCTCATGCGCCTGGAGTCAGGGATGGAAATTTGTGTGTCCAAATAAACATCTATTTTCTTAGAATTTTATTGCCTGTTTCTCCCGTTTAAAAATGCAAGAGAATTATCTGCAGGAAAACATTCAGATTTAGATCAAAACAGAAAAATGAAGCAATGCTCTCTAGTGAGAGGGCTAAACCATACTTCTTCCCTCCTGAAAAATTGTCAGTGATTTTGATTAGCAGGAATCATTGACACTACAAATCAACCCTGTTTTAATTTTTAAAAGACACTTGAGGTGTGTTTCACAGCACATTGTGTCTGTGCAAACTAAAACATTACAATAAAATAAAATTTAAAAATATTTTAAGCCCAAAAAGAGGGGAGGGGAGTGCCCCTAAATTTAGAAGATGCCAGATCTTAAATACTAGAAAACCCCGTCCTGGTTTCCACATGTTTACCCTTCTGCAAGGCTGGCCCACAGAGCACCTTCTCTCTTCAAAAGAAAATCCTGGCACCTAGAAGACTGGGCTGACAGTGAGTATTAAAATGACTTATTTAATGAGCAGCGTGATTGAACAGGGTAGGGAACGCTGGGGAGTTTTCTCGCAAGGACTAGGTTTGGTATTTATATTTTGTTATGTTGTGTGCTTCCACTGTCCCTTATTTTGACAAGCTATCGAAAAGTTTAAGATGAGGATGGGCAATTTTTTTAAAAAAAAAACCTGATTGCTGAAAAAGAACTGGTGCCTCTTCTTACCCGTCTCTAATGGAACACAGGCTGTACCACTTAAGTGAGAGAGTACTTGGCGTTAATACAGCACCAAAGATTCGTGAGGTCTGTGTAGTACTAATGAGCAGGGGCTGTGATAGATGTTTTATTTTTTTATAGCATTAGGCTACCCTCCACTAAGTAAAGGCTATTTACTAAATGGTAGGCAAATTGCCGATTCTTAGGGCTGGAAGGAACTGTCCTCCAGAAATCATGAACTGCATTCCATGCTTCTTCCAGGTTGGATTACATTTACAATGTTTGTGTTCTCTACTCTCTAAGGTGATATTGTCTACTCTAATCTTTACTTCCTGATAGACTGGACAAATTCTGCCTCTCACCACCCAGATGATTCTGTTGTTTAGGAATGTAACCTCAATTTCCCTTTCTAAATTTAAGATTATTACTTTTTTTTCTTATGAGAAAAATAGAGAACTTTTCTTTTCTTTGCCAGGACAGATATACTGACTTCCTTTTGTTTTATGTTTGTCATTTTGCATCTAAAGTTTGGACTTATTTCTCAAGGAGTTCAATCTTCTCTTTTCTGTCATTTTGAACTTTTAACCATTTCCATTTTTTTTCATGGAGTAATTAACTGAAAGGAAGAGGATATTAAATAACTAGTAAATGTTGAATCAAAAGAAACTCAGGATGTAATATCAAAAACCATATATAGAAATATCACATACATCTATTATCATAGAATTTTAAATTTCATGGCTGACTAGTAGGAAGAATGTAAGTGGACAGCTTTATTCTCATCCACTTCATAGAATTGGACTCATCGATTTACAAAATGTCCTAGAAGCAAATAAGTGGGTGGTAAATATTCTAAAGACCCTAGCATTTATTCTTTTAAACTAAAACTTTCAGACTTTTATGGATAATATTTTATTCTTTGTGTCTTCCAGGAAAAAAGGGAGTCTATATTGTTCAAATTTACATTATCTATGTTACAGTCATTTTCCTGAAGTTTGTTTAAAGGTTGAGAAATACTGCAAATGTCTGAAAGACAAGTGTATATTTTAAAAACAGATGCATAGGTACATGGCTTTAATAGAAAAATACTAACATATAGAACTAATTTTTTTAGATATCATATTATTGCAACTAAAGAGAAAATTTGCTCTCTTTCGACCTCTCTATTCACGTGGTCTAAGATTTCTATTCATATTGCAGTAGATGGAGTGGAGTAAAATAACCACAGTAGGGCTGCAGGGAGATAGTTCCAAGATAGTAAAATACAGACTGTGATTGACAATAATTGGTAAAAGCTCAGTTGTTTCAGAGAAAAATTTTTCATCAGGCTCAGAAACACATATGCAAATGGCACAGAGTTCCAAAGTGGGCCGTTGCACCCAACACAAAAGAAGACCTGTGGGTGCATGCATGTGCAGGCATATGTATGTGTGCATGGGTTTTCTGCTGCCAAAGGCTTTATATCTCAATGGCACCTAGATGGTGAGGAGGAAGTAGTCAGAATTGCCTTGCTTGACTAACTCCATTTTGATGATCAAACCTCAAACAAACCCAAAGCTTTGCTCTGGGAGCAGGGTTGTCACTTTTAAATACAACAAAATAAAATACCCTCCCTCTCCCGCAAGAGCAGGTATTTGTAACCTAGACATAGATTCGGTGGCCATGAGAGCAGAAAGGCTCCTGGAGCCACTGAGACCAAAGCCTCCAGGTGGCGGAGGAGGCATCAGGCCCAGGTCAGCATGTCTTTTCAGAGATCAGTCAGGAAGACTATGCTGGTGGAGGCAGCTCGCCTGCAGACCTGCGTTGCCCTTCTCTTTAGAGTAAGTCGCCAGTCCTTGCCTTTCCTTCCTATGGACTCTCCTTTTCCTCCCTCTTCTCAGGGGGAAAATGATCTCAAAGTCACAACATGAATATTTGCTAGGTTTGATTTTGGTCAATTAAATCACCCCTTGGTTTAAGCCAGGCCACGGGAGAGCTGTGTGTTTTGCCTGATGTAGGTGGGAGCCTGGTGAATTGTGCTTTCGTGTTGTGCCATTGCTTGTATTGAGAGACACTAGCAAGGGGTCTCATAAAGCCTGTTACTTTGTTCTCTGTAGGGATCCCCAGGCTGCCATCCATACAATCAGGCCATTGGCGAATGCTTTCACATAACCCATGGGAATTAATATTTTAAGTTTCACAATCTGGGAAAAGTTATGTTTCTCCCCAACAATTGTGAATTTTTTCCACTATAAATTTTGCAACTGAACATTGTCTGTTTATTGCTTAGGCTGTTGGGAAGCATCATTTGTCACTTGCTTGCAGGCTCAGTTTCCTCATCTGTAAAATGAAGATAATAATAACGTACCTCATAGCTTTACTGTGAAGAAAGATAATGGCTTTATTATGAAGAATAAATGTTTTTTTTCTACAAAGATAAAGAAGGTAAAACATGATGCATCTTTTTTTGGCCCATGGTGAATGTTTATTTGATGTCAGTTGTTATTATGATTTATGCCTGTGGCCAACAATAACGTATAGGTAAGCAATAGTGATATGACAAGCACTCTGATAGATGCTGGAAATAAGGAGCAACCTAGACCCGGCTCCTACTCTCCGAGAGTGCATTCTCAAACAGCACAAGCCAGCTGGTAAGTAAATAATGAAGTGTGACAGGTGCCGTGACGAGGAAGGACAGGTGGGAACATGCTTAGGGAGCACCTACTCCAGTCTGAGGAGCACGACCCAGAACTGGAGGAAGTTGAAGTGCAAGTTCAGCTGGTGGAGAGGCAGAGGAGCTCACTGAAATAGCTGTGCAGGAAAGGACATATTTGAATTGTTGAACGAGGTCTGGTGTGGCCAGACCTGGTGGGGCTCTGAGATTGCCAGAGAGGTGGAGAGCAGTGAGGTGCCAGGTCACGCTAGTAGTATAAGCTACACTGAGGGATTCTGATTTTATCCTCTGTATAGGGGGTAGTCAATAACATGTTGAGGCAATGATAAGACCTTATCCGATTTGCTTTTTAGAGGCATCACTCAGGTATGGAGACTGAGATTAGAGGAGGGCGAGGTGGGAGTTGAGGAGATGGATTGGACGTCCCTTGAGCATTGGTGCTGGGGACTGGACTAGAGTCAGGGCATCCAGCCAGCCAAAGTTCCACCTTCCACTTCCCAGCAACCATACAGGAGTGAATGGTTTGCATTTATATCTATTTTGGAATATTTCCTTCAGCATTAGTTTTCTTGTCTATTTTCTTTTTGCTCCAATTTCAACTCTTATATTGTGTGTATAGTGTGTCTTCAGGTATGTCTTTAAAATCTTTTGTGAAATAAAAATGGGGAGGAAAGAAGGAATGAAAGATGGAAGAAAGAAAGGAGGAGAGAGGCTGGTGATACTCGTGAGCTGGTACTCCCTTCTTTACATACATTTATTTCAAAATAACTATAAAGCGTCTATCCTGGTTTTGACCCGATTTGAGGAAAAGTCTTTATATCAGACTCTGTGTATAATTTTTTTACCGTTAAATGCAAGATAACCTTGTTGAGGATGTGATCCAGACGGCGTTACTATTTTAGGACAGATTTGAGCTCTCCTCCTCTGTTAAACTTCTGACCATAATTCAGACACCTGCGTATTTCAACTGGTGCAGTCAGAACAAGTTTCCACGCTCATCACTTCTTCACCCAGCAAGGTATGTGAAAGAAGATTTGTGCAGCCAGTTGGTAGTAAATTGCATAATAGGTTAACCTGAGCCCTTTGAATTCAAACAAAAGAAGTTCTCAACCTGATTGGAATTAACCTACACTGACTTTCTGCTTCATCTTTCCTAAAGTGAAGATGATACCGATCGGCAGGCGGGGAGCCTGATGGATGTTAATGGGGGGTTTTCAAGTTTGTCTTGCTTTTCTTAAACTATTAAGAAAGAACAAAAAACATTATTTGGAATGGAATCAGTTTCCAAGAAGGGAAAAAAGAAAACTGAGAATTTATTATTAAAGAAAGAAATGGAGCCAAGGTGAAAAGAAGAAGAAGAAGAAGAAAAAAAAAAGGCCTCCTCACATCTCCTGGCCAGGTGCTCCGTGCATATAAATGTTTCAAGTTAAGCTTTAAGATCAAGGGAAAGTCTGTAGGGAGCCTTGTTTCCTAGAGGTCTGCTTGCTAGAGCTGCTCCCGAATACAGGCTGCCCATTTTTATTTGGTTATTAAGGATTAAAGCGGGCAACAATTCTGGAATGGTAGTTCCTTGGTTTCCATTAACTTTGTACAAGAGAGTGAAAAGCAAGCTTCCAAGGGAGGGTTTGCATATGTATTTCGGACTATCAGTTCGCCCACTTCCCTGTCATCTTGTGTGTATGTTTAACATGAAATTGCCCTGGCTCTCATGAACTCACACTATAAGAAAGCTGCCTCGTTGCAACGATTGAGAATCTCTGTGCCTTTCAGAAATCTTCCTGGTTTTCACAGGAGTGTGGAGGGAAGATGAAAGGAATTTCGCATTAGATTGCTGGTTGCTCCAGATACCGCGGGTTAGCAATTGCCCAGGTTCTCTGGGCTTTCAGCCTCTGAATACACGATCAGGAAGGCAACCCATCACTCCGTGTCCACATCTTTACATTTTCCTTTTTTCTTGTTAGTTTTACAGCCTGTCCTCAAAACTAAAGCCCGTCTGAAGTTACTTTAGTAAAGTGACTAAGTTCGGTGATAAAGGAACACACACCTGAAGAGAATGCCTAATCATCCTGGTGGGGAATTGGGTCAGGAATGTCAGTTTTAGTAACAGTCATTACAGTAAAAGTAGAGATGAAGAGCTCAACCTTCCAAAGGCACAAAATAACAGAAATAACAAACCAGTTTGCTGATTTAATCCAAGCAATGTTTTAAAAACAGAACTGAAAACTCAGAGTTTATAAAGACTTACACTCTCTGTCATCAACATTTTTCAGTCCCACAGGATCCCAGGAGGTTCAATGTGTAAACTAAAAGGCTGAGTATAAATAAAGTGACTTGTCCCGTGTCACATGACTGGACTAACAAATCATGGAACCTGAAATGAAAACTACATGGTTTCACTTCAGTGATGTAACATCTAGTGCCATTATTGTGGTTTTGATACTGCACATTTTTCTTAATTATTCCCAGGTTTTGCAGCACAGAAGGCTGCATAACATGAATGGTGAAAGATCAACCAAAAACATATAATTCTGGACCAGTGTCTCTTATTGTATGTTTCTTTAATTGAAATTTTTATATTCTCAAAGTCGAATTTATTTTCTATTATAACCTCAGTTTTCTGTTCAAGGCTACTCAATAGCATGGTTATTTTAAAAGCTGTAATCAATAATTATATGTCCATAGTCATTATTACCTAATATGGTAATGAACACAGTTCAAGACTATAGACTTGTAGTTTCATCCAGAGGTTAAAATGTGAACTTCTCTTTGATTTGGAATAATAGTTGAGAAATAAAGATGGCTGGCCACGGTGGCCCACACCTGGCCTGTAATCCCAGCACTTTGGGAGGCTGAGGTGGGCGGATCACCACGTTAGGAGTTTGAGACCAGCCTGGCCAACATGGTGAAACCCCGTCTCTACTAAAAACACAAAAATTAGTTGGGCATGGTGGCAGTTGCCTGTAGTCCAGCTACTTGGGAGACTGAGGCAGGAGAATTGCTTGAACCCAGGAGGCAGAGGTTGCAGTGAACCAAGATCGCTCCACTGCCCTCCAACTTGGGCGACAGAGCAAGACTTTGTCTCAAAAAAATAAATAAATAAATAAAAATAAAAATATTTCAGTGCTTAGTAATCCTGAGACCTCTGTGCAGTATTTGTTCTCTCCCTCCCTCTCTGCTTTCAGAATGTTCCAGAATGCTGCCTTTCAATAGTCTGTAATGCAGAAGCTGTTAGAGAAGCCTCACCCTGGGAAAGCATTGTTTAGGACAGATGACATTCCATTTTATTTATCCTTTGATGGTATCTTAGGAAAAAGTCATCACACTTACTGGACACAGGAATTTGGGGATGTTGAATTTAGTGATGGTCATTTGTGAGATTTGACTCACTCTGCTGCCTCCACCAGCAGTGCCTTCACGTATGGGCTGTAAAGGAGAAGAGGCATGTGGCGTCACTCACTCATAAAGCAAGTGTTCACCCAGTTCGTACTACATTGGGGTAACTGAGTGGGTCCACAGTATCCAGCAGCCAACTAGAGAGAAGAGGGCTGTGACTGCAAAGAGCATGGAGTCCACAGATAGAACAGAAGAAGCACACTGGGTGGGAAGGTGGCATTCTCATTAGCGGGGCAGGGTCTAGGATCACTTAAATCCTAGTGGAAACACTGAGTGGATGTGTTAAGTGAAGAATCAGTAATGTCTCAGTGTAACCATCACTTTAACTTAAATGAATGCAAAGACAACAAGCTAATCATTTTCCACTGAAATTCTTGTTTCCAGTATGCATATCAAAAATGTATAATAGTTACCATTGTTTTGGACCAGACCTTTTTTTCTAAACATTATTATTTGTTGTTATAACTCATCTTAGGTTTGAGTTGTTTGGGGATAAAATGAGAAAACAATGTAAGGTGAATTAAGCTAATGATCAAACCAACAACAAGAAAGTTACAACTTGGATGATCTGAGGAAACCCAGGTTGCAAAAGCTACCAGGGCCATTAATAGGTTTCTTACTAGTTTTTCCCCCAACTCAGGAACTTCTGTGTTAGTTTATAACAGCAACTTGGATCCATAGCATTGGATGGTTTACAGAGTTCATTTCTGTGCATTTTTATCTTAAGATCTTTAAACAATACTATGACTATGACCTAGAGAGTGCAGATTTTATCTCCATCATACAGAAAATAAACTGAGGCTTAGGGGTACACTAAAGATAACCACATAATGGTAGAGACTAGAACTTACCTCCAAATTCAATCTTCATTCTACTACCTTCTGCCTTCCTGCTATGAATTCTAAATCAGATCTTCAAAAAATTTAAAAATGATAGCAGTTATATCCTTGTATCGAGAATTTTAAACACCCAATATGTCTAGGTTAAGTACCTATTCTGGGAGATAAGTGATCTTTAAATCACCCACTCTTTCACGCAACCCCATCTCAGAACTGAGAGTGAATTCAGGAATTTTTTTCTAGCCTCGGAATAGAGAATCCTTTGGGAAAATAATTCTAATGGTTATGGATCACTAGCAAATCTTGACTGGTATTTTTTTTTAAACCAAGCCATCTGGCAGTTGTGTCTTATTTCTTCCTGCTGTCAATGGCTGGACCCACACATATTCCAACCTCACACAAAAATGCCAATGTCTGCACATTTTCACTATGAACAGGCATTTTCAGTCAAAGCAGAGAGAAATGAGGCTCTGCCTGTCTGTTGCAATAACATTAATATTACCTCTGTACAGCTGCTTTTAGAAGTATGAAGTTAAATGCAGAGCCCTGGAGATGCCTGGAAGCACACATGAGATAAGCACAGCCATTCACGGAAGACCTAAGAGACTGAACATTTGCAGGATAAACTTTTCACCATGACAAAGTAGAACAATGTCGCATATTCCAATATGAGATTGACAGCAGGAAGTAATGACAATAAGGTAAGTGTAAGATGCATTTATGATGCAGAGAGGTGGAAGATACATATATATGCGTACTTGGTCAGAATACGCCAGGATATTATTAATTGCCAATGTAAATTTGGCCTTGGGGAATAAAACAGCTGAAATCTGAAGGCAGCAAAGTCAGTCTGGCTACAGATAAGCTAAGAAGTGTAGATCTGAAATAAACATTCATTACAGGCCCTTTGACAAGAAAATCTGTTATGTTAGTAGATAGCGTATCGTAACTCAGAGGAGCAGAATGTCAGCTTCATAACCAGAATGCCAACTGTTAAATGAATGTGCTGAGCAAAACTGGCCAGAGAGTGCCCTCACAAAGGCAGTGGTAGGGTGGGACTGGCCCCTGGGGACGCTGAAGAAAATGCTGGTGTCCAGTGGCTTATTGACCCATTTCGCTCTCATTCTTTCAACTGCTGTTAAGTGAAAAAAGGGTTACATGTGAGCATACACACATATGTGCATCTGTGTACATGCATATTTATTTCATGCCAGCAGTCTCTTTCCTGTTTACCCTTCTAACTCCATAAACAGGAGGAGAACATTTTCTAGGCATTACAACAAATCTGATAAAGCAGAACCACCCTAACTTATGGGAAAAGAAGAAAAGCATTTAGTCCATTGAGTCAAGCTCATTGCACCAGAAGTATGCTTGGAAATCGGCCATTAAGGATAAAGTTGGGCATTTCCAATCCAGGCACTAGATCCAAATACCTATAATTGTTTGTTCATGTCATGGACTAAATATGCAGGCTGTATTTTAACATTCATTTTGACCCCTGCATTGAATTCTGTAGATAACAAGGCTGTTTTCTATTTGTGGATCATCACAGTGGCCATCAGATGCTCTGCAATGGTGTACTTACCTAAAATGTGAGGCTATGGTCAGACTTATATAGTGTTCATCTTATTTTAAAGAGTAAAACTGTGGTTTTAGGAAAGTAAAGAGATTTTTAGGATTTTAAACATGTCCACTTGGTGAAGATTTCACTACTCTGTAATTCAGGTTTTCCTTTTTATTTTTCATGCAAACAGAACCAAGACACTATTCTTTCCACAATAAGGGAGTTAGAGACTGGTGCCCAGAAATGAGACCAAGCATAGTCTTGGTCTTGACTTTGTACCTTAGCCATGATTGGTTTATTGCATTTTATAGTTGGATCATTTCTTTATTCCCTAATTGTGAAGTGTGAGGTGGAGACAACAGGATTCGTAACACATTAAGTGATTTATTCACTTCCATTAATTGCCAACTATATATGAGGAACTATAATAAGTATTAGGGATGTAGATGAATAAAACAAGGCCTCTGATTTAGAGGATCTCATAGTTAAATGAAGCAGATGAATTAGCAGACAAGTCATAATACAAATAGTCTAACTGAGACATGACTAAAATGTTCTGGAAATTTAGAGGAGAAAGAAACCCTGCTGTTGTGAGAGGGCATTTGACTTGGGTCTTAAGTACTTTTTGAATATTTGTATTAATTCTCCCAGGAAAAATGAAGTGAGGAGCCTTCCAATCTCATGTGTATCACAAGCCTTCTGCTAAAATGACTGAGATTTGCTTAAAGCTGGCTATATGCTACAGCAACTCTCTCTCTATATATATATATTTGTTTGTTTGTTTGTTTTTCAATTTACAAAGTGCTTTCTAGCATGACTCTCACAAAATGACTTGCCATGGGGATTATTCTCCCCATTTGACATGTGAGAATGCAAGTTACTGAATGGGAAGTAATTTGCACCAGGGCTTGGATTCAAACATTGCAAATATTGGCTTTCTTCCAATTCCAAAAACAAATCTTTTTTCTTATTTATATAAATAACAAAGTATACATATATATATATACACACACACGCGCGCTTTGGATATACACACACACACACACATATATACGTGCACACACACACATTGATTATATAAATAACAAATTTCAACAGCATCATTTCATTCAGCTTCCCATTTAAAGTGGATCCATTTCATTTATGCTTCTATTGAAGAGATGGATGTTCATCTGGTCCTGTTTCCTATTAGTTGAAAGGAACTTTGGAACTGCTCTGCTGGAAAAGCCCATGTTCCATCCAACCTAATATTGTGTTGACAACAGAGGCCTCAAGGGATTTTCCAGGGTAAGGACATAGTTTTCCTCACTGACATTAACCTTAAAGGTTAGGTGTACTCTCAGTAGCCATTTATGGCTCTGACATTCATAAATTTGGTCAAAACCTTTATGAATCCATTTATATTCCTTGCCTGTACCTCTTGTGATAATGAGCTCCATACGTTTATTATTTTCTGTGTAAAGTAATACTTCCTTTTATCTGTCCTTAACTCACCTCACTCAAGTTTCAAGGGGGTCCTCCACTTCCAGTGAGAAATTGAGAATTAGGAGAATAACTGTGCTGTGCTCAGTTTACAAATGTGCTCCAAAATTCTCCAGGTTTATTTTATTTTTTTCTAAAGCAAGAATAAATAAATTGTACATTATATTTTTATTGTACAGAGACCAATATTTTATTTAAAGATGAAGATTCTGCCTAGTGGGATATTTTTAGTATACTTTTTGATGCTGCTAAAACTTGTTCTAGAAAAATAACCTCATTTTGGTATTTGTAATACACATCTTGCATGTTGAAGGCAGCTCCAATCTGGCCATGGGGAAAGCTTGAGATAATTTTTGTTCTGATCTACAACCACTTTTGAAGAGTAAGTATATTGTATATTATGTTTTGTGTATTTGATAACTGATTATAATGGATGTATGATAGAATATCATGAAGTAGTAGAAGAATGCTGGCCTGGTTGTCAAGAATCTGGTGTTCTAAAACCATTTCTCGACTGTAGTTTTCAAGCTTATGAGATTAGGGATTGAATTAGGTAATTTTCAAGATTGCTTCATACTTTAAAATTGTGAGCCCTTGATGTCCTTAGCCATTCACTTGGTGACTTAACAGAACACAGTCAATCCTAGCTTCTCTAAGCCCCGGCAGCCATCTCCTGATTCTATCATGATTCATTTGCTCTCAGTACTATCGAAGGCTTCTAGGTATTGCTTATTTCCCACTTCAGGGATCTCAGTAAATGAAAAAATTATAATTTCCTCACTCTACTCCCTTACACAAATAATTATATTGCCTACAGATTTTTCTCAAGTGGTGGGTTTATTTTAGGCTCCCCAAGCTTTTCTTGTTTGGAGGTAGGGCTTAAAGGCCTCTTCTGGATGTCTTCTGTTCTAAGTGGTCACCCTTATATTTGATCAGTACCATCCTTTAAAACTCACTACAGACAAAAGTAAATATTCACCAAAGCCTCTTCATTTGCATCTTTCAATTTGCTCAAAATCTTGAGGCTGATGGCTTTTGTCCTAACTACATTTGTTTGTTGACTTGGATTAAAATTTTTTTTTTTTGGCATTGGCCACTAACTAGTTTTGCCATGAGAAGTAGACATTTAATAAGAATTATTTTATTTGCATTTTTTCAAATGACGAGTGCAGGGTTGCAAAGTTCTCAGCCATTTGAATACATCACTGCTCAGCACACGAACGCTCACTCCTTACACACCCATTTATGACCAGGTCTCTGCTTGCTCTACCCAGACACAATAGCACTTCACGCACACAGTTCATGGTGTGGTGAAAGCATGTGAACTTACAGGTTCAACAATCACATCTGTAAAATGGAGCCAATGCTGCCCACATCATGGGATTGCGCTGGGCCCTAAATAAGAAATGGATGACACACCTCGGACACACAGAGGAAATTTAGGTGTTGGCTTTTCTCCTATTATTTTCTAGTTCTCTAATTAAGCCATCCAACAATTCAAATTGGAATAGACCACAGTATCAGAGGTATATTAAAGCAATAGGACATTGACTTTGTGAAAAACATTGTTTATAAATAGAGAAATGCTGTGGTCTGTGAAAACCAAAGGGAATTGAATGTGTCTTGTAAAATTGACCAGGCTGATGGCCATTGTTTTGAGAAAAGTTTTTGCTGCTCACGTTGGCTCTAGTTGTTATCAGACACTGTGTTGCTATGCTGTTCATAGTTTGCTGTGTGGTTGATATTAACCACAATGATCTGGGTCTTTCTCTTAGATAGTCTATTTTATTAGGCTATAAAGCTTTATCTGTCCAGGTCTGAAATCAGGGCCCCTGCTCCTTAAATGATTTTCTCTGACAGTTGAGTGGCTCTCTCAGCCTCTTTGTGCTGTCAGAGAGTTACTGTCATGAGTGAGTTCATTTCTGCCACCTGCCCTACAGTAGTCCTTAAAGGAGTTTTTTTTTTTCTTTCTATTTACTACCCAGTACTGTACCTCTATCCTCCCTTGATCCCACTGAGTAGAGGGATGAGGAGGCTGGAAATAAAACCAAAAAGGAATGTAAATCCTGGAAATATTCTTTGAAAATCCTAATTGTAAGTAGGGCAATATTTAATAAAATGACTCACTTTTGGTATCTCTAAAATTAAAAGAAAGTAACAATTTAAACATGTTAATCAGACAAAAATGAATAATTTTATTTTAGAAGAACAGGCTGTGTATTTATTTGTAAAGATACTTCATTAATGCTGGAGGATTCAAAAAGTTGATTTTTTAAAAGTTCAAATACTGCTTTGAAGTACCTGATAGAAGGTATCTGGTAGACATTGGAGACTATAATGATGAATAAAACAAAAGTTCTGTCTTCATTTCACTTAAATATATAGCATCATTGTTAGCTTAGATTAATGCTTAATCTAGGTAGATTTTGAACGAATCACATTGTATCCTGGTGAATTTCTGATGAGAGTGCATAGGGAAGAGGGAATGGGTAAAACAGCTGCACTTATTTTCATGGTGACTTGACTGCAGTGTAAATACAGCTATTTTCATTATAAAGCCTTTTGGCAGCAAACAACAGAACAGTTGTTTACCAGGTTTAGAGAGAGGGGGTTCCTTTTCTCATGTAGCAGAATGGTGCAGCTGCCTATGGTCAGAAGAGATGCTTCACAGTCCCTAGAAAGGGCTGCAGCTCTAGGCACCAGTTCCAGGCAATGTCCACATTCAAATCAGGAAGAAGGGCACAGGGGCCAGCGTAAGAAATATCTGTCTTTCATATCAGGAAAGCAAATACTTTCCCAGAATCCCCCAGAAAAAAATCTTAGGTGCTATTGGACAGAAATAGGTGACATGCCACATGCTTCAAAGGAAGCTGGGAAAGTGAGTGTTCAGTTTTACCAGCTTCGAAGTTAGAGGCAGAAGAAGGGAGTTGAGAATGGAAATTGGGCTAGTCAACCTACAATGTCTGCCATAAAGTTTTAAACATAAAAGCCCCAAATCAATGCTTCCCAAAGCCAGAGGGAGAGACAGCAAAAAGCAAACACAATCGGCGAGAAGAGCACTGCTTTGTCACAGTGGCATGTCAGCTGCTGGTGAGGGACTTCTCTTCTAATTTCTACAATTGTTTTAAGGAGAAAAATTTCCACCTGGTTTTACTATGTCAAGTTCTCCAGAATCTCTTTGCCTTTTTATAATTTTCCATGCAAACAGGAGAGTGGCCAAAAGGCCTGGCATTTGGTAGGTGAGAGAAAAGCCGTTAAGTTACTCTTTGTCTCAAATATGAAATATCCTCCTTGAGTCGTATCCCGTGGTGCTGGGAAGTCTGAACCCTTCCCACATACGCTAAGCTGGGCTCACATGGCTTTTCTAGAAGTGGTCCATTTCCCATTTCGCAGTATTTATAACCCCCTCTTTGAGAAGAAAATGGGCTTTACTAGGAAGTCAAATTAAGATAGAGAATTCAGGCAGCCCCAGTAGTAAAAAAATAAGGACATAATTTAAATTCATTTGGTTGAAAAGACAAATGCAGATAAAAGCAGTACACAGGAGCCAAATGCCTTGGCACAGGAAGTGGGCAGAATGCCACAGGAGCCATTCATGTTTGCTGAGGGCCTGGTTCTGAGCAGCCATGAGTGTCCACTGAGGGTCTCTGCCTAGTGCTGTGTGTGGAAGTGAACTGCTGAATGAAACTACTGGGGAAGTGGAGGCAGGCAGGAAAACTGCAAGAGCGTGAGAAAGCCGACTGATGGGGAGGGAGGCCCTAAGTCTGCAAGAGCTACACGGTCAAAAATAGCCTCGGGCCACGGTGCTCAGGAAACTTTGCATATATGCCCTTTGCTTTCAGAAAGAAACCCCAGAATGCTGTTTTCCGTCTTAGGAGTGAAACATTATTTTTAAACTAGAAAATGTCTTCATTAGAAGTACCTGGAAGAATGCTGTTGACACTGCCTGGGTTCTCTGTGGTGTTTTGCTGGAACAGTGTCACACTTTCTGAGCTTCAGATCAATTCATTAAACGTTGGCTGAGTGTATGTTATGAGGCAGGCACTCTGCTAGTTTCTGAGTTTAACAAGATGAAAAGGGTAAGGTGCAACCCTGGAGTGGCTTGCACTTATAACTGGAGGCGCTTTTGTCCTCCAGGGAACATTTGGCAATGTCTGGAGACATTTTTGATTGTCACAATTTGGAGGGATGCTACTCGAATCTAGTGGGCAGAGGTCAGGGATGCTGCCCAGCATCCTACAGTACCCGGGACAGCCTGCCCCTGCCACAACCAAAAATTAACCAGCTTCAAATGTCAGTAGTGCTGAGGCTGAGAAACCCTGCACTATAGTGAAGATACATGTGGAAAAATAAAAATAGAGCAATTGTAGAAGTGTGGATAAGATGGAGAAGTGTTTGAAAGACAGGACTTATAAATTCTATCCAAGGAATCTGTGAATGATATGGAAGTGATGTAAGGTCTTCAGTGAGTTTTGAAGAATGCTCAGGAGTTCACCGGAAGATTGAGGGGAGAGAGAACTCCTTATGGGATTACCTAAGCAAGAGAGGATAAGACTGTGGGCGGAAGCATTTCCCAATCAGAGAGACTTCAGATTGCACAATGTGAGTGGTAGGAAGTGGTGGGAAATAATTTGGAAGTGGATAGGCAAGATCATATTATTAATGGCCTGGGAAGCCAGTCTAAGGAGCTAGAACTCAGTTATATAACTGATGGGGAAAGATTGAAGAACTACAAGCAAAGTAATATAACCAAAATTTTAGGTTAAATAATCCATATAGAAGTAACAAACTGCTTTTCTCTGTTCTCACACTCAACACAGAACACGTCTGTTACCTAATGTGTGGATACTTCTCCCACACCAAGAAATTCTCCAGTTATCTATGGATACCAACTGGTGTCCTACAATTTATCTCGATTCTGAAACTATGTACCTGGAGGTAGCATCAAATCAAGGACTTGGTCCTGTAGCAGGACAAGTCGCAGACAAAACCCCTCAGACACCAAGTTAAAGAAGGGAGGGCTTCATTCAGCCGGGAGCTTCAGCAAGACTCAGTCTCCAACAACTGAGCTCCCCATGTGAGCAATTCCTGTCCCTTTTAAGGGCTCACAATTCTACGGAGGTCTGTGTGAGAGGGTCGTGATCGATTGAGCAAACAGGGGGTACGTGACTGGGGGCTGCGCGTACTGGTAATTAGAAAGGAACAGAACAGGACAAGGATTTTCACAGTGCTTTTCTATACAATGTGTGTAAATCTATAGATAATGTAACTGATTAGGTCAGGGGTCGATCTTTAACTACCAGGCCCAGGGTGTGGCACCGGGCTGTCCGCTTGTGGATTTCATTTCTGCCTTTTAGTTTTTACTTCTTCTTTCTTTGGAGGCAGAAATTGAGCATAAGACAATATGAATGGTGTTCTCCTCCCTTGGTCCCACAGGGTGCCTCCGCTCCAGATGCCAATCACAAGTAGTGAGTGAGTACCTACGTTACCCACAACTTCTGTCCAACTTTGCTACAAATTGGTGGTTCCCATGACCTTTCTCATGTTTGATAATGTGCTAGAATGGGTCATGGAATCCAGGAAAATGGCTTATTTACTAGGTTGCCATTTTATTACAAAGACTACATTAAAGGATACAAATGAACAGCCAGATGAAGAGATACACAGGGCAAGGTCTAGGAAGCTCTTGAGCACTGGAGCTTCTGTCCCTGTGGAATTTGGGGTGCACCACACTCCCAGCACATGGATGTGTTGCTGTTAATCCACCTGGAAGCTCTCTGAACCCTGCCCTTTTGGTTTTTATGGAGGCTTCCTTACATAGGCACGATTTATTAAATCATTGGCCATTGGTGATCACCTCAACCTTCAGCCCTTCTCTGCTCCCTAGACATTGAGGGGTGGGGTGGGAGGTAGCATGGGGCTGAAAGTTCCAACTGTCTAATCACTTGGTTGATTCTCCTGGCACCTAGCCCCCATCCGGAGGGTATTCAGGAGCTCCTGCCACCAGGGATCCCATTAGCACACAAAAAGACACCTTATCACTTGGTTTTAGGAACTGTCTACCAGGAAATGGAGGCTGAGACAAAACCTGTATTTCTTATTATTACACACATAAATAATAATTACATTTTGAAGTATTTTGAAAAGGATTTGAGAGGCCCCATTACCTAGTCATTAGCATTGTACCAGCTCTTTCTCAGCTCATCACACAAAGGCACATCTTTGATGATATGTCCCCAGAATCATCTGTGATGATGTAGACTGCCGTTATGGAAGAGGTGTTGGTTGGTGATCAGTGAAGAGGCTTGTCTAGATAGGAAAGTAAAACCAAGAAAGGTTTCATTCCCTGAGAAAATGTGGAGGCACTGAGAGCTTAGAGATGTGTATGAAACAAAAACAAAAACAAAAAAAAGAGACAAGTTTGGCAGGAAAAAGACCATGAGAAAAATGTAGGATTGGAGACTGTGTCTAGGGAGTAGAATGTAAGTATTCTGATGTAGAGCAGATCCAGGTGAGACAGGTAAGTAAGATACCTGAATACTAGTGAATGAAGTAGAAAGCAGTTGTTGGCACTGTGAAGAGAACAATGAGTCATTGGTGTGGGGAGTTGAGCAGCTTACTCATGTGAACATAAAAACTGACACAGATGAGGGCAGGACTTGAGGTGAAAATGAAGAGTGCGAAGCAGGTGTCAGGTGTGTCTGATAAGTATGGTGGAAGACATCTAAAACATTCACCATTAGTATGTTGGAAGACAGCAGTGATGAGGGAGGGTAGAAGCTATCCAATGGCTTGACCGGCAGAGTGAGGGGGAGTTTTGCAACATACTGGGGAGTAATTCCCTGGAAATAGCAACAGGGAGCTAAAGAATGCCAACTTAGCACTGTTGCAGGTCTCTTCTTTTAGTTCAGCTAAAGACGGAGTCCTTGTCCTTCCCATGCCATGCAAATTTAGGCTTGCAGACAGTTTGAAGGGTGAGTAAAGCAGGGTTTTATTGGGTGAAAAGGAAAAAGGAGGGAACAGGGACCTTCTGCAAAGCCAGAGTGTCTTATTCCTGTGCTTTCCACCTCGCAGTTTGAATCCCAGGTTCCACATAGGAAGAGGAGGGGCCAGGCATTTCTCCCTGCTGCAAAAGGCTCAAACTTTCCAAGACTCCACCCCAGTGCACAGGCTGGCTGGAGTTTTGCCAGAGAGCCCCTCCCACCTGGCTGTCTCAGTGAAGTGATGAATTGCCCTTGAGAGAGCCACAGGTAAAGCATTGTCTTCAAGACAGTGCTAGAAGCAGAGAGGCTGTTTGGTGAAGAAAATAAAGATGTTGGGAAGTTTCTTTAGCATGGAATGGGAGTTCCAGAGGTCACAGGAGATTTTTTAACAAGCAGAATGGGAGCAACAGATGGGATGTATTAGTGTGCTGTGGCTTCCATAACAAAATAAAAATACTACCAACTGGGAGGCTTAAACAACAGAAATTTATTGTCTCACAGTTCTGAAAGCTAGAAATCTGAGAGGAAAATGTCTGCCAGATTGGTTCCTTCTGACAACTGTGAAGTAGACTCTGTTCTAGGTCTCTGTCCTAGCTTCTGGTGTTTTTCTGGCCATCTTCGGTGTTAATTGGCTTGTAGATGCACCCTTCTGATCTCTGACTTCACCTTCACATGGCCTCCTTGTGTCTCTCTCTCTACCTGGAGTTCTTTTTAGGAGCACACTAGTCATATTGAATTAGGGGCCCACCCTACCCCAGTATGACCTCATCTTAACCAATTGCGTTAGCAACAATCCTATTTCCAAATGAGGCCACATTCTGAGGGTTAGGACTTCAACATATCTTTTCTAGAAGGACACATTTTAACCCATAATATGGGGTAAGAGAAGCAAAACACCCGATTGGAAAAGACATAGAGAGGAAAGATGGCTAGAGAGGTTTCCACTTTGGTCACTGATCAAGAATGATAGGTATATGAGACTCAGTAGAATAAGTCAGCCTAAGTCTCCAAATCTATTTCAAGTGGCAAGGTCAGGTACAGTTCAATGGACCAATGCTTATTCTGGGTCAGCTGGCTTGACACTGCCCACCTCTAAGGGGCACCTCTTATAGAAACAGTCACATAGATTACTGTGTTACTGGAGCTCTCTGTTGACCAACTCTAGGCTGTAGTTCACCGTACATACCTCAGACCATGGGAGAGGAAGTTTGCAACAGGCCAATGAATTGGGAAAAATCTTAGCATGAATTATGTGGCATACTATATTATGAAGGCTTTTGAGAGGCCTTCCTCTCTGAGCAAAACACCTTGAGACTAGGATCCATATCTTCTTATTTATTGATATCTCCTTCAGTCTATTAAAGTCTGATGCAATAAGTACTCAATAAATAAATGAAGAATTAATTTCTAGTGGTAATAGTATAGTTACACTTAGTTAAGAATGGATTCATAGGGAAATGTTTGGAATTGAAAGATTCAATTCTTGGAAAGTAGCCCAAGATGTTTGAGAATATGAGAGACTTTTCTGAAAGACGCAATGTGTCTGTGATTTAGGCTTTAGCAGTTAACTATAACACATTCCTTTCCCTTATAGAGTCAACTTCCAAGAGCATTTTCTACTCAAGTGTTTTTCTAAGAGGCTTCAAACACTTTTATCAGAAAGATGTTCAAAGACAAGTATTCTGGGAGGCCACATTTTGGATTTGGGGGGCTTTGTTTTTTCTTTTTTTGTCATTTTAAGTTTTATAATTCAGTTTTGCCCAGCAGCACAAGAAAATTGTTTTTGCATCATTCTTTGAATGGGGGATATTCAAATGCCTATATAATAGAGGCTCATGGTGGATAAGAAATGTGATAAGCATTATCAAATTAATCCTAAAAGTCCTACAAACCATTTGGCTGAATTTATGCAGATTGTATGAGAAATGGGAAAGGAAAATGTTCTTGGATGACATATTCTAGAATTTGAAATGTCACATTTTTCTAGAAGATTAAAATTATGCAGGAGTTAGGACAGTCCTAGTTGTGGAGTAAGCAGAAATTCCAAATTAAAGTAGATAAACTTATTGTCTCACATGACAACTAAAAGCTAGGGCTTTACTGAAACGATGGATTCCACAGCTTAGGGGCTTCCCCATGGATCTGGGTTCTTTCAGTCTTTGTGCTCCGCCTTCCACCACATGTCAAGAAATCTCTTTGTGGTCACAGGATGGCTGTAGCAGCTCTATGCATTACTTTTATTCATTTATTTTACAATTGTTCATTGAGTGAATATTATATAATAAAGTTGTAGGTACTGAAAATACAGTGGGACTAAGTGGACCCAGTGGAATAAGCTGGCTATAAGTTTCCAAATAGATCTCTTGCTCTGTTATTAGATAAGAAACAAATTATCTGCCTTCACCAAGTTACACTCTAAAGAAAACGGAGTTCCAAAAAAGGGGAGGGGATGATACATATATTTCAAGTAGTGAAAAGTGCTGTGAAGAACAATATTGCTGTGTAAGGTAAAATAGTGTTGAAGGAGGTCTTCCTTTTTTTTTTTTTTTTTTTTTTTTTTTTTTTTTTTCTTTTTTTGGAGGCAGAGTCTCACTCTGTCACCCAGGCTGGAGTGTAGTGGTGTGATCACAGCTCACTGCAGCCTTGAACTCCTGGGCCCAAGTGATCCTCCCACCTTAGCCTCCCAAGTGGCTGGGACTACAGGAGCATACCACCATGCCTGGCTAACTTTTGTATTTTTTTGTAGAGACGGAGTTTCTCCATGTTGCCCAGACTGGTCTTGAACTTCTGGGTTCAAGTGATCCTCCTGCCCTGGCCTCCCAAAGTGCTGAAATTCGAGGTGTGAGCCATCGAGCCTGGCTGGAGCTGTTCCTTTATAAATAGTTATCAGAGAAGTCTTCTTTGGCCTACAAGGTAAGACCTAAATGAAGGAGAGGAGTACACTGTGGGAACTTCTAGAGAAGGGCTGTCAGACAAGTTCAAAGCCCCTAGGGTAGGGACATGTTTGATGTATTTGGGAAACAACAAGGAAGTAAACATGGCTGGAAAGGAGTGAGCAAGGAAATTGGCAAGAAATGAGATCTCAGAGGTGGAACATTGGATCGGAAAGACCATCTAGCCATGATTAGCCATGATTAGAATCTTGAATTTTCTCATAATGTGGGAAGTGTTTGGAGAGTTTTGAGCAGGTAGGTGATATGATTGATGTTTAAAAGGGATACTGGAGGGGTATTCCCTTTTTTCCTGTCTGAGGATATTGATGTGTGAGGCTATCAGTATATCCTGAATCTGACTACTTCTCACTCCCCAACCACTATAAGTCAGTTGTCTTACCTGGACTGCTTCAGTGGCCTCCTAAGCACATTGCATATTTCCACACTGACCCTCTTACAGCCAATTCTCCAGAAAGCCTCCTTTATGCAAGTCTTTCTTCTTTCTCTGGGATTTGCAGCCATGCTTTTGTGGCAGTTCAGTCAGGCTGGTGGGAAAAAACTTTAAGATGAAGTTATAGGAAATAAACACAAACCCTCTTGGAAAGCCTAGAGGTTTGCCCAAATTGTTTGGCTGAAGGCAGCCGAATCCACTTAATAGCTTAGGGCATAGATACATAGGAATGCAGAAGAGTTTATCCAAAGAGTTTGTCTAGTCATGTAAACAACATGAGTAAACTAATGGTCCTAAAACTAACCTTTGATTACTCACAGGCAGGATGGCTCTCCTGGGGTGGGAATGGCCAGATTAATTACCCACAGATGTGTTGACTGAAAGACTTTGTCACTAAAACTGTGCTAAATAAATGCCCACAGGGCCAGCTAGTCGGGCCATGGCTGCTGACTCTTTACAGCACCTTCCTTGGTATCTGTGAGTGGCTTGGACCTCTAGCTGCTCTTTCACTGAATATCAGTGTCTGGGTACATTATTCATCCGTCATGTGAGTTGGGATCTGCGGGACAGACCCCCGCATGCTTTGACTATGTTGTGGGGGCCTTATAGGATATTTACCTGAAAGACTGTACCTTGGCCCCTGGCATTGTGATCAGTGTTCCTATAGGGTTTGCATTAGATACTCACACATCCTCTTTTCAATCAATTTTGGTTTGGGGTTTTTCTTGGCCACCCCATTAATAAGGTGTCATTGAAGAACATACTACCCACCTCCTCAGAGGAATTCTTGACAGTTGTCTCCAAATTAATTACTTACCATGTACCTTCTCAGCTTTCCTGGATTTCAACTATATTTCCTTTGCTTCTAGGATTTTGAAGTGTCTTCTTGAAAATATCCTTTTGAAATATCTCAAAAGGGTCAACACTGCTATTTTAGGATGAGTAGGGTTTTTCCTTTTGCGGGGGAAGAGTATGTAATTACTGGTCAACATGAGGAACAAAATGAAGTGCATTTTAAGCAGGCCAAATTTTTTTCTTTCTTTCCTTTTTTTTTTTTTTTTTTAATAAAGAACTTCTTGCCTTCTAGGGTATAAAGGCTTTTGTATTCCTTCAAGCAGAGAACAATCAAGTGCCTTGGTCATTTAGATATTCACCAGGCAGAAAAATTTGGGTATTATTGTCTGAAACCCGTGGTCTTCAATCTTTCTTCTACTTTGGGTTAGAGTTCTGAGTGATGGCTGTAGGCTCCCAGGACATTATTCTCTCTCTTAGAATGAGCACAAACCTAGAATCTTCCAAATCAGCGAAACCTAATTCCATGAGGTTTATGATTGCTAGTGGAATTCAGTTTTTGATGTGATAATTCTTGTTATCACTGATGGGAGAAAATTATCTAAATATGTTAAAAGGTATTTGGCAAGTTTTTTCTTCTACTCAATTATTAGTATTGGTTAATTATGAATATATAAAAAGATTTATATAATCATGTTTGTTTTATTATAAAGTTTTTGATGAATTCTTTAAATTTTCTTCATAAAACTGATTATGCCAACTCATTTACTTTTGCTTGGGTAAGTTCTTTCCATAATGTTGAATATAACCACTAATCCCAACTGTCACTTATGACAAATTAGGGCTTCCAAGCCCACAAATGCAGATCCTGCAGGTCACATGCCCCAGAGATGGAAAATGTGATTTCTCCCAGGGGCCAGATAGACAGACCATTATATCATCTCACACTCTGAGAAAGTCTCCCCTCTCCACATTTACTGTGCATCCTCTGACTGTAGAGCATCTTTATCTCTGACCTCTAAGTAGGGTCACTGTTGTAACAGCTGAGAGAAAGCTTTCAGGAATGAATAAGTGCTCACAGAAATCAGGTAGCATGCTCTGTCCAGCATGGTGATCATTTCTGACAATGCTGATTGAGAGGCTTCTTCTGCAGTCCATTGATTTCAGTGTCAGGCAGATGAAAAGTAGCATATTGATGAGCCTTTGTCATTACTTTGCCAAAGGTGTCTTGTCAAATAAAAGACCAATAGAGGAAGCCAACTTAAGATAGGCCATCACATCAATTTTCTTGGTGCTGAAGGAAAGAGAATGAACTGTGATATTTAAACTAATCGATGACTGTAAAGATACTCTTAAAGTACAATAAATTGTTTTGATTTACAAAAAAAAAGAAGAGTAATCTGCAAAAAGGATAAAGAAAATAGGCCACATAAGGTGAAGTAAATGATTTTCATTCACAGCAATAGTGAAGTTGCAACTGAGACCCTTTTTTAATCTTTACCTGTACTAAAGGCTTTTCTTTATAGCAGGATTGTGTAAAATATCTTGTGCAATATTTTTTGACTTCTCAGTATTGGCTTCTAGAACTCAAAGTTGAGAGTAAAGGCCACTCTCAATTCAGAGAGAACCTCAGGCGAAGGTGCTGGTCTCCATCTCCAAGGGCTTGGTGAGAGGTGCTGCTTGAGTAGGATCAGAGATAAGCACTTTTTTCAATCTCTTTCCTTCCTCTATCCACCCATCCTCTGTTTGTATAAAGAAGACTGGAAAGAGGCCAGGAGGTTACTTTTAGGGGCCTTGTCCTAGGCACTTACTGATTTCTTTTCTAAAGCTTAAGGGAGTAGGAAACCAAGGACTGTGGGTATCAATAAGAAATGGAGACTTGTTTTTCTCCTTGCTGTCTTCTGAGCAATAGAGTTTGCAGATTTGCTCTGGTGTTTTAGGGGCAAGAACACTAAAGGAAGATGATGGGAGCACTGAGGCCAAATGAAGGCAGCATGAATCAGTCCTCTTAAGTATTTCATGGTTCCCAAAAATGGGCTGAGAGAAGGTGCAAAATAAAATTGAGATAGAGAGAGGTGGCTGCAAGCTTCCTGGGGTCCACTATAGGCTGGGATGTGATGTGGTAGCTAGGTGATATCAATTTTTGAAGATGTATTCGAATTTCTAAAGGAAATACCTTGGAGCTGAGTCCAATGCCAGCAGGGTCTTGGGACTGACTGCTTCCTCTATACTTCTACTGTATAGCTCACAGCTTGATTAATGGTGCTGAGAATCAGTGAGGATCTTTGTTGCACTACTGAGGTTAGAAAACGTGCTTATCTCTGATTCTGCTCAAGTGGCACCTCTTACAAGTAATACACTTTTTTCACATGTGGGCACTCATGTAAGGCAAGAGCAGTTCAGGCCAACCAAGAAAAGGACATTTGCCATGCGTAGGCATGTCAGGAGGTAGATCTTCTCCTTTCTTCCTCCCAGCACTGATGTCAGAAGAAGACTGCAAGGAAAAGGGAGCAGGGAGGTGGGAGAGAAGCCTTCTACCCCCAACTTCAGGCTCTGGAGTCAAGGTCTAGTGGCCTTCTGGGGTCTGAGGAGAAGGGAAAAGCCTTGACTCTAATGGGCGGTTGATCTGGACCAAATGCGAATAACTGAAAATGAGAGAAAAAAAATGAGATTGGATTTAGAGACTGTTAGTGAAGGGAGCTGGCAGCACAGCCGATAGAAATTATTGGGAAAAAAAATGTCCACACTTAACAACTCAATGACTTGAGACTTCTTGAATAAACCATGACATCACTTTCTCTAGAGAATATTTTAATCTGAGTAATTACAGGTTTACTTATAAGGCAAAGAGAAGATTCGTTGTTAATCTTCAAAAAAGAAGGGATCCAGTCCTGGCACAGTGGCTCACACCTGCAGTCCCAGCACTTTGGGAGGCTGAGGCAAGAGGATTGCTTGAGCCCAGGAAGTCGAGGCTGCAATGAGCTGAATTCATGCCACTACACTCCAACCTGAGTGAGAGAATGACACTCTGTCTCAAAAAAATAAAATAAAATAAAATAAAATAAAATAAAATAAAATAAAATAAAATAAAATAAAATAAGAAGGGACCTAAAATTTTAAAATTATGGTAGCAGCAATGTAAATTCATTCCTTCATGGGGTTGGTGGGGGCACGGTGAGGACTGAGGTGCCCCAGCTCAGCACCATTTTGCCTCTGCTGACCTGACATCTGATTGCAGACACAGGAGACAGTCCAGGTCAGATCACTCAAAGCTGGCCCAAATTGCTGATCACAGACCTGTGAACTGAATAATTTAATTTGGTTTATGCCAATAACCTTTAGGATAGTTTGTTATGAGGAGAAGGCAGCCGATACAACAGTATGATGTGCTGTCTGAAAATCATAAAGCACATTTAAAATAAAATCATCCATGTTCCCATCACCCTAAAACAGCTCAGCATTGCAGAATTAGTTTATTACTTAGCCTGGGCCTGAAATTCCATTGGTATATGTTATTCTTAAAATTTCCAATGGTATGAATTGTTGATCAAACTACATTCTTTCTAGCATGCGTGTGCAGGCATGTAGAATTCTCTGTTCAGACACTGGCATTATTGAGTGATTGCTTGTGTTGGGCCACCTTCCACACCAGTGCTTCCGCTTCGTGAGGACTCGATTGAATTTTCACAGCTTAGCCCTGTCCTTGGTCAGATTAGAGGCCCAATTTGCTCAAAGTAAATAGTGATGGTGACAGCAGTAGCACTAGCAGCAGAAGAGAGAACACCCAGGCTGACCTTGGTGGCAACCGATGAAGCTGCATTTTATAATTAGCATTCGCCCTGAAAAATGTTGTCTTCTACTGTGATTCTTTTTGCCCAATCTCATTGTTTATAAGAAAAATATCCATTTGTTCCTGTATTTATTGTTAACATTAAATTCTTCCTGGTTTTTATTTTTGTTTCACTAGTTTTGGGGGAACAGGTGGTGTTTGGTTGCATGGAAAAGTTCTGGAGTAGTGATTTCTGAGATTTTGATGCACTATTATCTGAGCAGTGTACACTGTACCCAGTGTGTAGTCTTAAAATTTTTTTTTAAATATTTGTTTATTTTTTTCTCCTTAATAATATGCTTTGACTTTTTAAAAATCCTTTCCCAGTTATAATAGGCAGTTAATAAAATCAGACCAAGGTAAGAGGTCTGCTTGGCATGATCTGGAAACAGCAATAGATCTAGGAGTCTGGAGATTTAAGATTGGTTCTTGCCTCCTTCACTATTTTGCAGTAGTATGTTAGAATGAATTGCCTTCAGTTTTCCCCATGATTAAAGTCAGAAAAGCATGCCACAATTGGCTCAGAGTGTGGTAAGCAAGATAATATGGAGAGAAATAATCTCCCTCCAGACAGGACATAGAGTGGCAGTGCACAAGCTTGAGAGGAAGGCTGTATCCCCCATGTCTTGTGGCATTTAGGAGGAACTGGATATGCCTTCACAAAAAATCATCTGCTGTCACAGAGCATCTGGTAGCTTGTCTGTGCCTCCTATTCCTCCTAATTTAAAATGATAATTTATTAGGCTGCTGTAAATAGAAATAGCATTCATAGATGACCAACATAAAATCTTGAATAAAAATATATTAATTTCAACAAGCAAGTCAAAGTATTCAATAGCTGAGGAAATCAAATTAACAGAACAAACACAAATGTAACATATAAGTATTATTAATATTTTTCTCAGGACAAAAATATCTTCTCATGAGGGCATTTATAAAACAAAAAGTTTCTTTTTGAGTTAGCAACATAAGAAATACATGTATAATTGTAAATATTAACAAATCCTCAAATATGAATATTTATATCGATGGTCCTATTCAGAGCCAAATAGAATGAACAAAAAAACACAATCTAGGCACATCAAAGTTCAGAAGGATGTAACTTTGGGCCCCAAATTCTAAACACAGCCAAATCATCAGTAATAGTTATGCAAGGACTCCTTGAAAGAGAAGAATGCATTTCAGCAAAATAAAAAATTTAAAAGAATGGTATATATGATACAATAAACAGTGGCAGGCAAAGAAATCAGCAAAATGTGTAGTTGTCTAATTGTTATACAAGTATATAGAACAAATGGGTGTTGGAGTGGGTAAGGTGGGTTGGGTAGAAGATGATGTGAGAATAGAGAAGTCTAAATGCACCATGCTTCTAATTACTTATAGAACAATGTTTTAAATATGCTAAAACTTCAAAGTTACAAGTAGAAAATTGTAAATAAAACATATAACTTTCAAACAAAAAAGAAAAAATAGTTTAAAAGTCCTCCATCAATCAAAAAATAATAAATTAAAAAGTTAAAAATAAAGAAAGTAAACAGAAAACTTTTCCAAATAACTTTACATAATAAGGAAATCAAATTAAATTTCTATTTAGTTTCAAATTTCATTAGAAATAAATGACAATTGATGTACCTACCAAAAACTATGAGAGCTAGCCAAAGTAGTACTCAGTGGCAAATTTGTATCTTAAATGCATTAGTTAGACAGTAAAAAAAAAATTAGATTTTCAACTCAAGAAACTAGAAAAAGAAAAGTAAACAACCCCTTCAAAGAAGTGATTTCTAAAGATAAAAAAACGTAATGAGAAAAATAGAATTTACCAGTACGACAAAATTTTGTTTATTTGCTCCTTTTAAAGATACTCTGTTACACACACACACACACACACACACGGACTATTAGTGATTTTAATTTTAAGAAAGATAAGTGAACACTAAATACAAATATGTATATGACTAGAAATTTCTGTAGAACATGTCTATATACATTTTAATAGAATTGTATATAGAAATGTCTAAAGATAATGGCCTAATAGCATATGTCTATCGGTTGTCCCTCCCTGATTCACCAATGAAATGGTAGATAATAAATTAAAAGGCTAACAGAGAGAATAGAAATGAGGTTGCTAAGGGATCATAGATTTTAACACATATTTAAAATATTGAGAGCAGATGGAAGCGTGATGATGTCACAGGGTAGAGAAACTAGAGCTTAGAGCACATCAAGAGCAGATATATCACAAAAGACAGCCAATTTGCTCCAAATCTATGGTTTCTCAAATCCTAGGGTGCATCAGAATTGTGTGTTGTGCTTGTTAAAAGATAGATTTCTGGGATCTGTCCCTACAAGTTCTGATTCAATAGGCTGGAGTAGGACCTGATAACTTACTAGGAATGCTGATGTGGATGTTGTTAGTTTGGGGACAACATTTAGAGAGCTGTTGTTCTAGATAATCTTGGATAGGTTCAGAACTTTGAATCATCAGGTATAGTGGAGGAAAAGAATGACAAATGGGGCAGAAAACGGAGCTAATCAAAAGTCTGCGTATAATCTCTTCTGCAGTCTGTCTATATTGAACAAGTAATTGTTTAGTCTGCCCTTCAAATACACAGAATGTTCAAAAACAGAAATCTTTGCTTAAGTAAGTCATGAGAGAGTTTTTTTCACTGGCACTTCATTGAAAAGGCCTGCTGAGAATTAATCTGTATTGTTCGAATTTCCTACAAGGGCAATATATTCATATAGTACTTGTTCAATTAAAAACCAGGTATAGATGGTACACAGTGGTGGCATTTGATTACTGTCACCATCTTTACGTAAAAAGATGGGAAAATATTCTAAAAGTGTCTTGGTCCTCAAGAAAGAGGCTTTCAAAAAATATACTTTTTTTGGTCTCTAGGAAAACTGAAAGAAAAGAAAGTAACTTCACCCACATATTGCAGAGGTAGTTTCTCCGTTCTGTCAAGAATCAGATTAGAGCATGTACATATATGACTGATGAACCTCTTAATATCCATATTTATAATGGAAATGTCTGCTGGTAATGACTAGAATAATATAACTGCTATATTTGTAACTGTTTGTAATGTGTCTCCGAGCCCTGATTTTCTCACTAAAGTTGCATTATTTAGGGCTAGACAAAAAAGCTACTATTCTTGAGACGATAATAATTTTCTCACTAAAAAATGAGTGAACACTAGTATATATGCCTGCTGCCTTATTATTTTAAAATAGCTCAAGTCACATTTTTTACCTTCAAATGCTATTTTTTGTTTCTAAAAATCCTATGACTTAACAAATGTTACTTTAAAAATTTAAGAGTCCAAAATTAGACCCACTGCAAACTGTATTTCCTTTTTCTTTACTTGTGTAAACCTTGGTCTCTATGTCTTACAAATTTCAGCTGAAACCAAGTGCATATTTCAAAGTAAATTCCAGGAAGGAATTTTGCTTTGGTCCCCAGGAGTATGAAACCGTAACAGACCATGTTCCTTGTGACCCAGATAGACATACAGCAGAACTATTTTCCTTCCATGCAAGGCATCTTGCAAAACAACTCTTTCCATCTCAAGAACTTGTGACAAAATCCGTTTGCACTTCAGGTTTTTGTGCCTTTCCTATATAACTTCCTTCTGCTAGGCCATCACCAACAGTGTAATGAAAAAAGGATGCCAAGACATCACGTTGCCAAAATACCATAATCGACAGGCCAAATGTCTAGGATTTGCTGCCTCTTTTAGTTAGATGATTGATTCCCTTAAGGAGCCAAACGCTATTGGGGATTTTGACTTGGTATATGCTCTGATGAAAAAGTAAAAGGCCCTCACTAGGTGAGCTTTGATGTAATACAAAAGAAAGAAAAAGAAAGAGCCTATTAAAAATAAAAACAGGCCGGGGGCAGTGGCTCACACCTGTAATCCCAGCACTTGGGGAGGCTGAGGTGGGTAATCGCCTGAGGTCAGGAGTTCAAGACCAGCCTGGCCAATACGGTGAAACCCTGTTTCTAATAAAAATACAAAAATTAGCCAGACATAGTGGCGTGCACCTGTAGTCCCAGCTACTCAGGAGGCTGAGGCAGGAGAATTGCTTGAACCTGGGAGGCAGAGGTTGCAGTGAGCTGAGATCATGCCACTGCACTCTAGCCTGGGTGACGGAGCGAGACTCTGTCTCAAAAAAAAAAAAAAAAAGAAAAAAAAGAAAAAAGGGAAATGGTAGTACAGACTAACCCTTATTGATTAATTAAATTTACCACATGCATTATAATTGATCAATTTTTTACTGGCACAACCAACTCCTTTCTTGTGTCTTAAAGACTGGCTTGACGTGAAATAATTTGTTGGGGGCTTGACATCTAATGTTATCTAATAACATTAATAATGCTGGGCCAGGTGCAGTGGCTCATGCCTGTAATCCCAGCACTTTGGGAGGCTGAGGTGGGTGAATCACGAGGTCAGGAGTTCGAGATCAGCCTGGCCAACATGGTGAAACCCTGTCTCTATTAAAAATACAAAAAGTTATCTGGGCGTGGTGGCAGGCACCTGTAATCCCAGCTACTTGGGAGGGTGAGGCAGGAGAATAGCTTGAACCCAGGAGGTAGAGGTTGCAGTGAGGTGAGATTGTGCCACTGCACTCTAGCCTGGGTGACAGCACAAGACTCTGTCTCAAAAAAACAAAAAACAAACAAAAAATGCTGACTTGCAGCAATGCATCACTTATCTAAAACTTTAAATAAAATACAAATATTTCTCCTGCCTGGTGTTGTTTCATTTATATAAAGAGAGAAACTAAGACATTTGTTTAAATAAATAATAAATTACTGCTAAGGTATATACCAACACCACACTCATTCAAAGATTACTGCAGGCGTTTGCCTGATATCAGCTTTTGTCTTTTTCCTTTAAGAAAAATGATTTGGCCGGGTGCGGTGGCTCAAGCCTGTAATCCCAGCACTTTGGGAGGCCGAGTCGGGTGGATCACGAGGTCAGGAGATCGAGACCATCCTGGCTAACATGGTGAAACCCGTCTCTACTAAAAAATACAAAAAACTAGCCAGGTGAGGTGGCAGGCGTCTGTAGTCCCAGCTACTTGGGAGGCTGAGGCAGGAGAATGGCATAAACTCGGGAGGTGGAGCTTGCAGTGAGCTGAGATCCAGCCACTGCACTCCAGTCCGGGAGACAGAGCGAGACTCCATCTCAAAAAAAAAAAAGAAAAAAAAAGAAAAATGATTTATCCCCTAATGGGCATTTTGTATAGGAACACTGCTTTAGGAAAAGTGATATCAGTAATTGTGCAAAAAAACTAAATAAGTAATAAATGAATGAATCAGGCACCAAAAAATTGATACAGGATTATGATTAACATTGCAGAAAAGTAGCAAAGTGCAGTTGAATTTCTTTGTACTAGAGCACAATTCCCAACTTCGAAAAATTACTTCTGACTAAATTTCAGAGAGGAAAATATTTTCAAGTTAATCAAGAAAACAATGCAGGATGTGCTCCAAGATAGCCAAATAGGAACAGCTCCAGGCTACAGCTCCTAGTATGAGAGACGCAGAAGACGGGTGATTTCTGCATTTCCAGCTGAGGTACTGGGTTCATCTCACTGGGGTGTGTTGGACAGTGGGTGCTGGACAGTGGGTGCAGCCCACCAAGCGAGAGCTGAAGCAGGGCGAGGCATCACCTCACCTGGGAAGCCCAAGGGGAAAAGGAATTCTCTTTGCTAGCCAAGGGAAACCGTGACACACAGTACCTGGAAAATTGGGTCACTCCCACCTAATACAGCGCTTTTCCAAGGGTCTTAGCAAACAGCACACCAGGAGATTATATCCCACTCCTAGCTGGGAGGGTCTCACGCCCATGGGGCCTCCCTCATTGCTAGCACAGCAGTCTGAGATCTAACTGCAAGGTGGCAGCGAGGCTGGGGGTGGGGCGCCTGCCATTGCTGAGGCTTGTGTAGGTAAACAAAGTGGCTGGGAAGCTTGAACTGGGTGGAGCCCACTGCAACTCAAGGAGGCCTGCCTGCCTCTGTAGACTTCACCTCTGGGGACAGGACATAGCCAAACAAAAGGTAGCAGAAACCTCTGCAGATTTAAATGTCCCTGTCTGACAGCTTTGAAGAGAGCAGTGGTTCTCCCAGCACAGTGTTTGAGATCTGAGAATGGACAGACTGCCTCCTCAAGTGGGTTCCTGACCCCCGAGTAGCCTAACCGGGAGGCACCACCCAGTAGGGGCAGACTGACACCTCATACATCCGGGTACCCCTCTGAGACGAAGCTTCCAGAGGAACGATCAGGCAGCAACATTTGCTGTTCAGCAATATTCACTCTTCTGCAGCCTCTGCTGCTGATGCCCAGGCAAACAGGGTCTGGAGTGGACCTCCAGCAAACTCCAACAGACTTGCAGCTGAGGATCCTGACTGTTAGAAGGAAAACTAACAAACATGAGGTACATCCACACCAAAACCCCATCTGTATGTCACCATCATCAAAGACCAAAGGTAGATAAAACCACAAAGATGGGGAAAAAACAGAGCAGAAAAACTGAAAATTCTAAAAATCAGAGTGCCTCTCCCACTCCAAAGGAACGCAGCTCCTTGCCAACAATGGAACAAAGCTGGATGGAGAATGACTTTGACGAGTTGAGAGAAGAAGGGTTCAGACGATCAAACTTCTCTGAGGTAAAGGAGGAAGTTCAAACCCATTGCAAAGAAGCTAAAAACGTTGAAAAAAGATTAGACGAATGGCTAACTAGAATAACCAATGTAGAGAAGTCCTTAAATGACCTGATAGAGCTGAAAACCATGGCACGAGAACTATATGACAAATGCACAAGCTTCAGTAACCAATTCGATGAACGGGAAGAAAGGGTATCAATGATTGAAGATCAAATAACTGAGATGAAGTGAGAATAGAAATGTAGAGAAAAAAGAGTAAAAAGAAATGAACAAAGCCTCCAAGAAACATGGGACTATGTGAAAAGACCAAATCTACGTCTGATTGGTGTACCTGAAAGTGATGGAGAGAATGGAACCAAGGTGGTAAAACTCTGCAGGATATTATCCAAGAGAACTTCCCCAACCTAGCAAGGGAGGCCAACATTCAGGAAATACAGAGAACGCCACAAAGATACTCCTTGAGAAGAGCAACTCCAAGACATATAATTGTCAGATTCACCAAAGTTGAAATGAAGGAAAAAATGTTAAGGGCAGCCAGAGAGAAAGGTCGGGTTACCCACAAAGGGAGGCCCATAAGACTAACTGCGGATCTCTTGGCAGAAACTCTACAAGCCAGAAAAGAATGGGTGCCAATATTCAACATTCTTAAAGAAAAGAATTTTCAACCCAGAATTTCATATCCAGTCAAACTAAGCTTCATAAGTGAAGGATAAATAAAATCCTTTACAGACAAGCAAATGCTTAGAGATTTTGTCACCACCAGGCCTGCCCTACAAGAGCTCCTGAAGGAAGCACTAAACATGGAAAGGAACAACTGGTACCAGCCACTGCAAAAACATGCCAAAATGTAAAGACTGTCAATGCTAGGAAGAAACTGCATCAACTAGCGAGCAAAATAACCAGCTAACATCACAATGACAGGATCAAATTCACCCATAACAATATTAACTTTAAATGTAAATGGGCTAAATGCTCCAATTAAAAGACACAGACAGGCAAATTGGATAAATAGTCAAGACCCATCAGTGTGCTGTATTCAGGAGACCCATCTCACATGCAGAGACACACGTAGGCTCAAAATAAAGGGATGGAGGAAGATCTACCAAGCAAATGGAAAACAAAAAAGGCAGGGATTGCAATCCTAGTCTCTGATAAAACAGACTTTAAATCAACAAGGATCAAAAGAGACAAAGATGGCCATTACATAATGGAAAAGGGATCAATTCAACAAGAAAAGCAAACTATCCTAAATATATATCCACCTACTACAGGAGCACCCAGATTCATAAAGCAAGTCCTTAGAGACTTACAAAGAGACTTAGACTCCCACACAATAATAATGGGAAACTTTAACACCCCACTGTCAACATTAGACAGATCAATGAGACAGAAAATTAACAAGGATATCCAGAAATTGAATTCAGCTCTGCACCAAGTGGAGCTAATAGACATCTACAGAACTCTCCACCCCAAATCAACAGAATATACATTCTCAGCACCATATCACACTTATTCCAAAATTGACCACATAGTTGGAAGTAAAGCACTCCTCAGCAAATGTAAAAGAACAGAAATTATAACAAACTGTCTCTCAGACCACAGTGCAATCAAACTAGAACTCAGGATTAAGAAACTCACTCAAAACTGCTTAATTACATGGAAATTGAAGAACCTGCTCCTGAATGACTATTAGGTACATAACGAAATGAAGGCAGAAATAAAGATATTCTTTGAAACCAATGAGAGCAAAGATACAACATACCAGAATCTCTGGGACACATTGAAAGCAGTGTGTAGAGGGAAATTTATAGCACTAAATGCCCACAAGAGAAAGCAGGAAAGATCTAAAATTGACACCCTAACATCACAATTAAAAGAACTAGAGAAGCAAGAGCAAACACATTCAAAAGCTAGCAGAAGGCAAGAAATAACTAAGATCAGAGCAGAACTGAAGGAGATAGACATACAAAAAACCCTTCAAAAAATAAATGAGTCCAGGAGCTGGTTTTCTGAAAAGATCAACAAAATTGATAGACCACTAGCAAGACTAATAAAGAAGAAAAGAGAGAAGAATCAAATAGATGCAATAAAAATGCTAATGGGGATATCACCACTGATCCCACAGAAATACAAACTACTATCAGAGAATATTATAAATACCTCTTTGCAAATCAACTAGAAAATCTAGAAGAAATGGATAAATTTCTGGACACATAAACTCTCCCAAGACTAAACCAGGAAGAAGTTGAATCCCTGAATAGACCAATAACAGGCTCTGAAATTGAAGCAATAATTAATAGCCTACCAACAAAAAAAAGTTCCAGGACCAGACGGATTCACAGCCGAATTCTATCAGAAGTACAAGGAGGAGCTGGTATCATTCCTTCTGAAACTATTCCAATCAATAGAAAAAGAGGGAATCCTCCCTAATGCATTTCAGGAGGCCAACATCATCCTGATACCAAAGCCTGGCAGAGACACAACAATAAAAGAGAATTTTAGACCAATATCCCTGATGAACATCGATGAAATAATCCTCAATAAAATACTGGCAAACCGAATCCAGCAGCACATCAAAAAGCTTATCCATGATGATCAAGTGGGCTTCATCCCTGGGATACAAGGATGGTTCAACATACACAAATCAATAAACGTAATCCAGCATATAAACAGAACCAAAGACAAAAACCACATGATTATCTCAATAGATGCAGAAAAGGCCGTTGACAAAATTCAACAGCCCTTCATGCTAAAAACTCTCAATAAATTTTGTATTGATGGAACGTATCTCAAAATAACAAAAGCTATTTATGACAAACCCACAGCCAATATCATACTGAATGGGCAAAAACTGGAAGCATTCCCTTTGAAAACTGGCACAAGACAGGGATGCCCTCTCTCACCACTCCTATTCAACACAGTGTTGGAAGTTCTGGCCAGGGCAAGGCAGGAGAAAGAAATAAAGGGTATTGAATTAGGAAAAGACGAAGTCAAATTGTCCCTGTTTGCAGATGACATGATTGTATATTTAGAAAATCCCATCATATCATCTCAGCCCAAAATCTCCTTAAGCTGATAAGCAACTTCAGCAAAGTCTCAGGATACAAAATGAATGTGTAAAAGTCACAAGCATTCTTATACACCAGTAACAGACAAACAGAGAGCCAAATCATGAACTCTCATTCACAATTGCTTCAAATGGAATAAAATACCTAGGAATCCAACTTACAAGGGGTACGAGGGACCTCTTCAAGGAGAACTACAAACCACTACTTAATGAAATAAAAGAGTGCACAAACAGATGAAAGAACATTCCATGCTCATGGATAGGAAGAATCAATATCATGAAAATGGCCATATTGCCCAAGGCAATTTATAGCTTCCATGTCATTCCCATTAAGCTACCAATGACTTTCTTCACAGAATTTGTGAAAGCGACTTTAAAGTTCATGTGGAACCAAAAAAGAGTCTGCATTGCCAAGACAATCCTAAGCCAAAAGAACAACGTTGGAGGCATCATGCTACCTGACTTCAAACTATACTACACGGCTACAGTAACCAAAAGAGCATGATACTGGTACCAAAACAGAGATCTAGATCAATGGAACAGAACAGAGGCCTCAGAAATAACACCACACATCTACAACCATCTGATCTTTGACAAACCTGACAAAAACAAGAAATGGGGAAAGGATTCCCTATTTAATAAATGGTGCTGGTAAAACTGACTAGCCATATGAACAAAGCTGAAACTGGATCCCTTCCTTACACCTTATACAAAAATTAATTCAAGATGGATTAGAGACTTACATATTAGACTTAAAACCATAAAAACCCTAGGAGAAAACCTAGGCAACACCATTCAGGACATAGGCATGGGCAAGGACTTCATGTCTAAAACACCAAAAGCAATGGCAACAGAAGCCAAAATTGACAAATGGAATCGAATTAAACTAAAGAGCTTCTGCACAGCAAAAGAAACGACCATCAGAGTGAACAGGCAGCCTACAGAATGGGAGAAAAGTTTTGCAATCTACTCATCTGACAAAGGGCTAATATCCAGAATCTACAAAGAACTCAAACAAATTTACAAGAAAAAAACAACCCCATCAAAAAGTAGGCAAAGGATATGAACAGAGACTTCTCAAAAGAAGACATTTATGCAGCCAGCAGACACATGAAAAAATGCTCATCACCACTGGCCATCAGAGAAATGCAAATCAAAACCACAATGAGATACCATCTCACACCAGTTAGAATGGCAATCATTAAAAAGTCAGGAAACAACAGGTGCTGGAGAGGATGTGGAGAAATAGGAACACTTTTACACTGTTGGTGGGACTGTAAACTAGTTCAACCATTGTGGAAGACAGTGTGGCGATTCCTCAAGGATCTAGAACTAGAAACACTATTTGACCTAGCCATGCCATTACTAGGTATATACCCAAAGGATTATAAATCATGCTGCTGTAAAGACACATGCAGATGCATGTTTATTGCGACACTGTTCACCACAGTAAAGACTTGGAATCAACCCAAATGTCCATCAATGACAGACTGGATTAAGCAAATGTAGCACATATACACCACAGACTACTATGCAGCCATAAAAAAGGATGAGTTCGTGTCCTTTGTAGGGACATGGATGCAGCTGGAAACCATCATCTCAGCAAACTATCACAAGGACAGAAAACCAAACACTGCATGTTCTCACTGATAGGTGGGAATTGAACAATGAGAACACTTGGACACAGGAAGGGGAACATCACACACCAGGGCCTGTCGTGGCATGGGGAGAGGGGGGAGGGATAGCATTAGGGGAAATAGCTAATGTAAATGATGAGTTAATGGGTGTAGCACACCAACATGGCACATGTATACCTATGTAACAAACCTGCACATTGTGCACATGTACCCTGAACTTAAAGTATAGTAAAAAATAAATAAATTATAAAGAAAAGAAAACAATGCAGTAAAATCTAAATAGATTAGCATCCAATTCCCACTTTGCTGCCTTTCTTTTTATTTTTTCAAAAATATTTTACTCTTTGCGTGAAAAATCTCAGATACTTACCAACTCTTTAGAAAATTCTTCAGTACCAGGAATCTATACCTTAGCTCCCCACTTTTCCCTACTCTTTCCCAGGGACTGCTGTGTTCTTGAGCCCTATGTCATCCTCGTGGTCCTGGAGTGCCTTAAAGAGTTAATATACTTCCTGGGCTGTTGACTTACTTGGCTGGTTGTGGGGAGAATTGAACATATTCATCATGAAATGATTCAAGGGAAAGTTTAGTTACCACGTTAGAAGAGATTTTAAATAAGAGATTAAAATAATAGTTTCTTAGTGGTCATTTAAACACATTTCATTGGAAACCTATTTTTTTATTCCATCTTATGACACAGAGGCTACCACTCCACTGTCTCTAATTTCACCTACTGACCAAATTTCCAGCTGCCTGACAAATATCTCCCCTTGTTTGTCTTGCAGACATTTCAGACTTGACATTTCCAAAATTTAAATTATCAACGTTCTTCAATACATAAAGCTTGCTTTTTTCTAAAGAAAATTCTCCTAATTCTGTGTCATAATCACATTTTGAGCACTTAATACACAACTGTGCCCTTAGTAGGGGGACATATTTATTAAAGCAAAGGCCAAGGTAAAAAGTTTCTCACCGAACTTGTAAATAATGACATTCATTGCCCATAGCTACATGGGGGTGGGGAGAGAGTGGGAAAAGCACTGTCAGAGATGTAAATAACATACTTTCTAGCTAAGGGACATAAGCTCTGTCTTTTCATTTATTTTTCTTCAATTTGTTCAAACTTTTTATTTTGTCACTCATAATTCAAAAACAATTTAATGGAAAAGCTTCAAGTGTTGTATATATATTAGTCCTCGATGAAAACTAGAATGTAAGAATAATTTCACCAACATGGAATTTAAAGTTTTTTTATTTACTGAAGGTTAATTTTTCTCTTCACCGGAGAGCACCATGAAGTTCCCTACGGACAATATTATTTCCACCGGGCATCTGGCCACACGTTCACTGACCTGAGGTTTCATTTTGAAAAATAAAATGCCTTGTCCTTTCTTTGAAAGGGGACAAAAATCTTTGCCATAAAACGATTTCCTGTGGGTCTAAGTTTGTCATATTTACTTCTATAAAGTGGCAGCTTATCCCACTGGTTCTATTTTCATTTGCTCCGTATAGTTCTCCTTCACCTTTGCTTGTAGATCTTTCCGGGAGAAGCCAACAGAATGTGTCTGTCTGTGGGAATGTGTGTTTATCAAAGGGGAAGATTGGGCCAAGTGAAAATGAGGAAGGTAACAGGCATCGGCTCTCCAGATATCCTCAAGGCAAGGCCAGTCCATGTTCAGGGAGTGGGAAGTGTGTTTCCTAAACCCTTTCATTCAGGTTAGGTTCCTTTGCACCAGTGATTTAGTGAACGGGAGAGTTCAGGCTTGCCCCCAAGAGTGCCTGGAGTGCCTGTTCTGTGAGTGAGTATTGTCTAGAGATAACTTTTAGAATGCTTTCTCTGGAGGCTGCCAAGCCCTGGGCAGCAAGTAGGAAGGGAAATTGAAGTAGCTTTGGGGACAAGTGCTTTCTCATATATGCCACAAGTGGCTTAATGCTCACACAAAACCCATGGCCATAAAATTCCTTCCAGTAGGTTCCTTATAGGAAACAATAAACCACAGCCTGCCCATTATGGAAGGCTAGCCAGCTTATTACCCCGCAGGGATGAAGGATCTCTGGCTCCAAAAAGTCTCAGGGTTTTCTTCAGCTTAGTGTGTAGAACTGCTGAACCATCACCTCTGAGAAGCAGGAGATAATAATAAACGGGTTAAGGAATCATTAAGGCAAAGCTTGCTCATTGATAACATTTCCTTCACATTCCTTTTATTAAATGCTTTCAAAGCTTGCTGCCAAACAGGCCTACAATGCATTAAAACTCCTGCTGAAAGGAACAGCCTAATCTATTATGGGAAAAGATGAAGAGCCATGAAAGAGTACATTGAGCTTATTGTTTTAGATGTGGAATAAGCATCATCTTTGTGGTTCATATTGCCATTAAAAACTCTACTTGTGGTATGTAGTTCTTCCCACAGTCAATGCAACTAGCAGGCATGATGTGAACTATGAAGCTATATTACAAATGAAAGGGGGGATTTTCTTCCCAGGGAAGCATACCTTGTCGTGTTGTAATCATGTGCCAGCCTCATCAGCTGAGATACAATATTTTATCTGGACGGTCACTGGGAACATTTCTGTTAGCATCAGTTAATCCTTGACCTTCGTCCTGTGCTGCTATTTGGGTTTCTTCTGGAGGGTGAATTGATGCCACAGAGCTTATCTGCATTAGCTAGTGCATCCTGTAAAAGGATGCCAAATAGGTTCTGTCATATGTGCTGGTGCAGGCTGGGAATTGGTTAACTGTTCACTCCTAGCATTTTTGCACCCTGAATGTGATCAGGGAGTAACCAAAAGTTGGTGAAAGGGAAAAAAATAGGTTGTTGACAGCACAGCAGTAATAGAGTCTTGAAGCCCCAGTTGGGGAATTAGACTGGCCTAGAAGAACAGCATGGCTGAATAGGTCAGGAAGCAATGAACCTGAAAGCAGCTTTAAAAGGAAACAGATGAAAAGAGTGAAGAGTTGAGCAGGACACCAAGGCCTAAAAGCAGGCTCAGAAAAATCCCAGCAACACTAAAAGAAAGTATGCACTGCTGCCAAAGGAAAAGGAAATTGAGCTGGATGGGGACATTTGGGAAGGAATACATTTTGGTAGGCAGTCGGGGTAGATGCAACATGTTACGATATGTGTTTCAGTTATTGAGGAAATATATTGGGTAAATCGATTAACAAGAACTCAACACTATTCTGTTTTATAAAAAACATAACAAAAACTTCTGAAAAAGACAATTCTGAATTCTGAATCACTTCACATCACATATCTGTCTTTGTTTCTCTGACCTTCTCTTAAGGACACAGACTATTTGTCTCCACTATCTACCCTCTTGAATAAGGAAAGATGCTATATTAGTTGGGAATCTTTTGTTTATTAATAATCAAAAATGGACTCAAATTGTCTTATGGAACATGGAAATTTATTGGTTCTCCAGACCTAATATGACTGAATTCAGGTGTTCAAAAATGTAATAAGTCATCAGACTTAATTCTTTAAAGTCTCTTGGTTCTGATTTTTTATATAGGTTCCATTTATAACTGACTTTCTCTAGTGGGAAATAAATGGCCACCTGCAGCTCCAGGCTTATTATCTTCTACCCACTTGGCTATCCCAGGAAAAAGAGATCCTCATTTTCCCAACCTTCTCAGTAAAATACTTCTCATGTGAATTACTTTATTATTGATAAAGTCATTTGTCTGCCACAAAACCAGTTACTATGACCAGCATGGGGGAGGTGGTAGAGACATGCAAATCTTTGACTGACAGTTTTTGGAAAGTGTGGCATGCTACTATTAGAGGAAGAATCTTAGACTCTTTTGTGCTGCTATAAGAGAATACCACAGACTGGGTAGTTTATAAGGAACATAAATTTATTTTCTCACAATTCTGGAGGCTGGGAAGTCCAAGATCAAGGTGCCAGCAAGCTCATTGTCTGGTGAGAGTTCAGTCTCTACTTCCAAAATCGCACCTTGAGTGCTGCGTCCTATGGAGGGAGGAGGATGGGAAGAAACACTGTGTCCTCACATAGTGGAAAGAGGAAGGGCAAAAAGGGACAAATTGCCTCCATCGAGCCTTTCATAAGAGCACTTTATCCTGTGAATGAGAGAGAAGGCCTCATGAACTAATCACCTGTTACAGGCCCCACTACTTAATACCATTACATTGGCCATTAAGTTTCAACATGTGAATTCTGGAGGGGACACACGCAAACCATAGCATTGCAAGGATGAGTGGATACTGAGCAGACTAAAGCAACAGATGTCTACCTCCTGTGCTCAGTGGCTGGCAACTTTTCTCCATCATGGACTTGCACTGGATGAGCACTTGACTAAAGTGTTGCCACCAGAATGCACCCTGAACTGCTCATAAATCGAGAGACATTTTTACAATAAGATGATTTTTTAAAGAATCCTCTTAGATAAGTTTGGCCTTTATCTAGGTAATCTGAAATCAGACCTTATATGTCTTTTAAATAAACATACAAATGCAGAAATTACCTAAAGAACTGAAATACAGGTTGCAGCCAAGAGAATAAACTGAACTTTATGATTTTCTTAGCTCTTTTATAGACCTTGGAAGTTTTAATCAGTTATTTTCTGCCATTTGTGGTTTATTTTGAATATCCCTAGAGATGATGTTTATATGTATTTCAAGAGAACTGTGAAAGAGCATATATAAGTACTACTGTAGTAGTTAACTGTTTTGGAGATCTTGATCAGAATTACATTATTTGATATTGTACAATTGGTAATTTAAATCCTAAGGATGTGAACTCTTTGAAGGACTTACCTTTTTTAGTGCTTCAAAAACCTGTCATAATAGCTAATATAGTAAAATGTGTCAAATTATCAAATAGAGCAGATAAAATGATTATAGAGATGTCATTGTGGCTTGATAATTTTAAGAATAAAATGAAAAAAGGGGAAAGATGATTTTAAAGACAAATTATAAAGAGTTTTATTACAGCTTGGCATCATCCTCTCTTAGGCCAGCTGTATAGCTTTCATTTTTAATAACATTTGGGTCTATGTAACAAATGAATCAATTTTTGTAATATGTATTTTTATTAACAAGAAGGAAGCCCAAGTGCTACATTCATCTAAGTTCAAGTGTACTTTTCTTATAACTAGCATCTTACTATATACAGGAACCTGAAAATAGGAAAAAAATTAAGTTAAACTTAGATGTGCCCATGAATAATATGGCTTAGTACAAGAATCTTAAAGAGTCACCACTTTTTTATGTGACTAGAGTCATGGTAATAAAGTAGCTAATTGAAATTCTAGCTCTAGGGAAAGCCATTAAGGTTAACACACTTCTTAAGGGAGAAAAAAAAATGTTCTTGAGGCCAAGGAATGCTTCCTTGAAAATCTCTATTAGTATTTTTAAAAGGATCTTGGTTGGTGGTCTAAAGTATGTATGCCCATTGTCTTTAACATTTCTTTCTTGATTTTGTTTATTGAATGTGATTCCCTTGTACGTTTCGTTGTTCTTTTTTTCTTAAAAATGTTGCATGGCTACTACTTACGTTTAGATCAGACAAATAGGCACGTCCCCCTTCAGGAAGTGCTGTTAAAGGGAAGAAGCCCCAGATGTAAGGAACAAAACAAGCTGAAGACCTTTCATAGGTTTCTTTTCTTTACATGACTTGACTTTTGTTTCTTTTTAAAAGATCTTTTGCCAGCGACACTATAAAGTTACTCATGTTTTTACCACTATTTTACACTTTCGCTTTCAAAATACTATAAGTTCACACAGTCAGCAGATTCCAAACTACTAACTTTTTGAATTCTCTGAGTCCTACATGTGTAATTGGGTCTATTTAACTGCAGAATTTGGAATTTGCTATTTTGTCAGTTAACCCCACTAATTCAAACCGTCCAGTTTTCTCCATCACCCTAGACTTCAAGAAAAACCAAGTTTTTTATTTTCAAATGAAATTTTAAAATGTTAGTTTGATTTAATGTAAGAGTGGCTGAAGTCACAGCAGAATTTTGTGTGCCTTTTTGTCAGTTACCACACATTTCCTCACTTGCCTCGTTTTGGTGTTTTTAATTGAACATATTGAAGATGTAGCAAGTTCTTCCCATGAACACTGCTCTTTGCACTCCCTCTACTGATACCACCGTGTATAAACATTGTTTCTGTGTGTGAGAGAGAGAATTTCCCCAGAGGCCCACAAAACATTTAATGAAGTGTGAAGCACAAACATTTCATTACAACATATTGTGTACTTTGCCTTTAATAACTACATTCTTCATCCAAGAAGTCTCAATAGCTTTCAAAAATGAATTACTGTAGTATTATTTTTCCCAGAATATAGTTTTTCCATGACAGAAACAGCACTTTCCTAAACTATTGTATTTATTAGCAACCTGTTGCCCTTCGACACTAGTGCCATTTTCATCGACCCTGATCAAGTGTGTATCATTTAAACTTCCTTTAAAAATTATTAAAATAGTTTCATGTTATTGGATTCTTTTTCCTTAACTGTACGCAATGACCACTGAAAATGACACCCTGAAAGGGAAAGTACGAAGTTGCTGAACATTACTTTGAGTGGAGAAGTACATTTAATTGAGGACCTTAATGGTAGTGGGAAGATTCTTTTTTGCCCTTGATTGTGCACAGAGGAGGCAGGTGAGCTCTGAATTCCTTTGTTTTACTACTTCCCACTTTGGTCTGCTCCAGAGAAACTCTCCATCTTCTGTCTTTATACCCTTCCTTCCCAAGGCAACCCCTCTTAGCTATTTTGTGTACAAAACACAAAATATTGTGGGATGACAATATTCTGTGGTCAATATTACAAATATATGAGATTCTTTGCCTTGTTCAGTGATATCCTTTATAATTTTATCAGTATAGTCAGTTTCTTAATTCACTTTTTAATTATCAGTACTTTACATATAAATAATAATATACAATACATATTATTTTACTTTCATTGATTCTTTTTTGGAATGTAACCTATTATGAATGTTATCAAAATATGTGTTCCTAACTAGTGAGTGAGCTTAAAGTGGCACTTGATAAAGTTATCTTAGGTAGACTTGGAATAGAAGATACAAGAAAAATTATGAATCTATGAGACATATATCTCATCTGTTGTTAAAGGTTACATTTTTGTTCTATAAAGTTTCTCAACTAACAATTTTTTTTTTTTTTTATTGGGGCCAAACAGATTGCTATTGTCCTTGCAGCACAAGACCATCCAAGCAAATTTTCATCAGGAAATAGGACTCTCCTTCTCTGCCATTTGCTTCTTCTGCATAGTTTTTGGACCAAGAAACATCTTCAAGAGTGGTAGTTTGGCAATTTAAATCAAAGATTTCATTAAGAAAACATTAATGTTTTCACTGACTCCATTTCTCCTTTCTCAACTCTCCTTTGCCTTATTTTGTACTGTGCACTTGATACACATTCACGTATGCATTTATTCATTGTCCACTGAATAAATTGGACACTTCCTATGTGCACTCCCTATTGGGTACTCCCTATGTGCAAGTGGGAGATATGAAGATGAATAAACATAAGTCATACTCCCAGTAGGCCTACTAAATATGGTAGATGTGGTAGACTGGATCAATCCACATTCTCTCCAATCCATTTCCATCATGCCTTTTGTGTTTGAATGGACATCTAAAAATGACATTTCTCAAATTCTCTTGTAACTAAGATTCCACATAGGCACTAGATTTCACCAAACAAGTGCACCCACACATAAGACTTCAAAAATGAACGTGAGAAACATGAGATTGGGCTTATGGGTGGGGAAATTGAAAGTTGTGGCGGAAGTGCCTGGTTTTCCCAAGGCATCTGAAATGTTACAGTCTACATTTTGTCCTTGGTGCTATAAGTATCATGAACTGAGAGGAGGCAGTGGTAATGAAATTTCTATGCAAACAGTTCCCTTAATGTAGCAAAATAATTCTTTTGGCTATATTGTTTCAGGATGTAATTGGTCTAAGCTTGATTTTTCTGGCTCTTCCAGAAATTCTATAAACTATTTAGTAGCCTGTGATAAATCCCATTCTGCTTAGACTAGCTGGTGTGGATTCTGTTGTCTGCATCAAATCACCCTGAGCTTTACTATACAACTGGGAGATATGAGCACAAATTGCTTGAATATCAGGTAAACAGTAAGCATTGTAGGAAGGTAAAGATAAATGTGTATGAAGAATGGGAGGAAAAGTTGTTATTTCTTGCTTGGATGTTCAGAGAGAAAGGGTTGTTGGTATTTGAGAAAGGCTTTGAAATATGGATAAGGTAAACTTGCTGGAATGGGGAAAAGGATATGCCAAATTAAGGAATAGAATAGAGTAAGAGATAAGAATGGGAGCAGGGCTGGAGCATGTAAGCATAATGAGCAATAATGAGATACAATGAGATTTAATGTTAGAAAGATAAATAGGAAATAATGAGACACTGACATTTTTGTGTAGGATAGATAAGAACCACTAATTGATTTGTTCATTTAACAAGTGTTTCTTGAGACCCTATTCTGTGCCAAGCATTGTGCCAGACAGAACTCTGCCTCATTATGATTAATTTAGTAGTAAAGAAAAGAATAGATCTTAGTGACGGGAGCACCGAAGGCAGGGAGCCAAGAGGATTTTACCATAATCTAATGAGAGATAATGAGCAGTGACAATAGGAATGGAGTTTGCTGTACTACACTGTTGACTTTTTTATTTGCCCATTTTTATTGCATAGCTCAATTTCGGCTCTGCTGCATTAGTTTAACAATTCTGATGTATTTAGTTACACAAACATGACCAGTTGTGGTTTATGATTTCAAGTTTATGCGGCTTATCACCTCCCATGAGATTGCAAGTGCCTGATTAGTAAAAGACTCTGATGTTCTAGATTGTTTCTTGATTGATGGATTTAAGAAATCTCCAAATCTATGTAAGAGTTGCAGGTGTTTCTTGATTGATGGATTTAAGAAATCTCCAAATCTATACAAGAGTTGCAGATATGTATCCGAGAACTGTAAGACCCTATAAAACCATATGCAAGCCAGGTGCTAGCACAGGTCATCCAGGCTTTTGTAATAGTAATAAAAAAAATGGCTTAAACTCCCATCTCACCTCCAGCGGGAGACCTGCCCTCCTTTGGAACTTCTGAGTGTCTTTATGATATGGGTCTGGAGTAGGGGAGGAAGTTTGAGATGATCTAAGTTTCCTCTGGTCCCAAGTTCCCAGATCACCTAACTATCCCAGTTGTGCCATTATGTCCCATAGTAAATTCCACCCTGAATCCTTTACTGACCACAATACCAACACGAACCTTGGTGTAGAACAGATCTTTGCTAATGGGTTAGAGTCAAGAGGGGGCTTACATTAAAGCAGGCAAATGTCTTTCAATTGGTTCTTCAGAAGTCTTATTCCTAGTAGACTGAGACTGAGAACCCAACCCCTGTCAATCTATCTCCAACCATTTTTTGGTCAAATCCAGCTTCCCAACATGCTGCTTAGCCTAGTCTCTCTTTTTTGTTGTCGTTGTTGTTTTTTCTTTTGGTCTCCTTTTTGTATGTTGCTCCTGTCTCCAATCCACACTAATTTTGTAGATGAAACAATTCAATTATGTATTGGTTTACTACTCCTTCCTCCAGGCCATCCCCTTGGGTTCTTAACTTCCTCGCCCAAGGCCATCATCCATCATGAAACTTCCCTAACCAGACAGGGAAACTCTTGGATTATCTTATAATATATATTAGTTCTGCTACACAAATATTAACAAAGAGCATGTATTCTGGGGATATTTCTCTGTCAGAGGAGGACTTTTATTCCTATCAGGAAAAGGAGATAAAATTGGCAGAATAAATTTCTCCCAGTTTATGAAACATCATATAAACAGAATTAAAATTTCCATTTTTAAATTGCATTAAATTCTATTCTCATTGAAAAAAGGAGTAAGAGATTATTACAATTTTCTTCCGTTAAAAAAAAATTGTTGAAAACTATAAGAAACAAACCTAATGTGTTTCACTGTAGCAACATTGAAATACCACTTTTATGACAAATAGTTGTGCTCCATAAAATGTAAATTTATGTAAATACCTTTGGAAGTTTAAATCCCAAATATTTTGCTTTCAATCAACCAAAAGTGTTGAAAATAACTATATATATATATTTATTTCATTATATATTTACATGCATATATTTATAACTATATGTAGTTATAGTTTTATATATAACTATGCTTAGTTTTATGTATAGCATATATAACTATATATGTAACTATATATGATATATAGTTATATGTAACTATATAATTTAGATTTATAGAACTATATAATATATAAGTATATATAGTTATGTATATATTTCCAAAGTTCTTCCAAATATAGTTAATATAGTAGATAGTTTAAAATAAACAGAAACCTTATTCCCTTGCCCATCTGTGAGCCAGAGAGATATTGACTACTGTGAGATCACAAATCAATTAACAAAGGCCACAGTGGCTTCTAAAGCAAGAGAAAGTATTCAATTAAGCCAGAAAATCTCAAAGAACTCTCCTCTGTCTAATGAGTCTTCTGTGACTAGTTCACGTCGATACTCCCCAAAACCTGAAAAGAGACCAGCTGACAGTGCCAAAACAGACATTCATTCTTCAGCCCACACTCTGGCTTTGAAACACCTCATGAACAAACAACCCTCGAGCATCTTTCCTCTTCAGGGTTAAATGCGGGCTGTCAGTTGTTGATGGTATGTGACCCATTTCAGTTCACTTCCCTGAACAGATACACCATCATGACTTACTAGTCATTCTCTTTCCTGCAAAGGATATGAGTACCTATGGCTGGATGATCTCAGTCTCCCCTATCTTGAACTAGGCAAAGACATTTCTCCAAAGCAATTTTAAAAATAAAATTTGTTGTAGGCTTTTTTTTGGGGGGGGGGAATAAAAATAATACACTTTAATTTTGGAAAGTGTTGAAAAACAAATCACCCCCAGAAATGATCATTATTGATATTCTTTCCAATCTTTTATTTTTAAAAATGCATATGTGTATACATGTATATATGCTATATTAATGAAACCATACTATTTTACAAACCCTCACACAATACATTGTGAGATCTTTCTGTGTCATTGGATATTATCCTAGAGCATTATTCTTATTAACTTTATTATATAAACATATACCATAATTTATTTTAATCAATTCCATACTGTTGCATATTTTGGTTGTTTCTAATTATTTACTATTTTTAAAAAAAGTGTGTGCTTGTGTGATATTGCACCTATTTCATTATAAGAAAATCCCAAATAGTGTAATGTCTTCATCAATAAAATGGAAAATGTTTTATCGTTTTGATAAATAGAAGTAAATTGCTCTCAAGAAATTTTATACTGCCATTTCTTAGTGTAGAAGAATGGTCATTCTTGTTGTTATTGTTCACTTTAACCTTTTTTATTTCAGTACTGTAATGTTCATACTTTTTCTGGAAACTGCTTTATATTAGTTTTCTGTTGCTGCTAAAACAAATGGCCGCAAATTTTGTGGTTTTAAAAAACACAAATTTATTATCTTATAGATCTAGAAGCCAGAAGTCTGAAATGGGACTCACTTGGCTAAAATCAAGGTGTTTGGAGAGTTCTAGGGGAGAGTCCATTTTCTTGCTTTCTAGCTTCTAGAGGTTGCTGGCATTCCTTGGCTTGTGGCCCCCTTCCATCTTCAAAGCCCAGAATGGCCAGTGGAGATTTTTCCACATCACCTCTCTCGTTCTGTTTCCTCTGCCTCCTTGTTTCCCATTTACTGACTGCTGTGATTGTATTGGGCCTACCTCATTAATCCAGGATAACTGCTCATCTCAAGGTCATCTAATCAGCAACCTTAGTTCCATCTGCAACCTCAACTTCTCATTGTTAGGTAACATAATATATCCCAGGTTCTGAAGATTAGCACATGCCCATCATTAGGTGGCCATTATCCTCTCTACTACATGTTTCATTTCTTGTATGGGAAAATACAACATAACGAAGAATGTTTAATGGATTGGTACATGCAATTTGAATTCTGCATTTGCATTCTGTATGTGTAGATATATGCATTGAATATAGGTCATTTTATGTATTTCGTCCTTGTATGTATATGGCGCTAGGAAAAACCATAAATTTACTTTTGTGCAATCTTTTCCATTAAAAATACCTCCTAAATCTGTAAAAAATTTAACAAGAGACTTTTGACAACAGCTGTATCAATCTCATTTGGATTGCTACACATGTTAATAAGCAGCAATGAGAAGTGAACTTTAAAAAGGAAATCAAGAAAAATCTTATCATTAAAAGAAATTGTTACATTGATATCAACTTTAGCACTGAAAAAAACAATGTTTTGGTTGTACTTTCATCATTTTTCTTTCTGTCACTGATGCCTGGCAGGATTCCAGAGTTCCTTCATTGCTTTTGGCATTGCTTTTTGGCAAGATGCAAATAGGTTGCAAACAAATCAGTAGACTGAGCTTTGCCATAGCTCTTCTAATGGGTGTTTATTCAAACCCAAAGACTTAGAAGGTGCATTGCTTCATGACTGTAAGTGATCTAAAAATAGTTGGGTAACTTTCTGTACACAATATCATGCTCTGCTGAAACATATCAAGACCAGAGCACTGTGCCAACACACTTGAGTCTGCCCAGATTAATTTTGTGTGAGACACCCTGGAAAAACAAAAAGCTGCAATAAGGTTTAAAGTGAAGTGGGTGGAAAATTTTTTCCCTTTAGAGTAAGCTTAGATAAGGGCAGAAAGGGCAGAAGGTAAATCACCATGACTTAGCTCCATCAAGAAGCACTCCAAAGCAAAAGAACAGCCCCGACACAGTTTTAGCACTTCTGGTTTTCAGAACACAGTTGGATGTAATGTCAACATCAAGGAACTGACAAAATGAAGCCTACTGGTGTGAAAGGAACATCCACCCCACTCGTTCTAAAGAAGCTTCTAAATATCAGTTGTCTAAACCTATTGATAAGCATGGATGCATTATTAATGAAGCCAGCAGCCTGCCTGGTGCTACTCAGATGGTTCAAGCATTTAGTAGGAAATATTTCTGTGAAGTTCTGCGCAAAATAATGACAGTGTCTGTCTTAAATCGAAACAAATGGCTGTTGTAAGCTCTGGGGAGGCTGGGAGCAAGCAGCTGCTTTGCAGAGAAAGGCAGAGGGCCACCACCTGCTGAAGACAGGCGAGCAGGCAGCGGCCCACTGAATATTGACTACTTAATAATTCAGCATATCAGGAACCCCTGGCTCTTCAAACATGCCACTGCCCCTTCATCATGAGTTTTTCATCACCCTAATGAGTTACTCGAAGAATTGGATGCTAAAATGTCTCCAGCAATTCTCCAAAGTCTAGGACTCAAACTGCCACAATGAAAAGTTTTCCTTTGCAACAAAGGGTCCATGTTCTTATTTTATCTGTCTCTTCTTTTCTTTTTTTCCTCCTTCTTCCTCCCTGTTACTCTCTCTTCCTTCATTCTTTCTTCCACCTTTTTTTTACTTCCATCCTGCCATTTATGTCATGAGAATGCCAAGTAAAGTATTAAATTAGAAAAAAGCTTTAGAATCACCATTCTCCACAAGCTTCTGATACAGTAAATTAAAAAAACAACAAAACGATGCATGTGTGGTCCAGTTAGTTTTCTATCAGAAACATTTGAAGAAGTGCATGTGCTCAGTGGAGCTTTTTCTTTGGAGCCTCCCATAGCCAAGTTTTCAGATGAATGCAACTTCCCTATCATTTCACAAAGGAAGAGATAAACACTTGGGTTCAGCGGAATGATTTCAGCCAACTGGACCACCCCGTCAGCCACCTATGAAGCTGATTCTTGTGACTCATAAAGACCCAAACTACAATAGAGGATTTGAGATTTAACTGGTCACACAAAATGACAATGTGGACAAAGTGATATTTTTGTTTACTAGTTGAAAACTAGTTTTCTTGGTGTTCGTTCTCATTTGCTTAGCATGGACTTGTTGAATTCCACATGTCAGATGTGAGGCTTGGTCCTGGGAATACAACAGTGATCAAGGCCCACAAACCCTCTGCTCTCACGGGGTTTAGACACTTTTTGGGGATATGAAAATAAGCAAATAAACAAATATGCTTTTATATTTTATATATATTATATATGAAATAGACAAATATATGTAAAATAACAAATATATAAGAGCAACAATTACTGATTGTGTTGGTGCTTTAAAGGATAAAACAGAGTGCAAGGGAAAGAATAATGGTGTGAAAGGGAAGGGGCTACTATAGATTTGAGTTGGGAAGACAGTCTTGCTAAGGAGGTGAAATTTTAGCTGAGACCTAAAAAGTGAGAAGGAGCCAGCCATGGAAGAAGTTAGATGGCAAGCATTCCATGCAGGAGGAACATCAACTGTAGAGATTCTGTACGAGAAGCTCTACCAGGAAGCCAGTATGGTAGAAGCATAGGGAGTGAGCAGGAGAGGGCTTGAGATAAGGTTGGAAATGTTTGTCTTAAGTGTATAGGACATTTCAGCATTATAGAATGTGGCTTTCCTAGCATCCATTCTTCCCTTATTCCTTACTAACAAAGTCCTGATTTTATTCTAAACAGTAAAGTGCCAAGATAAAAAGACTATATTTCCTGCCTTATTTTTGAGGATGGTTATGATATATAAGTGAAAGACATTAAGACATTGGGTAGAATTTCTAGGAAATCTCATTACAGGGACTGACTCAGTCAGAAGACATGACCTTTTGTCTTTCCCCTCCTTCCTCTTTTTCTTCCCTGGAATGTGGTTGTCAGGCTGGAGTTCCAGCAGCCATAACGCTCTATATGTCAACCTTGAGAAGAGAAGCCACAACTAAGAAAGGTGGAGCACAAAAGTAGAAAAAGCAGAGTCCCTGTTGACTAGTATGCCCCAAATTAGCCTATGAGTACCTATCCTCCAACTTTTTTCACATGAGAAAAAAGTAAACCTCTATCTTATTCCAGCCAGTTCAATTTGGATTCTTTCATAAACACCACAACTGGTATTATTTTAGATTCTACCTTTTAGATTCAAATAGTAGTTTTTGAAAGCGAGTATAAAGTGATATATGGTTTACTAGGAGAGGAAATATTGCTAAGATTTTTTTTTCAAAAGTGGTGTTTTGAGAAGGATACTTCAGTACTAGTACTCTTTGAAAAATATTTTCAGAGATGATTCACATACACATTCATTCATCCTTTTTAACATTCAAAATGAGACAACTTGAAAGATGATACAAGTAAAGGAATGAAAACTTCAAAATATTCAAAAAGCCAAGAGGGACTTCATCAATGCTAAATTCCCACTCTCTTTCCAGTTTAAAATATCATTACTCTTCTACTCTCCTTTTGGAATTAAAGTAGGTCATCTAATCATATTTATCTATTTCCAAAATCATTCAAAAAATTATTTCTTTCTTTTTTTTTTTTTTTTTTGAGATGGAGTCTTACTCTGTTGCCCAGGCTGGAGTGCAATGACATGATCTCTGCTCACTGCAAGCTCCGCCTCCCGGGTTCACACCATTCTCCTGTCTCAGCCTCCTGAGTAGCTGGGACTACAGGCACCCACTACCATGGCCAGCTAATTTTTTGTGTTTTTTTAGTAGTGATGAGGTTTCACCATGTTAGCCAGGATTGTCTCGATCTCTTGACCTTGTGATCTGCCTGCCTCGGCCTCCCAAATAAAAAATTAGTTCTATTAAAATTTTTTGAATATCCATGGATTTTCTTGGCTATGTCTTCCTTCAGTTACTGTTAAGTGCCATATTCCCTTTTGAGACTCATTAATCCATGATATCCCATCTGAAATATCATCATGTTTATATTCCTACAGTATTATTCACATTAGCTGTGGTTGTTGACAAACTCTGGGTCCACATTTTCACCTAAATAAAGGTAAAAGTGTAATGGGGGAAACATAATTGCTTTCCTCAAGTTGTCACTAGGTGCCAAATAAACATTGGAATTACTTTAGAATTACCTAGCTTTCTGTTATGGTCTAATAAGCAGCAATGGCATAGAAATTTCTATGAACATTTGGGTTTAGAAAATCATTGACTTACTTGCTAATTTTTTTTTGATAAGTAGAAATATCATGTGCCCAGTAAGTTATAAAATGTGTTTATTGAAAGGAGGGGAAAAGGAGGTCATCAATTAGATATTATTTAAAAATTGAAAAAAACGATTGTACTAAGAGAAACACCCCAAACAATCAGAAGTGTGGCTGCGAAGGAGACATACCTGGATACAACTAACCTTGCTGCAAACCAAGATGGGATTAATAAAATAGTACTGACACTCAAGGATAGATTAATTTTAACTATGGAATCAGAGAAGGCTTTTGAGAGAAGGCAGCATTTGCGCTGGGTCTTAAAAAACAAGAAAGAATTGGAAAGTTTACAGAATGTAAGGAAACCTTTCCATGCAAAGCCCTGCTGGTGTAGACATGCCTGGTAAATTTGAAAGAACAAGGAAGGATAGATTCTCAGCTGTGGAAGATGGGGGAGGAGATCTGGCTTGGGACATACAGCCTTCTCTTAGCTTGACTCTTGTTCTTCAAAGCCACATCTTATAAAGGGGAAAGAAATGCAACAGATAAATGCCTGAGTGACAATTAGGGAGATAGAATGAAAGGGGAAATAGAGTGCTACAAGAAAAAACAACCAAGGTTGGACTCTGCTCAAGTAAGCTACCAGGCATTTCAGGTGACATTGAAACTATGACCTGAAAGGATCTGGCCAGGTAACATTTGGGGAAAGAGCTTTCCAAGCAGAGGGAGCAGAATGTGGTGTGTTTGAAGGACTGAAAATGTGTCTGAGATGAGTTGTGATAGAAGGTGAACTCGCGGGGGTATGTAGGAATCAGATCATCTTGAGCCTTTTGCACCATGGAAAGAGCTTGGATTTTAATTTGAAGGCACAAGAAACCATGGAAATATTTACATAGGAAAGTGGCGTGGTTTGGTTTATGATTTGCCAGATCATTAACTAATAATATGGACAAGAGACTGGAGAGGAAGCAAAGAGGCTAGGAGGCCATTGCAGGAATCCCACTGAGAAGTGATGGTGGTCTACACTGGTGAGTGCTAGTGGATTCGAGAGATATTTGGGAGGTAGAATCAAGACAATTGAGGGAAAGACTAGATGTTAGGTTGGGGCAGTGGGGAGGAAGGAATCAAGTACGACAACCTTACTGAAGTTATAGCAAAGTTCCTAGAGTCATGATATTCAGGAAGAGGTTAAAAAAGAAATTGGAATTCTCTAAAATTTTAAAGATATTTATAAATCAGAGAAAATTTACAAATTATAAATGTATAAATTACAAATTTACAAATCGTATTTACAAATTATAGAAAAAAAGATAGTAGTGATTCTGATGGCTATCAAAATCAGACCTACTCTGTAGACTCCACCTCTGGGGACAGCGCACAGCTGAAGACCAACAGGGGAAGCAGCGGGGGCCGGTGCAGACGTGAACGACTCTGTCTGACAGCTTTGGGGAGAGCCGTGGATCTCCCAACGGGGAGGTTGAGATCTGAGAACGGACAGACTGCCTGCTTAGGTGGGTCCCTGACCCCTGAGTAGCCTAGCTGGGAGACATCCCCCACTAGGGGCAGTCTGACACCCCACACCTCACAGGGTGGAGTACACCCCTGAGAGGAAACTTCCAAAGGAAGAATCAGACAGGTATACTCGCTGTTCAGCAATATTCTATCTTCGGCAACATCTGCTGCTGATACCCAGGCAAACAGGGTCTGGAGTGGACCTCAAGCAATCTCCAACAGACCAACAGACAGTCCTTCTGACTGTCAGAAGGAAAACTATCAAACAGGAAGGACACCTATACCAAAACCCCATGAGTACGTCACCATCATCAAAGACCAGAGACAGATAAAACCACAAAGATGGGGAAGAAGCAGGGCAGAAAAGCTAGAAATTCAAAAAATAAGAGCGCATCTCCCCCTGCAAAGGAGCGCAGCCCATCGCCAGCAACAGATCAAAGTTGGTCAGAGAATGACTTTGACGAGATGAGAGAAGAAGGCCTCAGTCCATCAAACTTCTCAAAGCTAAAGGAGGAATTACGTACCCAGTGCAAAGAAACTAAAAATCTTGAAAAAAGAGTGGAAGAATTGATAGCTAGACTAATTAATGCAGAGAAGATCATAAACAAAATGACAGAGATGAAAACCATGACACGAGAAATACGTGACAAATGCACAAGCTTCAGTAACCGACTCGATCAACTGGAAGAAAGAGTATCAGCGATTGAGGATCAAATGAATGAAATGAAGTGAGAAGAGAAACCAAAAGAAAAAAGAAGAAAAAGAAATAAACAAAGCCTGCAAGAAGTATGGGATTATGTAAAAAGACCAAATCTACGTCTGATTGGGGTGCCTGAAAGTGAGGGGGAAAATGGAACCAAGTTGGAAAATACTCTTCAGGATATCATCCAGGAGAACTTCCCCAACCTAGTAGGGCAGGCCAACATTCAAATTCAGGAAATACAGAGAACGCCACAAAGATACTCCTTGAGAAGAGCAACTCCAAGACACATAATTGCCAGATTCACCAAAGTTGAAATGAAGGAAAAAATCTTAAGGGCAGCCAGAGAGAAAGGTCGGGTTACCCACAAAGGGAAGCCCATCAGACTAACAGCAGATCTCTCGGCAGAAACTCTACAAGCCAGAAGAGAGTGGGGGCCAATATTCAACGTTCTTAAAGAAAAGAATTTTCAACCCAGAATTTCATATCCAGCCAAACTAAGTTTCATCAGTGAAGGAGAAATAAAATCCTTTACAGATAAGCAAATGCTTAGAGATTTTGTTACCACCAGTCTGCCTTACAAGAGACCCTGAAGGAAGCCCTAAACATGGAAAGGAACAACCGGTACCAGCCATTGCAAAAACATGCCAAAATGTAAAGACCATCGAGGCTAGGAAGAAACTGCATCAACTAATGAGCAAAATAACCAGTTAATATCATAATGACAGGATCAAGTTCACACATAACAATATTAACCTTAAATGTAAATGGACTAAATGCTCCAATTAAAAGACACAGACTGGCAAACTGGATAAAGAGTCAAGACCCATCAGTCTGCTGTATTCAGGAGACCCATCTCACATGCAGAGACATACATAGGCTCAAAATAAAGGGATGGAGGAAGATCTACCAAGCAAATGGAAAACAAAAAAAAGCAGGGGTTGCAATCCTAGTCTCTGATAAAACAGACTTTAAACCATTGAAGATCAAAAGAGACAAAGAAGGCCATTACATAATGGTAAAGGGATCAATTCAACAGGAAGAGCTAACTCTCCTAAATATATATGCACCCAATACAGGAGCACCCAGATTCATAAAGCAAGTCCTTAGAGACTTACAAAGAGACTTAGACTCCCATACACTAATAATGGGAGACTTCAACACTCCACTGTCAACATTAGACAGATCAACGAGACAGAAAGTTAACAAGGATATCCAGGAATTGAACTCATCTCTGCACCAAGCGGACCTAATAGACATCTACAGAACTCTCCACCCCAAATCAGCAGAATATACATTCTTCTCAGCACCACATTGCACTTATTCCAAAATTGACCACATAATTGGAAGTAAAGCACTCCTCAGCAAATGTAAAAGAACAGAAATTATAACAAACTGTCTCTCAGACCACAGTGCAATCAAACTAGAACTCAGGACTAAGAAACTCAATCAAAACCGCTCAACTACATGGAAACTGAACAACCTGCTCCTGAATGACTACTGGGTACATAACGAAATGAAAGCAGAAATAAAGATGTTCTTTGAAACCAATGAGAACAAAGATACAACATACCAGAATCTCTGGGACACATTTAAAGCAGTGTGTAGAGGGAAATTTATAGCACTAAATGCCCACAAGAGAAAGCAGGAAAGATCTAAAATTGACACTCTAACATCACAATTAAAAGAACTAGAGAGGCAAGAGCAAACATATTCAAAAGCTAGCAGAAGGCAAGAAATAACTAAGATCAGAGCAGAACTGAAGGAGATAGAGACACAAAAAACCCTCCAAAACATCAATGAATCCAGGAGTTGGTTTTTTGAAAAGATCAACAAAATTGACAGACCACTAGCAAGGCTAATAAAGAAGAAAAGAGAGAGGAATCAAATAGACGCAATAAAAAATGATAAAGGGGATATCACCACTGACCCCACAGAAATACAAACAACCATCAGAGGATACTATAAATGCCTCTACGCAAATCAACTAGAAAATCTAGAAGAAATGGATAATTTCCTGGACACGTACACTCTCCCAAGACTAAACCAGGAAGAAGTTGAATCCCTGAATAGACCAATAGCAGGCTCTGAAATTGAGACAACAATTAATAGCCTACCCACCAAAAAAAGTCCAGGACCAGATGGATTCACAGCTGAATTCTACCAGAGGTACAAGGAGGAGCTGGTACCATTCCTTCTGAAACTATTCCAATCAATAGAAAAAGAGGGAATCCTCCCTAACTCATTTTATGAGGCCAACATTATCCTGATACCAAAGCCTGGCAGAGACACAACAAAAAAAGAGAATTTTAGACCAATATCCCTGATGAACATCGATGCAAAAATTCTCAATAAAATCCTGGCAAACCGGATTCAGCAGCACATCAAAAAGCTTATCCACCATGATCAAGTGGGCTTCATCCCTGGGATGCAAGGCTGGTTCAACATTCGCAAATCAATAAACATAATCCAGCATATAAACAGAACCAAAGACAAGAACCACATGATTATCTCAATAGATGCAGAAAAGGCTTTTGACAAAATTCAACAGCCCTTCATGCTAAAAACGCTCAATAAATTCGGTATTGATGGAACGTACCTCAAAATAATAAGAGCTATTTGTGACAAACCCACAGCTAATATCATACTGAATGGGCAAAAACTGGAAAAATTCCCTTTGAAAACTGGCACAAGACAGGGATGCCCTCTCTCACCACTCCTATTCAACATAGTGTTGGAAGTTCTGGCTAGGGCAATCAGGCAAGAGAAGGAAATAAAGGGTATCCAGTTAGGAAAAGAAGAAGTCAAATTGTCCCTGTTTGCAGATGACATGATTGTATATTTAGAAAACCCCATCGTCTCAGCCCAAAATCTCCTTAAGCTGATAAGCAACTTCAGCAAAGTCTCAGGATACAAAATTAATGTGCAAAAATCACGAGCATTCTTATACACCAGAAACAGACAAGCAGAGAGCCAAATCAGGAATGAACTTCCATTCACAATTGCTTCAAAGAGAATAAAATACCTAGGAATCCAGCTTACAAGGGATGTAAAGGACCTCTTCAAGGAGAACTACAAACCACTGCTCAGTGAAATCAAAGAGGACACAAACAAATGGAAGAACATACCATGCTCATGGATAGGAAGAATCAATATCATGAAAATGGCCATACTGCCCAAGGTTAGTTATAGATTCAATGCCATCCCCATCAAGCTACCAATGAGTTTCTTCACAGAATTGGAAAAAACTGCTTTAAAGTTCATATGGAACCAAAAAAGAGCCCACATTGCCAAGACAATCCTAAGTCAAAAGGACGAAGCTGGAGGCGTCACGCTACCTGACTTCAAACTATACTACAAGGCTACAGTAACCAAAACAGCACGGTACTGGTACCAAAACAGAGATATAGACCAATGGAACAGAACAGAGTCCTCAGAAATAATACCGCACATCTACAGCCATCTGATCTTTGACAAACCTGAGAGAAACAAGAAATGGGGAAAGGATTCCCTATTTAATAAATGGTGCTGGGAAAATTGGCTAGCCGTAAGTAGAAAGCTGAAACTGGATCCTTTCCTTACCCCTTATACGAAGATTAATTCAAGATGGATTAGAGACTTAAATGTTAGACCTAATACCATAAAAACCCTAGAAGAAAATCTAGGTAGTACCATTCAGGACATAGGCATGGGCAAGGACTTCATGTCTAAAACACCAAAAGCAACGGCAGCAAAAGCAAAAATTGACAAATGGGATCTAATTAAACTAAAGAGCTTTTGCACAGCAAAAGCAACTACCATCAGAGTGAACAGGCAACCTACAGAATGGGAGAAAATTTTTGCAACCTACTCATCTGACAAAGGGCTAATATCCAGAATCTACAAAGAACTCAAACAAATATACAAGAAAAAAACAAACAACCCCATCAAAAAGTGGGGAAAGGATATGAACAGACATTTCTCAAAAGAAGACATTCATACAGCCAACAGACACATGAAAAAATGCTCATCATCACTTGCCATCAGAGAAATGCAAATCAAAACCACAATGAGATACCATTTCACACCAGTTAGAATGGCAATCATTAAGAAGTCAGGAAACAACAGGTGTTGGAGAGGATGTGGAGAAATAGGAACACTTTTACACTGTTGGTGGGATTGTAAACTAGTTCAACCATTATGGAAAACAGTATGGCAATTCCTCAAGGATCTCGAACTAGATGTACCATATGACCCAGCCATCCCACTACTGGGTACATACCCAAAGGATTATAAATTAGTCTACTACAAAGACACATGCACACGTATGTTTATTGCGGCACTATTCACAATAGCAAAGACTTGGAATCAACCCAAATGTCCATCTGTGACAGACTGGATTAAGAAAATGTGGCACATATACACCATGGAATACGATGCAGCCATCAAAAAGGATGAGTTTGCGTCCTTTGTAGGGACATGGATGCAGCTGGAAACCATCATTCTTAGCAAACTATCACAAGAAGAGAAAACCAAACACCGCATGTTCTCACTCATAGGTGGGAACTGAACAATGAGATCACTTGGACTCGGGAAGGGGAACATCACACACTGGGGCCTATCATGGGGAGGGGGGAGGAGGGAGGGATTGCATTGGGGAGTTATACATGATATAAATGATGAATTGATGGGTGCTGACGAGTTGATGGGTGCAGCACACCAACATGGCATAAGTATACATATGTAACAAACCTGCACATTATGCACATGTACCCTAGAACTTAAAGTATAATAAAAAAAAAAAAAAAAAGAAAAGAAAAAATCAGACCTAAATTAATCAGAGTCTCACTTCTAAAGACCCATTACACCAGACGTGGTGGCTCATGACTGTAATCCCGGCACTTTGGGAGGCCGAGGCAGGTGGATTACCTGAGGTCAAGAGTTCGAGACCAGCCTGGCCAACGTGGTGAAACCCTGTCTCTACTAAAAATACAAAAATTAGCTGGGCATGGTGGCATGCGCCTGTAATCCCAGTTACTCGGGAGGCTGAGGCAGGAGAATTGCTTGAACCAGGAGGTGGAGGCTGAAGTGAGCTGAAATGGCACCACTGCACCCCAGCCTGGATGACAGAGTAAGACTGTCTCCAAAAAAAAAAAAAAAAAAAAAAAAAAAAAAAAAAAAAAAAAAAGACCCATTACTTTAAAAAACAATATTTTAAATAAATTTACTTAAAATCTGAAAGTTGATGCTCTAAAAGAAGGTAAAAGAAATAATTGTAGGGGGGGGCGGAGCAAGATGGCCGAATAGGAACAACTCCAGTCTCCAACTCCCAGCGCGAGCGACACAGAAGACCGGTGATTTCTGCATTTTCAACTGAGGTACTGGGGTCATCTCACTAGGGAGTGCCGGACAATCGGTGCTGGTCAGCTGCTGCAGCCTGACCAGCGAGAGCTGAAGCAGGGCGAGGCATCGCCTCACCTGGAAGCGCAAGGGGGAAGGGGATCCGTTTTCCTAGCCAGGGGAACTGAGACACACAACACCTGGAAAATCGGGTAACTCCCACCCCAATACTGCGCTGTAAGCATACAAGCATTCCAGGAGAATATATCCCACACCTGGCCGGGAGGGTCCCACGCCCACGAAGCCTCCCTCACTGCTAACACAGCAGTCTGCCGCGATCTATCCGCAAGGCAGCAGCGAGGCTGGGGGAGGGGCGCCCGCCATTGCTGAGGCTTAAGTAGGTAAACAAAGCCGCTGGGAAGCTCGAACTGGGTGGAGCTCACAGCAGCTCAAGGAAGCCTGCCTGTCTCTGTAGTCTCCACCTCTGGGGACAGCGCACAGCTGAAGACCAACAGGGGAAGTAGCGGGAGCCAGTGCAGACGCGAACGACTCTGTCTGACAGCTTTGGGGAGAGCCGCGGATCTCCCAACGCGGAGGTTGAGATCTGAGAACGGACAGACTGCCTGCTCAGGTGTGTCCCTGACCCCTGAGTAGCCTAGCTGGGAGAAATCCCCCACTAGGGGCAGTCTGACACCCCACACCTCACAGGGTGGAGTACACCCCTGAGAGGACACTTCCAAAGGAAGAATCAGACAGGTACACTCGCTGTTCAGCAATATTCTATCTTCGGCAACCTCTGCTGCTGATACCCAGGCAAACAGGGTCTGGAGTGGACCTCAAGCAATCTCCAACAGACCAACAGAGAGTCCTTCTGACTGTCAGAAGGAAAACTATCAAACAGGAAGGACACCTATACCAAAACCCCATCAGTTCGTCACCACCATCAAAGACCAGAGACAGATAAAACCACAAAGATGGGGAAGAAGCAGGGCAGAAAAGCTGGAAATTCAAAAAATAAGAGCGCATCTCCCCCTGCAAAGGAGCGCAGCCCATCACCAGCAACGGATCAAAACTGGTCAGAGAATGACTTGGACGAGAGGAGAGAAGAAGGCTTCAGTCCATCAAACTTATCAGAGCTAAAGGAGGAATTACGTACCCAGCGCAAAGAAACTAAAAATCTTGAAAAAAGAGTGGAAGAATTGACAGCTAGACTCATTAATGCAGAGAAGATCATAAACGAAATGACAGAGATGAAAACCATGACACGAGAAATACGTGACAAATGCACAAGCTTCAGTAACCGACTCGATCAACTGGAAGAAAGAGTATCAGCGATTGAAGATCAAATGAATGAAATGAAGCGAGAAGAGAAACCAAAAGAAAAAAGAAGAAAAAGAAATGAGCAAAGCCTGCAAGAAGTATGGGATTACGTAAAAAGACCAAATCTACGTCTGATTGGGGTGCCTGAAAGTGAGGGGGAAAATGGAACCAAGTTGGAAAACACTCTTCAGGATATCATCCAGGAGAACTTCCCCAACCTAGTAGGGCAGGCCAACATTCAAATTCAGGAAATACAGAGAACGCCACAAAGATACTCCTCCAGAAGAGCAACTCCAAGACACATAATTGCCAGATTCACCAAAGTTGAAATGAAGGAAAAAATCTTAAGGGCAGCCAGAGAGAAAGGTCGGGTCACCCACAAAGGGAAACCCATCAGACTAACAGCAGATCTCTCGGCAGAAACTCTACAAGCCAGAAGAGAGTGGGGGCCAATATTCAACGTTCTTAAAGAAAAGAATTTTAAACCCAGAATTTCATATCCAGCCAAACTAAGTTTCATAAGTGAAGGAGAAATAAAATCCTTTACAGATAAGCAAATGCTTAGAGATTTTGTCACCACCAGGCCTGCCTTACAAGAGACCCTGAAGGAAGCCCTAAACATGGAAAGGAACAACCGGTACCAGCCATCGCAAAAACTTGGCAAAATGTAAAGACCATCGAGGCTAGGAAGAAACTGCATCAACTAACGAGCAAAATAACCAGTTAATATCATAATGGCAGGATCAAGTTCACACATAACAATATTAACCTTAAATGTTAATGGACTAAATGCTCCAATTAAAAGACACAGACTGGCAAACTGGATAAAGAGTCAAGACCCATCAGTCTGCTGTATTCAGGAGACCCATCTCACATGCAGAGACATACATAGGCTCAAAATAAAGGGATGGAGGAAGATCTACCAAGCAAATGGAGAACAAAAAAAAGCAGGGGTTGCAATCCTAGTCTCTGATAAAACAGACTTTAAACCATCAAAGATCAAAAGAGACAAAGAAGGCCATTACATAATGGTAAAGGGATCAATTCAACAGGAAGAGCTCACTCTCCTAAATATATATGCACCCAATACAGGAGCACCCAGATTCATAAAGCAAGTCCTTAGAGACTTACAAAGAGACTTAGACTCCCATACAATAATAATGGGGGACTTCAACACTCCGCTGTCAACATTAGACAGATCAACGAGACAGAAAGTTAACAAGGATATCCAGGAATTGAACTCATCTCTGCACCAAGCGGACCTAATAGACATCTATAGAACTCTCCACCCCAAATCAACAGAATATACATTCTTCTCAGCACCACATCGCACTTATTCCAAAATTGACCACATAATTGGAAGTAAAGTACTCCTCAGCAAATGTAAAAGAACAGAAATTATAACAAACTGTCTCTCAGACCACAGTGCAATCAAACTAGAACTCAGGACTAAGAAACTCAATCAAAACCGCTCAACTACATGGAAACTGAACAACCTGCTCCTGAATGACTACTGGGTACATAACGAAATGAAAGCGGAAATAAAGATGTTCTTTGAAACCAATGAGAACAAAGATACAACATACCAGAATCTCTGGGACACATTTAAAGCAGTGTGTAGAGGGAAATTTATAGCACTAAATGCCCACAAGAGAAAGCAGGAAAGATCTAAAATTGACACTCTAACATCACAATTAAAAGAACTAGAGAGGCAAGAGCAATCACATTCAAAAGCTAGCAGAAGGCAAGAAATAACTAAGATCAGAGCAGAACTGAAGGAGATAGAGACACAAAAAACCCTCCAAAAAATCAATGAATCCAGGAGTTGGTTTTTTGAAAAGATCAACAAAATTGACAGACCGCTAGCAAGGCTAATAAAGAAAAAAAGAGAGAGGAATCAAATAGATGCAATAAAAAATGATAAAGGGGATATCACCACTGACCCCACAGAAATACAAACTACCATCAGAGAATACTATAAACGCCTCTACGCAAATCAACTAGAAAATCTAGAAGAAATGGATAATTTCCTGGACACTTACACTCTCCCAAGGCTAAACCAGGAAGAAGTTGAATCCCTGAATAGACCAATAGCAGGCTCTGAAATTGAGGCAACAATTAATAGCCTACCCACCAAAAAAAGTCCAGGACCAGATGGATTCACAGCTGAATTCTACCAGAGGTACAAGGAGGAGCTGGTACCATTCCTTCTGAAACTATTCCAATCAATAGAAAAAGAGGGAATCCTCCCTAACTCATTTTATGAGGCCAACATCATCCTCATACCAAAGCCTGGCAGAGACACAACAAAAAAAGAGAATTTTAGACCAATATCCCTGATGAACATTGATGCAAAAATCCTCAATAAAATACTGGCAAACCGGATTCAGCAGCACATCAAAAAGCTTATCCACCATGATCAAGTGGGCTTCATCCCTGGGATGCAAGGCTGGTTCAACATTCGCAAATCAATAAACGTAATCCAGCATATAAACAGAACCAAAGACAAGAACCACATGATTGTCTCAATAGATGCAGAAAAGGCTTTTGACAAAATTCAACAGCCCTTCATGCTAAAAACGCTCAATAAATTCGGTATTGATGGAACGTACCTCAAAATAATAAGAGCTATTTATGACAAACCCACAGCTAATATCATACTGAATGGGCAAAAACTGGAAAAATTCCCTTTGAAAACTGGCACAAGACAGGGATGCCCTCTCTCACCACTCCTATTCAACATAGTGTTGGAAGTTCTGGCTAGGGCAATCAGGCAAGAGAAAGAAATCAAGGGTATCCAGTTAGGAAAAGAAGAAGTCAAATTGTCCCTGTTTGCAGATGACATGATTGTATATTTAGAAAACCCCATCGTCTCAGCCCAAAATCTCCTTAAGCTGATAAGCAACTTCAGCAAAGTCTCAGGATACAAAATTAATGTGCAAAAATCACAAGCATTCTTATACACCAGCAACAGACAAGCAGAGAGCCAAATCAGGAATGAACTTCCATTCACAATTGCTTCAAAGAGAATCAAATACCTAGGAATCCAACTTACAAGGGATGTAAAGGACCTCTTCAAGGAGAACTACAAACCACTGCTCAGTGAAATCAAAGAGGACACAAACAAATGGAAGAACATACCATGCTCATGGATAGGAAGAATCAATATCGTGAAAATGGCCATACTCCCCAAGGTTATTTATAGATTCAATGCCATCCCCATCAAGCTACCAATGACTTTCTTCACAGAATTGGAAAACACTGCTTTAAAGTTCATATGGAACCAAAAAAGAGCCCGCATTGCCAAGACAATCCTAAGTCAAAAGGACAAAGCTGGAGGTGTCACGCTACCTGACTTCAAACTATACTACAAGGCTACAGTAACCAAAACAGCATGGTACTGGTACCAAAACAGAGATATAGACCAATGGAACAGAACAGAGTCCTCAGAAATAATACCGCACATCTACAGCCATCTGATCTTTGACAAACCTGAGAGAAACAAGAAATGGGGAAAGGATTCCCTATTTAATAAATGGTGCTGGGAAAATTGGCTAGCCATAAGTAGAAAGCTGAAACTGGATCCTTTCCTTACCCCTTATACGAAGATTAATTCAAGATGGATTAGAGACTTAAATGTTAGACCTAATACCATAAAAACCCTAGAAGAAAATCTAGGTAGTACCATTCAGGACATAGGCATGGGCAAGGACTTCATGTCTAAAACACCAAAAGCAACGGCAGCAAAAGCCAAAATTGACAAATGGGATCTCATTAAACTAAAGAGCTTTTGCACAGCAAAAGAAACTACCATCAGAGTGAACAGGCAACCTACAGAATGGGAGAAAATTTTTGCAACCTACTCATCTGACAAAGGGCTAATATCCAGAATCTACAAAGAACTCAAACAAATATACGAGAAAAAAACAAACAACCCCATCAAAAAGTGGGGAAAGGATATGAACAGACATTTCTCAAAAGAAGATATTCATACAGCCAACAGACACATGAAAAAATGCTCATCATCACTGGCCATCAGAGAAATGCAAATCAAAACCACAATGAGATACCATCTCACACCAGTTAGAATGGCAATCATTAAGAAGTCAGGAAACAACAGGTGTTGGAGAGGATGTGGAGAAATAGGAACACTTTTACACTGTTGGTGGGATTGTAAACTAGTTCAACCATTATGGAAAACAGTATGGCAATTCCTCAAGGATCTAGAACTAGATGTACCATATGACCCAGCCATCCCACTACTGGGTATATACCCAAAGGATTATAAATTAGTCTACTACAAAGACACATGTACACGTATGTTTATTGCGGCACTATTCACAATAGCAAAGACTTGGAATCAACCCAAATGTCCATCTGTGACAGACTGGATTAAGAAAATGTGGCACATATACACCATGGAATACTATGCAGCCATAAAAAAGGATGAGTTTGCGTCCTTTGTAGGGACATGGATGCAGCTGGAAACCATCATTCTTAGCAAACTATCACAAGAAGAGAAAACCAAACACCGCATGTTCTCACTCATAGGTGGGAACTGAACAATGAGATCACTTGGACTCGGGAAGGGGAACATCACACACTGGGGTCTATCATGGGGAGGGGGGAGGGGGGAGGAGGGAGGGATTGCATTGGGGAGTTATACATGATATAAATGATGAATTGATGGGTGCTGACGAGTTGATGGGTGCAGCACACCAACATGGCATAAGTATACATATGTAACAAACCTGCACGTTATGCACATGTACCCTAGAACTTAAAGTATAATAAAAAAAAAAAAAAAAAAAAAAAAAAAAAAAAAAAAAAAAAAAAAAAAAAAGAAGATGATTCTATAGTCAAAAATATTGTTAGGGGAATATGAACTTCCAGTGGTTTTATAAATTGCCATATTGAAGAAACCCAAAACAGAATAAACGAGTCAAATTAAAAAAAAAAAAAAAAAAAAAAGAAATAATTGTAGACTGCTTCTTTGGAATTCACTTGCAACACTTTTGAATGCCTTTTTTATTTCAATTAAATTATTGTGTTGATTCTGATCGTTTATAGTTTAAGCCATTTTTTTTCTGTTGTTAATGATGAAATATTTATTCCCTGTGATGGTGGTAGACTGAAAACTTCTGAACTAATTTTAACCAATGGATATAATGATTTTTCCTACTAAGACTTTGACCAGATTTGTAAAAAATAGCAAATAAGATAGAGTTGTTGTACTTAATTTTGCACTTGATTTGGTGAAATGATGATCTGAGCAATCTCAAAAAGAATAGAAAATACACCATATTGTTTTAACGTCATGAGGTCACCTGTGTAATTGATTATTAGCTAAAGGCTATTTTTAAATGTTTGCCTATTACTACTGAATGCACAGATATTTTTAAACATTTGAGAAGCCATGCCTATATATATATATATATACATGCTTTTCAAATTTCAAAACAAAAGTTTTCACAGCTCAAGTAAGTGAGAAGTTCAGTGATATTGCTGTTTCACCGCATAGAAAGAAGAACTCCTTTTGAAAGATGTATTTTTAAGTGTCTTTCAAAGAAGTTTGGATTTGGGCTCCTTGTGGTTCCCAGGAAGTGAAATGAACCATAAATGAGATACATCAAAAGTAACTTACAAAGAACTTTTTAATATTAAAGTGATGAATCAGAGCTCAAATTAACAAGTAAAGGAGTCCGTCTATAATGAAAATCTTTTTCCAACATAACACTTCATTATAAAGGGAGTTTTTCTATAATAGAAGCAAGTGTAATTACATTTTTATATATAATTAGGACATTATTATCATTTCACCATATCAAAGTTCATTATAAGACATCTCCGATACATTTTTCATAGAGCAAAAATAAAAAGAGAACAGGAGTCCTTCAATTAGACTCATATAAGGACATCCACAGAGACTGAGAGAAGCTGATCAAACAACTTACTTAGCCCAAAAGGGACCAGGTAGAACCCACGTTGCTTTTATAACACCGAAGTTGCTTTTTTTTAATCTGAAATAATTTCTAATTATAGTTTTCACTGGTTCCTATTCAACCATACGAAATTAAAGATGCAACATTCTCAGCTTAAACCCAACTTTCTCCAGCATTGTAAGCCGCTGTACCACAGATCTTCGTTGTTTACTTGGCTTGGAGTAATTCGTATTGTCTCTGCCACAAACATCTGTCAAACGGGAGGGAATCCACTGCTCTGTTCACTAGTTTTATAAAAATAGCTGAAGTTCCCTTTTTCCCTTACCCCGCCCTCTTGTAACATCTTTGGAAGATAATTAAAGTAGCTTCTAAAAAGAAAGTGACATGTTTTAGAACAAGTTATATAACAGAAATGTTATATAATAGATTTATATATAAAAACAGATTACGTAACAAATGTCTAGTTGAACATGAAAAATTCGTCAGGTGTTAGGATTTGTAAACGTGTGTGCAAATAAATTTTGACTTGTAGAAATTAACATATTAACATGTTTAAAGTTGAAACTGCATTTTTATGCATTATTTTTACAATGTAAAAATTATTTTATATTACATCTGCTTATTATTTTGAGCAGATAAAATGAGGAAGAGAACATGATGCCAGAATCGACTCTTAGTACTCCAATCTGAAAAGAAATTCTTTTCAGCTTCCTGAAGACCCCTCACTGAGCAATGCCCCCATGAATTTGTCATGTATGTTCATCTTGGTTTTAGGATCTTCAGTCTCTGCTCTACCTGAAAGACGTGTGGATATGTGCCAGGGAAAGATTTTTGTCTGACCCAAGTAATTATAAAGTTAGCACTTGGAGCTGTAGAGAGCTTCCGCCTTGAACAGACGGTGAAAATTTGATTCACAAAAGGCCTTTGCCTGACCTTAAACTGGGTCTCTGACTCCATGGCTGGGGATCTTTCTGCTCCACCCCATTCCAATAGCGTTTGTTGTGTTTTTTTTATAATTCCCATGCTTCCAGAAAATAATTTTTTTACAATTGAATCATTATCTCTATTGCACTATGTAACTTATCTTTATTTTAAAGGTGTTTATTGTGTGCATGTGGTTCTTTTTGTTTTGATTTTTTATACTATGCCATCTGAAGTCCCCACTTTATGTTTTTGAATAGCAGTTCAACGTGAATTAATATAGTAAACAAATAAAATACATGTAGACAGCCTCCAATACTAATGATTCAGAAGGTACTTCGAGGTTTCCAGGTTTATAATTTTAAATAACAATTATTATTATTAAGTAATCATGGAAAGGTTATAATTAATAGGGTTTCCTGAAATTAAATTAATAGAATTTAAATAGAGAAATTTATGTATGCCAATTTTACCTCAGCTCCACAGATCCTTTTATTCTTTGGATTTCTGATACTTCTAGATGCATATTATTTCTTATAATCATAGATTGCATATGAAAATGTTAAAGAAGACTAGAGATCTAGGTCATTTATGGCAGAGATGGATTTCAAATTGTGCTCTTATCACTTAAATCACACCACACTGCTTCTCAAAATAAGTGATAACCCATACATGTAAAAATTGTGATTAACTAGTCTGAACATTCACTTGTAGAGTTGTAAATATAGTTTTTTAGGTAGGGTGAATCCTGTTAAAAATTGGCTCATCTCCTTACTTTCTTAAGTTAAATTTAATGATCAGTAACTTCTCACTATAGCCATGTTCCTGCCTGTAATCAAAGTTGTTTATGATGGTATCATCACTGTGTTATGGAATAAATGTTTATCAAATAGCATCTAGTATTTCTGTACTTTTTTTGAATATTCGTGAATTCTGTTTGCAAATAGAATTTTCTGTGAGATATTATTCCTTAGAACAAGACACTTTCTCCTTTCTCTATCATACTAAAATACTAAATATGAAAATGATAGTAAAAGTATAGTCTTTGTTAATGATTCTTAGAGATGGAGGAAAAAACCTGCTAAAATACTGTCTCATTTCTTGCCTTTTTTTTCTAAAAACCATAAGTTAGCACAGTGATGTGTCACATTTCTTCCCAATTAAATAAAACTTTAAAAAAATCTTTCAGGTTCGTTTTTAAAATACTAAGAGTTAAAAGTCTATAAACTATCTTCTTTTTTTTTTTAAGTTGAAATAAAATCCATAGCCTTTGTAAAACAATCAACAGAAGGGTGAGTTAATCAATTATGGGATTAATTTGATGAAACCTTTTATCATATGATCAAACTATGTTAACTCCTGTTCTATCTCACAACAAATAAATGCTTTGACAGAAAATGAACAAGTTTCTGTTGTGGACAATATTGTCATTCAGCTGTGCTTGTGTGCCTGGCACTTGAAGTTTTGGGACCATTTCAAATGAAGTCACCCTGTCAGTCGGGTGCCTCTGCATAAACTCCTGTGTTTGATTATAATTGGTTTTGCATGCTCTGACTTTTTGAAATGTCTGTGCTCTTTGTACATTCACATACATTTGTTTATATGTATTTCTTCTATTTGACTATAGGCACTTTGAAGGAAGAAATCCTATTTTCCATTTTATTTTTACCTTTTCATTGTAGCTGGCAAAGAGGGCTCTGCCCACCATGGGTTTTCAGTAAATATCATTGACATGTTTTCCAACTACCAATCACTCTTACATTATGGTTTTTTGCTTATTTGTTTTATGTTAGTTCTATGGCACTGTACTCTCTGAAATAAGCTGAAAACTTCCTTTCAAAAAACATATGAATACTGGTGGGGAAAACTGGGATGGAAGGATGGTAATTTATTATATGACCCCACTGCACTTGTGATAAATACATGCTAAGGTTTCAGATGACTTCCTCAGGAAATGTCAAGTTTGTGCTCCGTATTTACAGAAGCAGCAATTTTTTTTCACAAATCAAAGAAAGTACAGCTTTTTCCACTTTGCTTTCAGAATACATGGCTGGTGAAGCACTCCTTTTAGCCTATCAAAGGATTGATCAGGTGTTCAGAGTCTGAAGTTATGCGGATTCATATTTAATTATGTTGGCCAATTATTTTGCTACACTTACAGAAGGCGGAGGATGGTGACATGGTAGAGAATTCCCATACCACATAAGTTATTGCTATCCCTCCTAGCCATCACTCTCATACTATCTGCATATTCCTATACTTTTTTTTAAGTCAAACTTTCATCTGTGGAAAGAAAAGCATTAAAATAAAGCACAACAGAAGGAGACTGCATTTGGAATTGAGCAAGATGTTCAAAGTGCTTGCATTTTAGAAATGCATTTTTTTTTCTCCCCAAAAGGAAAATTTCTTGATCTCATCATGTTTGGAGTAAAAAGCTCTAGACATGTCTTTACTACCTTGACTCCAAATTGGATTGATTTATTACATTTGAAAACAGGAACTCTGCTCTTTTTAACGTTTTGCTCCTTGAGGTTAATAGTAATTATTATTTTTCACAAAATGTGTGCATTATATTTGTATTTTATTCTAAGTGATGGCTTTATTTGGGACAACATTTAAGGTGAACTTAAAAGCAGGCTTGTGCAACATGTAATGGGATGACCAGTTCTCAATACATTATACTATTTTCTTGTGCAGAAAAATAGGAATTTTACTAATGAGAACTATCTAAAGAAGAAGTATCTAAATCTATTCCCTTCATTAATGTTTCTGACCCTAGGTAAAGAACAATTTATAAAAAGCTGAAGGAAGTTTGTTTTAAAGTTTTATTTGTGGTTTTATGCTTGTTAAAATGGAGTAAATCTTATAATTCTCCAAGTGAACCTCTAACTTCACATTTCTACTCTAGAAAATTAGGCAGACGATAATGCACTATCATTCACAGGATTCCATCTTTTTATTTAATGATACAACCAAAGAAATATACTTAAAATTATTTTTCTTCCATGAGAGCTGCTCTTAAAATATTCTCCCTGCAGCTCTCTATACAAGGCTGTATATTGGGTATTTTGCCCTCATCAAACCATCAGTTCATGCTGCATACATGCTTTCATCCAGAGAGATGCTTAAGGGCTGACCACAATGCTGATAGCTGCTTTCATAGAACTCCCAGCCTGGCAGTAAAGCTCACAAGAAGAGCACAAATATGAGCTTAATGCTTTCATTATTTCCAAAGCAGTGTTAGCTTGTTTTTTCCTTCGCCTCCTCAAGGACAGCTGCTTTCTCTGGGAGACTTGCCCCCACGTTGAAACACAGTGAGGCCACAGTCGTTCTTGTGGACAGAACCCCTGCTCTGTGGGAAGATACAGCCCCGGCCCCGATGCTGTGATATTGCATCTCAAGGGCAGCTTGGACAGCTGTCATGGCCAGCTCATCTCTTGTTTTCTCTGACCTCTTCTGACCTCATTTCATCCATAAGTAATGTCTGAAGTTTCATCCAGTGGGCGATATTCCTGCTCTGATAATGTGATTATTAGGGTACTGCAGTCAACCAGTTGGCCAGATGAGCATGGAGAGTAATCTCACCCAGACGCTGTCAGCCCTGACAGATGGCTGTGTCAGTCATGTTTAAAGGCACTGTGTGCTTGTTCCCTTTTAGACCTCTTTAAGGCTATACCAGCCAAGCTGAGTGCAGGAGAGAAGGGCCAAACAGTAAGACTGATGTGAAGCCCGAATGCTACAGACATAAGGATCAGATAGTAAAAATGGATACTATGAAGACAAGGGGATGAGTAGGTTTGGGGTATTGTCCAGGAAACTAGTCTCAGAAGTATTCTTTTCCCTTCATTCTAGTTTTGTTAAATCCAGGGCACCATTCTCCCACCCAGGACTTATGTGTGATTAAAGAAACATGCCCCTCGAGTTGGAAACAGCGCCTAGGTTTCCAGTCACTACTTGTTCCTCAGCAGCACTCTTGTGCAGGGCACAGCCTGCTCAACTGTCTCTGTCAGCCCCATTTCTCCACTTTTTCTTAAGTAACATCAGCCAATGACTCTCTTCTCTTGCAGCATCAAGAGCTTGCCACCTCCAAAAGCACATGGCCTGGACAGCCACTCCTTGAAGCAAATCTGCCATGTATCCATATATTCATGCTGTGTGTATCACTTGGGAAGCCAAGATTACAGACCACTATCTTAATAACACATACTTAGTCTTATTTCTGTGGAGGGATGAACCCTTGTTTCCAAATAGCGCAAGTGGGAAGCTTTGTTGTTACTTATAATTAACTGGTCTGTTCCCCTGCCTCAAAATAAAAGAAAGTGGTCTAGCCACTATTTTAAACAAATGCAATGCTTTTTTCCAATCTGTGGAGAGTTTTTGCATTCCAGTTTTGTCACTCATTCAGATTTATTCATTCATTCATTCAAACATTAAGAAGAGTATGTTCAATGAGATACCATCTCACACCAGTTAGAATGGCAATCATTAAAAAGTCAGGAAACAACAGGTGCTGGAGAGGATGTGGAGAAATAGGAACACTTTTACACTGTTGGTGGGATTGTAAACTAGTTCAACCATTATGGAAAACAGTATGGCAATTCCTCAAGGATCTAGAACTAGATGTGCCATATGACCCAGCCATCCCACTACTGGGTATATACCCAAAGGATTATAAATCATGCTGCTATAAAGACACATGCACACGTATGTTTATTGCGGCACTATTCACAATAGCAAAGACTTGGAATCAACCCAAATGTCCATCTGTGACAGACTGGATTAAGAAAATGTGGCACATATACACCATGGAATACTATGCAGCCATAAAAAAGGATGAGTTTGTGTCCTTTGTAGGGACATGGATGCAGCTGGAAACCATCATTCTTAGCAAACTATCGCAAGAACAGAAAACCAAATACTGCATGTTCTCACTCATAGGTGGGAAGTGAACAATGAGATCACTTGGACTCGGGAAGGGGAACATCACACACCGGGGCCTATCATGGGGAGGGGGGAGGGGGGTGGGATTGCATTGGGGAGTTATACCTGATATAAATGATGAATTGATGGGTGCTGACGAGTTGATGGGTGTAGCACACCAACATGGCACAAGTATACATATGTAACAAACCTGCATGTTATGCACATGTACCCTAGAACTTAAAGTATAATAAAAAAAAGAAGAGTGTGTTATCTTTAATACTCTTTTAGGGCTGGGAGAAACAGTTGGATAGGGGCATGGTTGCTGTTTGTCTTCACAAAGCTCACAGTGTAAGAGGGAAGAGGAATGATCTTTTTTTAATGCGTCTTATTAAACACTTATGAACTGAGTTCCTTTTCCTCAGAAAGATGCGCGGGATTCTCAACATGTTACATTGGAACTGCCCACCTCAGGATAGAGAGTATTGAAGAGGTAGGCTAATGAGGTGGTTATTGGTAGAAATTTTTAGCTGAAGCTCTATTCTGCTAATCTGGGTCCCCCAACAGTGTCTCTTAAATCCAGCCTCTTTTCTTCAGCTGACACTACTATCATCTCAGTCTGGAGAACTACACATGTCTTAAGTGGTCTCTTTGTACCAGTCTGTTCTAGAGGGGTCAATATCCTTTCCGTACAACCATCAGAGTTATTGTAGAAAGGACATCTGATTGTCACCCTTCCTCTTTGTGGAAGGTTCCAGTTGGCTCCCTGTTGTCTGTAGGGTGAATTCTAAATGTCTTAGCGTAGAATATGAGTCCATGTAGTCTGCTCCAAGCCCAATTCCCTAGTCTATTGCCTCTCACTCTTTTCCCTCTCCTCTTCTCAAATGCACAGCCTAAGCTCTGGCCACGCTGACATTCTCACCATCCCCAATGCTGCTGATTATCTATGACTTCAAGTCTCTCCATCATCTTTGTCCACTGGGTAAGCTTCTCTCCACACATGAAAGATGCAGACCTCAGATACAGTCTCAACACATGTGGCCTAGAAAACAGTGGTATTCCCTCCTTGGAGATCCTCAGCACATTTTCATGCCTTCAAAAGAGATGACATTATAGATTTTCTGCTTACAGATGTCCTCTCCATTAGAGGATGAATTCCTTGAGGAAAGGGGTTGGGTCTTACCCACCCTCCTATTTTAGGGACCTGGCAAAATCCCTAGCATGGAATATCATGTGAAAAATGCTTCTTGAATGAACAGATACATGAAAGAGAAATTGACTGTGCCTGCTCCAAAGCCTTATGTCATCAATGCCCCTCTGTTTATTGTTGAAAAGAGCTTGATGATAGATAGAGTCATTCCATGGATGGTAGAGTGAGAATATGACTACCTCTGGCACACACCACATTCAGTATTTGGGAGAAGAGGCTGCCGACGCTTTGAATGTAGCCACAAAGAGCAAAGGCAGTACACAAGCAATTAGCTTCTTAAGCACAAAACCTTTGTCCCTGATTTCTCACTGCTTACCCATTATTAGCCGTTGGGTCAAGCTTCTCTGTACAGAGCCACTGGAAGTCTTTATTTTCCCCGTGATTATTTTTCTTGGGTTTCGAAGAAGTATAGCAATGCTGTTTGGGTGATTGCTTCTCTGTGATGCCAAGATGTTTTAGAACAATGTTATGATGGCTGGTCGCACCTACTACCACTGAGACAAGCCCAGAAGTTAAATTATGAAGCAAACGTAAGCTTTGAAGAAATTTTTATTTAATCTGTATTCCCCTGTTTCATCTGCACATCCATCCAGCACAATCTGCATCATTATTAGCCACATCAACTTGCTTTAAAAAAAAGAGTAAAAAGTAAGACATCTGTGTTATAACATTAATATATTCAAAGGTTTTTACTTTCATCTTGCAGGCATTAACAGTGTGTAAATGCAATGTAAGCGCAACTTACAACTGCACTAAGTTAGCAGAAGAAAAATGCACTTAGCATAAAAAGAAGGGGGGCTTACAAAATAATAAGAAAAAGGTATGTTTATGTGGAGGGGGCAACCAGGATGGGACTTATGTAAAAAGCAGAGTTTTATCCATAAATAGAGTATTTTGCCTATTGCTCTTACATAGCTTTATTTCTAATTGCTAGCACAATTTCTAAGGCACTGAGGCAACCCTCTAGCAGTGTGCTGAAGGTGTGTTTGTGCTGCTATGCCCTCTGGCTTGGCTGCCAGCCTATTCCCTTAGATCAGAGCCAGAAGGCAGACTGTTTTCGAATACCGATCACCTCACCCGGACCTAATCCTTTGAGTTCTCTTTGGCATCTATTCCTTCTGCCAGTTTCCTCTTCTGTTCCTCTCTTTTCTTCTGAAGTTGACAACAAAGACATCCTCAGGGCCCTCCTTGATGTAAGACCACTCTTGATGTTATTACAGTGTGGTTTTTTTTTGTACCCTAAAGTTGTGCTACTTTTATATTCAGCTAGCACAATATTTGCACACCAGAAGATAAAGAAAATGTGAATATGTTATACAGAGTGATCGTTTCTTTTTAATTTGTACCCCTCAGTGTTTTTTGATGTAAACCTTTTCCTTCCCTGTCACTCATCTCCATACCTGATCAAGAACCTGAAGGTCTCTCTTTATAGACAATGTTACTTCTATACCTTAAATTGGCCTGACCTGCCACTTTTAATTTTAAAAATATGGCTGTATGGGATATGGATGAATATGGAATTTCTATGAAGCACAAAACTTTTGAACGGTTCCTGTCCTCTGTGATAGTGAGTTTTAAAAGGGAAATCTCCAAAGAGCTAATTAGTAGACAAGTAGAGCTGAGCCTGAACAAAGCCGAAAAGATAGCAGATAACTAAAAGGACCTGGCCATAGCTGACAAAAATCAAAGCCCTGACAGAGAGCTGGCAGTAACCTTGGGCTGCTAACTGACAGGGACAATAAAAAAAAAAACAAAAAACAAAAACCCCTCTGAACCCGGCAGAGAGTGACAGCCTTACTACCGGCTCTCTGAAGAGTACAGTGTCTCCACCACAAGGAAGCAGTAATCTTCCAGCAGGCAAAACCAAAGGCTTCTGCTGCCCGCCCCAATTCCAAAAGATATGCGCTGGCTCCAATCACGGCTTTTGAAGGAGAGGGAGAGGGGCGGCCCAGGAGCTTTGAAAAGTTCCTTGAAAAGTTCCAGGCTGGTGGTTAACTTGACAGTGGATGTCTTTCTGGAGTGGTGGGAAGAATACGGAGGAGGACAAGGAGCGAGGCAGCTGCTGGAGGCTCAGGCTGAGGAGCCCATGGAGAAAAGCGGAGGGAAAGCCCTGTTTGGAAACAGCCCATGCCAGCCAGAACTGACCGCCAACAAAAAATGGTTGGAAAGGCCGGGCGCGGTGGTTCAAGCCTGTAATCCCAGCACTCTGGGAGGCCGAGACGGGTGGATCACGAGGTCAGGAGATTGAGACCATCCTGGCTAACACGGTGAAACCCCGTCTCTACTAAAAAATACAAAAAAAAACTAGCCGGGCGAGGTGGCGGGCGCCTGTAGTCCCAGCTACTCAGGAGGCTGAGGCAGGAGAATGGCGTGAACCCGGGAGGCGGAGCTTGCAGTGAGCTGAGATCTGGCCACTGTACTCCAGCCTGGGCGACAGAGCGAGACTCCGTCTCAAAAAAAAAAAAAAAAAAAAAAAAAAAAATGGTTGGAAAGAAAAAGAGTGGCATTTGTAAGAAACTTGAGACATGCAAGGAAAAAGGGAAGGTGGAAGTCAAGGAAAAGAGTAACAGCAAGGGCAACAGTAGTTCTTCATTAGAGAAATAATTTGCAAGGAGTAAATTATTTGTGTGGAGCAGAGACCCGCATTTTAAAACTACTAGAACAGAGAAAAAAATGATGTTGAAAATAACTCTTTAATTCACTATGAAGAGAGAGGAAGTTCTGGAAGGTTTATATTAGGTTTAGGCACTAATGATCCCTATTCTGAAATCCTAAGGGTATAAAGGTCATGAGAGGTAAGGAAATATACCTCTGTGAACTGCGTGATCTTAACATTTCTGTGTTTATGACATTCCATTATATATTTCTGGACACATGAACAATTAATGTTTAAGAATAAAGCCAAGCCCTGACAAAGTGCTACCACTATTAGTAGGGTGGAACTTGAAAGCAAGCACTTAAAAAACATTCTACTTTGAAACCCAAATGCTAATAACATACTTTAGGTGGTTTTAATTATCCCTAAATAAGGTCTTAGTTCCAGACAAGTTCTTCTGGTTCTATATTTATTCCTTCCCATGATACTAAAATCTAGATTCGTACTGGCATTTTAGCACTTGAAAACAAGATCAGTGATTTCAGACTCCAGGGATATTACCTCAGACGGAAACAAATAGGAAGACCAGGTGAAAGCTTTAGAAGTAGGAACCCAAGGGATTTTTTTTTTTTTTAAGAAGGGCATATAAACATGCTTAAATTCAAGGAAAATGCAACTCAGTTTTCTTCCTCAGATTCCAGTGCCTGCAATCATATATCTCACAACAGAGGGGGAATGGAAAGAAAACTGTATATTTATTATTCATTTTGAGAGTGTCATCCAGTCCTCCCTGCAGCACAATCCTGTTTCCACAAAGAACACTTCTGGCAACTTAAAAAACTTGGCTTGACTCAGAATGAGTCCGATCTCATACATCTGTCTGAATCGGAACAAGAATGACAGATAATGGAGAAAAGTCTGGGTCAAGAAAATATTTGAAGATTTTGATCATGGAAAATCTGTCCCAGACTACATTTGGGATAAAGGAATAATTTTCTTTTTTTGATGTGGGCTTAAGATTCAACATCCACTTAGGAAAAATAAATGTATATCAGAAGACTTTGTTTTTTAAAAATACATTTATCTGCTCATATTTAGAGCTCAGTATATAATCTAAAACAAGCTTGGATTTGTTTGCTTTTTTGTTTTAAGTAAGTAACTTAGGAGTTAGTATAAAGTACACCCTAGCAAATATTTGCTTTTGGGTTCTCCTTAATTCATATTAACAGGAAAAGTCAGGATTTTCTGTTTCATATTTAAAGATGGTGCTTCTAACTCACCTATAGTAGAACAAGTTGTCAGTTATTTAGGAATGGAAAACGATTTTTGATGAGCCATTTGCAGGCTACGCCAAACATTTTATTGTCACACACTAACACATATTTGTGGTGCCTGACCAGGATTTGGATGAATAACAGGGAGAACTGAAAGGGTTTTAGTCTCTTGTTGTACAGATGAGGTTCCTAAGACCCAGAAAGGTTGAGAAACTTGGAGCTCAGTGGTGGAGCTGGAAGTAGAGCTCAGTCCTGCCTCTCTGCAGACTGCTCACTATTGAGAAGCAAAGGAGACAAACCAGTTTTAGTCCTGCCTGACTTATTTGTCTGCTTTGGTATAAGTCAATTACTGCTTTGACCTCAGGTAAAAACAAACTGTCCAAATATAAAGACTTTGATGATCATCGGTAGATAGTGTATCTGAAATTCCCCCTTCTCCCTTTCTCTCTTGAAAGCTTCCTCTGTTGCCATCTTCTGTGTTCTTTCTTTCATTTGTCTTCATGAGACATCAGTTTGAGAAAACAAAACTAAAGTTGGTTATTGGTTTCCCCTCTAGCACCTACAATGGCATCCGGCATACAGATAGAATGGTGGCTGGCATACAGCAGGTGTTCAATAATATTTTTCTCAATAAGTGGATGAACCAGTGGTTTTCAATTCTTAGCTGAAAATCAGACAGTAGCCCAGTTGATTTTTAAAAATAACTCTCCATATGAATTTTAATTAGAACTCATGAAGATGACCCAAATAGTATGCTTCCTCTTTTAACTTTTACTGGTGGTTATACTTACTTGATTGGCCCATCTATAACTTACTTATGAAAACCCCTCCCAAATTTGATTTATTAATGTAAATGCTTTAAATCCTTCCTCCCTTAACATGTGCATATGTTTGTATACTTAAGTGATTTTCCTTTTGCAGTTTTGTGTGATAAAATCTTGAAGTATGTCATAACAAAATGGAAGGGAGAGAGTTGAAAACACACTGTCATCTAGACACAGATTATATATGCTTCATTTGCATAATTTTGGACAGATTTCTCTTTTTTTCTGAATGTCTTCAATGGGAATTCCGTGAATCAGAATATATGCTTCTTAGTCTTTTTAATAGATCCCTCTGTAGCACATACATTGCTATCAATACAAAACTATGAAAATTCAGCATTTTCCAAGTCTCTGCATTCTGCTATTATTTCATCTCAATGTTGACTTTGCTTTAATTTTCTCTTTAGAGGACAAAAATGTTTCTAAAGAACAATATGTATTTTAGGATTTTTTAAGAAAGATAAATGGTTCTGAGTAGTGAAATCTCTGCACCTATCCTATGATAATTTTAATATCCTTTAGGAAAATTGTCAGAAGATATCAATATGTTAAATACCAAAGCATCTCTAAGAAAAGGCAGAATATTCAATATCCTTTTGTTGGCATGAAGTGTCACTCTGCATCAGCCTTTGTCCTAAGTAGCCAATGCAAACTCTTTCCATTATTTTGTTGTAGAAACATAGATAATTCCTTTTTTCTTTCCTTTTTTCATTTTTCCTTTGTTTTCTCTCTTTCTTTCATCTCAACATGTAATTCAAAAGTATGGAAAGATAATATTTGAGGTCTTTTAAATACATTTTGTTAATATGATTTTTGTTTGTTTTTGAAAAGATTTACTTAGAGGGATTTATTTTTAAAGCCTCTGCACTTCAGTGGAGACTGTGTTTTCTCATCATTAAAGTGCATTTACAGAATTGTTGTAAGCTAAAATTTTCTATGTCCTTTAGATTGGAGTAAGAAATAGTTGATGGGAAATTTTCTTCATATATTTTTATACTGAGGGCTTCTACATGTCTGCAAACGGAATAAGTCACAAGGAAGTTATCTGTGAAAATGATGCTTGTAAGACAACTTAGACCTCTGGTTACAGAATAACCTTAGCTAATCATACTTCAAAAATGATTTTGCTTCCTTTTTTGATAAATGGCATTGTCTCTTCCAGAAGTAGACAATATGCAAAATGATCCTTTATGATTATTTTCGTATTCAATTTTATAGGGTTCTGCTTTATGAAAGAGAATTTTTTAAAGGATCTTGAATATAAAGTGAATCTACTCAATCAAATTAACTTGACAAAACAGGTTGAATGCAGTCAAGCGGTTATATTGAGAACTAGTTGAATTCAATTAAAGGCTATTTAGAAAGAAAATAATTGGTAAGAATTTTCTCCCAAAATAAATGGTGACCAAATTATTCTTTTTATCCCAAAAAGAATAATTAGAATCTCTAACTTCCAGAACAGCCTTCAAAGTCCATCACTCCAAAACGCATTGCTTCAGTGCCATAAATGATATTTAGAATAGTCCATGAAAGCTGATTTAACAGAAATATTGTACATTGGCAGTTGAAATTTGAATATATTCCCTTAGCCAAATTTTACTTTCATAATTTGAAAAAGGATCACTGTGCTATGACACAGCTTTCATTTTAGACCTTTGTAGTCTAAAATATGATATATTAAATTTCTACATCTCTATCTATTTGGGCAGGATTAAGAATAAAAAGGTAGAAACTAAAGAACTGTAGCAATATCTCCTTATCTAACCCACTGTTACTTTGCAAGTTTCCCTTTCCTCAGCTATCTTATTTGTAAAACAATGATTGCCAATTCCAATGTATCTCCAATAGAGTGAATGAGAGATACATACACTTCAAAAGTAAAAGGGGGCAGAATATTGCTTAATGATTACATTACATTTCCTCCAAGTTTTCCTAACTTCTCAAAATGCATAAAGCATCACAACAGAATCTACTACAAGATCTCCAATTTTGTGGCATAGACAAACCATTTTGGTGTTTCAGTTTAGGACTATATGCTGAGAATTACGTTTTTCATGTCTTTGGTAACAATTTCCATCTTAAAGTGTTTAGAATGCTACATGTGCATGCTTCTTGATGATTATCTTCCAAGTTTATAGACGGGAAAAGTAGAGATTAAATATGTTAGCAAAGTTAGAAAGTCAGAGTTAAGGCCAAGCTTTCCCTTAATGGAGAATTTCCCTGGATTCTCCGTGAGGCCTATCTTGGTGATTTGATTGCCTCTTCAGTCCTCTTCACTCATGGGAAACATACTGGTACCTCTTTTTCATAAACAATCACAGAATTGTATTTAGTATTAAATTCAAATAATTTTCATTTTTTAAAAAATTAAAATAATTTCCAGCATAATAGCCCATAATTACTTCAGAGTTAACTTTTCTAAGTGAAGATGAACATACCATGCTTTTCTCTAGGTTTTTCTTCTATATTTGATAATTACATCAAATGATGCATATATCACAAATTTGATTAAGTTCACTCACAGTAAACACCAACAATGGGTACACTCAGCTCTGGTTGAAAGCATTGTAAAAGCCAGCAGCTGTTCTATGTAAGGGGCTAATTATGCATAATGAGTGTCTAATTTGAGAGCAACACAAAGCACATTTCATCTAAAAATCAAAGAAATTGATGTGACACGCTCAAGTATCTCTTATAAATTTGTTGATTGTCCTTTCTAAGTCAAAGGATGAGGAGTGAGTGAGCACCGCTCTCTCCTCTTGGCTCAGGAACCAGAAAAGAGAGTAATTTTTCCTTTCAGAAGGACTTATGACCTGTGTATCCTGCTGAATGATACTAAGTACCTTGCTATTTAGATAGGAATACCTTAGTTCAGCACTGAGGTGCTATGTATTGGCATTGAAGGCCAACTTTGCCCTTCCTCAATATACCTGCAAAATATGAAAGTAGTTGGTGGTGTCAACATGTTGGCAAATTCAGGAAATCAACCACAAACTTCTTCTTTAACAACTTGCCTCATATTTATGAAATATCATGGTCAAAGTATATCTGAAACATAAATATTTAAAGCCTGACGAAATATAAAACACTACTGATCCTGCTATCCTCTTTAAATTTTATACATTACTTCAAAGAAGCAGCATCTATTTGTACTTACTTTCTCACATTCTAAGGCAGGCAACGTTGAGCCCTACACTGCTTCAGAATCCACAGAGGCCAGTCTGCATTGCACTGTCCTCTGTAGATACTTGGCTCTGTCAGAGAAGACAGCATTTCCATCTTGCTTATCATTCTATCCAAAATGTCTGTCCCAACACCTGACACATAGTTGGCAATGAAGGAATATGCCTTGGATAAATAGAAATAGAGCAAGTATGGTTATCCAAATGCTTTGAGCTTGAATGCTGTCTAGGTAATTGGATGGACAATTTCTTACAATTTTCATTTTTTTCTAATCATTTTTGTCCTTTAGGTGACATAACATACTTTATTACACATGGTGAGGTGAGACCCTTAGAGGGTTGAATCATTCCAACTGATGGATGTACCATCACCAGGTAAATATGACCCTTTAGGGAGGAAAATGCATACTTTTGAATCAGACTTTGGCTGGTATCCCAAGGTATTTAAACCCTCTGACCTCATGTTCTTTGTCTTTAAAATACGCACTTTGAAGAGTTGTTTTATTAGATGAGAAAATGAATATAAACTCTCTAGCATCACACCCAATAACAGATAACAGGTCTGGATTTCATGTTAACTCTTTCCCTTTCCTTTATAGCAGTATATAGATGACTATTAGATTCAGATTCAGAATTTGAGTGAAAGAATTCTTAACAACACATTAGAATATTAACCCTCTCTTTTAACTTCACTGTAATCTGTGAATTATGCATCATTTTTCTGTTTTCACTTATAGCTTTGGAAGACCTATTGTCTGCTTATTTGATCTATAATCTCTTCATAAAACATATAAACTGGTTCTTGCCTTAAATCCAAATTGCCCTCATCATCCAAATTAAGCATAGACATATAGACATAGATTTATAGCAAGAACAGAAATGGTTACTTAAAGGAAATCAACATTAAACATTAAATTCAACAGGCCATATTAAACCCACATTAAATCCACCTGAGCTGCACTCGCCTCTTGACAGAGTAATTGTAAGGGGGACTAGTGAGGCTGAAGGGTGAAGTGATTGCACAGATGGTGAGAGGGTGGAAGACAGGTGTTTGAATAGACACAACCTTCTCACTAGGTCCGTCCAACTCAATGATTCTCAATATATTTTTCTTGCCCCACAAGTTCCATTTTTATTCACAGTGGTTTTGCAGATGGTGACTGAGTAAACAGATACAAGTGACAGTAAAGTGTGTTTAAATATTAAACATGACATTGACATGGGCTGATCTAGCCTTTGGAAAGATAATTGTGTACAAGGTGTCCTTCTGTGATGATAGGCCCTAAGTGTTTAATGCCACCAGTGGCCATAAATCCTAAAAGCTACAAGCAGGTTTGGCTGCCAGAAGAGAATCATCAAATCATAAGATTTATATGTGATCCCTTACATTAGAGTGAACAGTGCATTGTCTTTCCTAGTCGCTATCACCATAGAAGAGAACAAGCATGTGTAATAAGTCAGCTTACGTCAATATATTTACAATAACATACAGGAATATAGGAAGACAACAGGAAGCTACATTATGCTGAATCTGGCCCTGCCAGAGACCACTCCAAATGAACTGGCAGCATTTAGTCAAAAGTCCTTGAAATAGCCATCCTGGAATGTTAGAAGCTAGTGACTGTACTAAGTAAGAAGTATAGATTTTGGACTCCATTGTTTCAGAATAAAGCAAAAGGGACAGGTGACTTGTCTGAAGAGGACTGCCATTGCATTCTAAACTCCATTAGGAAAGGATAATATGAGCCTTGCTGTGGAGAAAGTGAGTCAAGTTGGTAGAGAACCAAAGATCCTAACTGTATTCTTTCTTTTATACACAGCGCTAGTAATGCCACTCTTTGACCCTAACCACATTCTGACCTTCAGCAAGATTCCATCTTAACAGAAAAGGACCACAAATTCTAACCCTACAGCAGCCAGATTAAAAGACTGTGGACACTGAGCATCACATTACTTTCATGGGGGACAAAGGCAAATGCTGTTCTGCACATGACACTCACAGGCTCACTGTCTCCATCCCTCTCATCAGTGCTTCGGCACTGAGCCTGGTCAGAATGGTAACATGTGGGAGGAGCAGAAGGGCTTCTCTCTCTTCTCTCTGCAAATACATGTATAGGAAGCATTGCATGTGTTCTACCTGAGCAGGCTCTTTGGGACTGTAAACAAGTCTAGGATGTTGGAAATTAGAATCTTACTTACTTATTCATACAATATATTGAGTGCTTGTCAGCTGATAGGACCCATGGCAGGTGCTGGGAACAGAGGGATGTGCAAGATGGATGTGGCCTCTGTCTTTATAGGACTTACAGCCAACTGGGGGTCACAGCACACAAACAATTACACAAGTAAGTATTAAAGTATAATTATGTGAATTGATGTATATAGAAGAAGTAAAATTTATGGAGAGCACAAACCACATAGTGGCATGGCCTAGGCTGGGAGTCAGGAAATCTTGTCTGAGGAAAACAGTGTTTACGCTGAGACAGAAAGTGTGAATATTGGTTAGCCAGATGAAGAATAGGGAAGAGTGTTTTAGTTTTGGGGCAGAACAAACATGAAGTCCCTGGGATGGGAAAGCATTTGCACATCTGAGGAGAAAAATGAAGATCAGCACAGTTGAACATAAAGATGACATTTGCAAGGGCAAGATGGTGTAATTCCTTGTGGTAATGTATCCCTTGTGCAATGGGAAACTGTTGAAAAGTCTAAATAGAGATAGTGTGGTGTTATTTTTAAAAGTTCACTTTGGACGTCATGAAAACTAGAGAGATCAAAGGTGGAGGTGGGAAAAGGGGCTAAGAGACTACTGTAACAATGCAAGTGAAGAGATGTTGATGACTTGGACTAGGCTGGGTGATGTGAATGGAGAGAGACATATGCACATATGTTAATTGCCTTTTCCCGAAGCCCTACCTGGGCCTTGTCCTTTTTCACAGCTAATTAGGCCAAAGCATTTAATCATATCTTACTTTCTGGGAAAGAATTGCTTCCCTTTCTGTAAATGGGCACAGTAGTACTTTGTATTGTCAAGAATAATGCTTAGTTCAGCCAGTCACCATCAGGAAGATCCTAACAATGTAAGGCTAATTCGTGTACTGGATGGTACTGGATTAAAAGTGAAGCTACAGTACTTCTACCCCTTGATAAGCTGTCCTCTATACAGGGTACATTGAGATAGCTGGTTGCAAGTAATTAATAAGATTACAACTGTAATTTAATATGATTAAGTGAGGCACCAAGGTGTACCATAAATAATTTAAACCATCAGAATTGTAAATGAACAATCTGCATTTTATTTAGACCACCAATCTTTCCTTACCCGGGTAACTGACAATGGCTACTCCATGTCTTAATCCATTTGTTTCCTCTCTCTTTATCCTTGCCCACTCTTCTCTGTTGGGCTTTCTGTTGTCCGGTGGAATCCTCTGTGTTTCACCACTTTCTTGTCATGCCAATTCCCCTGCTGTCTGCTTTTGCCTTGTATTTCCTCCCCTTTTCCTGTTTACTTGGGTAGCTCTCTCTTTTTCTCTCCTATTTTCTTTGACCTGTCACTTCCCTTCTGCTGCCACATACTACACTGATTTCTTGCCCTCTCCTTCAGTTAGTTCTTTGCTTTTTTTTCTGTTCTGCTTTCACTGAAGGTTTCTCTTAGGAAAATCTTCTACTTTTCATAGGACAGAGGGAAGTTCAATCCCCAACTCAGTAATGAAGCCCCTGTCTCTACTAAAGTCAGGAGAAGAAGCTGATTGGATGAGCCAGAGAGCTCTTGCCCTACTTCTGGGAAACAAAAACATGTGCTATTACAAGAGATTTATCAAGGTTCTATCAGCACCAGATCTTTTTTTTCCCAAGACGTGAGCTTTGAGACCAAGTTCTACCCCTAAAGCTTACTCTAGTAACAAACATAGACATTTGTTACTAGACAGAGGTGAACAGCATGTATTGTGTATACTAATATCATCACACACACATCAAATTGTGAAACAATCACACAGTCACATCAGATCAGTGGTCATCAAATTTTAGAACTGGAAGAAACATTAGACAAATTTGAATAGCATGTTCATTGGAAAGAGTAATTAGGCATCACCTACTAAGAGGAGACCTTATGGCAATGAAATTGAGGACAGGTTCACTTTCATGAGATGAAGAGAAATGAACAACTTGAAGGAAATGGAGAATGGCTTAGCCATCCATGAGGCCTGTGGGAAGAAGATATCAGGGGCAAAAGCCATCAGCATGAGGCACAACAAAGAATACAAGTGATGACCACTTTGTATCTAGGCATATGCGAGTGCCGGACGAAGTGTGTGCAGCTGTGACATCAAGCACTATGTTCACCCACTCATGAACTTTAGCAGCCAAATCCCAAAAGTCATGGAAAAAGGATGATGAGGACTTGAAGTCATGTATGCATTAATTCATTCGTTGAATAAATAATTCTTAAGCCCTTACTATGTGCTAAGCCCTCTTCTTGCAATGAGAATATAGTAGTAAACAAAACAAAGTCTTTGTTGTTAAGAAGGTTACTTTCTTGTGTAGGAGACAGATAATAAACCCCAAACAAATAAATGTACTACGACTACTACTAATAATAATGATTGACACTTACATTATGCTTACAATTGGCTAAAGATTCTTCTCATTGTTTTACATGCATTAACTCCCTTGATACAACCCTCTTTTAAGGTAGGTATCATTATAGTTCCCATTTTACAGATGAGGCACAAACAAGTGAAGTGCCTTGCTTAAGGTCACATGACCCTAAGTGACAGAGTTATATAATGTCAGTGATAAATATCATGAAGAAAAATAAAGGTCAAGACATGCTGTCTACAGATCTAGCCAATGGAAGTAGTATCATTTAGAGTAACAACAGAATCTTTGGAATCTGAAATCTTGGATCAGTGTGCTACATCCACGCTCTCTGATGTTAAATAAATTACATCATTTATTTTGGGCCTCAGATTACTCATCTGTAAAATGGGGATTAAAAACCTAGTTAAGGAGTTTTCTGAAAGCATATAATAAGATTAAATTATATAATAATTATAAAGATTGAGCACAGTCCTGAAGAACATCATATGTCTATTTTATATGTATGTGTTGTATTTATTTTATATATTTATATACGTGTGTGTCAAAATTAAACAACAAGACTTGAAGCTCAGCAACAGCAAAAAAGATATGAGAAGACAAATTGCCTGTCGCTGCATGTTTCTGGGACAAGATTTAGTAACTCAGAGGACTAAGAAGGAATATAAGAGATTCAGGTCTATCTCCAAGTGAAATGGACTCTTTCAAGAAATGATCATTGTCAGCAGATATGCAAAGGCAGAGGCTCCCTGAGGAACTCAGACTCACTAGGAAAGAGCAATGGAGCAGTTGGAGAGAAGCTGAGCTCTAGGGATTAACAGGACTTTGCATAACCCATAACCACAGGGGAAGCCCTGAAGTTGGAATGGATCACACAGCCCCTGTTGGTCATAGAACTCAGAGCTGAAAGTGAAAGAGCTGGACCAGCTTGAAGCCTTGTTACTGAAAGACATTTCACCTGGCAATGTATAGGTGGCTCCTTGTACAGATCTAAAAGAAGAGAACATGGCCTGAAGCAATGACGTCTGATTTCATTAGAAAACTTATACAACCTCTTAATGCTCCCTTTTCCAGACTCACTCTGTTCAGCAGGAATCTAGATGGTATTTCCCATTATTGTAAAATGAAAAAGAAAAGTTATTTGTCACTAACGTGTTACTCAGTTTTTTTCTCCTTCCTATAATCATGTTCTTTGCTTATCAAACATTTACACTTCATTATTAATATTCTGAGATACAGCCAATTTCATTCAAAGGATAGCTCTGAGACACATGTTATTTTTTGGTTGGTTGGTTGGTATATTAGAAAAACATAAGCCTCATGATTCCAGAGTAATTTTCTTGGTCAATCAAAAAGACTTTAGAAACCATGACTTCTGACCAAGGTTAACGTAAAACAAAAGTTTAGTGCCAGCATTAAGATGTATATTGGCATTGTGGTAAATGCTTATGGTTTGAAAATGAAGAAGAATGGATTTTATGCTGGGGTTTGCCAGTATTGTCTTCTGACATTTTTGGAAATCTAGCTAGCCTGTTTAGACATCCCTTTTTCAATGGTGAATGAGAATAATAAGGGTCCATAATATTGGTGTGTTAGACAGTGGTGTAGCTTTAAAAGGATTTATCTCTACTGCATAGGGATAGTCAATCAAGGGAAAATAAATTAATGGAATAACTTTATAGAGGCAGGAAGCAGGGAGAGTACAATGTAAGCTTTGTGTTATATAATAAAGTGTAAAGTTTGAACACATGTAGTATCCTTAATGAAACTTGTTTTAAAATACTCTTTCGGACTACTTTTAATATGATATAGTATGTTTGAGAAGTGTCCTAGGAGAAAGTGCAAGGGAAAATAATCTCCACGTATTTATCATTATCAATATTAACACATTTCAGTGGAATGCCTAAGTATGTGGGACCTTTTGTTGAATACCTTAAAAATGATTGCTGGTGATACACATTAGTGGAATCTACCTTGCTCTGTTCTTCTTGGTCTACCAGATACCCACTGGCCATTTTTGAGCCTTCCTAAAAGTCACAAAACTGGAGATCCCAATTGCTTTATTGGCCTTGAGATTTTCACTAGACTTGATTCAAATTCCTAAACTTTCTAATTTAAATTTCCTGAGACAAACAACCTGGAGTGACTTTCACCACTGAAACTTAAAGTTTGGTGTTGCCTGTACACCTAAGCAGGTTCTCAATAAATATGTGTAAGTGTATTCATGGGCAACTCCAATATGAGCAATCAGCACTGTCTTTTATTTGAAAGATACTGTCCGTTAAGTGTGAAGTCATGCTGATATATAATGAATGGAGTATCTATGTTTGCTACAGTGTTCTGAATCATGGGTCCCTCAGAGCAGTGACAATTAGAGATTCAAAATGGCAAAGAACGAAAAAAGAAGGTTAAGAAAGAAGGCTTCAGGGAGGCCAGCCTGTAAACCTGAAGAATGCTTTGAGTAAAATTGGGAGAGTGGTCTTTTTGGAAATATACATATTCATAGCTCTGGATAGAATGGATAGATGGACTTGTAGGCAACTTTGAACAGAAATTATTGCCTCTTTAGTATAAAAAAGTCAGTTTCACACTGACTAATTTTTTTCAAAGTTTTTTCTGCTGTGTTTCTAGCAACTCAAAAGCATTATTACATGATTCTATGTCTAGAAAATCCCATAGTCTCAGTCCCAAAGCTCCTTAAGCTGATAAACAACTTCAACAAGGTCTCAGGATACAAAAATAATAGGCAAAAATCACTAGCATTCCTATACATGAACAGCAGCCAAGTTGACAGCCAAATCAGGAATGTAATCCCATTCACAATTACCACAAAAAGAATAAAATACCTAGGAATACAGCTAACCAAGGAGGTGAAAGATCTGTGTAATGAGAATCACAAAACATGGCTGAAGGAATCAGAGATGACTCAAGCAAATGGAAAAATATTGCATGCTTATGGATAGAATCAGTATTATTTAAATGGCCATACTGCCCAAAGCTTTTTACAGATTTCATTCTCTTCCTATCAAACTACCAATGACATTCTTCACAGAATTGAAAAAAACTATGTTAAAATTCATATGGAACCAAGAAAGAGCCCAGATAGCCAAGGCAATCCTAAGCAAAAAGAACCAGCAGGCAGCATCACATTACCTGACTTCAAACTATACTACAGTGCTACAGTAACCAAAACAGCATGGTACTGTTTTGTACTGTACAAAAATAGGCACATAGACCAATGGAACAGAGTAGAGAGCCCAGAAACAAGGCCACACACCTACAACCATTTGATCTTCAACAAAACTGACAAAAATAAGCAATGGGGAAAGGATTCTTTAGTCAATAAATGGTGCTGGGATAACTGGCTAGCCATGTGCAGAGAATTGAAACTGGACCCTTTCCTTACACCATATACAAAGTCAACTCAAGGTGGATTAAATACTTGAATGTAAAACCCAAAACTATTAAAACCTTGGAAGACAACTTAGGCAATACTATCCTGGACATAAGAACCGGCAAAGATTTCATGATGAAGATGCCAAGAGCAATCGCAACAAAAGCCAAAATTGACAAACTGGATCTAATTAAACTAAAGAGCTTCTGCACAGCAAAAGAAACTATCAACAGAGTAAACAGACGATCTACAGAATGGGAGAAAATTTTTGCACTCTACCCATCTGACAAAGGTCTAATATCCAGAGTCTACAAGGAACTTAAACAAATTTACAAGCAACAAACAAACAACCCCATTAAAAAGTGGGCAAAGGACATAAACCCTTTTCAAAAGAAGACATACATGTGGCCAAACAAGCACATGAAAAAGAACTCAATATCACTGAGAGAGAAATGCAAATCAAAAGCACAATAACACACCATCTCACATCAGTCAGAATGGCTATTATATATATATATTAAAAAAGAGTATAAATTAGTGCAACCATTGTGGAAAGCAATGGGATGATTCTTCAAAGGGCTGAAATCAAAGCTACCATTCTACAAAGCAATCCCATTACTGGGTATATAACCAAAGGAATGGAAATTGTTCACATAGAGACACATGCACAGCTATGTTCACTGCAGCACTATTCACAATAGCAAAGACATGGAATCAACCTAAATGCCCAACAATGGAAGATTGGATAAAGAAAATGTGGTACGTATGTACCATAGAATACTACACAGCCACTAAAAAAGAATGAGATCATATTCTTTGCTGGAACATGGATGGAGCTAGAGGCCATTATCCTTAGCAAACTAATGCAGGAACAGAAAACCAAATACTACATGTTCTTGATTATGAATGGCAGCCAAATGATGAGAACACATGGACACAAAGAAGGGAATAATAGACACTGTGGCCTACTTGAGGGTCAAGGGTGGGAGGAGGATGAGGAGCAGAAAAAAATAGCTATTGGGAGCTAGGCTTAGTACCTGGGTGATGAAATAATCTGTATGACAAACTTCCATGACACGAGTTTACCTATGTAACAAACCTGCACGTGGGCCTCTGAATTGAAAATAAAAGTTAAAAATAAGAAATAAAATTATATGTGTAAATTCAAAAAAATTGTAAATATTTGAAGAATATATCTTCATAGCATGGATAATATGGATGTATCTGACAAGGGAAAAAATGTTTTTGCAAGAGTTACATAAGAAACAAAAGGAGCACCGTAGCTTGTTGGGTTCACCCCAGCCATAAATTACTTTAACATCTGGCACAATAGGCTCTGAATATGTAGTTGTTGAATAAATGAAGAAATGTAGTGATCCATGTATAGTAGAATCTGTAAAAAGTCTTTTGAGTTCTGGAGATATAAAAACAGAAATAGGCTGGTCACAGTGGCTCACACCTGTAATCCCAGCACTTTGGGAGGTGGAGGTGTGAGTATCTCTTGATCCCAGGAGTTTGAGGCCAGCCTGAGCAATATGGCAGAAAAAAATATCTACAAAAAAAAATACAAAAATTACCCGGGTATGGTGGTGCACGCCTGTAGTCCCAGCTACTCAAGAGGCCGAGCTGGGAGGATGGTTTGAGCTCGGGAGGCGGAGTATGCACTCCAGCCTGGGCAACAGAGCCAGACCCTCTCTCAAGTAAATAAAGTAAGACCAGAAATGCTCACTTTACTTTTTCTTTTTTCCCTAAGTTTATTAGAGCCCCTGTCCATAACTTTAGTGTTCCTTTAGCTGACTCTGCCTCTTCAATGACTCTCCCATCATGGCCCGTCTAACAGTGTGTGCTTGAACAGGGATGGTGGCGACACCCCACAGCTCAGTAAGTCTCTCTGGGCTCTGCTTCTCACCTATGTCCTGAATGCCCTTGCTCTGGTCAAGAATACATGTCCTCTCTTCCACTGCTTGACCCTCAATTATGTTCTTTACCCAGCTGCTACCGTCTTCCTGGTTTTAAATGTAAGTCTGAGCTTTGGCCCCTTTCTTTATCACACAAACCATAATCTGTGGAGTTTCTCTGTCTCACCTTTGTGCCTCACCCAGGCCTTAGGTCTAAGCCTGTGGGATACCCACCTAAATGCAACAACTGTTTGAACACTGGTCTCTCAGTCTCTTTCCTACCTCTCAGGCTACAGTGGCTGAGTGTGCTGAAGATTCCTTGATGGCCAATGTAACTGACTGATGTGTCTCTTTGGGAAGCTTCTCAATACCTCAGACAAGCACACACCCAGAGCTTGAAATCACAGGCCTGTAGACTCGTGCTTTTTGAGTTAGTTCACTAGAAATAGAGAAGCCTAGGCTTCAGGAGAGTTCAAAAGGCTGGCCGTGTCCTGAAGCTCAGGAGTGCCATCCATAGGGGTTGATCTGAGTATGACCAATAGGACCAGGGGCTAAGCATTTTAACCAGAGCATCCCAAAACCCTAGGTTGGTGCCTAGAAATGCAGTAGCAAACAGAGGTCCTGCCATCCTTTCTTCTCAGTAGGAGTATTGCTGGTATCTAGGTTTACAGAGGGGCTTAGCCCACCTACCTGCTATCATGCTCAGCAAGAGAAAGAGAGATAGGGTCTGCCCTCCAGCCAGAAGCCTACGGCCTCCCAGCAGCAGCAGCAGCAGCAGCAGCAGCAGCAGCAGCAGCAGCAGCAGCAGCAGCAGCAGCATGTATGGAGGCTCATGCAGGAAGAGAGGACCAAGGAAGCTAGATGTAGGCCTTTTCTAGTCCTTCCTAGAGAGCAGTGCTTCATGTGCTTCTCCCCCGCTCACAGGTGATCCATTTCTCTCTCATGACTGAGATGATGACGTAAGGAAGTGCTCACAAGGCAGTATGGATAGCAGGCAAGAACTGGAGTCCCAGGGCCACACTGCCTGGATTCCAAGCCTGATTTTGCATGCATGACTTGAGACTTTGGGTAATTTGCTTAAACTCATTGTAACTCAGTTTTTTCTTTATAAATTGATACTTCATCATGCAACAACTGTTTATTTGTGCTAATTATTTGGGAAGGGTAGTATTTTGGGGGCTAGGATATAGTCATCAACAAACCAGATAACATTCCCTTCCACTGTGCAATGTTAAGTTCTAGAGGGGCTATAAGCATTGCACAAATACATAAATGTCTTCATGGAGGTAAGAGCTGTGCAGAAAAATAAAGGATGGCAAGGGAATAAGCAGTGGGGTAGAGTATTTTCATGATCAGAACAGTGTTCACTGAGGAGATGACATTTGACCAGAGGTCAGAATGCCATGAGGAGTGAGCCATGCATATACCTGGAAAATGTTTCAATTAGATTAAACTTCAAGTGCAAACACCCTGAAGCTAAAGCATGCCTGAGATCATGACATAATCTATTAAATATAGTTATTGTGACGTAAAGTGAGTTAGTTCATTAAAGTAGAGTGTGGTAGATAAATGCTTCTTAATATTAGGTATTAGTATTATCAGAATGCTTCAAACTTTCTGGCCTAGCTGGTCCACTTTCGCACCTGACCTGAGGCCTCCCTGATGTTTGGGGACACTGCCACCTGCTGCTGCTTGTTGGTAAACCATTGAGTGTGAGCAGCGTGTTGACAAACTGATGTGGAGTCTGATCTTCTGCCCTTGGTGTCCCTATATCTTGGCTTCTTCTGGCTAGATATTCACTCAGCTCCTTAAAACAACTCTGTTTTCTGCTTTACATCAGATTTCTACCATTAGTACTGCCTATGTCACCTGTCAAGTGTCAGCTTGCCTTCCAACACATCCGGGACAATTGTATAGGGAGATGTCTTTAAACACAGAAGACTGCTCTCAGTATATGTTACACTAGGGCCTGTGCTCTTGTCAAATGGCCATCTTCATCTTTGAGGCTAAGAAGCCATGGAGAAAAACAAAGATACCGAGTTATGGTGGAGTCTAATGAAAGAAAAATAGACCATCTCCCCCAGAGCTACCACTGCTTCAATGCATTCACCGTTGAAGGCTAGGACCTGCTCCCACAGACTCATGGCTTTCTGAAACAGCTCTGTTGAATGCATTTGTAATTTGCCACTAAAAAAATTATACTTCCACATGTTTACAACCTTGTCCATATCTGGGAAAGTGACAAATAGAAAGTTGACCTTCTAGTCCTTCTAGTCTGGCTTTGATCTGTCTGTGCACACAATGGTGCTGTTTGGTATATGCAGAAGCCTGGGTGCCTACAGGATTTGCTTAGTGAATATATCTTATTTGACCTTCTGGCCCATCACACTTTCATAATCCTCTAATATACCATCCCATATTCTGTAACAATAACATGAACTACAATAGACATTTACCTGAGATCCTATTAACAAGTCACATGTTGGCTGGGCACGGTGGTTCATGCCTATAATCCCAGCACTTTGGGAGGCCAAGGCGGGAGGATCACTTGAGGCCAGGAGTTTGAGACCAGCCCAGACAACATGGCAAAACCCTGTCTCTACTATGAATACAAAAATTAGACAGGTGTGGTGGCAGGTGCCTGTAATCCAGCTACTCAGGAGGCTTGACATGCGGATCACTTGAACTAGGATGCAGAGGTTGCAGTGAGCTGAGATTGCGCCACTGCACTCCAGCCTGGACAACATAATGAGACCTCGTCTCAAAAACAAAACAGATGTTTTGCTAAAAACTTTTATCCATTATCTCATTTCAACTTTACATCAATCCTGTGTGACCCAGATACCCCATACATCAGCAGGTTGTAAGATCACACCTCCCATGAATATCCAAACCACAAAAATCTAGGTCTCCTTTCCTTATTACTGTCAGAGGTCCAGTGGCTTCTCCAGTTTCCCTTTCATGAATTTCTTGGAACCGCCAGGAAATTCTTCCTGTCCCTAAACATGGCTATCTATGACATCTTAGTTTGGTTTTGCGCTGCTGCTTGGCTTTTCTGAAGGTCTCCTCTTCCTGTCCAGAGACTCTCTTCATTCAGGCATCAGCTGCTATTCTCCTGGCACAGCTTTGTCTCAAGTGTAGGCTCAGATGCTTTCCATATTTTCCTACAGTGATAGGGAAGATTGAGTTGTAATGTGTGAGACATTTATGATGGCTTTGGGGAACAGAATGGATTAATGCACAGAGGACTTGACACTGGTTAGATATGGTTACTGTGGGAGTCCTCGGGCTCAAGCCCCTTCTAAAACCACAGCCTCCAGTACATAGAGCTTTTAGCTCCCTCCTTCCAACATATTGCAGGGGTCAATTTAAAATGCTGGCAATTGGATATCCCTGAAAATATCTCTTGTATTTTGAGTCCAAATTTCTTTTTTTCCCAGTCCTAAACAGAGAGACACTTATCCCATATTAGCTAAAATCTTACCCTTGGGCTCTCATTTTCCACCTCTGGATGGGGAGCAATCTCATCTCTATCCACAGGGTCTTACCCTAAGGCCCCCAATACATAAAAACACCATAAACATACATATGGGGACATTTGTCAATTTCTGGGTGATTCCCTGTTGACTCACTGCACATACGAGGCCTAAATACAGCTGTCCAAATTGAGCCTTGGCATTCCCAGATCAGTCCCTTACAGACATGAGGCTAAGACCAGCTGCCACACCCTCCCTAATACCTGTCAGCCTCTGCTCCCAACCTTCATCGTGTTTTGTATGTGTTATCCCATTGAACAGATACAACTGCCTTTTGCCACTCACTATGCACAGAGTCAATGAGATTGGAACTATTATTAGGTCCATGTCACAGGTAAGGTCGATGTCACATGTAAGAAAACCCAGGTTTAGAAAGGTTAAGTAACTTGCTCAAGGCAGTAGACATTTATACATAGAGGGCACCTTGTGTACTGTACTCCACTTGCTTTCATCCAGTGCTGCCCTCTTCTTCATCAAAGATATTTTATTATCTCTAGTAAACCCTTAGCCGCTTCGCTAACTACCGCTCTGTCTAGTTGGCTTTCTGGCTTTGGAACAGGCTACTCATACTACTGTGTCCGGAATTGGTGAGTTTTTGGTCTCACTGACTTCAAGAATGGAGCAGCAGACCCTCGCAGTGAGTGTTACAGTTCTTAAAGATGGTGTGTCCGGAGTTTGTTCCTTCAGATGTTCAAACGTGTTCAGAGTTTCTTCCTTCTGGTGGGTTCATGGTCTCACTGGCTTCAGGAGTGAAGCTGTAGACTTTCGCTGTGATGTCACAGCTCTTAAGGTGGCATACCTGGAGTTGTTCATCCCTCCCAGTGGCTTCATGGTCTTGAGACCTCAGGAGTGAAGCAACAGACCTTCTCAGTGAGTGTTATAGCTCATCAAGGTAGCGTGGACCCAAAGAGTGAGTAGCAGCAAGATTTATTATGAAGAGCAAAAAAACACGTTCCTTAGCGTGGAAGGGGAACCCAGCAGTTTCCCCTCCTTGCTTGGACAGTCTGCTTTTATTCTCTTATCTGACCTCACCCACATCCTGCTGATTGGTCCATTTTACAGAGAGCTGATTGGTCATTTTACAGAGAACTGATTGGTCTGTTTTGACAGGGTGCTGATTGGTACATTTACAAACCTTGAGCTAGACACAGAGCACTGATTGGTGCATTTACAATCCTTTAGCAAGACACAGAGTGCTGATTGGTGGATTTACAATCCTCCAGCTAGACATAAAATTTCTCCAAGTCCCCACCAGATTAGCTAGATACAGAGTGCTGATTGGTGCATCCACGAACCCGGAGCTAGACACAGAGTGCTGATTGGTGCATATCAGCACTTTAGCTGGACACAAAAGTTCTCCTTTAGCTGGACACAAAAGTTCTCCAAGTCCCCACTAGATTAGCTAGACACAGAGCACTGATTGGTGCGTTTACAAACCTTGAGCTAGACGCAGAGTGCTGATTGGTGTGTTTACAATCCTTTAGCTAGACATAAAAATTCTCCAAGTCCCCACTAGGTTAGGTAGATACAGAGTGCTGATTGGTGCATCCACAAACCCCAAGCTAGACACAGACTGCTGATTGGTGCATGTACAATCCTCCAGCTAGACATAAAAGTTCTCCAAGTCCCCAGTGGACTCAGGAACTAAGCTGGCTTCGCCTAGTGGATCCCCTGCTGGGGCAGCAGGCTGAGCTGCCCACCAGTTCTGCGCCTGCTTGCCAGCACCCTCAGCCCTTGGGCAGTTGATGGGACCTGGAGCAGTGGAGCAGGGGGCGGCACCCATAGGGGAGGCTTGGGTGGGAGCCCACGGCGAGGGGGGCGGGGGCTCGGGCTCGGGCATGGTGGGCTGCAGGTCCCCAGCCCTGCCCCGGAGGGAGGAGACTGAGGCCTGGCGAGAATTCGAGCATGGTGCAGGCGGGCGGCAGTGCTGGGGAATCTGGTGCACCCTCCACTGCTGCTGGCCTGGGTGCTAAGCCCCTCACTGTGGGGCCAGTGGCGCTGGCCGGCCACTCCCGGCCGCTCCGAGTGCAGGGCCAGCCAAGCCCGCACCCACCTGGAACTCGTGCTGGCCCAGGAGCACCGCACACAGACCCAGTTCCCTACCGTGCCTCTCCCTCCACACCTCCTGGCAAGCAGAGGGAGCGGGCTCCGGCCTCGGCCAGCCCAGAGCGGGGCTCCCACAGTGCAGCAGTGGGCTGAAGGGCTCCTCAAGCATGACCAGAGTGGATGCCCAGGCTGAGGAGGCGCCCAGAGCAAGTGACGGTTGCTAGCACATTGTCAACTCTCACTACCACTGATCTATGCCCATGGACAAGACAGCTCTCACACTGCAACCTCAGGACCTCCACAAAGAACTTCCCTGAGCCCTCCATCTGGAGATCTTCCTTCTCTGCACTGCTGTAAAAACGTATTTTTTTTCTTAATACGTATAACATAACATTTTATTATTTATTACAAAAAGCCCTCATTTATCACTACAGAGAATCTTACACTGTTCTCCCATGCTTTTTATTTCAGTAAGTGCTGAATTTGTCTTCTGCATAAAATTAGAACTCCTAAAGTTATCCTGAAGGACCATGCCTTAAATCTATTTTGGTTATCTCTAAAGAATGTCATGTTATGCTAGTTGTCTGTAAGATGCTAAATAAATATTGGCTTCATAAATTGTTTATAGGAATTAACCGAAAAAGAAGGAATTGGTATAAATAAGTCAATAATATTCCTTAAAATACATGTTTTAAATTATTTTTCATATTGCCAGTAAACTTTACAATGTTAGAAATTGTCAATGATAATTCTAAAAGCAAGTAGCAAATCCTTTTTATCTTTTAAAAAAATTTAAAAAGAAATGACTCTCCACAGCTCGTAGATAAATGATGAAAAAGGAAATAGACACATGTGGGTTTTAATAACTCTGAAAAAAGGTTAAATAGTTTCTTAGAGTTTCTGAGTAATAATTTCCACATGTTAATTGTTAGGTAGTTTTATCTTAACATTTTCTCAAATGTCTCCGGATATCTTTGTTTTCTACTTTATATAAGTAAATTAACAATGTGAGCTTTGCAATTTTAAAAAAGAGATTTTTGGTTTGATTTTAAAGACTATTGTTTCAAAAAGGCAAATTCCATCACCTATTTTTGAAGCACTTAGGTTTAATGAAGTTCCTTTTAACATATGTTTAATAAAATCCTGAATTAAAAGCTCAATTATTTTACTATATGCTTTGTGAACAGCACCTTTTTTTCTGTCTTTTCAAGAAACTATGTTGCTTTCTGATTACACATGATTTATCTTTGGTCTTGTTTCTTAATGTTTCTGGAGTTAAAAAAATATCTTTTGGCAAAGTTAAATCTACTTTAGGAACATTAACATAAAAAGCCAAAGATGATCTCATGGGCCATTGCTATGCCCTTAAATAATATGAACTTGATTAAAATCAGACGTTAAAGTAGATGACATTCACTGGAAAGTTTTCATTTCTTTCCTATTTTGTTAAAATTCCCCAGAAACTTGTTTATTTCAGCAAAGAGCCCACCCTCTTCCAAACACATCAGCCTTTGGAAAGCTTTATTTAAATGCCTCTGCCGAATGAAAGGCTGCTTTCATGCCATTTCAAGCCCCGAAGTACCAAAAGGGTAAATAACTTGAAGTATCATTTTTGACTGACTTGGCTTTGAAATAGGCACAGCCTGCGTAAACAGCTGCTCAGCTGCGCTGCGAGAAGCTCACCGCCTCTCTAAACATTTCCCTCCGTTATCTCCTAATGTTGGTAACAATGATAAACACCTTAATTCACTGGATTAATGAGTTAGAGCCCATAGAAGAGGACAAAACCCATAACTTTCTCACAAACTTAGTTAAATGTCAAGGTTTTTAAAGGCCTAGTTAGCAAGTATATTAGATGAGATATGTCAGTTTCCCAATTTACGACTCTGACTTGTCTCTTGTGATTCCTTATAGCCTCTAGCCATTCTCCTCTTACCTGAGGCATTCTCTGGCAAAAACCTGATGCTTCCAGTCATTCTGCATTCTTGTGTTTCTTCAAAAATAATTGGACAGGCACCTTTCCATAAACAATCATCATTAGTTATATACAGTACACAGATAAGAATACCACACCAATAAGTTTCAATGGAATGTCTTGAGCCAAATAGTAATAATTTGGCCTGCGTGTTACAGATGTGATTGACAGAGAGTTAATGCACTTAGCACTTTTCCAGGAGGCTCTGAGTATTAGCTCCTTGATGCTCAGAAAGTCCTGCTCCCAGAAAAGTGACATAGACATTGACCATTGAGTTTGTTGCTATTCAATAGCCGATTCCGTTTCCAGACTGTATGATTAAAGTCATTACAGGAACTGTCAGCAGAGGGGAAGAAATAGAAACTGTCACAAAAAGCAACTGTCTGAAATGTTAAAGATTTCCATAATGTTTTAAAGCAGGGAATTTTAACTTAATGAAGATCAACTTAAATTATAAAGCTGCAAGCTTCAAATATTTTCTGCTAGATTGATTATTACCACATCCCCCGCCTTTTTCTTTTTGTCTTTCTTAGAAAAATTCTGAAGAAAACAAAAGCAAAAACAATACAAAACGTTGGTACTTCTGGCTATGAACAAAGTTTACAACAAAAATTCATTAACATCTTTCAAGGGTCTGTTCTTAGAAGTATGTATGTTCTATGGAAAAACTAATGAAATGAAAATTCAAGCTTAGTAAAATAAAAGCACATAGTTGAAAGTTTCCAGTAATTATCTTTATATTCGAAGACCATGACAAGTGCAATGTTCAACTGAAAACAATATTTCCAGTCTAATGATGAGCTTATACATGTTTACAAGTTGCTACAAGTTATATTTTTCCTAATGTTAAAACGAAAAATCCTGATTTATAATTAGGATTTATTACTGTTTTTGTAATCTTATATATACAGCATTAGATATAGACTATTAAAATAATTTATATTAAACATTTTAAAAATGTGTTAATTTTTAAAAAGTGGATTTTGAATACATAATCAAGTATTAACACTATTAGATTATCAATTAATGTTTTAGCTCATTTTCTACTGTGTTTAAAAGCAAATGGGAAGTCGGAAAAACTGTTGCAGACCGGGGAAGCCTACCGAGACATGATGACTACATGTAATGTGCTATCCTAAATGAGATCCTGGAATAGAAAAGAGATACATAAGAAAACTAGTGAAATTCAAATAAAAGTGTAGAGTTCAGTTCACCAATATTTATTCTCAGTTGTGGCAGATGTAACATAGTAGAGTTACATTAGGATTGCCATGGGACATCAGTACACTAAAAGACTGTTGATCTTAAATTCAAATTAAACCAGTGTCCTGTATTTTATCAGCTAAATCTGGCAACCCTGATAGTAATGTAAGATGTTGACAACAGGGGAAGCTGGATGAAGGGTGTACAGGAACTCTCTTTAATATCCTTGCCACTTTTCTATAGATCTAAATTTTTTTCAAAATGAAAATATCTATAAACTTAAAAAAAAAAGTGGGAAAACATATAGCCCCCAAATGCATTTTGCTTGAATATTTTAGTTGGAGCATTTTATATACCTAAGAAAAATTAAAACCTGACACTAACCTAAACATTATTATTTTTTCAATATGTAAACAAGTTTACCCTTTCAGAAATGTATGCTTTAACCCCATTCGCCTGTGAGATGAGAGACTGAAACAATAATACTAACAGTAATATTCCACTATTTATTTTTCTTTTCTCACCTGCTATGCCCAGGTTTTGACATTAAGAATATTGTGTTTGATATTTTCTGCATTAAAAACCACTTTAGGCTTTGGTTCCATTTTACTCCCAGTCAGAAAGATCAGAAAAAGCTCAAGTAACACAGTGAGAAACTTTATCCACTGAATGAGACATTATCCATTCCGCCAGACTGCAAATCAAAGAGTATCTCTTAGACTGCTTAAAAATTCATTTTAAAATCTGATCCTGATTGTACTTTTATGGTAATTTCATACCATCAATCATCCTTTTACCTTTAGTCTCTGGGTCCACTGCTCTCCCAATAGAGCTCATTCACTCTACCTCATTATAATTCCTTAGGTGAGAAAACAGGGTAAGAAACCTTAACAGAAAATGAGAGAAAGATGTAAATTTCTTGAGAAAAGTCAGGTTCACTAAGAAGCAGAGCTAATGATATGTTCTGATCTTTTGTTTTTGGATTAAAATATAGGAGGAAAAATGGACCCCAATAAAGCAAAAAAAAAAAAAAAAAAAAAAAAAAAAAAAAAAAAAAAAAGGTCTTCATGCAAATAAGATAGTTGTAATCTGCATTCAATCTCAATTGTATACCTTATAGTTTTTACCTGTCATGGTTCTGACTTGTTTCTGCCATTAGAAGTGAACAAAAGAAATATTTTTTGAAACTCTCCAGAACTTTTCTTTCCTTGTGTGATGTTTGCCTGCCTTTCACCGAGGCCACCTCCTTTCTAATTCTGTTTTCAGTGAATGGAATTACCAGAGTGAATTATCAGCATGCAGCTATAAGCCACAGAGAGCAGGCCCCTCTCTAGGTATATAAGTTCACATAGAGTTATGGGAAATCAATAATATAACTTTGGTTATTACTCTCCATTTGGCAATGTATATATGCCTGCTCCTGCTAACAATTAATCACTGGAAGAAAATAGCATGTGGCTGTGTGTCAGCTGAAAAGTGCTCGTGGCAAGTGAAATGATTTCTAACATCCAGTTTAAGTCAAGCTTTCATTCAGCCTTTTTCAGCATGATACAATTTTACTAACAATAAATGTTATATTTTTGCTCCATTGATTTGAATGCTGACTCCAGTGTAAAGCATATTTCTTAGAGCAACAAGCAATGTAGATAATAAACTCAGCAGCGCAGCTCAGCCTCCGTACACTTAGATTGGAAGAAAAAAATGTCCATTAACCACAAGGGAAAGGACTGATTTCTCTGAAATATCAAGTGCAGCTGCACTATCGTTTCTAATGTCTTTAACAAAATGTTGCCATAAACCACAGATGCCAATAATAGCAATAATCCCTCCAAAATGGGTTGTTACTAGCAGTTAGTGACCAGTTTCTTAGTTAATGGCCTGAGGGAAAAGGCTTTAAGAAAGCTGTATTCACTGTTTCCTCTCAGGCAATTTAACTGGATGCATTAAACTGTATTTTCATTGGGATTTCAAAATGTTTGTGCTCTGACAAGGCAGTCATCCTAAGGTCTTTTGATTAAATCTCCATCTCCACAGTCTTAGGAAGTGCAAACAAGCAACGGATCTAAATGTGGAGGTGGGATAATTTAAACAGTCTCTTAATTAATAACTAAGCGACAGTCTGAAATGTATACAAATATATATGCCGATATAATCACAGGGAGTGTCTTTGTTCTTGATTTAGTGCTCTGTGCCGTTGATAAACTGTAACTTGACCCTTCCTTCATTCATTTCTGTGTGGAGATGATAATCCCCGCTGCCTTCACTAGGGGGTTATTGTGAGGATCAAAGGCGATTCTATTGGTGAAAGAGATTGAAAACTACGTGGTGTTGGGAACAGTGAGGCAGGAACCACCAGCCAGCCGCCTCCTTCGTCAGTAGTAACCAGGTGGGCTTTGACAGAGCTAACTAGTTAATTCTCACATATGTCCAGAGGGTTAAATTTTAACTCTATATTGCAAAGAAGGTTGGGGGTGGGAGTGAGGAGGTGAACAAGGAAATGAGTTTTCAGTAATTGCTTCTAGCAAGAGTCTGAACCCATTCAAATTTAGATTGAAAATTCAAGATTTAAGGGATTCACTTTTATTTTAGGGCTTATAAACCACCAACCCCACTTCGTTTGAAAACGTAAATTTTTTATCAGATGTCATAAGATGTCTGATTATTATAGGATAGTTTCTGTTAGAAATACATTGCACCTAGCATGCAAATTAACTCAGGCGTATAGACTTCGGACTTTGAAGCGATTACCAGGAGTTTTAAGATTCCACATGAGAAAAAAATAAGAATGTTATAATAATTCATACTGGAATGAACTGCCTGATGTACATGACCTCAGAGATGTTTTATCAATAAATGTGAGAATAACTGACTTAACTATATTTCAGGCGATAATCTGATATAACATCATTGAAATGATCATTGCTATGTCATTATAATAATAATGATAATGTCAATATGATAATAATAACATCTGCCTTTGAGGAACTTCAAAATAATATTGTATATGCCATCTTTTTTGATGCATTGTTTTTCCTGACCACACTTAAATTAATTTCCTTTCCTGATTCATATTTTATATATGTAATTAAAATATTAAAATGAACTATGGCCACCAAAACATTTGTTTCGATGCATTAATCATAGGAATAACTCTTCTAGATTTAAATGCAAATGTTCTGATAGTATTTATATATCAATCATAAATCATTCAGAAACCTGAATAGGTTACATAGTATTATTTAATTCATCTACTTCCACAGTCTATTGGTTTTAAGTGAAACATTTCAAGTGCTCATTAATCTCAAACATTAACCTAACTTTTTAAATAAAGGCAAAAATGATTGACATTACAAAGAAAATGGCATGCGTCAGATAGTGGTCTGCTCATACTCATTAAATCCCGTGCTAGCTCAGATTACAAATACTCACTTTTATGTGTGCGTGAGGGGACAAAGGTAAGGTATGTGCACTCTCACTCTCTCTGTGTGAATATATATTATGTTACATACAATCTGTCCCATTTTCTGTGTGAAAACAAAGCAATACAAGTGAAGCATTACATAGTAAGTTTATCAAATCAAAATTACATTTTGAAGAAAATCAAGTATGCACTTGAAATCAGAAGATTTTATTTTCCTAATAACCAAATTTCAAACTGTCTAGCACGGGATCCCTTTTGCTTTATTTTTTTAGAGACAGGGTCTTGCTGTGCTGTTAAGGCAGGAGTGCAGCAGTGTGATCATGGCTCCCTGCAGCCTCGAACTCCCCGGCTCAAGAGATCTTCCCGTTTCAGCCTCCTGAGTAGCTAGGACTACAGGCAGCTGGTAGAGGCAGGGTCTTGCTATGTTGCCCAGTCTTCTTTTAAAGGATAGTTGAAAATTATGGATGGCAGGACTTGTCAGCCAGAGAGGATGGTTGAGAATGAAGAGCCTCTGAAGAGCTCAGATGGGAATGAACACAGCCACATGCCAAGGCACCATTTCACAGCAGGAAAAGGCAGGATGGAGAGAAGCCGGTAGCTGCAGCAAGAGGCACATGCCGATCCTGCTCCCCTCAGTTCTGCTCTTTCTCCCTCGCCTCAACATGGCCAGCTTCAGGATATCTAAAAATACTGTAATAAAGACAAAGCTTTTATTCTGCCATGCACCTCAGGAAAAAGGCAGTGCTATTATAAAGTTTTGTTTGAAAGGCAGAGCTGTGAAGGAGGGAAAGGGTTCCATACAAAGTGTGGGCACAGACATGATAAAGATAGGCTGTGGGTACAGGAAGCCAACGCTGCAGCTCCTTCAGCATTGCTTCATACAACTAGCCCTTTTGCCCATCAGTGCATCTTTTAGGACTGTTATGCAAGTGTTATTTTTTATTTTATTTTATTTTTTTTGAGACAGGGGTTTGCTGTGTTGCCCATGCTGGAGTGCAGTGACACAGTCTCGGTTCACTGCAGCCTCGGCCTCCCGGGCTCAAGTGATTCTTCCACCTCAGCCTTCCAAGTACCTGGGATTAGAGGCATGCGCCACCACACCCAGCTAATTTTTGTAGTTTTTAGTAGAGATGGGCTTTTGCCATGTTTGCCAGGCTGGTCTTAAACTACTGAGCTCAAGTGATCCACCCACCTCAGCCTCCCAAAGTGCAGGGATTACAGATGTGAGCCACCACACCTGACCCTTTAAATAAATGTAAAAGAGTGCTGAATTCCTTGGAAGGAAGATAAGCGAGTGTTCCAGTATGACTGCATCTTGAAAGAGCTTGACAAATGGGGGAAAAGCACATGAAGCATAACATTAATTCAGGATTTTACTAACTTAATTTTCTTTTATTTGATATGGTACTCACTTGCTGTACATTAGAGGGGTCAACAAAAAATATAACAGGATGGTAAGAGTACAAATTCTTTTAAAGGGTGCTAGTGCCTGTGTTTTCTCCTGAGTGTGGCCATTGGTGAGAAGCAGTGATGGCAGATGAGAGGAAGGAGGAGGGAAACTTGAGCATAGTGTTAAGTATTTTCCCACATATTTCTTTCATCCTCAACTATGTGGTAGCTATTATATTATTATAGTCAGTAAAGTCATAGAAAACTTACGTTAACATGCCTAAGCTAGTAACTTGCCCAGCTAGTTAAGTAGCAAAATGCCCAAATCCAAAAGCAAGTCTTTCAGACACCAATGCTCAAGTTTTTTCTGCTATAATAATTGAGGGTCCTAGTACCCATAAAAATCAGGCCTGGCAGGGCCTCTGCTTAGAAACATGTTCATAATTCATTTGAATGATTATAAAGTACCTGTTATTACAGTTGCATTTTAAAATCTCAATTTTAAAGTCTACAAATTTCCGTAGTAAATATTCTGCAAATATATTTGATCCCTGACATATTTCTACATTTTCCTGGCTGGAAAAGGAAGCTTTGAAAAAGATGTTTCTATCTCAACTAGTAACCTGCTTGCTTTGCAATTATCAGAAGATTAAAAAGACCTTTTCTGCAATGTTTTCTTAGCATTCTGGTGTGTACATTTCTGCTGCTCACCACTCTCTAATCTGCTTTTGTTTTCAGATGTTAAGAGATTTCCTAGAGACTTACTTTTCCAAAAACTTCAACACCAATTCTCTCAGGCTGCTTATAGAAACAGCCCTTGCACCCTGGGCTTATCAAAATGTGCAACAGTTTTCAATATACAAGATTATCTGGTGACCAAAGACATTTAATATGAAATCACAACATTTTGGGGCAAAAAGGGACTACTGAGCGTATCTAGTCCAATTCCTCAATGTGTTTGAAATTCATTAGGACAGATTATGATGTATGTAGTAAAACTGATTTCTTTCCTGAAATGTGGCTCTCCCATGCTACAGACATTTTACTACAGGCAATTCTCAGCATTATGGCAGCTTAACAGCACCTGAATGTAAACGATATAAATTAAATTGATTTCTGCATATAAACAATGTTGTAACAGGATCATGAATTTGGATCTCTGTTGCCATTCCAGACCATGGAGCGTCACTACTTCCCTATTAAAACTTAATGACAATAGTCTTTTCCAAATTTTTAGGAAGAAAATTAAATTAATTATTGAAATTCTCTCCACTAAAACTTAACCCCCATTTTTTCTTAAGCCTTCTCTATCCTCATTATGTACAGAATGATAAAATAGGATCTCAATCAGTATGAAATTAATTTAAATTTGATATCTGAATATTTCATCATATTTTATGTTATGATTTTCAGTTGCTCCACCAGTTGAATAATACATATGAAACTCAAAGTCATCGGGAGCTACTTTTCTAACTAAGAACCTACTGTCTAATTTTTTAATAGAACAAGACACATATATAGCATTTAATCAATTGTCAATAATATGCCTTTAGATCACACAGCCTAAAATATTCCAATTATTTTTCTGTAAATGGTGAATTAGAAATAACTCTACTATGTTTATCGATTATATAGGGAAGCCAAAGAAAAACCAATGGTACACATTTATCCAATGGATTTCCAGAAAAGCCTTGGGTAACTACCGAGGACTCTTGGGCTGGGGCCTGTCCTGGCTAGGGCTGCCCTAAAGTGTCAGGGCAGAGGACAGGGGAGTTGCACGTTGGCCAGGTGGTACAGTTGGTTTGCTCTCTTCACAGAGTGCTGCAATTCAATAACATGCACAATTTCCAGAATTTTGTCCATATTTAACCACAGGAAGTTGGATCATTGTGAGTCAAGAAAGCATCATATTACAGATGATGAAAGCGGAAAATAATAGAAAGGACTCTTGTAAAACACATTAAAAGAAAGAAAGTCATAGAAAGTGAAAAGGTTTAGCTTATAAAATGGAAGGGAAATGGTCATTGCTAATTCTTCAAAGAGCTTATAAAGAAATTTTAGATAGTTTTTCTACATATCTGGAAAGGTTGTTGGTTATACCTGACTTTGAGTTTTTTAAAAAAATCCTAAGCCTGGTATTGTCTGTTTTTGTTTGAGGAACACTGTACTTCTCATTGACAATTTGCAAATTCAGTTTAGGACTGAAGGATTAGCTTCTCAACTTACTTACAAGAACCAAGGTTAGGTGCTGAAAAGAGTCACCTAAAAAAATGAGGCACCACTATGGGTGATAGTACCATATACGAAAGATTCCAGTCTAAAAAGGAAGGTACTTGAATATCTCATTCAATCTCCCCAGCATAGCAGGTCAGGAAAACCGAAAATAGAAACAATTCTTCTAGCAGGCATTTGAAGAAGCTCTTCTAGTTGATCTTCCAATTGACTGTGAAGATGGATGAGAGGATATTGATGACATGAAAACAGCTAATAGAATTATGTGGAATTATTGAATATTATAAGCAGAAAAATTAACAGAATTCTTCTGGCTTTCAGTTCATTCTTCCATTTTTTAAATGTCTTCTTGGTGAAACTTTGATATAAAATAATATCTTACTCAGAACTGGTTACTTAGGATGTGGTAGTCTTGTGTTGATGACTAAGCAAAATTATTTGTTGAAGACTGAGCTGACTTTTATCCTTTGGTGTGATACCATGACCTGGCTCTACATCTGGCACATAGTAAGTGTACAATAAGCTATCGTTAATTGACAGCATAAATGAATGCATGCCGTATGTGTGAGATTTGGCAGAGTAAAGAGTTAGTAGGTTGTAAGGTAGAATATTAGTATTGCCTCAAAAATGTGTCAATTCTTTTTTCTTTTCCATTTTTCTATCTCCACTGCTACAAACACAGTCCAGATTTTATCGTGTCTCATGTAAACTACTGTACTTGCCTCCTACTTGGCCTTCCTGCTTCCACACCTACCCCTTACATTTTGTTCTCCAAAGAGAGGCCAAAGTAATTATTTCAAAATGTGAGTCATGTCACTCCCTCTCCTAAAACCCTCCATTGGCTTCCTGTAACACTTAAAGTACAATCTGACCTCTTCGCCTGGCCTATAAAGGCCCTGCCTCCTTAGCACTTGTCTGACTGTCTCACATTCCATTCCTTACTGTCCACCTTAATGACTGTGCTTCTGGTACATTTACCTTCTTCCAATTCCTTGTATTTGCCAAAGCTTGTTCCTACTGCAGGGCTTTTGCACTAGCTGCCCTTTTTATCTGGTAAGCCCAGGTGCTCACAAAGCCTGCCCCTTCTTATCATGAAAGCCTCAGCTGACATCCCCTCTTTGGAGAAGACTTCTCTGACCACCCTGCCAAAAATGGCCCCTAGAGGCTCTCTAAGACATCACACTGATTATTGTCGTTATTCTGCATTTATCACCACCTGCTATTTTCTTGTTTAATTTTTAAATTGTCTCTCCTACGTTAAAAGGGAAGCATCATGAGAGCTTATTCGGTGATGTATTCCCTTAATTTAGTAAAATAAATACGTAAATAAATAAAGTAAGTAAGTACAGAAAGAGAGAGAATGAGAGAGAGCAGAAGAACAGGAACCAGAACAGGCTGCCATATAATAAGAGTTCAGTAGAGGATTGTAAAACTAAATGAAGAAATGATATCTTGGTGTGTGAAGGATCCATGGTGGAGAATCTTAGAAATTGGATTGTTCTCTGTGTTTATATGCATTTCTGTGTGCATCCCAAATGCCAAAATAACAAATTTCCAGAAGGGGGAAATCAGTGGAGCAACAATATTTCTACTACCAGGTGGCAACCTGATGTCTTCATGAATAGTATTATTTTATTTTTGGCCGGGTGTGGTGGCTCACGCCTGTAATCCCAGCACTTTGGAAGGCCCAGGCAGGTGGATCACCTGAGGTCAGGAGTTTGAGACCAGCCTGGCCAACATAATGAAACCCTGTCTCTACTAAAAATACTAAAATTAGCTGCTCGTAGTGGTGGGTTCCTGTAATCCCAGCTACTCGGGAAGCTGAGGCAGGAGAATCGCTTGAACCCAGGAGGCGGAGGTTGCAGTGAGCCGAGATCGTGCCACCTCACTCCAGCCTGGGTGAAAGTGTGAAACTCCGTTTCAAAATAAATAAATACATAATAAAAAATAAAAGATATTTTCTTTACAGCCTTATATTTGGAGCTCTCATCAGATATGAACTATTTGAATTATACTTGGATGCACTTAAAATGTGAAATTTCCAGTGGTCATTTTCTCATAACTTCTGACTTGTTTCACAAAGTCTATGATGTTCACTGTGATTCTTCTCATCCCATCAGGATGGTCTTCTGTGATCAGGCTTATTCAGTCGTTGACAAATAAGCAACAGCTGTGTCTGGAGCTAGCCTATTCCTAAGTAGGGTGTTGTAATAGGAAATGTAATGCAGTGGGCTGGGGGAAGGAATGAGGTGGTGAGATGGGAACCTGTCCCCCCCATACCCGTTGAAAAACCTACTTTAAAACTCACTCAGCACCCACTGAGCTTAATGTGGTTGTTACAGAGATCATGGGCACTGTGATGGCATTGTGTCAGGCCTAATTGGGACCTTCTGAGAGCTAAGAGTACATTCAATTTGAGCAGGAAAACGTTAATCCAGCCACAGACACTGTATTCACAAGAAAACTTCCCTTCAGCCCTCCCTGCCTTACTTACTTAGCAATTCAAGGGACGTTATCGGTGCATGCAAAACTTATAAAAATTTAAACTATTTGGGAGCTTTTGGAAATGAATTACGGAACTCCACTAAACAAACAAACAAAAAAATCTTCCATGAAAATGAGATCCTTAATAGGTATTGCTGACTCCTCTCTCACGTAGGGGCAGGTCCAGCCAGTGAGCAAGCCGCCTGAATTTACAGGAGTGATGTTTCCAAGTTACTCAAATTCAAAACAAGCCTACTCAGTGAACCTGAGCCCCAAGGAATTCACAGCTCCACATCAACTCCCAATTTGCAATTCTAAGTAAGTGTTCACCAAACCACTGTTTTTTGTTTTTGTTTTTGTTTTTGAGATGGAGTGTTGCTCTGTCACCCAGGCTGGAGTGCAGTGGCACAATCTCGGCTTGCTGCAACCTCCACCTCCGGGACTCAAGTGATTCTCCTGCCTCAGCCTCCGGAGTAGCTGGGATTACAGGTGCGTGCCACCACACCCAACTAATGTTTTTGTATTTTTAGCAGAGACAGGGTTTGGCTATGTTGGCCAGGCTGATCTCGAACTACTGACCTCAGGTGATCCACTCTCGTGGGCTTCCCAAAGTGTTGGGATTACAGGCGTGAGCCACTGTGCCTGGCCTCCCAATCACTTCTGAAACAATCAGTGGAAAATAATATGAGAGAAATCTCTCACTCCCTGTCTTAGAGGGAACCTGAGGATGGGAGGAGGTTTGTCTATGTTGATATGATCAATTCTGGTGTCATGAAGACCCAGGGAGGGCCACTTCCTGGAGGGGACTTGCCACACTTATGTTCATTCCACAGTTGGCTTTTACTGGGGTAAAAGGTCAAGGTCCATGTAGTTTTTTCAGATCATGAGATGACTCTAGGTATTGTGACCTTTATTTCATCTTGCTCATTGACAAATAATGAACACAAAAAGCCAACAACTCATAGATGAAAAAAAAAAGTTTGTACCCCTCACTTTTGTTTACTACAGTGTGGCCTGCCATAAAAAGAAGCTTTGACCAATAAACTATGGTGGCTATCAAGATAGATCTAAAGGAAATTAAGCAAGAGATCGTAGAGAAATATACTTTACCATGCCTGCCTTTCTATTTAGAAAACAGCAAGACAAATTCTAATGGGTTTCACTGGGAATCTAGATGTATTGGGGACCTTTGATACAATTGAATAGTCTTTATCTTGTCCTGGTTTGTCCTAACACTTACTGATTATTCGCTCTGTTCCAGATGTTATCTAAGGGCTTTGCATACATTAACTTATTTAATTCTCACACAACTCTGAGAAGCAAGTATACCCATTGTAACAGACAAGGAGGTGCACAGGATCACGTGGCTTTAAGATTGCAGCACTCTCATGGCTGGGCGTGGTGGCTCAAGCCTGTAATCCCAGCACTTTGGGAGGCCGAGACGGGCGGATCACGAGGTCAGGAGATCGAGACCATCCTGGCTAACCCGGTGAAACCCCGTCTCTACAAAAAAATAAAAAAATTAGCCGGGCGAGGTGGCGGGCGCCTATAGTCCCAGCTACTCGGGAGGCTGAGGCAGGAGAATGGCGTAAACCCGGGAGGTGGAGCCTGCAGTGAGCTGAGATCCCGGCCACTGCACTCCAGCCTGGGCGACAGAGCGAGACTCCGTCTCAAAAAAAAAAAAAAGATTGCAGCACTCTCATGAATAATAAAGTACCAATTAATGGATCATTTTCAAAAAAGAACTTGAGGAAAACTGGAGAGACTATTTTTTCTTGTAAGATTTAACATTTTCAGACTAGAGAATGCTTAGAAAAGAACATTGGGAACTATGAGGAGTTAGAGAATTCTAGACTTAAATGAGACTTTTTATCATGGATATGAGCACACATTAATCAGAACCTAGAGTTTCCAAGGACCAGGAACCTTGCAATCATACCTTTTTTCTACTACCTGAAGCAAAATAAAGTCCTGGTTAACATTTGCCTTGACTGCACACCATGTATCCTATAAGTTGTTTATACATGTTTTTGGTTTGTTTTGTATAAACATTTTATCTCAGGGGGTGCAGGAAGAGCAATGTGGTAAGTCCCCAAAGCACAGTCTCTTCTATGAGATTGCTTCCCTGCACCTAGTGTGCAACTACAAGTAACTTCCTTATGGGTTATACTTAGGACAAGGTGGGGTGATGTGTCCTGCCAGGCTCCCCAGAAGCAATTCTTTGTTTATCCATATTTCTTCCAGATCATCTCCAAAGACCTGTCTACCTGTGTTTTAGTTCACCTATGTTTTATTTACAGCATCTCACTGAGATCAGGCAGTACAGAAAGGGACCTTGTGTTTTGTGGCAAGTTCTTCTTTCAAGCCTTCATGCTCAAAGAGAATTGACTACAGAGTGTCAGGTGATCTTTAGCTGAGATTTAATAAGCAGGTAGTATACAATGATCAGAAAATGGCTTCACTGGACTTCATGCACTGAATCACAGACAACATCTTAAGTCCTTCCTAAATATTCCAAATTAGAATAATATATATTATAAAATTAATTTACAAAATTCACAGTGGGAATCTGATTTTTTTCCCCTATAATACTTTCCTTCCCTGATAAACCTTACGTAGAAGTAGCACACATTATTTTTCATTTCTACTATATTCAGCGCGGTAGGAAATAATGTCAGTCAGAGATATTAACTCCCGCGTTGTTGTGCATGCTAAAGTGTTCTCATTATCTACCATGCCAGCTCTAAACTTATTCAAGAAAAAAAAAGATCTCAGCATGAAACTCATTCTGACTATAGGAAGTCCCATGAACTGTGTTTAAAAATTCAGCAGAAACTGTCCTCTTCCCATACATGAAGTTTTTTTGACAAATGCCTAAGGCCTTAAAGTTTAGGAGCCATTTTATGATTGTTTTTCAGGGAATCTATGAAATCAAAAAAGATGTAATATGGTTTGGCTCTGTGTCCCCACCCAAATCTCATCTCCAATTGTAATCCCCACATGGGATGGCATGGGAGGGGCCTAATGGGAGGTGCTGGGGTCATAGTCCAAAAGGTTTCCCCCATGCTGTTCTTGTGACAGTGAAGAAATTATCATGAGATCTGATGGTTTTAAAAGAGCAGTTTTCCCTGCGCCCTCTCTCTCCTGTCATCATGTAAGATGTGTCTTGCTTTCCCTTTCACCTTCTGCAATGATTGTACATTTTGTGAGGCCTCCCCAGACATGCAGAACTGTGAGTCAAACAAAACCTCTTTTGTTTGTAAATTACCCAGTCTCAAGTAGTATCATTATAGCAATGTGCGAACGGACAAATACAAGATGACACTACAGGTGGCATTGTCTGAGAATATTGGGCTTTTTCAGTTAACAACACCAGGCAGTCACCGGCAGTCCTTGTTAGATTTCACACAAATAATAAACTGTTTAAACATTTTCTTGAAATGCTTACTTCTGAAGCTGATGAGCCAGCCAATGGCAAAATAGGCAATGTTATAAAACAATTTTGGACATTGAAAAGACCAGCTCAGTAAGTGCATGTGTTAGCCACACACCCTAGTCCACCATCATATACAACCCATGTGGCCCAGTGAAGTGGAGGTCGCAACAGTGAGGACTGTAATATGCAGCACAATGTATTCAAGGGCACATAACAAGGCTATTCAGAGGTTCCATTATCAGTAGTAAATGTAGAGTTGTCTCTCTTTTGGATTTGCTCTACCAAATTCACCTTAGGTATCTCGCTTTTGTTCATGTGCTTTAAGTACATCTATGTCAAGGCCCTCTTAAAGACCAGCCAAGGGAGATTTCCCTCTTTCTGTGGGTCTGAAGTAGTCTGCAAATTTCCACATAGCATGGGATATCATGGGATTCCTGATGTTAAGGGAGAAGGAAAGCCTTGGATTCCATAGTCCAAAAGGATTGAATGATTCACCAGGCCCTGATGATTTTCCACAGTGAGCTCAGGTAGCACCCCTTTTAGACTGCAAGGATTCCTCACTACTTAACTTGAAGAAATGTATAGAATCTGCAGTGACCTACTGGAACCGAAATCATTTACCATGAATACTCACGGCTTTAGGTCCAAGGCAGTGAAAGGGCATTGGAGAAGGACTTGGGCATGGCTGGGATGGCATAGGCTATCTATGAAATCAACATCTGTAGCACAGTGGTTCTCAACTGTTGCTACACTAAAGCCTCCAGCCCCATTAAAGCAGCTTTACCCTGGGTGTTTATGATAGGCAAACAACCACAGGGGTGGCTATGTAAGGAGAAAATTACCCCAAGACAGACACAGTTTAAAGGGCACCAACACCTGTCTTGTAGTACTTGATGAACACAATTTGACTCATGTATCATTTACATAATCTGCCTATAAAGAATGGCAATTTTTTGTAGTTTTTTACATTGAAATGGTGAGATTGTGCATCCAAAAGACAAATTTCAATGACTTGAGTCTGACCAAGATGGCAGAAGTTACTTACCATAAATCTGGTGCCTGAACCAGAGTAGGGGGCCAAAACTTCCTTGATATGTGTCATATGCATTCACAACTCTAATCCTGGTAACATGCTAAAATAGAGAGGTTTAGGCACATTAAGAAATATTTTCAGAGTGACACACTATATTGTTCAAATATGGAATCATCCCTTTAAATATAGAACACTTAACTGTGCAAGTCATTTCCATTTACTCTTGTCTGTTTACTCCTATTCACTGTCATTGCTAAGATCCTTAATAATTCATGCATTCCTAGTTTCCTCTCCTTAAGGTTCTTCTATAGAACTAGGATGAAGCAATGCCTCATTACTTATACTTATTATCACCTCTACATTTACCTGGTCATCAGAATGTTTATCTGTGAAAGGATTTCTCTATTTCTATGATAAAACATTTTGAAGTATTAAAAATATTTACTTGACCTCATTGGAGGAAAAAACATGAGGTGTTTTCTTCTAAATTCCAGTGTCTAACACAGTGTCTGGCTCATAGTGGCACTCAATAAATTCTTCTTAAATTGATTTTTTAAAAAATTTATTGCCAAAATGAAACATGGTGCAAACCAATGGATGCTAGCCTTTTCACACAGCCTTTTACACCATCCTCTTCAAATGCTACAAAGTGCTGACTAGAACTTCAGTGACTTACTACTTTCACTTCCAAAACTTTGATTTAAAAGAAAACTTACTGGGAATAAAAATTAAGCTGCTTCTACAACATTGAGACATGCAATCTTGAGAAGATTTTTTAACACTTCTGCAGTGGAAAAATGGTGCTTAAATATTCATATGAAATCCACCATATAGGAACAAGTTTTATCAATTTCCATTTAATATCGACTCTCATATCAAAATATTTTATTTTAAAAAGCTACTAGGAAAGAGCAAATATATAGCTTACGAAGGAAATGGCATTTGAGAGGGGCCTTGAAGTACAAGCAGGATTTTGCTTTGTTTAATTTTACTACTGATTTTAATAAAAGTATGTATATATAAGTGATACACAGTTTCGTGTGTAGGTTTATGTCACAAACTACCAGGCAGGTTCTGATACAGGAGGGGAACAATGATAGCAAGCTAGGTCAGTGGGAGATGAAGGATCATGTTTTATACATAATAGGGGCTGGCATGTAGTAGGTACTCTGTGAATGTTTAGTGAAGGAATAAAATGAAAGAAAGCTGCTCAGGCATGGTGGCTCCCTTCTATAAACCTAGGATTTGGGGAGGCTGAGGTGGGAGGACTGCTAGGCCAGGAGTTTAAGAGCAGCCTGGGCAACAGAGAGAGACCTCATTTCTACAAACAAACGAAAAGACCAGCCAAGCATGGTGGTGGTGCATGCCTGTAGTCCCAACTACTCAGGAGGCTGAGGCAGGAGGATTGCCTGTGCCCATGAGTTTAAGGTTGCAATGAGCTATGACTGTGCCACTGGGCTCCAGCCTAGGCAATACAGTGAGACCTTGTCTCTGAAAAAAAAAAAAAGAAAGAAGGAAAGAAAAGAAAAAGAGGAAGCTACAAAGGTGAAACATACAGAGGCTATTTGAAGAACCACAAGTTGTCCAGTTTGATTGAATAGGTTAGGGCAGGGTTTCTCAACCTCAGTATTCTTGGTGATTTGAACTGGATAATTCTTTGTTGTGAGGGACGACTGTCATGTGCATTTTAGGGTGTTTAGCAGCATCCCTGACTTCTTCCTACTTCATACCCCAAGTCATGACAGCCCGAAATGTCTCTAGACGTCACCATATATCCCCCAGGTAGCAAAATCATCCCTGATTGAGGACTATTGTTAGGGAATTCCTGTAAAACAGAACTGCAGAAAGAAGTTAGAATCACAATTTGAGAGATCTTGTACATTAGGATAGGATATTTGCACTTAATTTGATAGACATAGGATATTTATTAAAGATTTCTTGGCTAGAGAATGACAAAATCAATATTGTGATTTAGAGAGAGTAAGTTGACAGTTTGCAGAAATGTTTGAATTTTTGTAAAGTGTTAATATTTATATTATATGTATCAAATAAGTAAATTAACTTCCTGTGCCTCAGTTTTCTCAAATGTAAAATGAGGATAATCATAGCAGTATAATGAGAATTAAGGGGGTAACTCATGTAAAGTGTTTGAATCACTGCCTGGCACATTTTAAGGAAAAAATAATTTTTTGTTATTATTAATATCACATCAAAAACCAAGCTGTTCTACAACCTTGAGACATGCAAGAGGCCTTGTCGTGGTGTTAGTAAGTTTGAATCATTTTTGAAGAACAAGTACCATGTCTAATATGAATCAATATCAAATCATTTATTCCAAAACTAAGTCCCACTTTAACCAAAATAATCACATCCGAAGGGGTTACTATTCCCATTCCTTTTTAAACCCTGAATTAAAGGGTAATAAAATCACACTTAAAAATAAAATGAGAGAAAACGTTAGAAAAAGAAAACGAATGTTAAAGCTTCTCAAATAATGTATTGGAGTGCTCTGAAAGCATGTAGAGACAGATGGAAGGAAGGCAACAGCCTACAACTCCTCTGCAGGGGAAACTCTGAATGGGCTGTAACAAGCCACAGGTGCCAAGAAGCATGAGCGGATGACGGCCTGATTTTAAGAAGAGAAATGACAATTCGTTACCCATCATTCATCCCAAGGTGCGCTTGTCATCTCTCATAGCACATAGCAAGTTACCTTTTTATTAGTGGCTTTGGAAATATTTTTGCAGGGGAGTAGCAGCAGCATCCATATGTGCAAATCTGCGTGTAAATGAGACTATGCTCTATGGAAGATGTGCGATCCACCTGCCAGGAGGATGAAAGGTGTGTAGTTGAGCTCTCAGGCAATAAGATTAGGGGCTCCTTTCCTTCCTGTCTGTCTCTTCTCAATGACCAAAATGATGGGCGAATGTGATTCTCCCATCTTTGTTCTCTTCCCCAGTTTCCCTGACTGTCTAACCTCACCAGCTTGAAATAAAGTTTAAAATGCAAAATCAAGTTCATTCTATCAGTTTTCTTTAGAATCCGATCTTACATTTTTAAGCAAGTTTTCAATTGCTTTCTCATAAGTCATTGTGTTCGAGCCCTACAAAAATACTTAAGATAAACAGCACAAATACTATCTACTCCTTATAGAAATAAACTGGGTAGAGTTCAGTGAGTTTAAATGACTTGTTCATGAAAATGATGGAATTGAAAATAGAAGTCAGGTATTCTGATTTATACTCCCAACATCTGCTGAGCCATATGGGCCCATCTACCATCTTTTTCCAATCCAATTCTCCTTTGTTGTGACCACACTTTTTTGGCACGTACCTTGAATCATCTCATGGACAAAACATCTACACCCAATGATTCACTGACTTGCTAATCTGTTTCTCTAACCCTGAATGTCTTGAGCCCCGGAACCATAATATTAACTGCTTATTCACCATCATCACTTCTATATGACTCAGCCAGTCCAGGGTGAACACATGTGCACTTCACTTGTTCTTTCTTCTCCACCCACCCTTGTCTTAGCCTGTTCCTCAGTTTGTATTTCCCATCTATACATGGCAATAGATGGCAGTAAATAGCACAAGCATGTATCCAATTATCTTCAAAATCATTTTTAAATTTTTAAAATATTTTTTGTAATTTTAACTTTTATTTTAGATTCGGGGAGTACATATACAGGTTTATTACGTGGGTATTGTATTAGTCTGTTTTCACGCTGCTGATAAAGACACACCCGAGACTGGGCAATTTACAAAAGAAAGAGGTTTAATGGACTCACAGGTCCACATGACTGGGGAGGCCTCACAATCATAGTGGAAGGTAAAAGGCACATCTCACATGGTGGCAGACATGAGAAGAATGAGAGCCAAGGGAAAGGGGTTTCCCCTTATAAAACCATCAGATCTTGTGAGACTTACTCACTACCACGAGAACACTATAGGGGAAACTACCCCCATGATTCAATTATCTCCCACTGGGTCCCTCCCACAACGTAAGGGAAATATGGGAGCTACATAAAATTCAAGATGAGTTTTGGGTGGAGACATAGCCAAATCATATCAGGTGTATTGCCTGTTGCTGAGGTTTGGGGTACAACTGATCTCATCACCCAGGTAGTGAACATAATACTCAATAGTTTTTCAAGCCTCACTCCTCACCCCATCTCCCCACTCTAGTAGTCCCCAGTGTCTATTTTTCTCATCTCTGTGTCCATGAGTACCCAATATTTAGCTTCCACTTATACGTGAGAACATGCAGTATTTGGTTTTCTATTCCTGCATTAAGTTACTTAGGATAATGGCCTCCAGCTACATCATGTTACTGCAAAAGACACAATTTTGTTCTTTTTTATGGCTGTGTAGTATTCCACGGTGTAATGTACCATATTTTCTTTATCCAACCTACTATCGATGGGCATTTGGTTGATTCCATGTCTGCTATTGTGAATAGTGCTGTGACGAACATGAAAGTATATGTGTCTTTTTGGTAGAATGATTTATTTTCTTTTGGATATATTCCCAGTAATGGGACTGCTGGATCAAATAGTTCTGGTTTAAGTTCTTTGAGAAATCTCCAAACTGCTTTCCACGGTAGCTAAACTAATTTACATTCCTACCTATATCATATAAACATTCTTGTTTCTCTGCAGCCTTGCCAGCATCTGTTTTTTGGTTCATGTTTTGTTTCTTGTTTTTACTTTTTAATAATTGTGATTCTGACTGGTGTGAGATGGTATCTCATTGTGGTTTTGATTTGTATTTCTGTGATGATTCGTGATGTGGAACCTTTTTTCATGTGTTTGTTGGCTGCTTGTAGGTTTCAAAATCATTTCTGATACCTTTCTCTCTGTAAAGCCAACTGGATACCATGTCCTATCAATTTTACTTTTTAATGATCTCAAGATTCTCTATCTTCCTCTCTGTCCTCTTGGCTACTGCTTTAGTTCAGGTTTTCCTCTTCTGTCTCCCATGTGGACTCTTACAAAACCATGTGAACTTTAGTTTCTTTTCACTTTCATGTGGTAATTCTCAAAAAACCACCCTGTGTCATAGGACAGGGGGAGTAGATGAGAGAAAACTTTTCTGCATTTTTCAATCTCATCGTGGAAGTGCCTAGCTGTTCTGTGGTGGTTTCCTAGCCATGGCCATCTCCCTGGCCCTGGGAATGGTGGTATGTTTTGGGAGTTGGCAACTGTAGCAGTAACTTCACAATTCCGTGGCAGCTCCTTTAATGGCTCAATTCAGAAACATGGCTCCCAAAGTCGTTTCTAAAAGCTCATCTTACCATTGATTTCCTCAGCCTTCCCAATGATAGATAAGCCATTTAATATTCCAAAATACATTCATTTCTACTTAAACTTGGTAGAATAGCTTCTGTTCTCTGCCCCTGAACCCTCTCCCTTAACAACACAGTTTGTCACATTTTACATTAAGACTATTCTGATAATTCCAGAATTCCAACACAGAAGGAATTCCCCTTCCTGTAAACATTTACCTCTTACTTTTTGAAGCAATGGTTCTCAAATTTTGCTGCACATTAAAATCACCCAGGGAGTTTTTAAACTGATGACCATGTTGCACCTCTTACCAATTAAATCAGAATCTCTGAAGGTGGAACTGAGACATCTGGATTATTCTAAACTACCCAGGGGAGTTCAGCGTGCAGCCAAATTGAAAAGTCAGTCACTGGAATACTTGTTAGACATCTATGCCATTATATTATACTGAAGAGCATGCGATATAAGATGAAATACAATTGGCATCAGAAATTGTTTTCTCCCACTTAGAACTCATTTCACTGAGATACTTTGAAACAGAGAAAAGGAACTAAAAAGTTAAATTCATGAGCTCATTTTAACATTGTTCAAATGATTTCCTAGATGAGAAGAGCATATGCTCCAGCATTTGGAGAACTTAAATATAGCTTATCTTAACTCAGATGTGTGGTATTCAATATTTTGAAACAAACACTAGAAGTTACTTTCAACTTCACTACTGTGTCTAAGATAGAGACTAGTTCCAAGTGTCTGTAAACTCTTTGTTGCTCTTCTGAACAAAACTTTCTATTTGTCCTGTCCCCTATTGTATTGTAATTTCTGGGGTTATGTCCCTGGGCTATGAAGCAAGTTTGAATTATACAATGCCATATTTATTGAAAATGTATCTATTAGTGTAAATTCTTAATTTATATAAGCATGAAATTTCACTGATTAGATGACTGTCCTGTTGTCTTATACACACTCTATTAAAGCATTTCAAAAGAAATGACCAAAGCACTTTTAAAACTTGCATAAAGACTAATAGCACCGTTATTGTTTCAGATTACTTCCTTTGATAAGGCAAATACATATTTATCTCTAGGCATTAGAAAAAACTGGTATTAAAAGGTGTATATATTTGCTAAGATCTTTCAATTAAAACTGACATTGTATATAAGTGTTCTAACAAACAGTATCATGTAAGCAAATAAATATTTAACTTTAGGCCGGGTGCAGTGGCTCACGCCTGTAATCCCAGCACTTTGGGAGGCCGAGGAGGGCAGATCGCTGGGTCAAGAGATCAAGACCATCCTGGCCAACTGGTGAAACCCCATCTCTACTAAAAATACATAAATTAGCTGGGAGTGGTGATGCGCACCTGTAGTCCCAGCTACTCAGGAGGCTGAGGCAGAAGAATCGCTTGAACCCAGAAGGCGGAGGTTGCAGTGAGCCAAGATCATGCCACTGTACTCCTGCCTGGAGACAGAAGGAGACTCCATCTCAGGAAAAAAAAAAAAAAGAGAGACGTACCTTAAAATATGTTGTATTCATATAATGGATGGATAACAGTTAGTTTGAAGTGAAAACAATTAAAACAAAAGATACTTTGAAGCCTAGGAAATATCGTCATGTGTTTCATCAGTATAAATCAGCTATCAGAGCCCAACTGAGTTGGAGTGGAGAGAGCTGTGTGAAGAGAGAGGCACAAGCATATGAAATCATGCATTGATAATCATGAAATCACAAGAAAGAACCATTGCATTTTTATAGATTGCCCTTAGTGGGCCAAATAGAGTTTAATGACAGACTAAATAAATTACGTGAGAAACTCGCTGTTAATACTAGGAAAAATAGCCAAAATATAAAGCCCAATTTATACAAAGATCCATCAAATCTAAACTCTTGCTTGTTCAAGCTTGTGAAAAATAGCTTTGCTATTTTACCAGATGAATCACTCATTTAACTGAGGTAAATTACATACAGTCAGCTCTCAGTATGCAAGGGTTCCACATCCACAATTCAAACATGATGGATAGAAAATATTCAGAAAGAAGAGTGAAAAATAACAATGCAATAATAAAAATAACACATTTACAAATACAGTATAACAACTATTACATAGTATTCACATAGTGTGGTGGCTAACCGTATGGCCTAAGTGTGTAGTAGGTTATACTGTCTAGGCTGGTGGAAGTATACTCTGTGATGCTCACACAATGATAAAATCCTAACCAAGCTTCTTTCAGAAAAGATCCCTGCTGTTGAGTGTCACATGATTATATTCACCCATATCTCTGGTAATATCCCTTCCCTTATTGCCTTCTTTGTCTGATATTAGTATAATCTCTGCAGCTTTCTTATTATCAGTGTGTACATGTTACAAAGCTACCTATTCTCTTCACTTCTAACTAATGTAAAGTGAATTTCCATATTCAAGATGTCTGACTAGACACAGCCAGGAAGAATTTCTGCCACTGAGAGACTGGGACATCTGGAAGAGTGGTGCACTCTGAACCAATCTTCAGAGGGAAGGTATTAAGAGTTGATGGAGGGAGGATGCAGGTGCTGGGCTGAAGAGAAAGGAAGCTGGGAACCCAACACGGCGCTACTGCACACTGGGACTTGTTCTTGGCCCTCAGTGATTCCTGGAGAAGGGGTGAGCTGAGCAGGCAATCAGCATCCCACTCTCACCGAGGACCTCTGGAATTCTGTCAGCAAGAGACCTCAGGACCCCCACGGGCACTTGAGCTGGCAGGGAGAGCTGCTTAGAGAGGTGGTGAGGGCAGGACTCCAGTCAGTGTGGAATCCAGAGGGTTTGGTGTGGGAACACGTGCAGTGGAGCATGGCCAGGGATGCTCATCCCCCAAGACTTGCCTTGTGCCTCTAGGAGACTTTAGCCTTAGGTTGACTGTCAGCCTGGAACAGAGCAGGGTGATCTTGCCCATGAGATGGGGCCAGCCCAATCTGAGCAGCCACCTGTCTGCTGGCCTGTCCTCGGGCCCCAGTTTGGCTGCACCTGCTTGAAGTACAGCCTCAGATGCCCAACAGGGGTGCTTCCTGGGAGTCTTCATTATAGCTGCCCCAGCAGCAGACTGGGCCTGACTATCAGCTACAGCAGAGCCATCCTGTCAATTTGCATCAGCACACACACCCTCCCTTACCCACTGAAGCCTCCCCAGGGCTGCTTTGCCGGTATGCACTTGCCCACAGCCATCCCTTATCACTTTGTCAGTGCACCCACATGGGGATGGACATCGCCTCCCCTCCACCGCCAATGTGTGTGTGTGTGTGCACCCTGCCATGCCAGTGTTGCTGGTGTGAGCACACCCCACACCCCCTGGCTGTACTGTCATTGCTGACCCAAATGCCTGCTAAGATTCTATCAATCCTAGGCCCTCCATATGTAGACATCACCACCAGTGCAAACACGTGCCTAGAGACCAGCAACCCCACCCCCACCCCACACTGCCACCACCACTGCTGAAAACATACACATGAGGCTGGCAGCTCCACACTTCCCAGTGTCCCACCCTTGTTGCTGTGGCCACTGATGTGAGCAAGACACAACCCCACTCCCACTAGTACCCCACAGCAGCAAACATGCATGCACCCCACCACACTGCCACTGCTGCTGGCATGCATGAACGAGCATGAATCCTGCTGCCACCTCCTCAATGAAGCACTTTGGCTGGCATCGTCCATCAAGTGCTGTGGCCAGCAGTCTGGGAACACCTCAGCCCCTCCAGTGCAGTAGATGCTGAGACTCTAGCAAACAAAGAACAAAACGGTGGGCTGGTACCATTTCTCCACAGTTAGAGCACAGAGGCCAGGAGTGCTGAGCTGAGACTTGGCTTCCTAAAATCTTTCAGAAATGAAGCTAGTTGACTGAACCCACCTTATACCACAATCAAACCCTGAGAGCCTCAAAGAGGATAAAAGCAAAAAAACAAAACAAAACAAACAAATAAACATCCTGCATTCAAAGGACAGCAATGTCAAAGATTGAAGGAACATCAGCCCACACAGGTGAGAAAGAACCAGCACAAGAACTCTGGAACTTAAAAAGCCAGAGTTCCTCAGCATTGGATATTAATTAGGCTGAAATTGCTGAAATGATAGAAATAGAATTCAGAATAAGGATAGGAATGAAGATCATTGAGATTCAGGAGAAATTCAAAACTCAAAGGATTCTAAGGAATACAATAAAATGATACAGGAGATAAAAGATGAAATGACCATTTTTAAGAAAGAACCAAACTGACCTGATAGAACTGAAAAACTCACTTCAAGAATTTCAGAATACAATCACAAGAATTAAGAGTAGAATCAACCAAGCAGAGGAAAAAGTCTCAGAACTCGAAGACAAGTTCTCTGAAATAACTCAGACAAAAATAAATAAAAGATTAAAGAAGAATAAATAAATCTACCATGAAATATGCGATTATGTAAGGAGAACAAATATGTCTCACTGATGTCTTGGAAAGAGAGGAGAGAAAGCAAGCAACTTGGAAAACATACTTCAAGATATCATCCATGAAAATTTCCCTAACTTCACTAGAGAGGCCAACATTCAAATTCAGGAAATGTAGAGAATTTGTGCAAGATACTATACAAGATGACCATCCTCAAGATACATAGTCATCAGATTCTCCAAGGTTGAAATGAAAGAAAAAATGTTAAAGGCAGCTAGACGGAAGGGGCAGGTTACCTACAAAGGGAACCCCATCAGGCTAAGGGTGGAACTTTTGGCAGAAATCCTGTAAGCCAGAAGAGACTGGAAGACTATAGTCACATTTTTGAAGAAAAGAATTCGCAACCAAGAATTTCATATCTGGTGAAACTAATTTTCATAAGCAAAGGAGAAATAATATCCTTTTCAGACAAGCAAATGCTAAGGGAATTCATTATGACCAGACCTGCCTTACAAGAGGCCTAAAAGACAGTACTAAATATGGAAAGTACTGGCCACTACAAAAACACACTTAAGTACATAGATCATTGACACAATAAGGCAACCACATAAACCAAGTCAGCATCATAACCAGCTGACATGATGACAGTATCAAATTGGCACATATCAATATTAACCTTGAATGTTAATGGGTTTAATGTCCCAAATAAAAGGCACAGAATGGCAAATTGGATAAAGAGGCAAAACTCAATGACATGCAGTCTTCAAGAGACCCATCTTACATGCAGCAACACCCCTAGGTTCGAAGTAAAGGGTGAAGAAAATTGACCAAACAAATGGAAAACAGAAAATGGCATGGAGTGCTATCCTAATTTCAGATTAAACAGACTTTAAACTGGCAATGATCAAAACAGACAATGGCATTACATAATTCAGCAAGAAAACCTAACTATCCTAAATATATTTGCACTTAGTACAGGAGCATCAGTCATAAAGCAAGTTACTAAAGACCTATAAAGATACCTAGATAACAACAAAATAATAATGGGAGACTTCAACACTCTACTGATAGGATTAGGCAGATTATCAAGGCAGAAAACTACCAAAGATATTGGGGACCTGAACTCAACACTTCAACAAAAGGACCTAATAGATATCTACAAAACCCTCCACCTGAAAATATCAGAATATACATTCTTCTCATCTTTACATAGCACACACTCTAAAATTGACCACATGAACAGCCATAAAACAATCCTCAGCAAAGTAAAAATACTGTAAATTATACCAACCACACTTTCAGATTACAGCACACACACAAAAATAGAAATCAATACTAAGAAAATTGCTCAAAAACTGTACAATTACATGGAGATTAAACAACCTGCTCCCGAATGACTTTTGGGCAAACAATGAAATCAAGGCAGAAATCAAGAAATTCTTTGAAACTAATAAGGGGAAGGATACAACATATCAGAATCTCTGGGACACAGCTAAAGCAGTGTTAAGAGGGAAGTTTATAGTGCTACATGCCCACATCAAAAAGTCAAAAAGATCTCAGATTAATAACCCATCATCACACCTAGAGGAATTAGAGAAAAAAGAGCAAAGGAACCCCAAAGCCAGCAGAAGATAAGAAAAAAACAAAATGAGAGGTGACTTGAAGGAAATTGAAATATGAAAAACCATACAAAAGATCTGCAAGTCCAGGACTTGGTTATTTGAAAGAATAAATAGATAGATTGCTAGGTAGACTAATAAAGAAAAAACATAGATTTAAATAAATACAATCAGAAAGACAAATGTTTTTTCCAACTTTTATTTTAGGTTCAGAGGGTATATGTGCAGGTTTGTTACATGGGTCTAAATCATTCTGCCATAAAGACACAGTCAATTGTGTTTTAAAGAAATTATGATACAAGCAGAAAAATTTTCTGTTTACCCACATATTCCTCATTTCTGGTGCTTTTCACTCCTTTCTGTAGATCCATGCTCCCATTGGGTATCACGTTTTTTCCACTCAGAAAACTTTATCATTTATTGTAATTCAGGTCTAATGTTGATGGAAGTTCTCAGCATTTGCTTATTTGAAAATGTCCTTATTTTGCTTTCATTTTAAAAGAGTATTTTCTCTGCAGTTAGAATTCTAATTTGACAGGTCTTTTCTTTCAGTGCTTCAATAGTAACATCTCTTGATATTCTGGCTGGCGTTATTTCCTTTTCTATTTTTTTTTTCTTTTTTTTTTATTTTGAGATGGAGTCTCACACTGTCGCCCAGGCTGGAGTGCCGTGTTGCAATCTTGGCTCACTGCAACCTCCACCTCCTGGGTTCAAGGGATTCTCCTGCCTCAGCCTCCCGAGTAGCTGGGATTACAGGTGCCCGCCACCATGCCTGGCTAATTTTTTTGTATTTTTAGTAGAGATGGGGTTTCACTATGTTGGCCAGGCTTGTCTCAAACCTCTGACTTCGTGATCTGCCCCCTCAGCCTCCCAAAGTGCTGGGATTACAGGCATGAGCCACTGCACCTTGCCAATTTCTTTGAATATTTTTTCTGCTCCATCTTCACCCTCTCTCTCTTCTCCTTTTGGATTCCAAATACACACATATTAAACCTCTTGCTGTCCCCACATGTCACCTGTGCTCCTGTAGTTTGTTTGTTTGTTTTCAATTTTTTTCTTCCTCTGTTTTTAATTTGATAATTTCTTTTAATTGGTTTTTAAGTTCAGTGATCTTTCTTCGGCACTGCAGTGTCCTGCTGTTAAAACTATGCATTAAATTTGTCTTTTCTTATATTGTATTTTTCAATTCTAGCATTTCCATTCACATTTTGATAGTTCTATTTTTCCATTGTCATACTATACCTGCCCACTCATTATGCCCATTTTAAAATTCTTGTACATTTTTGCAATAGCTGCTTTAAAGGTCTTATCTGCTAATTTCAACATGTTTGTCAACTCTGGATTTGTTTTTTCTCTGTCCTAGTTTTATGCCACAGTTTTCTAATTCTTTGCCTGTCTAATTATGTTTTGTTGTATGCCAAACATTGTGAAAGGTACATTGTTAAAAATCTGTATTTTATTATCTTCCTTTAAAGAGTGCTGAGGTTCTTTTTCTTTTTCTTTTTCTTTTCTTTTTTTTCTGACAAGCAGTTAAATTGTGGACCAGCCTGATCCTATCAAATCTTGGTTTCAGATTTTGTTAGGGCAGTTAGAGCATCCCTGGCTCTAGGGCTAGAGAAGCTCAATGTCAAAATGTGGCCTTTCTGGATTCTTCAGGAATGCCTGAGTTTTCGGGAAGATTTCTCCACATCAACGGCTGGAATTCCAACCTCTTCCAGTCCTGTGTGACCTCTAGAATCCCAGTTCAATTCACAGCACACCTCACACTATCATTGTTCCCTGCCCAAACAGGTCTCTCACAGTCTCTCGTTGCACAAGTACAGCTTACTATCTAGCAAAACGTGTAAAGAGGCCCAGCTGCAACCTCAGTCATCTCATTATGTGGTACAAGCTATAAATGGATGGCATTTGTTTGACAACTACAGTCAGAGATATCCCTGAAACATGTGGAGAAAGAAAAATTGGCTGAGCTCTGAGCAGTGCACTTGCTCATGCACTTTGTGTGGAAGAACATATAAATATTTCTGAGCAGTAGCCATTGGCCTAACTGAGCCATTGGCTCAGGGACTTCGAGGGGAAAAAGACTAGATGATCTGAGAAAACTAGTTCTGAATAGAAGCATTCGGATAGACATATGAGAGTGAACACAAAGCAAAAATGTTTTTGTACCACATATTAATGCCCACCAAAAAGCATCTACCCCCAAAGAGATACTAAAAAAAGATGTAGATAATATGAGTTGGTGAATTGATTTAGCCAGTCTTCATTTTCAACTACCCCAGGCAAGTGATGGCATTATAGGATATAATGGAGGTGACATCGCCCCAAAGCATGGACTCCCACTTACCAAGGCTGATATAGCTATGGCTGCCTCTGAATACCCAACCTTCCAGCAACAGAGACAAGTGATAAATTTCCAACATTACACATTCCTCATGGAATACTCCTGGAAGGTCCAGAGGTTCACAAGGATGGATACCTAAACTAAATGTGGGTTTGCCTTTTCTGTCGCAGGGCAGCACTGTGTGTGTCCCACACTGATATTTGGTGGTTTATGGAATGAATGATCCACAGGCAAGAAATCTCACAAAGCATAGCCTCTAACCATAAGACCAACTTCATAGTAAAATGAGCACAGAAGTGGATCTGAGATCATGGGATTCAATGGTTGTATCACATACCCTACCAACCAGAGGCAACTGGTCTCATACAAGTCTGGAAGAGCCTTCTAAAGGTGCCAACTGAAGCACCAGCTCAAAGGAAACACTGAAAGGTAGATGTCATTCTCTAGGATGCAGTGCATTTAATTAACTAGAGATCCAATATGTTGTATTCTCTATAGGAAAAAGACATGGGTTAGAGCATCAAGGGGTAGAAGCAAGAATAACCCCACTTGTCATAACTCCCAGTGACATACTGGTAGTTTCATGCTTCCTGTCCCTACAACTCTGGACTCTTCAGGGCTGGAAGTCCTGGTCCCCAGTAGGAACATGCTCTGCTAGGGAACATAGCATTGAAGTGTTAAGTTATGGCTGCCTCCAGAGCACATTGAACTCATTATTGCCAGACCCCTGGTAAGGAGAGGAGTCATGTTACTAGCAAGCGTAATTTTCTCTGATCAGCAAGAGGAGGCAATGCTGTTTTTACACTATAAGGGCATGGAGGAATACATATGAAACACAGGTGATCTATTTGGTCACCACCTGGTTCTCCCTTTATTTGCTGTATCTGTGAATGGACATTTGTAGCAACCTCAGGCTTAGACAAATGTGATTTTCAGGGGTCTAGATACTTCAGAAATGCTACAAAGATTTGCCTAGTGTAAATAGTTGAGTGTAAAGGGAGTTGGAATGAATAGTGGAGGAGAGACAGGGTAAGTCCCAGTTATGGCCCCAACATCAACAGGAGCAATGGGAACAGTAACTTATCCCAGTCACCTCCCTATCCCAAGATTTCCCACAGGAAGAAAAGACCACAGAAACCACAGAGGAGCTACTCTACAAATGTGCATAAAAGTAAATATATGTGGCCTAAGAGTGGCCTGTGGCAGCCATGAGAAACACACCTTGTAGATCTGCAACTGTGTGGGAGTATACTTGACCAAAGGCCCCAGCTGCTGCCTTTTAAAATCCATTGCCACATTTCTCTCTGATGAACCTATGCTCTCAACATGCTGCTTCTGGTCAATGATGAGCACAGTGGTTCTACTGAGGCAGGACAATTCCTGGAAGACACTGGCATCCTCTGACAGCAAATTTGATTTTGAGGACTCCCCATGGCCTTGCTTAGACTGTACAGCACCCGAACTTCCTTCCCTCTCTCCTCTCTGGTCAGATTTGCACTGTGGTCTGATGGTGCTCCCAGTCTAACCTAGCTTCGACTTATTTTTCTCAAACAGAGTATTTCTCCTAATAGAATTTTGCCTGTTAATTCTGTCTTAGTGTCTGCTTCTTTCAGGAGCAGGATTAAAAACTTGAGATAGTTTTCTAGGTATGACGTGAAGACTTTGAAGGATTGAAAGGAGGGGAATGACATGATCAATTACTTGTTCAGCCAATGGGGTTCAATATTATGTGCCTACTATTTTATGAGGTCACTTCACATACAAAGCCGAAAACTGAGAATAGTGAAGGAGTGCTTTGCCTTGTCCCCTTCCAATTACTAGTGCCCCTGAATGACTGTAGAAAATTAATATGAATTGTGTCTTCCATCTACAATCTATTCTTGTCTTATTCCAATCATCGCTACTCTTTCTCCCTCATGAAACTGTTTCTCCTGAATGCCCATGAAAATATTATCACATAGGAAATATTTGTGAGACCTGATTTCTAATAATTGTCAGCACTGAACGACTTTTGAGTGAAGAAAATGGTAAGAATTATCTCTTCTCTTAGGATTCTTCTGCTTGGTAACTATTAATATATTTGTTAATTTCTTCATTTACTAGCAACAAATACAAGTTCGCAATGGTTTAATGTTTACCTTTTTTAAAATAACACTTTGGTTTTCAATGTATTGAAAGGAGAAAGCAAAAAGGGATTGTATTTTTAAAAGCTTTGGTGTATTGTCACTGAGAAATGAACTGGAGCAGCCATATTCCCAAATATTTTTTTTAAACAAGTGGTAAATGGTAATTAAGTAATCCACCTTGAACAACGTTTCAAGTTTTATGTTTATTCAGGATGCTGTGTTTATTCAAGATGGCTCCCAGACCGTTGTTTTCACTAAAGATTACATTTTTGCAACAGTTTTCATTGTATTGGTCAACTTGTGAGCAAGAATCATAGTTTGGAGACTTTGACTTCAAAAACACCTCAAAATTTTGTTTCTTCTGCTTTTTTTTTTTTTTTTTGAGACGGAGTCTCGCTCTGTCGCCCAGGCTGGAGTGTGGTGGCCGGATCTCAGCTCACTGCAAGCTCCGCCTCCCGGATTTATGCCATTCTCCTGCCTCAGCCTCCCGAGAAGCTGGGACTACAGACGCCCGCCACCTCGCCCGCCTAGTTTTTTGTATTTTTTAGTAGAGACGGGGTTTCACCGTGTTAGCCAGGATGGTCTCGATCTCCTGACCTCGTGATCTACCCGTCTCGGCCTCCCAAAGTGCTGTGATTACAGGCTTGAGCCACCGCGCCCGGCCTTGTTTCTTCTGCTTTAAGATTAGTATATCAACTAAAGCAATTTGAGAAAAAGTGAGTGAAAACTACAGAACAACTCAGTAAATTGTCAGTTATCTATAATATGTTATTTTCTCTCCCCTTTTCTTCTATATCTTTTTAATTGTCTTGACTTAATGACTTTTGTTTGTTGTGTAGGCAAAGTGTTTCTGACAGCGATATAATAATGACATACATTTGTAGAATCCTTTATATTTTCAAAGCACACACATCACACAAGTTATTTCATTTAATCTCTTGGAAATTATGAGAATAAAATAGAACAAAGACTATTATCTCCATTTTACAAATATAGAAACTGAAGCACAGAGAGGTCAAGAAATCTCCCAAAGGCCACATGGTGTTCGTATGAAAGCCCCAATATTCATATAGAAGCTATGTAATCATCAGTGTCACACACATGGAGCTTTGTATATTCTGTGTCTACAGAAACATGGATTGAAATTTGTAACCAAGCTCAGAAGTCACATGTTGTATATAGCATACAAACTGAAGCATATATTATCACAGCTATTTTTCAAAAAGAAACATGGCAAAATTACATTTGATTTTGAATGTGCTAAACACAGTTTGCAACAGAGTATTTTAATTCCCCAAAGAGACAAAAATGATGCTGCTGAATCCCTCGCACATTCAAGTGATTGGTCAAGCTGAGCCAATCATATTTTACCAAATTATTCAACTTGTCCAACTTTGAACTAAGTCATGATTCTTTCCCATCAGAATTGTTCATCTGTATGCCAGAGAGTTGGCAACATTGGAGTTTGCTTAACATTCTCAGCTCTCTTCTTTGATTTTTGTCTCCTTTCTTTGCCTTTCCCTTTCTTCATTAAGACCTATCCCCTGACCCACTCCAGTTGAAAGAGACTTTTGTTCTGGACTAAATCTGTCTATTTGGCCAAATTAAATGGTTAACTTGGCATAACAGAAAGCATAGGCGAAGGATAATCAAATGTTCAGTCAACTGCCTATGACTGATGAAATTTTCTCTTGGCATTTACATTATGTGTTGCTTATTTAGACAGGAAGTCCAGGCTGGGCATGGTGGCTCACACCTGTAATCCCAGCACTTTGGGAGGCTGAGACGGGTGGATCACGAGGTCAGGAGATCGAGACCATCCTGGCTAACACGGTGAAACCCCATCTCTACTAAAAAAACAAAAAATTAGCTGGGTGCGGTGGCATGCGCCTGTAATTCCAGTTACTTGGGAGGCTGAGGTAGGAGAATCACTTGAACCCTGGAGGCGGAGGTTGCAGTGAGCCAAGATCACACCACTGTACTCCAACCTGGGTGACAGAGCGAGACTCCATCTCAAAATAAAATAATAAAATTAAATTAAAATTAAATAGATAGCAAGTCCACTAGGCAGAAGCTTTATGTTTTTGTAAGCTGTATCATATAGTCAAGAAATCAGCACTTTTTGATATAAAAGAATAATATGGTAAGCTACATGGACATCTACATTGTTAGTAATGCTGCATTATTACATCCATGCCATACAAGCAATGATGCATCAGAAAGTAGAACTCCATGGCTATTGGTGATGAACTATCACATGGGTTTTCTCCTCTAAAAGTATCATAGCTAACATTTAGTCTTTAATTCGTGGTAATGATGTACCAAATTCTGTACCAAAAAGAAAAATGACAATCTTTTCCATACTATATTTGCTATCTGTAATTTACAGAGACAAAAATAAATAAATACTCAAGCCCACAGTGAAACTGCCCACACACTCGTGTACTCTGAAGAGAATGTTCAGCAGCATTTGCTGATAGGGCAGGCAGTTAGCTAAGGCACTGTGGGAGGCTGGGTCTGGCCTTTGCTTGGTTCATGTAATCAGAGACCAGAATGTTCTTAACCTTTTATGGGTGAGTGAACAACAAATTAGAAATTTCTAATTGCCTGCTCTCCGAAGGCCATCTCCCAACTAAGTAGCGAAGGTATTAGTAGAAAAGTGTTGTTCATCCACGGTGATGTTAACTTTTTGTGAAATTAAGAGACCTTTATTTGAAAACAGCTTCAATAGCTAGAGGCATAGAATATAAGGAATGTACTCCAGGCTGTAATAATCGCTGGCTGCCCTGGGAAATGGCTTCAAGGCCTGAGCAGTTGTGGCTCCATGCAAGCACATCCTCTAATTATTGAAAAACCTGTGTAGAGTCTCCATGTTAATCAGTCTCTCAGAGACTTCAGCTTTATGTGGTTAGTGCAGATTTATGGCATTTTTCTTTTTCTGTTATTAAAACTGATATTTCACAAGGAAGAAACTATCTCCAGACAACTGTTAAAATGCAAAGTTTCAATCATAAAAGAAAACTGCAAGATTATTCTGAGAATATTCCATAGAGAATTCCAAACAAGGATAAGAAACAACACATCAAAGGCAGGGGGAAATTCAAAAAATAAAAAGGGCTGACTCTAAAATATGAACAAAAAGACTCAACAGTTGGCCCATAGAATCAAGAGGTTATGGTATAATTAATTTAAGTGCTTGTTACAATTATGGAAATAAATATTTCATGCATAAATGCAAACCGAATTATACATAATTATGAAAGCACTAAACTAATTGGAACATTTGGATTAACATGGTAGGAACCAAATTGCCTTTTAAAGCCAGTGATATAGTGCTTTGCATGTATCTTGCATGTACACAGCAAATATTAGTTAATAATGGAAAGGAACGTATTTGAAAACACATGTTTATATGAAGTTGGCATTTTCTTTCTCTTATAAAGTATATACATATTATAGATTAAATTATAGTGAAATACTATGGAAGACACACAAGGCTAGGACAGGCTGGTTACACCAGTTGTCACTAATCCATAGATGAGGAATGATGGGCAGAGACTCATAGTCCAGGACTTGAGTTTCCCTCCACTCCTCTACCAGCCATATTCTCAACATTCCAGGCTCAGTGGGATAATGGGGATGGATGGCAAGAACTGGGAATTTGAGAAAGACGTAAGGAACATTGTGCTTAGCTGAGATGAGGAAGATTGAATATGAGATTCTTCCTCCCCTAAATTTCAAAGTTTGTGTGGACCCTCCCAGCTCCCTTTTGGCATTTTTAAAGTTTGTCTATTAATATACTTTCTCCTCTCCCAGATGCACTGCATCATTTCACTGCATGAAGGCTATACAAATCTTTATAATCTATTGCTATATAGTAGAGAAGTGCCCTATGATTAAAAAAAAAAAAGAAAAACAAAAATCCTCTTTCTACTTTTCTTCTGTCCTTCAAAACTCATATTCCTACAGAGAAGGCGACCACAGCTTGACTTCAGAAAAACAATCTGATTAAACTATATGTATTGTAGTTGAAATGACTGATAATATCCTTTTAATTCTCCCAATAGTAACATCTAGTTAACCCAAATGAACCAGTAATTATATGTAACTGGAGTTCCCCAGACATTACCATTACATTAGATAAGGGATCGTATTAACAGCAGTGGAGCTAATCTCACCAGTTTCTCTGACTCTGCTTGTTCATCCATTACCTTATGCTCTTGTAAAATCTCACTCCCTGATTTCTAACATCTTGAGAAATATTTTATACTTGCCTAGGTACAAGTTAACCAGTTATAGTCTACAGTGTATCCACCATGGTCCTCCTGTCTGACTGGAGCCACTTTCATGTACATGTCACCTCCAAACCTCCTCACTATGGCCATTATCCATGGTGCGTTTCATAACAAGGTTGGCACCCAAACCAAAAGTGCTATGTATTGATACTCCCTGAGAGTATTAGGAACCTTCTGGGTCTTCTGTGATTTAAAGCCATCTTATTTGTTATCCAGTAGTGAAGAGAATGTTTCCCTATCTGATGCTCACATTGACACTAAAGTAACCCTGGATAACTGTGTTTCATGGAGTCTCATAAAAATATTCTCTTAACTTCTTCCTTCAAGCATGCTTTACATAGAAGTCAAATGCAAATCACTGGAAGCGGGTCATATGAAGCAATAGACCCTTAATTCCAAGTCACTGTTCATTTTATTGATAGAATATTAAAAAATCACCATTTTGCCCCCTGCCTTTGATACCACAGTATCATTTTTCAGTGTAACATTTTAACATGTTGCTGAATTATAGTTTACAATATTTTTCTTACAGATCCAGGGATTCATTAGTGGGCTCTTAGAGTGTTCTTATGAATCTGTTTCTTCTCTCCTTTCCCCAGTTACTCTTAGAAATTTCCATGTGGGCTTTGGGTGGAATAGGGCAGCAAGGTCAAAGGCTTTCACCACTGTGGATTTCTCCACAAGATGAGGAAAAGCATCTATTGCTTTATGACATTTTTATCTTCTTATTGGGTGTAGATATTCACTGATAATTATTTTAAGTTATAGAATTTCTGTTAGAACTAGAATTAGCTAAACAGTCAATATCCACCAATTATCATCAGTGGACAATCTTTTCAATCTAATGGTTAGTTAAATAATAACTTTTTGGGGGGAATTTTAGAAAATCAGAAGGGGACAAAAATGATCTAGTAACAAAAGGATGAACACATGCACAATTAATCATTTTATCTTAATCACATTAAATGTAATAATTCCAAAAGAATATACAGAAGCTATCCATTAAAGACATTCTCTCTCTATTTTCACCCAACAACCAAAATGCTAACAGATGCCTGGGCCCAACAATTGAGATTCTGATTTAGTTGTTCTAAGGTGGGGTTTGGATGCCCACATGAAAAATAAAAGCAACTCAGAGGTGAAACAGTACACAGATGCATATATAAATAAATATCTACCCAGGATTGAGAAGTACTGATACACTGTGTACCAATTCCCAATAGATACCATTTGCCTTGAAACATCTATCTCCCAAGCAGAAGTGACCCGCAGTTTAAGAGAGTTAAATCATTCTCCACACCGGATGAAAAGAGAATAAGCTCATGGTTCTTTATAACAAAAATAAGCACCCCATATTTGTTTGCCTCTTCCTCCACTGTATTGGTAGGAGTCCAGGCTGGGATTGGGAAGAGCACTTACCTGTGGTGAGCCCAGCCTCTGAAGACCTGGCTGCTCACCATGTGAGCAATGAAGTCAACCTCATTAAAGGAAGTGACTCATAGTCCTGGCTCAGGAGAAGTCTATAGGAGAGGCCATCGTCTGGTAAAGCTGGAAAGGTAGCTATTCTTTCTCTATTAGATAAGACTAACCAGTTCCTAGAGTTCTCCAAGTTGCTGAAAGCACTCCTACTCTTTCCCCCTGAAGTTCTATCTAGGAGAATGGGATAAAAATGCCTCCCTCTTCTTTTGGTTGAGGATGCGGTCCTTGGGGGTAGAAGAGGTGGATGAACCCTAAAACTTGCATTGGTTTTTATTCTATTATAGGGTATGTGTATTTTCTGTAAAAAGCAAATTCTTAGTTTCATCTTAGGAAAGAAAAGATAAGTGTTTCTGAAGATAAAGACACGATCATAGCCTCCTTTCCATCTGACTCGGAATTGCTGCCCTTAGAACTACTTCTACAAATTCAGACCATGATGTGGAGACTAATTCTCAGGAAGCCACAGTTGATTTGCACAGGTTACTTGAGATGGGAAAGGGGTGGACAATTATAAGATTTCCAGGTGACTTTAGGATAGAAATCATACAAAATTGAATGGAATATGTTTGCCAGGGAAAAGAAAGTATTAATAGCAGGGGAATGCTTAACTATCTCAATTCCAGTCTCAGTACTGCTACTAGTTTTCATAAGGACCTTAGGTGAAGTAGAAAGGCAATGAGTCATTTCATTGATTTTTGAATCAGAAGGTGATGAATATCATTGGTTTTGATTTGGATTTATTTACATTTAGTTGCAATGTAAATACATGGGGGCATGGACACTACAAAAAAGTGGAAAAAGAAAATACTCAAAAAGAAAGAGATTGTGAAGTTGGTAGGAGGATAATACTGAGTACTGATTTAGAATCATTAAATCGTGGTATCCCATTGCTAGAAATGACCATAGACATCATTAAGTCAATGTCTTTTCTCTTACAGATGGGAGAGCTGGCCACCAGTGAGGTTAAAGGATGTGTTCTAGGCCACAAAAACTATCAGTCATGTTATAACCATGGTTGCTTAATTCCTTCAGTTCAATATGTTCCATTTGGTTTATAACCAGCCCCAAATTCCAGCTAATGGAGATATTTTTAATATAGTAGAAGTATATACAATTAAAGTATATGTAATAGATGTACACAGAGAATAGAACATATTTACTCCCAAAGATACTTTTGCATAAATTGGCTGTCCGTATGACCTGCAATAAATTATCTAGCCCCTCTATGCCTCTGTTTCCACATCATTACTGAGCTGCACTAGATTTCCATAGTACCTGAATGGGCCCACCAGGATTCCAGACCAAGATTCTTGAAAGCTAAGTCATTTTGAAGTCTTCAGAAAACCGCAGATGTGGCAATATTTGATATATGGATATAAACCTTGCAGGCACATGTGCTGGAAGCTGAATGAATCCCAGGCTTCGATGACTTTTATCTAATTTCTTGTAGCACTTACTGCACATGTCATCCATGAGGCATTTATCACTTGTCTTCCACGTGTTTACAAGTACACATATGTACATGTTTGCACATCATTAGATTTATTTTAAGTCTCCAGAGGGTAGAAACTGTGACTTACAGTTCTTTGAAGTCCCAGGGCCTGGTCTATATAGAGTATATATTAACCCTCTGCTGACATTAAGGATTAGATGCCTCATGTCTACTTTCTTAGTTAATGAAATATCTATGGAAAATGTAGAGGTTATCTGGCATGAATCATTTTCCTACAACTTGCCTATATTCCCACTGGTACAAGATGCCTTTCCTTAGGTTTCCTTCTCATTACAAGGGATGAAAGAAAGTGAGGAAGATAGGGACCTAAACACAGAACCACATCTTACTAATCTACAGAATTAGTAGGCAATGTAAAGGCCTCATTGTTTTTTAACAACAAAAAAAAAGTACTTGTATTTACTACTACTGTGGTTGTTTTGAATTTCTATTCAAACAAGAAACAGATAACTTAGCAGCAGTTTCTCTAAAAGTCTTAAATCAATAAATGTTGTTTCAGCAGTGCTAATAAATCACCACTTCTCTATTAACCCCCTGATTTAGATCAGTCAGAATTTCTCAGGATTTCAAACTTACCATGTTCTTGAGCAGGAAAGAAAGGAATGGGAATTATCATCTTTGTTAGCATTAAATGGTAGGCATGCCTAAGGCAGATACAAAGAAGAGCAAAAAGAGGGTGATGAATATCATTGGTTTTGATTTGGATTTATTTTTGCAACATTGAGTTTGCTTAGTGAAAGTGCACATTATCTGAGTGAATAAAGAATTTTTAGCCTAACACTGGAAATGGTGCACTGAGAACTATTTTATTCAGCTATTTTATTCAACTATTTTATTCCCTTTCATCTCTCAAAGGGAATGGAGCAAGTGTGCGACGGGAAGAGTGTGGGTTGGATTCAGACAAGATTATGGGACTTAACTTCTCTGAGCCTCAGAATCACCATCCTAAAATGAGAATAATAATTTCTTCTCAGGGGAATCTTCTCAGAAGATTAAATGGGACAGTCCAGAGTATCTAGGATTGTGCTTAATGCATTATAAATGCTCATTAAACCACCTGTGACTTTGCCAAGAAAAAGGGCCAAGACGACTGCATTAATTGCCCATTGTTTCTCAGCTCATCATTTTCATTCTTAAAATACTTCTTGCAAATCTTTTCTGCAAATTTCCCCAACAAAATGGAATTTATCATGTACAATTTGGAAGTCAGCTACATCCATATTCACATATGCACACATACCACTCCTCTCCCAGTAAGTTAAAGAAATTTTAAATATTTATGTATACATATGCTACATAGTTATATGTATGAATAGACATATATAGTAATTTAGTATATAACTTTTTTAAAGACAGTGAATCTTGTGCTTGTTTTTAGTTCCTACTTGTTTGAAAATACTATATGAATACTTTGTTGGTTGCATTTTGTTAGAATAAGAGTTTCATTCACCAGTGACTCATCCCTTGAATGTTTCATGTTCTAGGCATTTTCCCTACCCAATCCTCATGTCTCTTCCATGCATTTACCTTTATATTTGCATTGTCTGGTAATTTGGATATTTTTATTTGAGATTATTTGGCCTATGTCAGGTATTCTTCTCTGTGGTCCCCAGGGTCTTGTATCTTGTTTTTAACTTCTTCTTTTTCCTTGCTCTCTTTTTATCAAATGTCATCCATTGTGCCTCAGTATTTTACCCTTGGGTGTTTCAATTATGCATGAATGAGATCTGCCTCACAGTTGCACTTTTCCATTTTCAGTCTAAATAACTGCACACGAGAATAAAAGTCTCTGCATTTAACTTGAGGGGCTCTCAGCTGGTTGCAGGTTTCATTTGGGCTCACTCTGGTCTCCTCTGCTAGTAGCAATTTTGGAATTGTGTGTAAATCAGCCTGCTTTGGTGTTACCCAAGTTTTTGCATCCAGCCCTCTTCAGTCTTCATTCCAGTGTTCCAGCTAAGCCTCTATTTTCATGCTTATGTGTTTGCTACTACTGTGGTTGTTTTAAGTTTCCATTCAAACGAGAAACAGATAACTTAGCAGCAGTTTCTCTTAAAGTCTTAAATCAATAAATGGTGTTCAACAGTGCTAATAAATCACCACTTCTCTACTAAGCCCCTGATTTAAATCAGTCAGAATTTCTCAGGATTTCAAACTTACCATGTTCTTGAGCAGGAAAGAAAGGAATGGGATGTATCATCTTTATTAGCATTAAATGGTAGGCATGCTTAAGGCAGATACAAAGAAGAGCAAAAAGAGGGTGATGATTAGGATTGGTTTTCTTTTGTGAAACATCAATCTGGCCGTGCATACTAGCCCTTAGCTCTTCCAGCTTGCCCCTGTCTAGAACTTCCCACACTTGATTACTTACTGCATTACACTTGTTTAATTAGGTGTCTCCAGTACATAGCACAATGCCTGACCCATAAAAGAAACAAGTGAATAAACAAATATAGGAATGAATCTCAAGGATGTTGTGACTGTGACAATAAAAAGAATTATTACATTCGGCATTTCAACGACACAATGTAAATTTGTAAAGTAAACCTGAGGTGGCCAACAAAAACAACTAACCTATAAAATTAGTAGCTTTGTACTAGAACAAGTTTAGGTGATCTTTTTTCTGAACATTATTCTTATAGGTAATCCTTTGGATAGTATGTTCAAAATGGTTTTAAATATGTCTATGCCATGTTTGTCTTCATTATCAATGCAGCTGGAGTAGCATGCAGAATTGGAGAAACAATGCAAAGAAACTCCCTGCTAGAGTGAATGTGCAACTCAGAGCCTTATTAGGGTCTTTTTCAGCCCAGTTAATGGTGTAATTCTCCTCAATCTGCAGCCCCAGACACTGGCCCACGCTGCGTAAACAATCCTTAAAGTTCATCTATAGAGCATAGCCTTGGTTTTCCTACTGATCTCATTTAAGATAAGAAAAAAACTCAGTGCTAGAGAAATTTGTGTGCACACTTTCCCGAGTTATTCTAGCTCCATTTCATTAAAGGAGAACATGTTCTTTAACAGTTTCGTGTCAAGCACTCCTGTTGTGCCATCTGCCACCTGGTCTCAGAGATCAACCACCTGCACCGTAAAGATAACAATCATGTGTTCCCCATTGCATAGAAACACACTCTTGCAACATGAGAGGAAGAATTGCTAGAATTTGGAAGCGGCAGCATCAAACATAAGTAAGAAACCTGTATGTAGGCTGATATTTCTCAGCCAATGGGATTTCATAAGACAGAAAATTTCAAACATATTTTTAAAAGAAATAGTAGAACCAAAGTATTAATTTAACTGCAAACTTTTAATGGCAAAGTGAGATCGTTTAACAAACATACACGCACACCTTAATATTAACTCTCACAGTCATAAAAGGAAGGACATGTTAATGGGAAAAAAAAAAAAAAAAGGAACAGCATAATTGCAGCAGTTCTTTAACTGGAAGTGTTCTTATTTTTCTTTTTTACTGGGTTTGGCCCTGTGGTTGATGGCTTAGTCTTGGCTGTTGCCTCTGGAAGCCTCCTGACTCTGGAAGCCTCCTGCCTCATCCTCTTCAGTAGCACGCTCAGAAGGCTTCTAGTGGAGATTGCACAGCTACTTCGGTTCAGTCCTGGGTGGGAAACAGTGGAAACATTTAGGTTTTTTCTTGCTTCTTGAAGTAACTGTTACAGGCCAGGTCCAGGTCAGTTCTGCCTGTGTGCAGTAAATCAATCGTTGTGACATAGGTTTTGCAAAAGAGAAAAGATATACTCGCAAGGCTGACATGTGGTGAATGAATGGGGGAGCATGGGAAAATAGCTCTCAAATATGCCTCCTCCAGGATAAGGCTTAGGGATCTTTATGGTTTAGGGAAGTGGAGTGATATAAGGCATGAAAAAAGATGACTAGCAATGGAGAACAATGAGGTAACAGGTTCATTTTGGACAAGCATAGTTGGAGTTTATGGCAGTTCTTAGGACATGAGTACAGAAAATGGTGGCATTAGGATGATCTGAAGACAAGGTTTCAGCCCTCGGATAACAAAAGGCCACTTCCTGGGCACTTGCACAGGCCAAGTTGAAGGGTCAGTGGTCTCAACCGGTTTGACTGGACAGGAGCTGGCTTAAGTTCCTGAAAAACAACAGAAGCAACCATTACTATGGTGACCTATAAATGGTCTCTATAAAGTAGCCAGGGAAAGTTAAGCTTTCAGCATTCAGTGGGGAGGCCCTTAGCTACCATGGCCTTCCATTTCATGGAAAAAGGAAAAAACATGACAAAAAACAAGTGACCAAAAGCAAGCAGGGCAGGCAGATCTGATCAAAATAGCCCTTTGGTTTCATAACCATTTTTTTTTTTTTTTAAGACAGATTCTCGTTCTTGTCTCCCAGGCTGGAGTGCAATGTATACTCTCAGCTCACTGCAACCTCCACCTCCAGGTTCAAGCGATTCTCCTGCCTCAGCCTCTTGAGTAGCTAGGATTACAGGTGTGCACTACCCCGCCTGGCTAATTTTATATTTTTAATAGAGACAGGGTTTCACCATGTTGGCCAGGCTAGTCTCAAACTCCTGACCTCAGGTGATCCATTGGCCTTGGCCTCCCAAAGTGCTGGGATTACAGGTGTGAGCCACCACACCCAGCCCATAACCAAATTAAAGTCTGTGTCTTAAGTAAACACTCAAAACCCCTTAGCCAGTGCAAGACACCCTTTTGCTCCTTGTAAATTCACAGACAACAGCACCAAGAAAAGCCTTATGAAATATCAGGACATATGACAAACAGTGGAGAACTGAATTTTGCTCACCCACTAGCTAAATCTTTTCTTTGAAGAGGCTTCATTGTCATTCAAACTGGTCAATATCTCCCCTTGGTATACATATTCAAGAATAGCAAACAAAATGTTTATCTGTGGTGAGATCAACCGTGCTTCTAAAGGAACATGGATGAATAGCAAACTAAATACAAATCAACAAATATATGACTTCAGCAAAAACAACACCCTCCCTCTAGGGAACCTTTTTTCTTTTTTTAAAACAATCTATCTGCTCAAACAAGGACTGGGTATAAGAGACATGATTATTAGTTAAACCATCTTAATGAAATGTACGGACCTATGTGCTCTTAGATAGATAATTCATGTGCAATTTTATTATCTCTCAATGTTTAATTAAGTATTTGCCTTTTGGCTAATCAACAGCAATTAATAAGATATGCTTATGTTCATACAGCTTATAAGAAATATTGACATGGCCTCCACTGGAATTTTAGTGGTCTTCTCTGTGAAGGCAAGGGTAAGTAAGAGTGTGTGCCAGGCCAGAATGAGAAAGTGTATTAGTCAGCATCCTCCAGGGAAACAGAACGCACAGAATGAGTGAATATGTGTGTGTGTGGGTGTGCATGTGTGTGTGATACTGTGATTAATAGGAAATATAGATTTTGGTCTTCATCCTTGGTTCCTGACACAAAGTTCCTAAAACCATTGTCATTTCCTGAGCAATAGGGTTGCTAAGAGAATATTTTGTTCTAATAGTTCTAATATTTGATCTTTGACCCTGGTTCCTGACACAGAGTTCCTAATACCTTGGAATTTCCTGGGACACAGGAGTATCTTTTGTTCTAATTAGGTGACTCTTGATGGACTCTTGAATGGGTGTTGGTCACCAGAAAGACTAAACCATGATTATAAGCTTGGAACTTTTAGCCCTAACCCTCACCCTTATCCTCCAGGAAGGGGAGAAGGGCTGGAGATTGAGTTAATAATCTATCACGCCTCCATAACGAAGCCTTCATAAAACTCCCCAACCTATAAGGTTTGAAGAGCTTTCTTCCAGGTTGCTGAACACCTGGAGGTTCCTAGAGGGTGGTGCACCCGGAGAGGGCATGGAGGCTTTGCACCCCTTCCCACATCCTTGCCCTGTGCATCTCTTCCATCTGAGTCTGCATGCTTTAGAATAAACTGGTAAACATAAGTAAAGTGTTTTTCTGGAGTTTTGTGAGCCATTGAAGCAAACGATCAAACCTGAGGTGGGGCCCTGTGAACCCCAACTTATAGCCAGTTGATCAGAAGCTCCAGAGGACTGGATTTATGAACGGTATCTGAAGCTGGGGGAAGTTTTATGAGACTGAGCCCTTAACCTATGGGATCTGTCTCTAACTCCAGGTCAATAGCATCAGAATTGACTTGAACTATAGGACACCTGGTTGATGTCTGCTGGATAATTACTTGTTGGGGGCATAAAAGCCCACACATTTGGGTACTAGAAGTGTGGTGTTGAGTAGATAGTAGGAGAAACAAGTTTATCTTTTTTCCTATACTGTGTATCATATATGCCTTCGACTGGCAGGATGAGGTAACCTGCTTTACTCAGCCTACTGATTTACAGTATATCACAAGGATACCTTCACCCCCGTATTTATTGCAGCATTATTCACAATAGCTAAGACATGGAATCAACCTAAGTCTCCATCGACAGAATAATGGATAAAGGAAATGTGGTATAGACAATGGAATACTATTCAGCCTTAAGAAACAATGAAATCCTGTCATTTGTGGCAATACGGATGAGCCTGGAGGAGAGTATGTTCCGTGAAATGTCAAGCATGGTAAGATGAGTGCCATTTATTCTCACTCATATGTCGGAGCTAAAAAGCAATCTGAGTTCATGGAAGTAGAGAGTAGAATTGTGAGTATTAGGGGCTCGAAGGATAGTGGGCGGGGAGGATGGGAAGAGGTTGGCCAACAGGTACAAAATTACAGCTAGATAGGAGGAGTGAGTTCTGGGGTTCTGCAGCACTGGGAGGTGAATATGGTTAACCTTAATTTATTACATGTTTTCAAAAAGCTAAAAGAGGATTTTGAATGTTCACAATACAAATGATAACTGTTTGAGGTGACAGATATATGAATCCCCCTAATTTGAACCATGACATACTGTATACACCTATCAAATATCACTCTTTATTCCATAAATATGTACAATTATTACGTGTCATCTAAAACTAAAAGGAAAAAAATCAAATTCCCAAAAATAAAAAATAAATAAGAGCTTACATTTAAAACATCATATTGTATATATACAATATACATAAATATATATAAATATATACAATTTTATATAAATATATACAATTACTTGTCGATTAAAACAAAATAAAAGCTTTGCAAGCATAGAACCAAAAATAAACAAATAAAATAAAAACCTGTATTATCTTGTTTAAAAAGAACTATTTATTTAAATGTTAATCTTATCTAAAAAACGCCTTCACAGCAATATCTAGACTGGTATTGGATCAAATATCTGGATGCCATGGCCTAGCCAAATTGACACATAAAATTAATCATCACAACCTGAGAGGGAAAATTGAGAATATTAATTTTAAAATAGAAGGCTTAAAACAGATGAATATTATAAGAAGGTAAATATAGTAAATATTTTATAGATTAAAGTCTCCTTTTAAAGCTCCATACTTTTCTATACAGAACTAGAAGGAATTTGACTGGATTGAAAGGAATTTAGAATAATCTGTATCTTAAGAATGTCATCTTAAGGTATGTTTTATGCAACATGGATATGGACTTGTGGCACCTAAAACACGCACACGAAGTGTACTTTGTCACCCTGTGAAACATAAAACTGCAAGAAAAACAAAGGAGCCCGTATTAAAATTATAAAGAACCCAGGATGTCATTTGTTTCATAACTTGTCATAAAATAGATAATGATTTTTTGATCCTCAGCTTGGTGCCACCGTTTCATGCCAGCAAAGTGACTATTTTTACAGTCTCAGACTCTGCAAAATTTTAGAAACATAAGAAGAGGAGAATCACAAATGACAAATAATTACCAAGGTACTTTGCACATTTGGAAACTGGTAAATGCTTTGGGCATGTGAGAGGAAACTTTGACTAACTCTCTGCTGTAAATTTGTGTTGCTTTAGTTTGAACTATCTGATGCTTTATTAAAAAACAACTTGGAACAAAGAAATTCTTAAACTACAGTTCATAACAAATCATAGTTTGGGGGAAGAGGGAAAAGCCAGAACCCCATGCAGAATTTAACCAGAGTAGCTCTGATTTAGACATGAAGCTTATCAGAATTCACTTAAAGAGATGATTCTACTACCAAAGAAAGTTTAAACATCACTGTTGATGCCATTTCTTCATTTAAAGATGTTAAAATTATTTCGATGTTCATAAAATGAGCAGAGAAGTGATGTTGAGTTAGAGCCCTGGCCATCCTACTAAGAGCCTTTGCTCTGGGCAGATCAATTTGAAAAAAAGCCCTCCCTCTGCATGGTGGCATCCCACTGGCTTGGCCAGCAAAAGATGCCTTTGTGTGACAAAATAAGTCACTCTTTTCTCTAGAAATTGTAGAACTTGCTAGCGCACAAGACAGACAAGTAAAAACAACCTAGATATCAGCCCCCATCACATCCCTTCCACTTAGGAGCCTTTGTGCAAAGTCAGAAACACACAGTGGATCTTTGACCCTATGTTGATGTACCCCAGGGTCCTAAATAAGGCACTTAATATGACTATATCTGCTTAGTAAAATTAAATCTAGTCATTTCCTCTCTTTCCACTAATGGAGCTGATACTGAGTTATGTAACACTATCCTAATAGATTGGCTTACAGAAATTTTTAAACAAAGAGAACTTCAACTCTCAACAACACACAGAAATAGATTGTTTGGGGAATAACCTATTTTCTCCTCTTACATTCTGCCCACCTTTCCTAGAATCTGTACCTAAAACAGAGACGAAGGAGACAGATACTCCTGTAGACAAAATCAGAAGATTCTTCTTTGCAGGAAGAATGGGGCTGATTTTTTTCAGATATTCTTCCATAAGGCCAGACATTTTGAAGGAGTCTCTTTCTCCTCCTCAGCCCCTCTACACATTCCTCAACAATTAGAAAATCCCTCCTTGTTTTTGCTGGCAGGGGAAACAAGTGGAGTATAAAATGACTGATAACTCAGGGTAGAGGCTGGGTCACAATAGCAGGCAGTCACTTGGATGGGCAGGAGAAAAGTGGTTTTAAAGACCAATGGGTTAGGACCATGTCGGATTGGGACAGCAGAGCTAGGAAAAAGAGAGTCCAGAGAAGGGCTCAGCAGTGACCACAGGGGGCTCTTTAACATCCCAGGGATGAGGCTGTGAGCCTGGAAAAGGCAGTGGGGATAAGTTAACAAACGAAGGAAAATACTCTTGAAGCCTCTTTACCCTTTGGCATTTGTATATATTGGTGTGAACTGAATGACAACACTGCAGAAGGAACTGATTACTCTTCATGAGTGTGTGTGCATGTGCATGTGCATGCGTGTGCGCACAAATGGGAAGGAAGATGTGTCACCTTTCCTCTCTTCTGCTTAAATATACTCTGCTGTCTGTAGTTGTTCAGTGCAGAAAAAAGACAAATGGAATAATGTAAGGGAACAACTCATGGGTAAGACCATTTTTATTTTCAGTTCCAACTATGTCTTTTGTGATAAGGAGAATAGTACCTAAGTTTCAGATAATAAAGCTTCAGCACAGTCTGGGAGAGAATGACGAGCCATTATATGCCAGAGAAATTTTTCTACTAGGTCCTGATTTACTTGAGTTCTTTGAGATTTTAGAACATGATGAAAGCTTTTGATCTGCACCAGATAAATATGTTGGTGTTAATACTCAGTTACATTGGGGCTGATTAGTCATTTTGTGGGTTTCCTACATCCTTTGCTTTCTCTTCTTTTCTGATTTTTGGCCATTTTACTGCTCATTAGCAACTTTACAAGAAATAAAAGAGGAAATAAAAGAAGATAAAACTCAAATCAATTATGTCATATTATTTCTCTCCGATTTACTATGATTTAGCTTGGGAGAAATTTGGACATATTGGCTGAAAAAGCAGTTTGGGGCTTGTGAATTTCAATGATCTATCTTGTCTCTGAAGAGGAGATAAGATATTATCCTTTTTGTAGTGTTTTGGAGAGAGCCCTGCCTTTGCAAGACTAAGCTGGCCTGCATTCTTCTACTTCTTGTTATTTCTGGACAATTATTTTATCTGTATTAGTCTGTTTTCGTGCTGATGATAAAGACATACTCGAGACTGGAAAGAAGAAGAGGCTTAATTGGACTTACAGTTCCACATGACTGGGGAGACCGCAGAATCATGGTGGCAGGTGAAAGGCACTTCTTATATGGCAGTGGCAAGAGAAAATGAGGAAGATGCAAAAGCAGAAATCCCTGCTAAAACCATCAGATCTCATGACACTTATACTCTACCATGAGAACAGTATGGAGAAAACTGCCTCCATGATTCAAATTATCTCCCACTGGGTCTCTCCCATTGGGTCCCTCCCACAACACATGGGAATTATGGGAGTACAATTTAAGGTGAGATTTGGGTGGGAACACAAAGCCAAACCATATTATTCCACCCCTGACTCCTCCAAATCTCATGTCTTCACATTTCAAAACCAATCATGCCTTCCCAACAGTCCCCCAAAGTCTTAACTCATTTAAGCATAAAGTCCACAGTTCAAAGTCTCATCTGGGACAAGGCAAGTCGCTTCTGCCTATGAGCCTGCAAAATCAAAAGCAAGCTAGTGACTTCCTAGATACAATGGAGGTACAGGTATTGGGTAAATACAACTGTTCCAAATAGGAAAAACTGGCCCAAACAAAGGGGTTATAGGGCCCATGCAAGTCCAAAATCCAGTGGGGAAGTCAAATTTCAAAGCTCCAAAATGATCTATTTTGATTCCTGGTCTCACATCCAGGTCATGGTGACGCAAAAATGTGTTCCCATGGTCTTGGGCAGCTCCACCCCTGTGACTTTGCAGGGTACAATCTCTCTCCCAGCTGCTTTCACAGGCTGGTGTTGAGTATCTGCAGCTTTTCCAGGTGCACAGTTCAAGCTGTAGGTGGATCTACCATTCTGGAGTCTGGAGGATGGTGGCCGTCTTCCTACAGCTCCACTAGGTGGTGCCCCAGTAGGGACTCTGTTGGGGCTCCAACCCCCCATTTCCCTTCTGCAGTGCCCTAGCAGAGGTTCTCCATGAGAGCTGCACCCCTGCAGCAAACTTCTGCCTGGGCATCCAGGTGTTTCCATACATCTTCTGAAATCTAGGCAGAGGTTCCCAAACCTCAATTCTTGACTTCTGTGCCCCTGCAGGTTCAAATTTACGTGGAAGCTGCTAAGGCTTGGGGCTTGCATCATCTGAAGCCATGGCCCAAGTTCTGCATTGGCCCCTCTTAGCCATGACTGGAGTGACTGGGATGCCAGGAACCTAGCTGCTAGGCTGCACACAGCTTGGGGACCCCAGGTCCAGCTCACAAGACCACTTTTTCCTTCTAGGCCCCTGGGCCTGTGATGGAAGGGGCTGCTATGAAGACCACTGACATACCCTGGAGACATTTTCCCCATTGTCTTGGGGAGTAACATTTGGCTCCTCATTGCTTATGCAAATTTCTGTAGTTGGCTTGAATTTCTCCTCAGAAAATGAGATTTTATTTTCTGTTGCTTTGTCAGGCTACAAATATCTCAAACTTTTAAGCTGTTTCCCTTGTAAAACTGAATGCATTTAACAGCACCCAAGTCAATTCTTGAATGCTTTGCTGCTTAGAAGTTTCTTCTGCCAGATACTCTAAATTGTCTCTCTCAAGTTCAAAGTTCCACAGATCTCTAGGGCAGGGGCAAAATGCTGCCAGTGTCTTTGCTAAAACATAAAAAGAGTCACCTTTGCTCTAGTTCCCAACAAGTTTCTCATCTCCATCTGAGACTACCTTGGCCTGGACCTTATTGTCCACATAACTATCAGCATTTTGGGCAAAGCCACTCAGCTAGTCTCTAGGAAGTTACAAACTTTCCCACATTTTCCTATCTTCTGAACCACTCTCCAAACTGCTCCAACCTCTGCCTGTTACCCAGTTCCAAAGTTGCTTCCACATTTTTGGGTATCTTCTCAGCAACACCCCACTCTACTGGTACCAATTTACTATATTAGTCTGTTTTTATGCTGCTGATAGACATACCCAAGACTGGGAAGAAAAAGAGTTTTAATTGGATTTATAGTTGAACATAGCTGGGGAGGCCTCAGAATCATGGTGGGAGGTGAAAGGCACTTCTTGTATGGTGGTGGCAAGAGAAAATGAAGAATATGCAAAAGTGGAAACCCTTCATCAAACCATCAGGTCTCATGAGACTTATTCACGACCATGAGAACAGTATGGGGAAACTGCCCCATGATTCAAATTATTTCCAACTGGGTCCCTCCAACAACACGTGGGAATTATGGGAGTACAATTCAAGATGAGGTTTGAGTGGGGATACAGCCAAACAACATCATCATCTTTTTGTACCTTGATTTCCTCTATTATAATTTGGACTAGATGTTCTCCATTTGCCTAGAACATTTTCCTGGTACTATTGAGCCACTGACAATTATGGAAATTCATTTGCAAATAAGATTTCTGACACCTGTCTAGCCTCCTTGTGGCCATTAGTCATCATTTTATAAGGAAGTTGGTTGGAAGGTAAATACAGTTTTTGGTCATAAAATGGAGCCAGAAATCTGACTTGCTCTCAGTAATCCCATGCTCCCTCACATGATCCACCTTTCCTTACAGAACTCCAGTCAGTTGCTCTTCTCATGCTTCACTCTCCTTAGTTTTTAAGTGATAATCAGAAGTGGCCTTTTCTTCCATCCTCATTACTGGAAGTGTAATTTCATTGTGAATAACTCCTAATCCCCACAGTTCAGGGACCTGGCTATCACATCCAACCCCTCTCTAGACTTTAGGGTATACAGTGCTAACTCTTATTCTAACATAACTCAAACATTTGTTCTGATATAACTCTAACTTATTGTAACATCACTCAAATATGCTATTTCTACCTAACACCTTATAATAATATTTTTCCAAATTGTCCTGTTGCTATGTGGAGTCTGTAAGAAGAGAATGCAATTTTGTTCTGTTTTCATTATTTTCAGCAGAGAGCTGGAACTCACTTTGACTTTATCCTAAATTCACAGGTGGTAGGATGCGTGTTTCTTTATATATAACCAGTGCTTATAACCAACTGTATGAATGAAGTGATAAGACAAAGAAACTTTTAAAGTAAACCCTTAATGTAGTATATTTACATACTCTTAAATATCAAATATTTACTTGTTATATAATACAAACTAGAGTGATGTTGTTGAAATGTAAATCATATGCAGTATAGTTTATTCTCTCCTAGGAAAAGTATTCATGATGGATACTTGTCTTTTTTCCCTATCAATGGTTCACCATTTTATAACATTTTGTTATCATTTTTTCACTTCTTATATTTTTAAATAATTATTAAAAATGTTAACCTGTGCTATTGCTAATAATAACTATCAGTGACTTAATTCTGGTTCTCTGAGGGGAAACTTTCCTTGTTATGTCTCAAACTAGATCCTTTTTCTTCACCTTTTTTTCACATTCTGTTTCAGTGTATCTACCATAAACCCTTTGTTTTCATTTTCTTTCTGAAAAGGTAAGTTTCTAAAGCTTTCAAACACGTAACTCATATATGTGTCTTGAGAAATAGTTAGATACAATGAAGGAAGTTTGATATCTTTGTAATGATAATTTAATGGCTATACTACTTGATGTTAGGACATTTCTCAAAGTAAAATAGTCAGAATAAGATTACAATGTGTGCAGTCATTAAGAATATTTGATCGGCATCATATGAATCATATATTAAAATGTGTTCTGACTTAAATTTAATGCATTAGCTTAAACAATTCTCTATAGAATAAATAATATCTTGACCTAGATTTTGATTATTATCTTTCATTCAATCCAAAGAAGACCTTCAAACTCACTTGCCCGAGGCACTTGTAAGCTCTAGGTTTTTCATGCTCATGAAAGAAAGATAAGAGTTACTGTTGAGAAGTGAGAAATCCTGCAGTTAAAAACTCAGTGAGGGTTATTGGTTTGTATCCTTTAACTAAATCAATCCTGCCTTTGTAGAACCTTAATTTATTATTATCAACTTATTTGCCTCTTCAACTATAATCCATAATACTAAACTGATTGTCATGTGTTGGCATTACTATGACTAACGTGTAAGAGACGGTGCTGTGCTCTCACTGTTTCTGTTCCTTCAAAATTCACATGTTGAAATAGTGACTCCCAAAATGATGGGATTAGAAAGTGTGAACTTTGGAAGGTGATTAGGTCACAAGGGCAACACCCTCATGAGTGGGACTAGTGCCCTTATAAAAGAGGCCTCAGAGAGACCTTTGTCCCTTCTACCACATGAGGACATGGCAAGAAGGTGTCATCTATGAAACAGAAAAGTGGACCTTCAGCAGATAACAAATCTGCCAGCACCTTGACCCTGGGCTTTTCAGCCTCCAGAACTATGAGAAATATTTTTTTGTTATTTATAAGCCACCATTTTGTGGTATTTTGTTATAGCAGCCTGATTAGACTGAAACAGAGGATACAGTTTAAGTGTATTCCATCAACTAATTTTATTTTGGAAGTAATAATTTCTAACTAGTAAATTGAAATTGTTATTTAAACAGGTATTACTAATGTCTGAAACCCTGGAAGGTAAAAGATTACTTAAAACCAGTAAAGGGTGAAGGTCAGCCAATAGAGTAGGTTTCTTGGGGCTAGATCAATGGGTCAAGTAGAATGAAGAGGCAGTGGTGAGGGGGCTGTGGGAATGTATGTCCCATGTGGGAGCTGGCCAAAAAGAGGGCTGCAGTGGAACTTGGTTTTACTACATCTCCATAACCCCCGCTATTAAATATTTATTTTATATTTTACATATGCTGTTGAACATAGTGATAATAGCCTACTGGTTTAAAAGTTGGCAAAGCAAAATTCTCTTCATTGTCAGAAGAAAGTTTCTATGTTGATTTCATTGTTTTAGTTATATAGCACATTAACACTTCCTCCCTCAATGATTTTCATCCCATTCCTGTTTTTAACTACAACCAGTATTCCAACTACTTCCAAATATGTATAACTCATACTGAGTTCCAGATCTGTCTATTCAGTGGCTTCCTTGACATTTTCCCCCTGAATATCTAATTGACATCTGAAATTGAACATGTCAAAATAGCACCCTGATTTTGTTCTCTCTGTTTGTTTCACCTGAGTCACCTAGCTTTACCTTTCTTGAGTTCTCCATTTCAGTAAAGACATCACTGTAGTTCCAGTTGCTGAATCCACATAGCTAGAATTTGGTGAACTCTGTATTCAAACTTTTTCCTGACTCTTCTTTGTCACCACACTCCATTCCTACTACCTTAATCCAAGCCAGTCTCTCCACTACCAGCTCTCTTACCTAGACAAATGAATGCAGCTGCCTGCTGAGAAGTCTCTCAGTCCACACTGTCTCCTTATAGTCCACCCTTCACAAGTAGCTAGGGATCTTTTAAAGACGTCAAAAAGATGCTATCACTCTCCTCTTACATATCTCCAGTGACTTTCTAACACACTTAAAATAAAATCCAGTTTCCTTAGTATGGCCTAAGGTTCTATGTAGTTAACCCTCTACTTCACCTTCTCTCCCACTGGATCACTCTACCTACAAACAAATGTGTATTCTTGGCTCCTGGACCATTTGTTTGTTTTCTGTGTTCTGTAGCAAATGAGTAGAAACTTAACAACTTACAACCACTTATCTATTATCTCATCATTTCCGTATAATATATAGCTTAGCTGGGTCCTCTGCATAGTGTCTCATAGGGCTGCAAACAAGGGGTTGGCCAGGACTGGGTTCTCATGTGAAGGTTCAACTAGGGAAGTGTTGCTTCCCACTGGTGTGCTTTTGGAAGCACTCAGTTTCTTGTGGCTGAAGGAGTCATGGAAGCTTACTTTTTCAAAGCCAACAGCAGAGGGAGAGAGAGACTAGAGTAAGTCTGATAGCAAGATGGATCATCACATAAAATAATTACAGAAGTGACATCCATCATTTTTGTTATGTTCTATAGATTGGCTAGAGTAAGTCACAGACATCAACTACAATCAATGGGATGAGATCTTCTAAAGATGTGAACACTGGAATGAGGGAATCATGGAAAGGTACCACAGCCAATGCACCAATTCTACTCCCACCTCCGGAGGTTTGCCTGTCCTATCCCACCTACCTGTGATGCTCTCCCAACAGATCTGTACCTGACTTCTCCATTCCATCATTCATTCAGGTTCCAGCTCAAATATCATTTCACATGGTGGCCTTCTCTAACTATCCAATCTAAAGAGACATCCCCAAACATACATATGAGTGTGCACATGCATGCGTACACACATACATCACTCTAATTGTGTTACCTTGTTTTATTTGATTCATAGCCTTGAAACCATCTTTTTTACTTATTTACTGTCCATCTCCCATTCCTCTCAATAGAGTTTAATGTTCAAAAGGCCCATTAAATGGAATGTTTTGTTTAGTACTATGTTTAAACAGGTAGAAGTGGCACATAATAGCATAACTAAGATTGTTGGATAAATTTAAAGGAATATTGGAATAAATTGCTTATGCCTTACAATTTTATTTGGGATAAAGAACTGAATTGGCCGGGCGCGGTGGCTCAAGCCTGTAATCCCAGCACTTTGGGAGGCCGAGACAGGTGGATCACGAGGTCAGGAGATCGAGACCATCCTGGCTAACACGGTGAAACCCCGTCTCTACTAAAAAAAAAATACAAAAAACTAGCCGGGAGAGGTGGCGGGCGCCTGTAGTCCCAGCTACTCGGGAGGCTGAGGCAGGAGAATGGCATAAACCCGGGAGGCGGAGCTTGCAATGAGCTGAGATCCAGCCACTGCACTCCCGCCTGGGCGACAGAGCGAGACTCCGTCTCAAAAAAAAAAAAAAAAAAAAGAACTGAATTATGAGATTCCTATCTGAAAATCGAAAAATAAAATTGATCAAAACCTTGTTCTGAAAATCAGTTTGCTAATGTGACTAGCAATGTGTAAAAATCAGTACTTGGAAGATTAAGGTCTGAATTAGAATTCATAATTATTTATACCTTCTTATTGTAAAAGGTTTACAAAGAAAAAACATAGGACTTATAAAATTTTTATTCTTCAGTGATAATTGTATTCCTAAATTTATAATACATATTTATATGAGGATCAGAGTCTTCACATATTTATACTAGTTTGTCATTTTGTAAATTTTGCAGATTCAAGTCACAAAATTTCAACTTTGTTTAAATAACACATGTCTTTTCAAGCTGGAAAAATAAACAAATTAAATGACTGTAATACTCATTACAACAAATACTGAAGTAGGCTATTCTGTAGAGTTTTATGGGATTTTCGGATGGGAATTTCATAACTCAGTTCTTTATCCCAGTATTGGGTAGAAACACTAGCTAGGTGTCTAGCTTACAGCTTTGCTGATGCAACGACAAATATTTGCTAGTTCACCAAGAAGCAATAAGGAAGTAGAAACTGATTTACAATGGTCAACATTCTAAAGACTAGTGTTTACATACTAGATTGCCAGTTTATGTTCAAATCTGTATTTGACAAGGCAACAAATCCTAATCCCTTAATTCAAGACAGAACTTCCTTTTTCAATGTTTAAAGCAAACTGTCAGTCAGAAAGTCTACTGGCAAGCACAGAATTAGAAAGGAGTCAGATATCCTTAAAAGACATGTCTTCCGTGCTTTGGCCACCTATAGGATTGCATTACTCTAGTAATGTCTCTGGCTACATGACTAGAATTGGCCTTTGGAGTCAGCCCTAGCGTCTCTGGACACTGCTGGAGGGCACTTGGTCTTTCTCACACTCTGCCTTCTGCTGTTTTTAGCAATCATGACATTATCTCTTCTAGGCAACTTATATTGCAGTGGAATCTATTATAGGCACAATTTTCTAAAAATACGTCTAGGTCTTTATAGCTACAAGTCCTCAGTCTCAGGGGCAACGCTTTTACAAGCTGTTTCACACAATGGGCTATTTTTATAGATGCTTGGTCTTGCCTATAATAGTTGATTTTCACAGCTCTCAGTTTCATTTAAAAACTTCCTCCTTTCCCCTTCTCAAGCCCTTCTCTACCCTTTTTGGTACCTGTAGCTTCTGTGAACTGATTATATGTGTGGCTTTTTACTTATTAAATAATCATATGCTTAGCTAGTTTTGGTGGCACTAATAGGGAAAATACTTTCATTACAAATTCTATCAATATTTTAGGAGAATAAGCTATTGGAAAACATCTGCAATTTTCTATCACAATTTTCAACTTATTCTCTCTGAAACAGAAAGTAATGAAGGGAAAAATGGAAACACTGAAATAAACATATTGGGTGTGAACTTTCTTGAAAATATTTTATTCTCCCTTCATTGTGTTGCTGAAGCAGTACACAGATGTGGTCTTCTGGAATCTATGTGTTTAGCGACTTGTGTGATGAGCTGTGTGTATTAAGAACGCTGACAATGGTAGTTTAATCTTCAATGATACTGCTCTCTCTGTCTCATCTCTCATTCTGCATGTTTAAAAAAAAAAGGAGAGGTGATTTGGAGAATTTTCGAGGCTTATTATGTATTTCAAGTGAGACACTCATTGTTTTGTCTTCTGATAGGAAACCAGTAGTAATCATCAACTGAGCAAGATTCGGCTTAAACAAAACTATGCCTCCTACTATGAATACTGTGCAAAATTAAGTGGATAAAGTAAGTCCATTTTATGTGTGGTAAGCTCTTACTCAGTTAAAACAGCCTAGTCAGATGTGCTTCTGCACGTCTAAAGGTCTATTCTTTTCACAGAACCTCACGCCATCTCAAAAGCAGTTTCTAGCTGAACTATAAAATACTGTTATTCCGCTTGTTGGGATTGGCAAAGAGCCAACTTGAGCAATGAGAGAAGCACATCAGGAGTTTTGGAAGGCAGGAAGGGGAGGCTGAACAGGGTGCTGAGACCATGCTGTTCTTTCTGGAGGGAGGAAGTAAGTGAGTGAAAGATACACTGATGAAGGGCAAGTGCAAAGATTAGATCTGCACATTAACGATGTGAAAGGTGCGGGGCAGTTAAGCAGATGATATTAGAAGTGTCAATAATGCATACAGCTTGCTAATCAAATTGATTGCAATTGTCAGTAGGTGGTAGCCAGTCAGATGACATGGGTTATTAACGATATGATCTGGAAGAGTCGCGAAGAGACCACTCACCTTCAGAGGACTCCTTCCCATCTGCGGGACCTCACTGCTCAAAGTCGGTAGCATATGGTGATCAGTAGCAAGGACTTTGGAGTCAGAACACCTGAATAAATCCCAGCTCTGTCATTTATTATCTGGGAAAACCGAAACAATACAGCAGAACTGGGTACATGCTGCATGGCAGGTAGCTTCCCAAAGCAGAGACAGGGCTACTCCTGCTCAGACCTAAAACAAAGTACTCAAACTGTACAGGCAGCTGGCAGATTGGTGCTGGCTTCGGATGCCTTCCAGAGACATGCATTCAATGCAGGTAGTAACAGCACTTCTCCCCCAAAAGTCTGTCAAATCACCCATTCAGAAGAGGCAGAGTATTAATCAGGTTCTCATTTGCAAAGAGCAGAAACCAACTCTGGCTACTATAAGCAGATATAATTTCATTAGAATCATATTGGGTCTTTCACAGAATATTCACAGCTGGAGAACAAACTTGAAGCCTACAACAATGTCATGCCTCATAGCTGCCTCATAGCTGGTCCTGTGAACACTCTGGTGTTCTGGGAACTCATACTTCACCTTGGACTTCCAACTCCATTACTCCTCCTGGCTCTTAGCTCTATACAGTGCTACCTCTGCAAACTGGGTCTGGGGACTACCACTGCTCTGAGCCTTGCCAGTTCTGCATAATCGTTATGTCTTTGCATGACTCCTTTCTGGTTCAGATGCTGGGGCAAATGCACCTAATTGACTGAAACTGGCAATGTATCCATCACCTCATTGCAACAAAGTCAGGGAAAGTACCTTTTGGCATATTGAGCTTCTGTAAATGAAAGTGGACTCGTCATGGGGTACAAGATTTCCCAAATATAGGTAGAAGGTCCAGATGCTGCATAACCAAAAAGAATGCCAAATTCCCACTATGATCTACCCCTCTGGCTGCCCAACATCAACATACACCATAATTCTCTTATTTAAGTATTCTTTTCCAAACCAAAACCATGACCACTCCATTCTCAAAAGGGGTCAACTAAAAAATCTCGTTTGTTATTGAAGTTGTATCCACATGCATGATTGCTCAGTAATATCCATTCTTTCTGAAGTTCTGGTATGATCTCAGCTCAATATTCTGGATAGGTGGTGCAAGTTTTTTTCTACAACTTGTCATGCATCTTAAGTATGCAGCAATCTTCCTTCTCCACTATATATTTTCTTTCTTTCTTTTCTTTTCTTTTCTTTTCTTTTCTTTTCTTCTCTTCTCTTCTCTTCTCTTCTCTTCTCTTCTCTTCTCTTCTCTTCTCTTCTCTTCTCTTCTCTTCTCTTTTCTTTCTTTCTTTCTTTCTTTCTTTCTTTCTTTCTTTCTTTCTTTCTTTCTTTCTTTCTTTCTTTCTTTCTTTCTTTCTTTCTTTCTTTCTTTCTTTCTTTCTTTCTTTCTTTTTCTTTGAGCTGGTCAAGGTTATTTATCTGATGGAATAACTTCAACATTCATTCCAAATGGATACAAGCCCTTGGTGTTCCAAATCATATGAGATTGTTGTGGTCTTCTAATAATTTTAACCATTAGATTTGGAAGTTCTAGAAGGCACTCCAGGACCCCCCTGGGGTTTCATCAATAATTTCCCTTTTCTCTTGATGGTTCAGATTAATCATCTTATCTAATACCAAAACCTCTTGGAGGAGCTCAAGATATCAGGTGGCAGACTCAGCATCCAACTCAATGGAATCAAAGTTGTGTCCCTTTGTAAAACCATTTCTCCCTTTGGTACTAAGAACTCAGCACATTCCAGAGTTGTGTTGCTGAGAATTTCTTCAAACCAAATATTAGGTATAATCAAGCAGTGCCACTCCCTGTTCTACATTTTGGTTCTGGAATTCAAGTATCCTGGCTATGCGAAACAGCACAATACTCTGATTTCTGGTTCAGAGTACATATTATATTCTATAGGACTACACCCTAAACTTAGAAGCTAGTGTGTGGCAGCTGGAGCTCCGAGTCTTCATTTGTTTCCTTCTGTAATATCATGTGTTTCTGGATGATAGGTGATGTGTAAAAGCAAAAAATTCATGAACATCAACAAACCCCCTTAGTCCTTCCCCTAAAAGTCATTTGTAAGACATTTGTAAGTCCATTGATGATGTGGCTCTCAGTAGCATATCCAATAGGGAAGGTAAATCCATATGCAGAATACATGTCTATTCTTGTTAGGGCAAAACACTGCCTTCTCTATCACAGAAGGGATATAATATAACCAATTTACTACTAGTTAGTCCGTTGGTCCTCCCAGGATGTGGCATCCTATCAGGAATCAGGGGTTGGTCACCATTTCATGCAAAGTCAGTTCTCAGCAGTGGCAAAGGCCATGTCATCCTGGTGAGGGCAAATTCTTGTTACTGTGCTTATTCATGTGTCATCTCCATTTCTGCCAATACAATCATGTAGTTCATAAATCATTGAGTAAGCACTGAAATAAATTGACCTCCACTGGGCAGGAAATTATATCCACTTGGTCTTTTAAAGCCTCTTCTGCCTATTCTGGGTAATTTTTTGGTGGACAAGAGGATATATCTTTCAATGTTCTGACCCCAGGGGGACTAGGCTCTACCATTTGGAATTCTGACCTTGTATAATATGACATAAATGTTGAAGAGAATTTAGGAAAGTTTCTAGATGTGTTGGTCATGGTTTTTCAAGAAGTAGATGCAAAAATGGGCTATACCTGCAAAGATTTTATTTGAGAAAAATGCCCATTTGAAAGAAAATAGGGAAGGAGATGAGAAAGCTGAGAGCCATCAGACTGTGATGCAATTTTGACCCCAAATGAAGAAGAGGAAATAGTTAAGTGGAAGTACCCTACACTGCTTAAAGGTTTGGGAAAGCCTTAGGAGAATTCTTAAGCTAAGCTTAGCCTTCAGAGGAGTCCAGTGTCTCTCAGGAATTGGTCTGCATCTATACTCCTGCTGCACACAGTCATTGGCTGGAAACGACCCAGAGGAGGCATGGAAGCCACAAATTTCTAAACACAGTATCTGGGGCTCTTGACTAATTACACTCCCTATAGTTAGTGGTCTGTGAAGTTCATTCTCATGGTCACTACAATAGAGACTAGATCTTCACCTATCTAATTAGTTCAGAAATAAAATATGAAGATATTATTGTTAAAATTGTTAAAAGAACCACTATAATTATTTTTTAACACTTTGGTTTGTAATATCCAAAATTCTGCCTTCCTGGTTAGGTTATTGCTATGACGTGAATGTGTCCCCAAAAATTCTTATGTTGAAACTTGATCACCTATGAGATAGTAATAAGAGGTGGGGTCTTTAAGAAGTGATTAAGTCATGAGGGAAGAAGTCTTCATTCCAATGGTGGGATGATGGTCCTTACAACAGGGCTTGAGGGAGTGCTTTATTCCATTCTTTCAACATGTGAGGACACAGTGTTCATTCCCTCAGGTGAATGCAACAATGAGACACCATTTTGGAACCAGAGACTGTGCCCTCAGTAGACACCAAACCTGCTGACATCTTTGTCTTACACTTCCCAGCCTTCAGAACTGTGACGAATAAATTTCCTGTTATTTACAAGTTACCTAGTCTGTGACTATCAAAGCAGCACAGACTGACTAAAAGTGTTACTAGCAGTTTCACCAATATTCTATTTTCTCTTACAGTTCCTATAATACTTAAAAATTTTTAATAAACCACATGGCCCTCTAATTACTACAGTAATTAAGAGAGTAAAGTTAGAGCTACCATCAAGAGAAGCCAATGGTTACTAAATTGGCCCTCAGAAGATGGTCTTTTTCTGGATGGGCCACTCTTGCCAACCTGTTTCCCCTTTTTGCAGGTCCAGAAGCTCTGCAGTACACAGAGTGGGGATCAATTGTAGTAAAGGCTTTAACCCAAAGAAACCAAATTCACATATGCTGATACAAAAACCAAATGTCAGTACATTAACTTACAACGAGAGCATAATTTTGAGTAGAGCCTAAATATTTATGTCATTAATTAGAACATACTTTTCATCCACTTAGAAATCTCTACATGGAGAAAAAAAAATTATACCTATGTGGTTGCTTGGTGAGCTGGATATAATGTACACACATAATTAAGATTTAAAGATATTTGGACAACTATTGAAGCATATTATTTTGTAGATATTTGTCTCCACCTATAGAAAACATTGCCAATGTAATTTTATCAATTACACAGAGGCACAAAATGATGAAGATGAGTAAAATTAATCATAAAGTATATTTGAATATTCATGTTCAAGTAGTATTTTTAAAAATCAGCAGATTTAGCAGTCTGAGACAGCAGAATTGGACCAAAACAGGACCCAAAGTATGAAGATGTTAAAAAAAAAATTGATGTTTAACACCCACTGATGTTTATAAGACAAATCATAAAGTGAAGCTGGTTCTTTGTGTACTTTGGATTTAAAAACAATATGATTTGTATACATTGAGAAAAATTACTTAGGAAAATACATTGAGAAAAAATAAATAAATAAAATGAGGAAATGCAGATAACCTAGGTTTTCAAGCTAGCTTCTGATGGCTGGCTTTCCAGGGCTTTTTGGATGTTGATAGTTTTTGTTTCTTTTTTTGTTGGTTTGTTTGTTTTCGTGTCACCAGGCTGGAGTGTAGGCAACATCTCGGCTAACTGCAACCTCCATTTCCTGGTTTCAAGTGATCCTCCTGCCTCAGCCTCCCGAGTAGCCAGGACTACAGGTGCACTCCACCACGCCCAGCTATTTTTTCATATTTTTAGTAGAGATGGGGTTTCACCATGTTGGCCAGTATGGTCTTGATTTCTTGACCTCGTGATCCACCTGCCTCAGCCTCTCAAAGTGCTGGGATTACAGGCGTGTGCTACTGCACCCGGCCAGATGTTGATAGTTTTAAGGAAATAATTTCTGAGACCTTTGACTTTCAAATGTGCTCCTTTCCAAAATTGCCACCTAAGGACTATATGGCCTCAGTGTGCTGCTTCTCCTTTGCCAGTCCCATTTCATTTTACAAAGTCCAACCAAAGGGACACTTTGGGAATGCATAGTTAAAAAAACTATTTGCTAATTCTCCTTGATTAGATCTTAAAAGTTATTTTTGTAGATTCTTCTGAAGGCAAAACACTTATGACAATTACAAGAAAGTTATATATGTAGGTAAAAATCTATAAAAAGGGCCGGGCACGGTGGCTCAAGCCTGTAATCCCAGCACTTTGGGAGGCCGAGACGGGCGGATCACGAGGTCAGGAGATCAAGACCATCCTGGCTAACATAGTGAAACCCCGTCTCTACTAAAAATACAAAAAACTAGCCGGGCGACCTGGTGGGCGCCTGTAGTCCCAGCTACTCGGGAGGCTGAGGCAGGAGAATGGCGTGAACCTGGGAGGCGGAGCTTGCAGTGAGCTGAGATCCGGCCACTGCACTCCAGCCTGGGCGACAGAGCGAGACTCCGTCTCAAAAAAAAAAAAAAAAAAAAAATCTATAAAAAGGCTTTCAACTCTAAATTCAGTAAAAAGTTATTACTTGGAAGCATCAATAAGCAAATGGTTTTTTTTGTTTTGTTTTACCTTAGAAACTGTGGTGCAGTGCACTGTTTATGTAAGATCGATAAATATTGACTTCCTCACCTGACTTATTATACAAATGGAAAATATTTGAAACTCATAAAATATTTTATAGTATTTTCAGCCAGGTCAACAACACACCATCATTTGATACTCTATAAATAAAATATTTAGGCTTTAATTTCTTAAACCAATTTTATAAAATCTCTATGTAACAATAGAAAAATTAATGTAATTGTTAGGTAGGCTCTTTAATGCGATTTATCAAATGAATCTGAGAGCTTCAACCACTTCTTTAGAAAAAGTGTAATATTCTGAAAAGTTCTGTGTAACTGATATTATCTGTAATTAACACCTACTAGTTTGTGTTTGTTAATTAAATTTTATCTCATCTGTGTCATCTAATGCTTTCTAAATTATTGTGTAAATTAGTGTTCTTTGGTTGTAAGTAATAAAAATCAACTCTGGCTACCTTTAGAAAAATTAATTCATTGGAATAATATCAGGGGCTCACAAAATCATTGCAAAGCTGGAAAGCCAGACTTGAGAAGGGTAACTATCAAGGCAGATCCTGGGGCTACAAAATAAGAACTGCAGTAATTCTCACAGCAGGGTGCAAATGCAGAAGTTCTGAGAAGCTAATTCATATCAGATTCCAAAATCCAAACAATAGGCAAATAAGCATTTTGCCTGGTTGTGCAAATTTCAACAAATTATACTTCACTTTGGAGTATCCCTCCATCTAACACTCCCCGCCACAAAACAAAACAAAGCAAAACAAAACAAAACAAAACCCAAAAAGCCTTCATTGAGATGAAAGACTCCTGTGTTTTCATAAGATTTATATCATTTATTTTGGCATGTATTGATAGTACCAAGACATGTAGGGTGCCTGCTATTTCTTGCTTTCCAAGTCTTTTAGAAACCTATCAGTACAATGATGCCACATGTTATTGCATAATATGGTAAGATAATTAAGGTCCCTGTGGGTTAAAATGCAGCAAAGAGGCAGGGTTGATGGGTTACAAAGTTGGAAAGCAAAAGTATACTGCTATCCCTGCTACATAAAAGCAAATTACTTCTATTTATTTCTATTTATCAAAATGTAGGGGAGAAACAGTATATGCTCAGTATCAGGTTGCTCCAGGAAAAAGGCTGTATCAGGAACAGTAGCACATTTAAAGTTACCATCAGATCAACATATTCTTTTTCAAGATACGTGTATTTTGTCCAGCTAACTCAGAGATAAAACAGGAATATGCTAGGAATGATCACCCCTAAAATATTCAAGTCTGAAATTCCCCTGGAAATTATTACTTTTGATTTACTATTTTGGTAGGAAAGTGTGGGGTTAGCTTGCAGTTGGCCTGTGGTAGCTTTATGTTTATCTCCAAAGATGGCTGGAGCCACAGTACTCTCTTTCAGCCAAGATAGAAATGAAATGCACTAGCTAGTGATATATAACATGCTATTTAAATCCTGAAGCTCCCTTGAATGCACCCTATATGAGCTTGTCTACATCGCTCTTTAAAAAATACAGATTGGTAATCTTCACCTGTATTACCTGATACATAGACATGTTTTGGCTATGTGACCAGTGGAGTGTGAAAGATCCCTCGGTAAACTTTTGCTGTGAAGATGAAGTGCATTCTGAGTGACAGTGGGAGGATCAAAGAAGTTGCACCTTGGTGTTCAGGACCAACCTGAGGTTGCCTTGTGCTTTCTTATTCCTGATTCTGTGTAGCCTTTGATCATAGAAAATCCTTCTGAGTAAATATCACCAGAGTCTAGTGAGTCCTTTCAATTATCTGACCCAGAGCCTCTTTGACCCTTTTTTTAAACCATAATAACCTTTATTCCATAGGTTAGATGGCCACTAAAAAATTATGCCATTTTTTGCATATATCTATAGACTCAGAGGAATAATTATAGGATGGGCTCAGAGTCTACTAGGTTTATTTTAGAATTAAAAAAATTAATTTACCTGGAATCTATTAGTAAGTTTGTTCTGGATTCCTAGAAGTTAGTATTAGCTCAGAGTTAGTGTCTGTCAGGCAATCCAAAAGTTGTGGATATACTCTTCTCCCCGGTGCAGTTACCTAAGTAAATAAATACAGTTACCTTTGAGAAAAAATAGGAGAAAGATTCACAGTGTGCACTTGTGATGTTATTTCTGGACCCCAGGGTTCAGAGCTCTTTCATTCAATGTTCTATGAGTCTAGTCTTAGAACATGGTGAGGGACCAGTACTCTCTACACTCCACTGTGGTAACTCAGGTCAGGTCTCCATTTACCAGATTTAGGAGACTTTATTTTCCCCTTTTCTCATACAAGTCAAATTCTAAGTAGATTACCCATTATTTGATTTCTAACAATGTCATAACCAATTAATCATAATCGTAGATCTCTGTAGATCAGGTCATACTAATTAACACTATGGTATGGCTGTATGTTTATGGTAAATACACCAAATATCCCATGAGATTTGATAATCTAGCCTTTCTTTCCTGGAAACATTGTCTCTCCCTTGAAGTCATAGTGCCTGTTTCAGTTTAACATCTCCCACTAGTGCTATTAAACAAGGGAAACATGATGATAATGAACTTACAAAGTCTCTGGCTTTGTAGATCTCAAATCCTTGAGGAATGGAAAATTTCAACATGGTCTTAAGGGAACATAGGAGGTAAGACATAATGATGTATGCTATGCTAGCATTCCTGTCTCTGAAAGACTTAAAGTTTTTTTTTTTTTTTTTTTTTTTTTTTTTTTTTTTTTTTTTTTTGCAACACAGCTTACTTTAGAGTTGGGAAGGTTTGCAATACCCAAACCAGAAAAGTGTCAAATACACTTAGTCACCCAAAATAACACATGAAATTTAGAATCTCTGGAAAATGCACTCATTTGACAAATTTATTTTTTCTAATATTGTATTCCAACCTTTTTGTTGAAGAATCCTCAAAAATCTATTCTGAAAGAAAACAATGTTCTTAGAGTTTTACTGACATAAACCAGCAAATTCATCTCTCTCTCTTTCTGTCTCTGTGTGTGTGTGTGTGTTTGCGCGTGTGTGTGGGTTTACAAGAGCCTCCTCAGATTTGGATATTTAAAATAGTGTCCCCTAGGACATGATGAAATTCACTTGTAATTACAGATCTGGATAGGTTGGGTAAATAAAAATGTATTGTATTTTTTCTTCAAGAGAACCACCTTAGGCAAAGAAGTAGCAGTATCTTTAAGCAAGGAAAGAACAGTTATATCAGTCAAGAAAGGGGAATTTTCTGAGCAAAGATGCCTCAGTGGAAAATGAGTGCTTTGCACTTTAGGCTACTTTAGGCTACTAAGTCTTCTCTGAATATGCCTAGATAGCACAATTTCCATTGTTAAAAATTTAGCCACTAGGTCCCCCATTTGACCCCCTCATCCCTGTGCAGGCTTTCTTTGGATAAGATGTAATAGCTGGATCACCAGTGAGGCAATCTTGGGAATGGAATCCATATGTAGTGAAGCTAAAAACAGAAGGAACTAGGAATCTGACACCATGGAGTGTCATTCCTATTCTGTAGTTTGCTTGTTTGTTTGTTACTCACAGCTGAACCGAATGCTAATTAATAGACTAACCAAATACAATATGGTATGTAACACAGAAATTCCAACATTAACAAAAGAAACACTTTTCCTGGAAGAAAAGATAATTTAACAAAAAAGGACAACTTTGAGGTACTGTTCCACCATAAAAAAATGAGATCCTGTCATTTGCAACAACATGGATGGAACTGGAGGTCATTAGGTTAAGTGAAATAAGCCAGGCACCGAAAGATAAACTTCACATGTTCTCACTTATTTGTGGGCACTCAAAATTTAAACAATTGAGCTCATGGAGATAGAGAGTAGAATAATGGTTACCAGAGGCTGGGAAAGGTAGTGAGGGGGTGGGGGTGGAAGTGGGGATGGTTAAGAGGTACAAAAATATAGTTAGAAAGAATGAATGAGATCTAGTATTTGATAGCACAACAGAGTGACTGCAATCAATCGTAATTTAATTCTACATTTAAAAATAAGAGTATCAGTTGGATTGTCTGTAACACAAAGCATAAATGCTTGAGGTGATGGGTACTCCATTTACTCTGTGTGATTATTACACATTTTATATCTATATCAAAATAATTCATGTATTCCATAAATATATACACCCACTATGTGCCCACAAACATTAAAAATAAAAAGACAACTTTAAAAAACAAATTAATATATTCAAAGATAATTGCAAACTATTTCATTCATAAAAGAAGAGTCTATAAAGAAGGAGCAATCAGAAAGCAAGAACGCTCAAAGACTACGAATGTGACTCCTCCTATGTACAAAAAATCAATTAAAGACTAAAAAGCAATATTGTCAAAAACTTACAGACTTTAGAATATAAAGGCAAAAAGAATAAAAATCTTTTTAAAAAGATCAAGGATAAAAACGACAAATCTAGGGATCTGCATTCACTAAACAGAATCTTAAAGAAATAATAGAACAAATTTGAGACAAGGGAATTATAATTTAAAAAATAGAAGACAATTATCTAAATCTAAAGAAGGATGTGAGTACTCAGCTGAAGAGTTCTACCATAAAATTCGAGAACAAAAAAAGATAAAGAAAGTAACCTAAAAATACCTGTGTTGAGGGGAAAAACCAGGTCTACAACCATCATTATGACCATTAATTGATATCTAGTCTTTCAGACACAGGTGAAATCGCAGATATCTGCTTTCTTAAAGTTGAGCATGGCTATTTCAGTTGTGGCCAACGAAATGCGAAAGTGATGGGTATCCTTTTGGAGGAAGCCTTTAAAGCTAATGTGCAGTTTACTCTCATGATCTCTCTGCTACAGACCAGCTATCCTCTGGGCTGGTAAAGGTTCTCTCATATTGACTCTCCTGTGACATAGCATGGAGCAAAACCCAAGGCTGACTTGTGATGGTGACATACTGTAATCAATACATAAATGTTGTTGTTTTAGGCTGCACAGATTTGTGGTTGTCACCGCATATGGATCTTACTATTACATCACATACAAAGGAAGGAAAATAAAATTGGCACTAGACTTCTCATCTCGAACACTGGATACTAGAAAACAGTGAAATAATACCTTCTAAATTCAGAGGGAAATGATTGTTAATTTAGAAGGTGCAACCCTACCAAAAGTTCGTAGGCAAAATAAGGATATTGTCAGACACGAAAGAACTTAAAAATTTTATCTCATATGTTCTTTCCTAAGATGTTACTTGGGGATTTGTTTAGTAAAACAAGAAGAATTCAGAATAATTTTACTGTACAAATTGATGATTGAGATATCAAAACCACTTTGAGAATAATTATGGGGAGTAGTTAAGATGGATTGGCTTGCACTAGAAAATTATCACTTGTTCTTTAGGGAGCTGACCTCACCTAAAATCATTTCTTCAGGGAAAGATTGGAAGAGGAAACTTTAGAGGTTGTTATGTCAGTAATAGCATTCAAATTATCAACTGCATCACCTGACCTTCTCCCTAGAATTCTAGGTGGGGAAGACTGAGGAAGCAATGAGAAGAATTACATAAGGAAGAATCTGTTTGAAAAACCACTCTATTCTGTCATTCAGTTAATTCAAAAAATAGTTTTGAGCACATACTGTATACTAATCCTTGTACTATTCCAGGGAATTCAGAAAACAATAAGACAAAGTCTGTGCTTTCAAGGTACTCAAAATCTTTCAGGCAAGTTTGGTTCCCATAAGCCAAACACCATGCAAAGTTATACTGATAAAATAAAGGTAGGTCTAAGACAAAGGAGGCGAGAAGAGGAGAAATTAATTCTGCGAAAGGTAGGGGTATTCTGGAATCCTCAAAGCTTTCAGAAAGGCCTGAGTCTCTAGATCAAGTTGCACCTGAATCTGGCATCCTTTGTTTGCCGTCAGTTTCCTTTTTTGCTTAAGCCCGTTTCAGTTTCCTGTCACTTGCGAACGAAGTTTTCTAACTGAAGGAATTCTATGCTAAACAGAAGGAGAAAGAGAATTGGTCAAAGAACTTATAGTGAAAAAACAGCAAGTAGGAGAAATAAGTCCAAAGAAGCAGGAAGGAACTACCTAGAAAGCCAACTAAGACAGCCTCCTGTGAGAAAGGAAGCTGAATGGAATTTACAAACCTCTAAGTCAGAAAAAGCAGCAAGGACTGGAAAAGAATTCACACAGGTCACAGTGGAGTGGTTAAGGTGATGCTGAAATTGGAAAATAAACTCATGAGAATAGAATGAGAGTCTTACTGGTGTGGGGGATGGGTGGAGCCCAGTTACAGATTGTCACAGTCATCATTGAATGTATAATGTAAACTTACTTGGAAATAATTTAGTAACTTGTGACAGCAAATCAGATGTTAGAATGAAAGTGTGGTTATGGTTGATATGCTTGTACTCCAAATAGAATCGATTTATGGTTAGTAGAATGATTTGTGTGAGCAGTATTGCTGACTCATTCTCCTACAATGCGTGACAGGAGACAAGGAACAAAAGCCTAACTTTCCAGCACTTCTGTATTTTAGAAGTAACAAGTGGCAAGCCTCACTTTCTTGCCCCATACATATGAGGGAATGAGCAAGAAGGCTCACTTCCTTGCACTCATTCTGAGAGGAGAGATGGCATGATGGGCCAAGATTAACAGGATGATATTTATTTAGTGTAAATATAAAACCCTGAGTTTCAGGTAAAAATGCAAAACGAATAAGGACAGATGCAGGGAGGTTCTCTTAAAGAGACCTTGAGTATTTAGCGAACCACAATTTAAAATTGAATTGTCTGTGGGGACAGGACAGGAAAAGGCATTTGTGGTGGGTTCTGACTGCAAGAGAGGCTGAGGAAGAGAATGAATGACTTAGCTAGATGGATAAATTGGCTTCAGGTCACGGGGTCATGAATGCCTGGCTCAGCGTTTTCCTATCAATCCTGTGGACAAAAGGGCAATGAAGAAAAACATTGAGAATGCAAGGCCACGAAAGAAATGAAAGTGGCAAATTCGAGCCCCTTGGGTTATGTGAAAATGCCTAAAAGCGAGCTAACTTCTGAAAGCAACCGTGCTCCAAAAGCCTCCGCTGTCTGGGGGCCCCGCCCGGCCGTCAGTAAGCTCCGCCCCTTGCCAGACTCCGCCCCCAAGCCCGAAGAGTCTGGGAGCTGTCCCAATCCCAAGGCCCGGTTTAGCCTAACCCCACCCCCGGTCGTCCCGCCTTGCCTCTCTGTTTCCTTGGAGATGCTTTCGGCGTCCCCTCTCTCCGCGCCGGCGCAGCCAGGCCTCGGAATCACTAATAGAGGAGGGGGCGGCGCCGACGCCCAGCACCTGCCGCCGGTGGGGAACTCACTTCGGTGGAACGGAAAATTGAAGTTGTTTCACTGGGCGAGTGCACCGAGGTTCGTGACGGCAGGGGCGAGGCTGGGACAGGACTTCCTCAGTTCCTTGGAGAGGCGGGCTGTTCTTCAGGCAGCCCCTTCCCTGACCCCTACAGCCCTTCCTCCATCAGTCTTTCTCAAACTTCCTGAGTCCAGGCCCTCGCCACGTACCTCAAGAAACCAATTGAAAGAGAAGTAGGGAAAGGCGCCAGTTCCTCTTGTTCCCCAGTTCACCTGACCCTCTGAGGGAAGTGAAAAACTATACATAGGATAAGTCCTTTAGTCCTGTTGAGTACTAGGTGGGAAAAGAAAGGGAACTGAGATGCTCTCGGTTTTTGGCAAAGATAACTCTATCTTGTAAATTTGAGAGAGCAAATGGTTATCCCTAATGTCACATTTGTATTGAAATACATCAATACATATACATATTTCAGATGTTTTGGCATTTCACTGACTTAGTGATTAGTTTCTTCTATAGGATCTATACTTGGGGATTTTCTTTAAAAGTTCATCTAAACTTAGATGGTAGGAACTTAGTAGTATTTGTTGTAAGAGTGAATCTTATTCCATGACTCGGGGCGGGGAGAGGAGTTACACTACTGACTGATTTTAAACTTCTTTTCTTTTTTGCTATTATTCTTTGCTTCCTGATTTTCAGGCTGAAGTCTATAAGCCTGGAGAGACCATCAGCAGTAATCTGCAAATGTAAGTCAACTGAAATATGGATTGCCTTCAGACTCTTTTCCTGCTTGATTTTGTGATTTAGCCATCAATGTCAGTTGGTAGGAAATGTATTTTCTATTTATTTTACTTAACAACCTATCTAATTACCCACGAGAGAGTGCCAGAAGTGTCAAAAAATTATGATACCAAGAATAAACATTATTAGTGACTCTTCATGAATTTATTTTTTCTTTACTTAGGGAGCATAGTGATATTTCTTCTGTAGTTTTCGTTAAACTTTCATAGTAAAAGAGCTTGTGATAATAGAAAAGTTTTAATTCTTATGAATGATTTTTAGTAAAATCGTATTTGTTTTGAACTTGTGATGATGTACAATAAACTCGCTTACTGTGCTTTACTGGCTTTATTTCTCTCATCTCAGTTTTTACTCCAAAGTGACTGAACCCTGGAGACACTGGTCAGCCTCAGACATAGTCATTCTCCAAGTAGCCTCCTTTTACACAGTAGTAGGCCTCCCTCCTTTGTGTTTCCTGATAAAGGCATCTCTGGGGATAGAGGGAAGGGGGGTTAGTCTTTGAAGAATTTTACTTGGGGGCCAAAAATTTAAACTCACACCATGGGACACATTCAGCCTGACCTAGCACTCTCAAACCTTTCATCCTGTATTTCTCCATTCTCATTTGTCTTTGCATGTGGGGGCCAAACTTAGAGATTGTAACTGTGATACAAGAGCCAACCAGCAGATCAAAGGGTGCACCAAATCTCTTCTGAATACCAACAGTGGAATGGCTTCAGGCGGCCTTTTGATCTTTGTCTCAGCACCCGATGGTGCCACACTGCAGCACTGCCCACTTGCTGGCACTGGGGAGGTGCCTCTGGGTCCTCCTAAGAGGCTGATTCCGCCTGAGCTCCTGGGGCTAAGCTCATTCTGGTGCAAGCCAAAGAGGTATCTTTCATTCTTCTTCTTTCTTACTCACCTGAACCTGAGCAATATCCTTTCCTGCAGTCACACCTATCTTGTGTGTTTTCCCCTGAGATGTTGATCTAGGAGAACCCTAAGGAGGTGCCATAACTAATGGTGATGTGCTCCATTTATGCTACAGGCCTGGGTCAGTCACCTCATAGCACTAGTCCCATTCTTCATTGTTGAGTCTAGGCTGGAGCTCACATGGAAACTGAGAATGCTGTCTGACCAACACCAGGAAAATGATGCAACTCATATTAACAAAGACCAAAAGGCTTTCTTTACAGGTATTTAATTTAATGTAAGTACCGCAAACCCTGCTTGAACTTATAAGGCATAAAAGATGGCAATTACTTAGATAAGAAAGTAATTTGTTACAGGACCCCTTTAAATATTTGGTGCATTCAAAATATTAACTGTGTCATAAAATTCAGATCACACATTATCTGTTATGTAAAACAAAATACCTTATGTGGCCATGTATTGATTCTGAGAAACAAAATTCCCTTTCCCGATAGGCACTGGCAAGGCACGATGTGGGGTTCAGAAACAAGGAGAAAGCCTGTTCAACTTCCACCCTCACTCTAAGCTTAAACTTTCCAACATAGTTTGATTCAGCGATATTTTTTCCAACATGCTTTTTTTTTTTCCACTTTATCATTCAGCTCTGATAACTTTTTTCCACTTTATCATTCAGTTCTGACCACCCCCCATTCAGAGTTTGTGCCTTGGGGCTTGCCAGCAGGGCTTGCAGTACTTACATTAAACTAAATTTAAGAGTAAAGGTGCTCCTGCTGCTAATGTTCTCAGATCAGAGGAGAGCAAAATGAAGGAACTGGCAGCTGAAACTAATGATAGGAAACATTGACTCAGAGTTTGAAAAAAAAAAAAAAGCGCAGTTGATCTGTATGACAAAGAAGACATACCCCTCTCCATGTATGTCATTTGCATTTGGTTTCTATTCGATCTCAAGTAAGCATCAAAAAGGATAAATTTTATATAACACGCTGGTATGCCAACTTTGGTGGGGAGTTATACTCACCTGGATGGGCTATGTTGACTGGATCAGCACCTCTGGGGGCTGCTCTCTTTTATCTGTCTACAAATAGCTGGATATTCTTAGTATTCAAGGAAATTGCAAGCACTGTTCCTCATTTTGAACCTCCTTAGTGAACTCTTCAAAGACCCCTGCAATTATGAAGAGATTACCCTGGCCCCAGTGCCCACTGCATAATGCTTTGGCAAGTCAAGTGGGGCTTTTAGAAAAGAATCTAAAATTTATAGATGATGGAATGCCCCAAATAAGGCACACTTAGTTGTTTTCCTCTCTCCCTTTTGAAATTTCCTAGGGCTACACTGGTCTGGGTTAAGAACCTAGATGATTCAGATGTTCACCGTAACCTTGGAAGACTCTGAACTCTGTGGAACAGTCTTCACAGCTCCTGTGAAGTAAGCTCTTGGGAGCCCGTTTGGGGAGCTTTGGTGTCCCTTCAAACCTCACATGAGTCATAACTTCTTACCATATGCCCTGTATGATGTCGCCATTTAGTAAGTTCTTGTTATTGCAGTAACTCAACTATTTAATGTAACATCTAATCAGAAAACCAGATTTTTAAAGTTAAAAAAAAAGTCATTATGTTATGAAGTTATGAAGGGTAATATAGTATGTTTCTAATGTTTAGTCTGCAGGAGAGGACTAACATTTACTGTTTAGATTGTGCCCTTTAAAGCTACAACTGCATAAAAATAAGTAGGCATTTTGTTTCATAGATCGTATCACGCCTTGATAAACTGGTAGTACTGGGATTCTATTATATTTAAAATAAACCACTGATCTCCATTAGAATTCTCTTTAATTATGTGAAAAATGATTTTTAGGCCAGGGTAATAATCTTTTTCAGTAACATGAAGCTGTCTGTTTACACTGAATTTCAGAAGATTTTCTCTCGTCTTAGTGCTTCTCCACCCCCACCTCCACCATGGCTTTGTAGCACTAGAGGAATATTGTGTCTCAGCCATCCACAGGTGGTTCTATTTCAGGTTTGACTACATCTCTCCTTCTCTACTCCTACCTAAGCCACCACCCTCTCTCCCCTGCATTTCACAGGAGACTTTGAGCTAGCCTCTCTGCTGTCTACCCTTTCCCCTACTACAGTCTAACCTGAAAGAAAAAGTCAGAGTGATCCTTTCAGGATGAAAGTCAGATCATGTCAATTCTATGCCCTGTATCCTCCAGTGGATTCTTACCTCAATGAGAATAAAAGCCAGTTTTTACAATAACCCTCAAGACGTTACACTGTTGGGACACCCAACAAAATTCTCTGTAATGTCTTTGAGCTTGTCTCCTTCTGTTTTTATTCATCCCTTTGCCATTGGTGAGCATTTGGGTAGTTTCTAGTTCCCTGCTTTGTTTTCCAGTAGAGAATCTTATCAACATCTGAGGTTCTATATATTTTGCTTATTCGTGTATTGTCTTTCTCCATATTTACCCCCATACTGCAAAGTCTATGAGATCAGAGAGTTTTGTCTTTTTCTTCACTGCTGTATCTTTGGCACCTGGAACAGTGCCTGGCACCAAAAAGGAGCTCACTAAATATCTGCTGAATATATTCAAGGGCCAGATTTTATTGTGATTTTCCCTGGGTCACACAGGTAGTAATGCTGAAGATAAGCCATTTAAAACCTAAAACAAGCCTTTCAGTTGCTTGGTGAAGCTAAGAGTACAGGTCAAACCTGGTGGATATAGAGGGGTTGAGATCAGGAGCCCCTGGCCTTTTGGATGCCTCTCTATTTAACAGAAGCATAGGTTGTTTTGCATCTGAGAGCCCTTGCACCATGTAACAATTTTTCTATTCTAAGTTCACAGACATCATGTTCACGTGTCCCTTTGGAGTAAGATTTAGAAACTTGATTTTATAGACTTGCCTTCCTAATTGCTCACCACTGTGGCACAGTGCATTTTCCAAAAAGAACTGCAACAGTATCTCCCATGCCATATTCTTTTCTTACAATGAAACTTTGACACTCCCCTATCAATAGGTGGTTCTGTGTTCATTTGCCTTGAATCTGGGTGAACTTGTTATTACAGCAGAAGTGGATGCTATGTGACTTCCAAAGGTAGACCCTAAAAGGGGATAAATCTTCTGCCTGGCTTTTCTCTAAAATACTTGCCTTTGGAGCCTGGAGCTGCTACATAAGAAGTCTTAGGTTGCCATGATGTGAAGAAGCCTATGCCACATGAGGAGACCACATGTATGAGTTCTAGCAGATAGCCCCAGTTGAGTCCCAGCTAAGAGTTAGCATCAACCACTAGAAAAGTGAGTGAAGATACTTCAAGGTGATTCCTGTCCCCTATCATTGGGTTACTGCAGCTTCTGAGTTTTCTCTGCAGAGGGTCCTGTCATCATGGAGGAGAAAAAAATCCATGTCTATCATACCCTGTCCTTATTCCTGACCTGTGTAAAGTGTGAGATAAAGTTGTTTTTGTTTAAAACTTTTTAAAAACAGTACATTTTGAAGTGATTCATTATATTGTTATGGCTGTGTGCTTTCTCAGGGCAGCTGTCTCCTTGTTGAGAATTGTTCTTATCATCTATCACATCTAAGGGAAAGCCTTTATTTGCGAGCAATAAGGCTTTTAGAAAACAACAAGTATGAGCAATTTTCAATTATTGATAATAACAGGAAAGCAACACATAAACATTGGAAATCCGTAGCTATCCTAAAAATCTTCATTCTTTAATTGCAATCATGTCCCTTACAAAACTCTTACCAAAGATGCCAACTGAACCATCAATGCTTTTATCATATTTTCTTCTTATCTACTTTGTGGTGAAGATACAGACAAATAATAAATTGGCCAAAAAGCAGACAATGGAGGAAAATAATGAGAGAAGCAACCTACAGAATCCACTCACTGAGCATCATTCCTGAATAATACAGCTATAGCACTACATGTAGACATTCTCAACTAAGATGACAGACTGTGAATCTCTAATAATGTCTTAAAGGATCCTTTGAAAGATTTATTCTTTAAAATACAATTTCTACTTATTTCTTTTTGTAGTCCAAAATGACCACCCTGCCCCCACTGCCCATGACATGCCCGAAGCTTACAGCCTTAGCCAGACAGAAGCTGCCTTGCTCCTCCAGAAAAATTCCAAGGTACATGCCCCTGGTTTTTACTTATTTTCCTACAGAATGAATTTTCTGTAGTGAGAAATGTCAATAATGTATCTCAGAAAATAAAATCATTTCAAGAGAAGAGAAAAATACCTTGTTATATTGAGAATATTGAAATCTGCTGTTTCAAAAGGATTTATGAACCACATTCAAATACTGCAAATATATATATTTATTTATTAATCTAGTTATTATTTCATCATTTTATTTCCTATTGCAATTATATCATGGTTCCCATAGAGTTTTGGAGATAAGTTTCCTGTTTTAAATGTGTATGGAAAACAGAAAGCAGAAGCTTTGGGAATGAAAGGTGTAAAGCTTTTTTCTTTTTAAGGCAGAGTCTTACTCTGTCACCTAGGCTGGAGTGCAGTGGTGTGATCTCAGCTCACTGCAACCTCTGCCTCCTGGGTTCAAGCGATTATCGTGCCTCAACCTCCTGAGTAGCTGGGACCACAGGCATGCACCACTATGCCCAGCTAATTTTTTGTATTTTTAGTAGAGACAGGTTTTGTCATGTTGGCCAGGCTGGTCTGGAACTCCTGGCCTCAAATGATTCACCCACCTTGGCTTCCCAAAATGCTGGGATTGTAGGGATGAGTCACCATGCCCAGACTGAAAGGTGTAATGCTTTTAATCTATAAGGTCCCAAGGGCTGACTTATGTTTAGGAAGAAGGAGGGTAGAGCCTTACTTGTAGGGTAGATTGGAGGGCATGAATCAGCTCCTGAAATGATGCTGGGGCCTGAAAATGCATCATCAAACTGCTGCTGCCCATGAGTGACTGCTGAGCTACTCAAAGTGTCACTGAGGAAATGCAGGACAGAGAAACTGATACATTTTGTCATAATTATGAATATTAACTGATTGTGCTATTTTGAAATTGCCATTGATAATTCTATTGACTTTTTGTAATACACATATTATTTACCAATATAAATAGTTTGCATACATAGGTTTATTTTCTTTATATGACTACTTTTCCATTCCTGCAAGGCATAATGATCAAAGTATCAGGAGGCTTCTTTGTTCTCATGCCTCACTTTTAGTATTTCTTCTAGGAAAGACCAAAGACCCCGGACCAAAATAAATACATTCAGCTAAACTAACATAAAAATTCTTTTAAAATAATAAATCAAAATTTTCTTTTCCTGTAGCAGATAAATCTTTCAATGAATGTATAATTCATGTGTGTATACTATAATATATATACATATTTTTTGTTTTACTTTTGAATGATGTAAAATATTTATGAAGTCTGAAAAAGCTTATTCTTTCTGTCTTTTTAAAGGATTTAATTTATATTTTGTTTTCAAGGTGAGCAAAAGCATAGCCAAATCTCATATCCGTAGGATAGGAAGAGTTTTAAAGAAAACTTTTTCTTGTATTCATTTCATTGAAGAAAAAGATTTTTATCATACCCCATAAAGGCAAAGTTTGTATCAATGTTCTTTAATAACTTCTGAATAAAACACTGATATTTGTTTAGTTCCATATCATCATAGTTATGAGAAGTTGATAGCATGCTTATTTTTAAAGGTGCAAATGGGTGTGAAGAATGAACTCACTACAAGTATATTTTCAATAAGGGCTTCTTAAAATCATTTTGCACCTTGAATCTTTAGTGATTTGAGTTTTATGTGTGATTTAAAAAACTGTTCAAAGAGCATTTCAGGACAAAATTGAGTAATGTTTGGGACAAATTCATGTTATACATTTGAATCAAACAGGTGTTCTGGGCTCTGGATTCTGTGCCAAACAGTATATAACTTCAGCAGTTGGAAAGTTACACCACGAAAAACTGTGAGCAAAATAGAAGATCTTGTAAGCTTTGAGGAGAAGACTCTTAAGTAGAAAGTGAATTATTTCAAGGTGTTGGTGTTTTATTTGTTTACATACTGGGTTTAATATTCTTCCTTATCATTTTCCATTCAGGAAAGATAACATTTTGAAATGATCAACGACCTACCTCTATAGCTTTTGTGTTTATTATATATGGTATTATACCCTGAATATTTCTGTTCTCCTAGTGGCATTTTACATGTTTGGTAGCTTTTCAACTTGATAAGGTGGTGCTTTATTATTTCTTTCTATTTCATTTAGGTCTCAATTGATCAAAGAAAAAGAAGACATAGATCATTACCTAGAGGTGAATTTCAAAGGATTGTCAAAAGAGGAGGTTGCTGCGTAAGTACAACCTTTAGAGGTTCTTTAATATAAAGTTTATTTCTTTTGTCTTGGTTATTGAAATTTCAATTTTCTTGTGTAATATACTTTTTCATTGGAACATGGCATTTAAAAATTAAAGCTCATATTAAATAGTGATAAGTCATGTCTATTGATCTCACACATATCAAAGTCTTTAATTTTATGGCTCTCAAAGTTCCCATATTTACCAAGATATTATACTATCACATTTGCAATATTTAGTTAAGTCTGTGCTATTAATTGCTTGTTAACCTTCATTTTAAGATGTGTTGTCTCCGTGGGAAAGAAAAAAGCTTTAAGAAAAAGATTTATGTATCTTTTCTCCTGGTGATTAAAGAAAAAGAAACACCTTACTAATGTACTAATATGTCTCCTTTTCCACCCAAACACTCACAAAGAGAACAAATGGATCATAGTTTATTGGTTAATTTTAAAATAATTCTAAATTGTCTAGATTTGTTTTTTTTAGATGAACAACGCAAACTTTGACATTTTATCACCAGTTGGAGTCTAATTTATAGGATGAATAAAAGCAGTACAAAAATCAATGTAAGTTAGTGAGAAATGAATAGAAACCTAGAATAACAGCTAAACAGGTTTAATATTTCTTACCTATACTTAGTGGCTCTGTTAATCAGATCTTTTCATGTAAGTATTGAAAAATGGAAATCTTGTAAATCTACACTTATCTTATGGAATTCATTAATTGTTTCAATTAAAATATTTTATGCAACAAATGTTCTTAAAAGATTCTCTCTGTTAATATTGTCTCATGCTATGGGATTCTACTGAAAGAGTGTTGCTAATTATATTTTGGTGTGGGTTTCATATATTCTGAAGTTCTAAGTCTCTTGGTGTTTTCCATTTTATCAGATATTATCTTTGTCAATTTGCATATAACATGGAAAAACAGTCATTTATTCTGTCAATAACTACTTTATAGAATGAGAATGACAAAATTTTACAGTAGCTGTAATCACTCACTTCTGCAGAGCTCTATGGACTACCATGTATATGGTATGTGGGATTTTTGGTTAAATGCTATTCTGATGATTAATTCTTTAACTTTCCGTGATAACCTGTTACATAAAATTAAAGGTCAGTATTGTATGACAGTACAACTACTTCTTAAAAGAAAAATGTATGTATGCCATATTTGGATTCTGATTTAAATATTATATCCAAATAGTTTTAATTGCCTTAAGAATTGGAATTAAATTAAAAACTAAACATGCTACACATAATTTCAACAAACTAGAAGTCCATATACTAAAAGTCCATATACTAAATAGGCTATAGTGATGAGTATTCTCTTAATATTATTTTTCCACTAAAGGTACTGCCAAATTGATTTCAAATTCATCAATAAACTATTTGCAACAGTAACACTGGGTAATTCTCAGTTCTTACTACAGTAGTCTCCTTAAAGTTTCCTTCACTTCAGTGCTTTCTTAGACCAAAGCTCTTTCTGTAAGATAGTGGATGCAAATCATTAGTATGGAGATAGCTTGTGCACAGGTCATTATTGTGCTTTTGATTGATATACATTCTAGACCTTGCCCTAGACAGACTAATTGAATAGCATGAAAAGGAGAAAATTGATGAATGATTTCAGCATCTCCCAGCAATGCCCAGCAGGTGCCATGAAGAATTACGTGTAGTCTGTTAGCCAAGGAATTACTGCATAAAACTCTTTATAGCCATTCAACCCTTAAAAGATAAATTGATCAACAAACATTTATTAAGTACTCACTTTATATCTAATACTAGTTTTTTCACAGTGGGAGAGACAATGATATTTTATTGTAAAATACTTGGCCGCATCCTGGAACCTTAACATCTATTTGAGACAATAAGACCTATGAGCAGCAGACAAATATGAAATGATTGAGTGCCAACTGTCCTGTGAGGTGCAGCCTAGAGGTCAAGAAACAATCAGAGAAGACTAAGACAATAGGATAGAACTTCTCAAGGAAGATAGATTTTGAGTTTAGCTTCCTGTCTGGTAGCATTATAAAATTATCTAACTAGAAAGTCATAGATCTTCAGTATATAAAAATGTAATGGGTAGAAATGGAAGAATCAAATCAGGCAAAAACAATGTCTAAGATATATCCTCAAATCCCTCTCTCTACTGCCTTATTCATGTCTTTAGGATGGTGATCAATATATTTGTGTATACTCATTAATACAAATGATGTACACTGGCTTTGATATCCCATAGTACACATATGCTCTGTGTCTAGTTTCAAAATCCCTCATCATGCACCTCAAAATATACCAACCTACTTATGTGTAAACTCACACGCTCTGACTTTCCTCCCAATGCCATGGGTGGAGAGTTCCTATTGTCATCTAAGTATGGTCCCTCTGCTGTGCTTCCTCTTATCCCCTCTTACCTGCTCCCAAGACTTTCTCCTGCAGTTAAATTTGTTTTTCTCCTATACCATCAATTTCTCCATTTTCATTGGATCAGTCTCACTGGTATTCATTTCTACTCAAACATTTTTCTTGACATATTATCCCCTTCCAGGTTCTACCCCATTTTTCTCTACCCAAGACAGCAAACAAAAGTGGTGTCTTAATATTTTCACGTTTCATTTTTGCCTCAGTTGACTCTAAATAGGTTTCCAGCCCCCATACTTACTGAAATGCCTCTTTAAGGTCACCCATGACCTCTAGTTTTATCACATCTAATAGTTATGTTTCTGTTTCCAGCTTCGTTGATGTCTTCACAGCATTTGACCGAGTTGAACGCTCTCATCTTCTTGAACATTATGTGCTTGTGACTTTCAGGATGCCATTTTCTATGGTTTTCCTCCACACTGGAACACTTCAGTCTTCTTTGCAGGCTGGTTTTCTCTTTCCAAACTCTCAGTGGTGAGGTGTCCAAAGGCTGGGTCCTAGGTGCACTTCAGCCACACTCTCAACCTGGACCCAGTCTTACAGCTTTAAACATTAGCAATAACCCGATGGCTACTTAATTTATAAATCCAGCACTGACCTCTCTACCAAGCTGAAAGTTTTCAGATCCAATTGCCTCCTTGATGTGTCTACTTGGATATATCACAGACATTCCAAGGTTAATATAACCCAAAACTGGACTCTTGCTTCACCCCTACTCCTCTCCTATCCCCAATATTCTTCCCACAGCCTTTCCTCAATTCAGCAAATACCATCAAGGCAGCCTTGAGTTTTACCTTGCTTACTGCTACTCCCCTCTAATCCATCAGTATGCCCGATCAGATACAACTCCAAAATATATCCCGTGTTCATCTCCTGGTCTTCATCGCAGAGCTGCCATCTTGTCTGCTAAGATCGCTTAAATGGTCATATAACTGCTCTACCCACACCCACTCTCACTCCACCACACTCCTCCTGCTAGAGTGGTCTTTTGAAAACATTAGATCATGACATCCCCCTGCTTAAAATCTGCCAAAAGCTTTCCATTCTTCACCTGGCCTGAAGCTGTGCATGGTCTGGACTTTACTGAACTCTGACCTTCTCTCTCTTTCTCCCTACCAGTCTCTACTCCTGAAATGGCCTTATTGCTGACACTTCTTATGCAGGTGTCAACTTGAATGTGACCTCCACAGTGAGCCGTTCCTTGACCTCATAATAAAATGTAAATGAGTAAGGAAGCAGGGTAAGCTAACATATAGTTGTCACTGGAATGGCCAAACTCAAGTGACGGGGATGTATTTTACTTTGGAATGGATAGAATTGTTCAAAGGCAAAGGGCTTCTGGGTTTTGTATCATCGACCTTCACAGAAGAAATTTCAGTGTGCTTCATTACTTTCTAAGTGACTAGTTTATTGTTGTGCCTTATAGGTTCATTTAAAACGAATCCATTGTATTCACATTCCATATTTCATAATGATGATTTGACTTTAAACTACAAAGTCAAATTTGACCTAGCAGTGAACTTCAAATGGTTCACTGCTACTATCTAACTGATCTTTAACAAGTACAGACAGTCATGTCAGAAGAGTTTCTGTGCGTCGGGTTTTTCATTCTGTATAATATTATCAGAATGCATTATTGTTTTCAAAAAGAACTTAAAATATCACTTATTATCATATAATTACTTTGAGTAGCTAAGTAATAAAAGAGTCATTTATAGATTCAAATCAACATTTCTAGAGGGCACTTTACCGATTTAGCTATGTATATGAGGAAACAAAATCATCTGGGGACAGAGTATGTTAATCTGCTCAATATTATTTTCTGCTTCAGATATCAAGTTCTATTATATGGAAGAATATATTTGGTTCAAAATTGTGTGCATCTCTAAGATATTACTTTCTTTCAGAATATCTTATTTTTAGTATCATCAGTGAGTGTTTATTGAACATCACTTTGTCAGCAAGCTCAGTGGCAGTTAGGACTGTTTGTTACTATATTCAGTGAGTTTGGGCTGTAAAGAAACAAAGAACAATTTACTTTCATATCTTTTAAAGCTTTTTTCTCCTGCCTCGTTTTGAATTGTATTATACTTACTCAAAGTAAATTAGTGTTTTGCCAGTCTACATTTTTTTTTTTTTTGCAGACTAGGTTTTTATCTTGAATTTCAAAATTTTCATCCAAAGGTGCTTTTATGAACTACAAATATACTTTTTATATGCAAATCTAGCTTCTGGATTTGTGAAATGCCTTGGCATTCTAAACATACGGAGCAAGATGAAGCCCATGTATTTAAGATACAGTATTTCATAATTCTTTATTGGAAGTTAGATCCTTTCAAGTGTGCTCTTCCTCTGCTTAATTCATTTTTGTTTACTCTTGAAATGTTTTATGAAATCATTTTGGTTTCTCTTAAAACAGTTTGCTGTTTGGTAAAGTAATAAATTAAATTATCTATGGAGGTTTGCAAATTAACTTCCTGAAGAAGCCAGTTGCCAAGCAAATGTTTACATGACTAATCTCCAGATGAGACAGAGATAGGTGGGCAAGAGAAGGAAGAACCCGTTTCTTGCTAGGAAAGAAGATTTTGGTGTTCCAAAATGAAGAGAAAAATTCTTTCTCATGAATATTTTAAAAAAATAAGTGATTACAGAGAATGCAGATGGAAAGAGAGAAGGAATTGTCACTCCTTTTTGAAAAAATTCTGGCATTGTCTTCTAGATCAGATCTCTAGGATGTGAAACCAGGAATGAAAAGACTGTTTTGCCATGATTTAAAAGAAAAGAAAGAGAAGGAAGGGAAGAAGAAGAAAAAACGGAAAGAAGAAGGGGGAAAAGACTGATATCAATAAAGTTTAAAATTGGGGAATTTTAAAAGTGTAGTTGGAAGGAGATTTTTGAAAAACAAAACAAGACAGAATAAAACAACAATGTTCACTAGGTGCAAAAAAATGGTCTCAAATTTTCACCAAAACCAAATATAGAGATAAAAGAAAAGATTTCAAATGTCAACAGAACATAGAAATGCCCATTTTTTTACGCATTTGTATCTTTGTGTCCTTTAGGAGTTTGCTTTAAAATACTATTTTCACATAGGTGTTTAAGCTTACCAGCTCTAATAGACATTTTTAAAAAATGTCTCTAAGAGGAAAGCATGGGAGTCATGACTTGCAACTCTGGCTATTAGAGGAGCTGATTCCTTCTGCAGTTGAAAACTTGGCTTCGTTATGTAATACCTGTATTGTCTTAAAGAGTTTACCTGCTTTGTCTCATCTTTGCTTTCCACAACTATTTGGAGAGCATAATAACAAGAAATTCTTACAGGAATTAAATGAGATTCTCTATGTGAAACACATGTAGATGACACTCAATTCAGACTATTATTAATTATCATTACTCATTTTTCTTTGGCTTTTAAGCATTTATTAATAGTATAAATAGCCTAAATATTTTGCATTAACTTTATGTGTTGATTTATGTAGTGATATTAATTTATCATTTCTCTTTAAATACCTTTTTGTTGTACTAAGTATCATTTTCATCATGTACTAAAGGCAGAGTTTTAAATAAGATATATTTCAAACTTACAATACTAATCAATGAGAGGACTTTTTATTTTTGTAGAGACAGGGACTCAATGTTGCCCAGATAGAGCTTGAACTCATGGCTTCACGCAGTCCTCTCACCTCAGCCTCCCAAAGTGCTGGCATGACAGCTGGGAGCCATCGTGCCCAGCCAGTTTTTTTAAGAAAATTTCAAGTTGCAATAAAAACTTTTCAGAAATGTACAGATAAACTCACAGTTTTAGAAATACACAGAATATAGCTGGAGGATGTGGTTTTTCCTACAATAGCCCATAAACCTGTAAGTGCAAAATGTACTTCTCTATTTAAAAACCATTTGGGAAATTCATTTTTCAGTGTGATAGGACAAAGTGATAAATAAGAAAACATAAAAGGAGACAAGCACACAGGTACCACAGAGGATGAATCAGCCAGAACTGTCAGTCAGTGGGATAAACAATGATCCAACCACATCACTCTCAATGTATGGGGCAAGATGGTTTTATTATGTTGTGTTTTGTCTTTGATAGTGTGTTCTTTCTGTATTAAGAAAACAGGGAAGATTAAAAACTATTTAGACCATTTTCAAGTATCCATTATGGCTAAAAAACAATCCTTAAAATTACTGAGGTTACTGCAACTATGGAAAAATCATCTCCCTGGCCTATATCCATATCCTGTTCTGTTTTCTATGTTGGAAATTGGAGATGTGGTAATAACCAGTGTCACTATCTCACTGTTTAAAGCAAAACCAAGTTATGGATTCACAAGAACTCTTTTGCTTCACCAGGGTTTCCACAGATATTACCAGACCAGGGACTTTTCTGGGAAGCATAATCAGGTGATGCCCACCTCCAGATTAGAAGGGAATAGCATTATCATTCTCTTTTTATTTTTTTCATTCTCTTTTAAAATAAAAGCATTTAAATGTCTAATTATAAGAAATGAAAATAAGAATATAAGTTTGTAGGAGATACTTTTCCTTAATAGTTTTTATTATTTGGAAGCTTTTAAAACTTCATGTTTGTATTTCAGTGACTCTCTGAGACCATTTAAAATATGATCACCCTTTCTTTGATCTAGGAAGGCAACTTATCAAGATATATATGTCTGTGCACGTATATATATATATACACACACATACAAATATATGTAGTGTGTGTGTCTATAAATATATATATTGTATGTGTGCATGTTATGTGTATATATGTGTGTGTATTAACATCTTCAAGCTCTGTGCTTTAACTATTAATCCCAATTTTCTACATATCACTGTATAAAAATATTTCAATATACTTTAAGTGCTTGTCTTCAAGCCAAAGTGTAAGCATGTTAAGTCGAATTAAATACAGGCATACCTTCTTCTATTGCACTTTGCTGTATTGTACATCAGAGATACTGTATAGCCAGAAAACCCAGATAGAGAAGCTTCTTCCTCTTCTTCCCTGCAATCCACACAATGCAGGCAAAACTTGACAGTTCCTTCATAAAAAGAATATCAGGGACACATCACTAATTCAGATGTCAGATTTACATTAACCAACATCAGTATATGCATGCAAACCCTGACACAACAAAGAAAAGCTCCAGAAAAATAGCCTACATATTTTACTGTCAGAAGGGCTGTGGAGGCATCCTTAGGCCAAGTCTGTCGACTTAGACATGTATATACAATTAGGTTTTCTTATTTAACTAGCTTGCCTATATTGCTTTTCATGGAAGCGTCCTGTTTTTCCTACTTTAGGTAAATTAAATTTGTAAGGAAGAAGCTAAAATACTGAAATACTAGCTGACACGGGGAAGATAAAATAATTGGCCACTATGAAAAGGACAGACTGTCTGGGGACAAGGGCAAGGCATGACTGGGCCCTGCAGCCACCCTTTTCAGTGTATTTACATTGTGTTGAAATTAAATAACAGAATTCCTAACAAAGCATTATTTTGTTGACCTTACTCTATTTCATATGGCAGGGAAATGAGTAATATATTTTAGAAAAGTTTTAATTGTATGTTTTGCTTTATTAGTTTTTGTTTTAGTCTAGGTTTGTATATGGAAAGATTTGTGTTATTGGGAAATTTACCAATGTTGATTGCCTCTGTCCTTAAATTGATACAAATTGTTTATTAATTTACTTATTAATTAATTATTATAGTATCTTCCAAACTCTTAGATGATCAATAAGAATCTTTCCAAATCTCTTTTGTGCTTCTTGGATTTTTTAAAATTCCCTTCACATTGTTCCTAAGGAATCAGAAGTTATTTGGTCAGAATAATTTCCAAAAAGCCTAAATTTTCTTCTAAGTATGCTAGGAAACCTTTGGCTCATTTTATGCAGGGAAATGATATGCTGTCACTTTAGTTTAAAAGGATCATTCAAGGCTATTGGGTTCTGTGGATATTTGACTGGGGAACACCCGGAGCAAAAGATGATGGTGGCTTGACTAGGGCAGAAGTGGAAATGATGAGAAATGGTTTAATTTAGAATATATTTAAGTGATAGGGAGATCAGAGCTTACCAATGGAGTAAACATGGGGACTAAATAAAGCAATAGATAAAAAATGACTCCTTCTGAACTGACCCCAGCAACTAGAGGGATGTCTTGTTGACTGCTGAATCTCCAGCACCTATAACAGTATCCACATAGTAGGCACTCAAGAAATACTTTTTAATAAGGCCAGCCTCATCCCAGCGCATGCATACTGTTTCCAGTTTAATTCCTTCCATTCCTGCTTTGAAATTCATCTTCCTGCAAAAATAATAGTAATGACTAATATTTGTAGAGCACTTTCTATGTTTCAGGAATTATTTTAAGTGCCTCATATGTATTCATTCATTTAATTCACAAAAAGAATTTATTAGTTCAATTTACAGCTAAGAATTGATGCACAGAGATATTAAGTAACTTTCCCAAGGACACACAGATAATAAGTAGAAGAGCTGACTTTGAATCTATGCAGTCTGGGTCTAGCACTCATTCTTGGAGCATTATACCATTCTGCCTCTGAAAATATTCAGGTCTTCATTATTCTATGTTTTCTCTCATCTCTCATTCTTAGTGTATTTCCATTCTCTTGGCCTAGAATGATTTTTCTCCTAATTGTCTCATGACTCTTACTCATTCTTAAATGGCTCGGCTGTATTAGATAAACTTGCTATAATCTTGTAATCTCCAGTACACTTATAGTACTATATTGCCATTGCTAGTATAATTGTTTCCTATACTAGACTACAAGCTTCAAGAGAGCTGGGGCCATTGCTGCTCTGCTCATATGTGCATCCTTGGTACTCTACTCACACAGTGCTTAGCTCACCTCACAGGAATGAGAACCCATGATCTTTTACCCCTTCATAGCCTTGCACATGTGTTCTGCCTGGAAAACCCTTCTGCTTTCTCTCATGCTTTGTGTACTGGGCAAACTTTTATTTATCTTCCAGCCTCAACTTATCTGTTTCTTGCTTTGTGAGGCCTCCTTTGATCCACTTGGTAGAGTGCAGAGCTCCTGTTTGAACTATCTTGATGGCCATTGACAGTCACGTACAAGTGTTTTATTTCCCCTTTATTAATATTTAACATACTGTAGTATGTTCTATACTATGTATGTATGTACTATAGTATGGATAGTATATAGATTGTGACTCATTAGTGGGTAGTGATTGTGACCCATCAGATTGGGGATCATGGCCAGGATTTAAGAAATGGAAAGAGAGTGTAGACAAATAGGATAGAAAAAAACCCATTGCATAGCGGAAAGCTAAATATTGGGAGGCTACCATGTGTAATGGAATAGAGCATGAATTTTTAAACCATACTCTCTGGACTCCAGTCCCAGATTTACTCTCATTAACAAAGTAGCTAGTTGACTTTGGCGAAGTTACTTAACCTTTCTGTACTTCAGTTACCTAATCTGAAAAAAATAAAGATAATGATAATAGGGCCTGTTTCCTAAAATAGTTATGATAATTAATTGAGTTAATAATTATAAACCGATTGGAACATTTTGCATATTTGTGCTTTTAAACATTGGTTTAATATGTTACACACACATTTATACGTGTGCTGAATTGCAATGTAAGTGTCTGGTTTTGTTTTTTGTTTTGTTTTTTTTTTTTTTTGAGATGGAGTCTTGCTCTGTCGCCCAGGCTGGAGTGCAGTGGCGCAATCTCGGCTCACTGCAATCTCCACCTCCCGAGTTTAAGCAATTCTCCTGCCTCAGCCTCCTGAATAGGTGGAATTACAGGTGTGCACCACCACACCCAGCTAATTTTTGTATTTTTTCTTAATGTGAGTTGTCATAAGGAATGAACTCTGCTCTAGACTGGAGTCTTTGAAAGCAGGGATTGTGTTTTCTTCAACTTTTAGGCCTCGGACTTACATAAAATAACACTTTTTTGCTTGTTGACTTTCTTTCCAGAATAGATTAAAGAAACTTAAAGTTCAAACTTTGTAGGCTGGACATGGTGGCTCATGTCTGTAATCCCAGTACTTTGGATGTTGAGGCGGGCAGATCACCTAAGGTCAGGAGTTCGAGACGAGCCTGGCCAACATGGTGAAACCCTGTCTCTACTAAAAATATAAAAATTAGTCAGGCATGGTGGCACACACCTGTAATCCCAGCTACTCAGGAGGCTGAGGCAGGAGAATCGCTTGAACCTGGGAGGCAGAGGTTGCAGTGAGCTGAGATTGCGCCATTGCACTCCAGCCTGGGCGACAGAGCAAGACTCTGTCTCAAAAACAAAAAAACAAAAAACAAAAACCCCAAACAAAAACAAAAACAAAAACCTTTGTATTATACAGCTGTCAGATTATAACTAGAAAATAGAAAGCAAATAAATAAAGTATGTAAATATGCTCCCCAGTGGAATTACTATAGTTACTATGAGGGAACATTAAGTTTCTGTTTCAACTTCTGGGTAGACTAGGCAAAAAGGAAGATGTGAAGGACTACAGAAGTCTCAACACCTGATGAAAAGGCATACATCAGTTCTTTAAGAGATAAGCTTTTTCCTGATACTAAGCTCCAAAAGAAAGTTATCATATAATCTTATGTAAGAAAAATTTGCACACCTAATGCAACAAAATAGTTATTTAGACAGCTTGTCATAAATATTACATTTTCCCGTTAAGTTTTCTTTCAAACAAGATAGTAACAGGTAAAATAAATGATTGCTGTGTGCTATTCTCTGTGTTAAGTGGTCTTTACAACAACCCTATGAACAGTAACCCTGTTATTACTCCCAGAGACCAAGGCATGGAGAGGTTAAGTAATTTGACCAAGGCAACCTATTGTTATAAAGAAGCAGAAGCAAAGCAGTAGGAAAAAAGATGGTTCAAAGAGAGGAAGGAATGAATAAGCTGGAAAGAAAATGGATGACATACATTTGAAATCAATTTTCAGACTTTTCCGGTATTTCCAGGACTGCCTTGGATCCAGAACCTGCCTTGGGGCTCAGTTCTACCAGAACTCAGTTGTTCTGCAATCATGATTCAGATTTCCATGAAATCATTTTACTTAAGCTTGTCTGAAACAATTTTTTATCCTACAACCAAAGTAGCCAAAGAAATGCATTGCTGATTAAGGGAATTGTTTTCTCAAAAGTTAATTTGGCTTAAGGTTTTCCCATATTAATGTCAAGGTCAAGATAAGTGACTAATCTCATTTCTTTTCTATGTTTTAAATGGCCACACAGAAGTACAAAGGATAATAAATTCTTACCATGATAAGAAAGGAGAGAAAACAAATTAGAGATCTCAAAATTTCAGAAATGTTTTCAGAAAGCAGTTGAAATATCACTATAGAAAAAAATGATATTTTATAATGATAAAAGGAGTTGGCTCATCAAGAGGACATAAGCCTAAATGTTTATGCTTCTGATAACAGAACTTCAAAAAACGTTGAACCAAAACTGATAGAAAGAAGAGGAGAAGTAGAAAAGTCCATAATTTTAGTTGGAGATTCCAACATCACTCTCTCAATAATTGGTAGAAAAACCAGTAGGAATATAGAAACCTTCAACAACGCCTTTAATCACCTTAAGTAATTGACACTTATAGAGTATTCCACCAAACAACAGTAGAACACATTATGTTCAACTGTGCATGGAGGATTTATCATAGTAGATTATAGTCTGGGCCATAAAACAAATTTTAACATGTTTAAACAATTTAAATCCTTCCAACTATGTTCTCTTACAAGAATGAAATAAAGTTAAAAAGGATAGCAGAAAGAGTTTTGGAAAATCTTCCTAAATTGGGAAGCAAGACAACATACTTCTAAATAACCCATTAATCGAAGAAGAAATCACAAGTCAAATTAGAAAATATTTTAACTGAATGAAAAAGAAAACACAGCATATCAAAGTTTGTGGGATACAGCTAAAGCAGTGCCTAGAAGGAAATTTATAGCATTAAAATACTTGTATTAGAAAAAATGTAAATATCCAAAATTAATTTTCTAAGCTTTCATTTTCAAAAACCAGAAAAAGAAAGCAAATTAAACTCAAACTTAGTAGAGAAAAAGGAATAGTAAAATGAGAGCAGAAAACAAACAAACAAACAAAAACAATGAAACTAATGCTGGTTCTTTGAAAAACAAATGGATCAACCACTAGTCAAACTGATCAGAGAAAAATAGAAGACACAGTTTACCAATTTGGGAAATGAAAAGGGACACATCACTACAGATTACACAAATATTAAAATGTCATTAGGAGATAAACTTCATGCTGATAAACTCAACGACAGATGAAATGGCTGAATTTCCCAAAAGACACTGCCGAAGTTCACTTACATAGATACAAGTAACAGAAGAGATATATATTTATTAAAGACATTAAATTTATAGTTTAAAAAACTTCCTACAAAGAAAATTCCAGGCCCATGTGGCTCCACTAATGAATTCTCCCTAACATTAGGGGAAGAAATAATGACAAACTCAACACAAACTCTTCAAGAAAATAGAAGATGAAGAAACACTTCTTAACTAATTCTGTAGCAAATAATATGATTAAGCAGCTGAAAGATCTTCATGATAATGTCAATGTAAACCTATCACATATGTTAGGGTTAAGGAGATGATCAGGAAACTGAGATTTAAGTGTATTAATTATATTCTTAAATGCAGAAAAGTAATATAGCACATGCTATATATGTGTTATTTGTTGGATATAAAATATTAATCTAAAAAAAAACCCAGTAATATTTGCAAATCAGTTGTCCTAAAAACTTTCCCCTGAATTGAAATGCTCCTTTTATTAAATGGCAAATTTTCATGTGTCTATATGTGGCATACACCTTTACACATACATGTACATATATATTCTGTCATATTAATTTATTTGCCTTTTCTTATATTAGTGCCACTAATCTTTTTATCAATATAGTTGAAATGCATTCTTGTATCTGGCAGAAAGTCCCTTTTGTTCCAAATGAGAAAGTTTTTCTTGTATATTCACTGTTTTATATGAATTTTAGAATAATCTTGTCAAGAGTTGGGGAAATATCTTTAAGATTTTATTGGGATTGTGCTAAATTCATATGTTATTTTAGGAGAACTGACATTATTAAAATACTGAGTCCCACATTAACAAGAACCTTTCATTTCAATTGTGTTAAATAATAGCATTGACAGCGGCATCTCTTCACATTCCTGGCTTCAGTGAAGACGATTCTAATGTATCCTAAACAGAAAGCCTTTTGCCATAGGTTTTTAAATAGATACACATTACCAAGATAAAGAAGTTTTTTTTTTAGTTTCTCTTTTTCTTAATCATTTGTGAGCTTTGAACATTGTGAAATAATTTTCTTGCACCTACTAGATTATTATAAAGTTACTAGATTTTCTATTTTGAACTATTCTTCCAATTCTGAGATAAACTCATGATGGTTTCAATTTATTGACTTCTGTGTGTGTGTGTGTGTGCGCACGTGTATGTGTATATGTGACTTTTGCATCTAAATCATAATGATATTGAGCTGTGGTTTTTATTTTCTCTTGCTACACTTCAAGATTTTGTAAAATTGACTAAAGAATTTTTATCTTATTCAATTAAAAGTGAGGGCAAATTAAATTTTTTTTCAGATAATGCAAGGACCTAGACACATCTCTTTCTCTGCAGTCTTTCTGGGCCCTCCCCCAGCAAAAGAAATTACAATGGTTACTTGTATTTTGTAAAATTGACTGAAGAATTTTTTATCCTTTTCAATGCTCTAGGACATTTTGGATGAAATGGGAATTTCTTATTATTGAAAATTTGGTAGAACTCCCATGTGAAACTGAATAGTTTTTCTCCTTTGGTGAGAGTAGGGGGTCAGGGGAAAGGGGGTAGGTAAGTCTTGTAATTGGTCTCCTAAATCTTCTCCAGCGAATTGTTATTTTTGAAAAATAAGTGCCTGTTTATGTAAAATTTTATATTTACTGCAATGAAGTTTAACATGATATTTTCTAATAACGTTAAAGTCTCTTCTATATTTCTTGAAATATTCTCTATATCTTGAAGGTAGCGTAAAGATAATGATGGCTAAAAATACGGGGCCTAGGGTTGGACTGCCTCTGTTGATGAACCAGCTCCATCACTCACAGGTGTGTGATCTTCACCTTGTTAATTAAACTCTTTGTGGCATAGTTTCCTCATCTGTAAAATGGAGATTAAAATGATAGCACCTATCTCATAAAAAATGTTGTCAAGTTAAATAGGCTAATTACATGTAAAGTATTGAAAACAGCACCTGGCACATCATTAAGCATACAGTAAAAGTTAGCGGTTACTATAATTATAATTAGAAGTCTTTTCCGTTCATGCTGCTATTTTTAGTGACTATCTGTTTTTGTTTTTCTTGGTTATACTTGTACAGATATCTCTGTCTTTTCACGTAACCAGTTCTTTTGTTTTATGGGTGAACTTTTTGGTCTCTCTTTTATCAGTTTATTAATTTACTGTTAATATTTTCTTCTCAGTTTTTATTTAGTATTATTTCATAATATTTATTTTGTTAGGATTTTTTCTATCATCCTGAGTTGAAAGCTAGCTTCTTCACTAGTATCAGTTGCTCCTGTTTTTCAGAAAATGCACTTAAATCTATAGCTTCCTTTTTAAATATGATGATAACTTCTTTTTTCTTTCAATTCTAAATATATGAAAATTTCCATACTGGTTTCACATTTAAGCAAATAATAAACTTGGAGTGTATTTCTAAATTTGCAGGTGAATAGTTTTTGGTGTTCGCTTTTTTTTTTTTTTGTAGGGGATCCTGGATTGGGAAGTAAATCTTTACTCATGCTTAGTAAGTGTGTCATGGATGTATATCCATGGATGTGTAGTAAGTGTATCAGTTTACAAAATTCCTGGTGTGACCAGTACTTGGTCAGATTTTATAAATATTTATTTTTTTGAAAAATAAGTATATATTCTCTATTTAATTTGGTAGATAGTTCTCTATATAAAAATCTCTCAGAATATAAATATTAGCGTGAGGCTGTTATTTCAATCAAGCTAGGCAATTACTGTTCAAACACTTTTCCCTCTACATTATCTGTAAGTTTCTGGAAAAAAATTAAAATCAGTGTCTTCTCTTTCTTCTGTTAATTTTATGTATTTTAAGCTATATTATTAGGTGCATTGTTTCCTACCTGCTATGTTTTTCAGTAAATTAATCTATTTATAAATCTGATATTATTATACTCCTTTAATGTTTTCTGCCTGGATTCTATTTTGTTTAATACTAATAATATTATACAAGTTTTCTTTTTGTTGGAATTTGCATTATTTTATGGGAATACAAAAGAAAAATATTCTTATTCTCTGCCTGCTAATCTATTTTATACTTTTTTTAAAAACTTTAAAAGTTTATTTCATCTTACAAATACTTTCTTTTGCTATTGCAATATTCTTATTGATATACTTTTTTATTTACTAGTTCTATATTCTTAGTTATAACTAGTAATTTTCTAAATGTTTAGGTAGCTGCAATAAAATTAATATCATATTCAGGAAAACAAGATCTTTATATACAGATGTTTTCTGATGAAAGAATCAAAATGACCCATTGACTTTTCGTTTTTATTAATTTAGTTTTTATTATATTCTGGAAGTTTATTGTATACATATAGTCAGTGAAAACTCCTGGCTTCACTGTTCATGTGCACAGTGCACACTTACTTTGCAACAGTAATTAAAAGCACATAATATGAAAGATTTATTTACATGACTTACAGTTTGGTAGTCATCTTTTAAGCATTCAAGTGTGATAGGGAAATATATTCTAATTTTATTTTTAGATAAGGGGAAAATCAAAATATGTTGAGTCAAATGAGGAACTGTTTCTATAATAGAAGCTTAAAAACCCAAAGAAGAAATGAGATCAACTGCTGCTCTTAAGAAGTCAGAACTTGACATTTCTCTTAAGATAAGTTACACAGATTTCTCACCCAAGAAATATAGAATATTTATATATAAAAATATAGAATAGAATCAGTCTAAGAATCATTTGGTTTCTTTTAAAAAATTTTATCATAAAACGGATGCAAGAGAGTATAGTTAGCGGAATACCAATGATTGATTTGTAAAAGAGAAGTTTTATAAGTGTATATTTTTTCTCATGACAAAATATCATTACTTCACTAGAAGACATGCCATAGTAAGAGAAATATACATGCAGTTTTTGTTATTTACCCTTACACTATCATCCATTACATTACTGAAAAGAGCATGAATAATGTTTTGTTTTCATTTTTAATTTATGTCATTTTCCCTGTGTATGTTAAACCTGTTATATTTCTCTTTAAAACTTGTTATGTTTATAGCTCAATGTATACTATTTTTCTTGCCATTATTTTTAATATGTTTAAAGTATTATAAGGAAATATATGTTTAGAGGGAGCAACATTAGAATATATATGACAAAACTATAGGTGTAAAGAATTGATTGTTTTACCTTTCTCAGAGAAAGCTCCTCATATAGTTAATATGAAAGGATTTTTCTTGAAAAGGTTAAAAAAGTTCTAATCAACTTTTGTACATTATGTAGAACTTCATTTTCTAAACTCTGCAAAAGAAAGTTTCATATTTAATGGGGAATCATGAATTATTCCATTTATTATCTACTTCCTCCTTTCAAAGACATGATCTGGATAAAAGGCGGGGTGAATAATTTCAAAAAATACAATACATTTTTAATGGGAAGGTGCAAACTACAGATTCTCATGACTATTAGCAAGTGTAGAGGAAACAGAATTTTACTTGCAAAACTCGTCAAACTCTTGCAAAGATAAAATGTATGACATACTTTAGTAAAAAAAAAAAAATGCAGTGAGCTGAAGTTTTCTTTATAATGCAACTTGTTTTTACTAAGTTTGCTCTTTATATTCTCCAGCTTTTCATTTTTATTAAAAGTTTGATATTTCCCTGAATGTATATGGAAAGTTGATAGTTCTTTTATTTATAATGCTGTATAGAAAGCTAAAAGAAAATTTTAAATGATGTTATTTCAGAAAAAGTTTTCCAAACAAAATTTCAAAAATTGTGCAGGGTATCATAGAATTATGTTTCAAAAAACAGAGTGTCAGTGTGAAAATGGGTGGTTTTAAAAAGAAGAACACAACAGAGTGAATATCACATTCTGTGGAGTTTTTTGTTAATATAAATTATAAATATTAATTTAGACAAAAATGATCATTTGATGAGTGGGCATGATGAAATTTACATGTATATTTAGTCCACTCTTTGTAGTCCTGTGATATGAAACTCATTTTTTGTTTCCCTCCTCTTTTCCTCATGTTTTTTTCTTGTTATTTTAGGATACAGAATATACCAGAATTGTATCACTCACTTGAATTTATTTTGTATCATTATAACTCAGTTTAAAAACTAAGATTATTTCCAGGGTTTATTTTTCAGCTTAGGTTTAACTGGTTTTTCTATAGTAGAGAAGTACAGTGTAATCTGAAAGAAAAGAACAAGAATCCGCATATTTCTGCAGTTAGCCAAGTGGAGTCAAGGACTTGAAAATACTGTCCCTGAAAAATTATCCTTTAACAATGACGCTCATTTCATATCTTTCCATGTGGAATATTTGGCTTACCATTTTTCTACACAAATTATTTTGTATAAAGTTTGAATTTCTCAAAGGAGTTTGCAAGTAATAAGACTTTTATCAAAATCACATGTGTAATTAACCTCATATAAGGAGCTTTTCTTCCTATCCTTTTTTTACCAAACTACTAAAGAAGTTTTCATTAAAGGCAGTTACTTTTTGTGAGATCAACAAATGATTCTAAAACAAACAATAATTTTTTAAGTTTTAAAAATGTGTATGTTTGAGGTTTTTCGATAAAGAAAATGAATGATGCTAAAGTGCTGTGCGACAGTTACCATGGGTAACTATTTTGGTAATACTTTCTGTTGACTGATAAATAGTTTATCCATTCCTAGTTGATAACAATTACTGTACTTCAAATATTTGATTAAGTGGGAATCACTTGAATAAATCACTTTGAACAGATGGGCACATTAAAAAATGCCTTTATGTTATTAAGGAAATTATCTAAAGTTATTGTAAAGATTGTAGTCCTGTACTATTTGCTAAATAAGCATGATTTCCTCTGATATTTGTTAATCACCAAAGAAAATACTGTTTGGTTTATAAACATTTGTTGATCTCACATAAAGTGACTGCCTTTAATGCAAAACATCAGTTCTATCAAAATAGAATCTGTGAAATAATTTCTGTCCCATTCTACACAAATATTCCATAACTTCTAAAATACAATCACTCATGTTGAATTGAATTCTTATCGGGTTGTTGAGACAATCTTTACTGATCAAATTTTTAGATATTTTTATTATTCATTGAAAGGGTTATATTAGTGATAGTACTATTTACAAAATACCAGAGGATAAACTTTATTCCTACTGTTTTTTCTTTTAAATAAAGTTGGAACTTAGGTTAGTTTTTTCAAAATAGCATTTTTCAATTTGTATATATACTTTAACAATGTTGAAAGTCTGACTATGCTTTTCTTTATTCTTAATAGATAAAAAATCTAAAACTACAAAGCAAAACTTGCATATGTAAGTTTCCTCTAAAGTTCAAATTAGTAAACGCGTAACTGTTTTGATAATCACATAAAAATTCTATTCCATAAAAAGTTCTGGGAGGCAGATTTTATTTATATATTTAAAATTGCTAAATTGGACTAGCTACCTAAATTGAGTCTAAATCAAAACTGAAACAGAATGCTATATTAATATTTATATTCTGACTTTTTGGTAATATTTTTATATTGCTTAATTTTTTTCAGTTCATATAAAAGATGAAATCATATTTATTTGTATGCAATTCTAAGAAATTTCTAGAAAAATTATAAATTAATATATTGCATTAGACGATTTATTTGGAATGAAGCTAAAATGTTATCTGAATCTTTACAAGGAGAATTTTATATAATTTTTGTATATCATTTAATATAAACGATATACAATTTTATTTTTCAATATTTTTATATTTTATCTTATTTTATATTATTTAATATAATTTAATAAATTAATAATATAATTAATAATGAAATATATTATTTTATATTAATACAATATTGTATAATATATTTATATATAATATATTAATATAATAATATATAAAATATAATATATAATATAATTTTATATAGATTACAATATAATTTTATATAAATTATATTATCATAATGGCTGTGATATTAAAATTATTATATGATTAGTCATAACTGAGATAATATTATAAAAAGAGCTTCTTAAAATATGTTAAACTATACATACATTGAAGTGATTGTATCGTGTTCATTTTATGTTCAGTAATCTTAAAGGAAGTTCTGAAATGTTTAGAAGACATTAATAACAATATTTATGTTAATGATGAATTCTAGTTGTAATGACTAATTATAATGAAAGTTTATTTTGATCCAAATATAATAAATTCTACTCTTTGAGATGTTAACATATAATAATTAAATTAAATCATATAGAAAATAGGCAGTAGTCATATTATTTATGATTGGTGGATGTATGGGATACAAAATGACTTGTTTTAGATAATTCATCATAATTTAAAAGTGCTTTATATATGTATTTTATTTTGATTAATAAAAGTTTCTCATTAAACATGTGAATGTTTAAGTATAAAATATTTTTCTAATTTTTCCAAAAATAAGAATTGGATGCTATGAAAACTGTTAATCTATGATATGCCACCTCCCTTATTTACATTTTTAACAGTTGAATCTTTGTTAACTCATTTCATAGACAGCTACATGTTTTGCTGTTCCAGATGGATGAGATAGAATACCATGCATAACTTTACATTTATCTTCTTTGAGTGTCACCTTATTTGCATATCAATTAAAATAATATCTATATTAGGATGGATAATGAAAGTTATCAAATTTACATGATGTAACTGCAGTTTGCTACATTTCCAGTAGATGCCCCCAGAGACCAGTCAACTCATTGGAAAGCCTTTAACTTTAAAGACCTTTTTATATTGAAACTTCTTTCTTGCTATATTTTGAAGTACATGGAAAATAAATTAAGAATTCTAAAAATCTTAATTCCCTAATGTTTCTTACAAAAAATACATATATGACTGTTGGTAGTCCAATTGTTAATCATTACTAATCAATACTATGACTAATAATTGTGAACAATCTAAGTGTGTAAAATTAAGAAAAATGCTTTCAGTTTTCATTGTAATTCTATATGGCTTTAAAGTAAAAAGTCATTTTAAACACTGTCAAATTTTTTGTTTTTTTAACTTCTCTCTCTTTGTATATTTATATGGCTAGGAAAATGCTCTATTATTATGTTAGCTTTTGGGAAAAAATAGCATTTTTACCAAAAACTATAAAACATAAACAACTCATGCAATTTTTATCAGTTAGTATGTATGTCAAGAAATGAGTTTTTTCATTCTAATTACAGTATACATAATATCTACCTACACTGAAAAAGATAGGTAAGAATAGTGATTCACTTTATTCCAAGGAAATTATATTAACTGAAGCTATTGAAGTATTAATTTAAGTCAATGTAATTATCCCGTAGGTGATTCCAATAACATTTATCCCTACCATATGAATGTAAAACTGTTATAACTGACACATAGATAACCCACTTGTGACTTTTAAATATTAACTTAATGAAATAAAAGTATTATCCTGACTTTTGATTAGATATTACATATCTTTTGACTTTATCTTTGTCAGATTAAATGAAAATTTTATGATCTTGTTTTAAAGTATTTTTTATTGAACTGCTTTTGAAATATTTCACTGAATGTAAAGCTTCATGTTGATTCCATAATTCAGTTTATCCTATGAAAAAATATGTTAAATTTATCAGTCATATGATTGAATAGAAGATAATGTCTTTGATTTTAAAAATTCACCTAATAACTAATAGAAAGACCTACTTAGGGGGTTTTATATTAGTTATTAGATGTATTAGTTTAGGTACAGAGAGAGTAAAATAAACTGTAATTTCTATTCATTGCATCTATTCATCTTTTTTTATATTTGTAGAAGTATATGCTTTTTATCCTTTCAAATGTTTGTCTTTGTCAGTGTTTTTCCTGTTAGACTTTACAGCCTCGAGTGGGAACCATATCTATTTAATTTGCTCTTCCTGGATGCTGCTGGCTGTCTGCTGTCTCCTGTTAAAGGGAAGGATTCTCTGGGGGAGTCACAAAATGATACTGATCTCTGTCTAATACCCAACCTAAACATGGATTGCCATGGAAAAAGAGAATGGCTTTCCAATTGAAAGGTTGTATCATAATTGTCAAATAATATTAAATTCCTAATCAATGCAAATAAACAGAACGTTGTGTGGAGGAGGGAGAGAAGAAGAAAAAGCAACAATACATGATATAATAGGAAGCAATGGAGGGAAATGGGAAGAATTCACAATGTGCAACCAGAGGGAGCTGGATGTGAATTCTAACTCTGCCATTTACTATTAATAACTTGTATGGCTTTGGGCAATTCACAACCTCACTGAAGACAGGTTTTTTAATTTGTAAAAATTGAAGTAGTACTTTATACAGTTATTGTGCCAGTTAGAAATGATGTCTACACAGTGCCTGACACATTGTGGGTGCTCTATAAATAGTAGCTATTCAAAATAGTTTAAGGCAGAATTTTAAAACACTGTAATATCTCCATGGCTGTTTTGCAGTAAATTATCCGTTTCCCAGCATCTCTACATATTCACCTGCTGTGGAGTTATGCCATATTGTTCAGCTCTGCCTTCTGTCAGTTTCTAGATTTTTCTTATCTCTGCATTTTTTAAGGGAGATTTTGATGTGAATTCAGAACAGTTAACAGCATCTCCATTGAATGAATAATGCCCTTAAATGGCAATAAAACCTATATGAAATGCTTGACTACTTAATTTCATTCTCAAATGCATTCTCAAGCTGCATCCCTTATCCCATTGCAGCCCCAGGTATCTGCAGTGTCAAAGATCTTCCTTAGGATACATTCAGCATGTCCACGATTTTGCTTCTGTGAATGGCACATTTTTTTCCTGTCAGATGAACTCTCCTCATATTTTATAGTATTAAATCTCTCCATAAATTTTACCAGAGTTCTCTATATTCATCCAGTATTGTGGCATCGGTTCAAGAGGATTTTTCTTTTTCTGATGCTTAAAAACAGCATCTTTTAATTTAGACTAATATTCATAAAAGTTTTTTTAATGTGTAAATGAAATCAAAGGCTAAAAAGTTTATGGCCAAATGAAATAATGATTAAACAAATAAATCTGAGTTTTGTTTATATTTCTATTTGTGTTTAAAACAATTCTTTCATACAGCAAGTGAACTTTGGCTGTGGTTCTCTGTTATGAAATTGAAAACCTGAGAAATTCAAATATAATGGTAGAGATTGACATTCCTTTTTTTTAGATAGCCAGTTTATTTTAACAAATGAAGATTTTCTGGTTAAAAGAAATAATTCGCATTAACTATGAAGGTTTAGATAGGAACCAATTCATTAAACCACTATAATTGTCCTTTCTTGCTCTCAAATGCTAGCAATGAGGCTTAAACAATAGCATATTGGTGTGCATAGGTATGTGTGCATGTGTGTAAAAAGCAGAGACGATACCAGCATAGTTCTATATGCATATTTAAATACATTTCTATTTGTAACATCACCTGTAAAGAATGATCTTTTTAAAAAATGTACTGGAAATTTTAAAAATTGATATTAGTTATATATCATAGATGTTTGAGGCTGAAAGACGGTGTGGAAATAATGATTGCCCAATCCCTTCTGAATCACTTAGTGTTCTTTGGTCACAGACAGCAGAAACGGATTCTGGCTAAATCAAGTGGAAATGATTTTACTGAAAGGATGTAGTGGAATTTAGAGGAGAACCCAGATCAGAAGAAAAAGACCAGACCAGGCCCTCTCGAATGGACATAGGTAGCAGGAACTATGAGACAGTCTTGTCAAAATTCTGCCAGAATTGATTGAGCGCCAGCAACCTCCTACACCTTTGTGTTGCTTGCCTCAGGTTTCAGAATTTTGGGAGAGAGACCAGTTGGCCTAATTTGGGTCAATAACCCACTCCTTGGCTAGGGAGTCCCTGAATTTCCATGCCACCAAAACTACACACAATGTGGGGAAGGTTATTTCTGAAATACTTTTAGAGTGTGCCTCCTGTGGACGTGGAGCTAGATGCTGGGTGGACCACATCCAGCAAAAGCACCTTCATCTTCTGGGGGTGGGGGAATGAGGCCCAGAGAGTGATTTTTCTGGATTTCTGACCCTGTTGGGATTAGAACTGAGATGGCCTTCTAACTGCCCTATCTGGCATTTATTTGTATCATTTATGGTCAATGTTTAAATTTTTATCTATTTATAATTTTCTTCATTTTTGCCCCCAAATGTTTTCTTCACTCCTAGGAGGATTGGCCGGCCACCAGTGCATACACATACAAAGGTGGCATTGCTTATGTGAGGCAAGATTCCAACCCCTTGTCCTCTCAGGCCTCCTATGTCACCCCCCAAACTGCCTTCTGGGGTAACACGTGGAGGTCCCGTCAGGCTTCTGAACCTCCAGTTATCTGAACCTTAACTCATTTTCTTTCCCCAAACCTGTTCATCCTTTCGTGTTCCCCTCTTTAGCAAATTACTAATTACCCATTACCCAATCCCCAAATCTGGTTGTTATCCTTGCTCCTCCCTTTCCTTCACCCTTGATATATCTTTGAATCACCAAGTAATCCATATTTTTGTCTCCTTAAAATGTTTTGAATTCACCTACTTCTTTCCATCCCTCCAGCTTTACCCTGGTTCCACCCCCAGTACCTCTCCTTTCCGTGACCACCAGTCTCCCATCCGTTCTTCCTGCTCCTGGTTTTACCCTTCTCCTGTTGCTTCTCTTGGATCAGGTGTGAATTTCTGACTCACAGACTTGAGAATGCTAAATTGAAAGTCTTTATTTTTTTATAACTTAATTTTAATTCCTGGCCCTGAGCCTTGATCCTCCCTAGTGTAAAAATCCAATCTTGTCACTCTCAGGTAAAGTCAGTCCAATTCGGCAGTTTTTCAAGTTGTTCAAGATTCTAAAACTTCTTCCCCTCACCCTATTTTCCTACACAGAAACAGCATTGCACTACTGGGGGCTTCAGAGAAGGAGAGTTACTAGATTTAGCAAATAGAAATATAGAGCATACAGTTCAGTCTGCGTTTCCAAAACAAGAAACTCTTTTTAGAATAAGTATGTTCTATGCAATATTTGGGACATACTGCTAATAAAAAAAAAAAATCATTCATTGTTTATCTGATGTTAAAACTTATCTGGGCATCCTACATTTTATCTGGCAACCCCCTGGGGTAACAGCATTTATTTTCAGATCTTGACCTGGAACAATGTTGTCCAACCCAGTGCCCGTGGGCCACAGATGGCCCAGGATGGCTTTGAATGTGGCCCAACACAAATTCATAAACTTTCTTAAAAAGGTTATAAGATTTTTAAATGATTTTTTAAGCTCATCAGCTATTGTTTGTTTTAGTGTATTTTATGTGTGGCCCAAGGCAATTCTTCTTCCAATGTGACTCATAGAAGCCAAAAGACTGGACACCCCTGACTTCTAGGACTTTGTAATTGTCACTGCATTTGTCTGTCCAGTATCCATTCCTTCCTCTGTCTTTGCAGACATAACTCTAGTTTTGTTTGGGGGCAGCAACATGCCCAAGAGCAGGCAGGATATTTGTTTTTCCAGACTCCTGGCACCAAGTTGAGGAGTGGGGCTGTGACAGGGTTCTGGCCAATAAACAAGTGGAAATCTGCTAGTGGTTGCAGGAATGTTTTGTTTTTCCCATAAGGAATGCCAGTGCCACCACACTTTCCCTTTTCTTCCTGTCTTGAAAGTGGACATCATGTCTGAAGCTGTAGCAGCCCTGTAGCAACCAGTAAGGGACCAGAAGGAGGGAAAGTCAAGATAACCCCAGAGACATGGCCTTGAACTTGCCAGGCCACTGAACCAAGGCCCTCAGCTGCCTGCCTTTAGGCAAGAAAATTAGAAACCTCCATTTTTCACAGCACTGTGAGACAAGTTTCTTTTACTTACTAGCTGAATGCATTCCTAGCTTATGAGATCCTTTACATGTGTCAATCTCTGATGTACTTGATCCGTCTTTGTTCTATCAGCTCTGGAAATATGCTGACCTGAACCCTTCAGGAGTACCCCAGTACTTCTCATTTCAGTTTTAGCTGTGTCTTATGTCAGTCCCCAGTGGGCAGCCCATGAACAGTCGTTAGCATACATCTCCTTGCTATGGCCAGATGACATTGTGACAGACATATCAGCCCTCTCCTCCCAGTAACTTCTGGGCCACACATGGAGCCCACTGGAATATTAAGTCCCTTCTCCTATACCATTCAGGGCTGTGGGCAATTACAGGGATGGTTCTTGTTGTCCTCTGCCTAGAAATGCTATGCAGTGACTTTTGCTGCCTTTGCATGCCCTTGTGTATGGGGAGGTGGGGAGAGGGATGTTGGTAGTCCTCCCTGCCTTCAAGAACCCTAGATGGGAAGAAGGATATGAGTGTTTTCTACTCTTGGCTCCCACTACATTTCATAGGATATTGACTTTTTTACTCTCCAGGCTCCTCCATTTGACTGGAGTGAGGAAGAGAAAGAGAACATGGCCCTCCAAGCATCTCGCTGCCTTTCTCCATACTCTCCTCCTCTGTCGCAATTGGAGGACAGGAATAAGTAACAACCACTATTCCTTTTCTCTTCCCCATTTCAAATATATCTTATTCTCATGCTAAATGTTGGCTTTTGATCTTTTGACCTAGGATCCATGTGGTCTCTTTATTCTCTTTATGGACTAGTTCTATAACAACCTGACTGCCAGATAGGAGAAGGTTGCAATTCAGCTGGGACACTTCTTCTAGATGACTTTTGTAAAATGCAGTCTCGTCATGTCGGTTCCCTGACTCTGATCTCCAATAGCTCTACCTCCCTCCTAGCTTGCAGTCCAGACTTCTCATTGTTGTTTTTACAGTAAGGTCTCTTCATGATCTGGGAGCTGCCTGTTTTCTAAACTTCCTGTCTCACCACTCTCCTGCTTGCCACTTCTTATTTGTTTGTTCTCTACCTAAGCTGATCCACTGGATAAGAAATTCTTGGCAGATGCAAGTCTAGTCATTTTGTTTTGTTATTTGTTTTTTGAACTCTGTAGGTGAATCTAATGCATAATGAGGAATTGAGAAGCAGCAGTGAGATTTCACATTTCCCAGAGTATTCTCACATACCTAATTTCATTTGGTTCCTAGAGGAATTCCATGGTGTACGTAGCATATACTAGTATACACAACTTAGAGATGAGAAGACTGGAGACCTAGGGAGGTGAGGCAAAACTGGGCTCAATCTTGGTGGTCTGGGCTGTTTCCACTCCACGGTGAATTTTTATTGCCAGTAGTATCACATCATGTCTTTTGTCCTATTTTTTTAAAAGAATATAACATAATTAGTATAAAGCTATATCTTTTGGCATCTAATTGTTCTTTTAATGGAATAATAGCCACTACACAGCTATTACCTCACAATTCTGTTTATTTCCTTTCTAGAAATTTTCATCATTTGAAATTATTTCTCGTTTGCTTCCTTATTTGTTAGTCTTGTTCTGCCCCTAGAATGCAAGCGTCACAAGGGCATGGAATCTATTTGGTCTAGAACAGTGCCTAGCACTTAGTAGGAAACTCAGAACCTATTTGTCGCATGACTAAAAGGAATATTTGTTTGTCACTTTATCTTCTTGCATTTGATTATTGAAGTTAGAATAGAATTATTAATCATTAACCTAATTCTAACTGAAAATAATTTGAAAATATATAGTTAGTAATAGATTTCAATAAATATTTTCTGCATGAATGAAAGAATGATGAACTTCTGTAACATACAGTGAAACTACTAATATAGAGAGAATATTGTTTTGATATTAAATGGCAATTTTTATTTTTGCTTGACTTGTTGGGTTTTTTTTTTTTTTTTTGGTGGGAGGCTGATGTATCAAGTATTTTTGAATATTCATCAGTCAACTAGCTTATTTGTCCTTATCAAATGGAGCTCAGCTCTGGAACTGATATGTTTATAATGTAATTTAATTAAAATTACTGTATTTAGATAGCTCCTGGCATCTTTCATTAAACAGAAGTTGTTCAATTATAAGTGTTTGAGGCAAAGATCTTTTGATGGTTTTCAGTGCTTTCACTGTGGGAAAAAAGGCAACACGATTCAACCTTTAATTATTAGAGAATTAAAACTCTATGTAGACTTAAAGGATTAACATAAATCTGTGAGTGTTTTGATTCATATTCCCAGTTATAGGAACTCCTACAAGAAGAACATCTGTGTGGACATGCTGCGAGATGGTTATCATAAGTCCTTCACCGAGCTCTTCGCTCTGATGGAGCAGTGGGATGCCCTGAGGGAGGCTGCGAGAGTCAGGTCCCTCTTCTGGCTGCAGAAGCCCCTGGAGGAGCAGCCTGATAAACTGGATTACTTCTACCATTACCTGACCAGGGCTGAGGACGCTGAGAGAAAAGGTAAGTGATGGGACTGTGGGCAGAGCACAAAAGGAGTCAGAACAGTGAGCTTCTGGGGGAAGATTCCAGATCATTTCATGTATGAATTTGAAACATTAAGACGACTTAACACACCTCAACCCAGTCAATTAAGCGTCTTTATGGAATTAAGAATAGGGAATGTTGGATCACGAGGCTGCCCAGACACGGAAGCATCCTGGTGATGTCCTTCCGAGCCAGGGAAGACAACACATAGCACCTAATAACATCTCCAGAACTTCCCCAGAAGTAACATAGTTCCTATCATTAGGTTTAAACCTTTCTACAGCTTTTCTGTATATGTAATCTGAACATTGACTTTCACAGAGGAGATACTTTCAAAGAGTACTATAACTTGAAAATCACACTGATTTTCCTAAGTTTAGATAGTCGACTTTGAAGTTTGGGTCAGGAAGTCCTACTGATTTGAATTGGAGAATTTATCTTTGTAAATAGTAAAAAGACATTTAAAAAACCTGCAATTCACTATTGCAAATAAAATTGTTAATTTTATATTTTCCATGATATCATTTCTAATAAATTTTTTGAATTTCAAAATTTTCCAGAAAGTTAATATACATTCCGAGTAGTAAATATTTTTATCTCTACACTAATTTTACTGATATTGTTGTCATAAATATTTCTTAGTTACATATTAGGAACTGGTCATTTTAACTAGTCATCCATAATCAAAGATAAAAAGGAAATCCTAGAATGTGGCATGTAAATTTGGTATTCTAAATTATTCTTTTCTCCACATTTTTTGGGGAAAATACCACAGGATTCAACAAGAAAAACTCAGGCCTCAACATTACAATGTCTACAAGTCATTTCAGGCTTTTCTATGAGAAAATAGAGTATTAGCAACTTTTTGTTACCCAATGGTACCATGGAGAAAATTTAAGGAGTCATGTAAACAACATTAGAAGAGTCTGTATATGTTGGAGCCAATACATATTTCCCATCAGGTTTTGACCTGACTTATGAATATGAGACACACAAAAATGTGAACAACAAAACAAATGAACTAGGGTGTGTGTGTGGCAGGAGCGGGCTAGGAGGTGATTATTTATATTATGAAAAGGGTTTCATTGCAGGATGGATGTGAAAAAAAGTATTTTGGTAAAATATGTATTATTTATTATTATTTTAAAAGTATTTAAAATCTGATTTATTATAATTTCTCGAGAAATTAACTTTTGTAAATAAAAAGTGCTACTGTGAAAAACCTCCATTTTGGCTGGGCTTGGTGGCTCACACCTGTAATTCCAGCACTTTGGGAGGCCGAGGCAGGTGGATCACCTGAGGTCAGGAGTTCGAGACCAGCCTGGCCAACATGGTGAAACCCCATCTCTACTAAAAATACAAAAAAATTAGCCGGGCATGGTGGCAGACACCTGTAATCCCAGCTACTCAGAAGGTTGAGGCAGGAGAATTGCTTGAATCCGAGAGACAAAGGTTACAGTGAGCTGAGATCACGCCATTGCGCTCCAGCCTGGGTGACAAGAGTGAGACTCCATCTCAAAACAAAACAAACAAAATAAAACAACCTACATTCTAGTATTAGCCCCAAATTCAAAAGTGATATTAAAACTGAAAGTAGAACTAATTAATATTTGCTCATTAGCTGTTTTATTCAGTTTAATTTTATCATATTCATTGTTTAAATTGAGGCTTTCATTGGAGATAGTGTAAATATAAGCTAAATATGTCATTTGTCATAAGGTGTCATAGATGTGAGCCAGCTTGTCAGAAAGCTTTTTCAAATTTATAAAGAACCTAAAATGCCAAATAGTCTATTTCAGGGTAGAAAACATTTTAATTTATAATATTTCTTAAAGAAAAGTTACTATATGTATAAGTAAAAATGTTTCTCCAATCCAAAAGTTAACAAAGTCCAACTTTTTGTTTTGTTTTGAGACAGACTCTTGCTTTGTCAACCAGGCTGGAGTGCAGTGGTGCCATCTCAGCTCACTGCAACCTCCACCTTCCAGGTTCAAGCGATTTTCCTGCCTCAGCCTCCCGAGTAGCTGGGACTACAGGCACAAACCACCATGCCAAGCTAATTTTTGTATTTTTAGTAGAGACGGGGTTTCACCATGTTGGCCAGGCTGGTCTTGAACTCCTGACCTCAAGCGATCCACCTATCTTGGTCTCCCAAAAACCTGGGATTACAGGCGTGAGCCACTGGACCTGGCCCAAAGTCCAACGTTATAATAGCCAATGTGTCTTCTGTAGGATTATCTCCCACAAAATTCAGTGACTTTTGTGTGATTGAAATATAGAAAATTAAAATTATTACAAAAATATTACTGGAAAATCTTCAGCTGAAGGACATGTAAACATTTGTGTGGCCCTCTTTCAAAAATTGTTATAATTTTTTTTCCACATTCAACACATGAACTTTACTGGAGGAAAATTGTGGTTTGAATTAGGAATGTATCAGAAAATGAGACATGCACATTCACTCTTATTAACTTGAATGAATCCTAAATCTTAAAATGTATATGTATGCCTAGAATATAGAAATGTTAATAGTATCTTAAAGTTCCATTCCATATGGTTGTGGGGTTGGAGACAATTTTCCTGAGATAGCATATAACTGAGCATTCTCGTTGCTTCTCATTGGAAGGACCATCACTCTAGGGTCACAGTGAAGTTCATTTCATCAAAGCTATGGCACTAACAATAGTCATCTCAGGTCAGTTCTGTCTCTTGAGACTTACAGAGCAGTAACCTAGAGTTATTTAAATTACTTTACAAAACATCACTTGCTGTTTTATAGCAAAGGTGTGTTTAAAGTAAGTCAATCATTTCTTTTGGAGTTATTTTCCATTGTTAAAGTGTGTCTTTGTCCTTGATACATTTTTAAAATATTATCCATTGTCATGAATCATTGCTGTGCCATCTGTGACATCTGATTTGAGCCTTTTGTCCCATGGGGTTGGGGAAGAGATGACAATAATGGTAATGGGTAAGAGAATCAATAGATAATTCAAACATTATTTACACTTGACTTTTAAATTTATTAAGGGTTGAGCAGCAATTTTTTTCTAATAATGTTTGTTTAAGATACACAAATTATGTTCTACTAAAGCAAAATTCCACAGATATTTACAGATTTGATGTAAAGCAAAACAAAACAATTTTCTGGCAAAATAAGCTTGAGAAATACCAGGTGAACTAACATTGAGGTTAAGCAGGTTGATGTATTGCAGGACTAATCAGAGCATTTAGCATGCTGCTGTTTATTGTGTGGTTTACTGAAAAAGGAAATTAGCAAAAATGTTTCCCAAATTTATTTTATTGTAGAATCGTCTTTTTAAAGAGCATAAGAAACCCACAATAAAATTGATTTTCATCTTCTGAATATACCTGCTGACAATTCAAGGAAGTTGTCTATAAGCAAGGAGAGAAGGCTACTTGTAGCCTTTGTAAAGGGCACAGGACATGTATTTGGATTGCCCAAAGATTTGAAACTTGAATATATTCTTTTATATTTAATATTCTGGAAAACCATCCATTTTTTTCATAGAAAAATAGCTTAGCTGACAAGTAGTCTTTAAATATGTAATCTTGGTAGCTTATCTAACTCATTCCTAAAAACAAAACAAAACAAAAAAAAAAAAACCTTACGAAATGTTGCAAATATTTTTACATTAAGATTTAATTACTAAAATATAAAAAAATTGTTTCAGGACTACATGTATTTTTAATTATATATATACTTTTTATTAAAGTGGAAAATACCAAATGTTTTACTTACTGGCTTTTAAAAGCAATAACTCTCTAATCAGTAAATATAACCAAGAATATGAAATATTACAAAACAGACTTTAGTGTTGTATTCACATTATGTAGGAAGTTCATAATGGAAAGACAAAGCCCAGAAGTAGTTCTGAGGTGGGAGTATTTGCATAAAATAAATAACTTAGGTCACTCTCTATTTTCACCTGAGCTGTCACCTAGTGTGAGTGTCCTCGAAAAGCAGAATGGCTCTCCAGAATCCCCAGCGACTTCCAGGATAGGACGACCTTTTATTTTGTTTTCTAGTTACTAAATTTATTTTCATATAAATCTTAGTTTCCATTTTAAAGAATTTTGAAGAAGTATATGTAAAGGAATAGAATCGGTTTTAGAAATTTCTTTTGAAACATTGGGGTGACTTATTTACAGTTCTGCAAAACGACCCTTTGTTGTAATCAACCTGTTTAATTTTTTTCTGAGTTTTGGTTCTAATCTTATAGGTGTCCTACTGGGCAATATTTTTCATAATTGTAATCTCTTCAGGAATATGTGGGTTGATTCCTCTGGTAGTAGTGAACAATTAATATCAGTGAATTCTAATAGATAATGGTTGTTATTAAAAAATTATTGGAAGGGTAACCCAGAGACCACTGCATTTTATAATATAACTATGCTTTCAGCGTAAATACAAAAGACATAAATATTATTAATTTGTTCGTATTCACCATTAGAGTAGAGTTTACAGGACTGAGGCATGATTTATCAGCACACAGATATATTTGTTGAAGGTAGGGTTTATAAGACTGATTCACAATTGATGAACACACTTTTTATGTACATATAGGTTAGATACCCTTTTAAAAAAAACCTACAAGAGTTTAATCAACAACTTTCTGAATAAAAATGACTAGTATTTATGCATTCCCAGCAAAAAAATACCCATAGAAAACAGAAGCATAGGAGTCTACTCTTTCTTAACATTGCTAGAAATTAATATTGCTAGAAACATTGCTTGAAAGCATATGGAGCTTATAGGGTCATTCTGATCATCATTTGTTGTATCTATCAGGCCCGTGACATTTTTTATGATATGAAATACCTTGGTATTTTCATGTCCATTCTGCTTTCTTCATTTACATTATCTTTTGCCATGGCTGAGAAACATTGCCATCTCTAGAATCTCTAAGTACTTTCAAACCTCCAGTGGGAAAAGTGCTCAATGATACCATATACTCCTTTCTTCCAAAAGCGCTGAGCACGTTGCTAGTAGGTATTGTCCTGTCCTATATCTCAAAGCCTCCTGTTTCAACCAAATAGTGTGAATTTCCTACATGTTGTAAGTCTTCAGAAAGCCTTTTGTTGCTTTAGTCATCTGCACATCCCTTAATTAATGTAATTAAATTAATTGTTAAAATAAATTAATTTTTGCTTTTAGACCCGATTTTTAAAATTGTTAATCACATCTTTAAGGAAAAGTAGGAAATAAATGACATGATATTGGTTTGCCATTCTAAAGGGTATGCCATGAGACATCTTTCTAATGCCATTCATGGTGCTTTTCTCTCTTTGAAGAATCCTTCGAAGATGTATATAACAACTTGTATGCTCTGGCCTGTTACTTCAATAACTCTGAAGACAAGTGGGTAAGGAACCACTTCTATGAACGATGTTTTAAGATTGCTCAGCTGATCAAAATTGACTGTGGGAAGAAAGAAGCTGAGGCACACATGCATATGGGTCTTCTCTACGAGGAAGATGGTGAGTGGGCATTTGCTAGGATGCCTTGGTTGTGTTTTGGTGGATCCTGAGATCACCCAGCCGAAAAACACGTGGTGGTGGAGAAAAAAACCTGAGATTTCAGCATAATCATGTATATTATTGCGATCAAAAAACAAAACCATGTGACTTGTGGACCTAGCTTCAGTATTCCTTGCAGAATATTTTTTGCAGAATCACTTGCTCATGCTTCTGCCTGAGTGCTCAACCTACAGTTCCTACCAGGTAACATCCTCACTAAGAGAAAGCATCCTCCCTGACCCCTCCACACACAGGATGAAAGAATGAAAGGTATACGTTATGATTTTCATACTGCCCCATGCCCCTTATGTGAAAACCAAGAAATATCTATATAACTCACATACCACCTCATCATGTTTTTTTTTTTTTTATTTCTTTTTTTTATTTTTTTATTTTTTTTTTATTTGAGACGGAGTCTCACTCTGTCGCCTAGGCTGGAGTGCAGTGGCCGAATCTCAGCTCACTGCAAGCTCCGCCTCCCGGGTCCACGCCATTCTCCTGCCTCAGCCTCCCGAGTAGCTGGGACTACAGGCGCCTGCCACCACCCCGGCTAGTTTTTTGTATTTTTTTTAGTAGAGGCGGGATTTCACCATGTTAGCCAGGATGGTCTCGATCTCCTGACCTCGTGATCTGCCCGTCTCGGCCTCCCAAAGTGCTGGGATTACAGGCTTGAGCCACCACGCCCGGCCTTATCATGATTTTTAAAATAATTCCTGAATGAAATACTCATTTAAAAATAACTTCATACTTAATAATGTTAAGACAAACCAAAATCTAAAACAACAACAAAATTGTCAGAAATAGATTTTGTATAGTGGTCGATCAAGGATTGCAAATAGGAATTTAAGAATGGAAAATTCTTTATGGCAGAATAGTGTGTAGATAATATGCAAAGAAAATATAGGGAAAGATGAAAAGATTTGATCTTGGATAATGCCATTTCTTCCCTTAAAACACTATCTCGTTTTGCATAAAAGTTTTGACTTTGGTGAAACTGCTCAATTTTAAAAATATTTATTATTTTGTGACTAGGACTGCATAGGACTTTGAAAGCGCTTCAGGAAGTTGCAGTTCATGTGATTGTAGCTAAAGCTCATGAGGTGCCTGAACATGGTCAGAAGCCATCATGCGTGCTAGACATAGGGAGTATTAGAAAAACTTAGGGAGATGAGAGATCATGCAGACTAGATTCAAGGAAGGCACAATGCAGTCAGGAGGGACTGGCAAGGGACTTGGAAGATGGGTGGGATTTAGGCCTGTAAATGAATAGGAATATATTCTGTGAAAAGGGAACAATATACACTAAAGCATAATTAGAGCAACTGATAAGAGGGACAACCTGCATCCAGTGGGAAGTGTGGAGTGTTTTTTGGAATAGTTAAATGATTTTTTTAACTTTTATTTTAAGTTCAGGGGTACATATGCAAGTTTGTTACATAGGTAAACTTATGTCATGGGGTTTGTGGTATAGATTATTTCCTCACCCAGGTATTAAGCCTAGTACCCATTAGTTATTTTTCGTGATCCTCCCCCCTCCTCCCACCCTGGGAAACCACAGTGGGAAGGTAGAATAGGGACATACCAGCAGTCAGAGCTTGGACTTAAGCTTCTGTACATGGAGGGCAAGGAAAGGAGTGGGATATCAGTCTGTCTGTAATACAAACTGTGGGAGGAGGGAAAAGAGGAAGGTGCATGGCTAGGAAGCTACTGCACTCAGTGTAATTAACTCGGATAAAACAATGGAAAACTACTGTATTTAAGAGAACATATTTAAGTATTCCACTGCAGTGCCAGCTATAGTATCCCAGAAAAGGGAATTAGCTAAATGTATTTAGCAACATCCATGCAACAGAGTTCTGTGCAGTCATGAAATAGGTTAAAGCAAAAGTCATTGGTTCATTCAACAAATGATGCTTTACAACCTGGTGTCAGGGGATAGAAGAATGAACAAGACAAAGTCTCTGCCCTTGTAGAGCTTACATTCTTCTAGGAAAACCAGGTCTTAACAATCAATAGTTATGTAATGTTATATTAAGTCATGTTAAGTCCTACAATACGTAATAAAGTAGAGCAAGGGGATACACAATGGTTATCACTTTATATAAGGTGCTTACCTATTATAAGTTGAGACAGCAGTGAAATGAGGGAGTAGCCCTTGAGAAAATCTGAAGAAAAGGGTTCCAGAGCGGGGATGCAATAAGTGCAAAGGCCCTGAGGCAAGTGCATGCTGATCATGCCTAAGGACCAGCAAGAAGGCCTGTGTGAATGGAACACAGCGAGTGGAAGGTGGGAAGTAGAAGAAGCTGAAGTTACACAGGGAGGCTTAGGATAGATCACACTGGGGCTTGTAGGCCAAGGTGAGGACTTTGGATTTTATTCCAAATTAACACAGGAAACCATGAATATGTGTTAATTTCAGAAAATGCTCCTGATACATTAAATAGAAAAATAAGATATAAAACACAATGTAAAATGTATTTGTATTGTGCATATATCATACACTAACACGTTAACAGTAGTTATTTCTGAGTGTGGAGACTCTAGGTGATTATAAATATACACACTGAGGAGATATGGCTTACTATAAATTGAGAAGTTATTTCAAATTTGTTGAAAATTTCTAGCCTGTTGCTAAAAGTCAAGTTTTGTTTTTCAAATTGTACAAAAGGGTTAAGTTCTTCCTTATATAAAATTGAAAGTAAAATTGTTTTTATTTTATTTTTGTAATTATGCCATCAAATTCTATCTGGACTGTCAAATGGAACTGTAACTTACTGACCTCCCCCAAAAGAAGTCACAGAATAAATAATACATATTTTATGAAAATAGGACTGAAGAAGTCAGGGCTATGTTGATGAAAACTGAAGAGTTGCTGCAGTGAAATTCAGATAGCTGTCATAAGTGTATTTTGAATTTTTCTGTAAATTTTATTTCTAATTTTAAAAAATTTGGTTTGATTTTTAAATTTTTTATGGTGGTGAAAAATGTAACATAAAACTTAGACATCTTCATCATTTCTAATTATATTTAGCAGTGTTAAGTATATTCGCTTGGTTGCACAACCAATCTCCAGAACTTTCTCACCTTGCAAAACTGGAACTCTTTACTCATTAAGCAACAACTCCCCATTCCCCTCTCATTCTGATTTTTAAAAATATCTTAAAATATTTCTATTGTAGGATTTATACATTGCTTAATTTGTTCATTCATTCATCTATGCACTCATTCATTCAACAAATACTCTGCCTATGAGCCCTGTGGTTAGTACCCATGCCACTATGGTCACACCTACCATTTGGTGGCAGCCACACAGCGACTGAGGGAAACGATGAGGTTGGAAAATGTGAGCAGTTAGGGAGGGTCTGCCATGAAATTACACTCTCACATCCTTGACTTGCTCGAGTTTAGATGTCCCACCCTACTGGATGATGAAATGCACTCATATTTCATAAGTAAAAAGTTTGGGTTATGAATAATTATAAAGGCTTTTGCTTTTGAGATCATTTGAGAGTGTGTTATTTTGTTTTGGAACTAGTTTCTGTCAGATCTAAAATATTTTTCTATGCCCTTAAATAGTTCATAAACCCTAGAACCATACCTTAATTGCCTAACAGATAAAACAACTAAGTCAATGTTGATGAAAACTCTGGAGATTAACTTTGAGTGTTTGATGTACCTAGTGAGGGTGAAAATTATCTGTGAAGCTTCTGTAATAGGGGGTAGAATTTTCAACCTAAAAAAGTAAACTGGGAGTTTCAAGAATATGTGGCTAGAGTGGAGTGGGGACTTACCTGGCTGAAGTGTTCCCTCTGAGGTGATGGTGGCCCAGCTTCCACATATCTGATCTGATTGGTCCAGACAAGCGAATGGAGACCATGCAGCAACAGCTAGGTGGCAGCTGTGCCCAGGGGCAGGTGGCAGCATCCTGATTCCAGGGGTGCCCTCATTCATGCTAAAGTGGGACATTAGCCGGCAGATGGCAACGGGCAGGTTGTCAGGGCCCAACCAAGCTGGCTATAGTCCTGGGCAGGGCTCCAGCACACTCAGAGAACCATGGAGCAAATGAGGAACATGAGCAGAAGCCAGAGCCACAGAGACTGGGCACACGGCTGCAGTCAGGGGTCATGTTCATCCCACTGGTGTAAATATGACCAGAACCCCATGCAGAGCCCCCTGGCCAGAGTCATGAACAGTAGATAGGTTCAAGTCCCCACTGCTGCTAAAAATGGGTTTCTGGGGTATAGCGCAGCCTGGTTCCCTTTGGCTCAAGGGCTGGCAGTCTCATTCTTCAGGTCAAATATCTTCAGATCTTTACTTGCGGTGGCTGGCTTGGAGTAGTCATCAACTGAAAAACACTTGAAACAAATCAGCTGTATCTTCTTTTAGAATTGTGACTTTATTTGTAAGGATTTTATTATGCAACAGGACAAATGGGCAAGCAGCATTCTCACTGTGCCTGTGGGGCACTGGAGAAAGCTCTCAGACACTGGATCAATAGGAGATGCTCTGATTCATTCTAAAGCTGCACACAGAGGTCTGTTGGGGGCAGACATGACTAGGGAAACACCAGCTCCTCCTTTGGTATGATCTGAGGCCAGGGAACAATAGCAAGATGAGTGGTACAGCCTTCATTTCAATCCCATCCTGCCAGGTCAGCATTAGTGGTTGGATACAACACCAGTCCCTTCTCTGGCATGATGAGGGACTGGGGTCCAAGCCTTGCAGTTGCAGCTTTATTGGTGAGTTTTTGGGGGCATGCAAACTAGCAGTAGGGTTTACCACAGCAGCATTCATAGTTGAGGCAGCACCAGCACTTTCCTCTCTCCTCTTCCCCATGATGAGCTAAGTTCAAGCCTTGCTTTTGACAAAATTAATGGACTTAAGCACTGAGACTAGATGGTTTACATGGACTGTGCAGGAGGCCAGCCTTTGTGGGGGGCTAGACTGGAGAGATCAGTCTTGGACAAGTTAATCCTTCATTTCAGTCCACATTTTAGTCCTTTCCCTTCTCCCAATTCCAGTGGGTGGCTTGTAAGTATCATCTCCCACTTCATCAGCAGCCCATTCCATTTCAACCCATTAGCTTTGAGTCTAGATATTGACTTTGCTGTGGGAAACCCGGAGGACAATTAGATGTCCTCCTGGATGATAGATGATTGGTGACAACCCCAAGTTACTGAATATATTCACTGCAGACAAGGCAGGGGAGACCATTGTAAGAATAAGGTAGAAAGTGCACATTTTCTGGTTTGGAAGACCCTTCTGTATGACTTTAGTACAGAGTTGGAGTCAAGGCTAACAATAATCTACAGCATTAATTCCAAGTTCTTCCAATGACTGGGGGACTTCTGAAGAAAGAAACAATTGTCCTGACTAGCTTGCTCAGTTCAGATCCTAAGATTTATTGTTGACAGTTTTTGGACAGACGCTAGATAGTGTATCTCTATAAATTGCCGGGAGCTCAGAAGGCACCGGGAGCAGCACAGTATTGTGAAGACACATTGGAATAACTACCAGCTCTCCCTTGAAACACCCAGCAGTGGAAGGCAGACCCAACAACAGACTTCTGGAGGAGGCCACCACTGTAAGGGACTGTCCCCTTTCCGATTTTGATCTCATAGAGAGGAGTTAGAATTGGGAGCCCACTTATCCCTGTTTGCTGATGGTCAGTACCTTTCCCTAATATCTCCTCTACCCATTCTTCAGTGATCCTGGCACTATGTGCTTTTGTTTTATCTTTCCATGAGTGTTATGAAGCAGTGGTTCAGCTTTCTTCTCAGTACAGTATCCATCCCATCCTTGGCAACTTCTTTTACTCTCACTAAAAATACAATAAATTCTATCACTTAGTCTTAACCCTGTAGGTCTCCCACTCCTCAGTTTTCCAAGGGTCTTTCCTACTAATAGTCACCAACTCCCAAAGGTTGACAACAAGACTGATACTAAAATCTCTCTTTGAGTTTTTAATCTATCTCTGCTTTCCTAACTTGCTTCTGGAAGGCCACGATGTGTGCCTAGATGGATATTCCATTTACTGGAACAATTGCCGTGCTAGCAAGGTAACTTGGTAAGCAGCACTCACAGCAGACCAACTGGGAGCAGCATTGCTTTGTGAGAACTTGCAGAGGCAGGAGCAATAGCAGGGTGCTGGTATCCCACTATCCTGTCATCAGATGCTGTATGATTAGAAGCCAGATGCAATAGCAATATGACATGGCAAAGCCTTGGTACAGTTCAGTATTCATGATTTGATGTAACATCAGCCCCTCCCCTGCATGATCAGCAGGGAGTGGCAGGGAGGGAGAGAGGGACCAAGGGGAGAGGCCTTATGGTTGTAGTCATAGGGCATGGCATACAAATAGTAAAATTTGCCACATAGGCAATCATAGTTTGGGGAACACCAACCTCTCCCCTGTCAGAAGAGAGAGACTGCGGTCCAAGCCTTTGCACTAGGTCACGACTGAGTGCCTTGAGCAGTGAGCCTAACTAGTTTCTATAGAGCTTTGCTAGCGTCCCTTTTCTTTTCTGTGAAGCTGGCCTGCAGGGGATCAGTTCTGGATGTGTTAACCCCTACCTCTCAGGTCTTCAAATTATGCATAAGGAGTGCTGTTAACCTAAAGAGATTTTGGTTATATTATGACCACAAAAGTCCTGTCCTTTAATAATGAGGACAAAGAGGGGACCATGAGTAAGTCTGTAAGCTTCAAAGGAAGCTTCACCCCTAAGACTAGATGGTTTCAAGAACTGACCAAAGTAGAAGAGAACTAGTGGGTTAAAGTAAGAGAAGAACAAACGTCAGCCCTAGAAGAATGCCTGGTAAACACAAGAATTTTTACCAACTACCACCCACCTTTAGTTAGCAGAAGAGGATTCCACCAACATCACATGGTCAGTGAGTAGAACCAAGGGGAGACTGTCCACTCTGCTTGCCTTTGAATACCAGGACTAAAGAGCATCCTCCTGAGGGATGTAGGAGATGAAGGAAAAACTAAGCATTAATCCAGAGGCTTAACTTGAGAAAAAGAACAAACTTGCTAAAGTGGTCGTTTTAGAAAACTGCTTTGTATCTTCATAAAGACACGAGTAGAAACCAGAAAGGCATAAGGATAGAGCCAGATGATATGAGAATGAGTACCAGATAAAATCAGGAAGGCATTCAATACAATGTCTTGGGATAATTAAGATACAGAGTAGAAAAAAGAGTGAAATTGACATAATGAAAAATTGAGTCTGTGATGTTGAGGACAAACTTGAATAACGATCTCAAATTGCAAGGGAAGGACTAAGAAATGAAAACAATGAGAGAAGATGATAAATATGGAAGTTCCTGAGGAAGAATACACAATAATTGGAAATGAGGCAATAATCAATTATATTTTAAGAATGCTTTCTTGTTCCTCACACCCGCCAAAATTCTGAATATGCACATTAAAATAGCTTTTCATGCTCCAGTCACAATTAATAAAGAGATATTCATAGCTAGATAAATCCTTGGGAAGTTTTTGAATATTCAAATAAAGAGAGACTCCTACCTGTATCCAAGGAGAAAACACAGATCACCTGCATTGGATTAAAAATTAGACAAGTATTCAGCTTTCTCCTTTGCAACAATAAATGCCAGAAGGTAAAAAGAAGTAGAGTCTATGAAGTTTGAGGGGAGAGAAAAGAGAGTTTAAATGCTGTACAGTTGAGAATTGAGGGCTATAGAGCTAAGTTCTTGTTCCTGGGTGAAACAACAGGAAAACATTCTAAGATATGCAAGGTTCAGAAACTGCACTATCAATACAGTTTCTGTATATCATATTCTGGAGCCCAACAAGAGATAAGTCAAAATTAAAAGTTCAAGAATAGAGAAATCCTGATGTAAAAAATTGACAGTAAACAATTAAATCAATTAAACATAAAGTTAAGTTTGAAAAAAAATGCACATTAGTAATTTTGGAAGTAGAAGCTACATAGTATAAAATTCAGTATGATTTTAATTTTTCTCTTCATTTTTAATATTTACCATTTTACAGTAATGTTGATTACATCTCTTATTTTAAAAATAAATTTTATGAGAAACTTTTAAATAAGCTATAAAAAACAAGTAGAAAATATGGGCAAATATTTATGCAATTTTACATGAGAAAGACCTTCAAAACAAAAACAATTTGAGTAAAGCACAAGGGAAAACGATATGGTTTATTGAGGGATAATTATATCCTCTCTGCTCCAAGTATAAAACAAATTCATAAGAAACAAAGGAGTCAGACAGATCATAATTGTTAAGGCTGATTAGAGAATAGAGCTTTAATCTGTTCTAATCAGAGTCTCTATTCTCCCCCAGAATTAATCTTAACCACCTAGCTACTGGCAGACTGATCAAGTTCAGGCTCTCTTACAGGCTCAATGCCTGCTCCTGTGAGCTTCCTCATGGAGTTCAAGGATCACCCTCCTTGAGAACTGAGTCCAGAGAAGATGGAAGTAGAGAATTTCACCAGTCACATATGGCCTGCCTCTTCCCTTGATGAGAAGTGAAGAATGAAGGAGAGAGGAAGTCCCCTCAAGGAAACATGAGGCTAGAGGAAGGGAATTTCCTCTATGAGAAACAGAAATTGAGAGATTTGACACATAACTGTAAACAGATTTATTAAAGACCTCATATAATTACAGTTAACAAAAGTTGAGAAATATTTGAAACAAATATGATAATGGATTAATATTATTATTATATGAAGAACATTTACAAATTGGTGAGAAAAACAACTAACGTACCAGTAGAAAAATAGGTAAATGAATTAAGAGACAATTTCAGGAAATTCAGCCAGTGGAAAGCATGAGAAAAAAACCAACATTGATAATTTTAAAAGCACTAATCTAAGCACTTAAGATATGCCACTTTTCAACTGTAATTTTTAAACACATGTTTACTGTGTTCCTACTGTATGCAAGGCACTGGGCTAAGTGCTGGGAATACTAGCTGAAAAAGATATTTATGGCCCCTTGATTAGGGGGCTTGCATTTCAGTGGAAGAGTCAAATTTGTTTTCTGATAATTATAACAATGTGAGTGACTATATGCATCAAATTCAAATGTGGAGGAATCAAAGTTGTCTATTTATTTGTTTAACATAGCATTTAATACTTGTGAGGTTTTGATAAGTATGCTTCTTAATTGCTGGTGATAGGATAAATTAGTCTGACATTTCTAACATACAATTTGGCATATGTATCAAGAGTCTTAAAAATGTCCACATTCTTTATCCCTGCTATTCCACTTCTAAAAAGTAATCAGATATGAAGACAAGGATTTCTATAAAGACATATTTTGTCTTTGAATATGTATTATTTGTAAGTGTGAAAAAAGGACACATGGCTGGGCGCATTGGCTCATGTCTGTAATCTCAGCACTTTGGGAGGCTTAGGTGGGAGTATTGCTTGAGGCCAGGAGTTCAAGACCAGCCTGGACAACATAGTGAGACTCTGTCTCTACAAAAAATAAATTAGTCAGATATGGTGGCACGTGCCTGTAGTCCCAGATACAGGAGGGGACTGAGGCAGAAGGATCTCTTGAGCCCAGGATGTTGAAGCTACAATGAGCCATGATCGTCCCACTGCACTCCAGCCTGGATGACAGAGTAAAACCCTGATTCTAAATAATCATAATCATAATCATAATCATAATAACAACAACAACAAAGGACACAATAGAAATGTCCTACAGCAGGTTAATAGTTAATTAATCATGGTAACTACACATGATGAACTCTTTTCCAGTTATTCAAAATGTTGTTTTCCAATAACCATAATGGTAAGAGCTACAATTTATTGAGTGCTATGTATCTGTCATTATAAAAATGCTAATTCTGGCCAGTAAGCTATAATCAGTCACTTCCAGTTTGAAGCATGGAGGAGTGGATGTGAGTTGTCCATGCTGTATCTATTTTGCCATGGCAACCATGGAAAACTTGTGTTGAGGTGGTGAAACCACAAGATGGAAACAACCTGGATCCCTGAATGACCATTTGGAGGGGAGCTACCCTACAGAGCCACCCAACCCTCAGTGGACTTTATGTGAACAAGAAAGTTACTTTATGTGACCCCTGAAGTTTCAGGGTCTATTTACTACCACTCTAGTAAATATGACTTTGACTAATACAGTCTCCAACACTTATATGCCCTTATTGTGAATGAGGGATTTCAGGAGTTCTGTTAATGGTGTTTGGCAATGTCTGAAAATTTCACACAATGGTCTAAAGTGTCCCTTTGGAATGTGGTATCTTATGTATTTGTGCTTCAGTAAAAACTTCTGTTTTAACATTTTTGAAGACACACATATCCCTCAATTTACTGTTACAACAGTCTTTCAAAAACTCCATTTCTATTTCTTTAATATAGAAAAAGTGCATGTATTTTACTTTTTCCTTTATATATTTCTGCATTATTTCATTATACTAGACATGCAACATATTTTTGATATAAAAAATAAAAATATACAGCTTTTTAAAGCTAGCTGATGTAGAATGCCTGCATTGCAGGTCCACAATAGTGTTTTACTTACTGTGCAAGGTTGTAAACTGTTTCAGGATACCATGATTATTATTACTGAAGACTAAACCCAGAAGGAAATAGTAGACCACTTAACTGACACAGTTTCCTAGTGTTTCCATCTGGACCAAAGACTCAATACCTGGTCATGGGTCTTGGGACTGGGATCTACTACTCAAAGCATGAGCTCCCTGATTCAGTCCTGCACTCCTAATTTCCTTCACTCAAGTTTCTTGAAAGCTCCTGCCAGGCTAACTCAGTAACTTAGTGTAAAGAATAACCAGCCAATAAAACAGAGGTGTCCGTGGAATACTATGCAGCCATACAAAGGAACGAGATCATGTCCCTTGCAGGGGCATAGATGGAGTTGGAAGCCATTATCCTCAGCAAACTAATGCAGGAACAGAAAACCAAATACCACATGTTCTCACTTGTAAGTGGGAGCTGACTGATGAGAATACATGGACACATCAGGGGGAACAACACACAGTGTGGGGGATAGCATCAAGAAGAATAGTTAATGGATGCTGAGCTTAATACCTGTGCTATGGGATGATCTGTACAGTAAACCACCATGGCACGCTTTTACCTATGTAACAAACCTGCACATCCTGCACATGGTACCACTGAACTTAAAAGTTGGGGGAAAAAAAGAAGAGAGGCATCAAAGGAGTAGGCACAATAGTTACGATTGTCAGCATTGAACACAGCATACAGACTATATTAGTCTGTTCTCGCATTGCTATAAGGAACTACCTGAGACTGGGTAATTTATAAAGAAAAGAGGATCAATTGGCTCACAGTTCCACAGACTGTATAGGTAGCACGGCTGTAGAGGCTTCGGGAAACTCACAGTCATGGCAGAAAGTGAAGGGGAAGCAGGCACATCTTCACATAGTGGAGCAGAAGGCAGAGAATTAAGGGGGAACTGCTACACACTTTCAACAATCAGATATCATGAGAACCCACTCAGTATCACGTGAACAGCAAGGGGGAAGTCTGCCTCCATCATCCAATCACCTGCCACCAGACCCCTCCTCCAATATTGAGGATTAAAATTCGACATGAGATTTGGGAGGGGACACAGATCCAAACCATATCACAGACATCTCAGAAACTCAGTCACATAAAGATATTTAACAGAGTCCTTACAGTATTCACTTAGACATCAGGGGTGCCTGAATTGCTATCCCCAAGATAATCTACCCTGAAAGCGTCTCTCTCACCCAGTTCCACTTGAGCCATATCCCAGGCAACAATTCCATACAACTAGAAACATCTTCTAAATCTCTGTGAGCATTCCCCAAACAGGCTCCATTGCCAAAGAACCACTTCAGAAAGACTTGTATGTCCCTGCCATGAGCACACAGACACTCGTGCTCTGGCTGTGCCTCAGCGTGGTTCTGTCTGCAGAAATATTTGGTGACCTCAAACCACATCAGTATCTACCCAGGCCAAGGAGCAATATCAACATCAAAAATCCCTGTAATGCTGTCACCACCCAATGTCTGTGGGCTTCTAATATCCTGTGTTTTATCTCCCAGCTGCCCAGCATGAGAGCCTTGATGTTGTACATGATGGTGATGGTTTCAACCTTTTCTGCTATAGCAACAAATACGTTTGTCTGCATTGACTTAGATAATACTCCTACGAGAATTCTGAGATTTAGACAAACACTCTCCCCCAGAGCAGAAGTAAACACCCTCACTAATTATTGGCTATGGTCAGAGTAAACTAGGCTGAAGGTTATGTGCTACCTATAGCTCTATAGCCTTTCTCCCCCACCTAGAAAGCACACTGGAAATCAGACAAACCAGAGTAATTAATTTTTTAAAGTGGATAATGATAAATCAACATTATATATTTTAAAAAGTAAATCATTCAAAAACTTTGATGGTGTATTGCTATAAGAAATTCCTTGCAACACATTTCAGAACTGATCAGGACAAACCTCTGGGCATCAGCATAGTCACTGTGAACTACTAGTTTAGGGTAGAGTTTCTGGCTCTGCTCTACTCATCTATCTGGAAGTTTGACCAATAAACTTCTGAGCCCCTTCATCATCATTGCCGTTGTCAGTCTGGTTTCCTTCTCTTGTACTTTCCCCTCTGTATCTCTCTATGTACTCCATATTCATGAATCCACCATCTCCCAGACATCAGACTTCATCCTTGATTTGATCTCTCTTCCAATAGCTCCCTCACTAGTTAAAGGAGACCACCAAACTCAACCATGTGAACTGAACTCTGCTCCCATTGATTAAAAAAAAAAAGAAAACCGGCTGAAGTGTGCATAAACCAGAGAATGTTCTGGCTTCTGGAGCAAACCCATTGTCTTGTGACAGCTTTCCCAGTGTTGGATTCTACCCCGCAAAGCCCAGGCCCTGTCCCTGTATGTGTGAGGGGAATGTCCAGTCATCTGGGCATTAGGCCCAATCATAGAAGCCAGATCTCTTTTTTTCAAATGAAACCTTCCTGCTGTGAAGCCTCTGATGACTGTCCCTACACATGGCTTTTCTTTGGCCCTGTCTCCTCTCCGCTTTGATCTCAGGTTCACCATTGGCATGGGCTCCCAGGTGCACCTCACTTGTAACCATGTCTGTGATTCGAGTTATTTCTTTGCTGGGCGTGGTGGGCCTTTCTACCTCCAACCCTCAGCCTCCTGTCATGAGTCCCACACGCTCCCCATGCCTCGCCCTGCTTCTCATATGGGGGCTGGAAGCTCTTATAGCTCCACAGGTAAGATGGGACAACTACCCTATCCACTGGTGGTACTTTTGTTTTCTCAGTTTAGAGAACTTTTTCAGCCATATTTATTATGAGTTGAATTGTAAACCCTTAAAAGGTGTCGAGCTCTTAACCCCCAGTACTTATGAATGTGATCGCAGAAGGAATAAACCCTCCTGATGCTTTGAGTTTGAACTTTCAGCCTCCAGAACTGAGAGACCATCAATTTCTGTCATTTATGCCACCCAGTTTGTGCTGCTTTTTTATGACAGCTCCAGGAAACTAATATAATATTCAATATGGTGACAATGTTTTTCCTTAAGTAACCACAAAGATGTTATTTCAGAAAAAAAAAAAGAAATATACCAATAGTGGAGTGGCGTGACTCAGTATATACGAGAAATTTAATGTTTCTTCATTTTAAATTCTACACATAAAAAACAATTATATGTGTGGTGATCAATTGAATACTATCTAAATTAATAAAAAAATTTTCAAAAACTAATATCTCATATAAACAATTTTTTCTAGAGTTTTTACTTTTTACCTCATTCTATATTGCATTGTAAATATCACTTTATTCTTTTGCATTTGAAATGAGGTTGATTATCACAATATTCAGTTCTCCAAAAAAGGTAAAAATATATTTAACATAAAGATGTCACATCAAAATTGATCAAAATTTCATTGTAATTTCTTATTTGTCGTGGAATAACATTTGCCAGTTTATTAGAAAAACAGCCTTAATAACTAAAAGAAATGCAAAAGATGTATCAGTTTTTAGTGTGGTATTTTATTTTCTCTTTCATTTTATTAAAAATTAATAGAGAAGTAAGTGCTGTTGAGAGGATTTAAAACCCATCAAATACACAAAATCTTAACCAGGACAGTCTCTGGAGAAGGGCATTGATGCTGCGAAATTATGGGGGGACTTACTATTTCTTTTCACACTGTTAAGATTGGTTACTTTGTGCATGTATTGTTTAGTTATAATTTTAAAAAATATTTTAAGTGTTTTTTTAAACTAGCTAATTTTAGAAATCTCATTAAATTACAAATTATTGAAAGGGTTAGGTTTTTGCAGCTGGTAAAAGATAATCATGAAGATTAAAGAATTATTGTAGATCTAATCACAACACTATTAATGAGGTAGACAATATGTTTGGGGTGGGGGATGTTAATTAAGCACAGATTGAACGGTCTTTAGGCAGTAAGGGATATTAAAAATGAAGGACGCAAGTATTGAATAAAAATAAATTAGAAGCTGCAAATTCGTACATGGGGGTTAAATTAAGGAGAGTTGATAGATGTTGAATGTGTGTCTTGGCCTTGTTACTTAAAATGACATTTGAGCATCACTCAAATCTAGCAGTGGAAAAATGTATTAGACTGAGTAGTAACCCTAGATTCTCTTTTGACACTGCCATTAGCTAATTAACTATGTAAATCTAGGTAAGTTATTTAATCATTATAAGTCTTGCTTCCTCAGCTCTAAAGTGAAGGAGTTGGAGCAGACGCTATCTGCGCTTAGTTCACCTCCAGTTCTGATTTCTATGGCTGCTTAAATGATTATTGAAAGATCAGTCATAAAAAAAAGAATGATTAGTCATTAAAACTCTGTGTGTCAAATTATTTACTAATTAGGGGGAGAAAAATGTCACTTTATGAAAAGCAGAGAAGGAGCCTAGTATTAACCTCTTTGTACCTCTCTTTAATTATTAGAAAAAAAAATTCTAGTCCTTCAGATAATTGTTTTGAAACTAAATGTGGTAAGTGAAGTGTCTAGTGCTCTCCTTGGCACATGGGCCTTTATAAGTGCTGCTTTCTCTTTTCACTTCCAGGGCTAGGAAGAGTTAGCTATACTGTTGTAACTCAGTGTTAGGTCTACAAGCAGCAATTTCAGTGAATCCCCATGTAAAGCTGGTGAATGTCCTCAGGGAGACCAGCCTAGGGACCCCAGGGCAGCTGGGGTGAGAAGCTCCATGTTAGTGAACCTGCTCAACACTTCCCACCTGGTCTTCTCTTCGCCTTCCCTTGGGGTCTCTCTTTATCACATCTCATTCTTCCCTTTAACTCCTGACATTTTATCTTGGTAATCTCTCTGCTCCATTGTTTATGTCCTCCAAGTTCTCTCTGTAGTTCTACTTAGAGGATGCAAATCTGTCACCAGGCAATCTAGCAAAACTTTAAACTATTCTTCCTTGGGACTTGTGTTCCACTTGTGTTCAAGATTTTCTTATCTTTGTCCTCAGAACATTAAACACATACAGAGTGGGGAAGCTTGGCTCCATTAATAACTTCCCTATGGCCTTTCCAAGTGGTAAGAACACTGTTGTGTGTGCAGTGCCTCCTCAGTGCATATTCTCTTTGTCTCAGGGAGCGTGAAGGCTTTTCTGCTTGTCCCTATTGTTCCACTTTGATGCTGGGCTACTGCATACAAATGAGGTAACACTTTGAAGAGTAGTAACTTGGGTGGGAAATAGAAGAAGGAATTGTTCTCTGGTGATTAATTTTTTGTAAGTGCTTACGATCCCTAAAAATTGATGTCCAAGAAGAGCTGCTGTAAGGGTGGCACCAAGGGTCAGGAAAACCTGGCGTCTATGGAATAACACATCGAGATGGATTTAGCAAATTATAAAATAGTCCTCAATTGTTTAAAACTGGGTTGAGAATTTATGTTCAATTCTTTTAGATGAATGAATTTTAGAGTCATATTGGATCTTCAAAGTAATCTAGTCCAAACCCTAATTTGATAGATAAGTGTTAAGCTGAAGCACTGTAATTGAACAATTTTGCCATGGCCATAAAGTTAGCAGCTGGTGCTAGACTTGAATCCAGAGCTCCTAATATCCAGGAGCTTTCCCCTCTCCCTATCATACTCTACACAAATAAACACAAACAATCTCTACACGTTTTTCAAACTGATTTAACAGTAACATTTAGACAAATTTACAACAAGTCAGATGTATCTACAAGCTACATGATGGCAGTAACACATAAGAAGGTATATTGATGGAGACTGAGTATTTTTTTTATTCATGCATTTCATCCTCATTCTAAGGAAGCAGAAACTAGGATATTAAGAGGTTATTTTGTTTCTTTTTTTATTTTATTGTGGTAAGAATACTTAATGAGATCTATCCTCAAAAGGTTTTTAAGTTCCCAATAAATATTATTATCTATAGGCACAAAATTGTACAGAGGATTTGTAGAACTGATTCATCTTGCATAGCTGAAGTTTTATACTCATTGATTAACAACTTCCCAACTCCTCCTCCCTCCTGCCCCTGGCAACTATCATTCTATTCTTTGCTTCTATGAGTCTGACTATTTTCGGTAACTCAAATAAGTGGAATCGTGAAGTATTTGTCCTTCTGTGACTGGCTTATTTCATTTAGTACTATGTTCTAAGGTTCATCCAAGTCACATATTGCAAAATTCTCTTCTTTTTTAAGGCTGGATAAAATTAAATGACAACTAAAACATGTCAGAGCCAGGATGGAAACCTGTGTCTTTAGATTTTAGATTCAGTGTTTTTTCCACTACCCAACACCATCTCCTTATGCAAGGATTTGCTCAGCAGAGAACTTACAAAATCGACCTTCTGGGTTTTTGTTCTTGATTTATTTTATTAAAAGTATGATAAGAAAAGGCTTCTGAAATAGGACTCAGCCAGGCAAAATTATAAATAAAAAAAGATATCTCCCTTTTAATGTCCTCTTCCATTTGCCAACAGTTCTGGCTATTTGCCTTTATCAGGCCTTCTCTCCTCAGCCCTACCCTAGCCCACGCTTCCCATGTTATGTTCAGTGAGTATCCCATTCTATCAGTGGGTCCAGCATATAACTCCCTCATTACTTAATCCTTGATATCATTTTAGCCTATTCAGATTACACATTATAAAGGATGGTTTTTAAAGAAAACTAAATCCATGAAGGTTAATAGATGTGGAGAGCAAAGTTGAAGAGAAAAAGATCAGCAAATTGAGTCAGTGGGAAGAGACAGGATTGGCCGGATTTATAATAGGTTTTTTTTTGTCATATGAATTGGGCTGTTCAGCAAATGTGGGTGATGTAACCTACAACAGAGGAAATGAAAAGCAGAAGGAAGATGCAGGAGTCATTCAGACTGGTGAAGAGAGTGAGTTGGTATGTGGCTGAATAAATTGAAAGAAAGGATGATTATCAGACATTACAGCAGAGGAGACAGCGTCAGTATTCAGATATAGGGCAGGAGGTAGGGAAAAAGAGAAAAATTAACTTTATATGCATTATATATAATACAGATTAATAACTATTTTTTTATGTATCCATCAATTGGTAAGAAAAATGTCGGCAACTATAATGTAATGGCAAAAATACAGAAAATTCACCAAAGATGAAATATGGTAAGTAATGAATACATAGAAAAATAATCAACTTCCTAAAAATCAAATTGAATAATTGTAAAGAACCATGTAACACTTGTTATAATAGGGACAAAAAAGTAATCATGATTTCTTAAAGTAACACATGTGTGTTGGTGCTCATGATGATGTGAATCATTTAAATGGTTTTGGAAAGTAATATGGTAAATGGTTTTAGGTTAGTGCAAAAGTAAGTGCAATTTTTACCATTACTTTTAATGGAAGAACTGCAATTACTTTTGCACCAACCTAACAATCATAAAATTTGCCACACTCCCTTATCTATCAATTCCAGTTCTAAAAATGTTAAGATAGTTAAAAACATTAAAGAAGTAATCTAAATACTAGACAGATGATTAAAGTGTATATCCCCCCCAAAATATTGCACAGCCTTTTAAAATGTGATTGTGAAAATAAATAATATGGAATGTCATTCTAATAAAATAATCTAGATATGTAGAAAAATTGTATTCAGTCCTTTACACTGTGTAAAAATTATGCATGGATATATTATAGAATAGAATGAAACTTGACCAAAATAAGTACATTTTCAGTGATTAATGGTGTTGTCAGTGATACTTAAGATTTTTCCTATATTGTTTAATTCATGCCAATATTTTTTGCCCTAAAAATAACTAAACTTGTATTGTATTTTTGCTAAATATCTTTTTTTCTTTTTGCTTTATTGCATTACAGTTTCAAAATCTTTTGTTATTTTGGGTCAGTTGCAGGGTAGTGTCACCCTAATTTGCCTGGGACTGAGAGGATTCCAGATCCAGGAAAGCCCTGGATAAACTTGAGCTGGTCACCCTAAATAGAGTGAATGTGAAAATTTTCTTCTGCCTTTCTTAATCTGGTATTGTATTCATGAACCAAAAATAGTGAGATGATAACATCTTTGTTTGCTATGAATAGATTTTGACAAGCATAATATGGTTATTTTTGGTTTTAAATAACTTATTTTCTATTTAAAATTACTATCATATTTAAAAATTTTTAACAATAAAGCCTCCTTTATGTCCAGGATGCTGCAAGAGAAAATGGCATAAACTAATAAAGGACATCTTATTAAATTAAAACACAAACAAAAACTCCAGCAGGAACTCCCAATGGCTGCTGCTGAGTCATGACCAAAGCTCTCTGTAGGTTTCTCTATCTGGGTGTTTAAATGCTAGTGTACTTTCCTGTCTCATTACATCTTTTGTACAACTAAGCAAGTTCGTTGGGAGCATTTTTCCTCTTCAGAGTCAAAAAAGAAATCCTACTTCTTCATTTCCCCCATTTGTAAACTGCTCCCAAATTTGCATCTTAAAAGTCCCTCTGGAGGAAGTTGTTCCAAAAAGATTCCCTGGAAGAGCAAACACATTATTGCATTCAGACTTCCTAGTAACAACATGGAATAAAGCCAATCAAACTAGTTCCTAAGTGTAAAGCATTGATGATTGTAATATACCCTTCACTAACACTCAAACTGCAGGTCTCTTGAAAGCACCTCCTCTTTAATGTCTGTGTGATTTTGAGGCTACTTCCCGCTGCCACTATGTGCACACTTCATTTTTCAGAGTGAATTCTAAGAATGGATTTAGAAAGCCAGCCCTAGTAAACATTTCGAAGGTGCATCCGACTAGACCAGTGTAGAAACTGAGTCACTTTATACTTGAATGAAAGTGAACTTGATAGTTAAAAACTTTCTTAAAGAAGTGGATTAGCATTCCTATTTCTACATAAATTAATTGTCACTTTTTGGGGCATGTCAGTTTATTCTTCATCTACTATGTGTACATGTTCATAAGACCTTATAGTATTTAATGAAGAGATCCTTTTTAAGTATTGATAGCCACAAGAAAATTATACCGTGTTTGATCTATGTTAAAGAATCAAAGTCCAAGATCTTTGAATGGAATTTAGAATAAAAATGTAATTAGGTTACATCCCTAAAGTCTGATATATCTTTAAACAAGACTGCAAATGAAACTTTATTAGAGCTTCAAATGAATTATTTCATTGCTTCTTTTTTTTTCAATTCATTTTCTTCCCCTTCTCTTTCATGTCTGTGATACTGACATTGCTGCTTGTATTTTACCTGTCTTTTTCAGGGTGTTTTAATTATTTACTGCTTAACGAGTAGCACTGAGAGGAAGCCTCATTCAAAGGTGCCTGCTCTGCAGCAGGTTTTTCTTTTTTCAAAGCTTTGCAAGGAGGTCTTGAACAGTGGCACCGAGCCCACAGTTCTTGCTACACTGAATAAACTGTTCAGGAGGCAGTATTTCCTCTGTCTAAGAAGAGGCACTGCCCCTAAAATCTCTCTTCAGAGGCACAACTGACCAGGAGTGTAAGGATTATGTATTGTGTTAGAGTTGGATGAAGTGTGCTGTTTCCGATTAGTGCTTCAGCTGGCATTTAATCTGAAAAAGTGATATTATTCCATAACATTTAACTTTTAAGGTATTCCCTATAAAAGACCCATCCAGATTCACAACAAATTGCAAACTTGAAAAAAAGAAGGAAACTAGATAGCTCCACATGAAAAGTTACTGGATGTCTGTGAAGCACCAGGCACTGAGCAAGGTGCTGACAATTGTTTCCGCACCCGTTGCAACCACATCTGGAGCTTGGCATAGTTGTCCATGCTTCAGAATTCTTAAGGAAAGGAAGCTCAGAAGCAGTGTGTGAATGGTCCAATGATATCACTGGGGCAGATGGCCAAAACTTGGTCTCTGGCTTTGAAGTTAAATATTTGACCCATTTTCTAAAAAGGGGAGTGACCCTGAAGAAGTAAAGCCACAGTGGGCTTCGGACATTGGTTCGCCACCTACTGAGTATGTGAATTTAGGCAAGACAATTCCTGAGGCTCAGTTTCCTCATCTTAAAAAGATACTAACACCTGAAGGTGAGTGAAGTAAGGTTATACACAGACAGACACACATACACATACACACACACACACACAGAGAAAGAGCAGCAGCAGCTACTGTCATGCCTGGCACATAGTAAAAGTTCAGCTAACATTATTTCTCTCCCTCCATGCTCATCTAAATATCTTATTTTCAGTTTTTTGTGTTTTGTCATAATATCCAAAATAACATGTTAGTCATCCATCAAAACATAGAAGTGGAGGCGAAAAGTTAACTCTCCTCACTCTCCTCATCACCATCTTTAATAATCAATACTGATACTTTGGCATAGATGTTTCCACACCTTTCTCTTTGCTCACATAAACATATAGAAATCAAATTGAATGTGGTTTATATAAAATCATGAGCAATATATAATTCAAGTAAAAATTACATTGATTAAGGCCTGTGCAAATATAATTCAATAGTTGATCTAATGTCAATATTAACTTTATTTCTCCTCGGATGTTTATACCTATCGACACTTTTTACTCAGTATTTTAAGATAAGGCAGGAACATTAAAGTAAAACAATTTATTATATAAGGAAAATAGTCCACTCTACCAACTATACAAGGTTCATAATGGCTGATATTAATTATTTGCTTTTTGTACATTATACACATGTGTTACTTTTTTAAAATAAATTTTTTGAGTAATTTTGATACCTCCAGTTATGCTCTTTTAAGAGTAAGCTGCCTAATATTTAATCTTTTGAAATCACAAAACTTAGATTGAAACCAACTGTTGGAGGTTTATTGACCAAGAGCAGCCAGACTTGCTCACTGGCCACAATTCAGCTATCTAAAATCATAAACAGCAACAATTAATAACACTTCCTCCAGAATATTTTGGAGATCCAGGCAAATTTCTGGATTTAAAAAAAAGTGAACTTTTATTTCCAGCATCAGTAATAAAACCCTGGATGAGGTTCTCCCAAACCTGTCTACATGGGATTGTTTTCATTGTCTGGTCAATATGACTGATACTCTTTGACTGGTGTGTGGTAGCATTCCTACAATGTCCACTTGAAATCAGCACTCCAAATGATAAAGAGAGGATTCCGTTTTTTAAACTAGCATCTTACATTTCTTCTAAATATCTAAAAGTAGCTACTCAAAAGTTATGGGCACATTTTCTTCTCAGTTCATTAGGGATGCTATTGAGTTACCAAACAAAATCTTTGTTTTCCAGCGTTCCGTTTTGCAATGGTGTGCAGTGGGTTATAGTGCACAACAAATCTCTTATGACAGGAGATAAACCCTTGAAAGTGATAGTTTCCGCTGGAAGTGTGGCAAGCCCTTAACTATTTCAGCATTTGTAGTGCTGTTATAATTATCATAATTGAATGTAAAAACCTTAAGATAATATAAATTGTTCATGCAGTTAAGCCGAAATGGAAAGCAGTGTCTTTTGTTTTTACAAAGGGGCAATAACATTTTTCTCTTTTTGCTACTGTTCAATATTGCTTCTAGCAGATTTTATCTCTCTGTTGTACAGAATGGTAATTTGCACCAAAGATGTCCAGTAGCTCCAGATTAAAATGTAATATAATACACGTAGAGCTTTATTGTTCCTTTAGGTTGTTGTTTTAAACTAAAGTGGAATATTTCCCTAAAGTCTTCAGCAAATGTGCACAATTTCGAACTAAATATGCTTAAGACTTATACCAGTGCTGCTGAAGAAACAGGTCTTATGGATCTGTCAAATTATTTTCATGCAATTGTTTCTGCAGCATTGTTTTTACTGGCAAATGTACAAGTCGATAGAAAAGGAAATAATTACCTATTTTCAGAATTGCTGATGCATGGAGCTAAAACAGACCAGTCTATGCGTCTTAGAGATTGTGACATTTTAAATTACCTGAACAATACCAGCAGCCATCTTTGCACATAATTAACACCTTGTCTAATTAATGTCAGATCTGGACAGAGTCATGCTGTATTTATGGTATATTATTTTATTTAAACTTGTTTTTGCCCTTATTGTGTTGCAAACTTTAGATTTGTATGCTGTTTTCCTAAGTGGAGCAACTTCTTTTTTTCCTTTTTTTTCTTTTTTTGTTTCCCTCCCCCTTCAAGTAATCAATGCACTGCTGAATGAGTTCATTTTAATGCACTCAATCATGCCTCTAATGTTCGTAGCTTACGGGCGCAAGCATCAGTAATGCAGGAATGTTATATGGCTTTAGTTTGGGCCATTTCATAAAATATTCATGGAATCAAAAATGTGCATCAAAATAGCGGCTGGGAGAATTACATTTATGTTCCTGCTTTTATGGCAGCTTCACATTTAAACCCATTTGTGTTAATATCTAGTCAATCTTCCTACTTTAAAAAAAAAACTAAAATGGGAGAGATCATATACATTCTCCTTTGCTTAATATTTGTTCTAGACATCTGCTGTGATACAACAAATATCTATAAACTTTCAGAGATGTTGTGCAGGGAAGAGGGTAAGCAACAATTTGGATAATACCCAACTATATAAAATCTTATTTTCTCTACATCGTGTTTGTCTTAACATCCTACCAAGCATTTTGCAGTTTACAACATTGTTTGGGTTTTGTTTGTATTTTTAAATAAATGGATGGATTTCTTGTCTGTGTGGGCTTTAGATAAAGTAAAACTCCCTTGTAGTAGTTTTATTTTGAGTGCTCGTTCCTTTAGTTGAAAAACTATGAATGCATGCCAAACTCCTCATTGTTTATATAGATGTCATATAATTGATGAACAAAACAAAACTAGGTTTAGGCTACTTCTATTCATACCTGGATACTCTTGTTTAATGCAGTTGTTCACAGTGTTCTCCTAAGATGTGTTTTCTGATCCTACTTCATATTATTGAAATAAATTTTGACTACTTAGGGTATTTGTGGAGGGCCATCCCCAGCCTCTCCAACAAAACATTTTGGCTCTATTTTCTTCCCTGGTTCACATGAAATGTTGGTGGACCATCTGGACTTTTGCTTGCTATAGAGCCATGCATGCAGGCCTTTAATTCAGCAGTCAGTATGTCTTCCTTACTGTGGTTACCACTGTGATCTGGGTACTCACAGTCATGATGAAGATTTGCGGGTGATTCCTGGTGCACCATGAGAAAACTCACTTCCCCTACCAAGACTTTAATACCTGTGAATAGTCCCCAGGCCTTCTTTTCTGTCCTGTTTTCTGTGAACTTTTATATTTGTGATACATTGGTAAAATTATTCCTCTTTTTGCTGTCCCTATTCGTTGATGGAAAATAATGTCAACACTTGATAATTCCAGAGGAGGACAGACCTTGGACACTTAAACACTTGTTCTTGTCCTTCTGAAAGATTGACATCAGAACCAAGTGAGATTTCTAGATCCTGTTGTGTTAAAGTTTATTTGGTGCCAAAAGGTAGACTAAATATGAACACTTTGTAGAAGTTATAAAGGAATGCTATGAACTGTGTGAGAAAATCTGATTCATTATCTACATTGATATTTATATTTCGCTTAGTAAAAATGATCACCATATTGAGGTCTTTTGTAATATTTCTCTCAGGTAAATTGAATTTAAAATTTTCAGTTAAAAGCAGTATGCATTATATCTTAATAAATGTCTAGTCTTAATTAATATCAGAACGATTACTCAGAAAACAAGATGATTTTAAAAATCCAGTTCACAGTTGGAAATAGAAATTGGATGGAAATCATATCACTGTTAATCATGCTTAAAGGGAAATGCTTGCATATTTAAATTATTACACTCTCTTCATAGCATGGGCATATCTTTTAATATTTTTAAATCAAATATTCTACTATATCATAATATATGCTTTAAATTCTGGCCAGCCTTTAGAAATTGCAGATAAGTCATTTGTGTGCTTGTGGTCATTTGGATCAAATCTTTGCTGGCTTATTTTCTTGCTGACTTATTTACTGCCACCAAATGCTTTTAGAAATGAATCCCTACATATGAGAAGGACTGGAAAACTGCTTCTGTGTAGTAGGGACCTCCATTTAAAATAGTACTAATCAGGACCCCACTGACCTCATCTGTGGGAAAATGGTGAAGCAGGGGGAAGTGAAACCATGAATAGTGAGATGAGGCCACAGGTGCCTGAGTCTAGGGTACCCATGGAATTCCAGAGCCCTGCACAAATGTCACTGCATGGCTTAGAAGAGAGCAGGGAATTCAGAAATAGCTGGTTATACAACCGCTTCTTCAGAAAGACCGATCAGAAGCACATCAGGGGCTCACATCTGTGCTTTTCTTAGAGGTGACCTATGATGGCCTGATCAAAGTCGGAGAATTGTAGAACTGGAAGAGACTAGGAATCATGCAAATTTGGTCATCATTTTTAACACAAGAGATTCATGTCCAGAGAATTTATCTCACTCTACCTAAGTTTCCTGGCTCTTTATTTGTTGACTAGTATCTGATGTGGTGGAACCAGTTGTGTGGGCTTTTGGTGACCTTGGGTTTAAATCCTAATCATCACTTATGATAAGTCTGGGGCATATACTTGAGTCATATAAACTTTGTGAGTCTCAGTATCCTCTTTAGTGGAAAAGCAACAATCATATATACTTCACCAGTTTTTGGAATGTTCAGCAAGTTAATGTGTAGGGGGGAGAAAAGTCCTGCATTTTGACTAGCACCTAATAGACCTTCAGGAAAGAGTAGGTCACTGTTCTCTTTTACCCAAGCATCTCAAGCTCCTACCTCAGGGAAGACTCCAAACAGACCCTTCTGAGAGCTGAACTTTGGCCAATAACCATGAGCTAAGTAGTACATTGATACTAGCCCTGCAGCTCTAGCAAAAAGCAAATCCAACTGAAAAGACTACTGTTATTTCTAACCATCCCAAGGTTGCCTTCTGAAGGCACCAGATGAAACCAGTGTCCTGAGGACCATCCTCATTTCACTCCTGCTTCGGCAGCCTTATCCAGAATACCTAACAGCAACCCAAGACCCAGTGACGTAACACAGAGGACATCTGGCTGATATGGAATATGAAGACACAGCCCCAGCCTTCACTCCACTCTTCCCACCTCCCATTTTGTCCTGATTTCTTCCACTTCTTCTTTTCCTACTTGACCCTCCCCTCACCTCCCCTTTCTGCCCCCATATAGATCAAATTTTGGAGATGGATATCAGTTCTCATTTGCTATTGACATCATTATACCTCATTTGCATCTAATTCTAATTGAGTTACCCAGAGCTTCATTTCCTTTATAATCCCTATCTATTCTGGAACTATCTGTTTTTCTCACAGTGTTCTATATCCCCCTTTCCCTACTTTACATGACCAAAAAGAAATACATGTCTGTACTTTATGAATAGATGGACACTAGATGAAAAAAGAAACGGAACTCTTGTATACATCTTTCCAGGGCTAGAGTGCTATACTTCATAGGCAGAAATACATAGGAAATGTAACACACAAATATGTCAATGTTCCATTCTAGTTTTTAAAAAATGAGGGTCGTGGGTATTTGGAGCAAGGTGTTTCTGGTAAGAGGTGCTACATGGGAGAGATGAAAAATTATGCCTGTTTTTCTGGAAGGTAAGAAAAAAGTGTCAGCTAGAAGTAAAGATAGATGAGAGCCGTGAACTTCAGCCTTGAGTATTTGTATCAATGTGAAAAAGGGACTGAGCATTATTTCTTAAATGACTTTCATTGTATATCCTGACGACAAAGTAAACATGCTTTGATGATGGAAGCTTTAGGAAATGCTAATAAGCAAACAGAAAAAAAAAATCAAGAAAAAGAAAACAGAAAATCAGAAAAGAAACCATCTGTTACCCATAATCCTACCTCCCAGATATAGCACTGATAATGCTTTCTAAATTTGTTTATGTTTCCTAATATATTTACTTATTATAAACACTTGTTCATGTAACAAGATAGGCTTGTATAAAATCATACCTATGGCCTGCAGTCTCCTATCATATGGAAGTTTCATAATATAAATTTATAAACTAGTCTGCAGTACACATTGCCCTTTCTGTATGTATCTTCGCTAACATTCCCCCCTGCATGGCTCAGCAAGGACTTAGACTATCCATGTTTCCTGAATTTTGCTTTTTTTTTTTTTTTTTTTTGAGATGGAATCTTGCTTTGTTGCCAGGCTGGAGTGCAGTGGCACGATCTCAGCTCACCACAATCTCCACCTCCTGGGTTCAAGCGATTCTCCTGCCTCAGCCTCCTGAGTAGCTGGGACTACAAGTGCGCACCACCACAGCCGGCTGATTTTTTGTATTTTTAGCAGAGACGGGGTTTCACCATGTTGGCCAGGCTGTCTCAAACTCCTGACATCGTGATCTACCCGCCTCAGCCTCTCAAAGTGCTGGGATTATAGGTGTGAGCCACTGTGCCTGGACTGTCCACTGAATTTTTACAGACTGTTTACTGATTACCCACCACCACTGGTTGCTTTTCTTTGAGAATACTATTCTTATTTCTATGTGCATTCTTTAATACTAATTCTGGTAACAAATTCAATGCAACAAATAGGAAGAAATTATATGCAATAGTCATGGAAGCAGCTCCAACCAACACTATTCAATGAAATTCATTTGAGGAAAGATATTGAGTCTAATATAACCTGCATAGGTTAATTTAATATGTCGTGATAATATTGTTACGGGGACTCAACTAGTTTTTGGTTTTTGTGGGAAGAGTAAGTTATACTTAATAAACATAATAAATTAGTGGCTATATTTCAGTTTGCCTGCTGGAGTTCTGAAGATATTATTGCTGTACCAACTGATCACATTAGCTGTGTTTCCTGAGCAGGTGCCCTGTAATGTATAATTGTACACACATGAATTCATTTCTCACAATAGTACCTTGAAAAGTTACACAGTAATCCTATTTTGCAGAAGAATAAAGTAAGGCACACAGAGGGCAGTAATTAGCCTGAGGCTAAACAAAAGCTGGGAAAGCTGGGATAGGAACAGGCCATCTGCTTGGAGCCCACATTCACTCTTAACCGCTATGGTTGGAGTGCTTAGATGTAAGTGTTCTTCGTATCAATTCCAATTATGTAACTCCAATACCAGAAAAGAGTATTTACATTTCAGGATATTGTGAGCATTCCCATGAGGAATTGAACAAGTAAAATACTAAATCCACTGTATGGAGCTGCAGACTCCTCTTCCAGAAATATGCTTGCTCATATTTTAAGGAAAGAAATTACTTACAGCTAATTTAGAGTTTTAGCTTGGAGAAGATATATTTTGGATTTTATTATAGGGTAAAATCCAAAACGGCAGTTAGTTACATTCTAATTATTCAAAGCTAAATAGAATATACAAAAACCTCGTTGGAAAGTCCAGTAAAACTTTGAGAAGCAGTTTAAGAAGCCATAATGTTTGAATTTGAAGTTTAAAATGGATGCATTCTTTTTTAAGAATGATGAAATTGGGAGGCTGAGGTGGGAGTATCGCTTGAGCTCAGGAGTTCAAGGCAGCAGTAAACTGTGATTGCACCATTACACTCCAGCCTGAGTGACAGAGTGAAAAGAAAAGAAAAAAAGAATGATGAAATTGCCATCTGTTGGGAAAGCAGTAGAGGATATTGGTTGATATTATCAGCTCTAGAGTCAGATTTCCTGGATGTTATAGCACTAGGCTTGCCATCTTGAGCAAAATTCTTAACCTTACTAAGTTTTGGCTTTCTATTCTGTAATAGGAAATCAGAACAGTCTCACTCCATTGGATTGTTTTGAAGATTAAATGAGAAATGCATATAAAGCACATAGCAGGATACATGGCATACATAATGTTAAAGAAATATTAGCCAATATGATGGTGATTAATAATCATTGCTGGCCTTTTACACCCTCTCTAAACATATGCAGCCCAGTAAATTTCTACTAGCCAGAGTACATCCCTCCCTCTTGCAGGTGTCTATCTGAAATTCATGCTGAAACTGAGGTCCAATTAGAGATAGCTCCTTTCCCAGTTTAATTCATCTTCAGCCTTAGAAATCCTTCACCATAATCCATGGTGTTTCTGCATTTAATAGTAAAGCTAAAATTTATGCAAAATTTCTGAAAACACATTCTGACCTCTGGTTTATACTTATGAATGGCTTTTATTCTTCAGGTCAGCTTCTGGAAGCTGCTGAGCATTATGAAGCATTCCATCAATTGACGCAGGGGCGGATATGGAAGGATGAGACAGGCCGCTCTCTCAACTTGTTGGCCTGTGAGAGTCTCCTGAGGACTTACAGATTACTCTCAGACAAAATGCTGCAAAATAAAGAATACAAACAGGCCATCAAAATTCTAATAAAAGCTTCTGAAATAGCCAAAGAAGGTGGGTGGAAAAGAACACTCTCACATTGTTTTCTTTAATGGGTAGACACTGGTTCTCCCAAGAGTGAAGTGAAAATCGTCAAGTGTTAGGGTGATTATTTCCTATGAAATGCAAAGACAAATGCCATCAATTTACTTTCAAATTTCACTGTAAAACAGAGGTGCCTTAGTGCTGACAACAAGAAATCCATTAGTTTCTTGAAAGCTTTATCTCCAAAATTACAATCCACTAGGGGTAGTGCTGTAAAACAAAGAACCTAAAGTGAGAAGGTAAGATCATCTGCAAAAGTTAAGCGTGTGTATGTGCAATGTGCATGTGTGTATGTGGTTGTATATTCCTTGGAGTCTTAGAGACCTTTCATTGTTTGCACATTCCCCATTGTCAGGTAACAAGGAAAATATGATATATATTTAGTTATTAGTAACAGGAAAATAGGACTGTAATATATTTTAGATCAGATGTGGCCTTTAGACCAGCAGCTTCAGCATGTTATAACAGCCAGGATCTCAGGTCCCACCCTAGACCTACTGCAGCAGGATCCCCAGGTTAGCAAGATACCCAGGTGATGTATATGCATACTTAAAGCAGTGAAAATGCTTCTATGAGAGCTGCTCATGTCTTTCATAGACTGTATCATTTCTGTACATATAAAATACAAAGAAAAAATTTGGAGCATATTCTTATAAGCTTTTAATTTGTGAAATGCAAGGATATTTTGTTACCATATAGTAATTTATTAATAAAGTAGCCTTTTCGTGAAGGAGAAAAAGATAAAAGTTATGCTCCTGAACTAAAGTGTATTAGCTCATGGATATATTTAATTGATTGGTTTATTAAATAATAGATGGCTTATTTAGAGTGAACAGGACTGATTTACTGGGTGTGATTTTAATTTGCTAAAGAGTAAAAATAAACAGCTTAGTCTCTCTGTAACTTCTTTCAATAATATTAGTCAACATACTCACAGGAAATCACCCCCTGAAAGATGTATCTCATTAAATAAACTACTTTTGTATAAATGGTCTAGTATCTTCCCCCAAAAGGGTAAACACATAGTTAGCTCTTACATCAATTTCAGCAGCAAACTTTAGTCACATGAAAAGTTACATGGAATTTCAATGAAAAGGAATGCATTGATTAGAAAAAGATATGTTACTTTAGGTTTACTTTGCTAAGTTTTAAGGTAGTTCACAAAGAAAGAAAAGTTCTTTGGGTCTCTGCCAACAGTCAGAGCCTGTCAAGCAGTCTTCTTTCAAAAAGCATCTCTTGCTTACCAAAGATCAGATCAGGAGAACAAGAGAAGACTTACTTCTTATGCTGTTATAGTTTTTAATATCTTTTAAAACCAATAAATATTTGTCCCCACATTTTTCTTCGAAGAAAATACATAGGTTAAAGGATTGCACAATACTTTTCAGAGCTCTTAGAAAGGGTAAATATTCTGGGACAAAGTATCCCGTTACTCTTGTCTCCTACTTTGATCAGGGAGCCTGAAGGAGCAAGCTGATGATTACCCAAATAAAGCATGCCCCTCACATTGGTTTACATAGTATTTAAGGGGTACTGACACCAACTGTCAGCCAACTCCTTTGTTAGGGTACATTGGTGTAATGCACAAATGTAGCATCAGCCAACACCTTTTACTTAACATAATGTTTTCAAGGTTCATCCATCATATAGGGCCAAATCACATTCCATTGCACGGTTATACCACATTTTCTTTATTCATTTATCAGTTGATGGACATATGAGTTGTTTCCACCTTTTGCCTATTATGAATAATGCTAGAATGAACATTTGTGTACAACTTTTCAAAGATCTTGATTGTATGCTTAGGAGTGGCATCACTGGGTTATATGACAACTGTGTTCAACTTATTGAGTAGCTGCCAGTTTTCCAAAGTGGCTTCACCATTTGACATTTCCTCTAGTAATATGTGAGGGTTTCAGTTTAGCCACTTCCTCACCAGCACTTGTTACTTTTATCTTCTTCATTATACTCATCCTAGTAGGTGTAATGTAGTATCTCACTGTGGATTTGATTTGCATTTCCCTGTTGGCCAGTAACATCGAGCGTTTATTTTCATGTGCGTCTTGGTCATTTGGATATCTTCTCTGCAGACATTTTTATTCAGATTCTTTGCCCAGTTAAAAAAATTTTTTTTTATTATTGAGTTTTAAGAATTCCGTGTATATTTTGTGTACCAGTCTTTCATCAAATATATGATTTGAAAATATTTTCTCCTGTTCTGTGGGTTTTATTTTCACTTTCTGATGGTATTCATTGAAGTACAAGTTTTTAATTTTGATAAAGTTCAGTTCATCTAGTTTTTCTTTTGCTGTTCTTGCTTCTCATATCATCACTAAGAAGGCTTTGACCAGTACAAGGTCACAATGATTTACTCCTACGCTTTAAGAGTTTTATAGTTTTAACTATATTTAAGCTTATGATCTATTTTCAAGTGTGTGTGTGTGTGTGCGCGCGCACGCAAATGTGGTGTGAGGAGGGTACATCTTCATATTTTGAAAGTGGATATCCAATTGTACTAGTAATACTTGTTGGAAACATTATTCTTTTCTCAATACATTATAATGACACCCCATATAAAATCATTTGACCATAAATGTGAAGATTGTTTCTGGATTCTCAATTCTATTGCCTTGATCTCTCTTGTCTAACTTACAACTGTAAGAATACATAGATTTTATTGCTTTAGTTTTGTAGTAAGTTTTGAAATTGGGAAATGTGTGTTGTAATATTGCTCTTTTTCAAGTTTGCTTTGGTTGTTTTCATCACTTGCATTTCCATGTGAATTTTAGGATCAGCTTGTCAATTTCTGCAGAAAGGGGAGCTGGGATTTTGATAGGAATTGCATGGAATCTGTCAATCAATTTGGGGAATATTGCCATCTTAACACTAAGTTTTTCAATCCATGAATATGGGCTATCTGTCCATTCATTTACATATTCTTTAATTTCTTTCAATGATGTTTTATAGTTGTCAGTGTACATGTACTGCCTTCTTTTGTTGAATTTATTTTTAATATTTTATTCTTTTGATGCTATTGCAAATGGAATTGTTTCTTAATTTCATTTTCAGATTGTTCATAACCTGTATGTAGAAATAAAACTGACTTTTCTATATTGATCTTATAGCTTTCAACCTTGTTAAACTCATTTATTAGCTTTGATAGTTTGTTATGGATTCTTTAGGATTTTCTGTATATAAGACTATGGTATCTGCAAATAAAGTTTTGCTACTTCCTTTCTATCTGTGTGCCTTATCTTTTTCTTGCCTAATTTATCTGACTAGAACCTCTAGTGCAACAGTTTTAAACAGAAGTATATTTACTGAGGGTTTTTTGTAGATGCTCTTTACTACGTTGAGAAAATTCCCTTTGTATTCCAAGTTTGTTGAGGGTTTTTAACATGAAAGGGGGTTGGATTTTGCAAAATGCTTTTTTCCTACCTCTATTGAGAAGGTCATATGATTTTGTCTTTTATGCTATTAATATGGTATATTATACTGATTGGTTGGCATATGTTGAACCAACCTTGCATCGCTGGGCTAAATTCCACTTGATCGTGGTGTATAATCCTTCTTATATGTTACTGATTTTGCTTTGCTAGTAATTTTGTTAAGGATTTTTGTGTCTATGTTCCTAGGGGACAAGAGTTTATAGTTTTCTTTTCTTGTAATGTCTTTGTCTGGTTTGATGTCAAAATAATACTGGCCTCATAGAATGATTTGGGAGGTGTTTTCTCTTAATTGCTTAAAAAGTTTGTAAAAGATTGATGTTAATTCTTAAAATATTTTTTAAAAATTCACCAGTGAAGTCATCTGTGCCTGACTAGCCTTTTCTTCAGATAAGTTTTTAAATTACTAATTCAGTTACTTTACTTATTATGAATTTATTCAGAGTTTTGATTTTTTCTTGAGTCAATTTCAGTAGTTTGTGTCTTTCCAGGAATTTGTCTATTTCATCTAGTTTATCTAACTTGTTAGTATGTAATTATCCACAAAATTCTCTTATAATCCTTTTTATTTCTGTAAGGTCTGTAGTTATTTACCTTTTTTCTTTCTTGATTTTAATAATTTAAGGATTTCTTCTTTTTCTTTTCTTTTTTGGTCTAACTAAACGTTTGTTAATTTTGTTGACTTTTTCAAAGAATCATTTTTTGTTGTGTTGATTTTCACTATGGGTTTTCTGTTCTTTATTTTATTCATTTCCACTCAAGTCTTTCCTATTTCCTTCCCTCCATTTGATTTGAATGTAGTTGTATCCTCTTTTGCTAGTTTTATAAGATGGAAAGGACTTTCTTATTTTTAAATATAGACATTTATAGCTATAAATTTCTCTCTGTGCACATCTTAGTTTTATCCTACAAATTTTGGTTTGTTGTGTTTCCATTTTCATCCATTTCAGAATATTTTTTGGTTTACCTTGTGATCTTCTTTGACCCACTGTTCATTTAGGAGCATCTTTAATTTCCACATAGATGCAAGTTTCCCAAATTTAATTTTATTATGTATTTTTAATTTCACATTATTGTGAATACTACCTTTTCAATGGAGTCTACTCTGATAACCATATTTAATATTGAGACCTGCTTTGTCCTCTGGACCCCCACTTGGCTCTCCCAATTCCCCTTACCCTGCTCTATTTTCCCCCTAGAACACTTGTTAGCATACACCTTACATAATTATTCTTTATTATTTATTTTCTCTCTCTTTATGTCTCTGTCCTCTAAAACATCAGTTTTGATGTGTCACTCAATTTTAGTAGTGCCAAGATTTTAGACCTAACCTTTTCTTTTTGGTTGTTGTTAATCCTATTCTTACCAACATTTTTCTCTGTTATGTTATTGCTTTCACTTTATCTTAACTTTGTCTCTATTAGTGAATAAGAAAAGTTCTCATGTTTAAATATTATTTAAAAACTAATATTTGGTGTTTCCAAACTGTATCAGTAGCAATAGATGTTTTCCTTCCTTTCTCCTCTTTGCTGAGCTTCCACTCACATAAAATTAGATGCAGATGATGGTGCTATATCAGCCCAGCCAGTTGCTAGTGCTTTAACACAGTTACACCACTTGACACAGAAAATACATACCACATACAGCCAACTTTTAACTCTCTAATAAGTAGTTTCCTGTCATAGCCTCTTTCTTCTATTTTGTCTTTCCCTTACTAGTCCCAGAACCCATAATCCTATACCAGAGAAAAAGTTAGGGCCCAGCTGAATTTTAAGAGTTAAAATCCCCCTTACTGGATCACTGGTATCATCAACTCTGCTAAAATGAGATCTTGAAGGGATAATTCTCTGCAATCAGGGAAATAGCTAAAGAAGAAAAAATACTGTCACTGGCATTTGCCATCCTATTTCCTTGAAGTCTTCAAAGAGCTGCTGCATCAGCAGTCGTTATTTGATGAGTGGTGTGAGTGAATGCAGCATGAAATATTGTTCCTGCTGACATCCTTCATGGTTGGAATATAGAGCTCAGAAATCTAAGGATACTTCCTGTATTCATCTATTTTGCATTTCTATAAAGGAATATCTGAGGGTGGGTAATTTACAAAGAAAAGAGTTTTTATTTAAACTTAAACTCCACAGACTGTACAAGCATGGTGCCAGCATCTCCTTCTGGGGAGGGCTTCAGGAAGTTTCCAATCATGGCAGAAGGTAAAGGGGAGCAGGCATGTCATGTGGCGAGAGAAGGAGCAAGAGAGATGGTAGGCTTTTTAAAGCAATCAGCTGTCATGTAGACTAATAGAGCAAGAGCTCACTCGTTACCATGAGGATGGCACCAAGACATTCATGAGGGATCTGCCCCCATGACAGACACCTTCCACAGGCACCACTTCCAACATTGGGGATCACATTTCTACGTGAGATTTGGAGAGGACAAACATCAAAACCATATCACTTACTTTCCAAAGACCAAAAGCAAAGGTTAGATCACTCAGTGTTTGCATTAGCTAGGAGTTAGTCACATTGGAAGCCAATGTTATATTTAATACACTAAATATAAGCAAGTTATATGTTTGCCAAATGGTATGAGGTATGTCATGTTGAACCACGTTATATCTTCACACATTTTGCTTTTGGAAAGCAGTGGTTAATTCCTGAAATAAAATTAGTAAGATACTGCAGGAATTAGAAAGGCTAACTTTCTTGCAAAAAAAAAAAAAAAAAAAGATGATGAAAAGCATTACCAGTGATTAGTAAAGAAAACTGTGTGGATTTCAAAATACGCATGGAATTTTCTACCAGGAAACTAAACTATCAGTTACTCTCACCTATGCTTTAATCAATAGCTCTTAAACAGAGCATAATCAAATAAAAATTCATTAATTTGCGAATTATCTGCAGTTAGAAACTTAGTTGAATGACAGTCCATGTGATTGAGTATGAATGTTTGTGCACCATTTAAGGTTGTTATCCTTTATCAGTTGTTTTATGTATGTAGTAGCAGCTATGCTAGATGACCATATGCCTTTACATGTTGGACTAGTATAAAAATTATACATGAATGTCAACATGATAATATTAGGCTGTGTTTATAAAGAGAAGCCCCTTTATAAACTAAATATAAACAAGTTGTATATTTGCCAAATGGTATGAAGTATATCACGTACGAGGTATATAATTATATTGTTAATGCATCTTACTCTAATATCTATGATCCAGGTAAATTGTGTTTACATCAGCCTTTTTTTTTTCAGTATACAGCTAGGTTGTGGGGATTATTGATAAAACTACATACTTTAAAAAATAATAAGTTTCTGCTGTCTTGAAAAGCAAAGATTCTGTTTGTTGTAGTAAATCAATTTCTTGAATGCTTGGTAATTTTTTTACATCTTCACTTCAGGAAGTGACAAAAAGATGGAAGGGGAAGCCTCTTACTACTTGGGCTTAGCACACTTAGCTGCTGAGGAATATGAAACTGCATTAACAGTAAGCTAAACTTTTCATCACTACCATTTTTAATTTTTATTTTAGTATATTTATTTTATTTTATTATATATTATTACAAAGCCAACAGAAATGAGTTAGGCCTGACATAGCTGTGCCTTTTTACTGAGGTTAAAGCAGAATAGCAATCTGCTAGAAGCATTTTAAAAATTGGTTTTATTGTTTATTGAAGGTACAGTGGTATATAATCAATTACTATGAAGTACTTTGGGATATGTGAAAGTTAAATAAATGGAGTAATACGGCCCTCTATATGCCCATATCAACAAGGACAAGAGGAAATAGGTTTAAGTGATGGTAAAAAGTAAATAACAAAAAAGAAATTACAGTCATGTTATAATATGATTTGGGAAATTTTGCACGCACAAAAATGTGGTTATTAAGCAATAGAGTGAGCTGCCTTGATGTAGCTCTTCAGTGCAGGTAGTGGGGAGGCAACAGAGGTGGATGGAGGTGGGTGTTAGTCCCAGTCTGAGAAGTAGCCTGCTCTATAATCAAATCACTGTTCAGCTATTTTGCAACCAGGTTTTGTTTGGCTAAAAACAAACAAACAACTAAAAATGTCAAGAGTGATCTTTCCTGAATTATAACTGAAGTCATTGTTTCTTCTTCTCTTACCTCTATTATGTATTTAAAGTATTTCACCTACATCTCTTGTAATAATCCAATTTGATACACAATATTGGATTTTTAGCTTTTGGGATCTTCTTTGTTCCTTTAGATATTTTTTGCTAAGTAGAATTACTATATTTGGGCTAGATATTTTCCTCTAGCCCCCTTATAATTGGATATCATAGAAAACCTAGGTTTTCCTAGATGACTCTTACGCTTAATATTTTTTAGTTAATGATTAGCATTCAGCAAAGATTTGTTTCTGATACCTTGGGGAGCACAGAGACCAACAGGATGCACACTTCCTTTTAGGAGTTAATTTAATGAGGGCAAACAACTTGCAGGCATAACCACAATTCGAAGTAGGATGAACAGGGGCTTTTTAAGTGCAGAGGGAGGAGTGGTTGGTTCCAATACTGAAGACCAAGGAAGCTGCACCAAAAAAAAGTTTTTGAAAGACAGGATTTACACATGTAGAAAACATCAGAGTCCACAATGATAGAACACTAGATATACACGTGTGCACACATGTGTATACACTCAACATGGATGTACTCAGTGTGTTGGGAAGCAAGAACTTAGGTGGAAGATGAGATTCAGTTGGAGGTCAAGTTGGAAAATTAGGTGAAAACTAGCTCATAGATATTCCTTCTCTCTCAGGTAATGCAAGCACAAAATAAATTCAAACAATACAATAAAATTCACAATGAAAACTAAATTTTCTTTCTCTCCCTGTATTCAGTCTCACAGTTCTTTTCTCAGAGACAAACACAGTTACACATTTCTGGCTTATCTTTCCAAAAATATTCTATATATTCAAATATCTATAAAGTGCATATATGTGTTTCTTTTGTGTTATTTAGAAAATTGTTGCATTTTATATGCACTGTTCTGCACCTTTCTTCCATACTGATGCATAAAGGCATGCCTAGTTTTATTATTTTAATTTTTCCAGCTTTATTGAGGTATGATTGGCAGATAAACATTGCATATATTTAAGATGTATGATGTGACGTTTTGATATATCTGTATATTGGGAAATTATTTCCCCAATCAAACTAGTTGGCCTGTCCATCACCTCCCATATTAACCTCTTTTGTATGTGTGTGAGGACATGTAAGATCTAGTGTCAGTAAACTTCAAATATATAATACACCATTATTAACTATAGACAAGTTTCGTTGTATTTATTTATAATTTCAACTTTTAGATTTGGGGGTACATGTGCAGATTTGTTGTCTGAGTATGTTTTGTGATGCCGAGGTTTGTGGTATGATTGATCCCTGTCACCCAGGTAGTGAGCATAGTACCTGATAGTTTTTCAGCCATTGCCCTCTAGTTGTCTATTGTTCTCGTCTTTATGTCCATGAGTACCCAAGGTTTATCTCCCACTAATAAGTGAGAACATGTGGTATTTGATTTTCTATTCCTGTGTTAATTTGGACAAACCTTATCTTAAGGGGTCTACATGATATCCCGTTGTGTGACTGTGCCATAATGGATTCAAACATCTTCTACCGCTGGGCATTAAGGTTGTTTCTCATAACTTTTATTGTAAAGGATGTGGCAGTGAACAGTTTCATCAGATGTTACAAATTTATCCATGAATGGATTAATAGAGGTGGAAATGCTGGTGTATCCTATTCCTAGTGGTATAGGATAGTCTAGTAATCAGTACTTTGAAGAAAGAATATTTGACATCCAAGGGATGAATTACTTTACTTGAAACTGTTACTCCTTTCAGAAAAGTATTGAAATCGTTTCTCTGAAAGTATATGTGAAGCTTTAGTCCCTACAGCCTATTAACTGTGTGACACTGGGCAAGCCCCTTACACTCTTTAAGTTTCAATTGCCCCATCTATCCAGTGGGAGTAATAACTATATTTATTTCATAAAGGGTAGTGAGTTAAATGCTACTCCCCTCAAAAAAAAAAAAAAAAAAAAAAAATCCACTTCCTAATCCCTGGAACCTGTGAATGCAGAGGTAACTAAGTTAAAGATCTCGAGATGAAGTGATCATCCTGGATTATCTAGGTGGACTCTAAATATGAAGACAAACATCCTTATAAGAAAAAGGCAGAAGATTTGAAACAGAAGACAGGAAGCCACATGCTCAGAGGAAAAGACCATATGAAGACAAGGGCAGATAGTGCAGTGATACAGTCACAAGTCAAGAAATCCCTGGAACCGCCAGGAGATAGAAGAGGCAAGGAAGGATCCTCTCCCAGAGGCTTCAAAAAGATCACAGCCCTGCTGATGCCTTGATTTCAGACTTCTAGCCTTCAAAGCTAGCAAAGAATACATTTCTATTATTTTAAGTCATTTAGTTTGTGGTAATTTTTATGTCAGCCCTAGGGAACTAATACACAGGGTGATAATAAGAGATAATTTATGTAAAGTTTTAAAAGACCGTCTCTCTGGTTTATAATAAAACTTCGATAATTACTGGTTTTTATTATTTTTTCACTAATCTAAGTCTCTGGACTTGAGCAGTAGTAGTAAAGATGGAGGGAACTAGACAGATTCAAAAGTTATAAAGGACTTGGTAACAGGCTAAGTATAGGAGGTGAGGGAAACAGAGGTGCAAAGATGGGCCGTGAATTCCTGGCTGTGGAACTGGACGGATGCTGGTGTTGTTTACGGGGGTAGGGAATGTGAAAGGCTTGTGGGGAAATGGAGAGTTCAGTTTTGGATACATAGAATTGCAGGAGTTTTAAAAATATTCAAGGAGAGTTCAAGTAGACAGTTAAATATGAGGGTCTGGAGCTTAAAAGGAAGTCTAGAGTGGAAATATTATATGTGAAAGTTAATTTTATGCGTCAGCTTGGCTGGGTCATGGGATGCCCAGATAGCTGGCTAAACATTTCTGGGTATGTCTCCAAGGGTGTTTCTAGAGAAGATTAGCATTTGAATCGGTGGTTTGAGGAAAGCAGATGGCCTTCCCCTACGTGGATGGGCATGGGCATCATTTAATCCATTGCGGGCTTCAGTAGAACAAAAAGGCAGAGGAAGGGCAAATTTACTTGACCAGACTGTTTGAGCAGAGACATTGATCTTCCACTGTCAGCTTTGATGGTTCTCAGGTCTTCGGACCCCATCTGAATCTACATCACTGGCTCACCAGATTGCAGGTCTTCAAACTACAGCACCAGCTCTCCTGGGTATGCAGTTTACAGACAGCAGATAGTGGGATTTCTCAGTCTCTATAATCATGGCAGCCAGTACCTTACAATAAGTGACAAATATCTCTCTCTGTATATATGTGTGTGTGTGTGTGTGTGTGTGTGTATATATATATATATATAAAACTTCCTGAAGTGAAGATGCAAAAAAATTACCAAGCATTCAAGAAATTGATTTACTACAACAAACAGAATCCTTGCTTTTCAAGACAGTAGAAAATTATTATTTTTTAAAGTATGCAGTTTTATCAATAATCCCCACAACCTAGCTGTATACTGAAAAAAAGGCTGCTGTAAACACAATTTACCTGGATCATAGATATTAGAGTAAGATGCATTAACAATATAGTTATATACCTCATACATGACATACCTCATACCATTTGGCAAATATATAACTTGTTTATATTTAGTTTATAAATGGGCTTCCCTTTATAAACACAGCCTAATATCATGTTGACATTCATGTATAATTTTTATACTAGTCCAACATGTAAAGGCATATGGTCATCTAGCATAGCTGCTACTACATACATAAAACAACTGATAATGGATAACAACCTTAAATGGTGCACAAACATTCATACTCAATCACATGGACTGTCATTCAACTAAGTTTCTAACTGCAGATAATTCGCAAATTAATGAATTTTTATTTTGATTATGTTCTGTTTAAGAGCTATTGATTAAAGCGTAGGTGAGAATAACTGACAGAGCTTAGTTTCCTGGTAGAAAATTCCATGTGTATTTTGAAATCCACACACTTTTCTTTACTAATCACTGGTAATGCTTTTCATCTTTTTTTTTTTTTTTTTTTTTTTTTTTTTTTTTTTTTTTTTTTTTTTTTTTGCAAGAAAGTTAGTCTTTCTAATTCCTGCCTTCTTTTCTCTTTCAGGTCAATAAATCTTGACTCTTTCAGCAGTCTTATCTCTACTTTGCACAACCCATTCCTCTGAAAAATTATAACTGTTATGTGCATAATAGAACCCAGTAGGGGTAACGCTGGTTTGAGAAAAGGGAGTAACAAATGGGCTATGCCAGAATTCATAGTCTGGGAAAGGCAAGGCAAGCAAATACACTTGCATTGATCATTTTTTAAGTTTTCTTACACTGAATGTAAGAAATTCTTGAAAATTGTATGTGAGAAGAAAAAAATGTAAATAAAAAATAATAAACAAGAGGGAAAGGAAATGAGAATGGAGAAGCTAAGGCAAAGGAGGAATCAAGAGAGAGGCTGTCTGAGACTCAGTGTTCCTTTGGGTCCTTTCGGTGTTATTTCCAATACTTTAGGTCTAGAGTTCTGAATGTCTGCAGGATATAATAATAGGATGAATCTTTCTGATGGACACCACATTTATTCTATCTGTAGTGTAAATCAGTCTGTCTACAAGAGCAATGGTTTCTTCATATCTGCATTCTCACTCTTCCCTATCATCTCTTGGCTGCATGTAGATGACAGTTGGGGCCAGTTTAATATGACATCATGATATTAGAGTTTCCTGGAATGCATATGGATGCCCACATCTGCCAGCAAATCTTTGATCATTAGACATTTGCATGAAGTAAAGGCAGTAAATACTAGCATTTCTCAGATAAGGTACCCTCAAAATGCTTTTTAGAGAGTACATTTATTAACCCTTTGGAATCAGAGGACAACAGCATCATTAAATGATGGGCTCTAAAATCAAACTCATCGAGGATGGAATCCCAGACCCGCTACCACCTCACCATGTGACATTGAACAAGTGACTGATTCAACCTTTCTGAACATTAGTTTCCTCTTCTGTAAGACAGGGATAATCCTACTCTGTAACTCAGCACAGCCTTGTGAGAATTAAGTAAGAATATGTGTCTAAAATTTGTAGCATGGGGCCTAACATGCAGATAACTAAACTATTATGTTACCATTAATATACATAAAAGAATTTTTTTTCAAAGTGCTAGATGATCATACAGCTACAAAATCACAATGTCTGGCTTCTGCTCTAGACCTACGGTATTCTCAAACCCCTAATTAGCATAGGAGCAAATGTTAAATGTGTTGGTAAAGTCTACACAGTTAAAAGTATTTGAAGGAGAAGTTGATGTACATAGATTACATGATAAAGAGCATTTCAATGGAATACAGGTCAAGTCATACATACCAATGGCATTCTAATTATAAGTGGCCAAATATGTGAAATGGCAGTCAGTTTGGATGTACAATGTTCATATCAGAGGTAACTGTGGTACAGAAAGAGCATGTGAGCCTTGGAGCTGGAAGATGTGGATTTTAGTCCTGTCTGCCATGCACTAGCTGTGTGACCTTAGGTTAGTCACTTAACTTCTTGGAAGCTCAGTTTCATTTGTAAAATAACAATCCTAATGGCAGCTTCGCTGTGTCTTTGTGAAGACGAAAATTTAAAAATATATGTTTACTTTTTAAATTATAAGCAGTTCTCAAATGTAAGGTACCATTATCAGTACAGATTGATGTAACTACTACTGGATAGTACAGCAATGATACTGTGGTAGGTAGTATTTAGTGAGTATGCATTCAAAGTCTCTACTTCATTCTTATTCTTAATTGTAATTTACTATTTATCATATGTAAATTACATAGTACCTAAATTTATCTTTGTATTGGCGCATATTTTTATATAATGGAAAGAAGATAAGCCAACATTTTTTGAAAAATGTTTTATTATTAATTTATTAATAACTTTTCTTTGAGTTAAAAATATGACATTTATTTTTTTAAAATTGAGTTATTTCTTTCTTTAAACATCAGAGCTACTCATTGCCCATTAAACAGAAGTTGTCTTTACTCACTAGTTAGAAATCCTTACCTAAAATTTACCCTTCCATCCTTGGTTTAATGGTCTGGGTAACCGAGGGGAGCTCAGATGCCGCCAGAGAGGAAATCATGGCCCCTTCTCCCAGAGGATGGCTGGTTATCATTATACATAACATGAAGACAAGCCTGCTTGCAGCCAGTTTGCCTCCTGGTCATGTGTAGTTCATCACCAGCTTCTGAGGCATGCTAAAGAGGGCTTGCCACTCGGCTTGAGATGATTCAGGTGTAGGCTCAGCAGTCTCAGCAGTCATTTTCCTGCTTTACATCAGAGTTTTCATCTGCTTTATCCTTTTGTCCTGTGGCCCACAGGCAGTCTCCTTCTTGGGGAATCTAAAAGGGGCAGCTGTTACAGACCCCACTTCCCCCAGTAGTTGCAGCTCAGATCTCTTTCTATTTAGCTTTACCCTCCACACATATGCTCACACTTCTACCAGCAGACAAACAATACCTACTTTATTTTCATTTCACACTTTTTGCCAAGTGATATTCAAAATATTCAGTTTCTGATAAGCAAAAGAAAGGATTTTTTTAAACCAACATTAAAAGGAAATAATATTTTCTAATTTTAAAATACATATTTATTTACAAATTGTATAGAAAATGTCTTATTCAGAATCATTATACAATAACTTAAGGCATAGTGTAAACATATATTCCATATCTGATCTTGTTTTGAATAGTTACTTGGAAAACAGCATTTTAGGTAGTTTATAAAAGTATGTTTTAATACTTGGGGAATTACGAAAACTTAAAATGTTTTACTAATAATTTTGTGATTGTTATTTTAATACTTAAAGTTGTGTCCTTTCTGAAACATTGAAACAGGTAACTTTATGGTACTAATGTAAGATAGTTTCTGTAGTGAAGATGACGGAATAGAATCTTAGTAAATTGAATGTTTTTTCATTTCCTCATCAATGGGGAGTTTCTCTTTAAATCATTTTTAATTTAATTTTCTAAAATGTCTAATATTTTTAATAATGTTACGGCTTAGGAAAACATGCATCTTTTTCTTTTCTTTACCATGATTATAGTATTTGTCATATAAATTACAGTATTTATCATTTAAATGACAGAAGCATTGTAGAAAATCAGAAAGCTCAAAAAAGTTAAAATATTTATTTTTTGAAACAAATCTGTACAGTAACAACTTACAATTTACAAACTTTCCTACAAATAAAGAAATGTTTAATGTCAGGAAAGAAAGTCTGTGGCCTAATTTAATATAAATACAAATTTTCTAGTAATAAAATTGATTTTTTTTAAAATGTGAAAGCTGCTTTTAGTTTCCCTTGAGATCTAGAATACCACTTAGGCCAAAACTTCATCATTATTTTACTTACTCATTTTTTAAAAAGTACTGCTACAGTAGATCTTTACAAAGCTGAAGTTTTTGTATCTAGGTATTCACATTTTAAGAAACAGTGCAAAACTTTCTGATACTGTTTGTGAGAGAAGAAGGAAGGAAAGGATAAAATTTTTTATTTAGTGCCTCCTAAGAGGATGAGGTTCAAAAATCTGAAAATTGAGTATTCTAATCAACTATACTGAATAGTGACATATGGAACATAATGTATGTATACTCCTTAAAGTTCAAGGCCTAGCATATGAAAATGTTCGCTAGAGCAATAAAGCAACCTGCATAGTTCATCACCAGGCTAATGGTATGACAGACCTAGAGGCAATGGCACAGCTGTTAGCACTCGCTGATCTAGAGGCTGTGAAAGAAGAAGAGGCATTACACCTGGAAAAACCCAGCGATGATTATAGGATTAGATGTGTTAAACAGGAATAAATATGTGGATCATACTTCCTCACTACAAATTTAGCCAAAATATACATAATTCCTCTAAGAGAGGAAAGGGGTAACTTCAGAAAGAAAAAATGTAATCAAATATATTAAAACTTATCCAAAACATTCTCAAAGATGTCTTTGGTATAATTATGGATCTACAATTAACAGTAATATTGCATTTAGAAATTATACAGTATAATTGGTGCACAATAAAAATAACATATACTAGGATTTAAAAATAACATTAATACCATACTCCTAATATTCAATCCACATTCTTGTAAAAAACTGTTTTACCCGGTAATTTCAACTTTCTCCCTTAATCAGCACATAAGTTTCGTTAATAACTAATAAAATGAATTTAAGATTAAATCTCCATTTTTTCCCATGACTGTCCTCTGTTGACCCTTATTTATTTGTTTGTTTATTTGTTTGAGATGGAGTCTCACTCTGTCGCCCAGGCTGGAGTGCAGTGGCGAAATCTCTGCTCACTGCAACCTCCACCTCCCGGGTTCAAGCTATTCTCCTGCCTCAGCCTCCAAAATAGCTGGGATTACAAGCGTATACCACCATGCCCAGCTGACTTTTGTATTTTTGTATTTTTAGGTTTTGCCGTGTTGGCCAGGCTGGTTTTGAACTCCTGACCTCAAGTGATTCACCTGCCTCAGCCTCCCAAAGTGCTGCTTGTATTATAGGCACGAGCCACTGTGCCTGGCTAATTTTTGTATTTTTAATAGAGACAGGGTTTTACCATATTGGCCAGGCTGGTCTTGAACTCCTGACCTCAAATGATTCACCCACCTCGACCTCCCAAAGTGCTGCTGGGATTACAGGCATGATCTACCTTGCCCGGCCCCTTATTTATTGTTTTTAATGATGAAGATGATAGCTGAGAATAGAGAAAGGGAGAGAAGATAAAGAAACCACAAAATGGCATTTGGCACCTGAACGATCAAGGGTGGATTGTATAGATGTGTGTTACAGCTTTCTTTTGTGAGCATTTCACGGGAGGAGTTTAATATTCTTTTGCACAAAAGCATGACTTTGAGGCAAAACATTAGACAGTTAGAAATCCAAATAGTGTGAAAGGTTGGCAAGGACGTGAGATTACAAGAACTGCAGTTAGGAGGATAAGCTGGTGTGGCCATCATTCCTAGAGTGATGGTGTGAGTGAAATTCTGTATGTGATTTCCTGGTGGCACACCAGCCCACTCCTGGGAATATCTGTCCCAGAAAAACTCTTTAGGGACACATTAGAGAGGGCTTATGGAGAGGAAAGGGAGTAAGAGTGAGGAGGGAGGATGAAGGAGAAAAATTTATTAAGAACAATTGAGGGGCACACACAGACCAATGATAAAAGTGTGCCCTGCTCTAGGGAACGTGGCTAACTCGATTCTATATGCCAGAGTTTCCAAATAAATAAATAACGTGAAATAACTTGGTCACAAAATATTTTTTATTGCAATCTGAATGTGTCACATAGTTCTTGCTCAAATACACATTTTTGGACATTTCATAAAAACTTACAAGGCATTCTTTGAGTTTTTACAAAACCACGGGCAGCAATAGGTGAACGCTTTTGCACTGTTGAACTCACTACCTTGATAACTTGGTTCAGGTTTTCCCAGAAGCTGACTGTGAGACATGGAATTGAGTACATGTGGCTTATTTGGGAGGGATTCTGTCAGTCAAGGAGTCAGGCAAAAGAAGGAAGCCAACAAAGGTGTATTGCCAAGCCAGTTACTACTGTGGGCAAATGGATCAGTCTTGCTTGGATGCTCTAGGAAACAGTGTAGAGAAAAATCAGTTATCCCAGGGGAGAGATGAGGGAGCTGGTGTATTTATCTACCAGTTCCCACCATTCATTGGTTAAGAGTTGCTTCCAGGAACACCAAAATTCCCTGGAATTCCAGTTTACCATGAGCCCACCCATCAAACAGAAGATCCCAGGTGCTGGCCTGGGCAGCCCTTGGCCACTCTGTCACTGACAGAATGCAAGTCACTTAGTTTGTGGGCTTCCTTTTCTGTATCCGAAAAATAGGAATGATAAAGTTGCTGTGGCAATTAAATAAGTTAAAGAAGTAATGTGCCTGGCACTCAGTAAGCATTCAGTAAATGGTAAGCTTTGTTTTAAGGTTTAAATTTTGCACATCTTTTGACTCAAGAGTTGCTCATTTTGGAATTTACCTAAGGGAAATAATTAGTAATGTGTACAAATATTGAGCTGTAATATTGTTCATAAAATCATTAATATATACAGAGATTTGGCTATAACCTCTGTATACAATGCTATAAATGCTGTTTGGAATGGCGAAAAATTCGGAAAAAAAGTAAATGTAAAGTAATATCACATTGAATAAATCATTGTTGGGTATCCTGTGCTGAAATACAATGCAGCCAATAAAGCTTACAAAATGAATAAACGTTTTATAACAATGAAAGTATTACTGATGTGTCAAACAAAAATTCAGGTTATAAAACAGTGTACATTATGACTCTACTTATGTATAAATACATATATATGTAGTGCATAAATAATATATGAAAATGCTAGAACTACCGAACTGTTTTTGGTGGTTATCTGTAGAAGCTGGAATAATGAATGACTTTAATTTTTCTATTTTGGGGAAACATTGGGATCTGTATTCTCAACATTTTCTACAATTAACACATATTGATTTTGTAATAAAAAAATAAAAGAAAAACTGCTTAAAAAGTAAACTATTGTATCTTTCCATTCCATTAAAATTTAAAGATTTTAATTAATGTTTTTAATAGGTTTTATATAGGTTGTTCATGGTAAAAATCTTTAGCGTAGGATTGATTGTAGCAGGTTAGTCATTTCAACAGCTCATCTCAACCCACAACATTAAAGAAAATTATTAAATGCTTAACAAGTAATAAAAGAATTTAAAAATGAATTCATAAAGTAAAAATAATCATATAAATTATAAAGCAAAAACAATAAAATAGGGAGAAAATGCAGCTGTATAGATTTTGGAATCCTGAGTAATTTTGTCCAAAGTCCCTGTGATCAAAAATGGTAATAATTATGTTGATGATGTTTTAAACTTCAGTTTGGTACACAGTGTTGAATAATAGGTCTGGGGAATTTCTTTTTGCTCAGGTAGATTGTTCCTATAGTGCAAGACTGCATTATCCACAGGGAAAAGAGACATATACCAGTGCCGTTCTTATAATAGGGAGCAAGAGCTAGAGAAGCAACAGGGAAACTGTTGTTCCCTCATTAGAGCGGGAGCAGCAAGAGTAAAGGCCTGGGAGGGCAGCAAAATGCAGCTAGCCAGGCTGGAGTAGGAGTGTTGCAGGAGTGAAACTGTTCTGAGTAGGGCTACTGGGGGAGAAGCTGTTTGAAAAGAAGGCTGAGACATCCATTAACTAGTCAGCCGTGGTCACAAAGCTAGCAGATGCAGAGCCAGACAGGAGCCCACACCTCTAACTACTGATGTTGTTGCAATTGGTAGAGTTGTCAGTAAGGTGATTTTAAACTCGTTTTTTGAGCCTTGTTGCGAGTTTCCCATATAAATGTTTAATAACATTCTCATCTGTTACACTTAGTGAACTACTTATTGGCATTAATAACATTTTATTATTTTTGTCCAGTGGAAATTATTATTGAATAACACTTGAAGGCTAAAAAAGAAATCACCCCTCTGCTGCTGGACCAGTTGGGAATCAGCACAGTTGGGAGAAAAGCACAACAGGACACAAGCAGAAGATGCAAGTGGTGGGCTGGGCACAGTGGCTTACACCTGTAATCCCAGCTACTCGAGAGGTTGAGGCAGGAGAATCGCTTGACCCCGGGAGGCAGAGGTTGCAGTGAGCTGAGATCATGCCACTGTACTCCAGCCTGGGCGACAGAGCAAGACTGTCTCAAAAAAAAAAAAAAAAAAAAAAAAGAAAAAGAAAAAGAAAAAGAAAAGATGTGGGTGGCATCAGGTTAGAAATGACCCACTGCTTTGTAGCTTCTCCAGAGAAAAAGATGTCAGGAATTCTTACTTTCCATTTCTTATTTCCGTTTCCTTCTTCCCCTCCATTATTACAGATAATGGGATAGCATGGATTCTTCCTTTGTTATGACATAACTTCTTAGCTGAATTTGCTTTGTTTTCTCTGGATGTTTTTCTGACAGTGAAATACGTTCACCTCTACAGTTAAGGCACTTGTAAAAAGAAAAAGTAATATTATTCTTTTCTAAAAGCAGTATAAGCAACGTATTATACCTATAATCCTCACTCTCTTCTTGCTGCAGATGCAAATTTGCTGTCTACTAGCACCTCAGTAAATGCAAGGGAAAGAGCATGTGGAAAGTGCTGATTGCTAGATTTTCAGTTGAAAGATCTGGTAGGGGAGATGCTTATAATTTTGGATAAAATGAAAGAAGAGGAGGGGGACAGGGACCTTTTCATCAATCTTAATTTTCTCTGTTGCCATCTCAACCATTGTCAGAATATGATTATGATCTAGTGATTAGGAGGTTGGCCCCTTGGAATCACAGTGCATGACTCCAAATCCTGTTCCTGCCACTTTTAATCCTGAAGCCTTGGGTGAATTATTTAGCTCATCTTGTGCTTCAGTTTCTTCACCTGCAGCAGGAAGATTACTCTAGCATCTAAGTTATAATGTGGTTGTGAGGATTAAATGAGTTAACATACAGAAAGCACTTAGACTTATGTCTGGCATATGCTACTTCCTCAATAAATGTTAGTGAAAATTACAGAATAGTAAAAGTATGATTTGCTGGGTTAGTGCAAGGATTGTGCTATTCATGCTGCCACAGCTGGCTTAACAAATCACAGACAAATCTCTTACCACCCCTTGCTTTGTAAAATGAAGATGATATTTGTTAATATACATATTGATGAAAATTCCAGTGGAATAGTAAGAAGAGGTATGTTTATTAGTCCTTATTGTTGTAATGCAAATGATTTAACTATACGTTTTTCCTAAATTTAATTAAACTTATTCATTTTCCCTATGAGCTTATATTAGCTTACAGCACAATGATTGTTTATATCTCCATTTTATATGTCTATAATATCATAGATATTAAAAAAACATTTTCCATTGAAAATATTGTATGAATAAACAATATTTGTCACATGGTTTCAAAGCCAAAATTACTTCTTAATTGTTTTTTGTAATATGTTACATGGGAATGGGAAAGTATTAACCAGGTAATCGTTAGGATCTTCAAAATGGGTTTTGAAATTACCAGAAAGATCACCAAATTGGGAATCAGACATCCTGGATTCTGGTTGTGGTTTTTGTCACCAAGCTCTTGGCCTTGGACAAGTCATTAAACTTTGTTCAGTTCCCTTATGGACATTGTTGCAAGACACCATTGTTGTAATCTTGGCTGATCCACAATAGGACATATTGTACCAAAAAGATTCAGAAGCTGGAGCCTAGCCTGCATGGTGGCATTGTCAGGCAGCTACTTGTCAATGGAGTGGAAGAGAGGGCTGGATAAGTATGCTGTATCTGAAGTCAGATGGTCAAGTGTAAGTCCTTTCTTGACCATTTACCAGTTGTATGACCTTGGCCCTGTGGCTTCATTTCTACATGCTTTTGTCTCCTCACCTTTAAAGAGACAAGAATAATAATGATAATGCCATCTCATGGGGTGTTAAGAAGATTAAATTAGTTCACACATGTAGTCTTAAGAACACAGTTTTGGAGCACATATTGCCAACGCTTGTTCTAGGCGCTTTGGGTACAGCAATAACAATGCAGACAGACATCTTTGTTCTTGTGGACCTTCCATCCCATTGGGGAAAACTAACAATGAAGATGAAACATAATTGACAAGTGAATTAAACAGTATGCTAGACAATGAGAACACTATGGAAAAAAGTACAACAAAATAATGAGTCAGAAGTTCCACAGCAAGAGGTAGGGTGGAGGGAATTATAAATGGGTGATCAGAGAAGGCTGCATTGAGAGGCTGACTTTTGAGGAAAGACTGAAAGCCTGTGAGAGACTGGGTCATGCAGATACTTGAGGAAAGCATACCCAGGCAGTGGTGATGGCCAGGGCAAAAGCCTTAAGGTGGCAGTGTGCCTGGGGGCTTGGAGCCAGTGATGCTGGAGAAAAGCAAAAGGGGAGAAGAGGAGAGATAAGGAGTGGGATCATAGGTACCCTTGGAGGTCACTTTCAAGCATGGCTTTTTTTTCTAAGTGAAAAGGGGTTCATTTCAGGCCAAGGAATGACCTAAAAATACTAAGTTAGTATTGACTGTTATTACCTCTAATTATTAAGCTGCATGATGAAAAAATAGCAGCTGCTAATATGCAACGCTATGACCAGGCAATGATGAGGTTGACATCTAGAACATCGGACACTGGGCTGTGATGAATGTCCCTGTATGTGAGTGGAGGATAGCTTCTGGCAACTGGGGCAGAAGGCAGTGAGCTGTAGGTGAAGGTCAAGGTCAGCACAATCATGTTCAGTGTGATCCAGCTGCAAGCATATCAGAGTGCTGAAGAACATGGGTTTTGAAGTCTAATAAACCCCGTTCAAATTCTTTCTCCTTCACCAATTCACTGTGTACTCCAGAGCAAGGCACTCAGTTTCTCTGTATTGTATTTCTCTCAGATGTGCAATGGGAATATTAATATATATTTCAAGGTTCTGTGAAGATTGAATATACTATGAATATAAGACACTCTGCACATGTAGTTTTCCTCTATAAATGGTAGTGACTGCCATTGGCAAGTGACAAGCACTGAGCCACAGGGACTGGGGCTCAAGGGTGGGACTGCTGACTCAGGCATACTGGGGGCAGCAGGGTAGGTCTCCAGACTCGCGGTGAGTAGGGACCAGGCTAGGCACCAAGACAGAGATTCAAGCAAGAAGAACAAGACTGGAATGTAGCTCCCCAGGCTGGGATGCACCCTGGGATGCATGCTTGGTCTCAAGGGACAGGACAAAAGCCCAGTCACTTTAACAAAGGTTAGAAACATGGTATGATCCATGGCAAACTGATGTGATGTCAACTTTCCACCCTGCCAGACCAGGAACAGGAGCAGTCCTGGGGACAGGGACAGGTCTAAGTTCCTCCCAAATGGGCAGAACTAGCTGGGAGGATGGCAGGGCTAAGGAAGCAGGGCAACTGGCAATGTTGTCTACTGTTCCTCCTGGGCTCTGTAATTCTCAATGTCTAAGTATTGATAAGTAATTCAAAAGCACCAAATATAACAGTAATTTTCTAGTTCCTGCTATAAAACCTAAAGCTTACTATAGGAAAACTAGCAGCAGTTTGTTTTGCTATTTTATTTTCGGCTCATACTTTATTTCAGAGCTGATCAAAGGCATTGGTTGCAAAGAATAAAATAAATGACATATCTAAATAAACCACTAAAGAGTGTTAAATTGATTTAAGTGATTTTATGAATATTAATATTTAAAACTTCTCTGTCCCAAGCCTCTTTATGACTACCTATAGCAATAACTACCATTTTATCCTACCATTCTTCATCTTATAATATTACACAGTAAACTGTGTAAAAAAACATTATTTCTTTTTTTTTTTTTTTTTTTTTTTTTTGGATTTTTTTTTTTTTTTTTTTTTATTATACTTTAAGTTCTAGGGTACATGTGCATAACGTGCAGGTTTGTTACATATGTATACTTATGCCATGTTGGTGTGCTGCACCCATCAACTCGTCAGCACCCATCAATTCATCATTTAGATCATGTATAACTCCCCAATGCAATCCCTCCCTCCTCCCCCCTCCCCCCTCCCCATGATAGACCCCAGTGTGTGATGTTCCCCTTCCCGAGTCCAAGTGATCTCATTGTTCAGTTCCCACCTATGAGTGAGAACATGCGGTGTTTGGTTTTCTCTTCTTGTGATAGTTTGCTAAGAATGATGGTTTCCAGCTGCATCCATGTCCCTACAAAGGACGCAAACTCATCCTTTTTTATGGCTGCATAGTATTCCATGGTGTATATGTGCCACATTTTCTTAATCCAGTCTGTCACAGATGGACATTTGGGTTGATTCCAAGTCTTTGCTATTGTGAATAGTGCCGCAATAAACATACGTGTACATGTGTCTTTGTAGTAGACTAATTTATAATCCTTTGGGTATATACCCAGTAGTGGGATGGCTGGGTCATATGGTACATCTAGTTCTAGATCCTTGAGGAATTGCCATACTCTTTTCCATAATGGTTGAACTAGTTTACAATCCCACCAACAGTGTAAAAGTGTTCCTATTTCTCCACATCCTCTCCAACACCTGTTGTTTCCTGACTTCTTAATGATTGCCATTCTAACTGGTGTGAGATGGTATCTCATTGTGGTTTTGATTTGCATTTCTCTGATGGCCAGTGATGATGAGCATTTTTTCATGTGTCTGTTGGCTGTATGAATATCTTCTTTTGAGAAATGTCTGTTCATATCCTTTCCCCACTTTTTGATGGGGTTGTTTGTTTTTTTCTTGTATATTTGTTTGAGTTCTTTGTAGATTCTGGATATTAGCCCTTTGTCAGATGAGTAGGTTGCAAAAATTTTCTCCCATTCTGTAGGTTGCCTGTTCACTCTGATGGTAGTTTCTTTTGCTGTGCAAAAGCTCTTTAGTTTAATTAGATCCCATTTGTCAATTTTGGCTTTTGCTGCCGTTGCTTTTGGTGTTTTAGACATGAAGTCCTTGCCCATGCCTATGTCCTGAATGGTACTACCTAGATTTTCTTCTAGGGTTTTTATGGTATTAGGTCTAACATTTAAGTCTCTAATCCATCTTGAATTAATCTTCGTATAAGGGGTAAGGAAAGGATCCAGTTTCAGCTTTCTACTTATGGCTAGCCAATTTTCCCAGCACCATTTATTAAATAGGGAATCCTTTCCCCATTTCTTGTTTCTCTCAGGTTTGTCAAAGATCAGATGGCTGTAGATGTGCGGTATTATTTCTGAGGACTCTGTTCTGTTCCATTGGTCTATATCTCTGTTTTGGTACCAGTACCATGCTGTTTTGGTTACTGTAGCCGTGTAGTATAGTTTGAAGTCAGGTAGCGTGACGCCTCCAGCTTTGTCCTTTTGACTTAGGATTGTCTTGGCAATGCGGGCTCTTTTTTGGTTCCATATGAACTTTAAAGCAGTTTTTTCCAATTCTGTGAAGAAAGTCATTGGTAGCTTGATGGGGATGGCATTGAATCTATAAATAACCTTGGGGAGTATGGCCATTTTCACGATATTGATTCTTCCTATCCATGAGCATGGTATGTTCTTCCATTTGTTTGTGTCCTCTTTGATTTCACTGAGCAGTGGTTTGTAGTTCTCCTTGAAGAGGTCCTTTACATCCCTTGTAAGCTGGATTCCTAGGTATTTTATTCTCTTTGAAGCAATTGTGAATGGAAGTTCATTCCTGATTTGGCTCTCTGCTTGTCTGTTGCTGGTGTATAAGAATGCTTGTGATTTTTGCACATTAATTTTGTATCCTGAGACTTTGCTGAAGTTGCTTATCAGCTTAAGGAGATTTCGGGCTGAGACGATGGGGTTTTCTAAATATACAATCATGTCATCTGCAAACAGGGACAATTTGACTTCTTCTTTTCCTAACTGGATACCCTTGATTTCTTTCTCTTGCCTGATTGCCCTAGCCAGAACTTCCAACACTATGTTGAATAGGAGTGGTGAGAGAGGGCATCCCTGTCTTGTGCCAGTTTTCAAAGGGAATTTTTCCAGTTTTTGCCCATTCAGTATGATATTAGCTGTGGGTTTGTCATAAATAGCTCTTATTATTTTGAGGTACGTTCCATCAATACCGAATTTATTGAGCGTTTTTAGCATGAAGGGCTGTTGAATTTTGTCAAAAGCCTTTTCTGCATCTATTGAGACAATCATGTGGTTCTTGTCTTTGGTTCTGTTTATATGCTGGATTACGTTTATTGATTTGCGAATGTTGAACCAGCCTTGCATCCCAGGGATGAAGCCCACTTGATCATGGTGGATAAGCTTTTTGATGTGCTGCTGAATCCGGTTTGCCAGTATTTTATTGAGGATTTTTGCATCAATGTTCATCAGGGATATTGGTCTAAAATTCTCTTTTTTTGTTGTGTCTCTGCCAGGCTTTGGTATCAGGATGATGTTGGCCTCATAAAATGAGTTAGGGAGGATTCCCTCTTTTTCTATTGATTGGAATAGTTTCAGAAGGAATGGTACCAGCTCCTCCTTGTACCTCTGGTAGAATTCAGCTGTGAATCCATCTGGTCCTGGACTTTTTTTGGTGGGTAGGCTATTAATTGTTGCCTCAATTTCAGAGCCTGCTATTGGTCTATTCAGGGATTCAACTTCTTCCTGGTTTAGCCTTGGGAGAGTGTAAGTGTCCAGGAAATTATCCATTTCTTCTAGATTTTCTAGTTGATTTGCGTAGAGGCGTTTATAGTATTCTCTGATGGTAGTTTGTATTTCTGTGGGGTCAGTGGTGATATCCCCTTTATCATTTTTTATTGCATCTATTTGATTCCTCTCTCTTTTTTTCTTTATTAGCCTTGCTAGCGGTCTGTCAATTTTGTTGATCTTTTCAAAAAACCAACTCCTGGATTCATTGATTTTTTGGAGGGTTTTTTGTGTCTCTATCTCCTTCAGTTCTGCTCTGATCTTAGTTATTTCTTGCCTTCTGCTAGCTTTTGAATGTGATTGCTCTTGCCTCTCTAGTTCTTTTAATTGTGATGTTAGAGTGTCAATTTTAGATCTTTCCTGTTTTCTCTTGTGGGCATTTAGTGCTATAAATTTCCCTCTACACACTGCTTTAAATGTGTCCCAGAACTAGAACTCAGGACTAAGAAACTCAATCAAAACCGCTCAACTACATGGAAACTGAACAACCTGCTCCTGAATGACTACTGGGTACATAACGAAATGAAAGCGGAAATAAAGATGTTCTTTGAAACCAATGAGAACAAAGATACAACATACCAAAAACATTATTTCTTAGCATTGGAATGGAAGTAGGATTTCAGCTGCTTATTTGTAGATGTATATCTTGAATTTTATTCAGTCAATAAAAGTATACTCAATTAATGCTTTATTATACTCCTTGCATAGGTTGAGGTGAAGAAAGTACAATGTTTGTTTTCTGTTATCAAAGAAAACTTTGCCTTCCGCTCACATTTCTTTCCAGTACATTTGATTCTAAGCAGCATCTATTTCAGGTTAGTTCTGGTGTTGAGAAACCTTGTAGCTTTACAATTTTGTATGTTTCGGTTATCTGAAAATATTGTTACAGTTGTACAAGTGATTTTCATGGACTTTTTAAAAAATGCATAGGGGGAGGAAAAGGTATCCACAGTCCACACTGTTAAGTACAATACCTGTGAAAGTTCCTCAGTGGGAGGATTTGGGCACCAATGCATCCCATGCATCCACTTTGGTGTTGGAGTTATCCAGGCTGCACAGTTTGACAGCAGATCTGTGAGTGAAGACATGCTGCGTGATAAATGCAACTCAGACATCTGGATCACAGTGCGAGCATTCAAAGGCGCTTCTGAACTTTTGATGCATTTGTACTTACCCTGGTCCCCAGCCTTGTCCGTGGCTCACTCAGCATTTTCTCCAGCTCGGCATGTCTTCATCTTTTTTTGTACTTCAGTGGCCTCCCTTCTCCCTGACAAGTCACCTCCATCTGCTTCTGTGTCAGTGTGGCCCTTCCGCACATGGCTCGCTGAGGAATTCTCAAGATGAAGAGCCGTACAGTCCTCCCTGCCTCTGCCTCAGTGCCGGCTCCTACCTGTCACTGCTCAGCACTCTGCGCCACACTGGCTTGTTTTGTCAATAACCATTTATTTGTTGCTGGAATAGTAGCAGCCATTACATCTGACCTCCCTGTTTCATCAATTATGGATAGATTATTGAATGTGAACATCTGCAAAAGCTTGCTGTTGAACTCACCTCCTGGCTGGGATTAGATAAAGTACTAAACTGTTGTTTATTGTCAGGCCAAAACTCTACTGGGAAGCCAGGGAATTCCAAGAGTAGCAGAACCCCATCAGAAGTACCAAAAATCATTTCCTATTGCCACTGCTTCCCCTAAGATCCCAGACATTTATTATTTACACTTATTACTAGTTGTTATAACCTACTTGATAAAAGCTCTTGGCAGGCATCGCATTTCCAGTCATTGTCGCTTCTGTCAGAATGGAAATGACTCATAAATTGTTTTCTTGTCTCTTCTATCACCGTGAAAGGGTAATAGACGAAGCTTCTTCTGTGTGAAAGCATTCAGTGGAAGACTTTTCTACCATGTTTTATTTTAAAGGAACGTGTTCACACAGCCTGATATGGAAGCATTACATCGTGGATCTAAATTAGGGTTTACCGAGTTTACCAGAATAATGGCCTGAGGTGGAAAGGATATCAAATTGTACAGGCAGAATACGCTCAACATGTTTTTCAAGGCTTTCGTGGATTTCTGAGAAAGGGAAACTACAATGAAATTTTATTGAATCCTGCCTTAAATGAGAAAGAAATCCAGCAAGAGGTATGATGAATAGATGATGGCTTTGCTGCCAGCGGAGAGACAGATTTCCTCATGGTAATCAGTTCATGTGGAAATACAGAAATTTTCGTAGGATTAGTGTTTATTAAAAACTTCTAGGTAGTCACTCACAAATGTAAAACACTCCCTGATCCTTTTCGGCAGAGCCAGAAACCATTTTGTTCAAGGTGGCCAAAAGGAAGAAGGTTAAGTGGCCAGTGGGGAGAAGTTGAGAGACTTGTCACCATGCTAGTGACTTTTCACAGCTTACCTGTCTGCCTCATTTTGGTACTTATCAGGATAGAAACTGTATTTGTCTCTTATTATTCTGGAGTAAATGGAAGAAAAAATGTTTTATATTTCCTCCACAGATAAGAAGAATCATTCCAAATACTAGGATCCACCTGTCCACATTTAGCATAATGACCCCTTGGACTCGTAATGGGGGAAACTTTTATTTGTTTGAGAATGTGATCAAACAAACCAAACACACCTTTAGATAGGGGGTTCTTGTGTCAGCCTGAAATTTCATTTAAGTCTTCTTCTATGAAGATTGTTTGCTGATACTTTATCTCTCCAGGACTGACTGTTAACTGAAATTTTTCATACACTTTTCATTTACCATAGGTATAAAGTGTCATGTTTTTTTCCCTTTTATTGAATGAAGTAGAATGCAAAAGTCAATACATACAACAGTTTGTTATAGCCATGTTAATGTTTCTACAGGTACTACTAGTACCTCCCAAGGGCTCTACAATAGTCATTCAACAATATTCAATGTTAACATAAGATTAGGAGCTAGGGGCACAATGGAGAGCAAAACAGATATGGATCCTGTCCTTGAGGTGCTTACAGTCTAACTAGAGGGAGACAGATAATAAGTAGATATGTTTCACAATGTGGTAAGTGCTAGAATAGCACAAAGAAGTGGTGCGTGAGAGAGAGAGAGAGAGAGAGAGAGAGAGAGAGAGAGAGAGAGAGGAGTGTGTGTATAAGTACTGGAAGAGTAGGAGTAAAATGAGAAAGAACAATGCAGGCAGTGGGGCCTGCAATTAACAAGGGCCTGAAGGCAGACAGAGCTGGGCCCATTCCTTAGAGAAAGGTCTATACTGCTCGGGTGAGATTCCTAGAGTCTTGCACATTGTAAGTCTAGTTGTAAATATTGACATTTCTGCATTGGCAAAGCAAGTGACAACACCTGTTTGGTCAAATTAGATTTGACTGGCACTTTATTTGATTCAGTTTGCCACCACCATCTTTAGTTTCCATAAATAACTGAGAACTGATATTATTGGTAATGTTATCATAGGTATAATGAAATTATTTGTCCCACTCACTTTGAATCCTCATAGAAATATAACCAAGTGAAGTGTGAGAATTTATTAGTAAAAAAAATACACAAGCAACTTACTTTCTCTCGTATCTTTTCTGACAAGGATGTCACTAATCATTGTGTGTAACCTGTGTCTACCGGCCTATTTCTCTTGCCAGTAGACACAGGCTGAAAGAATCAACCTGTATTGTGTCTCACTGATACACATGGAAGGAAAAGGCCTTTATCTATTTACAGCCTTAGCTCTAAGGCAGCTGTTTTATCTTTCAGTGCTTCTCTGTTTTATTCTTGAGGTTCAAGAAAGAGATTCATTCAGATTACCTCAAGTACGAGAGTTGATTGTGAAGATTGCTGTGGCAAGGAGAGAAATCCTAATCCTACGAATTCCCAGGAGAAGCACATAGACCAAAAGATTTTTGGGAACTGGAAGACCCCTGGAAGACAAGGGGCTGAGTCTTCTTATTTCCCCCTCCAGAGCAGCAGCAGTCCATCAATTCACTCTGCTGACATGAGTCAGTTGGTCTCTTGCTGTTCCTTTATGTCCGAGGGCCCGCCCACCTCTGCCATTACTAACAACTCAGCTGCTCTGAACTCCCTAAGAGGACTTGATGACACTAAACTAATCGCTTTAATCTTACATTGCACAGAATTTTTGTATCAGGCTGCCTCAGAGATTGCCAGACTGCCAATGAACTGGCTACTCATTGTTCAAGGCTTCCTAGCAAAATATAACCGGAGATCTCCAATGGATTTCCTCAGCAAAAGGTTAAGGGCTGGGGGCTGGGCACAGTAGCTCATGCCCGTAATCCCAGCACTTTGAGAGGCCAAGGCAGGTGGATCGCATGAGCCCAGGAGTTCAAGACCAGCCTAGGCAACATGGCAAAACCCCATTTCTAAAATAAAAAAATAAAAATAAAATAAGCAAACAAACAAAAAAAGAAGGTTAAGGGCTGGGAAATTTTCTTTCAAGGAACTGTAAATATAACTCACATTGTGATTGGGCTGTACAGGATAAATATTCTATACTTTTTTATTTATAGTACAGTAACAATTGAGAGTTAGAATAAAAATTGTTCATCAATATGTATCTTGTTAAGGTAATACAAAACTTTAATGACCAATTTAGGAAATGGCAGTTTTGAGCCATATGTTCCAATTTACTATTGAGGAAAACTTTTATTTCTAACTGTATATGAAATTTTGTCTCATTATTTTGAGGTTTCAGAGTCATCTGGATGTTGGATGTTTAAAGAGAGAGTTTTAGGTGAAAAAAGATTCTTGGAAATTTTCTGATGTATTTATGTTTTTACAGCTTTTGAAAATGGAGTGTAAACTCAGCATGTAAAAGATAATTGTGTATTCTTAATCAGGCTATTACATTTAAGGCTAATCTTGATTTTCATCAAATTCTTAAAAACTTCTGACTATAAAACAAAAATTTGCTATTTTTGTACAGCACTGATAATTACATTTAATTGCTGTTTAACATTAACCAAACAGTATTGTTAATTGAGCTTTCCTTTCTGTCATTTATTCCAATGTAGGGACATTTTAAAAAAGCAGTTCCCTGAAACTCTGCAGGACTTATCAAATGAGGAGAGAGTATGAAAATAAAATTTCAATCAAATGCAATGATTCATCCCTTTGCTTCTTAAAAAGAAAGTTTAAAGAGACAAAGTAAATTGATCAGGAATTGTGAAGCCAAAGATAAATTAGTGAAAACAATTAGGACATATGTTTGATTATTAAATATATCAATGTAGAGTTCCAAAATCCAAATCATACTTTTGGAAGGGAGAATTTGAGACCATTTGATTGATCTCCATCATCTAGTATACTTGTAAACTGGAGCACGAGGTAACTAAGTGACTTGCCCATAGTCACACAATGAGCTCATGGCAGAAGAGAAACTAGTGCTCATGTCTTGCAATACTCAGCCTTTCCTGCCTTTGGCCATACAGCCTCCACTTCAGGTGTTGGGCAATGTAAGCAGTCAATGTATGGGAGATAGTCTGAATGATGAATAATGGATTTCAGGGAGAAAGAGTACATACTCAAATGATCAATATTAATAATTATAAGGCCAGACTATTCCCGATTTAAGAGTATAGTTTCAGCAGAATGCAAAAGATGTAACCACTTTTGTGTATTATAGTTTACAAAGCTACATCCCTGATTGTTCTCAGTGTCCATTCAAGACAACATATTTGTAGAAAAGAATTCGTGTTTTTATTGCATGTCAGATACTATGTCTTTTCATAAAGTATGTAAGAGCTTTTAAGTGATGTGGGGCCACTGCTGTTTGCCTTCATGTGTATTATCTTCCACCAGTGCCTATTTGCTGGCTCCTCTAAAACAGCCCTGAATGCTGTGGCTGCCCAGTCTGGTCCTCAGCCTGTTACTGCAGTGCTTGTCAGAAATCATTAGCCACTGATTCCTTTGACTAATGTTGCAGTTGATTGTCTGAATCATGTTCAGACACTGTAAATGAGGCAGAAACATCCTCTCTGCTCACCAACTGTGAAATGGCTAAAGGGGGTTAGATTGCCAGAAATCAGAATAAATATATTTCCAATAAGATTTGACAATGATTTCAAGCTCAAGATGGCAAACTTGGTTTTTTATTTCTGTATTTCTCATTACGTAAGTATAAATCTGTATCTTTGCCTTTTTTCCTCCAAAGAATGCACTGTATGGAGAACAGTGCTAAACTTTTGTTAGAAAATGACACAGTTTGGATTTTGTGTAGCAGATGTATGACACAATATGAGCTATGCTGACTTTTTGTGGTGGGGAAGGAATAAACGGGTAAAAAATGTACCCTGGGCAAAGGACTCATAACTTCTTGTTAACAGAGAAATCTATTTGATGTTCTTTATGGTTTTATAGACAATTTTTGATCTAGTTGGGTTTATTTAAACTCTTCTAGTTCTCTTGGACTTGTAGACAAAACTGGAAACAAAACGTCCAAATATGGCTAACCTGTAGGGGTTTCATTCTCATTTATTTCAGAGTGTCCTGCATGACTCTCTATAAGTCTGTGGGGTTTGGGGAGGGAAAACAGCCACCTTTCAGTATTGGGAGGACTGTCACAAGAAGAAGAATGAGCTTATTTTACTATCTCACAAAGCACAACCTTGGCCAGCAGGTGAGAGTTACAGATTTTGCCTGAGCTGAACCAATGTTTTTCTCAGGTAACTCTCCAGTGATTGAATGGCTGGCCTCACTAGGAAGTAATTTCCTATCATGAAAATTGTTCAGGTGAAGGCCAGCTGAGGGTTTCTCAACAGTGACACTATTCACATTCGGAGCTGCATAATTATTTGTTATAGGGAAAGCTATGGTGTGCATTGTAGGATGTTTAGCAGCATCCTTGGCCTTGACTCATTAGATGCTAGTAGCACCCCCCCCCCCAATAATTATAGCAACCTAAAACATCTGCAGAGATTGCCGAATGCCATCTGGCAAGGGCAAAATAACCCCCATTTGAGAACAACTAGGTTAGATAAGCACTAAGGCAAATTAAGCAGTTGTTTTGTTCAAATCCTTAGACAGTACTTTTACATACCTCATCTTATTGGAACCTTGTAACACCCCTTCAAGATAGACTTTATTCATTTCCATTTTGCACCTGAGGAAACAGGCCCAGAGAGATTAAGTCACCTGGCATCTGTCAGTCAGCTCAGTAGAACACTTGCCAGACTCAAAAGCCTATGATGTTTGGAGAAAATTTGAACACCCAGAGGACGATTTCATTACCTCATAAGGCTCCTCCAAGACCTGGTCTATGTCTTCAGAGTAGGAATCCTTACTGCTTCAAACATTGAGTTAACTCAGGAAGAAAGAACAATGGGAAGGGTGGCAAGCAGAGAAAGGAATAGGTACAGAGGAAAAAAATTAAGAAGTAAAATAAAAAGATTTGTGTTCATTGAAATTTTTGCAAAATTGCAAAACTCCCATCTCAAATAGGCTACATTCTAGAACTTGTTTCATATGATGGCTTCTATGGTGTTTTTTTGCTTGTTTGTTTTTTTCACACAGAAACAGTGGTAGTTAAGGTCACCAGCCAGAGAGCAGAGGCCCATTTAAATTTCATGTCACTGACCTGTGTGATCTGGTCATAGCAGTTTGAGCTGTGCATCCATAGTGCTGTGCCAGAGGGAGAGAGAAAAGTACTTCCTCTCCTTTCCCTAGGCACAGGAACAATGCTGAATAAAATCTTGAAAATTTGGAATAACGGAAAACGAGGCAGCCACTTGCACCATCTTGAATGCGGCAAATTTAACCAAACATGTTGAGGTGCTCAGAAAGTAGACAGACAAAAACTATGATTTTTTTTAAAGTCCTGCCAAAGACTACTGTTATGTGCATGTAGAATAAAGGAATGAAAATGAATGACCTGCCTTACCTTCTCTACAACAAATTCTTTCTTCGAAATAAAAAAGATAAATTGCCATTTGAAAATGTGTACCTTAATATATCAGTTGAATCTTCAATAACTTAGTCCACATTACTAGACAAACATTCTGTGAATGCATTTTAAAACACACTTTCTATTGGACATTGCTGCAGCTATGTATCCTAGCAAAGCTTTCTCTTCTTTCTCATTGTACCATTTATTCTCATTTCCAGACTTTTGCTCCAGCTTCCCCAATTCTATTATTCCTTTAAAATGCAGATAGGGTTCTTACATGAAGATAGAGTTATTATAGAGTTCTCATATGAAGCTTCTCCTGGTTGTATTCCTTCGTAGTTCTTACAACTGTCTGAAATTTATTTATTTATTTTTATTTATTTATTTCATTACAAATAGTCTTCCCATTGCCCAAATACAATGTAGGCTGCAATGGGCCAGGGATTTTGCATTATTGGCTGCTGTATCCCTAGCACCTAGAACAAGGCTTTGCCCATAAAAGACACTCAGTATTTGTGTAATGGATTAATATTTTTGGACTAAATTTTTAGTCCTTTATACAGACTTCCAGCACTATATAATTTCAATGTCTGTAAGTCTTATTTCCTTACATAGTAAGATCTTTAAGAGGAGAAATATAATTTTAAATCTATATTTAAATTATATAAATATATATTAAATATATTAATAAAATACATTAATAAAATATATTAATAAAAATATATTAAATAGCAGCCACATCTAATGGAATATACTGGAAGAGTTCTTTGCATAATACATTGGTTCTGAAGGTTGGGCATTATGAAGAAAGTGATAACAAGGTGGAATGGAAATAGCTGCAGTTCCCTTTACAGGGATCATATCTGCTGCTGTGCATTTCCCTCTTCCTTTTTTCATCTCTTCCACACTTCTGTGATAAGGGACATTGAGAAAAAGCTGTGGAGCTTCTAGACAACACAAAGGTACAGCAGACAAAAAAAAAAAAAAAAGTTAAAACCCAGTACCCACTTAAAAGATTAAGAGATCATATCAAAGGTTAGATTTCAAGACAAAGCAGCTGGCTTTTTATTTTATAACCTTTGCCCCCAAATTTTCCTGCCACACACTGTCTGAATTATCTTACTGCACTTTATTAAACTGCATAAAATGTAGTTTAGAAGAAATGATGTGGGGCTAACAAACATTTTCTTTTTAAAACTGCAGCTTCCTCTACTAGAGTTAATGATGTTTGAGTCATTCACACCTAAGTATAAGTATGAATAAATTTAATCAACTCCTGTTTTTCTCTCACTTAGCTGAGGAAATTGCTAGGGAAATACAAGTGCTCAAGTTAAGGGAGATGACCAAAGAGGTACAGAAGAAATGCCAAATTATTGCAGAATTTTTCCCAAGGAAGAACTTTTACCCAAGGAGAAGAGAAAAGAGAAAAGAGAGATTTTCCTTTATCATTTTCTTTTTTCTTTTTTAAGGAGCAAACAAAAAATGAATTTCTAGGAAAGAGTATCATGAGGCATCATTGTACAATGGAATTTTTCTGTATCTTGATTGCAGTGGTGGCTACATGAATATATTCATGTGACAGAATAGCATAAAACTTATACACACACACATACACACACACACGAGTTCATGTAAAACTAGTGAAATCTGAATAAGGCCGGTGAAACGTAAATTTTTTTATTGATATATAATAGCTATACATTTTTGGGGGTTACCTGTGATATTTTGATACCTGTATAAAATGTATAATGCTCAAATCAAGGTAATTGAGATATAGATCACCTCAAACATTTATCTTTTCTTTCTGTTGGGAATATTAGAAATTTTTTAGCTATTTTTAAGTATATAATAAATGATTATTAACTACAATTTCCTAGCTATTTTGAAATATATCATTATTATCTATAAGTTCTCTACTGCACTATCAAACACTAGCACTTATTTGGTTAGCACACAGTACTTATAAGGTCAGTGGGTATATATCAGTGTCAATTCCCTGATCGTGATATTGTATTATAATTATGAAAAAAGTCATCACTGGGAAAAACGGAGCGAAGGGTATGTGGATAACTCTGTATTATTTCCTACAACTCTATGTGACTCTACAATGATCTTTAAACTTTTTTTATATATACTTTAAGTTCTAGGGTACATGTGCAAAACGTGCAGGTTTGTTACATATGTATACATGTGCCATGTTGGTGTGCTGCACCCATTAACTCGTCATTTACATTAGGTATATCTCCTAATGCTATCCCTCCCCCCTCCTCACAATAGGACCCAGTGTGTGATGTTCCCCTTCCTGTGTCCAAGTGATCTCATTGTTCAATTTCCACCCATGAGTGAGTACATGCAGTATTTGGTTTTCTGTTCTTGCGATAGTTTGCCAAGAATGATGGTTTCCAGCTGCATCCATGTCCCTACAAAGGACACAAACTCATCCTTTTTTATGGCTGCATGGTATTCCATGATGTATATGTGCCACATTTTCTTAATCCAGTCTGTCACGGATGGATATTTAGGTTGATTCCAAGTCTTTGCTATTGTGAATAGTGCTGCAATAAACATACGTGTGCATGTGTCTTTATAGCAGCATGATTTATAATCCTTTGAGTATATACCCAGTAATGGGATAGCTGGGTCAAATGGTATTTCTAGTTCTAGATCCTTGAGGAATCGCCACACTGTCTTCCACAATGGTTGAACTAGTTTACAGTCCCACCAACAGTGTAAAAGTGTTCCTATTTCTCCACATCCTCTCCAGTACCTGTTGTTTCCTGACTTTTTAATGATTGCCGTTCCAACTGGGGTGAGATGGTATCTCATTGTGGTTTTGATTTGCATTTCTCTGATGGCTAGTGATGATGAGCATTTTTTCATGTGTCTGTTGGCTGCGTAAATGTCTTCTTTTGAGAAGTCTCTGTTCATATCCTTTGCCCACTTTTTGATGGGGTTGTTTGTTTTTTTCTTGTAAATTTGTTTGAGTTCTTTGTAGGTTCTGGTTAGCCCTTTATCAGATGAGTAGATTGCAAAAATTTTCTCCCATTCTGTAGGTTGCCTGTTCACTCTGATTATAGTTTCTTTTGCTGTGCAGAAGCTCTTTAGTTTAATTAGATCCCATTTGTCAATTTTGGCTTTTGTTGCCATTGCTTTTAGTGTTTTAGACATGAAGTCTTTGCCCATGCCTCTGTCCTGAATGGTATTGCCTAGGTTTTCTTCTAGGGTTTTTATGGTTTTAGGTCTAACATTTAAGTCTCTAATCCATCTTGAACTAATTTTTGTATAAGGTTTAACGAAGGATCCAGTTTCAGCTTTCTACTTATGGCTAGCCAGTATTCCCAGCACCATTTATTGAATAGGGAATCCTTTCCCCATTTCTTGTTTCTCTCAGGTTTGTCAAAGATCAGATGGTTGTAGATGTGTGGTATTATTTCTGAGGGCTCTGTTCTGTTCCATCGGTCTATATCTCTGTTTTGGTAAGAGTAGCATGCTGTTTAGTTACTGTAGCCTTGTAGTATAGTTTGAAATTAGGTAGCGTGATGCCTCCAGCTTTGTTCTTTTGGCTTAGGATTGTCTTGGCAATGCAGGGTCTTTTTAGGTTCCATATGAACTTTAAAGCAGTTTTTTCCAATTCTGTGAAGAAAGTCATTGGTACCTTAATGGGGATGGCATTGAATCTATAAATGACCTTGGGCAGTATGGCCATTTTCACGATATTGATTCTTCCTATCCATGAGTATGGTATATTCTTCCATTTGTTTGTGTTCTCTTTTATTTCACTGGGCAGTGGTTTGTAGTTCTCCTTGAAGAGGTCCTTTACATCCCTTGTAAGTTGGATTCCTAGTATTTTATTCTCTTTGAAACAATTGTGAATGGGAGTTCATTCATGATTTGGCTCTCTGTTTGTCTGTTACTGGTGTATAAGAATGCTTGTGATTTTTGCACATTGATTTTGTATCCTGAGAGTTTGCTGAAGTTGCTTATAAGCTTAAGGAGATTTTGGACTGAGACAATGGGGTTTTCTAAATATACAATCATGTCATCTGCAAACAGGGACAATTTGACTTCCTCTTTTCCTAACTGAATACCCTTAATTTCTCTCTCTTGCCTGATTGCCCTAGCCAGAACTTCCAACACTATGTTGAATAGGAGTGGTGAGAGAGGGCATCCCTGTGTTGTGCCAGTTTTCAAAGGGAATGCTTCCAGGTTTTTCCCATTCAGTATGATATTGGCTGTGGGTTTGTCATAAATAGCTCTTATTATTTTGAGATACATTCCATCAATACCGAATTTATTGAGACTTTTTAGCATGAAAGGCTGTTGAATTTTGTCAAAGGTCTTTTCTGCATCTATTGAGATAATCATGTGGTTTTTGTCTTTGGTTCTGTTTATATGCTGGATTACGTTTATTGATTTGCGTATGTTGAACCAGCCTTATATCCCAGGGATGAAGCCCACTTGATCATGGTGGATAAGCTTTTTGATGTGCTGCTGGATCCGGTTTGCCAGTATTTTATTGAGGATTTTTGCATCAATGTTCATCAGGGATATTGGTCTAAAATTCTCTTTTTTTGTTGTGTCTCTGCCAGGCTTTGGTATCAGGATGATGTTGGCCTCATAAAATGAGTTAGGGAGGATTCCCTCTTTTTCTAATGATTGGAATAGTTTCAGAAGGAATGGTACCAACTCCTCCTTGTACCTCTGGTAGAATTCAGCTGTGAATCCACCTGGTCCTGGACTTTTTTTGGTTGGTAGGCTATTAATTATTGCCTCAATTTCAGAGCCTGCTATTGGTCTATTCAGGGATTCAACTTCTTCCTGGTTTAGTCTTGGAAGAGTGTAAGTGTCCAGGAAATTATCCATTTCTTCTTGGTTTTCTAGTTTATTTGTGTAGAGGTGTTTATAGTATTCTCTGATGGTAGTTTGTATTTCTGTGGGGTCAGTGGTGATATCCCCTTTATCATTTTTTATTGCGTCTATTTGATTCTTCTCTCTTTTCTTCTTTATTAGTCTTGCTAGCGGTCTATCAATTTTGCTGATCTTTTCAAAAAACCGGCTCCTGGATTCATTGATTTTTTGGAGGGTTTTTTGTGTCTCTATCTCCTTCAGTTCTGCTCTGACCTTAGTTATTTCTTGCCTTCTGCTATTTTGAATTTGCTCTTGCTTCTCTAGTTCTTTTCATTGTGATGTCAATTTTAGATCTTTCCTGCTTTCTCTTGTGGGCATTTAGTGCTATAAATTTCCATTTACACTCTGCTTTAAATGTGTCCCAGATATTCCGGTATGTTGTATCTTTGTTCTCACTGGTTTCAAAGAACATCTTCTGCCTTCATTTTGTTATGTACCCAGTGGTCGTTCAGGAGCAGGTTGTTCAGTTTCCATGTAGTTGAGTGGTTTCGATTGAGTTTCTTAGTCCTGAGTTCTAGTTTGATTGCACTGTGGTCTGAGAGACAGTTTGTTATAATTTCTGTTCTTTTACATTTGCTGAGGAGTGCTTTTCTTCCAACTATGTGGTCAATTTTGGAATAAGTGTGATGTGGTGCTGAGAAGAATGTATATTCTGTTGATTTGGGGTGGGGAGTTCTGTAGACGTCTATTAGGTTCGCTTGGTGCAGAGTTGAGTTTAATTCCTGGATATCCTTGTTAACTTTCTGTCTCGTTGATCTGTCTAATGTTGACAGTGGGGTGTTAAAGTCTCCCATTATTATTGTATGGGAGTCTAAGTCTCCTTGTAATTCTCTAAGGACTTGCTTGATGAATCTGGGTGCTCCTGTATTCGGTGCTTATATATTTAGGATAGTTAGCTCTTCCTGTTGAATTGATCCCTTTACCATTATGTAATGGCCTTCTTTGTCTCTTTTGATCTTTGATGGTTTAAAGTCTGTTTTATCAGAGACTAGGATTGCAACCCCTGCTTTTTTTTTGTTTTCCATTTGCTTAGTAGATCTTCCTGCATCCATTTATTTTGAGCCTATGTGTGTCTCTCCATGTGAGATGGGTCTTCTGAATACAGCAGACTGATGGGTCTTGACTCTTTATCCAATTTGCCAGTGTGTGTCTTTTAATTGGACCATTTAGTCCATTTACATTTAAATGGTTAATATTGTTATGTGTGAACTTGATCCTGTCATTATGATATTAGCTGGTTATTTTGCTCTGTAGTTGATACAGATTCTTCCTAGCATTGATGGACTTTACATTTTGACATGTTTTTGCAATGGTTGGTACCGGTTGTTCCTTTCCATGTTTAGTTCTTCCTTCAGGACCTCTTGTAGGGCAGGCCTGGTGGTGACAAAATCTCTCAGCATTTGCTTGTCTGTAAAGGATTTTATTTCTCCTTCACTTATGAAACTTAGTTTGGCTGGATATGAAATTCAGGGTTGAAAATTATTTTCTTTAAGAATGTTGAATATTGGCCCCCACTCTCTTCTGGCTTGTAGAGTTTCTGCCGAGAGATCTGCTGTTAGTCTGATGGGCTTCCCTTTGTGTGTAACCCGACCTTTCTCTCTGGCTGCCCTTAACATTTTTTCCTTTGTTTCAACTTTGGTAAATATGACAATTATGTGTCTTGGAGTTGCTCTTCTCCTGAATTTGAATGTTGGCCAGGAAGTTCTCCTGGATGATATCCTGAAGAGTGTTTTCCAACTTGGTTCCATTTTCCCCGTCACTTTCAGGCACTCCAATCAGACGTAGATTTGGTCTTTTCACATAATCCCATATTTCTTGGAGGCTTTGTTCATTTCTTTTTACTCTTTTTTCTCTACACTTCTCTTCTCGCTTCATTTCATTCATTTGATCTTCAATCACTTATACTCTTTCTTCCAGTTGATCGAGTCGGTTACTGAAGCTTGTGCATTTGTCACGTAGTTCTTGTGTTATGGTTTTCATCTCTATCAGTTCTTTTAAGCACTTCTCTACATTGGTTATTCTAGTTAGCCATTCATCAAATCTTTTTTCAAGGTTTTTAGTTTCTTTGCACTGGTTATGTAGTTCCTCCTTTAGCTCTGAGAAGTTCAATTGACTGAAGCCTTCTTCTCTCGACTCGTCAAAATTATTCTCCGTCCAGCTTTGTTCCGTTGCTGGCAATGAGCTGCATTCCTTTGGAGGGGGAGATGCACTCTGATTTTTTGAATTTCCAGCTTTTCTGCCCTGCTTTTTCCCCATCTTTGTGGTTTTATCTGCCTTTGGTCTTTGGTGATGGTGACGTACTGATGGAGTTTTGGTGTGGGTGTCCTTTCTGTTTGTTAGTTTTCCTTCTGACAGTCAGGACCCTCAGCTGTAGGTCTGTTGGAGTTTGCTTGACGTCCACTCCAGACGCTGTTTGCTTGGGTATCAGCAGCGGAGGCTGCAGAAGATAGAATATTGTTGAACAGCGAGTGTTGCTGTCTGATTCTCACTCTGGAAGCTTCGTCTCAGGGGTATACCCCACCATGTGAGGTGTGAGGTGTCGGTCTGCACCTAGTGGGGGATGTCTCCCAGTTAGGCTACTCAGGGGTCAGGGACCCACTTGAGCAGGCAGTCTGTCCATTCTCAGATCTCAGCCTCCGTATTGGGAGATCCACTGCTCTCTTCAAAGCTGTCAGACAGGGACATTTACCTCTGCCAAGGTTTCTGCTGCTTTCTGTTTAGCTATGCCCTGTCCCCAGAGGAGGAGTCTACAGAGGCAGCCTGGCCTCCTTGAGCTGTGGTCGGCTCCACGCAATTCAAGCTTCCAGGCGACTTTGTTTACCTACTTAAGCCTCAGCAATGGTGGACGCCCTTGCCCCAGCCTCGCTGCCGCCTTGCAGTTGGATCTCAGACTGCCATGTTAGCAATGAGGGAAGCTCCACGGGTGTGGAACCCTCTGGGCCAGGTGTGGGCTATAATCTCCTGGTGTGCCGTTTGCTAAGACTCTTGGTAAAGCGCAGTATTAGGGTGGGAGTTACCCGATTTTCCAGGTGCTGTGTGTCTCAATTTCCTTTGGCTAGGAAAAGGAATTCCCTTCCCCCTTGCACTTCCCAGGTGAGGCGATGTCTCACCCTGCTTCAGCTCTCACTGGTCGGGCTGCACCCGCGGACCAGCGCTAACTGTCCGACACTACATGACCCAGTGAGATGAACCAGGTACCTCGGTTGAGAATGCAGAAATCACCCCTATTCTATGTCGCTCACGCTGAGAGCTGGAGGCTGGAGCTGTTCCTATTCAGCCATCTTGGGCGCACCCTAGGTCTTTAAACTTTTTAAAAACAAATGAACTGGAACAGTGTTTTCCTATAAAGGCTGGCTGGGCAGAGGGGTCGGGAGACAGTTCCATCTAATTTGGAAAAGGTAGGCCTGAAGTGATAGTTCTCATAGCAAACATAAGGGCCAAGATTGGTGGAATTTTATGTTTTAATAGTTTCTAAAATAAAGCTATATAAGAGAGGAATTGAAGTGGGGTGAGAAATAGGAAAACAGAGGAAGTCAGAAAGGAGGATGAATACCAAATACGGTTGTTCCTACAGGCAGGTTCCGAATCCATCAAATCCTGTATTTTTTATCTACATTTGGTTGAAAAAAATTCACATTACATAGACTCATGCAGTTCAAACCTGTGTCATTCAAGAGTCAGCTGTGGTTCATTTTTGTCTGTCCAAGGTACTCTCCTAACTGGTAGTCCTAAGCATAGAAAGGAAAAAAGACAACTGGGTGCTCGAAATTATTAGACCTAATAATGTCTTCCTATGTGTCTCCATAAAGGTGCCAAAGCTCAGGCACAAAATTTATTCTTATAAATTTTAAATTATTATCTTCTGAGAGGGCAAGGATATTTTCCTACTTTCTCTAAGACAGATAGACATTCTACTTTTTTTTTACAATTGACAATGTTTGACTTAAATCTGATATTCCCTGAGACTATTGCAGTAAAAATAAATTAATAATCCTTAAATTTCATTTTACAACAACACTTCTTCAAAGAATCTGTAGCATATCCCCAGCATTGTTCTTTTGTACACTCTCATTTTTTTCTGGTGAGTATTCTACTAGTTTTGTTTTTAGGTGACCAATAGCAATTATTTTATTGTAAGAACTTTGGATTTTATTTGAAAATGTTTTTACCAAGTACATCTATTTCATTTTGGTAAGAAGATAGTCTGTTTTCTTTGAAGTCACAGAAATTGTTTTCAAAGCTTCATTTTCATTACTCACTGAAATTATTGGAGCAATTGGATAGAGTGGCCATGTAGCACTCAATTCTTATGAGGTGTATGAACTGGCTTTGCCAACTTTGGTAACTTTGGTATCATGTCGTTTGGTGTCCATTGAAACTTACATAGTAGCACACTAAATTAATGTTCTCCTCTGTCTTTTGACAAAGGTTAAATTAATTCCCTTGAACTTTAAAGATAGATAAATTCATTTATATTTTTTATATTGTATATATTTTCAATTCATCAAAATATTTGTACCTGGGGATCCTTTATTTTTGCCTATCTCTGATTTGCAATGCTAGATTTTAACCATCTTGATCCTGGCTCTGTTTCCAACATATTGTCTGCCACAGGGATAGTCAATCAAGTGCAGTGCACCCCTCAGATTGCCACACTGTATTTTCTTATAATACTTGAAGTATTCTTTGTAAAAATCGTTCCATTCTTTGTCTAGTGATTCAAGCTGATCAATATTTATTAATTTGTAGATTATACCTTACCTGCTTTAAGCAGATAAAGTTGCCTGCTATAAATCCGTATAAAACATCTGTTATCTTTTTTAAAAACTTCTATTTTAAGTTCAGCGGTACCTGTGCAGGATTGTTATATAGGTAGACTTGTGTCACAGGGGTTTATTTTACAGATTATTTCATCACCCAGGTACTAAGCCTAGTATGCAACAGTTATCTTTTCTGGTATTCCTCCTCCTTCCACCATCCATTCTCAAGCAGGGCCCCAGTGTCTGTTGTTCCCCTCTTTGTGTCCATGGGTTCTCATCATTTAGCTCCTACTTATAAGTGAGAATATGCAGTATTTGGTTTCCTGTTTCTATGTTAGTTTGCTAAGGATAATGGCCTCAAGCTTCATCCATGTTGCTGCAAGGGACATGATCTCATTCTTTCTTATGGCTGCATAGTATTCTATGGTGTATATGTACATTTTCTTTATCCAGTGTGCATTGATGTGCATTTAGGTTGATTCCATGTCTTGGCTATTGTGAATAGTGCTGCAATGAACATTTGCACGTGTGTGTCTTTATGGTAGAATGATTCATATTCCTCTGGGTATACACCCAGTAATGGGATTGCTGGGTTGAATGGTAGTTCTGTTTTTAGCCCTTTGAGGAATGGCCACACTGTTTTCCACTGTGGTTGAACTAATTTACATTCCCACCAACAGTGTATAAGCGTTTTCTTTTCTCCACAACCTTTGCCAGCATATGTTGTTTTTTGACTTTGAATAGCTGTCCTGACTGATGATAGATGGTATCTCATTGTGGTTCTGATTTGCATTTCTCTAATGATCACTGATATTGAGCTTTTATCTGTATGCTTTTTGGTCACATGTGTGTCATCTTTTCAAGTGTCTGTTCACCTCCTTTGCCCACTTTTTAATAGGGTTGAATTTTTCTTGTAAATTAAAACATCTGTATCTTCTACAGAATTTGTAGTATCATATTATTTTTCCACTCATTTTAATGCTTTTTAGTTTGAACTACACAATTTGCCAATCCACTGGTTTTGTCTAGTAATCTTTTTATGACTCCACCTGTATGCACTCCTCTCTCCCACTGTACCTCATGTTCCGGAGGAGCAGAGGGTGTGTCTTTGATTTAGAGCAGTTCCTTTGCAAGACCCTCATGTGAATTTCATGTGATTGACATTTTCCCTACTTGGTCAATAATGAACTATACTTGTCCTACTGCCTATATATTTCCTGTTTTTCTGTAGATTGTTTAAGGAAATACCCACACTCTCTCCACTCTCTGAAACCACAGAAAAGATCAGTTGTCTTTACTTTGAAGAGAGACACTCCTACCAGGAGCTGTTCACTGGTGGCTAATTAACAGGTTCCCAAAGAATTCTTATCCTAATATCTACATAGCACTTTATATTATCTCACAGTGTCACAACCATTTTCAGAGGTAGACTTTCTTTTTTACTATAAGGAAATTAAACTTAAAGAGATTTCCTGGCCCAAATGTGTTGGGTATGGAAGGCTAGCACATGAATCCAAGTGTTCTTATTCTAAGGTTAGTGTTCATTTCAGCAGGCCACATCTGTCTCCATGGGGAAGCTACTGTGGAATCAAGTGCAAGGCCAAAGCTGTTTTTTGCCCCTCTGCTCCCAGGAATTATTGCACAGTGGTGTGGGATGGGAGCCATCAACACTGAAGTATCTACCTCTGTTTACTTGGGAACCTACCCTTCTATCCATGGGTTGAAGAGTCACACCTCACAGATAAAATTGGGCACCTCTGATTGTTGCCATGTGCTTCAGAGCCCATGAAGATCAGGGCCATGAGAGAGTGGTGCAGTATAAGCACAGCTTTAGCCCTGGAAAAACCTGTCTTCAGTCATTGTTAATTCACATAGTTGTATCAGTCCAAAGTCTGGAGCACTGAACTATAAATGCCTTGAGGGTTACAGGCATATTCGCATCTACTTAAGATCCTATGGTCTAACATTGTGCCTGAGACACAATAACGGTATTTGCTGAAAAAAACAAATGAACTATTTTGGCAGAAAATATAATTATATTCCATCTTTACTTTAAACTTCTAGAATATCATATAAATTATATGGACCTTAAAAAGACACCAGAAAGTCTCTTCCTAAATATTTTGATATTTGGATTCCAAAAGATATCTTATAAATTCACAAAATTCAGAGGCACTGCCCTTTAACTCAGAAAGGTCTATGTCAATTCATATCAGATTAGATCTAAGTGCTACTTGTTGTGTAAGACAGGGTGAAAAGAATATTCTCAGGTTTACACAGGGTTGTTAGGAGACTTGAAAATGAAAATCAAAGGTCATAATAATGTATATTTCAAAATTGCTAAAATAATACATTGTTAACATTCTTACCACATTAACAAATGGTAATTTGGTGAGGTGATAGATATATTATTTATTAAAAATATATATGTTTTTAAAGTACAAAAAAAACCCCCCAAATTTTGAACTTTGTGGTTTTAGCAGGAAATAAAACCCTGGGTCAATATATAGCCATAAGTTTTAACAACAGCATTATGTCAAGCAGTCACTTGCAAACCACATGAAACTCAAATTTTATGAAGTGTCACAATAGCCTCACTGAAATTATTTCCCAAATATTGACACTAAGAAAGCAAAGAAAATATCAACCCTGCTGCTCAAACTTAAACCTTCTAGGCTGCCTGATTCAGGCAGTAACAGACGAGTTGTTTTTATGTCGTCCCTCACACTGACTCTGTCTTCCAAATGCCGTCAAATGACTTTTGCTAATTCTTTCTTAGAAAATGTGCAAAAAGGATTTCCATAGAGGTCTTTGGAGATTTCCTGTGTCCTCATGTGTGTAATAGGTTGGGTCATGTAATAATGAAGGAAAAAGGAAGAATGGGGATTCTATTTTATGTATTTTTCTCCTTCCGGCCACTGAAAGAGGGAAAAAAAGGAAAAGGGAAAATTATACCATACAGATGATGTCAGTGTTAAATTAAGATCACATGTTTGGCTGTGGCAGCTATAATCTTTTGATTATTGAAGAGATTGTTGGTAATGAAATACATTTGTAAGAAATATTTTTTAGTGTAAACTGTATACATGCACAAACTGTGAGCTATGCATCTAATAAAATGATAGATTTAGAAATTGCCTGGCACCTAAATTCATGTCTTTCAAATAGCTATTTATAGAAAGAAAAGTGATATTTAAGCTATCATAGTAGAATATTATAATCTGCCTTATATTACCTTAGATAATAGTCCCATATTTTAAAATACTGTAAAAACCGTTCAATTATTTATTCACGCCTAAGTTATATAAATTGGAAGATTTGGGGAATTGTGCAAGAAAAGAATTATTTTATCCAAAAGTAAGGCCTCACTGTCATGGCTTAAAGAGATTGCCACAAAACAAGTTATACTACAAATAAAAGTAAACCAAACCAACATGAATTTTTAATCAATAAAATTTTTTATAGACATTAAAAACAAGTATTAATTTTAAGTTTTTCTCTTATGAAATGAAACATCAGTGTATCTGGCTGTGCTATATGTTCAATATGTATTTCTCTTCCTGATAGGTCCTTGACACTTACTGTAAAATCTCCACAGAACTGGATGATGATCTCAGCCTGGGGAGAGCCTATGAAGCCATAGCCAAGGTCCTGCAGAGGTAAGTTAGCACATCCTGGTCTTGCTGTCACTGTGAATTCACTCAACTGTGAAAGGCTTAAATTGTTTGAGGTCTGTCGCTTTCCATTACTGCCTGCTTAAATTTTAAGCAGTGCCCTTCTTAAGTGACCCTTTCATCGTAAGTTATTTTAAACCATTTTGGTATTTTAAAATATGTATCTAAACTCTTCTTTGTCTATGCCTCCTTCGTTGTATTTTCTTTTTGGTTTTCTGTAAGTTTAGTGATGACCTTGAATAAAAGAGAAAAAAATCGGGTCACATCTCACAAGTTAAGAAAGCAGAGAGCACAGAAATATGTAGTACGCTTCAGTGGCTGTGGCTCACCGTAACCTTTCCAGATCTCTTCTTTGAGGAAAGTTTCCATTTATGCTTCAGTCATGCTTTTCCATTAAGACATCTCTCCTTTGAGCACATCTGGATAAACAACTGGAGTTAAAACCAATATTCCCAATGTTTCATTTAAAACAGAAAATTTTAGATATATGAACAACTTCTGATAGCTACTTTTCTATGGAAGGTATATCATTCATCCTTCAGTCATTGTCTTGCAATCATTGTTTACTCCATTTGATTGTTATAGAGTAGCATTATGACTTAAGAAATAATAACAATAAGAGAAGTTATCGGTTAAGGCCTTGGTTTTTACTATGTTATCTTATATCCAAGATACAGCTTTTTAACAATAGCAATGTTTGTAGCAGTAACTATAATAAAAGATATAGATTGTGTTAAGTTCTAATTTCTTCCCATTTATATTTCAGTTGTAAACACATACAAGGAGTTGTTTTAAAAGTAAAACTGTTATTTCAAAGACATTTGAAACATTAAAAAGTACCTAGTGAAGTAAAATTGGAATCATTATATAAGTACTGTTACTAACATAATAATCATAGTTTAAAATATCAGTACCAATGAAATTAAAGATATCCTACAAAATAAATAAAATGCAGTAATCACTGGATAAATGGTTTAGGAACGCAGACATATTTAGAAGGAGAGGCCAGGCATGGTGGCTCACGCCTGTACTCCCAGCACTTTGGGAGGCCGAGACCACCAGATCACCTGAGGTAAGGAGTTTGAGATCAGCTTGGCCAACATGGTGAAACCCTCTCTCTACTAAAAATACCAAAAAAAAAAAAAAAAAAAAAAAAAAAAAAAAAAAAAAAAAAAAATTAGTCATGGAGGCGGGCTCCTGTAATCCCAGCTACTTGGGAGGCTGAGGCAGGAGAATCACTTGAACCTGGGAGGTGGCAGATGCAGTGAGCCGAGATTGCACTCCAGCCAGGGCATCAAGAGTGAAACTCTGTCTCAAAAAAAAAAAAAAAAAAAAAAAAACAAAAGGAAAAGTAGAGCATGGGTGTTTACCCAAGAAAGACAGAGCCAGTCATGGGTAAGGCAAGCAGCCTGTGAATGTTGTGACCCTTCTAAATAAAGATTGGTAACTAGTCCATGGAAGACCAACTCAGCTATTTTTAAAAACTTTTACTTCCAAACAACAACCCAGAAGATGCAGATGGTTGAATACAAAGAAGAGACTGATAAGAATTCAATTTATGTCTATTTGGAACAAACCAGCTCTGCTGATTGTACATTTGATTGTGAACTTACTTGACTCTGCTGTTATCACTGCCCAAAAATCAGCAGAAAAGGACTGCATTCTTTGCTTTGCTTTGTAGCAGCATATAAATGTGTCCCCTAACTTGTTTATAAAATAATTTTTACCAAATGACATTTCCGTTGTGTTCCAGCATAACTAGAGAGATAAGCTGAGTGTGGTGGTGGGGTCCTGTAATCCCAATTACTTGGGAGGCTGAGACGGGAAGATCCGTGGAGCCCAGGAGTTTGAGTCCAACCTGGGCAACATAGCAAGACCTCATCTCAAAAATAAATAAATTAATTAATACAGAGATAAAACTTCAAGAGAAAAATTTATTTATAAACATCTACTAAGCACTTACTATGTCACAGGACAAATATTGAAATGTCCCTTTGGTTATTGATGGTCTTTATAATTATTTTTCAAACTTCCAGAGACATAAGGCTGTCTTCAAATAATTCTCACCTCTTAGCCTTGCTTCTTATCTGGAATATTTTAGCCTCTATCCCAGGATTTGAATTCCTGGTCGATACAGTCAAAGCTAAGTGAAGAGCTGAACAATTATCTGGTTAATTTTGGCACTAACAGGAAATCTGATGTTTTAATTTGCCTATTTAAGTATTATGTGGAGCTTGGGAGTAGGATGGAACAGAGCTCTATTTGATGTATCATGAAGCTGAATGTGTTTTGGGTAGGACTGAGGACCACTCTGTTCCAACACTCTCAGCAGCCTGCCAATGTGCCTTAGAGCAAACATTTAAAGGAGCAAGAAGATTTATCCCCATTTTACTTTTATGCCAAGTAAACTAATTCTTTTTATGAGAATTCCTGGCCAGGCACAATGGCTCACACTTGTAATCCCAGCACTTTGGGAGGCCAAAGTGGGAGGATCACTTGAGTGCAGGAGTTCAAGACCAGCCTAGGCCACATAGTGAGAACCTATCTCTATTAAAAAAAAAGAATTAATTATAAAAAGAATTCCCATCTACTAAAGTACAATAAAGCCACCAGTGATTTCATGGTAGACAAGGATTCTTAATTTTATAATGTTATACAATGCACAAGACAGTGCAGGGGATGCTTATTCTGAGGTCGTAGTGAAAAAGTGTCCCAAGGCCACAACCAGCTTTCCAATCCAAATCTGTGATTTTGCAGCATCGTCGTTGGTTATAGAGGAGCACTCAGGGACTGCAAGCCTCCACATATTATTTCAACATCTGTGCAAAATAATTCAAAAGGGTGATCTACTAACAGGCAGATGTTTCCAAACCTAAAATTCTATAAGATAGACAACAGCATCTTGAATAGCGTAAAGCATTATTAAATCAAGTCCACTCATTGAATAAATGCTTTGATGTAAATTCTGTGATCATTTTTAGAACATCTTGCTTGAAAGACTTGATATCCTTCAGTAAACATGCATGTGCACACAAACACACATGCACACACCCACACACATAAACACAAACACACACATGTACCAGCCCTTTCATAGCCCTAAATTGTCCTTCTCAGGTTAGTAGCAACACGCAAGAAACAGACTACAGCCCAAATAGAGGAAATTATGGTGGTGGCAGCTGAGAAATAAATCAAATTGCATATGAAGCTTAGCATCACCTCTAAATCTCTTTTTCCTAACCTATGCAATTGCACAAGTTTCACTAATGGTAGCCCTATCTCTATAAACATATTTTATATCTTTAAAGGAAATGGAAGAGGATAGCCATGTCTAGGATAAGTGTGTGTCTAAGGCCATCAACTGAGCGTGCATGAACAGTGAATAAGATCTAAGGCTGGAAGCTTCTAAAATGGTTATAAGAATTTATACTAAGCCCTCAATTGAAAAACACACCACAATCCCTCAAGACTGAGGATTTGGTAATACAGAGTTGCCTGTCTGGTGATATTATTCATAGATACAGACTTGGTGTTAGAGTTATTGGGGAAGGTGTTAATAAGTGAACAAGTTTTGTTATTTTTGCCATTGATCTGAATAATATTAATTGCATAAGACTTTAAGCAACATAGCAGAAAATAAGCATTTGTAATGTCGTTCTTCCCCTGCTTGGAATAATAGTGAAGAAAAGAGTTGATGTTCTAAAATACTAACAATCGCCTTGTGAAACTACAATAAAAGCTAGAATTATGGTCCATAAAACAAAGAGAAAGTGAGTTGAGAAATTACAAGTAAATATTATTGTCATACAGACAGTTTGAGTAAATACAGAGAGAGAAAATCCCTATATTTTCCTTATGGCATTTCTTTTTTTGCCTCATTTACTAAAGTAGTTCATTTACAGAAATGTCACAACTTTCCAAAATACTCAGATTATTAAAAAAAATACAGAGAAAAAATTCACAAAAATATGTTTAATACATATTGGTCACAACTAACCCATCTCTGGGTTTATTCCATACCAGTTGTAAATTTTCTTGCAAACTCGAGTTAAATTATTTCCTAGAAAACTTTCCACAATGGAGATCTTTAAATCAATCACACAAAGTTTCAAGTATGAAAATTACCTTTCTGTTATAGCTGAAAATTAATTTTTTCTTGCTTGAGAGAAATGACACGCCCTATTAATTTTCATATATTCTTTAAAATGGAACATCCAGGCTTTGATGTGAAATGTCCTAAAAATGACCAAAAAAATACATCAAAACATATCTATTAATTCATGAAATTAAGAATAGCTTTTTGCATTTTCTCCTGTCACTGATCCCATTTGCCTTATTACTTTCATCTGTGGCCCACAAACTTGGTGGCACAATCAACAAACCCCTTAGTGGCTGTTTCATCTCTGCTCTATTTGATTTCTTCTCTCTGAGTAAATGATTAAGTTTTCATGCATTGGTTCAACCAAAATCTATGTTCACTCAACCACATCCTTTATTGATTACTTCTACTGCAAACAGTAGGCCAAGTGTGATATACATAATTGGACAGTTGTCAAGGGACGTGGGTGTTAACGGTCCTGTTTTCCCAGTTGGAAACTGGAATCACCTTGATACACAAATATTCTGCACTGTTTCATTCTCATTCTTTGGACCGAGGAGTCCTGTTCCTCCGAATATATGTTTTTAACTCTCTAAGGTCTGGTTGAATGAATTTAATGATTATACCATATAATATGCTGTTCAAGTTGCACCTGTGCACTGCATATAGAAAACTGGAATTAATATTTATCTAACATTTTAACCTTGTCCTTTAACTTATACAAATAAGCTGTAGCTTTTCTGTAAGAAAATATTCCATGTTTTCCCCTTCCATAAAAAGAATGGCTTCTGAATCTGTTGCTAACTTTTAAATTTGGAAAACCTTTAACCAGCATATAATGTTAATATTTCAGATGTTGCATTAACAACTTTGCTGACTGTAGATCTCTACATTCATTGAGTAAAGCAAATGACTTACAATGATAAGACTTTTTTCTCTAGCTTTATTTGTTAGAGCAAATTCTAGATAATTTTGTATATTTTGGAGATCTGTTGCTCCTCTGGAAGAAAAATGACTTGAATTACCCAGCAATAGGTTTATTTATACTATTTTGTGTTTCTCATACTCTAAACTTAGTTTTTTTGCTTGTTTCTTTGTTTGTATATATCTTGATTTAACAATCCTCAGCAGGCCAAATCTAATTCAAAATGTACTTTCTTCACAAATATATTGGTTTTTAGAAACATTAACATAAATAAGCTTCAGCGAGTCCATCTTAACTAAATAATTAATAATCATAATTTTCCCTAAGGTTTTAAAGTGATATTCAGAGAAATCATCATTTTTCCCCCATCAATTTTTCTTGAATATTATAGTCTAGGAAAGTGTGTGAAAAATTAACAATTTGACAGAACATTTTTAGTCCTGGAACCACAAGTTCACTCAAAATTCTAAATAATGTATTTTCTTTATTAATATTTAATACTCAAGCTCTCTCGATAACTTTTAGTTTCACAAAACAAATATTTAAATTAAAATAATCGGTGAATCTCTCATTATATTTTACTCTATGCCTGCATTTGAAAATTTCCTCCAATAATTCATATTTTTTCTGGAGAATTGACCTATGCCTATATGTGGAAGATCAGTCATAATTTTGGTATGAAAAAGTGAGGACAGACTTTTAAAAAGTTGTGTTCACAGCTGCGGTAACATAAAATTTCATCCTATTTCTGACGTGTAGAACACTCTTTTATCAATAAGAGAAAAAAGTATTTGATGGTACTTGATACTCAAGTAAACAAAAAATGTGAGCACTTTGATTTTTCCCCTTAGGAAATAGACTTTATGTGACTGATTTGCAGAGCATACATTCAAATCAGAGTGCTTAATTCATCATATGATGAATGTTTTCAGGAAGGATTGCTTAGCTAAATTGAATTTGCCTCTTGGCTTGTGGTAGACAATGTCAAGTAGAGAGCTGTCAATGTGATAGTTGTTTATTTCACTGAGAGATAATAATAACACAAGTGCCATTTATTGAATCCCTACTACATGCCAAGCTATACATTTACACAATTTTTCATCCCACAGCAACCTGTGGCCATTTTTAAAATGAAGAAACAAAAGTTTTCTTTAGTTTCATAACTTTAGTATAATCAAAGTTATTAATCTAAGAGGCTGAGCTGAGATTCAAACCTACATCTTCCTAAATTCCACCATAACTCATTTTGACTTTAAAGTAATCTAACTTATTTTTACAAACATATCAGTGTTTACCTGTGAAAATGAATGTTTTTCAAACCTTGGGAGGTTATGCAAGGAGATAACCCTAATCCTACCAATACTTTTTAAAAATGAACTCCGTTGAAAATACATTCTGGGGCATATAGAAATTCTACTGGTGGGTGCGGGACCAAGATGGCCTACTAAAAGCTGGGGCTCCCATCAAAATAAACCATAATAAGTGAGTGAATCCTTCACCAGCAACCAAGGTATCCAGGTTCTGTCATCAAAATTGACTAAAAGGCAGGCGTGACCCACGGAGAGAGGGAAGAGCAGTGTGGTATGGTGGCCCACCTGAGAGCCACACGGGGAAGAGGAGACCTCTCCCTCCAGCCAAGGGATGTGGGCACAGACATGGACGAAAGATCAAATGGATGAAATGGCAGAAGTAGACTACAGAAGATGGGTAATAAAAACCTACGATGAGTTAAAGGAGCATGTTCTAACCCAATGCAAACAAGCTAAGAACCTTGATAAAAGGTTAGAGGAATTCCTAACTAGAATAACCAGTTTAAAGAGGAACATAAACGACCTGATGGAGCTGAAAAACACAGCACGAGAACTTCATGAAGCGTACGCAGGTATCAACAGCCGGATCAGCCAAGCAGAAGAAAGGATATCAGAGTTTGAAGGCCATCTTACTGAAATAAGACGTGCAAACAAGAATAGAGAAAAAAGAGTGAAAAGAAATGAACAAAGCCTCCAAGAAATATGGGATTTCATAAAAAGACCAAACCTACAATTGATTGGAGTACCAGAGGAGATGAAGAGAATGGAAACAAGCTGGAAAATACACTTCAGGATATTATCCAGGAGAATTTTCCCAACCTAGCAAGACAAGCCAACATGCAAATTCAGAAAATACAGAGAACACCATTAATATACTCCATGATAAGATCAACCCCAAGAAGCATGATCATCAGATTCTCCAAGGTCGAAATGAAGGAAAAACTGTTAAGGGCAGCCAGAGAATGATTCAAAAAGACAAAGAAGAGCGTTACATAATGGTAAAGGGAACAATTCAACAAGATGGACTAATTATTCTAAATATATATGCACCCAATGCAGGAGCACCCAGATTCATAAAGCAAGTTCTTAGAGACCTACAAAGAGACTTAGTCTCCCACACAATAATAGTGGGAGACTTTAACAACCCACTGTCAGTATTAGGCAGATTAACGAGACAGAAAATTAACAAGAATATTCAGGACTTGAACTCAGTTCTGGGTCAAGTGGACCTAGTAGACAGCTACAGAACTCTCTATCCCAAATCAACAGAATATACACTCTTCTCAGTGCCACATGGCACTTATTCTAAAATTGACCACATAATTGGAAGTAAAACACTCCTCAGCAAATACAAAACAACTGAAGTCATAATAAACAGTCTCTCAGATCACAGTGCAATCAAGTTAGAATTCAGGATTAAGAAACTCACTCAAAATTGCAAAATTATATGGAAATTGAACAACTTGATCCTGAATGACTACTGGATAAATAATGAAATTAGGATGGAAATTAAGAAGTTATTTGAAACCAATGAGAACAAAGAGACAACATAAAAGAAACTCTACCAGCTAAAACAGTGTTAAGAGGGAAATTTATAGCACTAAATGCCCACAGGAGAAAGTGGAAAAAATCTAAAATAGACACCCTAACCTCACAATTAAAAGAGTTTGAGAGGTGAGAGCAAACTAATCCAAAAGCTAGCAGAAGACAAGAAATAACTAACATCATAGAGGAATTGAGGGAGATAGAAACACGAAAAATCATCCAAAAAAATCAATGAATCCGGGAGCTGGTTTTATGAAAAAATTAACAAAATTGATAAACTGCTAGCAAGACTAATAAAGAAGAAGAGAAAGAAGAATCAAATTGACGCAATAAAAAATGATAAAGGGGATATCACCACTGACCCCACAGAAATACAAACTACCACTACAGAATACGGTAAATACCTCTACACAAATAAACTAGATAATCTAGAAGAATTGGATAAATTCCTGGATGCATACACCTTACCAAGACTAAACCAGGAAGAAGTTGGATCCCTGAATAGACCAATAACAAGCTCTGAAATTGTGGGAGTGATTAATAGCCTAACAACCAAAAAATCCCAGGACCAGACAAACTCATAGCTGAATTCTTCCAGATATACAAAGAGAAGCTGGTACTATTCCTCTGGAACTATTCCAAACAATTGAAAAAGAGGGAATTTCCTCTAACTCATTTTATGAAGCCAGCATCATTCTGTTACCAAAATCGGGAAGAGACACAACAGAAAAAGAAAATTTCAGGCCAATATCCCTGATGAACATCAATGTGAAAATCCTCAATAAAATACTGGCAAACTGATTCCAGCAGCACATTAAAAGCTTATCCACGACAATCAAGTCAGCTTTATCCCTGGGATGCAAGGCTGGTTCAACATAAGCAAATCAATAAACATAATCCTTCACATAAACCAGAACCAATGACAAAGCCCACAGGATTACCTCAATAGATACAGAAAAGGCCTTCAATAAAATTCAACATCCCTTCATGTTAAAAACTCTCAATAAACTAGGTATTGATGGAACATCTCTCAAAATCACAAGAGCTATTTATGACAAACCCACAGCCAATATCATACTGAGTGCGCAAAAGCTGAAAGCATTCCCTTTGAAAACTGGCACAAGACAAGGATACCTTCTTTCACCACTTCTATTCAACATAGTATTGGACGTTCTGGCCAGGGCACTCAGGCAAGAGAAAGAAATAAAGCGTATTCAAACAGGAAGAGAGGAAGTCAAATTGTCTCTGTTTGCAGATGACATGATTGTATATTTAGAAAATCCCATTGTCTTAGCCCAAAACCTCCTTAAGCTGAGAAGCAACTTCAGCAAAGTCTCAGGATACAAAATCAATGTGCAAAAATCACAAGTATCCCTTTACACCAACAGTAGGCAAGCAGATAGCCAAATCATGAATGAACTCCCATTCACAATTGCTACAAAGAGAATAAAATACCCAGGAATGCAGCTAACAAGAGATGTGAAGGACCTCTTCAAGGAGCACTACAAATCACTACTCAAGGAAATAAGAGAGAAAACAAACAAATGGAGAAACATTCCATCTCCATGGATAGAAAGAATGAATATCTTGAAAATGGCCATACTGCTCAAAGTAATTTATAGATTCAATGCTATTCCCATCAAACTACCATAGACATTCTTCACAGAATTAGAAAAAACTATTTTAAATTTCATGTGGAATCAAAGAATACACCGTGTAGCCAATTCAATCTTAAGCAAAAAGAACAAAGCTGGAGGCATCATGCTGCCTGACTTCAAACTATACTACAAGGCTGCAGTAACCAAAACAGCATGGTACTGGTACCAAAACAGACATATAGACCAGTGGATCAGAACAAAGACCTCAGAAATAACACCACACACCTACAACCATCTGATCTTCAACAAGCCTGACAAAAACAATCAATGGGGAAAGGATCTCCTATTAAGTAAATGGTGCTGGGAAAACTGGCTAACCATATGAAGAAAACTGAAACTGGACCCCTTCCTTACACCTTATACAAAAACTAACTCAAGATGAATTAAAGACTTAAATGTAAAACCCCAAACCATAAAAACCCTAGAAGTAAACCTAGGCAATACCATTCAGGACATAGGCATGGGCAATGACTTCATGACAAAAACACCAAAAGCAATTGCAACAAAAACAAAAATTGACAAATGGGATCTAATTAAACTGAAGAGCTTCTGCACAGCAAAAGAAACTATCATCGGCCGGGCGCGGTGGCTCAAGCCTGTAATCCCAGCACTTTGGGAGGCCGAGACGGGTGGATCACGAGGTCAGGAGATCGAGACCATCCTGGCTAACACGGTGAAACCCCGTCTCTACTAAAAAATACAAAAAATTAGCCGGGCGAGATGGCGGGCACCTGTAGTCCCAGCTACTCGGGAGGCTGAGGCAGGAGAATGGCGTAAACCCGGGAGGCGGAGCTTGCAGTGAGCTGAGATCCGGCCACTGCACTCCAGCCTGGGCGACAGAGCGAGACTACGTCTCAGAAAAAAAAAAAAAGAAACTATCATCAGAGTGAACAGACAACCTACAGAATGGGAGAACACTTTTGCAATTCACCCATCTGACAAAGGTCTAATATCCGGAATTTTCAAGGAACTTAAATATATTCACAAGGAAAAAACAACCCCATCAAAAAGTGGGCAAAGGATATGAACAGACACTTCTCAAAAGAAGACATTTATGCAGCCAACAAACATGAAAAAAAGCTCAACATCACTGATAATCATAGAAGTGCAAATCAAAACCACAAGGAGATACCATCTCATGCCAGTCAGAATGGCAATTATTAAGAAGTCAGGAAAATAGATTCTGGCGAGACTGTGGAGAAACAGGAATACTTTTACGCTGTTGGTGGAAGTGTAAATTAGTTCAACCAATGTGGAAGACAGTATGGCGATTCCTCAAAGATCTAGAAGCAGCAATATCATTTGACCCAGTAATCCCGTTACTGGATATATACCTAAGGATCCTACAGAAAATGATTCAGTAAACCTATAAAGATATATGCACACGTATGTTTATTGCAACACTATTTACAATAGCAAAGACATGGAACTAACCCAAATGCCCATCAATGATAGACTGGATAAAGAAAATGTGGTACATATATACCATGGAATACTATGCAGCCATAAAAAGGAATGAGATCACGTGCTTTGTGGGGACATGGATGAAGCTGGAAGCCACCATCCTCAGCAAACTAGCACAGGAACAGAAAACCAAACACCGCATGTTCTCACTCATAAGTGGGAGTTGAACACTAAGAACACATGGACACAGAAAGGAGAACAACAGACACCAGGGCCTGTGGAAGGGTGGGGAGTGAGGGGAGGGAACTTAGAGGATGGGTCAATAGGTGCAGCAAACCACCATGGCCCACGTAGACCTATGTAACAAACCTGCACGTTCTACACATGTATCCCCCACCCTTTTTTTTTTTTTAAGAAAGTGCTTTCTGAATTTGCAACACACTCTTTTAAACAGCCCCAGTTGAGAGGTGGGCTCAGTCTTTAGAAATAGCCAAAAGAATTTGGAGTCACATTTAGAAAACCTAGAAAACAACAACAACAACAAAAACACTAGACATGTTTTTATGAGGATAGGCAAATGAATGTACTCCAGGTTTCAAAGCACTGTACACAAGTCAGTACCTGTCACAGTTGATCTCATGTATGAATTTATACACTTATTTCTCCAAACTGACAGTGAAACACTTCAAGCACAGGAACCCTATTCCCCAGCAACTAGCAAATTTTGGGACATTTGCTAGACTCCCAAAGTTTCTTGATGTTACTGGAATATCCAAGGGTCAGGAGTTTACAGTCTTAGACTCCAAACATCTATATGCCTTAAGGTTCTCACAGTTTACCTGGATGCTTAGCTTTCATGTGTGCAGCGTATGTGTCTCCCTTCTCAAATTTTTCAACATTGCTTCATTCAAAAATGTATTAATGCTTACTATATGACAGATTATCTGCTAGAAATTATGTCTTCCTGAACATTTTGTGAGGATATATGACTTTAATGACACCTGAGCTTTTACTACCAATGAAAGCTTTCAAGAACAAGCTAGTATTCACCTTTTATAAACTATAGTGAGACATGATTCATATGCTATACAATTATGACTTTAACAATTGTAGACTTTAAAAATCTACAATTTAAAAGAGTCCTCACTTTAAAAGTTTAATACAATTCAGTGGTTTTTAGTATACTCACAGGATTGAACAACCATGGCCACTATCTAATTTCAATCACCCTAAAAGGAAACCTTGTACCCATTATTTGTCATTTCTCAATCCTCCACTTTCCTCAGCCTCTAGCGACCACTAGCCTACATTCCATCTCATGGATTTGCCATTCTGGACATATTGTGTAAATGGGCTCATATGGTGTGTGATCTTCTGTTGTCTGGTTTCTTTCACTTAGCATATTTTCAAGTTTCATCCATGTTGCAACATGCATCGCTACCTCATTATTTTATTTATTTATTTATTTTGATTTTGAGTCTCACTCTGTTGCCCAGGCTGGAGTGCAGCGGCGCAATCTCAGCTCACTGCAAGTTCCACCTCCTGTGTTCACGCCATTCTCCTGCCTCAGCCTCCTGAGTAGCTGGGACTTCAGTCACCCGCCACCATGCCCAGCTAATTTTTTATATTTTTAGTAGAGGCGGGGTTTCACCGTGTTAGCCAGGATGGTCTCGATCTCCTGACCTCGTGATCAACCTGTCTGGGTCTCCAAAGTGCTGGGATTACAGGTGTGAGCCACCGTGCCTGGCCTACCTCATTCATGTTTAAGACTGAATAATATTTCATTGTAGGTATACACCATATTTTGTTTACTCATTCATCAGTTGATACACATTTCAATTGTTTTCATGCCTTGGCTATTATGATTAATGCTGCTATGAACTTTCATATATATGACTTTTTGTGTTGACATAGTTTTGCTTCACTTGGGTATATATTTTGGAGTAAAATTTCTGGGTCATATGGTAATTCTATGTTAAAGTTTTCGAGGAACTGCCAAGTTGTTAAGAAGATGTACCATTTTACATTTCCATTAGCAATGCGTGAGGATTTAAAAGTTTCAGTTTTAACTCAATGTATGCTCCAACAAAAACAAGCCGTGTATTTTTAATTTCATGTTTACACATTAAATCTCATTATCGTGATAACCATCTTGCATTTTCTACAGGAAAGACACAAGATACTTTCTCTTTAATGTGACGTTAAGTGAGATGATACTCCATTGATGTCCTATTTCATTCATTCTAGCCAAGGAGATACGACAGAAGCAATTAAATACTTGAAAAAGTTTGTGAAAATTGCAAGAAACAATTTTCAAAGCCTAGATTTTGTAAGAGCAAGTACAATGCTTGGGGACATCTACAATGAAAAAGTGAGTCTATGTGTTTCTTGTTTATAGAGAAATTTGCAGTGTTTAGAGAGAAATTTGCTGTTTTATTTATTTATTTTTTTTTGAGACAGAGTCTCGCTCTGTAGCCCAGGCTGGAGTGCAGTGGCCGGACCTCAGCTCACTGCAAGCTCCGCCTCCCGGGTTTAGGCCATTCTCCTGCCTCAGCCTCCCGAGTGGCTGGGACTACAGGTGCCTGCTACCTCACCCGGCTAGTTTTTTGTATTTTTTTAGTAGAGACGGGTTTTCACCGTATTAGCCAGGATGGTCTCGATCTCCTGACCTCATGATCCGCCCGTCTTGGCCTCCCAAAGTGCTGGGATTGCAGGCTTGAGCCCCACCGCGCCTGGCCCCGAAATTTGCTGTTTTAAAAGTCTCTTCTCATGTTATCCTTGTCTTCCCACCATATATTATGCAGAATGGCCCTGGACTGCAGGATGTAGTTAATGCCCATGGCAAGGACTAGGGAGGAGAAATGCCTCCTCCTCCTCCTCCTCTTCCAATACCTTAGGGCCATGTGGGGACAGTCCTTATGAGCTGCTAACCCTGATTCATAGTTTCGCATCCGGTGAGGATTCTAACTGACATTGGATTTGAGGAGCAATTAAAATATTTAATTCAAAGGAAATTGATTATAACTGTTGGCTATTATCTGCTTCCACTGACATTCATCTCTCTCACTCCAAATTCTTTATTAATCCAGCTGTGGCGCCCCTGCTAGTTTCCTTAGAAGAAGAAACGATAATCCTAAAAATAATTCTGCAGAAAATTTAGAGTGAAATTTTAGCAACAGATTAATTACATGAAAGAGAAAACAGAAAGAAGAACAAAAAAGTCCAAAATAAAATTATCCAATTCAAGAAGCTGTTATTAGTATAATGTACTGGTCATAATGGACTTTTGTCGTATTTTCTCCTGATTTTATCTTTTTATTACAGATTCTCCTTTAGCAATGGTGTGAAAGAGCTTTGTTTCTCTAGTTATAATTGCTGTTTTGATCATGAATAAGATCCATCATTTTTTAGGGTAATTATGTTCTCAAATTATGTTTATACATTCTCTGTTAATCTCTTTGAGAGTCTGTGTATGTAGTGAATAAAGTCATTAATTCCAAAACCACACTGCTTGAGTTAAAAACCCAGCTCTTTCACTTGTAAGATCTGTGACCTTGGGCTAGTTACTTAAATTTCTAGGTGCCTCAATATTCTCACCTCATAAAGTTATTGTGAGTATTAAATTAACATGTGGAAAGCACTTAGGATAGTGCTTTGCAGCAGGAGAAGTATTATCTTTATAAATTTCCGTTGTTCTCTACACCCTTAGTGGTATCAAACAATTCCCCTTTGCCAGACCCTCAGATGATGCTGGGTGGCAATGGTATTCAAACCCATTCTCCTAACCACTACAGTATTCTGTTTTTTGCCATAAAATTAACTTTATTTCAGAAGGATTTAGGATATTTTTTTTAAAGGAAATCAAGTTTGAAATTAATTTGAATGAGTGAAACTAATATTTCTTTAGTTCCTGAAGTGGAGCAAGTGCTTTCAAAGAAGGTATCTCATTTCCTTTTTCTCTTACATCCCCTCTCTTGCTCCCCTGGGCTCATTTGCCTCCCCTCTCTCCTATTCCTTGAAATCTAAAAAGCCCCCTTTTCTCCTGGCCCTTCTTCTCCCCGACTCCCTTACCCACCTTGCTCCCTTCTCTCCTGCGTTCTTCCTTCTCGACCCTCTTCCTTGCTCTCTGACCCCCGGGTCGTCCTCTCCCTCTCCCTCATGGCCACCACTTTGTTGCCCTCCTTTTTCGAGTCCTTCCCTGTCTGTTGCTCTAGCTGTGCTCAGGTTTTGCATGTCGTGTGCTTCCTCTGCTACCCTCTGGCTCCCTGCCCATTTCTTTGCCTTTATTGACTCCTCTCTCCTTGATTTTGTATTTGCTTTTATTTACTTTTTAGGATACAGTGGTGAAAACAGGCAAGACCTAAACCCTTGTGAGGCTCACAATCTAATGAGGGAGCTTCTCCTATAGCATAGGAGAAAAGATATAAGTCTATGAATATATGCAGTATGATATGGTGTATGGATCAAGTTGTATATTTGAAGGCATATATATTTGAAGATAGTGCAAATACCCAGAAGCCTCCTAATTTTCTATTAGAATAGGAATAAACTGATAAAATTTAACTTCTGGCAGTTGACACAGCTTTTGGATATTATTTCTTATACCTTAACTTCAGAAATTAAACTCTTATCCAAGAATAAAAAATCAGAGAATAAAATACACACTGGTGAGATATAAACTCTTGGCAAAAAACATTAAGAAAACGCAAGTATAAAAATATTGCTACTCAAAAAAGTGTATTTTCCTTATGCTTTCTGTTATTAGGAAAATATAGGTTAGCAATGTTCATGTTATTCAGAAGGGCTGGGTTTGGGTATTGTTTGGAGGTAGGGTAAAAAGTTGTGTTTTTTGCCCTTCTGTTTTGAAAAACAGTCCTTCGAAAAGCGCAGGTCTCTCCCCTCAATTCCAAACGCATACCCCACCACCTATTTGACATTTTCACTTAGATATCTTCAACTATAATGTACTAAAAACTGAACTTACTGTTTTTTCCTCTAAATTTTTCTTCTAACAACTTAAATCTCAACTGCATTAGAATATTATTTAGGCATTTTCCAAGCAATCTTCTCTTTTTAGTCTGGGAGCTCCTCTTATCTGCCCCATCCAGGCCCATGGCTTTTAAATACTATCCATATGCCAATGACTTCCAGATTTGTATCTCCAATCCTGATCTCTCCCGGGACTCCAAACTTTGTAAAACCAATTGCTTCCTTACTACCTCCACCCGGATTTCTAACATATTTCAAATGGAACCTCCACCTCTCTAGTCTTCTCCATCTTTTAAATAGTAATATTATCTATCCACCCAGTCACTACAGTCAAAAATCTGGAAATCCTTCAATTCTTCTCTCCCCCGGCTCCATATTCAAGCCAAAAGCAAACTCTGACCTTTGTGTTACCAAATATATATCTCAAATCCACCCTTTTCCCTCTATCTCTGCAACTGTCACATCAGTTTATGACACTGTATTGTCTCACCTAGACACTGCAGTAAGCCCTAAACTCACCTTCCTGCATGCACTCTGTTCCCTCTCACCCCGGCATAAGCAGAAAGAGGCCAAGTAATTATTTTAAAATATAAATCAAATCTGATTTCTCTGCTTAAAATACTTCCATTACTTCTCATTCTTCTGAGAACATAAATATAAATCCTTACCCTGTCCTAAAATATAAGATAGCTCCACCCCTATCTCTGACCTCATTGCTTCCTACTCCTTTTTATCCATCCCAATGTAGCGAATTGACATTCTTGGAGTTCTTTAAGCATGTCAAGCTAGTTCCTGCCTTAGAACATTTGCCTTGGCTGGAATGCTCTACATGAAATGCTCTGGACTTCACATTGCTGGCTTCTTGTCACTCAGATCTCTGTTCAATGCCCCATCTTCAGAGGGGCCTTCCCTTAGCAACTAAAGTGGCCATCAGGTCGCCCCCCCTCCCTTTTTTTTTTTTGAGATGGAGTCTGGCTCTGTTGCCAGACTGGAGTGCAGTGGCACGATTTCGACTCACTGCAAACTCCGCCTCCCGGGTTCAAGCAATTCTCCTGCCTCAGCCTCCTGAATAGCTGGGACTACAGGCCTGCGCCACCACGCCCAGCTAATTTTTGTATTTTTGGTAGAGACAGGGTTTCACCATGTTGGCCATGATGGTCTCGATCTCTTGACCTCATGATCCGCCCACCTCAGCCTCCCAAAGTGCTGGGATTACAGGCATGAGCCACCGTGCCCTCTCCCCAACCCCACCCCCCGCAATTCTTTTTTTTTTAATAAAGGCAGGGATTTGTCATGTGGCCCAGGGTGGTCTTGAACTCCTGGACTCAAAGGATTCTCCTGCTTCGGCCTCCCAAAGTGCTATGGATTACAGGCATGAGCTGCCCCACCTGGGTCACTCTTTAAAATTACTGTGTTTGAATTATCCATGTAGCATTTATCTCATAGTTTTCTTGTTCATGTTATGTTCTTATTGTTGTTGTTTAATTTGGCCAAAATATAAGTTTAATGAGAGCAGGAATTATATCTGCTTTGTTTATTATTCTAGTGTCTAGAAAAAAACCTGGCACAGAATCGGTGATCAAAAACATGTCAGTTCCTTGAACCAATAAATAAATTTGTAACCAGTTTCACACCACTTAAGACTGGTATTCTCTCACTTGTGAAAGTTCAGACTTCTATTTCATTTTGTCGTCGTCGTTTTGAGACAGAGTTTCACTCTTGTTGCCCAAACTGGACTGCAGTGGTGTAGTCTCACTGCAACCTCCGACTCCTGGGTTCAAGCAATTCTCCTGCCTCAGCGTCCGGAGTAATTGGAATTACAGGCACATGCCACCCTACCCAGCTAATTTTTGTATTTTTCGTAGAGACGAGGTGTCACCATGTTGGCCAGGTTCGTCTCGAACTCTTGCGCTCGAGTGATCCTCCCTCCTCGGCCTCCCAAAGTGCTGGATTAGAGGCATGAACCACCATGCCCCGCCTCTATTTCATTTTTGTATAATATTTTAACTTTTTTTTATTATTATACTTTAAGTTCTAGGGTACATGTGCATAACGTACAGGTTTGTTACATATGTATACTTGTGCCATGTTGGTGTGCTGCACCCATCAAATCGTCAGCACCCATCAACTCGTCATTTACATCAGGTATAACTCCCAATGCAATCTCTCCCCCCTCACCCCTCCCCATGATAGGCCCCGGTGTGTGATGTTCCCCTTCCCAAGTCCAAGTGATCTCATTGTTCAGTTCCCACCTATGAGTGAGAACATGCGGTGTTTGGTTTTCTGTTCTTGCGATAGTTTGCTGAGAATGATGGTTTCCAGCTGCATCCATGTCCCTACAAACAACACAAACTCATCCTTTTTTATGGCTGCATAGTATTCCATGGTGTATATGTGCCACATTTTCTTAATCCAGTCTGTCACAGATGGACATTTGGGTTGATTCCAAGTCTTTGCTATTGTGAATAGTGCCGCAATAAACACACGTGTGCATGTGTCTTTGTAGTAGAATAATTTATAATCCTTTGGGTATATACCCAGTAATGGGATGGCTGGGTCATATGGTACTTTTAGTTCTAGATCCTTGAGGAGTCGCCATACTGTTTTCCATAATGGTTGAACTAGTTTACAATCCCACCAACAGTATAAAAGTGTCCCTATTTCTCCACATCCTCTCTAGCACCTGTTGTTTCCTGACTTTTTAATGATTGCTATTCTAACTGATGTGAGATGGTATCTCATTGTGGTTTTGATTTGCATTTCTCTGATGGCCAGTCATGATGAGCATTTTTTCATGTGTCTGTTGACTGTATGAATGTCTTCTTTTGAGAAATGTCTGTTCATATCCTTTGCCCACTTTTTGATGGGGTTGTTTGCTTTTTTCTTGTAAATTTGTTTAAGTTCTTTGTAGGTTCTGGATATTAGCCCTTTGTCAGATGAGTAGATTGCAAAAATTTTCTCCCATTCTGTAGGTTGCCTGTTCACTCTGATGGTAGTTTCTTTTGCTGTGCAGAAGCTCTTTAGTTTAATTAGATCCCATTTGTGAATTTTGGCTTTTGTTGCCGTTGCTTTTGGTGTTTTAGACATGAAGTCCTTGCCCATGCCTATGTCCTGAATGGTATTGCCTAGGTTTTCTTCTAGGGTTTTTATGGTATTAGGTCTAACATTTAAGTCTCTAATCCATCTTGAATTAACTTTCGTATAAGGAGTAAGGAAAGGATCCAGTTTCAGCTTTCTACTTATGGCTAGCCAATTTTCCCAGCACCATTTATTAAATAGGGAATCCTTTCCCCATTGCTTGTTTTTCTCAGGTTTGTCAAAGATCAGATGACTGTAGATGTGTGGTATTATTTCTGAGGACTCTGTTCTGTTCCATTGGTCTATATCTCTGTTTTGGTACCAGTACCATGCTGTTTTGGTTACTGTAGCCTTGTAGTATAGTTTGAAGTCAGGTAGCGTGATGCCTCCAGCTTTGTTCTTTTGACTTAGGATTGTCTTGGCAATGCAGGCTCTTTTTTGGTTCCATATGAACTTTAAAGCAGTTTTTTCCAATTCTGTGAAGAAACTCATTGGTAGCTTGATGGGGATGGCATTGAATCTATAAATGACCTCGGACAGTATGGCCATTTTCACAATATTGATTCTTCCTATCCATGAGCATGGTATGTTCTTCCATATGTTTGTGTCCTCTTTTATTTCACTGAGCAGTGGTTTGTAGTTCTCCTTGAAGAGGTCCTTGACATCCCTTGTAAGTTGGATTCCTAGGTATTTTATTCTCTTTGAAGCAATTGTGAATGGAAGTTCACATGATTTGGCTTTCTGTTTGTCTGTTACTGGTGTATAAGAATGCTTGTGATTTTTGCACATTGATTTTGTATCCTGAGAGTTTGCTGAAGTTTCTTATCAGCTTAAGGAGATTTTGGGCTGAAACGATGGGGTTTTCTAAATATACAATCATGTCATCTGCAAACAGGAACAATTTGACTTCTTCTTTTCCTAACTGAATACCTTGTTTTCTTTCTCTTGCCTGATTGCCGTAGCCAGAACTTCCAACACTATGTTGAATAGGAGTGGTGAGAGAGGGCATCCCTGTCTTGTGCCAGTTTTCAAAGGGAATTTTTCCAGTTTTTGCCCATTCAGTATGATATTGGCTGTGGGTTTGTCATAAATAGCTCTTATTATTTTGAGATATGTTCCATCAATACCGAATTTATTGAGCGTTTTTAGCATGAAGGGCCGTTGAATTTTGTCAAAGGCCTTTTCTGCATCTATTGAGATAATCATGTGGTTTTTGTCTTTGGTTCTGTTTATATGCTGGATTACATTTATTGATTTGCGTATATTGAACCAGCCAATATTTTAACATTTTGAAAACTTTTCCTGAATCTTTAAAAGCAAGCCCAATATTTTCGGGCTTCATATTACTCATGCAAGGTATTGTAATTGTATTCTTAACAATTTTCAAGAAGTAAAAATATTATAAGACCAAAATTATAATGGTTGGAAAAATACTGGAGTTACCTTTTCTGTAATTATTATAGTAATTATAATTAGAATTAGTGCATCTTAAAAATATCCTGCATCCTAGTTAGTTACCTTTTACTACATAATCATAGAAAATGGACCACTCATCCTCCCCTCTGGGTCTTTTGATGGACTGTTAATTGAAAATATATAATTAGTGTAAAGTGGTGAAATGAGAATGTTTTAGAGGAAATAACTAGGTTTATAAGAGTTCTCATTCCTTAATAAAACCATAGAATAATTACATAGTTAAAAGAATGGTGGTTCCAACACTAAAATTATACGGAAAATGGGTAGGAAATGATTTATCCTTAGTACTGAGAAAATGCTCATTCATTTTGAGCTTGCTCATTGAACAGAGTGACATTTTAGACACTAAAAATCAAAATAATGCATGAAAATTCTATGTTATAATGTAATAATTCGAGCATTGTTCCAAGGTCTATGATGTCATCAAGATCCTGTCCTGGAATTGTTCACTAAATGCTTATCAGGGATATTAATAAAATTAAATGAATTTGTTCTTTTCCTGTAAGATTCATTTAGGAAGTACATATTGTCAATCTCATATTTAAGATTGCCAACTCTAATTACTAGAATCTTCTGAATTTTAAAATAGAATAGGGATTATCTGATAACAGAAATAACTGTAGAAAGTTGTATTTAACCTTTGGAGAAGAGATTTAGACAGTAAACTCTGAGAATTAAACATCCACAAATACGATATACATTAGTGAAATCTCATTCTAAAATGGTATGTATACAAATGCTTGCATCTTAAAAGAATTAATTTTGTATTTCTTTAGTAGTGTTTTAAACTAGAGAAACTAGAAAAACTGGTAGGTTCATATCTATTTATGTCAATTGTGTGTCTCTAAAGATGGAATACTAAGTACAATTTGAGGGAATCATAATTAGCTAATTATAAAGCTCCTATTTTAAGAGTAAAAAGGCACTTAAATAAGACCTAATCAAAATTTTAGGCATATCACTACTTTCACTTCACTCACCTCAAAAACTTGAGTGGAAACTCCATTTACTGCTGCTTCTACATGGCCTGGCATTTGGCCTGGCTCAGAGTGGTTGGCAAATGAATGAATGAATGAATGAATGAATGAGCTAATTTTTACTTAATAATATATAAAAATAACTTTGGAAATTCATATATATGTCCACTTATTTGTGGTCTCTAATTTTCCTAATTAAGACTCTCACCTAAAACAATAAATAATTGAAATCTCAGAAATATAATTAGAATATCAATTAGATATTTATACTTTTGTTTCTAAAAAAAAGGTTATGTTTGGCCTAACTGTATATTTTCATATATTTTGTCCTATGTCTTTGATATCTACCGGGAAAATCTATAATTTTAGTGACTTTTATTTACATCATCTTCAATATTTGTATTGTTTCTCAATTATAGTTTACTTCATTGGCTTACAAATATCTTTGATACCATTTTATTTTTTCCTAGGTATTTTTTTTCTCATATAAATTTTATGTTTTATACCTTGAAGAAAGAGAAATAATTGTTCACCTCAACAAACAAAAGTTATTTTTGATGTAATATGGAGAGACTCTGGTTAAATTAACAAAGTTGGTTGGAATGAATCATTTGAATAAACAGTTCTCCTAAACTGTCCTTGTGGGCATATAACATAGTGTTATATGTGCTCTTCCTGTATCTAACAAAATGATCACATAAGTCCTATTTCTCCCCCTCCTCACCTTGCCAGAAATTTCTTTATTCAGTCAGTTTGACCGATCTTGGAGCTTCATGATTATACAGAAGTATGCAGAGTTGAAGATGTGTTTTACCTCTACTGCTGTAATGGTATAAAGCTGTTCCTGTGTTGTTTTTATGTTCATTTCCTTCATAAAATACTAGAAACTGACTTATACAGCAAAACATTCTCCCATAAAAGGGTTTCTGTTCAAAAGAATACACATGCATGTTTTTGGTTTTTGTGTGTTTGGTGGGGTGAGGAGGAGAGAGATGAGTGGAAGGGAGGAGATGGTGGAGCCTAAAGGGTTACAAGTCAGTGAAGAAAGGAAATTTTGTCCCCTAGAGCCCCTAGATCAATCCTAGATAATATCCTCCTCTTAGAAAGAGATTTTCATGAGGATTTTTAGAAGATTTGGGGGTGGCAGAAGATGCTCTTTTCTCTGAGGCTCAATGTGATTATTTGTAAAATAAGAATAGTATTTTCCTCATAGGGTGACGTGTGAAAGTTAATGACATAATACATACGAAGTATTTAGCATTGGCCCCCATGCTTCATAAGAGCTAGGTAAACAGTATTTATTTGTGGAGGATAGCTTTTAATGGAGGTGACACTGGCAAACAACAACAGCAACAACAACACCCTGAATTTTTGCAGCTCGAGCTGTTGCGAAGGACTTCTTGAAGAGATATTTAAATGATCATTTGATCGGTGCTAGTGACATCAAGGTCATATTTTTCAGAAATTCTGATTACTTCAACATTCTCAGTTAAGAAGAATGGCATATGAACATGGGAAAGTAAGAGCAATAAACGAATTAGAGGATAGGTACATTTATTTTCACCAGCCATTAACCAAATTACTTGGCCGAAATGACCTTTTGCTGCGACTGAAAACAAAACATACTAATCTCAGGACTTTGGGAAGCCAAGGCGGGCGGATCACTTGAGGTCAGGAGTTCAAGACCAGCCTGGCCAACATGGTAAAACCCTGTCTCTACCAAAAATATAAAAAATTAACCGAGCATGGTGGCATACGCCTATAATCCCAGCTACTCGAGATGCTGAGGCAAGAGAATCACTTGAACCTGGGAGGCAGAGGTTGTGTAAGCTGAAATTATGCCCTGCACTCCAACCTGGGGTGACAGAACAAGACTCCACCTCAAAAAAAAAAAATGTAAAAAATATTTCATTAGCTAAATCCACTCTATAAATAGTAAAATTCTATCCAAATCAATGTGAATTGGTTCACTAATTCCCAAACTTCTTTTTACTACAATGTATTAGGTTGAACCATATGAAACTGCAAATATTTGATCACTTTTTATCAATAAGAACATAAGTCTTTTTTTATATATACTTTAAGTTCTGGGATACATGTGCAGAGCATACAGGTTTGTTACATAGGTATACACATGTCATGGTGGTTTGCTGCACCCATCAACCTGTCATCTACATTAGGTATTTCTCCTAATGCTATCCCTCCCCTAGTCCCCCACTCCCCAACAGGCCCTGGTGTGTGATGTTCCCTTCTCTATGTCCATGTCTTCTCATTGTTCAACTCCCACTTATGAGTGAGAACATGCAGTGTTTGGTTTTCTGTTCCTGTGTTAATTTGCTGAGAAGTGTTAGTTTGCTGAGAATGATAGTGTCCAGCTGCATCCATGTCCCCAAAAAGGACATGAACTCATCCTTTTTTTATAGCTGCATAGTATTTCATGGTGTATATGTCCCACATTTTCTTTATCCAGTCTATCATTGATGGATATTTAGGTTGGTTCCAAGTCTTTGCTATTGTGAACAGTGCTGCAATAAGCATATGTGTCTATGTGTCTTTATGGTAGAATGATTTATAATCCTTGGGGAATATACCCAGTAATGGGATTGCTGGATCAAATAGTATTTCTGGTTCTAGATCCTTGAGAAATCACCACCCTATCTTCCACAATGGTTGAACTAATTTACACTCCCACCAACAGGGTAAAAACGTTTCTATTTCTCCATATCCTCTCCAGCATCTGTTGTTTCCTCACTTTATAATGATCACCATTCTAACTGGCGTGAGATGGTATCTCAAACGTTTCTATTTCTCCACATTCTCTCCTGCATCTGTTGTTTCCTGACTTTTTAATGATTGCCGTTCTAACTGGCATGAGATGGTATCTCATTGGGGTTTTGATTTGCATTTCTCTAATGGTCAGTGATGATGAGCTTCTTTTTCATATATTTGCTGGACACATAAATGTCTTCTTTGGAGAAGTATCTGTTCATATCCTTTGCCCAGTTTTGAAGTGAGTTGTTTTTTTCTTGTAAATTTGTTGAAGTTCTTTGTAGATTCTAGATTTTAGGCCTTTGTCAGTTGGCTAGATGGCAAAAATTTTCTCCCATTCTGTAGGTTGCCTGTTCACTCTGATGATAGTTCATTTTGCTGTGCAGAAACTCTAGTTTAATTAGATCCCATTTGTCAATTTTGGCTTTTGTTGCCATTGCTGTTGGTGTTATAGTCATGAAGTCTTTGCTCATGCCTATGTCCTGAATGGTATTTCAGGTTTTCTTCTAGGGTTTTTATGGTTTCAGGTTTTACATTTAAGTCTTTAATCCATCTTGAGTTAATTTTTGTATAAGGTGCAAGGAAGGGGCCCAGTTTCAGTTTTTTGCATATGGCTAGCCAGTTTTCCCAACACCATTTATTAAATAGGGAATCCTTTCCTCATTGCTTGTTTTTGTCAGGTTTGTCAAAGATCAGATGGTTGTAGATGTGTGTCATTATTTCTGAAGCCTCTGTTCTGTTCCATTGATCTATATATCTGTTTTGGTACAGTAACATGCTGTTTTGGTTACTGTAGCCTTGTAGTATATTTTGAAGTCAGATAGCATGATGCCTCCAGCTTTGTTCTTTTTGCTTAGGATTGTCTTGGCTATACAGGCTCTTTTTTGGTTCCATATGAAATTTAAAGTAATTTTTTCTAAATCTGTGAAGAAAGTCAATGGTAGCTTCATGGGGATAGCATTGAATCTATAAATTACTTTGGGCAGTATGACTATTTTCACGATATTGATTCTTCCTATCCATGAGCATGGAATGTTTTTCCATTTGTTTGTGTTCTCTCTTATTTCCTTGAGCAATGGTCCGTGGTTCTCCTTGAAGAGGTCCTTCACATCCCTGTAAATTGTATTTCTAGATATTTTATTCTCTTTGTAGCAATTGTGAATGGGAGTTCACTCATGATTTGGCTCTCTGTCTGTTATTGGTGTATAGGAAGGCTTGTGATTTTTTGTACATTGATTTTGTATCCTGAGACTTTGCTGAAGTTGCTTATCAGCTTAAGGAGATTTTGGGCTTAGACGATGGGGTTTTCTAAATATACAATCATGTCATTTGCAAACAGAGACAATTTGACTTCCTCTCTTCCTATTCGAATACCCTTTATTTATTCCTCTTGTCTGATCGCCCTGGCCAGAACTTCCAATACTATGTTGAATAGGTGTGGTGCGAGAGGAACATCCTTGCCTTGTGCCAGTTTTCAAAGGGAATGCTTCCAGCTTGTGCCCATTCAGTATGATATTGGCTGGGGGTTTATCATAAATAGCTCTTATTATTTTGAGATACGTTCCGTCAATACCTAGTTTATCAAGAGTTTTTAGCATGAAGGGATGTTTAATTTTATCGAAGACTTTTTCTGCATCTATTGAGATAATCATGTGGTTTTTGTCAGTGGTTCTGTTTATGTGAGAGAAATTACGTTTTTTGATTCACGTATGTTGAAACAGCTTTGCATCCCAGGGATGAAGCCAACTTGGTCGTGGTGAATAAGATTTTTAATGTGCTGCTGGATTTGGTTTGCCAGTATTTTATTGAGGATTTTCGCATCAATGTGCATCAGGGATGTTGGCCTGAAATTTTCTTTGTTGTGTGTGTCTCTGCCAGGTTTTGTTATCAGGATGATGCTGACCTCTAAGATGAGTTAGGGAGGAGTCCCTCTTTTTCTATTGTTTGGAATAGTTTCAGAAGGAATGGTACCAGCTCCTCTTTGTACCTCTGATAGAATTCAGCTATGAATCTGTCTTTTTTTGGTTAGTAGGCTATTAATTACTGCCTCAATTTCAGAACTTGTTATTGGTCTATTCAGGGATTTGACTTCTTCCTGGTGTAATCTTGGGAGGGTATATGTGTCCAAGAATTTATCCATTTCTTCTATATTTTCTAGTTATTTGCGTAGAGGTATTTACAGTATTCTCTGATGGTAGTTTGTATTTCTGTGGGATCAGTAGTGATATCCCCTTTATCATTTTTTATTGCATCAATTTGATTCTTCTCTCTTCTTAGTCTGGCTAGCATTCTATCTATTTTGTTAATCTTTTTTTTTTTTTTTTTAAAAACAGCTCCTGGATTCATTGATTTTTTTTTTGAAGGATTTTTTGTGTCTCTATCTCCTTCAGTTCTGCTCTGATTTTAGTTATTTCTTGCCTTCTGCTAGCTTTTGAATTTGTTTGCTCTTGATTCTCTAGTTCTTTTAATTGTGATGTTAGTGTGTCGATTTAAATCTTTCCTGCTTTATCAATGTGGGCATTTAGTGCTATAAATTTCCCTCTAAACACTGCTTTAGCTGTGTCCCAGAGATTCTGGTACGTTGTGTCTTTGTTATCATTGGTTTCAAAGATCTTATTTATTTCTGCCTTAATTTTGTTATTTACCCAGTAGTCACTTAGGAGCATGTTGTTCAATTTCCACTGGTAGTTTTGGGTGAGTTTCTTAATCCTGAGTTCTAATTTGATTGCACTGTGGTCTGACAGACTGTTATGATATCTATTCTTTTGTATTTGCTAGGGAGTGTTTTGCTTCCAATTATGTAGTCAATTTTAGAATAAGTGTGATGTGGTGCTGAGAAGAATGTACATTCTGTTGATTTGGGGTGGAGAGTCCTGTAGAAGCCTGTTAAGTCCACTTGGTCCAGAGCTGAATTCAAGTCCGGAATATCCTTGTTAATTTTCTGTCTCGTTGATCTGTCTAATATTGACAGTGGGGTGTTAAAGTCTCTCACTATTATTATGTGGGGTTCTAAGTCTCTTTGTAGGTCTCTAAGAACTTGTCTTATTCATCTGGGTGCTCCTGTATTGGGTGCATATATATTTAGGCTAGTTAGCTCTTTTTGCTTCATTGATCCCTCTACTATTATGTAATGCCCTTCTTTGTCTTTTTTTTCATCTTTGTTGGTTTAAAGTCTGTTTTATCAGAGACTAGGATTGCAACCTCGCTTTTATTTTGCTTATCATTTACCTGGTAAATATTTCTTCATCCCTTTATTTTAAGCCTATGTGTGCCTTTGCACATGAAATGGGCTTCCTGAATAGAGCACACCGATGGATCTTCAGTCTTTATCAAATTTGCCAGTCTGTTTCTATTAATTGGGGTATTTAGCCCGTTTCCATTTAAGGTTAATATTGTTATGTGTGAATTTGATTCTGTCATTTCGATGCTAGCTGGTTATTTTGCCCATTAGTTGATGCAGTTTCTTCATAGTGTTGATGGTCTTTACAATTTGGTGTTTTTGCAGTAGTTGGTACTAGTTTTTCCTTTCCATATTTAGTGCTTCCTTCAGGAGCTCTGGTAAGGCAGGCCTGGTGGTGACAAAATCTCTCAGCATTTGCTTGTCTGTAAAGGATTTTATTTCTCCTTCAGTTATGAAGCTTAGTTTGACTGAATATGAAATTCTGAGTTGAAAATTCTTTTAAGAGTGTTGAATATTGCCCCAATTTTCTTCTGGCTTGTAGGGTTTCTGCAAAGAAATCCACTGTTAGTCTGATGGGCTTCCCTTAGTGGATAACCCGACCTTTCTCTCTGGTTGCCCTTAATACTGTTTCCTTCATTTCATCCTTGGTGAATCTGACGATTATGTGTCTCAGAGTTGCTCTTCTCAAGGAGTTTTGTGGTGTTCTCTGTATTTCCTGAATTTGAATGTTGGCCTGTCTTGCTAGGTTGGGAAGTGCTCCTGTATAGTATCCTGAAGGGTGTTTTATAACTTGGGTCCATTCTCTCCGTCACTTTCAGGTACACCAATCAAATGTAGATTTGGTCTTTTCACATAGTCCCATATTTCTTGGAGGCTTCTTTCATTCCTTTTCTTCTTTTTTCTCTAATCTTGTCTTCACACTTTATTCTTCCGCTTGATTGATTCACCTATTGATACTTTTGTATGCTTCACGAAATTCTCGTGCTGTGTTTTTCAGTTCCATCAGGTCATTTATGTTCTTCTCTAAACTGGCTATTTTAGATAGCAATTCGTCTAACGTTTTGTCAAGGTTCTTAGCTTCCTTGCATTGGATTAGAACATGGTCCTTTAGCTCAGAGGAGTTTTTTTATTACCCGTTTTCTGAAATCTACTTCTGTCAATTCATCAAACTCATTTTCCATCAAGTTTTGTTCCCTTGCTGGTGAGGAGTTATGATCCTTTGGAGAAGAAGACGCATTCTGGTTTTTGGAATTTTCAGCCTTTTTGTGCTGGTTTTTTCTTATCTTTGTGGGTTTATCTACCTTTGGTCTTTGATGTTGGTGACCTTCGGATGGCATTTCTGTGTGGACATCCTTTTTGTTGATGTTGATGCTATTCTTTTACATTTGTTAGTTTTCATTCTAACAGTCAAGCCCCTCTCCTGCAGGTCTGCTGGAGTTTGCTGGAGGTGCACTCCAGACCCTGTTTGCCTGGGTATCACCAGCGGAGGCTGCAGAACAGCAAAGATTTTTGCCTGTTCCTTCCTTTGAAAGCTTCGTCGGAGAGTCATCCTCCAGATGCCAGCTGGAGCTCTCTTGTATGAGGTGTCTGTCAACCCCTGCTGGGAGATGTCTCTCAGTCAGGAGGCATGGGGGTCAGGGACCCACTTGAGGAGGCAGTCTGTCTCTTAGCAGAGCTGGAGCACTCTGCTGGCAGATCTGCTGCTCTCTTCAGGGCCAGCAGGCAGAAAAATTTAAGTCTGCTGAAGCTGTGCCCACAGCCGTCCCTTCCCCCAGGTGCTGTGTCCCAGGGACATGGGAGTTTTATCTATAAGCCTGTGACTGGGGCTGCTGCCTTTCTTTCAGAGATGCCTTTCCCAGAGAGGAGGAATCTAGAGAGGCAGTCTGGCTGCAGGGGCTTTGGGGAGCTGCGGTGTGCACCACCCAGTTGGAACTTCCCAGAGGCTTTGTTTACGTTGTGAGGGGAAAACTGCCTACTCAAGCCTCGGTAATGGTGGATCCCCCGCCCCCACCAAGCTCGAGCATCCCAGGTTGACTTTAGACTGCTGGGCTGGCAGCAAGAATTTCACGCTAGTGGATCTTAGCTTGCTTGGCTCCGTACAGGTGGGATTCGCTGAGCTAGACCACTTGGCTCCCTGGCTTCAGCCTCCTTTCCAGGATAGTGAATGGTTCTGTCTTGCTTGCATTGCAGACAGCACTGGGGTGTGAAAAAAGAACTCCTGCTCAGTGTCTACCCAAATGGCCACCCTGTTTTGTGCTTGAAACCCAGGGCCCTGGTGGCATAGGCATCGGAGGGAATCTCCTGGTCTGTGGGTTGTGAAGACCATGGGAAAAGCATAATATCTGGGCAAGAGAGCACCATTCCTCACAACACAGTCCCTTGCAGCTTCCCTTGGCTAGGCAAGGAAATTCCCCAACCCCTTGCACTTCCCAGGTGAAGCAGTGCCCCACCCTGCTTCGGCTTGCCCTCTGTGGGCTTCACCCACTGTCTAACCCTTCCCAAAGAGATGAGCTGGTTACCTCAGCTGAAAATGCAGAAATCACCCACCTTTTGTGTTGAGCTCACTGGATGCTACAGACCAGAGCTCTTCCTATTCGGCCATCTTGCCAGACATTGCAGAACTTAAGTCTTATATAGCTTAGTCTGATAGATAGAACTTTCCTACTAAGTTAATTTCAAGATATTGAATGGTGAGTAATCACAGCTCTTTAAGAGAACCTTATCCTAATAGCCTGCTTGCCATCTGTTTCTTCTTGAAGATGAACTGCTGTAACTGTCGAAAGGTCAGTGTGGGACATGCCAGGGTAAGGTCAGAAAATATGTGAAATGGTGAAATTGAAAGTAAGAAAGAAAATTCTTTCTCTTACCTTTTTAGGGATACTACAACAAAGCTTCTGAATGCTTTCAGCAAGCTTTTGACACAACAGTAGAGCTAATGAGCATGCCTCTGATGGATGAGACAAAAGTTCACTATGGAATAGCAAAAGCTCATCAGATGATGCTTACAGTGAACAACTATATAGAGTCTGCAGATCTCACCAGCCTCAACTACCTGCTGTCATGGAAGGAGAGCAGAGGTGACATTGAACCTGATCCAGTTACTGGTAAGGCATTGGTTTTTAGAACACTTTAGTTTTCATACCATTCTCAGTGATTAATTCACTTTCATTGGAAAGGTTCACTCAAATGTTGGTGATTTTAATTTGATTGGTAATTTTAATTTTTATTTTATGGATCTATTACTACATGAAGGTTGGATATGCTTGTGTGCTAACTTATACCTTTGATGTTTAAGAGAAGCATAAAATAGTGGTAATAATGTGGTGTACCTGATAAATCACCATTCTCATGCTGTGGTTTTTTTTCATCAGTTATCTTAGTCAACAATACTACTGATGAGGCATAAGGAATGTGAAATAAGCTTATGATTTTTTAGCATGCTCCGTGTTATACCTTACCGAAAAGAGTGACTGTTGATGAATGCTAATTTGCTTTATCTGCTTACTTTACTGATGAGTACTTTTATCAGTTTGAGTTTGAATATTAATTTAGAAAATACCTGAGAGTAATCTTTCTCAATTTTACTTTTTTCCTACATACTTTTTCTTATGAAGAATTCTATTCAAAATAATTAAAAACCAACAACTAGAAGGGATGCAGGGGTCAGTATTATGTACCAACTAGGTTTGGCTCAAGTCCCCAGTTAAGAACTTTAGAATAGGATATTTTAAAAAACAAAACAAAATAAAATAAAAAAAATACTGCCTATGACAGACTTTAGAGTTTCTTTTATTTGTGTGCAAATCAAACTTTAAAGTAAAATATTTTGGCATAACTCAAATGGAATCATAAGGCAAACCTTTTTTAATGTGAAGAAGTATCTTCTATTTGATTTGAATTCTTTGTTTTCCCCTGTGGTCATTTAGATGAAACAACAATCTATTTTTGGTATTTATTTCCTCCATAGAATAAATTGTAAATAATAGCAAATTAAGCACACATGAATTTTGTTGACTTTTTTAGGTCAGTAGAATATTACTTAACAACCCACCGTCCTCTACTTATAAAATAAGGAAAGATCTTCCAAATACATCCATAATAAGAGAAAACAAGATGAAGTCTTCAAAAAATTGGCATCTTCTTGAATTTCAGTGTGTTCAAACACTTCCAAAATATGTACAGTCCATTATTAACTGACTGCTTTCCGGTCATATTGTGCTTACTTCAGCATGCTGTCTTGTCATCATGTATTTGAGAGTTCTGTAGTTTTGAGTTATGTATCCTTCAGGTTCTCATATTTTCTGCCCAGAATGGCAGAAAATAACCCAGAGGAAACATGACCCGTATTAGATTACTTATTCTGATGAAGGTTTAGTAGAAGATAAGTAAAACTACTCGCATTTTCAGATTTATTTTGCATAAACTCCGACCATCACACAATGGTAATTATGAAAAAAAAAAAAAAAAAAACTCCTGAAAAAAGTATCTTCTGATCAGACCTATGTCCATTCGAGGCCATCCTGATTTTCACTTTAAAAAAATCTTTTTTTTTTTTTTTTTTTTTTTTTTTTTTTGAGACGGAGTCCTGCTCTGTCACCCAGGCTGGAGTGCATTGGCACGATCTCAGCTCACTGCAAGCTCTGCCTCCCGGGTTCACACCATCCTCCTGCCTCAGCCTCCCGAGCACCTGGGACCACAGGCGCCCACCATGATGCCTGGCTAATTTTTTTTGTATTTTTAGTAGAGATGGGGTTTCACAGTATTAGCCGGGATGGTGTCAATCTCCTGACCTGGTGGTCCACCTGCCTCGGCCTCCCAAAGTGCTGGGATTACAGACGTGAGCCCCCACACCTAGCTCTTTTGTTTTTCTTTATTCTGTAAAACTATTTATTTTTCTATACATTTTATGTTTTATTTCCATGCTTTTGTAAGGTCACATTTTTTTTTCCCCCAACAGGACTTAGGAGCAAAACAAAAGCATATCAAAATATTATTTAGACATTAAAAAACAGCTATTCGCCTGGTAGAGGGGGCAGATTAGGTTGTTCAGAATGCTATAAAATAAAACAATCATTTGCTGATTTATTTCACCTTCATTAGAAATATATGCATGGATGAGCCACAACATTATAAAACTGAAAAATAAAAACCTTTTGGATACAAGTATAAGTGAGAAATTAATTCTCATACTACTGGCATGGTTTAACATTTTCAGAGGTAGCCATTCTATTTGGAAATAAAGCCTGTAGGATATTATCAAACACGTTTGTTTACATAGACATATTTTTTAGTTCAAAAGACAGGAAATTCTGCTTTAAAATGCTTCAGAAATATTTCTTGAACCACAACTCTTAACACTATCTCTGCTCTGCTTAAAAATCTTCCTTGGCTCCCCACTGCCTGCTCATTAAATACCAGCTTCTCAACCTTTTCTGACCACTTCCCTCCCCTGCCCTATGCCACTCCCCCTGCCCTCGGCACACTACATGCTTTATTATCACCTACTTTCAGTTCTAGCCCCATCCAGGAAAATCTTGCCCATTTTGCTAAGTCATTCTCAGATGCTGAACCCTTCCATGATGCCCTCTCATTTAAATGTGGTCTCTTCTCTGTCCCACATTGAATGTCATTCATTTCTCTCCACACACTTTTCATTTGGCATATTCTGCATCCTACTACAGCCATTTCTGTAATCCCGTTAACTGCCTGATTAAGGGTATAAGTCTCTTGAAAACAGGTCCTTGTTCTTGGTATTCCCTACAAAAGAAGACACGATGTTTGGCATCTACTAGGTACCAAGTAAATATTTGTTGAATTAAATAGAATTCAAAATGAGTATGTATGCCCTAATCATAAACTAGTTTGCATTAACTACTTTTTAAACAAAATGCAGTTTCCCCATCTTCTTGGAAAACCTGTGATCCAACACTGCATTTTGATTACCATCCAATTATCACATGAATGAAGGATGACACTCACCCAACATGATGTCAACAAAATGAAAAAATACAAAAATATTATTTGGAAATCTGAGCAGCTTTTAAGTTTTCAACTTTTGCCTTCCTTCTAAGAAAAGGCATCTTTAATCTTGCCATTGAAGGCCCTGTGTATTCAGAAAAAAACAGATCAAAGATCAGAAAGATACATTTTAAAAGCTGTGCAGTTATCTTCACCTCTGAGACTTCCATCCTCCAAACAAATCATTAGCTCAGAGAGCAGGCAATATTCTTTTAAGCAGAGGAACATGACCCCCTAAGGGAATAGAGCAGTGAGAGCACTCAGGTCTCTAGATGAAATAGAACAGTGAGTCACCAGCAATCATCTCTCATCTTTATACCTTTCAGAGGGAACACAGCAAATATAGACACCCTCATTCTATTCTAACACTGTTAGATAGGGTTAGACCTGATTGCTTATTCTTTCTTTCCAATATTAAAATAAGAATAGATTATCCTTCCAAACTTAAGGATTTAGAAGAAATTCAAATTTATTGCAGTTGAATAAAATTGTTCATCCTAAACCAACTAAAACTGGTTGGCTCCAGAAGACTTAAGAGCCTATGAATTTCTGCTGATTTCTCCAGAATATAGTTTACTTTCCTTACTAGAGCTATTATCTCTACAGTCAAGAAGAATTTTTTTTTTTTTTTTATGAAAGGCTCATTCATCTGGCCTTTTGGAGATCTCAGACCCACGTATGGAACAGCAACATAGAAGCAAAAGCTTTCCATATTCAACTTAATAGCAGTGTTAGCCTAGAAATGTAATTATAGCCATTTAAACACCAACATTTTTTTTTATTTCAGACAATATTTATTAAGTTGACAACAATTGTAACCATCATCCAGTATTTATTAAGGACCCATAATTATGCTGTGTGCTACATAATTACACAATCAATACCTCATGTGTTGCTTTTGTTTGTATTATCATCAAGTGCTCTCTGTGTATAGGCTTTTTTGTGATTTTTTATATTATTATTATACTTTTAAGTTCTAGGGTACATGTGCACAACCTGCAGGTTTGTTACATATGTATACATGTGCCATGTTGGTGTGCTGCACCCATTAACTCGTCATTTACATTAGGTATATCTCCTGATGCTATCCTTCCCCCTTCCCCACTCCCCACAGTAGGCCCCAGTGTGTGATGTTCCCTTTCCTGTGTCCAAGTGATCTCATTGTTCAATTCCCACCTATGAGTGAGAACATCCGGTGTTTGGTTTTCCGTTCTTGCAATAGTTTGCTGAGAATGATGGTTTCCAGCTGCATCCATGTCCCTACAAAGGACATGAACTCATCCCTTTTTTATGGCTGCATAGTATTCCATGGTGTATATGTGCCACATTTTCTTAATCCAGTCTGTCACTGATGGACATTTGGGTTGATTCCAAGTCTTTGCTATTGTGAATAGTGCCGCAATAAACATACGTGTGCATGTGTCTTTATAGCAGCATGATTTACAATCCTTTGGGTATATACCCAGTAATGGGATGGCTGGGTCAAATGGTATTTCTAGTTCTAGATCCTTGAGGAGTCACCACACTGTTTTCCACAAAGGTTGAACTAGTTTACAGTCCCACCAACAGTGTAAAAGTGTTCCTATTTCTCCACATCCTCTCCAGCACCTGTTGTTTCCTGACTTTTTAATGATCGCCATTCTAACTGGTGTGAGATGGTATCTCACTGTGGTTTTGATTTGCATTTCTCTGATGGCGAGTGATGATGAGCATTTTTTCATGTGTCTGTTGGCTGTATGCATGTCTTCTCTTGAGAAGTGTCTGTTCATATCCTTTGCCCACTTTTTGATGGAGTTGTTTGTTTTCTTCTTGTAAATTGTAAACACTAACATTTGATTAAACACCACTTCATTGATAATAATTATATCACTAAGATGGTTTTAATGTACTTTCTTATTGTAGCCAAATGTAAATGACATCAGAGAAATAAGATGCAAATCCTGACGATAGAAATATAGTAGATTAAACTGCTGGTAGTCAGTACTTAAAGACACTATTTTCTACAAAATGGCATGTAAAGGTTTCCTTGAATGGCAATGATATCATCGTAGTTTTATGAATCATTTAGTATTCTTAAAAGAGAATGATCAAAACCATGAGTTTGTCTCACGGCCCTTGGTTTATGTTGGCTTAATGTGAGGCCCTGGGCTTAATGTTGAGTCATGTTTTTATAACCTGTTTCTTGCTTGTATTTTTCATTCATGAACTCAACCCTTTAAAAAAAAAAAAGTGAAAAAAATCACATTCACGAGTGACTCCTCAGCTTTTATTACAATCAGCTACTTCTGTTGGTTAATAACTTTAATAATGAGGAGGAAGCCATGGAATTAGCCAGAAAGTCAGCAAGCAAGTAGGTTTCATCCATCTTAAAATCACAGAGCAGCTCTCTGTCTCTAATAATGTTTTCAAAACCAACACAAAGAAAAAGAAGAGTCTGGTGAAAAATATGACTGAATCAAAGCTCACCTACTGACAGCTTGGTGTCATTCAGAGAGGCTACTAGTCAGGAGTCCAGTGATCTGAGCACTAACATATTGAGCACTAATTAGCTTTGTGACTTTCAGCAAAAGATTTCATTTTGTCTCTTTAGCCTATTACCTGAGGTTCAAAATATATGTCCATAAGATTCCTCTGGAACATGATTTCTCAGTAAGAGCATCTTTCTCACTAAATATGGTATTTTGTAGTCTTTTTAAAATTTCATTATTATTATTATTATTATTATTATTATTATTATTATTATTTTATTTATTTATTTTTTTGACAGAGTCTCACTCTGTGGCCCAGGCTGTGGAGTGCAGTGGTGTGATCTACACTCACTACGAACTCTGTCTCCCGGGTTCACACCATTCTCTTGCCTCAGCCTCCCAAGTAGCTGGGACTACATGTGGGCGCCACCATGCCCAGCTAATTTTTTGTATTTTTAGTAGAGACGGGGTTTCACCCTGTTAGCCAGGATGGTCTCAATCTCCTGACCTCGTGATCTGCCCGCCTCGGCCTCCCAAAGTGCTGTGATTACAGCATGAGCCACTGCACCTGGCCGGTATTTTGTAGTCTTTGAGAGTACATCTAGATGTTCATGAGCATTTTATTTGTTGTTTTCCTCCTGACAAACATTGGCTTCTGTGAGTTTTCACAAAAGGAAACTTATTATTATCATTATTTTTATTATATATTACACAACTGTAGGAAGACCGAGTGTATTTGATCCTTCTGCTAGAATTTATAATAGAATTTATTTTCCCTGGTTGGTACTCTTGAGGTTGCTAATCTTAGTGAACTATTTTATTTGAAGACTTTTAATTCATCCTCCTGTATTCAACCCTGTGTCTTAATTCCCCTTAGCATTTCTTCAACCCTGCCCTATCCCCCACTGTTCCTGGGGCTCCTGATTTCTGAATATTCCTGCTTTTCTCCTCATGATTGTCCCTCTTCATACACTTTAGTTTGTGGCTGTCTCTTCCCTCCTATATCTGGTGCCACTCCTACATCCTACAGTCCATATGTTCAAGGAGGTAGTAGGAACTTAAAGAATAATGGAATAAAATGTCCAAGATGAAAAATAAATTGGATGGGATTAGCAGCAGATTACACAATGCAAAGGAAAAGGTTAGTGAACTTGAAGACATAGCAATAGAAACTATTCACAATGAAATACAGAGAAAAAAAAACTGAAAAAAAAATTGAACAGAGAATGTCAGAGAATGGTGTGTCAACTTCAAGAAGCCTAATATATGATTAAGTTGGAGGCCCCAAAGGAGAGGAAAAAGAAGAGAGAACAAATATATATATATATATATTATTATATATTATATTACATATTATTATATTATATATAATATATAATATAATGTATATTATATATTATAAATAATATATATAAAACAAAGTAATCAATTGCCAGTTGTCTCACAAATTTGATTTTAAAAAACTACAAACTGGAATTTAAGAAGCTCAATAAAAACTAAACAAAAGAAACAGGAAGAAACTAAACTGAGGCATACCATAGTCACAGTGCTTGAAATCAGCGATAGAAAGAAACATCTTAAAGCAGCCATGGTGTGGTGGGAGAGGAAGGACACTATATACAGAGACAGGACAAAGAAAAAAGAAAGATTGTTGTAAAAAATACAGTTCAGAAGAAGGTATTTAAAGTACTGAAATAAAAAAAAAAAATAAGCATCAAACCTAGAATTGTATACTCCGTGAAAATATCTTTCAAAACCATAGGCAAAATAAAACTTTTGCCAGCCATACAAAAGCTGAGAGAATTAATCACTAAACATCAGTACACAAAATGTGAAAGTCCTACACACTGAAGGAAAAGGGATCCAGTTTGAAATCTGCATCTGTGGCCGGGCGCGGTGGCTCAAGCCTGTAATCCCAGCACTTTGGGAGGCCGAGATGGACGGATCACGAGGTCAGGAGATCGAGACCATCCGGGCTAACATGGTGAAACCCCGTCTCTACTAAAAAAAAATACAAAAAACTAGCCGGGCGAGGTGGCGGGCACCTGTAGTCCCAGCTACTCGGGAGGCTGAGGCAGGAGAATGGCATAAACCCGGGAGGCGGAGCTTGCAGTGAGCTGAGATCCGGCCACTGCACTCCAGCCTGGGCAACAGAGCGAGACTCCGTCTCAAAAAAAAAAAAAAAAAAAAAAAAGAAAAAAAAAAGAAATCTACATCTGTGCAAAGAAATAAAGAACATGAAAATTAGAAATATATCAGTAAAAATAAAATAGTTTTTCTTTTTAAATTTGCTTTAAAAATAATTGATTATTTAATGCAAACAAATAATGCATTGTAGAGTTTATAACAACTGTGAAAATAAATGTAAATTAAATGGAGAAATCTGATTTTGCAGAGGCACCTTCAGTTTCCACCGGGCAGACAACTGCCAGCCTGGGGACCACCCATAGCTCAATATTTGAACTGAATGTTGTCAGTGCTCATCGGTTTCTTCTTTGGGAACCCACTGTTTTAGCATCCATATCTCATTGCCTAGTTGTCGGGTTCCTCTGAAAGGGATTTGTTTTTAATTTTGACCTTGTTTCTTTTTTTTTTTTTTTTTTCTTAGATTGCAAAACCTTTACCTGCCTTAGGGTGGGTGATGTATTTTGATCCTGGGTATTTTGGAGCCCCAAATCATCACAGCCTCCTGCACAAAGGGGGCTTCTCATGTCAGCTTTGTGGGTTTTAATGGCTTTCTATTTGCTATGAGAAATTGTTTCAGACTCATGGTATACAACTTTGCATACAGACCTGGAATCTACTACTTCTACAAGGACCCCCAACAAAAGAAATTTTTGAAAAAGCAAAAGCAACTTCTAAAAATCTAAAAATAAATAAACAAATAAAGTCAATGACCCTAAATATGTATCCAGTTGGTGATATAATCACACAGAAAGGAAGAATTCCAGGTGGCTTTAAAACAAAAATTTGACCATACATCTCTAATGGATTATATCCTAAAAAATGCCTCCCACCCAAACAATCTAAAACTTTTTTCAGTAATCATGTTGTTGGTACTGATGTTGACATTATTATGATGATATATGGTTTAGGAGACATTAAATGGATAATTACTTAATATACTAAGTCTTTTATTCATGGTGTCCCTATGGACTAAAATTCTCACCTTGTTTAAGTTCCTCATTTGAAAATTGGGGTGCAATAGAGGTGATTAAACTGTATGATCTCTGAATTCCTTTTTTGTTCTTTAAATCTATGATACCTAGGTTTCTGAGAAAATTCTTATGCTTTTAAGTTTTATTTTACTCTAATTGAATTTAAGATAATCCTAAATACCAAAAAGAATTATTGTGGGTTTTTAAAACATCATTCTTCCTGATATGATTTTCAATAAATTCCATATAAATCCTTTACATTGTTTTTGCCATGATATTGCAAGTATATCAACATATGACAGTGGGGGTGGAGGTGGGAAAAAAATAAAGGTCTATGAAATGAATCTTTACATAATGTCAAACAAAATTACTTCAAAATTCCTTAGTTATACCCTAGGATAACACTTCTTTAAGAATTTCTGGAGCAACACACTGAAATGGAGAATTAAGAAAAACCCAAAAAAGATAAGCCTATAGATTCAGAGAAGGCATATTTCAGTGATGGGTTTTCTTCTTTGATTGTAGTCTCCAAGTGTGGGGCAGGGAAGAATTTGGGTTTAAGTCAGTTGATCAATCTCTTCGTTTGAACCGCAACTCCTCCCCTCCATAGCTGATGAACCTGGGTAACTTTACCTTTGTTCCCTCATCTATAAAAGGAAGATGACAGTTCCTCCCTCACAAGGTTGCCTTGAGGATCCACTGACAGAATGCACCTGTTGGCCACTTGCCTAGTGGCCATTGCTTGACTTCTTACTTGCCAGTAGAATCCTGACCAGTTTTCCTTCCTCAAGGTCCCATGTCCTTAAGGGGAGGTAAGATGTTTCTTGATCCCCAGTGGTTGAATATTTACTATATAATTCAGTCACTGTGATCCCATTATACTTGCCAAGTGACAGCTTCAGAAAGAATATGTGACACAACCCTAATTAACCATGTAAGAGAAGAAAATCTTCTGATGAATTCCTAAGGAGATGTTCTTCATTCCTAAAAGGGAGCACGAGATAAGGAATTCCCCTTTTCCTGATTTTAAATGTTGATGCATGAATATGTGATGCCTGGAGCCGCATAACCAATTTGCAACCAAGCTATCAAAGTGCTGAGGATGGCAACGAGAAAGTGCAGAAGGAATCAGATGCGTTACGAGTTCCCCGCATGCCATAGTAACCAACCCTGGAATTACCACTGCTACTTTCTATTAATGTGAGATAAATGTCCCCATTTCATTTTGTACTTCATTATTTATAATTGACAAAAACAAATTACATATATTTATAATGTACAACATGATGTTTTGAAACATGTATTCATTGTGAAATGTCTCAAGCTAATTAACATATGCAGTATCTCACATACTTTTTTTTGGAGGGAGAACACAAACTGTACTGTCTTAGCAATTTTCAAAAAACAATACATTGGCTGTGCGCGGTGGCTCATGCCTGTAATCCCAGAACTTTGGAAGGCAGAGGCAGGTGAATCACCTGAGGTCAGGAGTTCAAGGCCAACCTGGCCAACATGGTGAAACCCCATCTCTGCTAAAAATACAAAAATTAGGTGGGCATGGTGGCGGATGCCTGTAATCCTAGCTACTCAGGAGGCTGAGGCAAGAGAATTACTTGAACCCGGAAGGCACAGTTTACAGTGAGCTGAGATTGCGCCATTGCACTCCAGCCTGGGCCACAAGAGCAAATTTCCATGCAAAAAATAAAAAAATAAAACATAAATAAACAAAAAGAAAAACCAATGCATTGTTATTAACTATAGACACTATGTTGTCCAATAGATCTATTGAACATATTCCTCCTATCTGACTGACACTTTGTATCCTTTGGCCTTTGGCCAACATCTCCTCCCATCCCCTAATTTTTCTATTTCTTAAGCCATTGTTAACTGTTTAAAAAAAAAAAAAAAAAAAAAAAAAAAAAACTTGTGGCTAACAATACTGCAAGAACAAAATGTCAAGTAGTGCCACCGCATTATCTATCACAGAGAAACAACTGTGGTCACGACTGTGGTCCCAGCTGCTAGCACCATGCCTGGCACGTAATAGTGCTCAAGGAAAACCAAAACTGTGCAACTGTTTGTTGAACAATAGTTGTTTACAACAGAATTTTAGTAAATATGGCTTTTTTTAAGCATTAGGCAAGATCTCAAAATCTGATATGCTCTCTGAATTTTAAAAACACCTCATGTTCTAAATGTACTTATCCCTCCTCCCAACTTAACTCCTTTTCTAATGAGAACACCCATTCCTTCAGAGTATCAAAGTTATGAATGTAGTTAGGAAGAAATCAAATTGAACTGATTCCTCACCAAATTATGCCTGAAGATGCTTTAACCTATTCAGAGCAATTAGGGTGTTTTTAAATGTTGGAAGATCACCTATGGCCAGAACTTAGGACAGTTGTAATATAGTATGTAATTGAAATCATTCAGGCAGTGTGGGGCAAGATAATTACGGATAATGAGGCCAATACATGGATCCGTCTTGTAAAAGTTGGGAATCTGCCTTTAAATTCAACTTCTCTAAGCTATCCTGAAATTCAAAGCTTTCCTTTATTTAACATGAATCTACATCCCCTTTTTTGGGGGAAAAAAGAGAGATCATTAGAATTTGTATTAAGAAAAATGTATATGCTATATTTTAACAAAGGAATTTTTAAATGACAGATCACTGTCTGATGAATCTGATGAAAGCTAAGGGGTCTCTCTCCAGAAAACACACAACTATGGCATATATAACTGACTTGAATGACACAGGTTTGAGCTACGTAGATCCATTCAGGTGCAGATTTTCTTCCACCTCTGCCATCCCTGAGATAGCAAGACCAATCCTTTCTCTTCATCCTCCTCACAATTTTCTTAATGACATTTTCTTTTCTCTAGCTTACTTTATTGTTAAGAATACAATGTATAATACATACAACATATAAATTATATGTTAATAGACTGTTCATGTTATCGGTAAGGCTTCCGGTTAACAGTAGGCTATTAGCAGTTACATTTTGGGGGAGTCAAAATTATATGCAGATTTTCCACTGCAGCGGGGTCAGCACCCCTAGCCCCTTCATGGTTCAAGGGTCAACTGTAATTTCAGAGAGTTCAGTAACCATTGCTCAAAGAGGTAGAAATGACAAGTGCTTACAAGTATCTGATTCTTTTCTCTCACATGGAAGATTGCACTTCCCAGTACCTTACAACTGGACAGGGCTCTGGGACTGACTAGTACTGGCCAATGGACTGTAGTCAAAAGTCACTTCTGGCTTAAGCATAGGAGAGCCCAACTGAGACTGCAACGGATTCTTTTCCTGCTACAGCGATCATGGAGAAAGCCTTATTTAAAATAATAGAACCACCAGATCGAAGCAGCCTGGATAACTAAATCTCCAGTTGGAGAACATTTACCCAGAAAGTCACTCATATCAGCAGCAGATTTTGTGTGAACACAGAATAATCCTTTTTTTGGTGACAAACCATTGACATCTTCAGATTTTGTTACCACAGCCTAATTTAGCCTGCCCTAACTCCAAAAACTTCAGTATTCTTCATCATGGCTCCCAAGTCGTCAGCAGTGAGAACTCCAGTGGGAGAACTGGGACAGCCATGAATTGTATGATGATTTACAAATTGCATGTTTTTAAGTTGTTGGTCTGCGTGTGATTCTTTTTGAGGGAGAGTTCCTTAAAATCCTTCATTTCTAGTCACAGAAAACAAGTTTGATAAGACAAATAGAGATAAAACATTAAAATATGTTTTCTATATGTATGTACTACATGCAAGTGTCAAAAAAGTGTAAAGAAGGATATGCATCTTTTCTGCTAAACTTATTTAAATTATAATAGATTATATAAGTATATTTCTAATAAATATCAAGAAGGGGCTTAAGATAATTCAGTGACTTCTGCAACTAATAAGAAAATGAAATAATTCCAAAGGTGAAACATGCTGAAAAATGTAAGTCAATACTTAATTGTAACCAAATTTTAATAAAGAAGACAGAAAAATTTGAGTTTGAATTACAAACGTCCTCATTCAAATACAATTCACCTATCTTCCTTTATTTTCTACAAGTGACAAGTTGCTTCCTTAAGAATAAAGTATTTCTTCAGAAACTGTTGCTCACCTCATTGGGAAATAATAATGTAGCTCTAGATCCCTCGAGTTGAAAGATCTTTTTTTCTTTTTCTTTTTTTCCCCCTCTGAGAGTCTCCTTCTCTATCTGCTGCTTTGGTTCAATAAAAGAGAATTCTTGATTGCTCAAACAAAAACTACACTGCTTTTAGATTCTGCTCACAGTTCTTGGTAGCTGGTGGTGTTACCAGTTTTAACTTTCCAATATACACTGAACTCATCCCTTGTAAGAAAAAATGTAGCTGGGTTTCTCTAATCTGCTTTATTTCAACTTTGTCTTTAATTGCGAGTTTGAGGAGCTTATGGAAAGTTTGTTGGTTGGTTAAACCATAGCAAAACGAAAGTGAATCAGTAGAAGGGAAGAGTTTGAGAACTCAGCTGTCACCCCATTAATATTTGTCTCATTCTCAGCAGGAGTCTTACCTCTGCCTCTAGCTATGTCCTTTGGCCTGTGGCCACAGATCCAAATGTTATACCAGTTTAGTTAGATTCTTTCTACCATTGCTAGAATTTGGAAGCAAAATGAGCCTCCCCTATGTGTATTTAATCCTTTTTTGGTAAGGCTTTCTTAGGACAATTTTAGTGGTTCTTGGTCCATAAGATTTCTTCCGAAAAAGGAAGCAATATGACTGTATTTAAAACATGAACACATTGAAGGCACATGTTTTGTTGGCTTCTAATTCTTTCTAAACTTTTTCTGATTCAGGATTTTTTAGAAAAAAATATATTCATGGTCCCATAATTTACTTTTCTTCATTTTTTTACTCTGTCTTCCTTGCCTTTTTAACTCCCAGATAAGGATAACTATTCTATGATCTAGATTATTTGGCATAATTAATACAAAAATAAATGCTTTTCATGACAAATATCCCTTTAGAAATTATTTCCAATGCCTTATCCCCCGATACATATTTCACTTCTCATGGATGATGTTTGCCTTCTGGGGATGGGTCAGTGGGCCCAGTATGGGAAAAATTGGGCAAGGCTCTAATGACAATAAGTAGTAGCATATGTCTTCATTTTAATGCCAGTCCATTCTGACCAGTGTTTGCACCTTCCTGGAATGAACTTTTGAATCGCTATGAATGTACCTGCACATATTTACTTTCTTAGTCCTCTGAACTGTTGTAGCAATGAAATAAATATTAAAAGGACTAACCAATATTCACCATCCCCAAATCTTTTCACACTACATTACACCCAGGTTTTCTCTTCCTTTCATTTCATTCTGAACTTCAGTCAAAAAGCCTGAGCAAATAGGCGTTCTTTTTCCATGCTCTTAAGGTAAACAAAGTTGGACTTTGTCAAACCAATAGGAAAAACTAAAGTTAGTTCACTTAAGTGCTATTCCTTTGAGGGATTGCATTTATTAACCTCTAATATGAAATCGGATACCTAAAAGGAGAAAAAAACCTAGTTAATTTCAAACTTTAGTGAGATAAGTCTAATTTCTCTGAATTAAGACTGTGCATTTCCATTTACCTATGTAACAAACCTGCACGTCCTGCACATGTACCCTGGAACTTAAAATTAATTTAAAAAAAAATTCTGTGCATTTCATGATATCAGCAGCTAATCCAGTACATTTTGCATTATTATCAAAAGAAGTTTAGTGTAACCCATCAAAGGACTTCTAACCTTGCTTATGAGATACTAAGCTCCTAAGGAGGGAAAGAGTTTTCCAGTTTCCACATATTTTTAATTCTAATACTAAAGTATCAGTGGGGAAGAATGAAATGAAATGAAGCTTCAAGATCAATAGGAAAAGAAATGGTGAGAAAGCTCGGGAAAACTGGGTCAAAATAACCATCTTAAAACTTTGAGGTTAATATTTATACTGTACTGTACAGATTTATTTGGCCCAAGTTTTTACCACCACCAGCTAACAGGACTATGGAAAAGGGGAAATAAACTATGCAAGAGGAAGCTAACACATTCATCCTTTAGCTATTAATTTCCTTCTATCATAATATGAAAAAACTAATTGTGTTGAATACAATGTGAGCAAAAGAAACAATATTTTTTCATTAAAATCCTAGTAGGCATGGATGAGCAGGCTGATATTATAATTTGCTCGCAGGAATATTCCCTAAAAATATAGATGTCCACATAGCTACATTAACTACATCTCATGTGAATGACTTCACTCTTCCACTCACCTTTATCCAAGGCTTTAAATTGTAATCACTTTTGAAGATTTGTATGATGAAATGTGAATTTAGTATTTTTTTAGTAATTTGATTGGCAGGAAATAAGAAGCAAAACATTACAAGCACAGCTTTTTAATAATTTATCATTACTTACATGAATCTACTAAGTTTGGGCACACAATTATATGACTAATTATGTTGAAAATCCAAGAGGATGCTTAAATAGATGACCATGCCCTGAGGCCCTTCCAGTTGTTTCTGCTGTCTCATTTAACCATGCAAATGTTATTAAGCATTCCTGGCTAAAAATTTTCAAGCATGTGCAAGTGTAATTGCATAGGTAATTATGCATAAGGCTGCCACTTACTATATCTAACATAGGAATTTTTCTTTTTTAAAAACTTCAGCTTTCTCCTGGATGGAGTTCTCAGTACAAATATGATTTATAAAAGTAGAAGAAAACCAACCTATTGCTTTTATTCAGGGTCTCTTCTAGACTCCCTTTTGCACATCAGTTTGAAGGAAAAAAGCAAAATATCAAGCCAAATATAGGCATACCTTGGAGATATTGTGGGTTCAGTTCCAGATCATTGCAATAAAGTGAGTCACACAAATTCTTTGGTTTCCCAGTACATATAAAAGTTACGCTTACACTGCACTTATTCTGTTGGGTGTGCAATAGCATGTGTCTAAGAAAACAATGTATATAACTTTACTAAGAACACTTTATTACTAAAAACAAAATGCTAATTATCATCTGAGCCGATGGCAAGTCATAATCATTTTGCTGGTGGAGAGTCTTCCCTTTATGTTAATGGCTGTTGATTGATCAGGGTGGTGGTTGCTGAAGAGTTGGGTGGCTCTGGTAATTTCTTAAAATAAGACAATAATGCAATTTGTCATATTGATTGACTCTTCGTTTCACAAAAGATTTCTCTGTAGCACGCAACGCTGTTTGATAGCATTTTACCCAATGTAGAGCTTCTCTTAAAATTGGAGTCAAACCTCTCAAACTCTACCACTGTTTTATCAATTAAATTTATGTAATATTCTTTGTGATTGTTTTAACAATGTTCACAGTATCTTCACCAGTAGTAGATTCCATCTCAATAAACCACTTTCTTTGCTCATCCAAAAGAAGCAGCTCCTCATTTATTCAAATTTGATTATGAGATTGCATGAATTCACTCAGATATTCAGGCTCCACTTCTAATTCTAGTTATCTTGCTGTTTCCACCACAACTGCAGTGACTTTCTCCACTGATATCTCAAACCTCTCAAAGTTATCCATGAAAGTTGCAATCAACTTCTTCCAAATTCCTGTAACTATTGATATATTTTGACCACCTCCCATAGATTATAAATGTTCTTAATGGCATCTAGAATGATGAATCCTTTATAGAAGATTTTCCATTTACTTTTACCAGATTCATCAGAAGAATCAACTACCTATGGAAGCTAAAGCTTACAAAATATTTCTTAAATATTAAGTAATATTAAAGCTGTACAAAGTATTTCTTAAATAATAAGACTTCAAAGTCAAAACTTCCTATTCATCCATGCGTTACAGATGGATATTGTATTAGCAGGCGTGAAAACGACATTAATCTCTTTATACATTTCTATCAGAGCAATCTTGGGTGACTAGATGCATTATCAACGAGCCGTAATACTTTGAGAAGAATCTTTTTTCTAAGCAGTAGGTCTCAATGGTGGGCTTAACATATTAAGTAAATCATGCTACAATAGACTTGATGTTATCCAGTCTTTGTTGTTGCATCTATAGAGCACCGGTGTGGTAGATTCAGCATAATTCTTAAGGACCCTGATTTTTGGAATGGTAAATGAACATGATCTTCAACATCAAAGTCACCAGCTGCAGTGGCTACTAATAAGAGTTAGCCTGTCCTTTAAATCCAGGCATTGACTTCTCCTCTCTAGCTACGAAAGCTCTAGATAGCATCTTCTTCCAATGAAATGCTGTTTCATCTACATTGAAAAAATGTTGTTTAGTGTAGCCACCTTCATTAATTATCTTAGCTAGATCTTCTGGATAACTTGCTGCAGCTTCTCCATTAGCATTTGTTGTTTCACCTTGCACTTTTACGTTGTGGAGACTTCTTTTCTTAAACCTCATAAACCAATCTCCGCCTGTTTCAAACTTTTATTCTGAAGATTCCTTACCTCTCAGCCTTCGTAGAATTGAAGAGAGTTTGGAGCTTGCTCTAGATACTGGTTTTAGCTTAAGAGAATGTTGTCGCTCATGTAATATTTTATCCACACCACTAAAAGTTTCTCCATATCAGCAATACAGCTGTTTTGCTTTCTTTTCATGTGTTCACTGGGGTATCACTTTTAATTTCTTTCAAGAACTTTCTTTTCTCTTGTATTCACCACTTAGCTAACTGTTTGGCACAAGAGGCCAAGCGTTTGGCCTATCTCAGCTTTCAACATGCCTTCCTCACTAAGCAGAGTAATCATTTCTACCTTTTGATTTAAAGTGATAGATATGCAATGCTTCCTTTCACGTGAATACTTAGAGGCCAGTGTAAGGTTATTAGTTGGCCCTTTTTCAATATTGTTGTGTCTCAGGGAATAGGGAGGCCCAAGGAGAGGGAGAGACAGGGGAATGGCTGGTCAGTGGAGCAGTCAGAACAAACACAACATTTATCAGTTAAATTCACTGTCTTATATGGGTGCAATACATGGCATCCCAAAACAGTTACAATAGTAACATCAAAGATCACTCATCACAGGTCACCATAACAGAAATAATAATAACAAGTTTGAAATACTGAATTACCAAAATGTGACACAGAGGAACTAAGTGAGTACATGCTATTGGAAAAATTGTACTGATAGACTTGCTCAAAGCAAGGTTGCCATACACCTTCAATGTGTAAAAAATGCAGCATCTGCAAAGTGCAATAAAGAAAAGCACAATGAAACAGTGCATGTTTGTAGCAAAATTAAAGGAAATTTAAAATACTTATAAATGGAACAATCTATATTCACAAATTGAGAATTATCCACTCAATTGAGAATATAATTCAACTACTCTACTTATGATAGTCATCGCCATACTTACATGGACTTTGGGCCACATAAATATTTATATAAACTTGATAACAGGGATACAAAAGAAGTAGCTGCCCTGTTTTAGGAATAAAACTATGGGCTGCAAATTTTTCAGGTTTGCATATACTAAAGCTACGTAACAACAAAAAAAAGTTCAGAAAATTTGTTTACCAGTACATACATGTTGGTGGGTGAATTTCTTGTCATGAGAACTATTAAGGAAGCTTTACAATACAGAACCCTGCCTGGTGCCATTCCTTGCTGAGTGGGATTCTGCACAGTCTTGCTTAGCAACTCCGCAACTTCTAATGCAAAGTTTAGTGTGCACAGTACACATGACCCACATGGTCCGGAAAGATATACACTTCCTGAAGCTGGAGGTGAGTATCTGGCTTTTCAACACCTACAGTGAGAACAAGTCTTGATTTTCTACCTACATTTGTAAAGTAGGAAATTAAGCATAGGAATGGAGATTTAGATGCTGGTGGACAATCTCTAGAAATAGTGGTAAGTGCTACGAAAAAAAATAATAAAGCAGGTATGAGAATAGAAAGTGATTGGGTTTGGTGAGGGCTGTTTTAAATAGAAGGTTTTAAGGAGTTTGAAGAGAAGCCTAATTGAAATGAGGAATCATGTATATGTAGGAGGGTGGGGAGAAGATATCCAGATAAAGCAAGGCTTGTTTTACCTGGATAGAGACCAATATGGCTGGAACAAATTGAGTGAGGCGGAGAGAAGTAAGAATTGAAGTTTGAGGGCAGCCAGTTAATTTAGGCCTTGTAAGCCATGGTGATTACTTTAGATTTTAGTCCAGTTGTTGCTGAGTTATCACTGAGGTCTGAGAAGAGAACTCTAACTTTCTAAAAAGATCACCTTGGCTGCTATGTGAAGAACAGCTTGTAAAGCAGGGGGCTTTGTTTTAAATTAAAATCTAGAGTAAAAAATATATTTTACCTTGTGACATGGAATACGTAATTGAATAAACAGTTTGACAAAACAGTACTTACTATGTGTGAAGTACTCTGATATTTTTCTGTTGTAGTCTAGCCTAGTCTATTTCCTATTTTAATGATTCCAAAGAAATTTTAAGTAGAAGATTTTTAAGAGAAAAAAATGACATTGAAGTTAAAAATGTTCAGTGGTGACAAGATATTCTGTTGCATTTCTAATATGAACAAATATTTTAAGATGCCCTGTGGAAAATTAAACTTCATAATAAGCCTTAGGCAGTTTCTCAAGGTGCAACTCAAGGACCACTTGCATCAAAATTATGAGGGGTAGGTGTTGTTGAGTTGTTAAAAATGTATATTTCTGGGGTCATATCTTGGAATTATTGAATCAGAATCTCTAATGAAGGGGCTTAAGAATCTGCTTTTAACAAGCTCACCAGGAGATTCTTACATGCAGGAGCTGTTCTTAAATTTCTTGAATTTTTCAGTATTTTAAGGTGATAATGCAAGGTTAGCTTTTCTTCATGAATACGTGATAGTTCACTAATATATGTAAACCCAGTTAGTGAGTCTTAAGATAACATTTCCTTATCCCTAAACTCATCCAGTTGTATACATTAAATATGTATGACTCATTACATGTCAATCATACTTCAACAAAGTGTATTTTTAAAGGATAACATTTCTTAGCAGTAATAGTACTGCAGAACATTATTATAAATTCACAGATGGAATATGGAAAGCACTTCAAATCAGTGCTTTTATTCAGTGCCTCTATCCCCATCACCTCCTTTAGATATCTATTTAAAAATCAGTTCAAAAGTTCCTTGAACTCTTTTCCTCTCTAATCCCAACTCTGTATCAATACTTGTCACTTCACATAATTGATCAAAATATCACAAAATTTATCAAAAATAATCTACTTTTCTCTGCTTTCCTTTCCTTTCCCCTTCCAAAAGTTTCTGAAGTTTTACTTCCCTAAGAAACCTACCTTCGATGGTTGAAATGTGACTAAATGCCACATATTCACAACTTTACAATTCTAAGTGGTATATGACAGCATCATTTTTCCAAACCTTTGTATGTCATTGATTTTCACTAAATATTATGCTCCACTGTGGCACAGGTGGAATTTTCTCAGCATGTCATTCTATTTAGATGCATTCTAGATACTACAGGTTAAATGGTCTTTCTAAAAAGCATTTTCAAACTATTATTAAAGGGTGTGGGAAGTTTTTCTTTACTTAGTTTTAAAATGAAACACAGGAAACCCTAGACAGTAGCTATATTATGAATCACACACATGTAAGATCAGGATCCAATCTGGCACATTTGATGTATGTGAAAAACGGGGCTTAAGACCTGATGTCATAAAGTCATTTTGTAAAATGTTTTCCAATGTCAGCTTCACTTTTACTATGGATGGAATAATGTGCCCCATATTAGTGATATCCCTATAGCAAAGCCTGCCACAGGGGCATTCTCCCCATCCCTTAGCCAAAGCAAAATATTCTGACATATGACTGTATGTCAAAGAAATCATCTCTCATCAACTCAGCTTCAAAAACAAAAAAGGGACAGAATTCTTATGTGTTCATGGGAAAGCATGGGGTTAAAGTGGACTGCATTCCAGGAAGTGTTCAGTTGACTTGCTATGTGGTGAAAGGCTGTGCAGTCCTAGCTAATGACTTGTAGGTACTGAATCCTCAGGTCTCTCAGGTGGTTTCAGTCGATCAGTTTCAGCAGCATGATGAAAAGGTTGAGATAAAATAAACTGACAGTTGCTACTCATCGTAGGCAGCATGCTGTACCCAGGCAGCTGAGACCCTGGGAGCCCTCTTTCTTAAACAAAGGCTTTCACTGCAGTGAGCAATGAACTCCAAATGAAAAAAAATTGGGGGCAGATTGGCAGCTGGTGACCGACAGGAGGAGGGGAAGGAGGGAAACTGGGAAACACAGCAATTGTTGGCTAATTAGAAGCCATTCCCACCTACTTAATACCAACCCATTAAGCAGAAAACACTTTTCATCTTTCTCTCCTGCTACACATGACATTATACTCCAATCAATACCCTCCCACTGGCTGCCTCAGTGCCCACAAATGAATACGCTGCAAGTTTAAGAATGCAGGAATTGACTTGGGACAGTGAAGCTGCAGCTTTCACACAAGATTTTCTGAAGATATTAGGCTAGCGATGCTTTGATAAAGTGATCACATCTGTTAACTGGCAGCTGTCAAAAACTGGCAAACATAGGAGAAAACCTAAGCATGCTAGACTTATTTGAGTCTTAATAGCAAACAATTGTGTAAATCAATTTTCCCGCTTTGGAGGGAACAACTCAAATATTTTGCTTTTGCTACAACTGCTACCATTTTCACACACACACAGACACACAGACACACACACACACACACATACAATTTTTAAGAAGATACATGGAAAATATAATAGGTATATATCAAATTATGTTGCATTACCTATTGAGCAGGATGTTTAAGTAGAATTCTTTCATTTGTCCCACCTGTAATAATTTTGCTTAACAACCCAAATAAACTACTGGAAATGTATCCTCATGCAATATGATGCTATTCATGTACCATCACCTTCATATTATTTTGAACAATTTTTCATCCTTACTAGGTAAGTTCCTTGGCTCTCAAAAACAGATTTTATCCCAAATAACATTTACATGAAATAATATATATCTAACATGTTATTTTGATTTGTTTCAGTTCTGTGACTTTAAATTTACTCCCAGGCTCACACAATGCTCCTGCCCCAGCCTCCCAAGTAGATGAGACTACAGGTGCGTGCCACCACACCCAGCTAATGTTTTTCTTTTGTTTTGGTAGAGGTGGGGGTTTCACTATGTTACCTTGCCTGGTCTCAAACACCTAACCTCAAGCAATCCTCCTGCCTTGGCCTCCCAAAGCACTGGAATTACAGGCATGCGCCACCATACCCAACCTTAGTTCAGTGACTTTTATAAAGGTTAGATTTTTTTTTTCTGGGCCTAAATATTAGCTTCTAAAATTTATACAGATTTTCTAAATGATATGTGGTCACTTCTTGCATTCTTAGGCACTGTTTCTGGCACATTTATCACAGTATTAGCTTTCTGAGTAGGGAATAGAAAGGAAAACAAAATATTCCCCCAAACTATGTGAAAATAACTAGGAAAGAGTTGTGGAGCCAATTATGATTTTGGAACCTAAAGTTTAAATTCACTGTATGGAAGGTTGCTCTATGAGACTGCCTTGAGGTTTCAGAGTAGAACCTGCAGTAGGGGAGAATATCTGGAAATCATGCTGGTCAAAAAGGGAAGAGCATGGTGCTATGATTTCATCCATGTACATAAAACAAGTGATGTGACATCCAAATTATCTTTTAATAAGTGTGAGTGGAGTGGATTAAATTTTACAAGTTGATTCAACTGTGTTATTTTAAAGCACATATTTCAAACACAGGCATAATTATTACCCAAAGTGTTGCCTGGCAGTGCCAGTCTTTTAGAGAACAAACAGTCACTTATGCATTATACCTTACAGACATCTGCAAGGTAAGGGGACCTCTAAAGATGGTGCACTGGACGAAAAGAAAGAGGAAGAGGGAGAGCCTTTTTGTTTTAAAATTATGGCTTTATTTCAGAAAACAGTTTCACTCATAAGTTTTATTTCTCAGCAAGTATTTACACTACTAATATCAAGCCTCACAGGTAATTCATAGGAATTCTTCTGGTATTCCAAACCAACCAAGTTTACCATTTCAGTTGTAGGGGTGTGTGTGTGTGTGTGTGTGTGTGTGTGTGTGTGTGTGTATTGTAGATATACATAAATATATATTCTTTAATAACCCAATTCTAATACAAAGAATATAGTTTCCTTATCACTACTTTAGTGACCTTTTAGTTAAATGTGCAAACTCTCTTATTTCAGTTTAACCACAAACTGTTAAATATCAAAACTGTTAACATCATTTTAAGAAATAATAACAGAAATGTTAATAGAAATGTCATCTTTTATTATTAGACTACAATTTTGGTTTTGAAACCAGACAGCTCAATAAACATGTAAAAGAATGGAAAGGGATTTGCAGAATTATAATGAAAAAGTTTAATCATATGAAAAATGAGTCACATGAGTAAAGGTTTGAGATTTCTTAGACTGGGGGAAAAGAAGGTTCTCTAAGGAGCTAGTAACTGTCTTCAAATAGGTGTCATTAAGGATAGGAGCTTTAACAGCTGTCCTCCATCTCCTTAGAGGATAGAGCAGAAGAAAATGTATTAACAATTACAGCACAAGAGATTTATTTTGATTCTCCATTGACTAGTGTAGAAATATTTCACTTATTCATCAAACTTTGATGACTTCAACAAGCCAAATATTTTTGTTGCTGCCATTTGAGGCAATTTCAACCTACTTGATAGAAGAATATATTTATCCCTCAAAAGTATATTAAAAATTAGAGGCTGAGGCAGGAGAATCTCTTGAACCTGGGAGGCAGAGGTTACAGTGATCTGGGATCGCACCTTTGCACTCCAGCCTGGTCAACAAGAACAAAACTCCATCTCAAAAAAAAAATTGGCAGCAAGTTATAAACAGACAGTGATGACATCAATAAACAATAGCTGAAAATATATTTTTAAAAGGTTCAAGTGTGTATGCACAGACATACACACTCTTACACAAAACCAAACAAACATGCAGCAATGTAGCAGTCTGGGGCCATTTTGCTTTGGAACCAAACGATCTTACAAATTCAATAGCCTCTTACTATAGCACAGAATTAATTTTTCTATTGATGATCTCCAGCTACCTACAAAAGATTAAATTATGTTCAATTTAATCTATTTAAGAATGCAGGGAAATTTTAAAGAAATATTATTTGGTAGACCTTAATGATGAAAAGGACCCTCAGATTTCTGGTTCATCCTCCATTTTTTCAGATAAAGAAACTTAATTTCACAGAAGGTGAAGTGTACTATTGTCTTAGTCCATCCAGGCTGTTATAACAAAATACTATTAACTGGGTAACTTATAAACAGCAGAAATTTATTTCTCACAGTTCTGGAGGCTGGTAAGTCCAAGATTGAGGCAGATTCAATATATGCTAAGGCCTGCTTTTTGGCTCAAAGGCACCAACTGTTTGCTGTGTCCTCACGTGGTCAAAGGTGCAAATGAGCTCTCTCGGGTCTTTTTTAATAAAGGTACTAATCCCATTTATGAGGGCTCTGCTCACATAATCTAATCACCTCCCAAAGGCCCCACCTCCTAATACCATCACCTTGTGGGGTTGGGATTTCAACATAGGAATTTTAAGGGAAGACAAACATTCAGACCATAGCACTTACCAAAGGCCACAAGGAGTAGGTGACAGGGTCAGAACTTGAGGACATGTCTTCATAAACCACATATGACACTCTTTCCATTTTACTGTGTTGTCTCCAACAATTTTACTATTTTTAATTTTATTTTTGTCACTTATTGGAGCAAGTTTAAATTATCTAAAAAGTTTACCACTTGCCTTCTCAAAAGATGTTAAAAAAGGATACTATATTATATACTATATTTATGTCCTTTTATACAGTAAATATAGTATCCTTCTATTATATAGTTTAGGGTATAGTAAATATAGTATATATTTTATAAATATAGTAAATGTAGTATATATGTATATACTATACTATACCTGAGTCTTAGCTCCTTTCTCAGTTAAGAAAACTAGTTCCAGCTGCTGAGTTAATACACAAGAATCAATTTCACAAGTCTTTAGAAAGGTTAGAGATAGAAATGAGTCTTAGGTTTCCAGTTAGACATACCATTTGAGAGTAGAATCCTGGTTAATTTGTCTCTTGAATCTTCATTAATCTGTGGATCCCATAGCTCTCTCTCGATCTTCAAAAAATAATTAACATAACTTTTGTTAAATTAGTCAGTCTATCCTTTAAAAATGGTACTGTTTAACACAAATATAGAAGACAAATTTCTGAGATGCTCCTATAATGTAAAAAATAAGAGACTACCTCTTCCCACTTTAGAAATTGTAATCAGTAGTGTACCTTCACCTGAGACTTAGGTCCTTTCTCAGTTGAGAAATACCAAAAATATGATGAACTGTTGAAACATTACTTCTTCTATGAATGCACATTTATATGGCTGCCTCTGTCAGGAACAGATGTTGCTGAACTTATATTAAGGCATTGCAGATTTTTCTAGATTTATATTTTATAATAAAACATTTCCCTATGATGAATCAAAATGTGTTCACATGTGAGTGTTTACAGGCTTCCTTCATCCCCACGCCTGCTCCATTTTCCTCCTCCTAACCCCCAAAGTAAAAGTATTTTAATTGGCTGAGAGAGAGGCTAAGTTGATTTACATAGAGGGTAAGTTTTCATGTATAAAAAAAATGAAGCAGAGGGTGTATGGGGACAGAGACTAGGAAGCTAAACAAGAGACAGATGAGAGAGGAGGTTTGTGAGTACTGTTGGGGGTTGTGGAGAGTGAAAAGGAATTTGATAATAAAGAAAATAGGATGTGAAGTAACAAATATGTTAACTAGCTTGACTTAGCCATTCCACAATGTATACATATATCAAAACATCATGTTGTACACCATAAATATATACAATTATTATTTGTGAATTTAAATAAGTAAATACATAAACAAATAAGTAAAAAAGAAAATTTGGAGAATATGATGTGGTATGTTGAATTTTTATATCTGAAAAATGCAAGTGAAGAATTTGAGTTATACTTCAACTGCTTTTGTTGCTGAACTACTTCCTCTCCTATGACAGAACTCTTGAGACTGGACCACATGGGTTTCTGTATTTACAAGGTCTTCTCTAGTTACGTGTTTATTTTCTGATGCTTATTTGATGATTAAAACTTTGGTCAACCTAAATAAAACAATATTCCTTGCCTTTGGGCTTTTATATTCTATTCTAAATAACAGTCAATAGTAAAGTAATAATTACAGAATAAATTGTTTGGACTGATCATTTTCTACTCCTGTATATATTTCCCTGTATTATAGGGTATTTTTTAAAGCAACAAAACACTATAATAGACAGCATTTTACATCATGGAATAGATTACATTGATATGTGAAAAACGTTTTCTTCATCGGTCATTATCATCTACTTCTTACTAAACAAAAACAATGAGCTAAGTATTGCATTGAATGTGGTATTCCCTAACTTATTTCTCTGTTTCTCCCAGAGTAATGTCAGAAAACTTGCTACAAGATAAACATTTCACTTCTTAAGTGACTTTACAGGAATGTAATTAACAGTCATTTTATCTTGCTATTCAATTTCCTTTTATTCTTCTCTTGATAATTAATGAATTTCGATAATCCATTAATTTCAAATAATATTTTATATAAATGGCCAAGAGATATTTAATATATATAAAATAATACACTAAATAGCATTTTTAAAGTGATCACTTTCTGCACAAAGTTATCAGAGGAGGGACTAGTAGAAGACAAGATAAAATTACTGAGAAAAGAAGAGTGAAAAAATGTACCACAATGAGTAGAAGTTTAAGTGTCTTCTGTGTGTATTAAATCAGAATGCCAGAAATCAATTTCTCAAAATAAAAATAAAGATAGAATTTGTAATAGGTTTTTTCACCTCTAGACTCAAACAATGCCATGTTTTCATTGGCTAAATGACATGTTTTATAGCTGGTATTCTTTGTTTTTTTGTTTTTTGTTTTTTTCATTTATTTGCTTCAATTTCTTATTTGATAGAAATTGGCCTTGAGATTTGCTAATGATTGTCATTTTAGATTTTTATTCATTAAAAATTAAAAGTCAAGGTTTTCTCTTGGCTATTAGAATCCCCATCTAGTTTACTCTATCACCGATTTCTTTCATACTCCATGCATGCATAAAAATACTTTTGTAGAGAGGCACTCCATGTGCACAGCTAGGTGGAGTTCATTTTCTCAAGATACCAAAGTGAAAACACTTCAAAGCACTACTGTGATAAAATTTCATTTTCTGGTAGTCCTATATTAGAGGTAAATATTAATACTTTGAGATAAGTCAGTATTGGAATAGCATGTTAGTGAGCCTTACTTGTAGTGAAGTTCTACTGACCTCAACATATAGTGAGTTGGTTTTATATAATGCTTGCTTTTATTGAGTAAATCTTTCATAATACATTTCTTTAAACTGTACTGAGCAAACCTTACAGTCTACTGATTTGTCATGTACATTTCAAGGTGTTAATCTTACACTATAAAATTGTATGTGATTTTGCCCGTTATTTGTTTGGAGATATTGGGGTTGGGCTATATTTTCATTGTAATTTCAAAATCTCAGTTTCAGGAGCCTTAAAAGAAAGAAATCTTCCATTCAGAGCTCAGGTCTCTTAGGTTAATATGACAGTTAACTCATTTCAATATGATGCAATCTAAATATTTATATCAAGTATATATCTTTTGATTGAGAAATACATCAAGCCCTATACTACTAGATTATTCAATCTATCAATTATTCTATTCATGTATCATTATAGATTTTATTGTGTTTCCTTTTTGTTCCAGACACTATACTGACAGATGTATTTCTGAATATATACTTATTTCAAAAAGGGGAGGATGTATTTTTATAACAAAGCATGTCTGGTGCCATTTTCTTTTCCATTATTACAATGATTCGTAATGGAAAACGGAGTGATGAAGTAGAATACAATTGTCTTTCTTGTGTACTTTATATTACGTATGCTCATCTAACTAACAAACTAAAATTTATCTAACCATTTTAATCTTCAAGTTTAAGACTGTCAGGATATTTTTATGTTTGTGAGACTCATGAAGATCCACAATTTCCAATTCCCTGAGAAGGAAACAAGAGAAGCTATCTATAGTGAGACACAGAGATGTGGATTGTGGATTGTAATACTGATCCAGGCATCATTTACTATCTGATTCTCCATTTTCTAATTTGTTATATTGGAAAATCATTTGAAGTTTACAGGACTGTTGAAAGAATTAAGTGTGAAAAAAAACTGCTACCTTTATATTTTATGTGTGTGTGTGTGTATTTTAATATATATTTCTTCAGCAATTTAAGAGATGAACTGGAGAGAAGGCAAATCTAGAGTTATGAGAAGCTGAAACTAGCCCAAGGAAGAGCACTTAATCATAGAGAAGAAATTCCTACAGATATTCTCCACTATGTACATACTGGAATCCTGAATGTCTTATCTCATTTGCCCACACAGGACATGTAATCCCTGGAAGAGACTTGGAAATTGATGCCCTCAAAAGATAGTGCCCTGGAACATACCTCTTTGTATTTTTGTGATTTTGATATAATTTAGGCATTTAAAAAAATAAGCACATTTACAATGGAGAGAGTGGAAGTTCTTTTGACATCTGTACACACATACACACAGACACCCAGACACACACACACACACACCAAGTTAGAAAGACTCATTTACAAAATGATTCATTTGACAATCCTATACCCATTAAGATGCTTAATCCTTTACAATTCTGAGATGACTGGAGCATTGTGGTCTCTACCCATACATGTTACCCAAAAAGTACTTTGAAAAGAAGTACTCCACTTAGCTCAATTTGGGGGAAGCAAATAGATTTTAGTAGATTTAGATGAATACATGAATTTGGGGAATTTTATAAGCTCTTTCACAATGGTTTAAATTCAATTAACATATTTTTAAAATTCTACAACAAAGCATAGTACCACATTTATTTCAAATTCGAAGATTTTAGAAGGCAGTAAGTAACTTTTTGCTTAAAACATCATTTCCCTTTATCTCTCATACTGAAAATTGATGTGCACTTAAATATTCTTTGCTTTCTCTTAAAGCTAAAGCTTTTAGTTAGAATTGTGTTTACTATCCTTGACATTTCAAAGAAAGATAAAAATATTTTAAAAACTTTCAAATTATAAGATATTCCAATTCTTGAGAATCTCTGCAGATCTAGAATCTCAAGTAGCTGTAAATGTCATTATTAAGATCGGGTGGAGGTAAAATATAACAACTTGGCCAAAACAAAAAGTTTATTTCAATGTAGTGTTGAATTTAAGAATCACTTTTTAGATTCAGCTAACTAGTTAATAAGAGGTTCTAAAAGCAGTGGAAATAACAGGTGGGTCCAAGCTATATGAAAACCTATAAATTCAACTTTATTTTGACTAGCTTCCAGGTTAGTCTTCCATTAAGTGGAGATTCAGAACCAATGTAAAGGAAGTAAAATGAGCCCTTGGCAGTTTCACCAGGAGTTGAGAGCCAAAGACTGTGGGATAAGTGCTGTGATGCCCAGACTCAGCCAGATAGAGTCTAATCTGATATAATTCTAGCCTGCTCTAAAACCTCAGACCATAGTAGCCTATCATGACAAAAATTAAAATAGAGAATTATATCATCTACTCTTTCTTTTACTTAATTAACTCAAAATATTTAGTTAATTAATGACATAGATGTTAAAATTACCGATAGATTGCAATTATTTTTACCAACGGATCTGATTTAAGAATGTGCCACATATCTCAGTTGAATTCAGTTTATAATATTAGTAGAATTGCTTTTTGTAAGCTATAGAAAATTACTTTAAAAATATACTGCTCCTGCTCCTATTTTTTATGCACTCACGCTACACTTAGACATTGGGAACATTGTACATCATTTGGAAAAATTTGAAAATTAATTGGAAGGAACTCAAATTATAAAGGAAATGGGAGTGGAAGTTGCTCTTCAATGTGTATACATGTGTAGTTGTAACCAGGATGTATTAATTGAGGATGTCAGTAAATGACTGTTGTAAAATATTTTTTAAAGTCCTCACATGATAATTCTGAAATATGACATTTATTCTTGTATTTATAAATTATTTTTAAGGGAATTATAGGCAGGCTACATTGGGAACAAGTATACTTCAAATTTAAGTTCCTCTTCTCATTGTTCAAAGCTGTTGTTGTCTAGCCTGTAAGTCTTACAACAGCATTTCCATTTTTTTCTTTTTTTTCTGTTTTTTTTTTTTTTTTTTTTTTTTTTGCATATTTAGGAGTATAAGTGCAGTTGTGTTTCATGGATATATTGGGTAGCAGTAAAGTCTGCGCTTTTAGTGTAGTATACCCATCATCTGAATAGTGAACAATGAACTCAATAGGTAATTTTTCAACCCTCTCTCCCCTCACTCCCTTCTTCCTTTTGGAGTCCAGGGTCTATTCTCCTCTGTATGTCCATGCATACCTGTTGTTTCACTCCCATTGTAAGTGAGAATGCATGGTATTTGATTTTCACAACAGGATTTCAAAACTGCTTTTCACAAAGTTTCTCTTTGTTGCTCATAATTTCTAGAAAGTAAATATGCAGTCTATTTCTTGATGTAGAAATGTGCACTCACATATGCACATATGCAAACATAGGATGCGTACGCACCCGAATGTCGGGATGGAAGTTGCTGTTTGATGTGTATGTATGCATAGTTGCTTCTCCACAACAGAACATCTATAAGAATGCAAGCATGTGGAATACAGAATGCAGAGTGAAAATGAGATATTTTCAACTTAATTTCTACTAAAAAATTGAATAAAAAGAAAGAATAAAGGACATACTGAAGTTCTGTCCTCTGAAAATTTGGCTAGCATCATAGTGGTGGTATAGATGTGGTGATTAAGAGAAGCAGGTAGACTTGAGATACTTTTTTTATAGAACCAACAAGACTTGTTGATAGCTTACATTCAGGGATAAGAAAAAGAAAGAAAGAAATGATGATTCCTAAATTTGGAATGTGAGCAGAGATGATTTTGTTTGGAAAGAAACACATTGAATGGGAAAAATTAAGGGACCTATTTTGGACATGTTATGCTTTAGATGTTTAAGATGTTTATCAGATCCTTCATGAAGCATTTCAAGCCTGGATTGAGTATGTAAGTTTGGAACTCAGAAGGAAAAACTGGGCTGTGGATACATATTTGAAAGTTATGGCTTACGTATAGTATTGAAGCAGTGGTATTTCATGAAATAACTTTAAAGGAATACAAGGGAGAAAAATGGCCAAGGTTTGAGAACTAGGACCTTCTACAAGTAAAAGTTGGGTTGTAGAGGAGAAGCTAGCAGGAGAAAGTAAGAAAGAGCATAGAAAACTACATATCCTGAAAAACTTGTCTACCAGGAAATACTTTATTTCCATTGAAATATGAAATACATATAATTTTTAAAGATTTTAAAAATACATGGCTATACTGGAGTAAGGAAATACCCAGAAGCCTAAAATAGCAAGGAAGTCATTTTGGCTTAAAAAGAGTGAGCAAGAAGACAAGTGATAGGATATAACATCCCAGTATTAACAGATAGGATGAGATGGGAATGATCCAATAGAGAGGGAAGAAATTACAGTGAAGGATAAGGGAGAATTGCTACAGCAATGTTCTTATTTAGTTAAGAAGAAATGGAATCTACTACAAAAATCACAGGGTTGGCCTTAGATGGCAGCACAGACACATCTCCATTCAAACAAAAGTCCAGGCACAAGGCGAGTTAGGCAAGTAACTGTGTTAGAAGATTATTGAAGTTATCTTTTAATTGCTCCAGTTTTGTTAGTGAAATAAGAAACAACATCATTATCTAGAGGACAGATTGAGAACTTTAAAGAGAAAGGAGAAGACATGAAAGCATTTTCTAGGAGAATGACGGAGTATATGAACTAAATCAATATGTAATTATTTCAGTGCAAACCTAATGAACCACTTGAGGTGTTTGTGAATCTAAAAACTAGTCAGCATGGTGTGGTTTCTCTCAACCCCAGCTAAGCTACTCTTTGGGCACCAAGTATGAATATAATGGATTTACCAAGTTAGTACATAAAATCAAAAAAGGGAAAGGGAAAATTAAAGATACATACAAAGGAAAAATTAATATTATAAACAATGAAATTAATGAAAAAATAACTTCAAGGGATGGGCTAAGCATCAGATGTGATTCAGCTAAATGGAGAACTAATAAACTAAAAACCAAATCTAAAGAAAATATCAGACTAGATCATGTTAATGGACAAAGAGAAAGACAATATTGCCAAGCAGTTAAGAATCACAGAAGATAAAGTAAAGTTATCCAACATACAATAATTGGAGTTACATACTGACAAAATGGAAGAAAGGCAACACCCAAAGGAATAGTGTCTGAGAAGAAATGAATGCTCAGATGTAAGAAATACAACATATTCCAAACAAAGTAAATAAGAGTCTGCAACTTGGAAACTTCAGAGTAAAACTGCAGAACACCAAAGATAAAGCAAAGATTTTAAAAATGATGAAGAAGAGGTCGGCCACGGTGGCTTACACCTATAATCCCAACGCTTTGGGAGGCCGAGGTAGGTGGATCACTTGAGGTCAGGAGTTTGAGACCAGCCTGACCAACATGGTAAAAATCCATCTCTACTAAAAATACAAAAATCATCCTGGCAAGGTGGCAGGTGCCTGTAATCCCAGCCACTCAGGAGGCTGAGGCAGGAGAATCACTTGCATCTGGGAGGCAGAGGTTTCAGTGAGCAGAGGTTTCAGTGAGCAGAGATCACCCCACTGCAGTCCAGCCTGGACTTTGAGAACGAGACTCCATCTCAAAAAAAAAAAAAAAAAAAGTGACGAAGAAGAATGAAATAAAATATTTTTTAGGGAATGACAAGTTGACAGTTCAATAATCAAACAGTAACAATGGGAGTCAAGATACAGGGGAATAATATTTGTAATATAATGAGAGAAACCATAATCAACCTAGAATTGTAAACCTAGCAAAACTATCACTCAAGAACAATGGCAGAGTAAAGATATTTTCAGACAAACAAATCATTCTACTCACCGAACCTCACCAAAACAAATTCTAAAGTGTGTGCTAAAGGGTAAAGTAAAGTGATCCCAGAAGAAAAGTCTGAAATGCAAGAAAGAATGGTTTAAAAAAAAAAGATAGACATATAAGTGAATCTAAATAATTATTGATTCTATAAAAAGATAAATTATAAATCCTAATTTGAAGGATTAAAAAATGGGAACTATCTGGGCAATAAGGACACATAATTCAGGTTGGAATGACTGGAGCTAAAGTGGCCTTGTACAGGAAGAGGTTAAACATACTAATTTGCTTTCAACTTTTTAAACTTTATTATACATACGTCTAGAGTAACAGCTAAAAGAAATAGATCGTGGAAGGAAAGAAAGGAATAAAGTGAGATAAGACCAAACAACCCAAAAAGAGCAAAGGGGGAAAAATGAAACACAAGAAAATCAGAACAAAAAGCATTAAATAATACAATAAAAATGAATTCATAATAGCAATGAACATAAGTTGACTAAATTATTTTATTAAACTATCATGTGAACTATTAAAGATAAAGATTATCAGAACAAACTCAACACATTTAGTGACATGGCATCTACCAGAAACGTATCTAAAAACCAGAAAGGCTGAAAAACTAAGAAATGAGAAAATATATACAAGCAAGTACCGACAAAAGCCAAGAAACTTTTGTTTACTAGATAAAATAGACCTTTAAAGCAAAAGTATACCAGAGACATAAAGAAAGTTACTATATAATAATGAAAGGTTCAATTCACAGGAAAGATATAAGGTTCTAAGTGGAAATGTGCCTAGTTCCAAAGGCTTTCAATGTATTAAAGCAAAAGTTGACAGAATAAACATGGAGAAATTTCAAATCTATCATCATAAGAGATTTTCACATACTTCTTGGTAGTTGATGATTTAAGCAAACCTAAATATCTGCAAAAATAAAAATGACTTGAACAATCAAATTTGAAAATATGATGTACTTAATACAAGTAAAACTATTTCTAACAATAAGAAAATACATATTATTTTCAAGCACATACGAAACATTTTTAAAAACTGACACCCATGAAACAGTCCTTGACAGAATCTATAGGATTGATATCATACAGACCATGTTCTCTATCACAGTGTGATTAAGTTAATTTCAACAAAAATTTGTTTAAAAATTTGTTTTCAAAAGAAGCAAATAAATAGGCTCTTCAAAAAAAAAAATCAAAAGTGAAGTTAGATAATTCTTAGTACTAAATAGCTATGAAAATATTAAAATTTCAAAATTAATGAAATAGAGCTAAAGCAACTCTTAAAGGGGCATTTATAACCTTAAATAGTTATATTAAGAAAAATAAAGTATATGAATTAACAGACTAAGTATATAAATTAAGAAGTTACAATAACAGAATATACTTGGAGAACGTAAAAGAGGAAATAAAGAACATAAATAAAATAGAGCACAAAGATAAAACACTAATGACTCCCAAACTTAACGTCTCCACCAAGATGGTCCATGAACTCCAGTTCATTGTAGCCAACACTTAACATCTCCATTGAGATATTCAGTAGCCATCTGAAATCCAGTGTGAGCTCCTGATTTTCACACCAATTTTTTCACCCCAATCCAATCATTCTGTTACCCCTAGGCTTGCAATGTTCTCTCAGTTCAATGGTAAATCCATTCTTCTAGTTTCTCAAGGCAAAACCCTTGGAGTCACCTTGGCCCCTCCAGCACAGCAGATTCCTAACCTCCAGGGGCCAGAGAACAAAGTTCTGGGGGCCCAGTACCAGCCCTCCATAGTTGCAGCATGCAGACCAGGAGAGCCGAGCTAAACCTTGGCTCCCTAAAATCCTCCAGAAGCAAACCCATCAGTTGAACCCAACCAAAATCAAACCCCCAAAGGCATCAAAGAAGATAAAAACAAAACAAAACAAAAAACCCATCTAAAGGACAGTAGCTTCAAGATTGAAGGAACATCAGCCCACACAGATGAGAAAGAACCAGAGCAAGAACTCTAGCAACTCAAAAAGCCAGAGTGTCTTCTTACCACTAGTAAGGGATGGAGAAAATCTACTGAGCAAATGGAAAACCAAAAAGTGGGGGTTGCTATTCTAATTTCAGACAGACTTCAAACCAACAATGATCAAAAAAAGACAAGGGCATTATATAATGGTAAAGGGTTCAATTCAACAAGAAGACCTAACTATCCTAAATACATATGCACCAAACACAAGAGCACCTAGATTTATAAAGCAAGTTCTTAGAGACCTATGAAGAGAACTAGACAACCACACAATAATACTGGGTGACATTAACATTCCACTGGCAGCATTAGATAGGTCATTGAGGCAGAACACTAACATAGATATTCAGGACCTGAACTCGACACTTGACCAAATGGACCTAACAGATGTCTACAGAACTGTCCACCCCAAAACAACTGAACATACATTCTTCTCCTCTGCATATGGCACATATTTTAAAATCTACCACACAATAGGCCATAAAACAATCCTCCACAAATTCAAAAAAACAGAAATCATGCCAAGTATACGCTCAGATCACAGCACAATAAAAATAGAAATCATTCTAAAGAAAATTGCCCCAAACCATATAATTACACAGAAATTAAACAACCTGCTCTTGATTGACTTCTGGGTAAACAATGAAATTAAGGTAGAAATCAAGACATTATTTGAAAATAACAAGAACAAAGATGTAACAGAATCTCTGGGATGCAGCTAAAGCAACATTAAGAGGGAAGTGTATAGACTGAACGCCCACATCAAAATATTAGAAAGATCTCACGTTAACAAACTAACATCACACCTAAGGGAACTATAGAAACAAGAACAAACCAACCCCAAAGCTAGCAAAAAACAAGAAATAACTAAAATGAGAGCTGATTTGAGGTGAAATAAGGCATGAAAAACCATGCAAAAGATCAGTGAATCCAGGAGTTAGTTTTTTGAAAGAATAAATAAGATAGATAGACTGCTAGCTAAACTAATAAAGAAAGAATATCCAAATGAACACAATCAAAAATGACAAAGGAGACATGACCTCCAACACCACAGAAATACAAGTAACCATTACAGACATGAACAACTCTACGCACACAAACTAAAAAACCTAGAAGAAATAGGTAAATTCCAGGAAACATACAGCTCCCATTATTGAACCAGGAAGAAATTGAATCAATGAACAAACAAATCACACGTTCCAAAATTGAATCAGTGATAAACAGCCTATGAATAAGAAAAAACCCAGGACCAGATGGATGCACAGCTGAATTCTACCAGATGTATAAAGAAGAGCTGGTGCCATTCCTCCTGAAAGTATTAAAAAACAAAAACAGAAGAAGGAACTCCTCTCTAACTCATTCTATGAGACCAGCATCATCCTGATACCATAACCTGGCAGATACACACACAAAAAAGAGAGAACTTCAGGCCAATATCCTTGAAGAACATAAATGCAAAAATCCTCAACAAAATACCAGCAAACCAAACACAGCAGCACATCAACAAACTAATCTATGATCAAGTAGATTAGCACCTATGATCAAGTAGTCTGTAAGCTCTGGGATGCAAGACTGCTTCAACAAATGCAGATGAATATATGTGATTCATCACATAACAAAACTAAAAACAAAAATCTGATGATCATCTCAATAGATGCAGAGAAACCTTTCAATAAAACTCAGTATCTCTTCATGTTAAAAACCCTCAGCAAACTGGGTATTGAGGGAACATACCTGAAAATAATAAGAGGCACCCATGAAAAACACTCAGCCAACATCATACTGAATGGTCACAAGCTGGAAGCATTGGTTTTGAGAACCAGAACAAGACAAAGATGCCCATTCTCACCACTCCTATTTAACATAGTACTGGAAGCCCTAGCCAGAGCAATCGGGCAAGAGAAAGAAATAAAATTCATCCAAATAGGAAGAGAGAAAGTGAAACTCTCTGTTTGCAGAGTAAATGATACTATACCTAGAAAACCCATAGTCTCTGCCCAAAAGCTCCTTGATGTGATAAACAACTTCAGCAAAGTTTCAATATACAAAATCAATGAACAAAAATCAGTAGCATTTCTATAACACCCACAAAGTCCAAGTTGAGAGTCAAATCAATAAAGCAGTCTAATTCATAATAGCCACAAAAAGAATAAAATATACAGAAATACGGCTAGCCAGAGTAAAGATCACTACTATGAAAATTACAAAACACTGCTCAAAGATATCAGAGACAACACAAATGGAAAGACATTCCATGCTGATAGAAAGAATCAATATTGTTACAATGACCACGTTACCGAAAGGAATTTACAGATTCAGTGCTATTCCTATCAAACTGCTAACAACATTCTTCACAGAACCAAAAAAATAACCACAACCATTTAAAAATTAGTAGGGAACAAAAAAGAGTCTAAATAGCCAAGACAACCCTAAGCAAAAAGAACAAAGCTGGAGACATCACATTACCTGACTTCAAACTATACTACAAGGCTATAGTAACCAAACTCACATGGTACTGGTACAAAAACAGGCACATAGTCTAATGGAACAAAATACAGAGCCCAGAAATAAGGCCGCACTCCTGCAATAATCTGATCTTTGACAAAAAACTAGCAATGTGGACAGAATTCCCTATTCACTAAATGGTTCTGGGATAACTGGGTAGCCATGTGGAGAAGATTGAAACTGGACCCCTTTCTTATATCATACACAAAAAATCAACTCAAGGTAAAACCTAAAACTGCAAAAACTCTGCAAGATAACCTAGAAAATACCATTCTGGACATAGGACCTGGCAAAGATTTTATGACAGAGATGGCAAAAGCAATTGCAGCAAAAACAAAAATTGACAAATGGAACCTAATTAAACTAAAGAGCTTCTGCACAGCGAAAGAAGCTATCGACGTAGTAAACAGACAGCCTAAAGAATGGGAGAATATATTTGCAAACTACACATCCAACAAAGGTCTAATACCCAGAATCTATAAGGAACTTAAACAAATAACAAGCAGAAAACAAACAACTCCATTAAAAATTGAGCAAAGGACATGAACAGACACTTTTCAAAAGACATACACGCAGCCAACAAGCATATAGGAAGATGCTCACCGTCACTAATCATTACAGAAATGTAAATTAAAATCACAATGAGATACCATCTCACACCAGTCAGAATAGTTATTAATAAAAGTCAAAAATGTTATTAAAGTTATTAATGCTGGTAAGTGTGGAGAAAAGGGAATGCTTATACACTGCTGGTGGGAATGAAAATTAGTTCAGCCATTGTGGAAGGCAGTGTGGTGGTTTCTCAAAGAATTTAAAACAGAACTACCATTCAACCCACAATTCTATTACTCAGTGTATACCCAAAGGAATATAAATTGTTCTACATAAAGACACATCATTGTAGCACTATTCACAACAGCAAAGACATAGAATCAATCTAAATGCCTATCAAATGGTAGACTGGGTAAAGAAAATGTGGTGCGTATACACCATAAAATACTACACAACCATGCAAAGGAACGAGATCATGTCCTTTGCAGCAATATGGATAGAGCTGGAGACCATTATCCTAAGCGTACTAAGACAGAAACAGAAAACCAAATACTGCGCGTTCTTGCCAACAAGTGGGAGCTAAATATTGAGTTCACAGGAGCACAAAGAAGGGAACAACAGACAGTCTGCCTGCTGGAGGGCAGAGGGTGGTAGGAGGGACAAGATTGAAAAACTACCTATCAGATACTATGCTTATTACCTGTGTGACAAAATAATCTGTAAACTAAAGCCCCATGACACACAATTTGCCTATATAACAAACCTGCACTTGTACCTCTGAACCTAAAATAAAAGTAAAGCAAAGAAACATTCGAGCAACATATAGTCTTTGACTAAAACCTGACCATAAAACTGACAACTAAAGTCCATATGTTTCTTTCTTTTTTTTTTTTTTTTTTTTTTTTGTACTTTAAGTTCTAGGGTACATGTGCATAACGTGCAGGTTTGTTACATATGTATACTTGTGCCATGTTGGTGTGCTGCACCCATCAACTCGTCAACACCCATCAATTCGTCATTTATATCAGGTATAACTCCCAATGCAATCCCTCCCCCCTCCCCCCTCCCCATGATAGGCCCCGGTGTGTGATGTTCCCCTTCCTGAGTCCAAGTGATGTCATTGTTCAGTTCCCACCTATGAGTGAGAACATGTGGTGTTTGGTTTTCTGTTCTTGCGATAGTTTGCTGAGAATGATGGCTTCCAGCTGCATCCATGTCCCTACAAAGGACGCAAACTCATCCTTTTTTATGGCTGCATAATATTCCATGGTGTATATGTGCCACATTTTCTTAATCCAGTCTGTCACTGATGGACATTTGGGTTGATTCCAAGTCTTTGCTATTGTGAATAGTGCCGCAACAAACATGCGTGTGCATGTGTCTTTATAGCAGCATGATTTATAATCCTTTGGGTATATACCCAGTAGTGGGATGGCTGGGTCATATGGTACATCTAGTTCTAGATCCTTGAGGAATCACCATACTGTTTTCCATAATGGTTGAACTAGTTTACAATCCCACCAACAGTGTAAAAGTGTTCCTATTTCTCCACATCCTCTCCAGCACCTGTTGTTTCCTGACATTTTAATGATTGCCATTCTAACTGGTGTGAGACGGTATCTCATTGTTGTTTTGATTTGCATCTCTCTGATGGCCACTGATGATGAGCATTTTTTCATGTGTCTGTTGGCTGTATGAATGTCTTCTTTTGAGAAATGTCTGTTCATATCCTTTCCCCACTTTTTGATGGGGTTGTTTGTTTTTTTCTTGTAAATTTGTTTGAGTTCTTTGTAGATTCTGGATATTAGCCCTTTGTCAGATGAGTAGATTGCAAAAATTTTCTCCCATTCTGTAGGTTGCCTGTTCACTCTGATGGTAGTTTCTTTTGCTGTGCAGAAGCTCTTTAGTTTAATGAGATCCCATTTGTCAATTTTGGCTTTTGCTGCTGTTGCTTTTGGTGTTTAGACATGAAGTCCTTGCCCATGCCTATGTCCTGAATGGTACTACCTAGGTTTTCTTCTAGGGTTTTTATGGTATTAGGTCTAACATTTAAGTCTCTAATCCATCTTGAATTAATCTTCGTATAAGGAGTAAGGAAAGGATCCAGTTTCAGCTTTCTACTTATGGCTAGCCAATTTTCCCAGCACCATTTATTAAATAGGGAATCCTTTCCCCATTTCTTGTTTCTCTCAGGTTTGTCAAAGATCAGATGGCTGTAGATGTGTGGTATTATTTCTGAGGACTCTGTTCTGTTCCATTGGTCTATAGCTCTGTTTTGGTACCAGTACCATGCTGTTTTGGTTACTGTAGCCTTGTAGTATAGTTTGAAGTCAGGTAGCGTGATGCCTCCAGCTTTGTTCTTATGACTTAGGATTGTCTTGGAAATGCGGGCTCTTTTTTGGTTCCATATGAACTTTAAGGCCGTTTTTTCCAATTCTGTGAAGAAACTCATTGGTAGCTTGATGGGGATGGCATTGAATCTATAAATAACCTTGGGCAGTATGGCCATTTTCACGATATTGATTCTTCCTATCCATGAGCATGGTATGTTCTTCCATTTGTTTGTGTCCTCTTTGATTTCACTGAGCAGTGGTTTGTAGTTCTCCTTGAAGAGGTCCTTTACATCCCTTGTAAGTTGGATTCCTAGGTATTTTATTCTCTTTGAAGCAATTGTGAAGGAAGTTCATTCCTGATTTGGCTCTCTGTTTGTCTGTTACTGGTGTATAAGAATGCTTGTGATTTTTGCACAGTAATTTTGTATCCTGAGACTTTGCTGAAGTTTCTTATCAGCTTAAGGAGATTTTGGGCGGAGACCATGGGGTTTTCTAAATATACAATCATGTCATCTGCAAACAGGGACAATTTGACTTCTTCTTTTCCTAACTGGATACCCTTTATTTCTTTCTCTTGCCTGATTGCCGTAGCCAGAACTTCCAACACTACGTTGAATAGGAGAGGTGAGAGAGGGCATCCCTGTCTTGTGCCAGTTTTCAAAGGGAATTTTTCCAGTTTTTGCCCATTCAGCATGATATTGGCTGTGGGTTTGTCATAAATAGCTCTTATTATTTTGAGATATGTTCCATCAATACCGAATTTATTGAGCATTTTTAGCATGAAGGGCTGTTGAATTTTGTCAAAAGCCTTTTCTGCATCTATTGAGATAATCATATGGTTCTTGTCTTTGGTTCTCTTTATATGCTGGATTACGTTTATTGATTTGCGAATGTTGAACCAGCCTTGCATCCCAGGGATGAAGCCCACTTGATCATGGTGGATAAGCTTTTTGATGTGCTGCTGAATCCGGTTTGCCAGTATTTTATTGAGGATTTTTGCATCGATGTTCATCAGGGATATTGGTCTAAATTTTTCTTTTTTTGTTGTGTCTCTGCCAGGCTTTGGTATCAGGATGATGTTGGCCTCATAAAATGAGTTAGGGAGGATTCCCTCTTTTTCTATTGATTGGAATAGTTTCAGAAGGAATGGTACCAGCTCCTCCTTGTACCTCTGGTAGAATTCAGCTGTGAATCCATCTGGTCCTGGACTTTTTTTGGTGGGTAGGCTATTAATTGTTGCCTCAATTTCAGAGCCTGCTATTGGTCTATTCAGGGATTCAACTTCTTCCTGGTTTAGTCTTGGAAGAGTGTAAGTGTCCAGGAAATTATCCATTTCTTCTAGATTTTCTAGTTGATTTGCGTAGAGGTGTTTATAGTATTCTCTGATGGTAGTTTGTATTTCTGTGGGGTCCGTGGTGATATCCCCTTTATCATTTTTTATTGAGTCTATTTGATTCTTCTCTCTTTTCTTCTTTATTAGACTTGCTAGTGGTCTGTCAATTTTGTTGATTTTTTCAAAAAACCAACTCCTGGATTCATTGATTTTTTGGAGGGTTTTTTGTGTCTCTATCTCCTTCAGTTCTGCTCTGATCTTAGTTATTTCTTGCCTTCTGCTAGCTTTTGAATGTGTTTGCTCTTGCTTCTCCAGTTCTTTGAATTGTGATGTTAGAGTGTCAATTTTAGATCTTTCCAGCTTTCTCTTGTGGGCATTTAGTGCTATAAATTTCCCTCTACACACTGCTTTAAATGTGTCCCAGAGATTCTGGTATGTTGTATCTTTGTTCTCATTGGTTTCAAAGAACATCTTTATTTCTGCCTTCATTTCGTTATGTACCCAGTAGTCATTCAGGAGCAGGTTGTTCAGTTTCCATGTTGCTGAGCAGTTTTGATTGAGTTTCTTAGTCCTGAGTTCTAGTTTGATTGCACTGTGGTCTGAGAGACAGTTTGTTATAATTTCTGTTCTTTCACATTTGCTAAGGAGTGCTTTACTTCCAATTATGTGGTCAATTTTGGAATAAGTGCGATGTGGTGCTGAGAAGAATGTATATTCTGTTGATTTGGGGTGGAGAGTTCTATAGATGTCTATTAGGTCCACTTGGTGCAGAGATGAGTTCAATTCCTGGATATCCTTGTTAACTTTCTGTCTCATTGATCTGTCTAATGTTGACAGTGGAGTGTTGAAGTCTCCCATTATTATTGTATGGGAGTCTAAGTCTCTTTGTAAGTCTCTAAGGACTTGCTTTATGAATTTGGGTGCTCCTGTATTGGGTGCCTATATATTTAGGATAGTTAGCTCTTCCTGTTGAATTGATCCCTTTACCATTATGTAATGGCCTTCTTTGTCTCTTTTGATCTTAGATGGTTTAAAGTCTATTTTATCAGAGACTAGGATTGCAACCCCTGCTTTTTTTTTTGTTCTCCATTTGCTTGGTAGATCTTCCTCCATCCCTTTATTTTGAGCCTATGTATGTCTCTGCATGTGAGATGGGTCTCCTGAATACAGCAGACTGATGGGTCTTGACTCTTTATCCAGTTTGCCAGTCTGTGTCTTTTAATTGGAGCATTTAGTCCATTTACATTTAAGGTTAATATTGTTATGTGTGAACTTGATCCTGCCATTATGATATTAACTGGTTATTTTGCTCGTTAGTTGATGCAGTTTCTTCCTAGCCTCGATGGTCTTTACATTTTGGCATGTTTTTGCAATGGCTGGTACCGGTTGTTCCTTTCCATGTTTAGTGCTTCCTTCAGGGTCTCTTGTAAGGCAGGCCTGGTGGTGACAAAATCTCTCAGCATTTGCTTACCTGTAAAGGATTTTATTTCTCCTTCACTGATGAAACTTAGTTTGGCTGGATATGAAATTCTGGGTTGAAAATTCTTTTCTTTAAGAATGTTGAATATTGGCCCCCACTCTCTTCTGGCTTGTAGAGTTTCTGTGGAGAGGTCTGCTGTTAATCTGATGGGCTTCCCTTTGTGGGTAACCCGACCTTTCTCTCTGGCTGCCCTTAAGATTTTTTCCTTCATTTCAACTTTGTTGAATCTGGCAATTATGTGTCTTGGAGTTGCTCTTCTGGAGGAGTATCTTTGTGGCGTTCTCTGTATTTCCTGAATTTGAATGTTGGCCTGCCCTACTAGGTTAGGGAAGTTCTCCTGGATGATATCCTGAAGAGTGTTTTCCAACTTGGTTCCATTTTCCCCCTCACTTTCAGGCACCCCAATCAGATGTAGATTTGGTCTTTTTACATAATCCCATACTTCTTGCAGGCTTTGTTCATTTCTTTTTCTTCTTTTTTCTTTTGGTTTCTCTTCTCGCTTCATTTCATTCATTTGATCCTCAATCGCTGATACTCTTTCTTCCAGTTGATCGAGTCGGTTACTGAAGCTTGTGGATTTGTCACGTATTTCGTATTTCTCGTGTCATGGTTTTCATCTCTGTCATTTCATTTATGACCTTCTCTGCATTAATTATTCTAGCTATCAATTCTTCTACTCTTTTTTCAAGATTTTTAGTTTCTTTGCGCTGGGTACGTAATTCCTCCTTTAGCTCTGAGAAGTTTGATGGACTGAAGCCTTCTTCTCTCATTTTGTCAAAGTCATTCTCTGACCAGCTTTGATCCATTGCTGGCGATGAGCTGTGCTCCTTTGCAGGGGGAGACGCGCTCTTATTTCTTGAATTTCCAGCTTTTCTGCCCTGCTTCTTCCCCATCTTCGTGGTTTTATCTGCCTCTGGTCTTTGATGATGGTGACGTACTGATGGGGTTTTGGTATAGGTGTTCTTCCTGTTTGATAGTTTTCCTTCTAATAGTCAGGACCCTCAGCTGTAGGTCTGTTGGAGATTGCTTGAGATCCACTCCAGACCCTGTTTGCCTGGGTATCAGCAGCAGAGGTTGCAGAAGATAGAATATTGCTGAACAGCGAGTGTACCTGTCTGATTCTTACTTTGGAAGCTTCCTCTCAGGGGTGTACTCCACCCTGTGAGGTGTGGGGTGTCAGACTGCCCCTAGTGGGGGATGTCTCCCAGTTAGGCTACTCAGGGATCAGGGACCCACATGAGCAGGCAGTCTGTCCGTTCTCAGATCTCAACCTCGGTGTTGGGAGATCCACTGCTCTCTTCAAAGCTGTCAGACAGAGTCGTTCGCGTCTGCACAGGCCTCTCCTGCTTCCCCTTTTGTTGTTTAGCTGTGCCCTGTCCCCAGAGGTAGAGTCTACAGAGACAGGCAGGTTTCCTTGAGCTGCTGTGAGCTCCACCCAGTTCGAGCTTCCCAGCGGCTTTGTTTACCTACTTAAGCCTCAGCAATGGCGGGCGCCCCCCCTCCCCCAGCCTCGCTGCTGCCGTTTCGGTTAGATCGCAGACTGCTGTGCTAGCAATGAGGGAGGCTCCGTGGCCGTGGGACCCTCCTGGCCAGGTGTAGGTATAATCTCCTGGTGTGCCCGTTTCCTTAAAGCGCAGTATTGGGGTGGGAATTACCCGATTTTCCAGGTGTTGTGTGTCTCAGTTCCCCTGGCTAGGAAAAGGGATTCCCGTCCCCCTTGCGCTTCCCAGGTGAGGCAATGCCTCGCCCTGTTTCAGCTCTCGCTGGTCAGGCTGCAGCAGCTGACCAGCACCAATTGTCCGGCACTCCCCAGTGAGATGACCCCAGTACCTCAGTTGAAAATGCAGAAATCACCGGTCTTCTGTGTCGCTGGCGCTGGGAGTTGGAGACTGGAGCTGTTCCTATTCGGCCATCTTGCTCCGCCCCCAAGTCCATATGTTTCTTAATAATGAGGGCTTAGCTCTCTGCTTCTGTGCATATTCACATAATGTGCCTGTGAGGTCTTATTCTGTATCAAAAATTATGATATGTATATTTAATCAATGGCTTCTGTTCTTATTGAGTATTAACATATCAAAACAGTATGTGCTAATTGGACATAATAACAGTGAAAACTTTAGAACTAATAGAAAATAATGACTAACATTTATTGAGCCCTTGCATGTTAGGCCTTATGCTAAGCAATTGTCATGCAGTTTCTCGTCTATTCTTACAACGATATTATAAGTTAGTTATTGGTAAGCTTCTTGGCATTAGGGACCTAGGCTACCCTGCTTTCCTCTGAATACTGCCTGGCATCAAGCTGGCTTGGGACATATCGAGACAGAGAGAGACACTAAACAAAACAGATATTATTGTTTTTACACATTAGAAAAACTGAAGCTTCCATTTTACACATTAGAAAAACTGAAGCTTAGATATATTAGGGCACACATTGCTAAGTAACATAGCTGGAATCTGAACCCAGGTTTGTTTGATTGCAGAATGCATGCTTTGAACCACACTATCTTTACCCAACTTGGTCACTGACTCTGAGTTATCTGAATTCGGAGGATGTTATCTCTTATGCAATTATGCTTAATTTTGAACTTCCTGAAGATCAGAATTCAGTTGAGTGCATTTTTGTTAAGTAATTTGTAATTTATTTAAGTCAAAGAAATTACAGGCCAATTCAAGGAATATTTGCCTCCAGTTTCTCAAATATAAAGAGTTTCCTTTTTAAAACAGTGAAAATGTTTTCCCATCAAGGTGGCAGTAGAAAACTGATGTGAAGGAGGATAAATGCCCCTACTACTAAGTGTGGTTCCTGGCAGTGTGGACGTTACCCAGAAGGCTTTTTTTTTTTTTTTTTTTTTTTTTTTTTTGAGAAATGCAGAAGCTCAGATCCACTCAGATCTACTAGATCATCCTCTGCATTTTACAAAATGCCCAGAGTTCTCTACTCTGGCTGCACTTCAGACTCCACTGTTAGTTTTTTTAAAGCTACTGATGCAGAGACCTCACACCAGGGATTTGGATTTCAATGGGCATTAATTGAGTGTCATTCAGACAATTTTTTTTTTTTCTGAAGTTCCCCAAGTGAGCCTAAGGAACAACTAGGGTTGAGAACCACTAGAATTATAAGCCTGAAAATCATAAAGTCCAGATTCTTTTCCCAGTGCCCCCACTTGCTTGAGCAAATCATCTAGCTTCTCTAGGTCTGCCTTTTAATCTATTTAATAAAGATGATGTTTAACCTGCCTACTTAAGGGGAGTCGTAACAAACAGACACAAAAAGCTTTGAGAATTTTAAAGCAACGTTGCATAGCATTATTTTTATTGTGCTTGACTACACTTATCATCTATTGTGCAGTACCAATTACTTAGAAATTTAGAAATACTGAAAGCAAATGAAGCTGTTCGAGTTCCTTAAACCTGCATAAGAAATAACAGAAAAGCATCAGAACTAAACCGAATTCAGGATCACTGTTGTGCAACACTGCTGCTTGGCCCAAAGTATAACTAAAATGATTATTGGCTGGAGAATATGCCACCAAGCGAAGACAGACAACACACCTGTTCAGTATTGCTTAACTTACAGCAGAAATGGGGACTGCCTTTCTTTTGTTTTTAATGGTGTATAAAGTGCTTTTGCATCTACATCTTTCTTCTGGGTAGGCATAAAACATATATGCTTAATCTCTATTTTAGTTTCTGAAAGCTAGAATTAACCAATGGTAGATCCTTATACTAACTTTCACTAGCATATTTTTTTGTAGTTATAGTCAAATCCCATAATTGATAAAGTAAGAGATAAACCATTTTTTTTTAATTCTAGAAATCAGGAAAATATTAAGCTTGAATATTAGATTTTTATCAGATACAATATTTTTATTGCTTATAAGTCAGTGTCTGTCTAAAAGGAAAGTCAAAAATATTTGCAATCACTACAGCAAAAGATTGACATTTTAATGTCTTATGTACCTTCAGAATTTCAACCACAAACACTGCTACTAAGAATTTCACTCAAAGTTCTGAGATTATAGGGCAATATGTAGTTTTTAAGGAAAGAAAGATTTGAAGTGGGGAGAAATGCTTGAAAGCAACCATTTTGTCGCTGAAAGTTAGGCATAGTTAATAGGTTAATTTCTGTTTATTGAATAAGAGAGGCCAATGCTGATTGATATAGTAATTTCAGTGTTTGCTATGGCAAATATTTAGCTCATTATCAGTTTTAATAGCATTTTGCAGAACAAGCCTTTTCTTGACATCTAGAAAATACTATTAAATTTCCCTGCATAGATACATTGTTATGACATGCAATAACTACTTGAATATAAAGGGGATTAATAATTTAAAAGGTGTTAACAAATTAGGGCCATCATTAAAAATAGACTTTGAACCATTTTGTAGCAAAATCAGATTGAGGTAATGCTCTGCTCTTATGATAAAGAATTACTGCATTAATTCTGCAAAGTGAACTTATTGCTCCTATTCGTCTCCAAAACCCTGGAGCATTAAAAGACAGGAAGAATGAAATGATCAGTGCATTTTTTTTCAGGCACAACAGCTCTAATATTTCCATCACAGTTTCACAGCTCAGCCAGCCTAGTTGTGTTAATGGAGGGGAAAAAAGTCTCTTCAAAATTGTCATCTATTTCTTTAATTTTGCTTTTAGACTGTCTTGTAAATTTGGGCCAGATTTTCTCAGACAGTTTGTACTAATAAAGAGAGAGTTATATTTAACTTGAGCAACTTTGGTTTTGACTACACAGCTTAATACTGTTTTGCATTTGACTTTTCAAAACTTAATCCACGAGTATGTTGATGATCTTATTTCCACATCTGTTACCTACTGATGATGGAGTTAATTTAGCTGATGGGGACAGCGAAGCGGGGTCCCCTTCCTCATCTGCTGCCCCATGGACATCCCTCCTAAAACTAAGCACTTGTCAGTACACAGGACAACCTCACAGCAGTTGTTACTTGGTCAAGAGAAAATGATGGCTACACTCCTTTTTGAATCTTCAAACTTAATACTCAATTTTCTTTACTTTCTCTTCTTCCCTCTAAAAAAGTTACTTATCATAACACATTTTGAAATGCTATTTTACTTCCTGACAACTAAAGTCCCTGCTCAACTATTGATATAAACTGGAAAGAAAATGAAAATTGGTATAGGAATTGCGGCTATAATATATATGTTCATAGAATCATGGAATATTAAAATAAAAATGGACCTAGCAGGTCACCTTATCCAACCCTTGAATTTTAAAGGTGAGAAAACTGAAGCCCAGGTATATTAAATAGATGGTTTCAACCCACAAAGTAATGAGTGACAGGAGGGACCTCTCCGTTTTTATCTTTGCAATAGCATACATTATTCGGGTCTGAAATTCCCCTATTTTTCAATATGACTTCAGCATTTTATTGATTACAACTGTGAAGTAGAACAAATACTGGACATAGATTAAGCTGACCTCGAACTTGACTCCTAAATTATGCATGTATCCTTGAGAAAATTTCTTGAGCTCTTGTTAGTGTTAGTTTCCTTATCCACTAAATATAAACAATAATATCCTACTTCGGGTGTGTTATGTGAATTAACTGAGATTACATATGTGTCAAACAGCAACCTATAGATCTTTATACAAATATAAGTTATTATCATTTAGAAGAAATGTGTGCTTCCACTAAATTAAGGCATTTTGTTATCTGGGAGGGGAATTATTAGTTAGCTAACACATTAACAAGGCCCTGAAGCACTGGGACAAAACAATAAGTTTTCATTTGGGGGAGAAGAAAGGTAGAGAAAGATCTAAGGCATTGGCAATTAGAACAGAACAGTGAGAGACCCAGAGAAGTTGTCAAAAACAGCATTAAAAAAATGGCAGCATTTTACAGTTGAGAAAATGAAAGCTTGGAGAGGTTAAGTAATTTGACCCCAGTGAACCAGCCAGAAGATGGTAGAACTAGGACTAAAACCAGGGCTCTCTGATTCTTGCTATCAGATATGATTAACTACAAGGGGAATGATTCAAAGTATCATAAATAGGACGAAATCGTTGCACTAAGATCGTAAGAGAACATTCTTTTCTCATGTCAAATGCTAGAAGTAGCATGTATTGTGAAGGAAACCTAGGGAAGCTCCCATGGAATCTGTAATACCAAGTTGCTAAAGCAATAGCTAAATGATGAATAAATGTTTTGTCTACAGGATGATTTTGTGAATTATTCTAAAAGAATTCCAATTGGAGTTTGTCAATTATCTTTTTTTTAAATCTTAATTAATTTAAGGACTGAGCAACTTCTAAATGTCTAGCTCTAATAATATAAATTACCCACTACCCAACTTCTTCTTCCCAATTCACAATCCCTGTTACAATCCCTTCTAACATACCTAGGGGTTGCATTTCCTTTTTGGTTATAAATTGATTGATAAAAAATTATTTAACAATTTATTAAGCCTTGTAGCTTCATACTTGGCCAAAGATCTTATAAAACCTAACACTGAAGTACATCTATACATAATGTCATTTAACCCAGTTTTGAAAATCACTGCAATGTAATTTAGCAATAATTAGACTAATAGCTTTATCACAAACCCACTTCTAAAAAATACTAATTCATTTTTTGTTTAATTTTTTATCAGACAGGTTGTTCATATGCAAGAAATACATTATTAAAATATTTATTTAGAAATATGTAACCCTACCTATCCCCGCAAGACAATAAAGCTGCTTTCACCCATCAATGCTATAAGAATGTCAGAAAGAACTATAAAAGTTATATTTGAGAGTACCAATTGGTGTAGAAGTAGAGAAAAAGAAACAGCTATGAAAATCATAACAAATGAAAAGAAGAATTTGTTCTGTGGTACTTGCCAACCCAAAGACCATGTTTACACATAATGATCTCCTGATCAAAAGCATCTTCTCTCATATGCCAAAATCATTTGCTAACATACATGTTAGCTTGGGGTTCCATAATTAGGTACTTCTTTAAGTTAACAGTTTTAAATGCAAACACCTATACAATGGTCATGGCCATTCATACACTAGAATTGGCTTAGTCTGATGACTTTCTTTAGCTGAGCACAGCTGAACTAAGACAGTGTGAATTCGAGTAAGTAATACTTTGACTCAAGACCTCTCTGCTTCCCAGATTTATTTCATTTCTGAAACCCGTAACTTACCTTTAGTGTTTTGCTCTGCTTGAGAATCCAGCTACCTGACCTGCATATGTGTTTATGGTAGAGGCCAGATATTCCGAACAACAGTCCCCTCTAGAGAGCTGAAGCTTTAAAAACATTTCAGTCAATGTTATTGACAGTTGATTTATATCCTTTGAATTTGCACTCCCAGACCAAGCTCTTTTTAAAAAATCATTCAGTCATAGAGTATCATCATCATTTAAAATGGTAAAACTGGGCAAATGCCCAGGTCTGTATGTCTTATGAAGGCTGCTTGTCTAATCCATTTACTCTATTTGGGGCCACATTACAACCCAAATCAAGTGGGAGTGTTAGTGCTTAAGTAGAAACAAGGAATACCCTGTTATCACTGAAGGATCACATACTTAGTATGCAGAGATGCTTTCAGGAAGAAATTACAGAAGATACTCTCATTTTTGTAGGTAAGATAAAAATTAGGGTTTTAGTTCCAAACTCAGCCCATTAGAAATTAAATTCTGGGGCTAAGCGCATTGGCTCATGCTTGTAATCCCAGCACTTTGGGAGGCCGAGGCAGGTAGATTATATGAGGTCAGGAGTTCGAGAAAATAAAACCTGGAAAGTCAAATGCATTTTGCCTAAACGTTACCTTGTGAATTTTGGTTTCTTTTAAAGAAATGACCAAGCATTTAAATAATTTCACTTTATAAAGAATTACTTTCCATGAAAATTGTTATCTCTTTCACATGACTTTGTCTTAATAACACACCTCTCTTTTTTATATTGAGGATTTAATGTTCTAAATTTTTTAAATAGCAGAGAATTACATTTTTAACATAACTACATGTACATGCCTTTAAGTTATACAAGACCAACAATTTTAAAAGAAGCTCTAAAATTCTTCCAAACTTTTAATTGCATTTTTAAAATCTCTAAAATGATAAGTTAATACATTGAGATCTGACATATCATTAATGAAGACCTTTTTGGTAATGCATAGAAAAATACATCAATCGTGCTTATGGCTAAACTTAAAGTTAACAAGACTGTATGAAACGTGAGATCATGAAATCAGCAAACTGATGACCATCATGGAAAAGAAAAAGAAAGAGCCGGGCGCGGTGGCTCAAGCCTGTAATCCCAGCACTTTGGGAGGCCGAGACGGGCGGATCACGAGGTCAGGAGATCGAGACCATTCTGGCTAACACGGTGAAACCTCGTCTCTACTAAAAAAAACTACAAAAAACTAGCCGGGCGAGGTGGCGGGCGCCTGTAGTCCCAGCTACCCGAGAGGCTGAGGCAGGAGAATGGCGTGAACCCGGGAGGCGGAGCTTGCAGTGAGCTGAGATCCGGCCACAGCACTCCAGCCTGGGTGACAGAGCGAGACTCCGTCTCAAAAAAAAAAAAAAAAAAAAAAAAAAGAAAGAGCCAAACTCTCTTTGCAATGGCTGTCACTATCAGTAGACAATAAGAAAAAACACGTTAGTGGTACCTCAAGATGTGATCATCCTGTTTGAACTGAATTTATTCAGTACATTTCTGTTCCTCAGCACCACGTCTCCAAGATTGCTTTACTCAACATTGTTAAAGCCCAAGTCTGGCAGTGATCCCTTTATTATAGTTTGATCATCTGCAGGTAAAACGTCAAGTACAAGTGATGAAATAGAAGCAAATGATACCTATGTTCGAGCATGGTTTTTTTTATAAAAGGAAAAATTCTTACATAACTGAGCCTGTGTATAAGTATGCTCCTAAACTGATTCTATTTTAAGGTGTTTTTTTTTTCTTTTTAAAATAATTATTTTTATTGAAGTACTTATAAACCAATTAACCAGGGAACTGAATGTCAGTAATGCCTTAAGAAACATTACTTATTGAGATGATAAAGGATTGAGGTGATAAGATATGATACTATCTGCCCTCCTCTTCTCTCCTCCCCACCCCCACAATGAGAGGGGTTAAGGCTGCATCTCTCTTGAGTAGCCCCTTGAGGTTAGCTTAGAGCAGCGGTTTTGCTTTGGAAGAAGCTGTCAGCCCTCTGGGCTACAGGAATATGCTGTTTTTAATAAGAATCTTGCACAATACAGTAGCTATGAATTGGAATCTATTTTCTTCCCTATACCACTCTTGAAATGGAACAGATCACAAGGTGGTTGAATGCTGAATGCAAAACTCATTCTGAGTGTTAGAAATCACCAAGAATAAGAATGCTTGTGATTTTTGCACATTAATTTTGTATCCTGAGACTTTGCTGAAGTTGCTTATCAGCTTAAGGAGATTTTGGGCTGAGACGATGGGGTTTTCTAAATATACAATCATGTCATCTGCAAACAGGGACAATTTGACTTCTTCTTTTCCTAACTGGATTCCCTTGATTTCTTTCTCTTGCCTGATTGCCCTAGCCAGAACTTCCAACACTATGTTGAATAGGAGTGGTGAGAGAGGGCATCCCTGTCTTGTGCCAGTTTTCAAAGGGAATTTTTCCAGTTTTTGCCCATTCAGTATGATATTAGCTGTGGGTTTGTCATAAATAGCTCTTATTATTTTGAGGTACGTTCCATCAATACCGAATTTATTGAGCGTTTTTAGCATGAAGGGCTGTTGAATTTTGTCAAAAGCCTTTTCTGCATCTATTGAGACAATCATGTGGTTCTTGTCTTTGGTTCTGTTTATATGCTGGATTACGTTTATTGATTTGCGAATGTTGAACCAGCCTTGCATCCCAGGGATGAAGCCCACTTGATCATGGTGGATAAGCTTTTTGATGTGCTGCTGAATCCGGTTTGCCAGTATTTTATTGAGGATTTTTGCATCAATGTTCATCAGGGATATTGGTCTAAAATTCTCGTTTTTTGTTGTGTCTCTGCCAGGCTTTGGTATCAGGATGATGTTGGTCTCATAAAATGAGTTAGGGAGGATTCCCTCTTTTTCTATTGATTGGAATAGTTTCAGAAGGAATGGTACCAGCTCCTCCTTGTACCTCTGGTAGAATTCAGCTGTGAATCCATCTGGTCCTGGACTTTTTTTGGTGGGTAGGCTATTAATTGTTGCCTCAATTTCAGAGCCTGCTATTGGTCTATTCAGGGATTCAACTTCTTCCTGGCAGAGAGCCAAATCAGGAATGAACTTCCATTCACAATTGCTTCAAAGAGAATAAAATACCTAGGAATCCAGCTTACAAGGGATGTAAAGGACCTCTTCAAGGAGAACTACAAACCACTGCTCAGTGAAATCAAAGAGGACACAAACAAATGGAAGAATATACCATGCTCATGGATAGGAAGAATCAATATCGTGAAAATGGCCATACTCCCCAAGGTTATTTATAGATTCAATGCCATCCCCATCAAGCTACCAATGACTTTCTTCACAGAATTGGAAAAAACTGCTTTAAAGTTCATATGGAACCAAAAAAGAGCCCGCATTGCCAAGACAATCCTAAGTCAAAAGGACAAAGCTGGAGGCGTCACGCTACCTGACTTCAAACTATACTACACGGCTACAGTAACCAAAACAGCATGGTACTGGTACCAAAACAGAGATATAGACCAATGGAACAGAACAGAGTCCTCAGAAATAATACCGCACATCTACAGCCATCTGATCTTTGACAAACCTGAGAGAAACAAGAAATGGGGAAAGGATTCCCTATTTAATAAATGGTGCTGGGAAAATTGGCTAGCCATAAGTAGAAAGCTGAAACTGGATCCTTTCCTTACCCCTTATACGAAGATTTTACCATTCAGGACATAGGCATGGGCAAGGACTTCATGTCTAAAACACCAAAAGCAACGGCAGCAAAAGCCAAAATTGACAAATGGGATCTCATTAAACTAAAGAGCTTTTGCACAGCAAAAGAAACTACCATCAGAGTGAACAGGCAACCTACAGAATGGGAGAAAATTTTTGCAACCTACTCATCTGACAAAGGGCTAATATCCAGAATCTACAAAGAACTCAAACAAATATACGAGAAAAAAACAAACAACCCCATCAAAAAGTGGGGAAAGGATATGAACAGACATTTCTCAAAAGAAGATATTCATACAGCCAACAGACACATGAAAAAATGCTCATCATCACTGGCCATCAGAGAAATGCAAATCAAAACCACAATGAGATACCATCTCACACCAGTTAGAATGGCAATCATTAAGAAGTCAGGAAACAACAGGTGTTGGAGAGGATGTGGAGAAATAGGAACACTTTTACACTGTTGGTGGGATTGTAAACTAGTTCAACCATTATGGAAAACAGTATGGCAATTCCTCAAGGATCTAGAACTAGATGTACCATATGACCCAGCCATCCCACTACTGGGTATATACCCAAAGGATTATAAATTAGTCTACTACAAAGACACATGTACACGTATGTTTATTGCGGCACTATTCACAATAGCAAAGACTTGGAATCAACCCAAATGTCCATCTGTGACAGACTGGATTAAGAAAATGTGGCACATATACACCATGGAATACTATGCAGCCATAAAAAAGGATGAGTTTGCGTCCTTTGTAGGGACATGGATGCAGCTGGAAACCATCATTCTTAGCAAACTATCACAAGAAGAGAAAACCAAACACCGCATGTTCTCACTCATAGGTGGGAACTGAACAATGAGATCACTTGGACTCGGGAAGGGGAACATCACACACTGGGGTCTATCATGGGGAGGGGGGAGGGGGGAGGAGGGAGGGATTGCATTGGGGAGTTATACATGATATAAATGATGAATTGATGGGTGCTGACGAGTTGATGGGTGCAGCACACCAACATGGCATAAGTATACATATGTAACAAACCTGCACGTTATGCACATGTACCCTAGAACTTAAAGTATAATAAAAAAAAAAAAAAAAAAAGAAATCACCAAGAATTTCAAATCCATAAGTTAAACTTTAAAAAAGTGGTTTGATTAAGAGATGCTTTTGGTGTATATCCTCCACGTTGTGCACTTGAAACATTACTATGTTACATCGCCATAGCAGGAGGATTTGAATGTGAGCATTGAGTTCAGGTAGGTGCAGTCATTGTCCCCTACTCTGCCTTAGCCATCAGACCTGTTATTTTGTGTGATATTTTTCTCTAGACCAAAGTTTAGAACTTGCGTGGAGTCAGTCTATAAATATTAATGCACCATACCTGAAAAAGGAATAAGATACAGATTGAAAAGAGGAGTGTTTCTGGTGAAGTCTATAAGTGTAGCGAGTTTGGAAGTCACGGTATATGACTTCCACTTTCAGAATTCACTTTAGATAGTAACCAAAATAAAGAAACTGATACCACTTTTACTTCTGTCATTCTACTATACTGTCTCCCCTGCCTCTGTTATTCACTGAAAGAATACCTTTTTTTTTTAAAGTGACATTTAACTAAATCTATCTGAACATTATTAGATAAGTACACCTGATCATTGTGTTGCCTTAAGAGCACTAACCTATTTCAGTTGCTCATCACCCTTAAAAAACCCTCACAATACTTAAACTTCCAGTCATTTGAATACAGATGAATGTTACGTTCTACCCTGCCCTGTACTACATTCTGGTGAGAGCTGGGAGGCCTGAGATCTACAACCAACATGCAGTGGGCTGACGTGGAACTGAATGATCATCAACAAAACTCCTTGTACTTAAAAAAGTCAGAAATAGGAGAGAATGGGAAAGTCTGTCGGAATGAGGAAAATTCTTCATTCATAACTCCAAGAATATATAACTCTTCAATGTAAAGTTAATGAAAAGGCTCATCTCTTCCTTAACTTTGTATTTACTTAATGCAGTCATATTTCAGGGAAGAAAAAAAAAGGAAACATCCGAAGCATAGTACAAGCAACAGAGAACTGGTTGAAATCAGTGTGGCTAAAGAGACTTGTAAGGCCTAAGAAACTGAAAGCTGCACAATTAAAATAAAGAGAGATGAGAGAGGTTCTGGGTATCTAAAATTCCAAAGTGCTTTAGAATAACCAAGCAGGTGAGCAGAACTATTAAAAATGCAAAGGAATTGACTGCTTTGAAAACTTCCACCCTAGGGAATTGACTATAAGTCCTAAATCCAGAAATAATGTTAGCTAAACAACTGCAGCTCAAAGTTGAAATAACAAAGCTTTGTTTGGGTTGTCACATTGTAGATTATGGGCATATGTTGCTTATATATTTTGTTTACTTTTTTGAAATAAATAAAAAAATATTTTCCATGTTCTGGAAAATATACCAGGAATCCAAAAAAGTGGCAAATTATACTTCAGTTACATTCCTTAGTAGTGGACAAGCCAGGCAAACTGTGATTCTCAGGTCACTGAGAAATCAAAATGCATTTTATCATTACTTGAATTACGTTTTTAGGAGGAGGAGAAAAAGGACAGATGACTAGGCTAGATAAACAATTTCTAAATCCAGATGTCTCAAAGCAGTGATCCTGTGTTGATTATGGCACCTTTTCTTGAAATCGAAATAGAACATGCCACAGTTAATAGAATTACTGTTTCAGTGAACCCTAATTGTGTATTTAACAGTTGCCTACTACATACTTTATCCAAGGAGATGATTCTTTGTTGACTGTAACAGCAGTGGGATCTCAGTAAGAGATAGCCAGCTTTTACAGACACAGACTACATTGCCTTAAGAGACATTGAGACTCGCAGGGAAAAAAAAAAAAAAGAAAGAAATTACACTGATCCAATAGATATACGGCTGAGAGCTTTCTATTATATTCCTACCTCAGACATTGTACCACCATTAAATTCACACATTCAGGCCCTGGGAATCAGGCCAGCCTGACACACAAGTTTGGCTGAAATGAATCTACTGTATTAGTTTTTCTGAAAATGATGGAGCTCTGTGGATTCAAGATCAGTTCTATTTTTCAAGCAGTCAAGGCCCTATGAAACTAGGCAAATAAACCTTAATAAGAGACAAAATGAAAGGAAGCCTAGCAGAGATAAAATTGAATAACAAAGGCAAGCAGGCTGCTATAAGACATGATTTGAGCCCAGAAAAACAACACAAGCTCATTGATTTGGTAGGTTTTTGGGTTTTTTTGGTTTTTGGTTTTTGGTTTTTTTTAATCTGCTAACAGGCAACATTTTTTAAAATGCCTTTTAAGGAGAATGTCCGTCACAAAGGCATAATTTTAATCAGAATTCTTACAACGTTTCTCAAATTCCTAAGGGCATTCAGCTCCACTCAAATTAGTAACTCAGATAAATCATCATTAATTAGCTAATATAAGCCAGCAGGTGGTTTTGAGCCCAGAGACATTCCCTGGTTATTTAAATTATGTATACTACACCATACTAAAAAAGAGTAAGTAAAAGGGAGCAACAGAGACAAGCCTACAAAATAAAACTACTCTATTTAGGGAAACTATTCAACTAAAATCTCCTGCAACCTCCAAATCTAACCCAGTGGAATACAAGGCAGCTTTGACCCCCTAACTCAAAAAATATTATTCACCCACACTCAGCTCTTATTTCAATAGTGATTATGCATGCAGTGTACAAAGTGTGCATTGCAAGCTTACTTGAATATATTTGTTCTAGAAAGATTACCAATTACTAAAGAGTAGGAGAGAAAGAACTGTTTTCATGCATAATTTGTGACACAAGAGAATCTTCTTCATAATCTTTATGCCCTTGTGTTCTTTAATTGACCCACTCTAATTTGTGTAATTGAGGGTTACTTCCTAAACTATAAAAAAAGATAAAAAGACCTATGTAGCTGCCTATCATCTAAGATTATATTTGTGATTGAATGGTGTAGAAGATGGTTAGTTTATATTTTTCCTATAAGTTATTGGGGTTCAGGTGGTATTTGGTTACATGAGTAAGTTCTTTAGTGGTGATTTGTGAGATTTTGGTGCACCCATCACCTGAGCAGTATACACTGCACCATATTTGTAGTCTTCTACCCCTCACTCCAACTCCCACTCTTCTCCCCCAAGTCCCCAAAGTCCATTGTATCATTCTTTTGCATTTGTGTCTTCATAGCTTAGCTCCCACATATCAGTGAGAACATGCAATGTTTGGTTTTCCATTCCTGAGTTACTTCACTTAGAATAATAGTCTCCAATCTCATCCAGGTCACTGTAGATGCTGTTAATTCATTCCTTTTTATGGCTGTGTAGTATTCCATCATATATATATATATATATTTCCATCATACACATACACATATATGTAGCTAGCCAATTATCCCAGCACTATTTGTTGAAAAGGGTGTCCTTTCCCCACTTTAGGTTTTTGTTTGCTTTGTCAAAGATCAGTTGGCTCTAAGTATTTGGGTTTATTTCTGGGTTCTCTATTCTGTTCCATTGGTCTATATGCCTATTTCTGTACCAGTACCATGCTGTTTCGGTGACTATGGTCTACAGTATAGTTTGAAATCAGGTAGTGTGATGCCTCCAGACTTGTACTTTTTGCTTACTCTTGCTTTGGCTATACGGGCTCTTTTTTGGTTCCATATGAATTTTAGAATTTTTTTTTCTAATTTTGTGAAGAATGATGGTGGTATTTTCATGGGGATTGCATAGAATTTGTAGATTGCTTTTGGCAGTATGGTCATTTTCACAATATTGATTCTACCCATCCATGAACATGGATGTGTTTCCATTTGTTTGTGTCATCTATTATTTCTTTCAGCAATGTTTTGTAGTTTTCCTCATAGAGGTCTTTTGAATCCTTGGTTGGGTATGTTGCAAAGTATTTTAACTTTTTTGCAGCTGTTGTAAAAAGGGTTGAGGTCTCAATTTGATTCTCTTCTTGGTTATTGCTGGTGTATAGAAGAGCTACTGATTTGTGTACATTAATCTTGTATCCAGAAACTTTGCTGAATTCTTTTATCAGTTCAAAGAGTTTTCTGGGGGAGTCCATAGGGTATTCAAGGTAAACAATCATATTGTCAGCAAACAGTGACAGTCTGACTTCCTCTTTACTGATTTGAATGCCTTTATTTCTTTCTCTTGTCTGATTGTTCTGGTCAGTACTATCCTGAAGAGGAGTGGTGAGAGTGGGCATCCTTTTCTTGTTCCTGTTCTCAAAGGGAATGTTTTCAACTTTTCCCCATTCAGTGTTACGTGGCTGTGGGTTTGTCATAGATGACTTCTATTACATTAAGATATGTCCCTTGTATGCCAATTTTGCTGAGAGTTTTAATCATAAAGGGATGCTGGATTTTGTTGAATGCTTTTTCTGTGTCTATTGACATGATTGTGTGATTTTTGTTTTCAATTCTGTTTATGTGGTGTATCACATTTATTGACTTCTGTATGTTAAACCATCCCTGCATCCTTGGTATGAAACTCACTTGATCATGGTGGATTATCTTTTTGATATGTTGTTGGATTCAGTTAGCAAGTATTTTGTTAAGGATTTTAGCATCTATATTCATCAAGGATATTAGTCTGTATTTTCTTTTTTGGTTATGTCCTTTCCTGGTTTTGGTATTAGGGTTATGCTAGCTTCGTAGAATGAATTAGGGAGGGTTCTTTCTTTCTCTATCTTGTGAAATAGTATCAAAAGTATTCATACCAATTCTTCTTTGAATGTTTGTTGGTAATTTTTTACTTACCATTTCAGTGTCACTACTTCTTATTGGTCTGTTCAGGTTATCTAATTCTTCCTGATTTAAGCTAGGAGGGTTGTATTTTTCCAGGAATTTATCCATCTCTTCTAGGTTTTCTAGTTTATGTGTGGAAAGGTGTTCATAGTAGCCTTGAATGATCTTTTGTATTTCAGTGGTGTCAGTTGTAACATCTCCTGTTTCATTTCTTGGTGAGATTATTTGGATTTTCTCTCTCCTTGGTTAATCTTGCCAATGGTCTATCAATTTTATCTTTTAAAAGAACTAGCTATTTGTTTCCTTTCTCTTTTGTATTTTTTGTTTGTTTGTTTGTTTCAATTTCATTTAGTTCTGCTCTGATCTTGGTTATTTCCTTTCTTCTGCTGGTTGTGGGTTTGGTTTGTTCTTGAGGTGCGACCTTATAGTGTCAGTTCATGCTCTTTCAGTCTTTTTGATGTAGGTGTTTAGGGCTATGAACTTTCCTCTTAGCACCACCTTTGCTGTATCCCAGAGGTTTTTTTTTTTGTTTGTTCGTTTTTTTGTTTTTGTTTTTTTTGAGACAGAGTCTCGCTCTGTCGCCCAGGCTGGAGTGCAGTGGCCGGATCTCAGCTCACTGCAAGCTCTGCCTCCCGGGTTTACGCCATTCTCCTGCCTCAGCCTCCCGAGTAGCTGGGACTACAGGCGCCCGCCACCTTGCCCGGCTAGTTTTTTGTATTTTTTAGTAGAGATGGGGTTTCACCGTGTTAGCCAGGGTGGTCTTGATCTCCTGACTTCGTGATCCGCCCATCTCGGCCTCCCAAAGTGCTGGAATTACAGGCTTGAGCCCCCGCGCCCGGCCTGTATCCCAGAGGTCTTGATAGGTTGTGTCATTATTGTCATTAAGTTGGAAGAATTTTCTTATTTCCACCTTCCTTTCGATTTTGACTCAATGCTCATTCAGGAGCAGATTATTTAACTTCCATGTATTTGCATGGCTTTGGACGTTCCTTTTGGAGTTGATTTCCAGTTTTATTCCACTGTGGTCTGAGAGAGTGCTTGATATAATTTCAATTTTCTTAAATTAATTGATTAAATTATTTTAAATTCTTAAATTATTAAGAATTATTAATTATTTTAATTCTTAGATTATTAAGAATTATTATTTTAATACTTAAATTATTAAGAATTAAATTAATTTATTAAATCATTTTATGGCCTATCTTATGGTCTATCTTGGAGAAAGTTCTATGCACTGTTGAATAGAATGTGTATTCTGTGGTTGCTGGATGAAACGTTCTGTATATATCTGTTAAGTCCATTTATTCCAAGGTATGGTTTAAACCCATTGCTTCTTTGTTGAATTTCTGTCTTGATGATTTGTCTAGTGCTGTCAGTGGAGTACTGAAGTCCCCTGCTATTACTGTGTTGCTGTCTAATTCATTTCTTAGGTCTGTTAGTAATTGTTTTATAATTTTGGGAGCTCCAGTGTTAGGTGCATATATGTTTAGAATTGTGATATATTCCTGTTGGACAAGGCCTTTTATCATTTTATAATGTCCCTCTTTGTCTCTTTTAACTGTAGTTGCTTTAAAGTATGTTTTGTCTGATATGAGAACAGCTACCCCTGCTCGCTTTTGGTGTCCATTTGCATGAAATGCCTTTTTCCACTCCTTTATTTTTAGTTTATGTGAGTCTGGATGTTCTAGGTAAGTCTCCTGAAGGCAGCAAATAGTTGGTTTGTGAGTTCTTCTCCATTCTGTGGTTCTGTACCTTTTAAGTGCAGCATTTAAGCCATTTACATTCAATGTTGGTATCGAGATGTAAGGTACTGTTGCATTCATTGTGCTCTTTGTTGCCTGTGTACTTTGTTGTTGTTTTTTTTTTTTTTTTTTTTTTTTTGGTTTTTGGTTTTGCTTTTTAACTTGTATTTTTGTTTCAGAGGTATTGTGTGATTTATGCTTTAAAGAGGTTTCATTTTGATGTGTTTCCAGGATTTGTTTCAAGATTTAGAGCTCTTTTTAGCAGTTCTTGTAGTGGTGGCTTGGTAATGACGAATTCTCTCAGCATTTGTTTGTCTAAAAAAGACTGTATCTTTCCTTCATATATGATGCTTAGTTTCACTGGATACAAAATTCTTGATTGGTAATTGTTTAGTTTAAGGAGGCTGAAGATGGTGCCCCAATCCCTTCTAGCTTTTAGAGTTTCTGCTGAGAAATCTGCTGTTAATCTGATAGGTTTTCCTTTAATAATTACCTGGTGCTTCTGTCTCACAGCTCTTAAGATTCTTCCCTTCATCTTAACTTTGGATAACCTGATGACAATGTGCCTAGGCAAAGATCCCTTTGCCATTAATTTCCCAGGTGTTCTTTGTGCTTCTTGTATTTGGATGTCTAGGTCTCTAGCAACAGGCACTGGTATCCACAGCTGAGAGACTCATAGGTGGTTCACGTCACAGGACTCTGTGCAGACAACCCCCAGTACCAGCCTGGAGCCAGGCTAGACCCAGAAGAAAGACAACAATCAGTGCAGTTGGAAGCCACATCCATAGGAAAGTGGGGAGAGTACTACATCAGGGGAACAGCCCCTGGGACAAAACAAAAAAATCTGAACAACAACCTACAGCCCTAAACCTTCCCTCTGACAGAGCCTACCCAAATGAGAAGGAACCAGAAAAACAACCCTGGTAATATGACAAAACAAGGCTCTTCAACACCTCCCAAAAATTGGACCAGTTCACCAGCAATGGATCCAAACCAAGAAGAAATCCCTGATTTACCTGACAAAGAATTCAGGAGGTTAGTTATTAGGTTAATCACTGAGGGACCAGAGAAAGGCAAAGCGCAATGCAAAGAAATCCAAAAAATAATACAAGAAGGGAAAGGAGAAGTATTCATGGAAAAATAGATAGCTTAAAGAAAAAAACAATAAAAAATTTAGGAAACTTTGGACACACTTTTTTTTTTTTTTTTTTGAGACGCAGTCTCGCTCTGTCGCCCAGGCTGGAGTGCAGTGGCCGGATCTCAGCTCACTGCAAGCTCCGCCTCCCGGGTTCCTGCCATTCTCCTGCCTCAGCCTCCCGAGTAGCTGGGATTACAGGCGCCCGTCACCTTGCCCAGCTAGTTTTTTGTATTTTTTTAGTAGAGACGGGGTTTCACCGTGTTAGCCAGGATGGTCTCAATCTCCTGACCTCGTGATCCGCCCGTCTGGGCCTCCCAAAGTGCTGGGATTACAGGCTTGAGCCACCGTGCCTGGCCTGGACACACTTTTAGAAATGTGAAATGCTCTGGAAGGTCTCAGCAATAGAATCGAACAAGTAGAAGAAAGAAAGAACTCAAAGACAAGATATTTGAATTAACCCAACCCAATAAAGACAAAGAAAAAAAGAATAAAAAAAATACGAACAAACACTCTAAGAAGTCTGGGATTATGTTAAATGACCAAACCTAAGAATAATCAGCGTTCCTGAGGAAGAAGAGAATTCTAAAAGCTTGGAAAACATATTTGGGGGAATAATCAAAGAAAACTTCCCCAGGTTAGTTTGTATTGAAAATCAACTTGTCCATATGGAGGCAACGTGTCTTAATGCTATTAGAGAACTATGCTTTTACCATCACCCTAAACAGACAGTGAAACTTTGAACAGTCTTCACAAAATATTTCTTATACAAAATTATGTTAGATTCCAGATGCCTGATTTTATTCTGTTTTTGCTAATTTCATTCACAGTATCATTTTGAACTTCATGGATATAATGTCTACTTGATAGGATTTCTGCATCATGAGCATGATAAAATAAGTAGACATTTGAATCTGACTAAGAAATTTTTTTTTTCTTTTTTGAGACAAAGTCTCTCTCTGTCACCCAGACTGGAGTGCAGTGACTCGGTCCGGCTCACTGAAGGCTCTGCCTCCCGGTTTCATACCATTTTCCTCCTCAGCCTCCCAGGTAGCTGGGAATACAGGCACCCACGACCATGCCCGGCTAATTTTTTGTATTTTTAGTAGAGACGGTGTTTCACTGTGTTAGCCGGTATGGTCTTGATCTCCTGACCTTGTGATCTGCCTGTCTCGGCCTCCCAAAGTGCTGGGATTATAGGCGTGAGCCACTGCACCCGGCCTGACTAAAGAATTTCTTAAACAAAATCACATGGTCTAATTCTGTTTAAACATAAGAATTGAATTTTAGTAACCTATAATAGGTTGAGATACATGTTTAAGATCAAAAGTCTTTTGGGATGCAGCTTCCAGAAATAAACTAGCTTTTGGAACAGGGTAGACTTGGTTTTGGTTCATACTTTGTGCAACCTTTGGATTTGTGATATAGAACCCTAATTTTTTAAAGAATATTTTTAAAAAGAAATTTTATTGGGTACATCTAAGGTATATAACATAGTATTTTGGGATATATATACATATATAGCAAAAAAAAAAGTTACTATCATGAAGCAAAATAACATATCCATCATGTCACATACTTACCTATTTCTTCTTGATTTTGTGGCAAGAGCAACTAAAATCTCATTTAGCATGAATCCCATATACAATCTTATTACCTATAGTCCTTATGTGATATATTAGATCTCTAATTTGTTCATCTTACATGTCTGCTACTTTTATCCTCTGATTTACTTCTCCCCATTTCCTCACCAGTGCCTCCCCCACAAACTACCACCCCTGGTAACCACTCTCTTGTTCTCTATTTCTGGAGTATTTAAATTTTTTTTACATTCCACATATAAGTGAGATCATACACGATTTTTCTTTTTGTGTTTCATTTATGTCACTTAGCTTAATGTTCTCCAGCCTGTGCATGGTGACTCACACTTGTAAACCCAGCACTTTGCAGTTTTGGGACAGGCGAATTGCTTGAACCCAGTTTGGGACTAGACTGAGAAACATAGTGAAACCCTGTCTCTACAAAATTTGCTGGGCATGTTGGTGCATGCCTGTAGTCCCAGCTACTCAGGGGCTGAGGTGGGAGCATTGCTTGAGCCTGGGAAGTAGAGGCTTCAGTGAGCCATGATTGTGTCATTGCCCACCAGCCTGGGTGACAGAGTAAGACCCTGTCTCAAAAAAAAAAAAATTATATATATATGTGTGTGTGTGTGTGTATGTGTGTGTATGTATATATATAGAGAGAGAGTGCCCTCCAGACTCATCCATGTTGTGGCAAATTGCAATATCTTCTTCTTCTTTAGGGATGAATTACATTTCATTATATATGTATACCACAGTTTCTTTATTTCTTTGTCCATGCATGAACACTTAGGTTGTTTCCATGTCTTGGCTATTGTGAATAATGATGCAATTAACAGATATCTTCATGGATTTCAAGGAGTACACATATCTTCATGAAGTGATGATTCCATTTACATTGGGTACCTACTCAGAAGAGGTATTGCTGGGTCGTATGGTAGTTCTATATTTAATTTCCTTAGAAACCTCTATAATGTTTCTCATAATTACTATACCAATCTATACTCCCACCCATAATATACAAGAGTTCCCTTTTCTCCACACCCTCTCCAACATTTATCTTTTGACATTTTGATAATAGCCATCCTGAGGAGTGTGAGGTGGTATCTCATAGTGGTTTTAATTTGCCTGATTAATGGTGTTGAGCACATTTTTGTATAGCTCTTGGGCATCTTTATGTCTTCTTTAAAGAAAGATCCATTAAGGTCTTTTGCTCATTTTTAAATTGGGTTATTTGTTTTTTCCCCTATTGAGTTGCATTACTTCTTTACAAATTTTGAATGTTAATCCCTTATTAAATGTATAATTTGCAAATATTTTTCCTGATCTATAGGCTAGTGCTTCATTTTGTTGATTTTTTTCTTTGCTGTGCATAAAGGTTTTTAGTTTTATGTAGTCAAATTTATTTATTTTGCTTTTGTATTCGTAGCTTTTGGTGTGGTATGTTAAAAATCATTGCCAAAGTCAAAGTCCAGGTTTTTCTCCTATGTTCTTTTCTAGGAATTTCATATATTTTGCTCTTATATTTAAGTCATTTATTCATTTTGAGTTCATTGTTATATGGCATAGGCATACAATTTCATTCTTTTGTATGTGAAAATCCAATTTCCCCAGCACCATTTATTGAAGAGACTATCATTTTCCCCATTTTGTCCTCTTGGTACCTTTGTCAAAAATTGGTTGACTGTATGTGTTTGGATTTATTTCTTGGCTATTTATTCTGCTGTACTACCATATGTCTGTTTTTATGACAGTACCATATTTTTTGGAGTATGGTAGCTTTGTAATATAATTTTAAATGAAAAAGTGTGATACTTCCAATTTTGTTTTTCTTTCTCAGAGTTGTTTTGGCTATTCAGAATATTTTGTGCTTCCACACAAATTTTAGGATTGTTTTTCCTGTTTCAGTGAAGAATATCATTCAAATTTTGATAAGGATTGCATTAAAACTGTATATTGCTTAGATAGTATGGACATTTTAACAATATTAATTCTTCTGATCTATGAGGACAGGATATCTTTCCATTTGTGTCTTCTTCAACTTCTTTTATCAGTGTTTTATAGTTTTCAATATAGAGACTTTTCATTTCCTTGGTTAAATTTATTCCTAGGGTTTTTTATGCTGTTATTAACGGGATTTTTAAAACGTTCTTTTTCAATTAGGTTGCTATTTGTGTATAGCAATGCTACTGATATTGTATGTTGATTTTTTATCCTGCAATTTTACTGATTCTATTTATTGGTTCAAATCATTCTTTGGTGGTTTTTTCACATACAGAATCATGTCATCTGCAGAGATCATTTTACTTCTTCCTTTCTGATTTGGGTATCTTGTATTTCTTTTCCTTTTCTGACTACTCTTGCTACTACTTCCAATACTATGTTAAATAGAAAAGGTAACAATGGGCATCTTGTCTTATACTAGACCTTAGTTGAAAAGCTTTCAGCTTTTCCTTCTTCATGTTTATGTTAGTTGTGAGATTTTAATAAATGGCCTTTATTATGTTGAGGTACTTTCCTTCTATACATAAACAATTGAGAGTTTTTATCAAGAAAGGATGTTAAACTTTGTCAAATGCTTTTTCTGTGTCAATTGAGATAATCATGTGGTTTTAATCTTTCATTCTGTTAATGTGATGTATCATATTGATTGATTTGCATATGTTAAACCAGCCTTATATGCCAGGGATAAATCCCACTTGGTCAGGATATACACTTTTTTGATGTGTTGCTAAAATTGGTTTGCTGATATTTCATTGAGGATGGCTGCATCAACATTCACCAGAAAAATTGGCCTGTAGCTTTCTTTTCTTGTGAGATCTTCTTTGGCTTTGGTATCAAGGTAATGCTGTCTTCATGAAATATGTTTGGAAGTACTCCCTCTAACACTATTAGTCAGGAGAGTTTAAGAAGTATTAGTATAATTCTTCTTTGAATGTTTGCTAGAATTTATCTGTTATGCTATCTGGGCTTTTATTTGTTTAAAAGATATCCAAATCTGTGTTCAGCCTTTCTAGTTCTTCCCGACTCAGTCTTGGTAGGTTTTATTTTTCTAGCAATTTATCCTTTTAATCTAGGTTATCCAATGTATTGACATATAATTGCTTGCAGTAATCTCTTATGATCCTTTTTTATTTCTGAGGCATCTGTTATAATTTCTGGACTTTCATTTTTTATTTGCATCTTCTCTCTTTTTCCTTAGACTAGCTGTGAGTCTGTCAATTTTGTTTATTTTCTCAAAAAAAAAAAAAGTTCTTAGTTTTATTCATTTTATGATTTTTCCATTGTATATTTGATTTATTTCTGTTCTGATTTTTATTATTTCCTTCCTTCTGTTTAGTTCTTCTTTTTCTAGTTCCTTGAGGTATAATGTTAAACTATTTATGTGAGCTCTTTCATCTTTTTTAATGTAAGTGTTTATTACTACAAATGTCTCTTTTAGAACGGTTTTTGGTGTATCACATAGATTTTGGTATCCTGTGTTTCCATTGTCATTTGTCTCAAGATATTTTTAATTACCCTTTAGATTTTCTCTTTGATCCGTTGGTTGGTCAGGAGGATGTTGTTTAATTTCCAAAATTTGTGAATTTTCCAAGATACCTTGTGTTACTGATTTTTATTTTCATACCACTGTGGTCTAAACTGATACTAGATATGATTTCAGTCTTCTAAAATTTGTTAAGACTTGTTTTGTGCCCTAACATATTGTCTGTCCTGAAGAAAGTTTCATGTCTACTAGCGAAAAATGTGTATTTTCTGCTGTTTGATGGAAAGTTCTATATATGTCTGTAAGTCCATTTAGTCAAATGTGCAATTCTAGTACCATTATTTCTGTATTAATTTTATGTCTTATTGATTTATCCATTGCTTAAAGTGGGGTATTGAAATCTGCTACCATTATGGTACTGCTATCTATTTGTTTCTTTGCATTCATCAATATTTGCTTTGTGTATTAAGGTGCTCCAATGTTGGGTGCATATATATTTACAATGATTATGTCCTCTTGATGAATTGACACCTTTATCACTAAAGAGTGAACATCTCTGTATCTTGTGACAGTTTTTGACTTGAAGTCTATCTTATCCAATATAAGTGTAGTCACTCCTGCTCTTTTTTGGTTACCATTTATGTGGGGTGTCTTCTTTCATCACATTCAGCCAGTATGTGTCTTTAAGCTTAAACAGGGCTTTTGTAGGAAGCGAATATTTAGGTGTTGTTTTTTTTTCTTTTTTTTTGAGACGGAGTCTCACTCTGCCGCCCAGGCTGGAGTGCAGTGGCCGGATCTCAGCTCACTGCAAACTCCGCCTCCTGGGTTCCCGCCATTCTCCTGTCTCAGCCTCCCGAGTAGCTGGGATTACAGGCGCCACCACCACACCCGGCTAATTTTTTGTATTTTTTAGTAGAGACGGGGTTTCACCGTGTTAGCCAGGATGGTCTTGATCTCCTGACCTTGTGATCTGCCCGTCTCGGCCTCCCAAAGTGCTGGGATTACAGGCTTGAGCCACCATGCCCAGCCTTAGGTGTTGTTTTTAATTCATTTAGCCACTCTGTATCTTTTGATTGGAGAATTTAATCCATTTACATTCAAAATTATTATCCATAGGCAAAGACTTATCACTGCCATTTTGTTATTTGTTTTCTTATTGTTTTATATGTCTTTTGTTCCTTTCTTCTTCTCATGTTGTCTACCTTTGTGATTTAATAGTTTTCTGTATTGATAAGCTTAGGTTCCTTTCTCTTTATTGTTTGTATATCTGCTATAGTTTTTTGTTTTGTGATCATCATGAAGCTTACATTAAAAAACTTATAATCTGCTATTTTAAGCTGATAATAATTTAGCCTCTGTTGCACACAAAACCTCTAGACTTATACTCTCCTTCCTCAACAAGTTATGTTTTTGATGTCACAATTTACATCATTTTATATTGTACATTTTTTAACAATATATTGTAACTTCAGTTATTTTGGTCATTTTTGTTTTTAACCTTCATACTAGAGATGTATGTGTGATTAACATACCACCATTACAGTATAAGAGTATTCTAGATTTGACTATGTATTTATCTCTACTAGTAAATTTTGTTTTTAAATGTATTAATGATAGTAATTATTATCTTTTCCTTTTGGCTTGAACATTCTTAAATGTTTCTTAAAAGGCAGGTATAGGGCCGGGCGCTGTGGCTCATGCCTGTAATCCCAGCACTTTGGGAGGCCGAGGCAGGCAGATCACAAGGTCAGGAGATTGAGACCATCCTGGCTAACACTGTGAAACCCCATCTCTACTAAAAATACAAAAAATTAGCCAGGCCTGGTGGCAGGTGCCTGTAGTCCCAGCTACTTGGGAGGCTGAGGCAGGAGAATGGTGTGAACCCAGGAGGCAGAGCTTGCAGTGAGCCAAGAGCACGCCACTGCACTCCAGCCTAGGGCAACAGAGTAAGACTCCGTCTCAAAAAAAAAAAAAAAAAAAAAAAAAAGCAGGTATAGTGGTAATAAATTCCCTCAGTTTTTGTTTACCTGAAAAAGACTTTATTTCTCCTTCATTATGAAGGAAAGCTTCATAAATGGTACAGTATTCCTGGCTGGCAGTTTTTTCTTTCAGCACTTTGAATATATCATTCCATTTTCTCCTGGACTGCAAAGTTTCTGCTGAAAAGTCTGCTGATAGTCTGCTGAGGATTCCTTTATATATGAGTTGATGTTGTTCTCTTGCTGCTTTTAAAATTCTCTGTGACTTTTGTCAACTTGATTATAATGTGCCCTGAAGATGACCCCTTTGGGTTGAATCTACTTGAGAACCTTTTTAATTTCATCAATCTGGATGTCCTTATCTCTCCCAGGACCTGGGGAGTTTTAGCCATTATTTGATTAAGTATGCTTTTTCTCTCTTTCTCTGTCTCTCCAGCTTCTCTGGAGCTCCCATTATGCAAAAAAATAAATAAAATAAATAAAATAAATAAATTTAATACTATGCCGTAAGTCCCACAGGCTATCTTCACTCTTTTACTCTTTTTTTTTTTCTTTTCCTCTGATGGAGTCATTTCAAAAGACCTATCTCCAACTTTACAGATTCTTTCTTCTCCTTAATCTAGCCTGCTGTTGAATCTCTTTATTATATTTTTTATTTTGCTGATTCAATTCCTCAGCTCCAAATTTGTTTGGTTCTTTATATGATGTCTTTTTAGTTCATTTTGAGACAGGGTCTTACTCAGTCACACAGGCTGGAGTGCAACAGTGAGATCAAAGCTCGTGGTAGCCTTCAACTCGTGGGCTCAGGCGATCTTCCCACCTCAGCCTCATGAGGACTACAAACATGTACCACCACACCTGGCTTTTTTTTTTTTTTTTTTTTTTTTGGTAGAAATGGGGTCTCACTATGTTGTCAGTACTGGTCTTGAATTTCTGGCTAAAAGCAATCCTTCTGCCTTGGCCTCCCAAAGCACCAGGATTATAGGCATGAGCCATCACATCCAGCCAATGTATATATCTTTGTTGAATTTCACATTCAGATCATAAATTATTTTCTTGATTTCATTAGCTCATCTCTCTATTGTATCTTACTGTTTGCTTAAGATCGTTATTTTGAATTTTCTTTCAGGTAATTCATAGATTTCTATTTTTGGGGGTAAGTTACTAGAGAATTATTGTGTTTTTTGGTGATGCCATGTTCCTTTATTATTTCATGTGTCTTGTGTCCCTGCATTGACGTCTGCACATTTGGTCACCTCTTCTAAATTTCACAAGGTAGCTTTTGTAGTGGAACTTTTACCTGCAGATTGGCCTGAGACAATGCCTGTTGGGCAGGGTGTGATGACTCTTGTTCCACGTGGGCACCGTGATGTAGTCTCCATGTAGCTTCTTCAGTTGCAGTCAATGTTAGTGAGGGCTGCCGGTGCCTCATTGGTCTCGACTGCAGGATTTTGTGGCAGTGGTGGTGGATGAATAGGTTGTTAGGGCAAGGGCTTTAGGGATCCTCTTGTTATTGTCACAGTGAAGAGTCTTACCTGAGGGGATTTCTCTTGGTATTGGTTCTGACATGGTTCACGGGCAGTCACAGTGGTGCTGGGTTCCAGGGTACAGGTGTTTGGAGTGGCAGTGAAGCCAGGTTCCTGGGCTCAGGGTCTTGTGAAACTACTATAGCATCTGGAACTTGAGATGCAGGCTCACTCTCCAAGGCATGAGTGGATGCAGTTCTCACATTAAGCCAGGGTCTTGTTCTAAAACATACCCTAGAAGCTCAGGCCCTGGGATGGGATGTTAGCTGTGGTTCTGATTCTGGGGTCAGTTCACAGTACTGGTGTATCTCCAGGGAAGGAGGGATGCTCTGGAGGCACAGACCCCACAGAGCAAGGCACGGCTGCCATTTGGAGTCTGGAAGCAACAGGGCACTCCGGCAGCTCGAGCTCCAGAATATGTGATACCAAACAGTGATGACACTGGACCCTGGAATGGTGGGACATGGCAGTAGCCTCGGCTCTGTGAGGCAGATGCAAAAGCAGCAAGGACCCAGGAATGGCAAGATGCCACTGTGACTTGGGCTCCAGGGGGTGGGGAACAGCACAGCAATGACTCCATTCCCCAGAGAGGCAAGGTGCCTCAGCAGCTCAGACTATGGGGAGCTAGTCAAGTTCCAGGTAGTTGGGGTGCTGGGGCCATTTGGTCTGATGACTGGGGGGGCATCTCTAAGTCAAGCTTCTGATTTCCTGGGATGTAAGGCAACACATCTTCTTGGCCCCAGAAAACACACCTATGTGAGTCAATGGAGCTTCTGGATCCCTAGGGGTAGGGTACCACATCAGATGTTGTGCCGGGAGATGCAATTGCCCCAGTGTTTTGGAGGCCTGAGGTCCCCAGGGTGCTGCATCAGCTGTAGGATTGGGAGCACAACTGCTCCAGTTTGCAGAAGACCTGAAGCTGCCAGTGGGTGGGACACCATATTTGCTCTGGAGCTAGGGGAATGACTGCTCCAGTAGTTAAAGTCTCCATGTTCCTAGGGGTGGGGCAACTTCACCCTAAGTGGAGGGTGCACTAGTGACTGGAATGGATGTGAACGGAGCAGCTCTGTGATAGCTTAGCCCTAAGAGGCAGGGCATAGCAGAAGCTCTGATTGAGGATGGCATGCTACCAGGTTCCTGTGGTACAGTGGTGGTTGAGCCTCAGGGATGGAAGGATGTAATGGCTACTCACCCCTGGAGTAGGACACATACTCTTGCAGTGGCTCCAGTTTCAAGATGGTACAGAGCAGTAGCAGCATGACCCAGGTAGGGGACACAGCAGGACACATCATGAGCTCCTTCTCTGGGGGTAGCTCAGTGTGCAGATGCTGAAGAGCTCTCTTGACTATGCTCAGAGCCCTTGAGGATTGCATGAGTCTCTAGTAGTAAAAATTGCAGGTGTCCGCGGTGGTGATAGGGGATGCTGGGGTCTTCTTGCCTACCTTTCTTCCATAGGGAGAAGTTTCTACTGGTTCTAAGTTGATTACATCTGGGGAATGCGGTGGCAGAGGTGATATGTTTCCTTCCCTTCTCAGTGTGGCCATCTTAGGTTTCTGTGTTCTACAGGATTTCTGCTACTGCTTTGCTGTTCTACAGCACTCTCTTTTAATTATTTTGGTCAAATGTACTTGTTATTCTTTTTTTGAGGTGGAGGAGGGAAGAGCACTATGGGTTTCTAGTCAGCCATCTTACTGACATCACTCTTACTGACATCACTCTCCCAGAACCCTAAATTTATATCTCATTCATGCTTGTATGTGGCAGAAACTAGACCAACCTAAAAAACTGGAGAAGTGAGGAACTGTTCCCCACAACATTTCTCTAAACACACTCTCTTTCATCTGGTGGGGCAGAGGAGGGGACAGACAAATTCCTCATGCACACAATGAAAATTGCCTGAAAATAGTATTTTTGTCTAAACTAAAATTATCTGGAAAATACTTGTAAAGCAATATTTTTCTATGATTGCGTATATGCCACAGGATCAAACTAAACAGAAAATTATGACTATTTTAATTTCCTGAATTTAGGGTTCACCATCCAACTCTCAAACTGCATAATTTCTTCGCAAATACAAATATCTAACATCATAATGTTGAGCTGGTTGGAAAGTCAGTACTAAGTATTTTTGGAATTTGTGATATTTTTAACATCTCTAAATCTGAATGCAATTCTCCATTCTTTGTTGAGCATACTAACGAGTCCTACACAGTGTTGTAGCCCTAGACAGTTCAGAGAAGCAAGTGCTGACTTGTTGCTCACTTCGTATAACCATGCCCTTTGATATCTTTTTTTTAAGTTTGTAATAATGCTGTGACTACTGCTGTTCACAAATATTTTATTTATAAAATCTATCCTCCCCTAGGGCTGGTACAGAGGATCTACAAGCTGAAGGCTAGTCTATAAACTCCACTCACTCTAGGAGACTGAGCTTCTTTCTCAACATCAATCACTGAACTGGGAGTTTAGACAGAGTAAACTAGCTGTGCCTCCCTATTGCAATATAGAAAGCAAAGTATCTCTTTGCAAATAGGTTTTCCTGTGGTGGCATTCTTTAGACAAAAAGAGAAATACATTGTGAGGTAACAGTGCCCGTTCTTTCAGTGTTAGCACTAGAGGCCAGTACTAAAGGCAAAAGGAAAACAAAAGAAATTTAACTTAACACCATTTTTAGCTTAACACTTGAATAATAAACCTTATGTAATACTATTAAAAATATTGTGTAGCCTTTGTGTATCCCACACTAATGACAATGACAATGCTATTATATGAATTATTGAAAACAGCATGAGAGTCAATGTGGGGTGGTCAGAAGAGCACATCAGTGTGTATCAGAAGACCTGAGGTTTCTAAAGTCACAAAGATTGTTGCTATCAGCTGTAGTTTAAACAACCTTCTACCTATCGAGTATTAAGCTTGGCTATATAGCTAAACAAGTCTAACCTTTGTTCAGACCTTAGCTCAATTTCATTTAATGCCTAAAACAGGAAGGAAACTGCATTCTCTTTTGCTCAGTCAAACTTTATTTGCTGCACCCCACAGAGAACCAACAGAGAACGCTGCCATGGCTAATCAATCTGAAGTTATCTCTCTCAAAGCTCAGAATCATGTGCCAGCCTCAGCTCCATGACTAGTAGTTCTCTATCTACCTGCCAGCATTTCATTTTCCCCTTCTAGTTCCAGAAGGCTCTGGTTCTTGCCAATAAATCTCTTCTACTTTCTCTCACTTGGCCAGAGTTTCAATTGTCTGAGCCAAAGGCCCTGTGCCGTCTTCCTCTAGGCTCTTGCTCCACTCCTACTTGACTCATCAGTCCACCAATTTCTGGAATCCTCTCAAATCTGCCACTGTCTTTCTTAGACTCTTTGTCCAATATCCCCAACTGTGAACATGGCATGTGCTTGATAGAAATTGGTAGTAGTCTAATAACCATACCAGGCATCTGGGTATTGATGTTCAGAATTATTTGTTCTCTGAATCTTGGTTAAGTGGGCTAATGATGATGAATGACAGCGATTCTTCTCCATGGTCCCCATAAATTTTCAGATTTTTGTTCCTAAGATATTGGAGTGTGAGGGAACGACTCCCTCTCCCCACCTTTAATACAACTCACACATCTTGTTGAGGAAGCTACATAACACACTAGTTATTCATTCCTCAAACATGACTTGAATAGAAACTGTAAGCCAGACATTTTCTAGGGCCTACAAATATAAAATGAAAATATAAATGTAATCTCTGCCCTCAGAGAGCTCATACACAGACAAGGAAGCAGCTGACAACGTACTTTGATAGTTGGCGAGAGAGGCATATACAACACCTGTGGGCCCACAGAGAGGCTGCCACCCATCCTGCTCAGCAGAGGGATTTCTGTCACTCCACACTCTGCTCATGGAGTAATTTAATAAGGGTGCTACCCCCTTCATAAAACTAGAATGTATGGAAGAAGATGGCTTGGTAAATTGCAGGCATTTACTAAATGAATCTCTTTTGACCCTGGAAGTTCATATTTGAGGCACCTGTAGCTTCTATCTCTGCTACTGTTTACCTATTCACTCTCCAACTTTCTTCTCTGCCTCCCACCCCCCTCCTTCTTTCCTCATCCTCCTCCTCCTCTCTCTCTTTCTCTCTCTCTCTTTTAAGAGATGGGGTCTCACTGTGTTGCCCAGGCTGATTTGGAACTCCTGGTCTCAAGTGATCCTCCCTCCTCAGCCTCCCAAACTGCTGGAATTACAGGCATGAGCCACCATGCCTGGCAACTCTCTCTCTCTCTGTCTCTCTCTCTTTCTCTTATGCGTACATATCCTAAGCACACATTTCCACATGGGAAACATCTAACAAAAGCCTTCTTCATTTGGAGTAAAAATAAATAAAAACCAGATACACCAGAGTATTATCTGTACAGATATAGGAGTATTTCAGAGGGTATCAATACTCTTTCCTTTCCCTCCTTCCCATCTCCAGATCATTCTGGCATTGACCCTCTTCTTTACCAATAAATCATGTCTGTTGATGTAGGTTTGTTGGCATTTGCTCCTTAGATTGAATGAATGCTTCAAATATTCCCATTATGGGTTCTATCTATTCCTTTGATCAATTGCTCTCTTAATTAGAAAGAATTTGTGAGGGAAGTTCCCACTAGCTCCAATTTGTAAATATTTTCCTGAGATCAACCCCAGATGTAAAGGATTCAAACACTGCTCATGGAGCAATTCAGTAATTTGTGCAATACCCTCTTGATGGGACAAGATGAAATGCTCCATCAATTTAAAGTGCCATACAAATTTTGTGTTTTCTAAAGCTAAATAAGAAGCAAAATTCTCAGCAGAAGGAAATCAAAGCAATCTGTAATAATATTCAAACTAAATGCATTCAACCTGGAATTTGGCACTTGAAGGACACTGCTGTGCTAAAGACATATGAGTGAAGGTGGACTAAATGTTTCTGGGAGTACCATAAAACCAAAGAGCATCTTACATTCCATGTTTTGTTGTCTTTAAAACATAAAAGAAAATAAAAAGAGCAGTCTGGTTGTGCTGCTTGTTCACTTTTGAACTCTCGAAACCATCCACCTCTAATTCAACCTGACATTGCTAATTTTGGTATTAGAGTTTGAAATGAAAATCAATATCTGTTTTGAGCTTGAAAACAGAGTGACCGTACCTTGGGTAAAGCATAGCCAGGCACTTATTTTCAGATATCTATAAGGGAAGACATAGAAATTTCCCAAGTTAGAACACTCAAAATACGTATTCAAATGAAATCTGTATTCATGAAATTAATTACTTATTGCATTCACCCACCCTCCCAAGGCCTAATTATAAAATGTTTTTCAAGGTTTCTTGCATATTTTCTTTTTAAAAAAAGCGTGACCCCAAGAATGTTTTCTACACGAAATTTAAAGTCTTTTCCTGGCCTTTCCTGGCAGGACAAGAGGTCTTTGACTAATGCTGATGGAGAGTAAAGGGCCAGAGCCTAAGGACTGATTTCTTTTGTAATGTCAGGCAAGAAGATGGCTGATGTTTTTGCTTAAAATGTTCTATGTGAGGATTTTTCTTTCCATTGTGTTTTCTGTTGCCTTAGTTTGTTTTATATTTCCATTGAAATCTCTTCTGAAAAGCGGATTATAGTATTTTAAATGTTTTATATACATAGCCTGATCTAATCTAATCTTTACTTTATTCTAATACTGAGATCAACTATTTTGGTTTAAAGGAGGAAGGAAGAGGAGGAAAACAAAGGAAAGGAGAGGGGAGGGGAGGGCAAGGAAGGGGTGGGAGGGGAGGGAAAGAGAGGGGAGGGGAGCGGAGGGGAGCGGGGCGGGGGGGGAGTAGAAAAGGAAAGAAGGAATTGAAATAAAGAAGGAAGGAAGGAAGGTAGGAAGGGAAGGGAAGTGGGGGAGGGAGAGATGAAGGAAGATTAGTTTACACTGAGGTGCATACAAATTTTTTTCAATGTTTTGAAGTATTTCTTTTACTTTTAATTATTAGACATATTTACTAGACAAACTGTTAGCTATACCATCTCAGCTCTAAAAGCTGCAGGGAGTCTTTCCTCACAGAGAGAATGAGAAGAATTCTCACCTGTCCCTCCAGAGTTCTTTGTTAGGCCCCCGCAATACAGTTCTTTTGCTACTCCAAAAGTGCCACAGAGAAATGCTCATGGTTGGCTTGCAGCAGAGTCTAGTGTCACAAAGTGTGCACCTGCTCATAACCTGGAAGTCAGGCTGTGACCACCTAAGCGCCTCATGTCCAGTTATGCCCTTAAGCAACTCGGCTATCCCATAACCCTCACTGGGCTTCCTAGCCCCAGAAAGGACTAAATAGTTGTAATGTCTAGGCATTTTCTAAAACAAATATTAAACACATTGGTTTTTCACTAGTAAAATAGAAAAAAAAAAATCTTTTCAGTATAACCTAGGTACCCTAGGCTGAGTTTGGAAAAGAAAGAAAGAGAGAAAGAGAGAAGGAAAGAGAAGAAGGAAAGAAGGAAGGAAGGAAGGAAGGAAGGAAGGAGGGAGGGAGGGAGGGAGGGAGGGAGGGAAGGAAGGAAGGAAGGAAGGAAGGAAGGAAGGAAGGAAGGAAGGAAGGAAGGAAGGAAGGAAGGAAGGAAGTGAGGAGAGAAGACTCCATGGAGGCAGGGTTCGTTCAGCAAATGTAATAGTGATGCAAAGTGCCAACTCTGGGGTCAGATGACCTAGGTTCAGATCATGGCCTCACCATTTACCAGCTGTGCCATTTAGACACTGTGTGCTTCTGCATATGCTTCTGTAATATGGGGATAATAATACTATCCCAATAAGTTAAATGAGATAATGCATGTGAACCCATTAAATTCCCACAATGCTAACTCCCATTATGATAAAGTTCCTTGGCTGAAGGAACTGGCCACCTAGTAGAATCTGGTAAGTTCTAAAATCAAGGTATGCAGTGCCATGAAGAGCTGAGGAGAAACACCTAACTTAGGGGAAGCTTCCTGTGGAAATGCTTTTAAGTTGTGATGGGAGTAGTGTAGGAATTCACCCAGTAGCTGGAAAGAAAGGATAATCCAGAACGGGCAAAGGCTCGTGAGAAAACATGGTGTGTTTTAGGTATTGCAGTTGTACAGGCAGCTAGAACATGTTAGGAATATGGCCAGAGATTCTTGGGAATGTGCAAATGTAACTCTGTGGCAATGTAGAGGAGGAACCGGAGATAAGAGAGACCAGAAGCAAAGATCCCAGTTAAGAGTTATTGCAATAATCTAGGGAAGAGATGATGACCTGAATTAGGGCAATGTTCGATGGATTGGAGAAAAGGGACAAATAAAGTAAGCAAAAAAAAAAAAAAAACAAAAAAACAAAAAACAAAAGCAAAATAAAAAAAAAAAAAACACGAGTTTTTAAGATAATTTGGAAAAGAAAGAAAAAATATATCTCTGCCCATTGTTGGACATTATAAGCTGAACAGTTTGTTTGTTCCTTGGTCTGAAGAAACGATGGCCATCCAAACCCATGCAATATCTTCTGGGGTTTTTTAATGGCTCTCCAAGCATTTGTGTCTTTCACCGGGTAAGCAAAGCCTACTCCAAAGTCAGTGGCTATTCCTGCAATAAAGTTCTTCAGTTTTTATTCCAGCATAAAATACTTGCGTATAGTCATCTAAAAGTTTCATACCCTGGATCTAAAATATTACTTATGTGTCATGTGTTTGCAGTAAAACGGCCTTCTCAAAATGTGAAAACAAAGATTCTTCATTTCTAAGGCAAAGTAAGGTTCATACTAATGGATGACTTTTCCAGGACAGAAAGATCAATTCAGACTTCAACTCTGAAATCATTAAGGCATAAGATTGCACCACCATGGTCGGTGGCTCGTGCCTGTTATTCCAACGCCTAGGGAGGCTGACATAGGAGGGTTGTTTGAGCCCGGGAGTTTGAACCAGCACATGAAACCTCGTCTCTAAGATATTTTTTAAAAATTAGCCAGCCTTGGTGGTGCATGTGCCTGTAGTTCCAGCTGCTTGGGAGGCTGAGGCAGGAGGATCACTCCAACCCAGAAGTTCAACGCTGCTGTGAGCTATGATCAAGCCACTGCACTGCATTCAGCTAGGTGCAATGAAGTGGCTTGAGTGAGACTCTATCTCTAAAAAATAAAAATAAAAATAAAGTATTTTAAAAAGATTTAGGATGATTTTATATCTAATTTAAATTTTCCCTAATGAACTGTAAGTCTGGTACTTTGAATACCCTTCTCAATAAAAATAAAGATTTTGTGTATCACATTTACTTATCCAAATACCCAATTGTTCACTGAATACTGTTTCTGCCTGAGCTAGGTGCTAGGACAGTGGTGGGCAAAACATACACAACATAAAGATTATTTTCAACCCATTCTCTGTCATCTATTTTCCATGCTAATAGATTCATTCCTTGGTTTCCTTCAACATCCTCTTTGTTACTCTTGAGCTACAATAAAAGCATGGCCATTGTAGCGATTCTAGCTGCTACACACAAGGACATGTTTCTCCTGAGCCAGTGAAATGTAGTTTGCAGTCACCATTACTTTCCCTACTGTCATTTAGGGTAGGCTAGATTGTAGTAACAAAAAAATACAAAAATACAATGACTCCATGCAACAGAAGTTTGCTTCTTATTTATTTAATAGGCTAGAGAGGTCCCCAGTCAGCATTGTGGAGCCTCTGCTTCTCATAATCATTCAGAGGCCCCCCAGGTCCTTCCATCCAGTGCCTCCACCACCTCCTCTGACTCATTACTGTTTGCATTCAACCAGTTGAAAGATAAAGTTCTTAGGAGACTTTTCCTAGGACTCAGCCTGTAAGAGGCACACTTCTATTCATATCTCTTTGGAGGGAATTTAGTCTCAGCCACACCTACCTGCAAAGGATGGCTGACAGATGTAGTCTAGCAATGTACCCAAAAAGAGAGAAGACAAATCTGGTGGTTAGCTGGCAGTCCCCACCACAACTACCTATTACCACCATCTGTACAATAGGGAAAAAGGTGTAGAAGGGAGGTGTGTTTATTGGTCAAAAGTGGAGATTGTGGGGAAAAGTATGAATATATGAACATAAAAGACAGCCTATACAGATCTTTTTAATGAAATGTTAGAACCAATTACTCTCCACTCTGAATATCCAATCTACAGTTGCCTTTTTCTAGACAGTGCTGAAAATCATTCAACGAAAATTTACTAAACATTTATTCTATGAAAAGTCCTGTGCTAGGATGTAAATTGGGGTGACAGAATGGGGAATATAACTTTGAATCTTAAGTTCAAGAATTTTTACAATCATAATTTGTAAGAAAATCATGCATACAAATAACCAATGTCTCTTAACTCAGTTATCCCAGGTACCCGAAGAGGGGGAGCTGTGTATTTGCCAAGACCACTCCTGCTTTTGGAGGCTGACAAGATTAAAAGGAAGCCTGCAAACCTGAGTAGCCTCAGCCTGAGAGACATTCATATAGTATGATGGACTGGACTAATTATTAAAGATTACATATAATTGTTTTGCTTGAAGGGGTCTGTGGTTGAAAACCAGAGGTGGCCCGTGGTCTTATGATGTATGTTGTTCTCATCTTTCTCATCCACAGTTCCCAGTTCATAACTCCCATAGCCCTGTTACAGTCTTTCATCATAATGTTGGACTGTTAGGTCTCAGGGGTAGGCTTCAGGAAACAGAATCTCTCTCCTGCCCTCCTTTCACCTGCCCCACAGCAAGACTCTAATCTTACCCAGCCTTTGTGATTGTGCATCTTAAGACCCTCCCCAGAGAGGGTCCTACCTTACACTCTGGGAGAAGGAATGGTAATATCATGAAGCTTCCATAAAAATCCAAGAGGACAAGGTTGTTCTCATGATTTGGAGGGAATTTAGTCCAAGTCACACCTACCTGCAAAAGATGGCTGAGAGATGTAGTCTAGCCATCATAATTTGCAAGCAATCATGTTTGCAAATAGCCAGAATATACAATAGAACATAATATGGACTACAGAAAAGAGAAAGTGTTACAGGAGTTCCAAAAGACAGAAAGACCACGTACAGTTGGAAGCATAAGGAATGATGTCATGGTGAAGGGGGTATTTGAATAAGGCCTTAAAGGGCACTTTAAATTTTATTTTTTCTTTCCTCAGTAAAGGCAGGAAATCATCTCCTATAGCATTTCAATTCATGCTACTATTTTTGTTGACTCCCAAAACATGTCCACCTTTTTGCAGTTTTTGTCATAGTCTTCATCCTATAACAGTTTATATATATATCTATCCAATGTAATAGACTTTAAATATTACTGGAAATTCATAGCAGTTTCCTTTAATTCTGAAAAAGTAAAAGTTTATATTTTCTAAACAAATTTTAGAACAAAAAATATTTTGCCAAAATTGTGCTCAAAAACAATTGTTTTTTACATTTACCATTTTATTATAAAGGCTATTACAAAGATACAGGTGAAGAGATGCACAGGGTAAGGTACAGGAGAAGGGCTGCAGAGTATCCATGCCCTCGCTGGGTGCCACCCACCAGGAACCTCCACTTGTTCAGCTACCCAGAAGCTCCCCAACCTTGTCCTCTTGGGTTTTTATGGAAGCTTCATGACATCAACATTCCTTCTCCCAGAGCATAAGGTAGGACCCTCTCTGGGGAGGGTCTTAAGATGCACAATCACAAAGGCTGGGTAAGATTAGAGTCTTGCTGTGGGGCAGGTGAAAGGAGGGCAGGAGAGAGATTCTGTTTCCTGAAGCCTACCCCTGAGACCTAACAGTCCAACATTATGATGAAAGACTGTAACAGGGCTATGGGAGTTATGTACTGGGAACTGTGGATGAGAACAACATATATCATGAGACCACGGGCCACCTCTGGTTTTCAACCACAGACCCTTCAAGCAAAACAAATACATGCAATCTTTAATAATTAGTCCAGTCCCTCGTACTATATGAATGCCTGTCAGGCTGAGGCTACTCAGGTTTGCAGGCTTCCTTTTAATCTTGTCAGCCTCCAAAAGCAGGAGTGGTCTTGGCAAATACACAGCTTCCCCCCTTCAGGTACCTGGGATAACTGAGCTAAGAGACACTGGCCTCTCTGGCTCTGAGGCTCCTTAACGTTGTTCATGTAATACTGAATTTCTCTCCATTGATAACCTATTTCTTCATTTCTTCACCATTAGCTATTATTTCTCCTTTTCTCCATTTGTTATTTATTTTTACCCTGACTTTTTCACTTTTAAAAGGAACATTAGGTTCTGCTGCCATGCTGACCCAGATCACTGGGAGCAATACTAGTCTGATGGCGCTTCCCGCTCAGTCCGTTTCCACTCATAGACGGTAGGGTGACCTAGGTTCTGAACTAGTGAGCTGTTTTTGCCACCAGGCGACATAGTTGTATTTATTCTTAACCCCACTTTTGCCAGGTGGGGTGAAGATACAATCCAGCCCCATCCGGCCCTTAGGAACGCTGACAAAGTTTATAAACATGGGGAGATTTTTCTGGCTTAGAAATCATCCCTGCTTCCAGCACTTGTGGCAGCCCTGGTCTTAGGACCACTGTATCAGAGAGGGGGAAAAAAAAGACTTTTTAGATGATTTGGAAAAGAAAGAAAAAATATATCTCTGCCCATTGTTGGACATTATGGGCTGAACAGTTTGTTTGTTCCTTGGTCTGAAGAAATGGTGGCCATCCAAACCCATGCATTATCTTCTGGGGTTTTTTTAATGGCACCCTGAGCATTTGTGTCTTCCACTGGGTAAGCAAAGCCCACTCCAAAGTCAGTGGCTATTCCTGTCAAGACCCATTTGTAGCCCCTCAGGGCTACTAGCATCAGCCTCACTTGCCAGATGCGTTTAGGGCCTTCTGAACAGATAATTTGCCCCATAGTCATCAGCAGTCTCTGTCTCTCTTGCTGGGAACCAGAACAGTTCTTACTGTCATTATGCACCTGAGAGGGTGCAAAAGGAACATGTTTAGATTCATCCCATCTCTGCACAGCTGCAGTGCCCCCATATTCATTCATTTCATAGACTCAAGTGACCACCTCAGGGAAACACAGGAATAATCTGCTTGTTGATTTAAGTCACTTTCCAAGCCTGGAAAAGAGTTCCTCTAGTGGGTATTGACTTGTTCTACCTTAATGCATCCCCCAATCTCCACAGGGCCATGCTCCATATGGGCATTCCTTTAAATGGGCAGGTTTCCATTGCCCTCTTGCCTGAGCTTATGGCCAGGCCATTGATCACTGCCCAGTAAAAACCCAAATATAGGAGCTTCTATCACTGCTTAATTCTTCCAAAACTGTTAGGAAAACAGCACCCAATTCAGCCCACCAAGCTGATCTGTTTTTACCTTCTTTGATCAAAGTGGCAGCCTTTCAAACTAGATGTTGTCCATTTACTTTGGAACTGCCATCTGTAAACCAAGTAGTTTCTGTTGTCAGTTGAGAGCTGTTCATAGTGCACTGTCCAAGTATCAATAGAATCCAGCAGCACCTCACAGAGTTTCAGAGTCAGTCCCGGCGAGCCCAGAGGCTCCCTGCTTGTGACCATCTCCTCCTTTCATTCCCTGGGTACCAAGATCCTGCATAAACCATTTTCATTTTATTATGGAACACTTCTGGGTACTGCTATCCCCATGAGAGCATTTCTCTGACATCACTGAAGACATCATGAGTATTTCAGGTTTCAAGATCATTTTATGTCCTTCAGTCATAGGGGTAGCTTTACTTAATGTCCCATAACAGGTAATAAATGCCCATCAAGTGGAAATTCTCTAGTTCAGAGTCTCAGTAGTCGTTGCTGGGAGGCACATAGGCATAAAGGGCTATCAGATGGAGAATTTGTCCCTGCCAGCACTCTGGCTTCTACTCTGTACTGTGTGGGCTTGGGCAATCTTACTGGTTTCTGTCTAGCATGTCCAATTACTGTTGCTTGAAAGGCAGATTTACATGCCTTCTGTTTTATGTTAGTAAGTAAAAATAACATTTCCCAATCGGATACAGTGTTCGTTCCATGATACAGTCAGGTAAAAGACAGGCAACCACTTCACATGAAGTGTATTCAAGTATACCAACTTTCGTAATCCTATTAGCCCTTCTTATTTATTTATTTATTTATTTATTTATTTATTTTTGTTCTAGTTCCAGGAACTTCTCTTCTCCACTCCCACCCAGACCATTTTACCCACTCCTGTGCAAAAGGCTTTGGGTCCCCAGCCAAATGTTGAGCCAAAGAACTCTGGCCCTTTCCTCAATCTTTATCTTGATTAATCTGCTTGACTATTGTTCCAGGCAATTTCAGATCAAATTTCTCATTATAATCTCTGCCCTCCAGCCTTTAAATTTCCCCAAACTGGAGGAAACGTAGCAAACTGGTTTGAGGTCCTTTAACATTGGATGACAAGCAGGGACTCCCTTTGGTCCACCCAATCTTCGATAGTATTGTATTAAGACCTTTGTTTTAACTTCACCAGTTTCCATTTTATTTCTTAATAACCATCTAAAGATTTCTACCTTGCTGGGATGAATCCTTTGACTTTTTGCCTCTCCCATTGTCTTGTTAATTAATCTGATGTTTTTACCAGCATCTGTAAGACCCATGAAGGGAAGCTGAGACAGCAAATTTGATAAGGCTTCTCGAACTTTTGTTCAGTTTTACAAGAGTAACATCACATTGAGTGCCCATGTAGAAAGGGCCCCCTTAACCACAGCATTTACCACAGCATTTACCATGACCTGGATAACAGGCACATTCAGTGGTGACTATCCCTGTCATTGTAAAGCCAGTTGCCCATGGCTTACATACAAAGTATAACAGCTGCCTCATCTAGGGGGTGCCTCTTGGTGGAGTTGGACAGTCCCGCTTCTCAGGGTAAAAAGACTTACACTGGTTTTTATCCAAGCTACCAGGCTGGCTATTCCCTCCAGAATAACCTCCTGTGTGTTTGAACCATGATACCCATGTATGATTTTTTGGTAGTGAGCCGTGGGTCCTCCGTCAATGTGTTCATCCACTCTGCAGTATTTAAAACCAAAGATACTGTCCCTAAGTTAGTCACTCTCATAATCCATTTTAGTAAAGGTTCCTCAAAAACCTGATGATACGCATCGACAAAATAGAACAATTCCTTCATACTGTACCCTCTGGTTTGAAGAATTCCATGGTTTCTCCCTTCCCCCACGTTGACTTCTTGGTAACCAACCACAGGTCTCAGAGGTATTTTCTGTTGCCCTGCATCATTTTGCCTTTAGAGGGGTGGCTTTGAATCCAGGGGCCTGAGCTCAGACTAAAATCTAAGCTCGGTCTAGCATTAAGGTGCAACCTAGCATTCTCTTTTATTTTCATTTTAGCTATTGCAGATAATAATAACCAATGGATTGAATATTTTGCTTTTTTCTTATTAGTTTGCATTTCCTTATGCATCCAGTGAAACAACTCCATGGAAGTTAGATCCATCTCTAAATTCCAATGATAACTTTTACCTTTAGTGACTGATCTCAACACAGTTATGGTTTCGTACCATGGGTGACCACGTGGCCACCCAGGAATCAAAGATTCCTCAACCCCCTTTTATCCTTTCTCTTCCCAAACCAAATGTTCTCCTGAGCCTGGGCCAGTCTAGCAGATCCCATCATTGCCACCAATTATTTCAGCAAAAACTCTCTCAGACTGTGTTTTTCCTCTACTTTCACACCACAGCAGTCATACACCAGCTGGGTGTCCCCCAATTCAATTCCAACACTACCTACCTGGAGATAAGGTCAAATCCCCCGGGTTGAGGGTTCAGTCCCCAAGACTGTCTCCCACACCCCCAGACACCTGTTGCAAGTCCTGGAACTTCTGATGGACCAGTTTCAAGTTGAGGTTCCCCTGACTCCTTCTTTAGGTTTAGTTAATTTGTTGGAGTGGCTCACAGAACTCAGGGAAACCCTTAACGTTTGCCAGTTTTATTATACGGACATTGCAAATGTTACAGATGAAGAGATGCATAGGGGGATGTATGGGGGAAGGGGTGCAGAGCTTTCACACCCTCCCTGAGCGCACCATCCTCCAAGAACCTCCACATGTTCTGCTACCCAGGAGCTCCCCCAATTTTTAATTATATATAAAGTCAGTAATAGAGTGACCTTATTGCCACTTCTTGCTGGCTAAAATTCTACCTATAAATCTCAGGTAATGAGACTATACTCTTCTACCTCTTTTGGTTTGCAATCATATTATAGAAATAAAATAATAGGGAATGTTTTGAAAAAACTGACCAGTCATTTCACTTAGAGAGACACTAGGATTTAAAAGATTTGTAGCTCTCCTTTGGCCAGTTGTCTAACATTTCTTCTTTAGTTATCCAGTGTTTCCATTTATTGGAAAGAAAGGCTTGCTTTATCATTTTCTTTTTACAAAGATAATGAAACATTTCAAATCATTGATGCTATTCTGGCTACAAATTAAGTTCGAGAGTCTCATGAATATTAATATCTGATTTTTTTAAAAAATACCCTACTGATGCATTGAAAGAGACCCCCATAATATCTCAGGCAAAAGTCTAGGTTACACTGAAAAGACGTTGTATTCACACACTAATAACAGCCTTGCTTATTTCAATATTTATCTGAAAATCATTAACATAATACTTCCATTTCCTCAAGCTCTTATTTAAGGTTGAGAAAGCCACCCAAAAAGACATTTTGAGTAGGCATTTGTCATCCTTAAGATGAACGCCAGTTGATTTTAAATTATAAGTCAACTATTTCTACAGCCAGACAACACACTCACATAAAGTAGGATAAATATATAGAATTATTTCTAAGTAATAGGTCTAATAAGATTTTAAAATATGCTTCTTAAAGTCCATAAAGTGTTACCATATTGTATTTTCAAGGGAAACAAGTTTGATATTAGGTTAGTCACTGCCATTATTCCATACAAGCTCATTATTGTTTTAATTGTGACATATAGACCAATGGAACAGAACAGAGTCCTCAGAAATAATACCACACATCTACAGCCATCTGATCTTTGACAAACCTGAGAGAAACAAGAAATGGGGAAAGGATTCCCTATTTAATAAATGGTGCTGGGAAAATTGGCTAGCCATAAGTAGAAAGCTGAAACTGGATCCTTTCCTTACTCCTTATACGAAGATTAATTCAAGATGGAATAGAGACTTAAATGTTAGACCTAATACCATAAAAACCCTAGAAGAAAATCTAGGTAGTACCATTCAGGACATAGGCATGGGGAAGGACTTCATGTCTAAAACACCAAAAGCAACGGCAGCAAAAGCAAAAATTGACAAATGGGATCTAATTAAACTAAAGAGCTTCTGCACAGCAAAAGAAACTACCATCAGAGTGAACAGGCAACCTACAGAATGGGAGAAAATTTTTGCAATCTACTCATCTGACAAAGGGCTAATATCCAGAATCTACAAAGAACTCAAACAAATATACAAGAAAAAAACAAACAACCCCATCAAAAAGTGGGCAAAGGATATGAACAGACATTTCTCAAAAGAAGACATTCATACAGCCAACAGACACATGAAAAAATGCTCATCATCACTCGCCATCAGAGAAATGCAAATCAAAACCACAATGAGATACCATCTCACAGCAGTTAGAACAGCAATCATTAAAAAGTCAGGAAACAACAGGTGTTGGAGAGGATGTGGAGAAATAGGAACACTTTTACACTGTTGGTGGGATTGTAAACTAGTTCAACCATTATGGAAAACAGTATGACAATTCCTCAAGGATCTAGAACTAGATGTACCATATGACCCAGCCATCCCACTACTGGGTATATACCCAAAGGATTAGAAAATATTTTCTTATTTTGGTTTCATGGTATCATAAATTATTCTACTACAAAGACACATGCACACGTATGTTTATTGCGGAACTATTCACAATAGCAAAGACTTGGAATCAACCCAAATGTCCATCTGTGACAGACTGGATTAAGAAAATGTGGCACATAGACACCATGGAATACTATGCAGCCATAAAAAAGGATGAGTTTGCGTCCTTTGTAGGGACATGGATGCAGCTGGAAACCATCATTCTTAGCAAACTATCACAAGAAGAGAAAACCAAACACCGCATGTTCTCACTCATAGGTGGGAACTGAACAATGAGATCACTTGGACTCGGGAAGGGGAACATCACACACTGGGGCCTATTATGGGGAGGGGGGAGGGGGGAGGGATTGCATTGGGGAGTTATACCTGATATAAATGATGAATTGATGGGTGCTGACGAGTTGATGGGTGTAGCACACCAACATGGCACAAGTATACATATGTAACAAACCTGCACGTTATGCACATGTACCCTAGAACTTGAAGTATAATAAAAATAATAATAATAATAATTGTGACATATATCATATACTTACAGAAGTACATCAAACATATATGTATTTTATCCAGATGTTCAATAATTAATCAAAATATGATGCTAAATTCTTTAGCATGTAATGTCTATATTAAATAAGAAGCTTCCAAATCTGGGCTCATCACTCCCAACTTTACACCCTCAGCCTGTGACTATCAGGAGTAATTTCAAGATATCTATAGTCACTGTTTACAGCAGTAAAGAAAAAATTCTGTCTCCCAAGACTCCCATATGCATAAGGTTCTCCACATATCCTTTTTTTCTGACCTCATCTCCCAAATCTCACCAACTACTGAGATCCTTCCTGTGAACCCCTCAGAAACTCAGGCCAGTCAAGGCAAAATCTTCCACCTTTCTCCCACTATTCCTTTGACTGCCTTGTGCTAATTGAAGCCTGGTTGTCCCCCAAGGATGCCGTTTCCTCTGCAGTACTCTCAAGTGATGAGTCTTTTCTCTCCCATGTCTTTGAGACGTTTGGGCCTAAAGTTATGACAAGTAGTCTTGACTTTATTGCCACTTCTTGCTGGCTAAAATCCTATCAATAAATCTCAGGTAATAAGGCTATACTCCTCTTCCTCTTTTGGCTTGCAGTTATCTACCTTGCTGTCTTCCTTATTCATTCCTTGAAGCTTTTAGCTCCTGCTTCTTTGTCACTCCATCTCCACACCTGCTAACTTTTGGTCATTTCAATATCTACATGATGATCCTTCCAATATTTTTTTCTCTCACTTCCTTGACCTCTTCTCCTTCAATGGTCTTGTCTTCCACCATATCTTACCTACTCATTCCCATAGTTAAACCCAAAACTTTTCAAACTACTTAGTTGCCCTCCACAAACTCAATTTTAAGCATCCCATTCTTACAGGTTCTTTCAGTTCACTTTGTATAATAAATGACTCCTACCAACACGTCATCAGTTGATCCTACCACCTTTTCATTTTTCTTCAGTTTCCTCATGCCCATATTTCTGTCTAGTGTTCATAAATTCCCAGCAGATTAATCTTTGAGAACAAGACAAAGAATTCCTATGAATTTTCAAAATTTCCCCAAATCATGAGGTATTCTTAAAATACTTCCAATAGTCTTCATACTCTTTACATATTATTATATATTTTTAAAGTCTATAACCCCAAAACTATAGATATCTGAAAAAATACTAAGCTTGGTAAAATTTACAAAGAACAGTGACCCATTACCTATATTCAAATAGTAGAAAATGCCAGCAAATATTATTGGATGGTATTTTAAATACCATAACATTACCATTTCCTAGTAGTTTAACAGCACTACTCAGAATTACATATCAAAACACAAACATAAGAATTTATTTTGTTTCCAAAACTTGTTACTTCTGGAAACATCACTCAAAGGAGTTATATGAAGTATATTCATGTAAGCTGATTAACAAGTATTTGCAAGAATGACTTGCCATTAGCAGCAGACATTGCTACAAACACATATAATGTGGCAGCAGCTACAAGCAACACTAACTGGACCATGACTATTTTTCTCTGACATGCTCTCATTATGGTGCCAGGAATGTCAGCCTTAACTTTGATTCCCAAGTGTCAGCATTTCCTGCTCTTGCTTTCCATTTGGCGCAAATGGATTCCTTCAAAAGTAGCATCTTTATGCTGATAGTCTCTAATCCTCAGAGGAGAATTTTAATATTTCACCAATTTTACCAATTTGTCAACTTATCTTTTTCTCTGGGACCCAGATTTTGAAAAATATATGTTTTCCTGAGAAATCCCAGAAAGAATTGCCACATAGAAACACTACTTTTTTTTTCAGCAGCTTAAACTCTGTGGTCCATTCTTTGTCCCTCTTTCTTCCTCATACTTGCCTAGTGAAACCATAACACTAGCTAAATACAACTCTCTCTCTGCTCTGTTTGCACTCTTACAATTGAATGTTTCTGAAGAAAAACATACAGCCATGCAATGCTTGCTCGTCTCATTTTGAAGTTGTGATCACTAACGTCAAGTGGGCCCTTAATGCTAATACCAGTCACTCTATTTCCCTGGTTCGTTCTTTCTCCCTCTCTCCCAGCCAACTATTTCATATTTGGTTTTCTTAACTCAACCCTCCAATACCTCCTCCCTATATTTGCTCTGAACTAATGATCCTGCTTCCTATTTCACCAAGAAGCACTCAAAAGATAATGACCATAAGGTATCACTATGATATCTACCCACCTACCTACATCTCTGCTCAATATATATTCTCTCCTTTTACTAAGGATTAACTGTCATGCTCCTAGCAGAGGACAGTTTCTCTCCCAGTGTACTATATGTCATCCATTCTCATGTACTCAAAGTTATTACCTCCAACAATTCTCCGCTCTGCATCAAATGATCTGTAGATCATTCGCATCAGCATAGAAAAATGCTATGGTTTCTCCTGTCTTTACAGAATAGTTTTCACCCTCACAATCTCTACCAACTACTATTCTATTTCTCTGCTCCACTTCATAGCAACGCTCTTTAAAAGAATCATCTACATTGGGTTGTTTCCAATTCCTCCCTTCCCATTCTTCCCTGAATCCACTCGGATCAGGTTTCCAGTGCCACCTTCAACTGAAATTGCTGTTCTCAAATTCATCAATGGCTTTTGCATTGCCAAACACAGTAGTCATTTCTCAGTCCTCTTCATCTTATTTGACTCATCAACAACAATGAACAAATTTGATAACTCCTTCCTCGTATAAATTCTTCCTTCACATGGCTTACAGGATACCATACTGGCTCCTCCTTCCTCACTAGCTGCTCCTTTCCAACATCCTCTGCTGGTTCCACTTTATTTGCTTGAATCTTAACTATTAAAGTGACCCATGGCTCAATCTTTAATTTCTTCTTTTTGCTATTTGCATTCATTCTCTAATTATTATATCCAATTTCATGACCTTAAATATTATCTATTCACTAATGATTCTCAAAATTACCTATCCAGCCTAAAGCTTTCTCTTGAATTCCTGACTTGTATACATAATTCCTACTTGATATCTCCACTGGAATAGTTAATAGATACCTCAGACTTAGAGTGGCCAAAATCATACTCTAATTCACCCAAGTTAATTCACTTAGGATAATACCCTCCAGCTGCCTCCATGTTGCTGCAAATGACATTATTTCATTCTTTATTTATGGCTGTGTAGCATCCCAGGATTTAATATTATTGTAGAGAAAGAAAGGAGATACTATACAGGATCTGAAAAACTGAGGAAAATCCAATGAAAACTCTTATAAAAATAAGATAACTTGGTAAGATGTGTGAGTACAAAGTTAATATGTAAAGATTAATACTGTTCTAGCTTCTGCTTGTAGAATCCATGAAAGAGTATGAATCTCACCTAATATGGTTTGGCTCTGTGTCCCCACCCAAATCTCATCTCGAATGGTAATCCCCATAATCCCCACGTGTGGAGGGAGGGTACTGGTGGGAGAAGATTTGATCATGGGGGCAGTTTCCCCCATGCTATTCTCATGATAGTGAGTTGTCATAAGATCTGATGGTTTTATAAGTGTTTGACAGTTCTTCCTTCACACTAGTGTCTCACCTGCCGCCATGTAAGACATGCTTGCTTCTACTTCTGCCATGATTGTAAGTTTCCTGAGGCCCCCCCAGCCCTGTGGAACTGTCAGTAATTAAATCTCCTTTTTTTTTTTAAATAAATTACCCAGTCTTAGGCAGTTCTTTATAGCAGTACGAAAACAGACTAATACACCACCTTTATAACAAAACAAACTTTTTTGAACCCATTAGAGACCTGAGATCACAGAGCAAACATCTAAGCTCTACAATCAAAAATGAAGAAAATGACAACATGCCATCATAAAAAAATCTGCATGACAAAATAAATGATAAACAAGTTTAAAGGATAAAACATGAACTTGGAAAAAAGTCTTCAAATGTCACAAGTTTTCCTCCTTCATAGATCAATAAACAAAAGATGAACAATTCAGTTTTAAAAAGGAAAGGAAAAGAGAGTTAAGTGAAAAGTCAACTTTAATGTGAAAATGCTGAAGTTTACTCATGTTAGGAGAAATGTAAATGAAAAATGTAGGAAGCAATTTTTCAGCTATCAGATCAGTAAATGTTTCATAATGCAATTTGTTGGTTAGTATAAGATGACACAAGATCTCCCACATATTGTTAGTGAAAAGAATAGATACAACCTCCAGGGAGAGTAGTTTGACATATCAAAATGTAGAATGAACAAAGCTTTGGCCCAATAATTCAAAGTTTGTACAATAGATGTACCAACACATTCATTCATTCAACAATTATTTATAATACATGCCTATGTGCCAGGCATTGTCTGTGGGAGGCACTGGGGATACAGCAGAAAACAAAACAAAGTCCGTTCCTTCAGAGAGATTATTCACCTGAGGGCATCTAGACATATATATATATATATATATATATATATATATATATCCTCTAGACAGATATACACACATATATACACATACACATACACATTTTAGTACCCAATATTATATATATATATATATATATATATATGTAGAGAGACAGAGAGAGAGCGAGAGTAGTAGTAGTAGTAGTAGTAGTAAAAGTAAAATGTGATATTAAAATAAATAAATAAATAAATAAATAAAATTGCCCCATTCCGTCATTCCCTGTTCCTGTATAAATGGGGCAATTTTATTTTAGATAGAATGGATGGGGAAGACCTTTCAGACGAGGTAATATTTCAGGAGAGACTTGGATAAAGGAAGGGAGTGAACCATATGATTATCTTCGGGGAGACAGTCCAGGCTGAAGGGCAAGCAAATTTTAAAAGCCCTACATATGTGTAGGAATTGATTTTCAGTATTAAAAAAAATTGCAAACAACTTACATGTTCAACAGGACACTTAGTGACTGGTTAAATTATGGTACATTCCTACGTGGAATCTTTTCTTTTTTCTTTTTTTGAGATGGGCTCTCACTCTGTCGCCCAGGCTGGAGTGCAGTGGCGCCATCTAGGCTCACTGCAACCTTTGCCTCTGGGTTCAGGTGATTCTCCTGCCTCAGCCTCCTGAGTAGCTGGGATTATAGGCACCCACCACCTCACCCGGCTAATTTGTGTATTTTTAGCAGAGAGAGGGTTTTGCCATTTTTGCCAGGCTTGTCTCGAACTCCTGACCTCAGGTGATCCACCCACCTCAGTCTCCCAAAGTGCTGGGATTACAGGCGTGAGTCACCGTGCCTGACCCTATGTGGATTCTTTTTCCAGTTACCAATGAATGAAGCAACTCCATGTGTACTAAAAGAGAATTATCAAGATAATGAGAAGACAAGTTTGGCAGTTTCTTATAAAACTAAATGTACTCTTGCCATATGCTCCAATAATTATGCTCCTTGATATTTATTCAACTGAGTTAAAAACATTTCTACATAAACACCTGCACACTAATTTTATAGCAGCTTTATTAATAATTGCCAAAACTTGGAAGCAACCAAATGTTCTTCAGTAGGTGAATTAATAAACAGTGGTACATCCAGACAATGAAATATTATTCAGCACCAAGAAGAAATGAATTATCAACCTATAAAAATATATGGAGGAATCTTAAATGCATATTACTAAGTGAAAGAAGCCAGTCTGAAAATGCTACATATTATATTATTTCAACTCTAGGACATTCTAGAAAAAGGCAAAACTATGGAAATAATTTCTAAACATCAGTGGCTGCAGGGAGGGAAAGATAAATTGGCAAAACACAGAGGATTTTTAGAGCAGTGAAACTATTTTATGATTCTATAATGGTGAGTACATTTCATTATATATTTTTCAAAACCCAAAGAATGTATAACACCAAAAGTGAACCCTAATGTAAATTATGGACTTTGGGTGATAACGATTTGTCAAGGTAGGTTCATCCATTGTAACAAAGGCACCACTCTCGTGCCTGATATCAAAGTGGGGGAGACTGTGCGTGGTATATGGGAACTCTGTACTTTCTGCCCAATTTTGCTATAAACCAAAACTGCTCTAAAAAATAAAGTATGTAAAAAGAGAGAGAGAATGATATCCAATATATACTGCTTCTTAAAAAGTACAGAAATGTGTGCATAGTATGGTGACGTTCATATAAATATAAAACATAAATTTATATTATATATTTTGTATAAATATATACCATTTTATCATTTATAAATGCATGGAATGTATCTGAAAGAGTAAGAAACAGTAACAGTGGTTGCCTCTAGAGGAGAGGAAGTAAGTAAGTGGGATCAAGGATTTCAAACAGATTTTTCACTGTCTACCCTTTTTCAAAAATGTACCACGTGCATGAATCATCTATGCAAAATTTTTTAATTTTTAAAGTAAGGAATGTGATCCACAGAGAATAATTACAGAATTCTTAGGGCCTATTATTGTCTTTACTCTTTCACAAAAGATTTAATAAAGTTCTTCTGTAATAATGTCAATGCAAAGGAACTGTTCTATTCAGTCACTCTTCCAAGTTCAAACCCTTATACGAGTAACAGTTTGTATTTTATAATTTAGAAAAGATGACTTCATAGAGTCAACAGTAATATTCATAAAGCAGTAGATTCCCCTTAACATCGTTCCAAATATGCTGTCTATATACCATCTTCATGAAAATTATCACAAAAACCTGAGCAAGATAACAGGTGTCAAAAAGAAAAGAGTACTTTTATGACAATATTTGAAAAAGAAAACAGTCCAGTCTGACTAAGAGATAACTGAGTAGGAGATGTGAAGGTAGACACTGAGTCAAATATTTTTTTTTCTTTTTGAGACAGAGTCTCACTGTATTGCCCAGGCTGGAGTGTAGTGGTGCGATTTTGGCTCACTACAACCTCCACCTCCTGGGTTCAAGCAATTCTCCTGCCTCAGCCTTCTGAGTAGTGGGAATTACAGGCGTGCACTACCACACCCGGCTACTTTTTGAATTTTTGGTAAAGACAGGATTTCACCATTTGTCCAGGCTGGTCTGAAACTCCTGGCCTCAAATGGCCACCTGCCTCAGGCTCCCAAAGTGCTCAGATAAAATTTTTTTATAGATGGTTTAGACAGGCAGATGGCTCACACCTGTAATCCCAAACATTTTGGGAGGCCAAGGCAGGAGGATCACTTGAGGATGGGAGTTTGAGACCAGCATGGGCAATATAGCGAGACCCCTGTCTCACAGAATTGGAAAAAACTACTTTAAAGTTCATATGGAACAAAAAAGAGCCCACATTGCCAAGACAGTCCTAAGCCAAAAGAACAAAACTGGAGGCATCACGCTACCTGACTTCAAACTATACTACAAAGCTACAGTAACCAAAACAGCATGGTACTGGTACCAAAACAGAGATATAGACCAATGGGTCTATATCTGAGGCCTCAGAAATAATACCACACATCTACAACCATCTGATCTTTGACAAACCTGACAAAAACAAGAAATGGGGAAAGGATTCCCTATTTAATAAATGGTGCTGGGAAAATTGGCTAGCCATAAGTAGAAAGCTGAAACTGGATCCTTCCTTAAACCTTATACAAAAATTAATTCAAGATGGATTAGAGACTTAAATATTAGCCCTAAAACCATAAAAACCCTAGAAGAAAACCTAGGCAATACCATTCAGGACATAGGCATGGGCAAGGACTTCATGTCTAAAACACCAAAAGCAATGGCAACAAAAGCCAAAATTGACAAATGGGGTCTAATTAAACTAAAGAGCTTCTGCGCAGCAAAAGAAACTACCATCAGAGTGAACAGGCAGCCTACAGAATGGGAGAAAATTTTTGCAATCTACTCATCTGATAAAGGGCTAACCAGAACCTACAAAGAACTCAAACAAATTTACAAGAAAAAAAACAAACAATCCCATCAAAAAGTGGGCAAAGGATAGGAACAGACACTTCTCAAAAGAACACATTTATGCAGCCAACAGACACATGAAAAAATGCTCATCATCACTAGCCATCAGAGAAATGCAAATCAAAACCACAATGAGATACCATCTCACATCAGTTGGGATGGAAATCATTAAAAAGTCAGGAAACAATAAGTGCTGGAGAGGATGTGGAGAAGTAGGAACATTTTTACACTGTTGGTGGGACTGTAAACTAGTTCAACCATTATGGAAGACAGTGTGGTGATTCCTCAAGGATCTAGAACTAGAAATACCATTTGACCCAGCCATCCCATTACTGGGTATATACCCAAAGGATTATAAATCATGCTGCTATAAAGACACATGCACACGTATGTTTATTGCGGCACTATTCACAATAGCAAAGACTTGAAACCAACCCAAATGTCCATCAATGACAGACTGGATTAAGAAAATGTGGCACATATGCACCATGTAATACTAGGCAGCCATAAAAAAGGATGAGTTCTTGTCCTTTGTAGGGACATGGATGCAGCTGGAAACCATCATTCTCAGCAAACTATCGCAAGAACAGAAAACCAAACACCGCATGTTCTCACTCATAGGTGGGAATTGAACATTGAGAACACTTGGACACAGGAAGGGAACATCACAGACCAGGGCCTGTTGGGGGGTGGGGGGAGCGAGGAGGGATAGCACTAGGAGATCTAGCTAATGTAAATGACGAGTTAATGGGTGCAGCACACCAACCTGGCACATGTATACATATGTAACAAACCTGCACATTGTGCACATGTACCCTAGAACTTAAAGTATAATAAAAATAAAATAAAAAAAAAATTTAAAAAACAATGTAGCCGAGTTTGGTGGTACACATCACTAGTCCTAATTATCTAGGAGACTGAGGTGACAGGATCACTTGAGTCCAGGAGTTGCAGGCTGCAGTGGACTATAACTGCACCACTGCACTCCAACCTGGGCAACAGAGTGAGACCTTGACTCTGAAAAATATAAAATAGGTGTATAGGTGTAAGGGACTCTATTCAAGTGGATATGTAATTTACTTGGCTTTTCCAATATGTGGAATGAAATGCTCTACAGTATTGGAGCAAATCAACACTTTAAACTATACAGCCTATTTGGGTTTTTTATTCTCGGTTTCTTAGATCAGAAGATGGGAAGAATGATTTAGGCAAACACCTTGATGAAAGATGGATAGATGGGCAGACAGATATAATGGACAGATAGATATGAAACAGGCTTTTTGGTGATAAGACAATATAAAGTTTTCTTCAACCTAATTTAGTCATGTGGAATTAGTCATAAAAGTAACCTTTTTTCCAGTAACTTTTTTTGAAATAAGGTCTCACTCTGTCACTCTGGAGTGCAGTGGTGAGATCTCTGCTCACTGCAGCCTTGACCTCCCCCGGCTCAAGCAATCTTCCTACCTCAGCCTTCCAAGTAGCTAGGAATATCGGAATGCATTACCACATTTGGCTAATTTTTTAAATTTTTTTTTGTGGAGACAAGGTCTCACTATGTTGTCCAGGCTGGCCTGGAATTCCTGAGCCCAAGCAATCCTCCCGCCTCAGCCTCCCAAAGTGCTGGGATTACAGGTGTGATCTACCAGTCTGGCCTTTCCAGTAATTTTTATCATCTGAGTAAGTATTGTCATATCTTTTAGTAGCATCTCATTCACTGAAGTATAGTTTATATAATGCCTTTCCAGGAAAAATATGTTTGGTTTTAAGATACAGTACTTTTTTGTCCCTACCACAGTGCAATCGAAACAAAGAAGTTAAATTTGAAGGAGGCAGATTATTTGAGTAGAAAGGATAAACAGTCTTCCAATGCTAGTATTACTTCTCTATTCTCCCCTCTACGCCCATATATACTCCAGTTACACTGACGGCAATGAGGAAAGGTGACTCAATACCTGTAAACTGCGTAAAAACCACAGAATCCATAAAAATTAAGTCGTTTAGCTGAAATCTTCCTCCATTAAGAAAGGAAAAACAAATATGTATTTCTTTGAACTTAAATAATTATTTTGGCCGGGCGCAGTGGCTCACACCTGTAATCCCAGCACTTTGGGAAGCCGAGGTGGGTGGATCACGAGGTCAGGAGATCGAGACCATCCCGGCTAACACAGTGAAACCCCGTCTCTACTAAAAGTACAAAAAATTAGCCAGGCTTGGTGGCGGGCACCTGTAGTCCCAGCTAGTCGAGAGGCTGAGGCAGGAGAATAGAGTGAACCTGGGAGACGGAGCTTGCAGTGAGCCTAGATCGCGGCACTGCACTCCAGCCTGGGAGACAGTGAGACTCCGTCTCAAAAAAAAAAAAAAAGTTTATCTAACGAATTATTTTAAATTATTTTAAGAACTTGATGGCCAGGCATAATGGCGTGTAATCCCAGCACTTTGGGAGGCTGAGGCAGGCAGATCACCTGAGGTCAGGAGCTCAAAACCAGCCTGGCCAACTTGGTGAAACCCTGTGTCTGCTAAAAATACAAAAATTAGCCTGGCGTGGTCGTGGGCGTCTGTAATCCCAGCTACTCGGGAGGCTGAGGCAGGAGTATTGCTTGAACCCAGGAGGCAGAAGTTGCAGTGAGCCAAGATCGTGCCACTGCACTCCAGACAGGGTGACAGAGTGAGACTCTGTCTCAAAAAATAAGATAAAATAAAATAAGTTGAACATAAAAAATCTTATTTCTTCTCTAAAGCATTTTAGAAACTGTGGCTGAAAGTTTAGACTTCTACTTGTAAAAGGAGCAAATAATATATTCAAGAGGAAAATCAGTTCTTAAAAATTATTTCTTTTTTTATAATTTCAACTTTATTTTAGATTCGGGGGGTACAAGTGCAGGTTTGTTACTTGGATATATTCTGTAATGCTGAGGTTTGCAATAAATAGATCCCATCACCCAAATTGCGAGCATAGCACCCAACAGCTAGATTTTCAATCCTTGCCTCCTTCCTCTGTCTCCCTGCTTAGTAGCCCCCAGTGTCTATTTTTGTCATCTTTATGTCTGTGAGTACCCAATGTTTAACTCCTACTTATAAGTAAGAACATACAGTATTTGGTTTTCTGTTCCTGCATTAATTCTCTTAGGATAATGGCCTCCAGCTGCATCCATGTTGCTGCAAAGGACATGATTTCATTCTTTTTGTGACTGCATAGTATTCCATGTGTACATGTGTACTTTTTCTTTATTCAGTTCACCATTGATGGGCACCTAGGTTGACTCCATGTCTGGTATTCTGAACAGAGCTGCAATAAACATGTGAGAGCATGTGTCTTTGGTACAGCAATTTATATTCTTTCAGATATAAACCCAGTAATGGGATTTCTCGGTTGACTGGTAGTTCTGTTTTCAGTTCTCTGAGGAATCTCCAAACTGCTTTCCACAGTGGTGGAACTAATTTACATTCCCACCAACAGTGGACAAGCATTCCCTTTTCTCCACAGCCTCACCAGCATCTGCTGTTTTTTCACTTCTGAATAATAGCTATTCTGACTGGTGTGAGATGGTATCTCATTGTGGTTTGATTTGCATTTCTCTGATGATTAGTTATGTGGAGCACTTACTCATATGTTTGTTGGCTCTTTGTATGTCTTCTTTTGAGAAGTGTCTGTTCATGTCATTTGCCCACTTTTTAATGGGTTTTTGTCTTTTGCTCATTGAATTAAGTTCCTTATAGATTCTGGGTATTAAATATTTGTTAGATGCATAGTTTGTGAATATTTTCTCCCATTTGTAGATTGTTTATTTACTCTGTTGATAGTTTATTTTGCGGTACAGAAGCTCTTTAGTTTAATTACATCCCACTTGTCAAATTTTGTTTCTGCTGCAATTGTTTTGAGGACTTAGTCATAAATTATTTCCCAAAGCCCATGTCCAGAATGGTGTTTCCTAAGTTTTCTTCTAGGATTCTTATAGTTTGAGGTCTTACATTTAACTATTTTTTTTTGATAGAGTTTTGCTCTTGTTGCCCAAGCTGGAGTGCAATGGCATGATCTTGGCTCACTGCAACCTCCATCCCCAGTTCAAGCGATTCTCCTGCCTCAGCCTCCCAAGTAGCTGGGATTACAGGCACATGCCACCACACCTGGCTGATCTCAAACTCCTGACCTCAGGTGATCTGCCTGCATTTAAATCTTTAATTCAGGCCAGGTGCAGTGGCTCATGCCTGTAATCCCAGCACTTTGGGAGGCTGAGACAGGTGGATCGCTTGAGCTCAGGAGTTCGAGACCAGCCTGGACAACATGGCAAAACCCCGTCTCTATTAAAAATACAAAAAGTAGGAGCAAGATGGCCGAATAGGAACAACTCCAGTCTCCAACTCCCAGCGCGAGCGACACAGAAGACCGGTGATTTCTGCATTTTCAACTGAGGTACTGGGGTCATCTCACTAGGGAGTGCCGGACAATCGGTGCTGGTCAGCTGCTGCAGCCTGACCAGCGAGAGCTGAAGCAGGGCGAGGCATCGCCTCACCTGGAAGCGCAAGGGGGAAGGGGATCCGTTTTCCTAGCCAGGGGAACTGAGACACACAACACCTGGAAAATCGGGTAACTCCCACCCCAATACTGCGCTGTAAGCATACAGGCATTCCAGGAGAATATATCCCACACCTGGCCGGGAGGGTCCCACGCCCACGAAGCCTCCCTCACTGCTAACACAGCAGTCTGCCGCGATCTATCCGCAAGGCAGCAGCGAGGCTGGGGGAGGGGCGCCCGCCATTGCTGAGGCTTAAGTAGGTAAACAAAGCCGCTGGGAAGCTCGAACTGGGTGGAGCTCACAGCAGCTCAAGGAAGCCTGCCTGTCTCTGTAGTCTCCACCTCTGGGGACAGCGCACAGCTGAAGACCAATAGGGGAAGTAGCGGGAGCCGGTGCAGACGCGAACGACTCTGTCTGACAGCTTTGGGGAGAGCCGCGGATCTCCCAACGCGGAGGTTGAGATCTGAGAACGGACAGACTGCCTGCTCAGGTGTGTCCCTGACCCCTGAGTAGCCTAGCTGGGAGAAATCCCCCACTAGGGGCAGTCTGACACCCCACACCTCACAGGGTGGAGTACACCCCTGAGAGGACACTTCCAAAGGAAGAATCAGACAGGTACACTCGCTGTTCAGCAATATTCTATCTTCGGCAACCTCTGCTGCTGATACCCAGGCAAACAGGGTCTGGAGTGGACCTCAAGCAATCTCCAACAGACCAACAGAGAGTCCTTCTGACTGTCAGAAGGAAAACTATCAAACAGGAAGGACACCTATACCAAAACCCCATCAGTTCGTCACCACCATCAAAGACCAGAGACAGATAAAACCACAAAGATGGGGAAGAAGCAGGGCAGAAAAGCTGGAAATTCAAAAAATAAGAGCGCATCTCCCCCTGCAAAGGAGCGCAGCCCATCACCAGCAACGGATCAAAGCTGGTCAGAGAATGACTTGGACGAGAGGAGAGAAGAAGGCTTCAGTCCATCAAACTTATCAGAGCTAAAGGAGGAATTACGTACCCAGCGCAAAGAAACTAAAAATCTTGAGAAAAGAGTGGAAGAATTGACAGCTAGACTCATTAATGCAGAGAAGATCATAAACGAAATGACAGAGATGAAAACCATGACACGAGAAATACGTGACAAATGCACAAGCTTCAGTAACCGACTCGATCAACTGGAAGAAAGAGTATCAGCGATTGAAGATCAAATGAATGAAATGAAGCGAGAAGAGAAACCAAAAGAAAAAAGAAGAAAAAGAAATGAGCAAAGCCTGCAAGAAGTATGGGATTACGTAAAAAGACCAAATCTACGTCTGATTGGGGTGCCTGAAAGTGAGGGGGAAAATGGAACCAAGTTGGAAAACACTCTTCAGGATATCATCCAGGAGAACTTCCCCAACCTAGTAGGGCAGGCCAACATTCAAATTCAGGAAATACAGAGAACGCCACAAAGATACTCCTCCAGAAGAGCAACTCCAAGACACATAATTGCCAGATTCACCAAAGTTGAAATGAAGGAAAAAATCTTAAGGGCAGCCAGAGAGAAAGGTCGGGTCACCCACAAAGGGAAGCCCATCAGACTAACAGCAGATCTCTCGGCAGAAACTCTACAAGCCAGAAGAGAGTGGGGCCCAATATTCAACGTTCTTAAAGAAAAGAATTTTAAACCCAGAATTTCATATCCAGCCAAACTAAGTTTCATAAGTGAAGGAGAAATAAAATCCTTTACAGATAAGCAAATGCTTAGAGATTTTGTCACCACCAGGCCTGCCTTACAAGAGACCCTGAAGGAAGCCCTAAACATGGAAAGGAACAACCGGTACCAGCCATCGCAAAAACTTGGCAAAATGTAAAGACCATCGAGCCTAGGAAGAAACTGCATCAACTAACGAGCAAAATAACCAGTTAATATCATAATGGCAGGATCAAGTTCACACATAACAATATTAACCTTAAATGTTAATGGACTAAATGCTCCAATTAAAAGACACAGACTGGCAAACTGGATAAAGAGTCAAGACCCATCAGTCTGCTGTATTCAGGAGACCCATCTCACATGCAGAGACATACATAGGCTCAAAATAAAGGGATGGAGGAAGATCTACCAAGCAAATGGAGAACAAAAAAAAGCAGGGGTTGCAATCCTAGTCTCTGATAAAACAGACTTTAAACCATCAAAGATCAAAAGAGACAAAGAAGGCCATTACATAATGGTAAAGGGATCAATTCAACAGGAAGAGCTAACTCTCCTAAATATATATGCACCCAATACAGGAGCACCCAGATTCATAAAGCAAGTCCTTAGAGACTTACAAAGAGACTTAGACTCCCATACAATAATAATGGGGGACTTCAACACTCCGCTGTCAACATTAGACAGATCAACGAGACAGAAAGTTAACAAGGATATCCAGGAATTGAACTCATCTCTGCACCAAGCGGACCTAATAGACATCTATAGAACTCTCCACCCCAAATCAACAGAATATACATTCTTCTCAGCACCACATCGCACTTATTCCAAAATTGACCACATAATTGGAAGTAAAGTACTCCTCAGCAAATGTAAAAGAACAGAAATTATAACAAACTGTCTCTCAGACCACAGTGCAATCAAACTAGAACTCAGGACTAAGAAACTCAATCAAAACCGCTCAACTACATGGAAACTGAACAACCTGCTCCTGAATGACTACTGGGTACATAACGAAATGAAAGCGGAAATAAAGATGTTCTTTGAAACCAATGAGAACAAAGATACAACATACCAGAATCTCTGGGACACATTTAAAGCAGTGTGTAGAGGGAAATTTATAGCACTAAATGCCCACAAGAGAAAGCAGGAAAGATCTAAAATTGACACTCTAACATCACAATTAAAAGAACTAGAGAGGCAAGAGCAATCACATTCAAAAGCTAGCAGAAGGCAAGAAATAACTAAGATCAGAGCAGAACTGAAGGAGATAGAGACACAAAAAACCCTCCAAAAAATCAATGAATCCAGGAGTTGGTTTTTTGAAAAGATCAACAAAATTGACAGACCGCTAGCAAGGCTAATAAAGAAAAAAAGAGAGAGGAATCAAATAGATGCAATAAAAAATGATAAAGGGGATATCACCACTGACCCCACAGAAATACAAACTACCATCAGAGAATACTATAAACGCCTCTACGCAAATCAACTAGAAAATCTAGAAGAAATGGATAATTTCCTGGACACTTACACTCTCCCAAGGCTAAACCAGGAAGAAGTTGAATCCCTGAATAGACCAATAGCAGGCTCTGAAATTGAGGCAACAATTAATAGCCTACCCACCAAAAAAAGTCCAGGACCAGATGGATTCACAGCTGAATTCTACCAGAGGTTCAAGGAGGAGCTGGTACCATTCCTTCTGAAACTATTCCAATCAATAGAAAAAGAGGGAATCCTCCCTAACTCATTTTATGAGGCCAACATCATCCTGATACCAAAGCCTGGCAGAGACACAACAAAAAAAGAGAATTTTAGACCAATATCCCTGATGAACATTGATGCAAAAATCCTCAATAAAATACTGGCAAACCGGATTCAGCAGCACATCAAAAAGCTTATCCACCATGATCAAGTGGGCTTCATCCCTGGGATGCAAGGCTGGTTCAACATTCGCAAATCAATAAACGTAATCCAGCATATAAACAGAACCAAAGACAAGAACCACATGATTGTCTCAATAGATGCAGAAAAGGCTTTTGACAAAATTCAACAGCCCTTCATGCTAAAAACGCTCAATAAATTCGGTATTGATGGAACGTACCTCAAAATAATAAGAGCTATTTATGACAAACCCACAGCTAATATCATAATGAATGGGCAAAAACTGGAAAAATTCCCTTTGAAAACTGGCACAAGACAGGGATGCCCTCTCTCACCACTCCTATTCAACATAGTGTTGGAAGTTCTGGCTAGGGCAATCAGGCAAGAGAAAGAAATCAAGGGTATCCAGTTAGGAAAAGAAGAAGTCAAATTGTCCCTGTTTGCAGATGACATGATTGTATATTTAGAAAACCCCATCGTCTCAGCCCAAAATCTCCTTAAGCTGATAAGTAACTTCAGCAAAGTCTCAGGATACAAAATTAATGTGCAAAAATCACAAGCATTCTTATACACCAGCAACAGACAAGCAGAGAGCCAAATCAGGAATGAACTTCCATTCACAATTGCTTCAAAGAGAATAAAATACCTAGGAATCCAGCTTACAAGGGATGTAAAGGACCTCTTCAAGGAGAACTACAAACCACTGCTCAGTGAAATAAAAGAGGACACAAGCAAATGGAAGAACATACCATGCTCATGGATAGGAAGAATCAATATCGTGAAAATGGCCATACTCCCCAAGGTTATTTATAGATTCAATGCCATCCCCATCAAGCTACCAATGACTTTCTTCACGGAATTGGAAAAAACTGCTTTAAAGTTCATATGGAACCAAAAAAGAGCCCGCATTGCCAAGACAATCCTAAGTCAAAAGGACAAAGCTGGAGGCGTCACGCTACCTGACTTCAAACTATACTACAAGGCTACAGTAACCAAAACAGCATGGTACTGGTACCAAAACAGAGATATAGACCAATGGAACAGAACAGAGTCCTCAGAAATAATACCGCACATCTACAGCCATCTGATCTTTGACAAACCTGAGAGAAACAAGAAATGGGGAAAGGATTCCCTATTTAATAAATGGTGCTGGGAAAATTGGCTAGCCATAAGTAGAAAGCTGAAACTGGATCCTTTCCTTACCCCTTATACGAAGATTAATTCAAGATGGATTAGAGACTTAAATGTTAGACCTAATACCATAAAAACCCTAGAAGAAAATCTAGGTAGTACCATTCAGGACATAGGCATGGGCAAGGACTTCATGTCTAAAACACCAAAAGCAACGGCAGCAAAAGCCATAATTGACAAATGGGATCTAATTAAACTAAAGAGCTTTTGCACAGCAAAAGAAACTACCATCAGAGTGAACAGGCAACCTACAGAATGGGAGAAAATTTTTGCAACCTACTCATCTGACAAAGGGCTAATATCCAGAATCTACAAAGAACTCAAACAAATATACGAGAAAAAAACAAACAACCCCATCAAAAAGTGGGGAAAGGATATGAACAGACATTTCTCAAAAGAAGATATTCATACAGCCAACAGACACATGAAAAAATGCTCATCATCACTGGCCATCAGAGAAATGCAAATCAAAACCACAATGAGATACCATCTCACACCAGTTAGAATGGCAATCATTAAGAAGTCAGGAAACAACAGGTGTTGGAGAGGATGTGGAGAAATAGGAACACTTTTACACTGTTGGTGGGATTGTAAACTAGTTCAACCATTATGGAAAACAGTATGGCAATTCCTCAAGGATCTAGAACTAGATGTACCATATGACCCAGCCATCCCACTACTGGGTATATACCCAAAGGATTATAAATTAGTCTACTACAAAGACACATGTACACGTATGTTTATTGCGGCACTATTCACAATAGCAAAGACTTGGAATCAACCCAAATGTCCGTCTGTGACAGACTGGATTAAGAAAATGTGGCACATATACACCATGGAATACTATGCAGCCATAAAAAAGGATGAGTTTGCGTCCTTTGTAGGGACATGGATGCAGCTGGAAACCATCATTCTTAGCAAACTATCACAAGAAGAGAAAACCAAACACCGCATGTTCTCACTCATAGGTGGGAACTGAACAATGAGATCACTTGGACTCGGGAAGGGGAACATCACACACTGGGGTCTATCATGGGGAGGGGGGAGGGGGGAGGAGGGAGGGATTGCATTGGGGAGTTATACATGATATAAATGATGAATTGATGGGTGCTGACGAGTTGATGGGTGCAGCACACCAACATGGCATAAGTATACATATGTAACAAACCTGCACGTTATGCACATGTACCCTAGAACTTAAAGTATAATAAAAAAAAAAAAAAAAAAAAAAAAAAAAAATACAAAAAGTAGCAGGGTATGGCGGTGCACACCTGTAATCCCAGCTACTGAGGTGGCTGAGGAAGGAGAATTGCTTGGCCCAGGAAGCAGAGGCTGCAGTGAGCCCAGACTGTGCCACTGCACCCCAGTCTGGGCAAGAGTGAGACCCTGTCTCAAAAAAATAAAAATAAAATAAAATAAATCTTTAATCCATCTTGAGTTACTTTTTGTATATGGTAAAAGGTAGAAGTCCATTTTTTTCTTCTGCATATGGCTAGCCAGCTATTCTAGCACCATTTATTGAATAAGGAGTGTTTTCTCCATTGCTTATTTTTGTTAACTTTGTTGAAAATTAGATAACTGTAGATGTGCAGCTTTATTTTCAGGTTCTCCATTCTGTTCCATTGGTCCATGTGTCTGTTTTGTACCAGTACCATGTTGTTTAGTTACTGTGGCCTTATGGTGTAGTTTGAAGTTGGGTAGTGTGGGACCTCTGGCTTTGTTCTTTTTGCTTAGGATTGCTTTGGCTATTTGGGCTCTTTCTTGTTTCCACATGATTTTTAGAATTGTTTTTTATCATTATGTGAAAAATGATGTTGGTAGCTTGATAGAAACAGCATCGAATCGGCAGGTTGATTTGGAAATTATGGCCATTTCAACAATATTTATTCTTCCAATCCATGAACATGGAATGTTTTTCCATTGGTTTGTGTCATCTGTGATTTCTCTGAGCAGTGTTTTGAAGTTCTCCTTGTAGAGATCATTCAGCTCCTTAGTTAGATGTATTCCTAGGTAATTGTGTGTGTGTGTGTGTGTGTGTGTGTGTGTGTCTATTGTGAATGGGATTGTGTTCTTGATTTGACTCTCAGCTTGAAAGTTATTGTTATATAGAAATGCTACTGATTTTTTTACATTGATTTTGCATCCTGAAACTTTACTGAAGTTGTTTATCAGTTCCAGGAGCCTTTTGGCAGAGTCTTTAGGGTTTTCTAGGTATAGAATCATATCATCAACAAACAGAGATCGTTTTGTGACTTATTTTCCTATTTGGATGCTTTCTATTTCTTTCTCTTGCCTGATTGCTCTGGGTAGGACTTCCTTACATAACTAATTTTTATGTACTTATTAAAGAGTTGTCCATAGATCTTGCTGTTGAATTTTTTTAATCTGGCATTTCAAACCCACAGCTTTGTCTTTACTATATGTCTTTTGCACTCTCATATAAACTTTTAAGAACAGATGTATTCACTCACTCTGTCTGTCTTTCAATAGACATTTAATGGTCACCTTCTATGTGCTAACCAACATTTTATTACGTCATATTTTTAAAGTAAATCATAAGCTGCAGGCTATTCACTCAGAAAACACTATGTGTATACCAGCTCTAAGATATCATGCAAGGTAATACAGATACAGGGACAAATATATTAGTTTTCAAAAGAGAAAAATTTATAATCTGGAGATTACAAGGAAATGGTGATTATGTACTTAAATTCTAACCACAAAAAGTTCTCCAGAAATGACTTCTACTTATTTATCAGTCAAAATGTATACACATTTATATTGTGTGCACGTTGAGTATTGACAAAACATGCTTTAACACAGAGATGCTCTGCTTTTCTGTGTCTTGTCATATTTGACCCACCAATTATACTGTTAAAGAACCTGAGTCCTACCATGGAAACCCAGCAGACTGTTTTTACTGGGACAAGCATTTAAATGTATTTAAATGTGTTCTTTTAAAGTCAGTATTTGTTTTGAAACTCTGTGCCCCCTACTAAATTAATTGTTTTAAGAAGTTGTACATAAAAACCTCATTTCTTCTCTGAGGGTCATGCACTAATTCAGAGGGTTATGCCATGATTGCAGATTAAACTTCCCATGCCCCTCCTCAGCCATGTACCTCTGAATCTATCTAATTTGAACACAGTTACAAACTGCATCCAATCACCTATCCCACAAATGTGTGTTTTGCACTTGGGTTCTCAATGAATATCTGTTGAGTGTATGACAAATGAATAGAGATTATCATTTGTGACTGACACAGTGTATATTCAACATAAACCATATTACTACCAGAGAAGCAGTTTTAAACTTTCATCATTCTGAGAGTGGACTAGCATGAAAATCTCTGTCTTTTTCATTATTATACAAGCAGAATCAAAAATATGCTTAGTCAAAAGAGTGTCTACTTGGTTTGCTATTGAGTTCTACAAAACACATGACATAATGGGCCAGAGCCAGTCTAAGTGGCATTTCAGGAGTCTTTGAATATGACTTTTATTTCTTGTTGTCCTCACTTTCTCTGAAAAGAATGACTGATAGCCTTTCCATGTGATATCTTGGCTTTTAGGAGTGTTGTTTTATCTATTTTTTATGACTTAACCTTACATTTGTTAAGTGTAATTTTTGCTTTATGTAACATAAAAAAAAAAAATCTGTGATATGGTGCCCCATGAATTAACAACAATGGCTGGACCAAAGACAAGAAATCTTTTAAAAACAAATGTTCACATTAAATACCTTGGATAGGTAGGCCTTCTGGGGGTTTTTCTTTAATGCAAGAAAAGTACACCATTTCTGTTTTAAGAAATAGTTTCTTTTAGGTTTATACTGAGCTCGTCTGAAGTCGTATTACATAAGTAAGGGCTTAGTTTGTACGTTAGTATTTTACATCTTGGAGTCTTACTAAATCCTTTTTTGATCAATCTGATATTGAACAAATCTATATTGATTTCTTCTACACATGTTTATGGTATTTATTTTTATATATCTAGGATTAAAAGCTAAATTAACAAGTGTAATCAATTTTCTCAGTGATAAAGAAAAGTCTTCTAGTACTCTTAGATACATTCATCTAGGGACAAAATCTTAAGTGAAGATGTTGTAATAAATGGATCGATTTATTCAATCACTGGGCATGAAAACATTAGCCCTGGGAAAGCATTTTCCTCTAAGCGATTTAGCTACCGAGTTTCATTTATGTGGCACCAAATGATTTGCATTTTTAGAGAAATTTCATGTCTGCAGTGAGCTCCAATGAAAACATGAATAAATTGCTTTTTTTTTCTTTTTCTGACTTTATGAAGCTGAATCCATCAGGGATTGAATCAAAGTATAATGAAATAAAAGCAACAACTTATATGATGGAAACCCTAGATTTGGTTTCTCACTAGCCCAATCTCAGTTGTCATGGCCTACATGTCAGATTAGTGGTTTTCAGGGAGATCCCTGGAGTATATGGCTGTTTTCTTAACTGCTGCATTAGAAATGGTCTCTAAAAGACAAGAAAGTAAAAAGACAAACAACTATTAAGAACTAAATAGGTTTGCTGCAGTAGTTCTTGCCACAAAGTCAAATAAATCAATCTTTCCAAGCCTAACACTATACACTTGCCTAAGAGGTTTTCTTAAGACTCACCTACCTTTTGAATTAATTGAAGTGAGAATGAGCACAGAAGCTATGAGGATGGATTTAAGATCCAGATTAACCTGGGTTTGAATCGCCAGTGAAACTGTTATCAGCTGTATGAGATTGAGCACGTTAATCTCTCCAACCTTTAGTTTCCTTAGCTATACAAAAGGTAATAATACTTAGAGCATAGGGTGGTTGAGAGATTTAATATCATTTTTCATAAATAGAAAAGCAATTCTAAAATGTATATGGAACCACACAGACACACACAGAGACAGACACACACACAGACACACCCCAATAGCCAAGGCAATGATGAGCAGAAAGAACAAATCTGGAGGCATCACACTACCTGACTTCAAAATATACTACAAACTGATAATAATTAGAACAGCGTGATACTGGCATAAAAATAGAGTTCTTGACCAATAGAACAGAATAGAGAGCCCATAAATGGACCCACACATGTATGTACGCTCAATTGATTTTCAACAAAGATGCCAAGAATACACAACAGAAAAAGGATCGTCTCTTTAACAAAGGGTGCTGAGAAAACTGGGATATCCATATGCAGAATGAAATTTGATCCACACATCATATGCAAAATCAATTCAAAATGAATCGAAGACTTAAACATAGGACCTGACACTGTAATGCTACTAGAAGAAAACATAAGGGGAAAACTACTATGTGTCATTGGTCTAGGCAATAAGTTTTTAGATTTGACCCCAAAAGTGTAGCAACAAAAGCAAAAACAGACAAATGGGATTACATCAAAAGTAAAAGTTTCTGCACAAAAAAAGAAAACAACGGAGTGAAGAGACAACCTATGGATTGGGAGGAAATATTTGCAAGCCATACATCTGATAAGGGATTAATAACCAACATATAAAAAACTCAAACAACTCTATAGAAAGAAAACAAATGGCCTAATTTTAAAATGGGCTTGGGACCTGAATAGACATCTCTCAAAAAAAAAGACATAAATGGTGAACAGACATATGGAAAAATTGCTGACCATCATTAATCACTAATAAACTAAAATCACAATGAGATATCAATCCATACCTGTTAGAATGGCTGTTATCAAAAAGATGAAAGATCAATGTTGGCAAGGAGGTGGAGAAAAGGGAACCCTTGTACACTGTTGGTGAGACTATAAATTAGTACAATCATTACAGAAATCCATATGGAGTTTTCTCAAAAAACTAAAAATTAAAATTACCATATGATACAGCAGTCCTACTTCTGGGTATTTACCCAAATATTTGAAATCAGCACGACAGATGTCTGCACTCCCATGTTCATTGCAGCACTATTCCTAATAGCCAAGTCATGGAATCAACCTAAGTGTCCATAAACCAATGAATGGATAAAGAAAATAATGTGGTATATAGATGTGTGTGTGTGTGTGTGTGTGTGTGTGTATAAATAAAATGTGGTATATATACACACATATACATAATGTGGTGTGTGTGTGTGTGTGTATATAAATAAAATGTGGTATATATACACACATATACATAATGTGGTGTGTGTGTGTGTGTGTGTATAAATAAAATGTGGTATATATACACACATATACATAATGTGGTGTGTGTGTGTGTGTGTATATAAATAAAATGTGGTATATATACACACATATACATAATGTGGTGTGTGTGTGTGTGTGTGTATAAATAAAATGTGGTATATATACACACATATACATAATGTGGTGTGTGTGTGTGTGTGTGTGTGTGTATATATTATATATATATATATATATATAATCAGATTCAAGGGATGTTGATTTTTCAAATCTTATTTTTTTCCAACCAGAATATTTAAATGAAAAGTGGAAACTAAAATGTAAAAACATACATATGTGTATATATGTGTGTGTGTGTATATATACAATATATTGTGTGTGCATATACACACAGAATGTGTATATATGAATGAATAATACATATACGTATATTATCCAGCCTTAGAAAGTGAGAAATCCTGTCATTTGCAATATCATACATGGAATCGGAGAATAGTATACTAAATGAAATAAGCCAGGCATAGAAAGACACATATAAAATGTTCTCACTTATATTGGAATCTAAAATAATGTAACTCAAAGAAGCAGAGAGCAGAAGGATGGTTATCAGAGGATAGGAGTAGTGAGGTAAATGGGAAGATAATGGTCAAAAAGTACAAAGCCTCAATTAGACAGGAGGAATAAGGTTTTTTCTTTAAGATATATTGCACATCATGGTAAATATAGTCAGTAATAATGTATTGTACATTTCAGAATCTCTAAGACAGTAATTCTCAAATGCTCTCACCATAAAAAAATTATAAGCATTTGAAGTGTTGGACATGCTAACTAGCTTAATTTAACCATTTCACATTGTATTCATAGATCATAACATCACTTTGTACCCCATAAATACATATAATTATAATTTGTCAACATACAATTAAAAATTAAAACTAAATAATAAAGTGCTGGCCGGGCATGGTGGCTCACACTTGTAATCCCAGCACTTTGGGAGGCCGAGACAGGTCGATCACCTGAGGTCAGGAGTTTGAGACCAGCCTGGCCAACATGGTGAAATCCCATGTCTACTAAAAATACAAAAATTAGGCGGGCATTATGGCAGGTGCCTGTAATCCCAGCTACTCGGAGGCTGAGACAGAAAAATCACTTGAACCGGGAGGCGGAGATTGCAGTGAGCTGAGATTGCACCACTGTACTTCAGCCTAGGAGGCAGAGTGAGACTCCGTCTCAAAATAATAATAATAATAACAACAATAGAAGTGCTGATCACATTCTCTATTACAACATGAGGAAAACAATTGTTTTTACTTATTATGTAAATGTTGCAACTGAACAACAGACAAGCAGCTACAACTCCTTTTACCAACATGCTATTAATATTTTACTCCTACTCTTAATAGTAGTAAGATTCCATAAAGCAACAATTCTCAAACTTTAATGAGCAAACGAATCACCTTGGGATCCTGTTAAAAGGCAGATTCTGTGTTACTAGGTCTGAAGTGTGGCTTACATTTCTGCGTTTCTTTTTTTTTTTTTTTTTTTTTATTATACTTTAAGTTCTAGGGTACATGTGCATAACGTGCAGGTTTGTTACATATGTATACTTATGCCATGTTGGTGTGCTGCACCCATTAACTCGTCAGCACCCATCAATTCATCATTTATATCATGTGTAACTCCCCAGTGCAATCCCTCCCTCCTCCCCCCTCCCCATAATAGGCCCCAGTGTGTGATGTTCCCCTTCCCGAGTCCAAGTGATCTCATTGTTCAGTTCCCACCTATGAGTGAGAACATGCGGTGCTTGGTTTTCTGTTCTTGTGATAGTTTGCTAAGAGTGATGGTTTCCAGCTGCATCCATGTCCCTACAAAGGACGCAAACTCATCCTTTTTTATGGCTGCATAGTATTCCATGGTGTATATGTGCCACATTTTCTTAATCCAGTCTGTCACAGATGGACATTTGGGTTGATTCCAAGTCTTTGATATTGTGAATAGTGCCGCAATAAACATGCGTGTGCATGTGTCTTTATAGCAGCATGATTTATAATCCTTTGGGTATATACCCAGTAGTGGGATGGCTGGGTCATATGGTACATCTAGTTCCAGATCCTTGAGGAATTGCCATACTGTTTTCCATAATGGTTGAACTAGTTTACAATCCCACCAACAGTGTAAAAGTGTTCCTATTTCTCCACATCCTCTCCAACACCTGTTGTTTCCTGACTTTTTAATGATTGCCATTCTAACTGGTGTGAGATGGTATCTCATTGTGGTTTTGATTTGCATTTCTCTGATGGCGAGTGATGATGAGCATTTTTTCATGTGTCTGTTGGCTGTATGAATGTCTTCTTTTGAGAAATGTCTGTTCATATCCTTTGCCCACTTTTTGATGGGGTTGTTTGTTTTTTTCTTGTATATTTGTTTGAGTTCTTTGTAGATTCTGGATATTAGCCTTTTGTCAGATGAGCAGGTTGCAAAAATTTTCTCCCATTCTGTAGGCTGCCTGTTCACTCTGATGGTAGTTTCTTTTGCTGTGCAGAAGCTCTTTAGTTTAATTAGATCCCATTTGTCAATTTTTGCTTTTGCTGCCGTTGCTTTTGGTGTTTTAGACATGAAGTCCTTGCCCATGCCTATGTCCTGAATGGTACTACCTAGATTTTCTTCTAGGGTTTTTATGGTATTAGGAATCCAGCTTACAAGGGATGTAAAGGACCTCTTCAAGGAGAACTACAAACCACTGCTCAGTGAAATCAAAGAGGACACAAACAAATGGAAGAACATACCATGCTCATGGATAGGAAGAATCAATATCATGAAAATGGCCATACTGCCCAAGGTTATTTATAGATTCAATGCCATCCCCATCAAGCTACCAATGAGTTTCTTCACAGAATTGGAAAAAACTGCTTTAAAGTTCATATGGAACCAAAAAAGAGCCCGCATTGCCAAGACAATCCTAAGTCAAAAGGACAAAGCTGGAGGCGTCACGCTACCTGACTTCAAACTATACTACAAGGCTACAGTAACCAAAACAGCATGGTACTGGTACCAAAACAGAGCTATAGACCAATGGAACAGAACAGAGTCCTCAGAAATAATACCACACATCTACAGCCATCTGATCTTTGACAAACCTGACAAAAACAAGAAATGGGGAAAGGATTCCCTATTTAATAAATGGTGCTGGGAAAATTGGCTAGCCATAAGTAGAAAGCTGAAACTGGATCCTTTCCTTACCCCTTATACGAAGATTAATTCAAGATGGATTAGAGACTTAAATGTTAGACCTAATACCATTTCTGCGTTTCTAACAAGCTTCAGGTAATGTTAATGCTGCTGGTTTGGAGACCACACTTTGAGTAGCAGACATATATATAGATCACCTGGAAGCTGGTAACTTATTTCAAAATGTATTTCTCATTGTCATTGTTTTAAACAGACCAGTTCATTCTTACGAAAATTTAAGAGGAAGAGTATCTTACTTGGGATGTGCAAGGTTTTGATTTTTAATTTTGGTGAGGGAATTGTTTGGGTTTTTCGGAGATGTTATTTCTAGGAACTACTTTGCTGCTGACCAGATATATATTTACTCATAATACTATATTTGGACTGGATATTGTATATCTACAGAATCTCTTCTTTGGAAATCTCAACATACATTAGAAAACTCAATTTTTACAAAAACATTCATTTTCACATCTCTGGATTATTCATTAAAAATATCATCCCCTGGATGATGGATGTGTTTACAGCATAGATTTTGAATGGTTTCACAGACATATACTTACCTGCAAACCCATCAAGTTTTATAAATTAAATATGTACAGCTTTTATTATGTCAATCATACTTCAATAAAGTGTTACAAAAATTATCTCACATAATTCTCTGTTCTAAAGTACAGACAACGTGAAAAGAACATGAATACAGAGCTTGTGTATTTTCCAAACGGTTACTCTGAAGTAACCAGAAAAAAAAAAACTGAAATCTATCTATCTATCAACATTTAGTTTCATATTATATATATTACACTGCACATAATTTGGTCAAGAAAATTAAACTTTTGGAGTGATCATGAAATGGTTATTTCTTTGAATTCATTAGCTGATCTTCAAGCCTCAGATCAGGGAAATACATGAGAAGGATAAGTTTTCAAATTAATGTTTAAATTAGAGACAGGCTTTCTTATTTTCAGATTCGAAGGATGTTGATTTTTCAAATCTTTTTTTTTCAGAATATTTAAATGAAAAGTGTAAACTAAAATGTAAAAGCTAAAATAATGATCAGTGTATATCTTTAACTTTTCACAACCAACCTTCAAGTGACATTAGATGTTTAACACATAGTGTAAGAATTTTTTCCCTTTTGTTTTTAGTTGACACATTATAATTGTAGATATTTATGGAATACAGGGTGATATTTTGATACGTGTTTACAACGTGTAATGATCAAATCAGGGTAATTAGCATAGCCATCACCTCAAACATTTATCATTTCTTTGTGTTGTGAACATTCAAAATTCTGTCTTCTAGCTTTTGGAAAATAGTCAACAAATTATAGTTAACTATATTCACCCTGCAATGCTTCTGAACACCAGACTTCCTTCCTCCTATCTAGCTGTAATTTTGTATCTATTAACCAACATCTCCCACCTTCTCCCATCCCCCAACCCTTCCCAGCCTCTAATACCCACTATTCTGTTCTCCACTTCCATGAGCTGGAATTATTTTAGCTTCCACATGTGAGTGAGAATATGCAGTATTTATCTTTCTGTGCCTGCCCCATTTCACTGAACATAATGTTCTCCAGGCTTATTCCTGTGGCAGCAAACGACAGGATTGCATTCTGTTTTGTAGCTTAATAGTACTCTATTGTGTATATACACCACATTTCCTTTGTCCTTTTGTCTGTTAATGGACACTTAGGTTGATTCCATGTCTCAGCTACCATAGATAGTGCTGCAATACACATGGAGGTGCAGGTATCCCTTGAATGTATTTATTTTATTTCCTTTGTATAAATACTCAGCAGTGGGATTACTGGATTGCATGACAGTTCTATTTTTATAGTTTTTTGAGAAATCTCCATAATGGCTGTACTAATTTACATTCCCACCAACGGTAACACATAGTATAAGAATCTTATAGGCCAGGCATGGTAGCTCATGCTTGTCATCCCAATACTTTGGTACACCAAGACAGAAGGATTACTTGAGGCCAGGAGTTCAAGAGCAGAGTAGGCAAAGAAACGAGATCCCATCTCTACAAGAATTTTTTTTTTTTTTTTTTAATTAGCCAGACATGGTGGCATACGCCTGTAGTCCCAGCTACTTGGGAGGCTGAGGAGGCAGGAGGATTGCTTGAGCCTGTAAGGTCAAGGCTACAGTAAGCGAGACCCTGTGTCAAAAAAAGAAGTTTACAATTACATCCTTCCATTTCTCCCCTTCTTACCTTTGTACAACGTTGTCATGTGTTGTACTTACCACCTCCGATGCTCTTCATTTCTTTACATAGATCCAGATTGTCATGTGGTATCATTTTTCTTCTGCCTTGAGGACTTGTAGTGCAAATATGCTGCTAATGAATTGCTTCAGCTTTTGTCTGTCTGAAAAGTATTTTTGCCTTCATTTTATAAAGATATTTTCCGTGGGTATGGCATTGTATGTTTCATAGGTTTTTTTTTTTTTTTTTTTTTTTTAATTTTTGTACTTTAAGTTTCTTAAGCTGGAGGTCTATTGAGCTTCTTGGATATGTGGGCTTATAGTCTTCATCAATTTTAGAAAATTTTCAGCCGTAATTTCTTAAACTATTTTTCAATTCTTTCTCCATATCCTTTTTAGAATGCCAATACATGTCTATTAGGCTGCTTGAAGCTGTTCTATAGTTTATTGATAATATGTTCATCTTTTTTACTCTCTTTCTTCATTTTGTGGCTTCTACTACTCTGTCTTCAAGTTTATTAATGTTTTATTTTATTTTCCTTGTCTCTACTTAACATTTTAAATGTCTAAAATACAGTTAGAGTAACTTTGTTTTTGTTCCTAATTCTAATAATTATGTCAGTTATGGGTCAGTTTTGATTGATTTTTCTCCTCATTGTGCCTTTTTGCATGTTTTGTATTCAAAACATATTTCTTGTGTTTCAGAAATCACTGGCTTTTGTAGTCTGATGTCCAGTGTCTTCAAAATCATTGTTTCATATATTTTGTTCAGGTTTTTTAGGGTAGGGCGGAGTGTTTTAGGAAAGAAGTTAATCTGATTTCTGTTACTCTGTCTTGAATAGAAAAAAAATGCAGGATTTATAATGTAGCAAAAAATCAAAGAAATAAAAAAAAACTGTATGAAGACATTAACACACTATTTATCTTAAGAAAATATTTAGTGTCTGGACAGATTAATAGACCTGAATCAGATATTCTCATTAAAAGTTTAAATGCCCAGAAAAAGAAATTCAGTTATCATTCTATGTCAATATGGTATCTTCAGTGCTTCGTTCAAGCCTAGTTGCATTCCATTTATTCAAAGTAATGGTGCGTAAGGTTAAAAAAAAGAATATATAATTTTGAATTGGAATATACTTCTGATTTTTGCATAAATTTTAATTGCTTGAATATTAATAAAAACTCTTGGCAAGGGAATTGTTATATACCAGATCCTGTGATATGAAAGAACACATGTCAGTTTTTGACACTTTCAAGAGAGTCTATCCAAACTTGAAAGATGCCTCCTGCCTTAAAAGTTTCCATCTTGATTATTATGCTCATCAGATATAGAATTACCACATCATGATTTCTACTTCAAAACACAGATAGGACAGATTCACTTTTTGTTTTGTTAAGAACAAAATGTAGAAAAATATTACCCCCAAAATCACATATTTTTGATAGAGTGAGATTAACTCTATAATCTTAGGCTTTGATTCATAAATTTTTACAAAACTGTAAGATGAGAAAGCCATGAATGACAAACCAATATTATACAATGAGGAGGAGGAGGAGGAGGAGGAGGAGGAGGAGGAGGAAAAGGAATAAAGAAATATCCAATTGTATGCCAACATTAAATATATTGATGCCCAAACCATACTTCACATGACTAAATTTTTGCTAAAGGAAAACATTTGCATTGTATGGTTATTATATGCTGCTCGTTTCCCCTCCCCCACCCCTTACACACATACACACACACACACACACACACACATGATCAATTCTCCCACCTTCTCTGCTCTGTGTCCCAGGAGACTGACTTCAGACTGCATCACACAGGCTGACTTGCCTTCTGGCTTCATCTTATGGATTTAGCCAAAGGGAGTCACCAGCAGATGAGAGGTTAGGAAGGTGGAGAGTGAGAATACTATTCCTCTGCCCCTCACTTCAGCTCCTTTCTGACAACTGTGACATTCTGCAACTGCTACTTCTAGATTTAGAAAAAGCAGTCCCTTTTCTAAATCTCTGCCCTCACCCAACATCCAGTGGCACCATCCTCTCTCCTTACCCTGAATTTAGACCCAGAGATGATAATGGCATGGCACCCTCTTTTGCAAGTCCCTAGATGCCTCAATATCCCTTATTAGCTCCTTAGCCCTGCCCTCATCTCTTAATAGTCCCTTCATTAAAGTCTCTTCAAAATCCCAGTTGTATGTGCCATCTGTTTCCTCCTGACTGATACCCACTCATCTATTGTGAGTTTCAAGTGAGTAGCTAAAGACAAGCTAGTACAAGAAATATTAGGAAACCTCCACCTGCTGAAAAGTTCAATTGATTAAGAGAACAGTGCTAATGAGGCCAAAATTAGTATCTGGCTGTGTTCCAGGATCACAGCCTGCATCCCTGACCAGCCATTTTACAAACTATCAGTTACAAGGAAGACCATGCCAAAGAGCAAACATGAGTCTATGCCAATCCATCATCACTCCTGGGAACACAGCTCAAGGACTGAGCTGTTCAACTGAGATAGTGTCAAAATCATCTTTGTTCCCAAAGGACAGCTTTTGTAATGTGATTCTAATGAAAAAATTTATATGTTATTTTAAATAATAAAGTCATAACTGTCGATACCTTTTTCAAAGATGAGCTCTCATCTCATTACTTATTTGTGGCTAATTCATAATAAAATAATTCAAAAGTCAAGCTTATCTAAGTATGCTTTTTATTGGTAATGGGATTCTGGGTTTATAAAAACCAGATTTATAGCCCTGAACCAGATATTCTCATTGTAATTAAACGAGTGAACCTATACAACCATCATATGAAGAATAAACAGTTAAATATTTCATTTATTTATTTATTGGAAGGGATTTTCTGATTATCAAGTGTGATTGACAAGTTTTCAGTTCATATACACATTTCCCCAAAACAGAACTTTGTTCTCTTCAGTACAGTGGCCTTGTAAAATCATATTGTAAGTAGGCCATTGTAGATGTGCCATTATATTAACATTGATATACTGGCTTACTTCCAGCGTAATTTTATATGATTTACATGGTGGGGAAGGGAGATTTCTGTTCCTTTTTCAGAAATCAGTTTCTGAGACTCTTTACTATCAATGAGAGAGAAGTACTGTTTCTACTAAAATTGAATCTATGACTATCATAAAATCTACTGAAATACAAAAACAAAATATCTCATTGTTAATAATAGCATAATTTTAAGATCACCCATAAGATAGGAGTATAGTTTATACGCAGTATTTATTCTTAATCAGTTTCATAAAACATAATCTGAGTTTTATTTTTCAAACAAAAGCTTTTGAGTCATTTGGACAAGGTCAACAGAAAGCACAGTCTTTTAACATTAGGTGATCAACTTTTTGACAATGGCAGGACCAGCATAGCTAATGGAATAATAGCCTGCAGGGTCCAGCTAAATATGATATACGAATGTAATCAACCTCTGTGATGACTATTCAAAAGTAATCCCTTTAGCTTTGAACTGCAACATATATTTCAACAAGGCAAAAACCATATGAAGAAATTCTCTGCAGACCACACTGATACCATACAGCCTTCATATCGTGCTCTCTGTATTTGCTGCTTATAGTGAGTTTTAAATTTAAGGTAATGACTACTGTATATTCATGTGAGCATACAACAATACTTTTGATTTGTTGTAGAAAGGTTGAATCCATTACCAGGGGTCTAGTCTATAAACTCTGATACAACCTTTATGAATGAGTTATTTACCCTTTTTGAGAGTAAGGCCACTACAAATGTTTAGCATGCCAAAATTATAAAAATTCATTTACCTTTCTAGTCACCAAACTACCAGGTAATGTCTCCTCTGTTTCAACTCATACTTCTCTATAGATAACATTTTAAAAATCTTGTTTACATATAATACTGTATAATATAAATATTATATTCCATTGTTTTCAAAAAAAGGGATGCAATGGTGGATTTATAGCAGTTTGGCATTTACTGGCTTATTCTATTGCTTTTGTAACATATAGGCTAAGTGGTGGTATAAATGAGATCTTTTTGTTGCCCACTTCAATCTACCATTTCAGAGTCTTTACTATTAGCAAAAAGGAAGTGCCAATTTCTACTGAAATGTAGATCGTATAAGCAAATATCACACTTCAACGTGTTGTTGCTTCTGGTCTCCCTTACTAGAGTGGTACTGGTCTCAGTCTTCCAGCTCCCTTGAAGTCCTACAGATCAAACATCTCAAATCACACCTTAAGTCAGACCCACAGTGCAAAACCTAGGTTATAATCCAAATGAGTGTTTTTGCAGTGATGGAACCAAGAGTCAACTGACCTGTGGTGAGTGAGTACCCAATGTCTAACACTCAGACTCAGAAGAAGTATCCAGTCATGCATTGCATAAGGACATTTCTGTCAACAATATATGCCATACACAATGGTGGTCCTAAGAGATAATGGAGCTGGAAGATTCCTATGCACTAGTGACATTTTAGCCATCATAACACTGTGGTGCAATGCATTACCTTTACTATGTTTAGCTATACAAATACTCATTATAGTGTTACAGATGCCTATAATATTCACTATAGTAATGTGCCAAACAGGTTCATAGCCCAGAAGCAATATGCTATACCATATAATAGCCTACTATGTAGTAGACTATGCCATCTAGATTTGTGTAAGTACACTCTATGATGTTTGTACAACATCACCTAATGACTCATTTCTTTGAAGATATCCGTGTCATTAAGTGACACATGACTATATATTTCTTTGCTCATTTCATTGGTGAGAACTTAAGTCACATGGCTTTAACTAAATAGTTCTCTACTGATAGGAAAGACCTAACAGAGAGGAAGAGCACAGATGAGTGGGAGGCAGAAGGAAGGACTGCAACTATGTCTTGTCTAGACAAGAGGGTCTGAAATCTAGTGAAGAAGTAGAGGGATAACAGTTCATTGATACTAACAGAAGGGAAGACAGAGTATACAGAATAGAAGCAGTAGGTGAGTAACTCTCCCCACAGGACTTGTGGAAGATTTTTCCTACTGTTATTTATTTCCTCAATGAAACCAGAAAATAAATCATCAGCTGAGAAAAGTGCAGGGTGGGAGGTTTGAGAAAAGTAGAAGATTTAGTCATCTAGGGTAATGGAAGAATGAGTGGACCAGGAATGTTTCATAGAAAGGCCTGGAAGCGCAAGGGTCTACTTAATGTTTGTGACCATGAATTTAAGATGAGGCATCTCAGGCCAGTTGTGTATTTTCTCCAGCCATGTTGAACTATACAGTGCAGGAGGGGAATCGGCAGATAACTGGATTTAACTAGGGCTATACTTTTGCCAAGTAAGTAAACAAAGTGAAAAGAAGAGAAATTTAGACTTTATGCAAGGAAGTACATAACCATGGAATTTAAATTATATGAGGAAGGAAGAAGAGACAGAAAAATTAGGAGAAACAGTGAAAATGTGGTAGGAATGAAGTAGAAGAATTGCTGGGGTCAGGATACCAGAAGGAGTGATCTGGAAATACAAAAGGAGGCAGCCAAGCAGTTAAATACAGGAAAATGAGCTAGAGGGGGCTCATAGTTACTGATAATGACAAGGTCTAAGTATGACCAGGGGAATTAATGGCTGTGGTAATGTAAAGGACAAGATGTAAAAGAACAGGAGGTCAAGGAATTGAGACTTAGGGTGGAATAATCTTCTACCTCTACAATGAAATTACTAAGTTAAGAAAGTAGTAGTACGGTGACAATGAGGCAATGATAACATCAACTGAGAATGATTCCACTTGTAGGTAGATCACAATAGTGACAAATGGTTGACTGTATAATCTAATGACATGAGTGTTAGAGAGGGAAAGAGGAAGGGCAAATGTCCTGAAAGAACAAGGAGGAAAGAGGACTCCAACCCATCTTCAGGTCCAGCAGTGAGAAGACCAAGAAAAATACAATAAAAATGAGTTTCTGGGCTGATAGTATCTTGAGAGAAGAGACAAATTTCTGTTAGAGCAAGAAAGTAAAAGGAATTTCAGAAAATAGGGTAAGGATATAGGACATTTTGCTGAAATAATGAATCAAATATTCCAAAAGGCAAAGTAGAACTCTTTTAGGAATTGCAGTGGGTAGGAGATGGGGACAGAACAGGAAAGGTAATAAAAAATAGAATGAAGGGCCTGAAAACTGGGGCCTGTCATAAACAGGAATAAACAGCATCTTATTAGATTAATCCCAGTGAATTCAAATCAAAAGTAAAGGAGCAGATATGAAAGTTAAAGTTAAGTAACAAATTAACATGGCGCTCTCTCTCTATATATATACATATAGTATATGATAAATGAAGTCATTTATACATGTATATCTACATAAACAAACTTCCCATATTTGACTTCATTATCATAATATCATAATAGTGAAGCCAAATATGGGAAGTTTTTATATATGTATGTTTATATATGTAGTTATATGTATACATAGACACACATACATGTAGATAGATAGATAGATAGATAGATAGATAGATAGATAGATGGATAGATAGATAGATAAATAGATAAACTTTCCATATTTGACTTGATTATTTGGGTACTTTATATTGCTCCTTAAATTAATTTTCCTTTTGAGTATTATTTTTAAAAGTCATCTTCCCCAAAACAAGGTGGCCTTTTCAGTAGCCATTTTATTATATCACAAGAATTCTGTGGATTAGGAATTCAAGCAGGGCTCGGCTGGACATTAATTGAAGTCACTAAGTGGTATTCAGCTGACAGATGGGCTGGTTTGAAGGGTCAAAGACAGCTTCACTGGCAGGCTGGAGATTTGGCCAAGATGGCTGGAAGGCTGGACTCAGCTGGGACTGTCTGCTAGAACATCTATACATGGCCGTTCCAGCATGGCAGTCCCAGGGTATGAGGACTTATGTGGTGATTCGCTTCCTCCAAAAACAGTATCCTAAGATAACCAGGTAGAGGCTGCATAGCCTTTATGGACCTAGCCCCAGAGCTCATTTTTGACACTTCCTCCACATTTAGCTGATCACAAAAGAGTCTTAAGGGTAGCTCAATTTCAAGAAGAAAACAAGATTCTGCTCCTTCATGGGGGATTGACAAGATCATACCGTACAGGAACATGTGGAGTGGGAGAGATTGCTGTGACCATCTTTGTACGATACAATCTGCCCTGGTGATACATACACCTTTATAGGTGAAGGACAGATATCCCTGAAAAGGGATTCCCAGGTTCAAGATCAAAATAACTATAAACCGTGTTCATGATAAACTATTTACTTTGTATATATTTTTTTTAGAAGAGTTTCGAGGATCCACGGTGGAAACTGTATCTCAAAAATCAGAACATTTGGAAGAACTCAGTAGGTATGATAAATCAAGTAAAAAGTTCCTATTAAGTACCCACTTTGTGCAATATACTAAGTATAATCTCATTCTCCAAACACAAAAAGAGAAGTTTCATCCAGCACTTGATAACCTTAATACTGAAACACTGCTTTAAAAAAAATCACAGGCCGGGCGCGGTGGCTCAAGCCTGTAATCCCAGCACTTTGGGAGGCCGAGACGGGCGGATCACGAGGTCAGGAGATCGAGACCATCCTGGCTAATACGGTGAAACCCCGTCTCTACTAAAAAATACAAAAAACTAGCCGGGCGAGGTGGCGGGCGCCTGTAGTCCCAGCTACTCGGGAGGCTGAGGCAGGAAAATGGCGTAAACCCGGGGGGCGGAGCTTGCAGTGAGCTGAGATCTGGCCACTGCACTCCAGCCTGGGTGACAGAGCGAGACTCCATCTCAAAAAAAAAAAAAAAAAAAAAAAATCACAGATTTATTGTCAAATATCACATAAGGTTAAGTATTGTTAATTTTGAAGCCACATATGAAAATTACAGAAAACAAATTATTTTTCAAAACAAATGTTCTTTGCTTTCTAGCCCAATATAAAAGTTAAATCTATAATTTATTTTATTTCAGATTTCCAGGTGATCAAAAAAATGAAACTTAAAGCAGCTTTTCACTTAACGTCAAAGCGAGAAGAAATCCATCATGTCACCTTAGACTTCAATACTTGTAATAGGAACATGTTACAGACAATATAGAGTTATAATAAAACTGACTATGACTCTTTCATTGCATTTTGTATTGCAGTATATTACTATAAATTTAGTCCAAAACATCTAAATCCATGAAAATAAAATATATTCCAATTCTTAGAAATATCAGCAATCATCCAGGAAATAAACAATTTCCTCTTCTCCACTATTCCACAAGAAATAATGATACCATGAAACCAAAATAAGAAAATATTTTCTAATGAGAAAATAATTACAAGCTTAAGAAAAGCTTGTAATTTCTTAAGCAAGAAATTTCTTTCTTGCTGAATTCATGTAGGATAGTATTTACTAAAATTCTAGGGAAAATTTTCAACATAGATAAAAAGAATATAAGCAATTAAGACTACCATATTGACAAGTACTGTTTGAAACAGTTTGCTTTACCTGTGTAAAAGTATATTTTATGATACTTTTAACTGATAGCACATAATCAAATTTATCCATGTCAACTTAAAAAGTTTAACTAAGTCCTTCAGTCTTACAAGCCTTACCTAATGTGTCTTGCAAATGAAATAACACAGCTGAGATCATTACATGTATAATTTTGGGAGATCTGAAGATCTCCTGAAGATTACAGCTGTGAGCCACCACGCCAGGCTTTTACTTTGTTATATAACGTTTCTTTAACCATAACCATTTACATTACAAATACCCCATCTCATCTTACTCTATCTAAAAAGTAGATTAACCAGGAGAAAACTGCATTTCCTTTTATAAGAACAATTCTAACTTTGAAGTTCAAATTGAAGTTCAAATTCAAATAAATACTTTTTTCCTCTGTAATAACTGCTTTTTCCTATAGTGTCTTCTTAGTTTTAAGGTTCCTTGAAAAGATGTCTGGAAAGTTTTGTAAGAATATTTGTAATCAAAACGCCCACGTCTTTGAAAACACTTCAGGAAATGAGATATATCAAACATAAACCTATCATCGGCAAGGTCAACAGAAACTGGAATTTACAATCAAATGCTGAATGGCCACAGTGCTATCCCTTCTGATAGATTTAATCAAAAAGGTTTCTTTGGAGCTTTCTCCTTAAATTTCAATTTGATTCATTTTTATTTGTGAAACTGAAAACAAATCTGAAAACAAAATCAAGGTTCTATGGATGATAGATGCAAATCACAATTGCATCAAATGCTACTTCTTATCTGTAAAACATCCTCCCATAAATAATGCAGCCAGGACCACTCACTGAGAACATGGAAGCATTTACAATGGTCCCTAATTCCATTTTTTATCAAAATGACAGTGCCTAAAATACAGCATTTTATCATATACTATAATTACTTTAGCTTTTAGCTTCTCCTTTAAAAAATTGCTAAGACATCATTCCTTTTCTTGTTTTCATACTATATCTAATAAGATTCCTGAAGGTAGTAGCAGGGGTGGGGCGGGGTACATCTCAGGTTATAGGCAACAAACACGGGCCGGATGCAGTGACTCACACCTGTAATCTCAACACTTTGGGAGACCAAGGAGGGAGGATAGCTTGAGCCCAGGAATTCAAGGCTAGCCTGGGCAACATAAGGAGACCTCACCTCTACTAAAAATAAAAATAAAAATTAGCTACACTAGCTGTGCATGCCTGTAGTTTTAGCTACTCAGGAGGTTGAAACAGAAGGATCGCTTGAGCCCAGGAGCTAGAGGCTGCAGTGAGCTGTGATCACACCACTACACTCCAACCTGGGTGACAGAGTGATACCCCCCTCTTAAAAAAAAGTATGCTTGTGCTCCCACACTTTATATAATACTAAAAAAATCCTGGACAATATATTTTTATATAATTGTTAAGGCCCTTGTATTTTTCTTCTGTCCCCTAGTTCTTCCCTTCTAGGGGGCCTTCCTTTCCTCTCCTAGGATAGTGATATGTATTTCTACATAGGATTGATGGTGTATGTCAAAATATAGAATACATATTTGGTTAACTTTCAAGATCCATATTTACAGGTGAAATGTAGGAAGTCTTTAGAAAAAGTAATGAACATAGCTTCTATTAAAGCAAAAAGCTTTAATGTCTTCTTTCCAATGTTACTTTACCCAGATATTTTAAAGAACTGTATTATATTACCATTATTACTATTGATATTTATCTTTTCTCTGCCTCCCATACACACACCCTATATAGTGTCTTCTTAAATTAGTTTTAAGTTTCCTTAAAAAGATGTCTGGAAAGTTTTGTGAGAATATTTGTAATCAAAACGCCCACATCTTTGAAAACACTTCAGAAAATTAGATATATCAAGCATAAACCTGTTGGCAAGGTCAACAGAAACTGAAATTTACCATCAAATGCTAAATGGCCACAGTGCTATCCCTTCTGATAAATTTAATCAAAAGGTTTCTTTGGAGCTTTCTCCTTAAATTTCAATTTGATTCATTTTTATTTGTGAAACTGAAAACAAATCTGAAAACAAAATCAAGGTTTTATGGATGATAGATGCAAATCACAATTGCATCAAATGCTACTTCTTATCTGTAATAATATATATACTTATAGATAAGTATACCCTAGACAGTAATGTGACCATGTAATGATTATGGGATTTTTTAAAATTATCTGAATTGACTTAACATTAAAGAAAAAAAAGACACAAATAATGTAGATTTAATTAGTACTTCACTAAAAGTTGCTTTGAACTTCCAAATGTCTTGCTTTGGTATACAACTTCTCAAGTCCTAGATCAAATAACACTTCTTTGTAGAATTATAGCTATACATTTTACGATATTGCAATTGATTTAAGAAATTCTCCCCAAAATTTTGAGTATATACAAATTATCTCATTTTCTTTTTGAGACAGAATCTTGCTCTGTCTTCCAGACTGAGTGCAGTGGCATGATCATAGCTCACTGCAGCCTTGAACTCCTGCCCTCAAGGGATCCTCCTGCATCAGCCTCCTCCTGAGTAACTGGGACTACCAGCACCCTGCTCAACTAATTCTTTTTTTTTTTTTTTTTTTTTGGTAGTGATGGGGTTTTGCTATGTTGCCTAGGCTGGTCTTGAACTCCCAGCCTCAAGCGATCCTCCTGCCTCAGCCTCCCAAAGTACTGGGATTACATACATAAGCCACTGTGCCTGGCTCAATACTTTAAAAAAAGAAAACAAAAACAAACAAAAAAACTTTCACTAGTTATTTGCTTCAACAACCTAGAATTCACCAGCCTGAGTAAATGTGGCCTTACAGAACAAAAAATTTATCATTGCCTACAATCCTGAAACGTTTAAACAGGTTGTACAGCCCCAGTCTTCAACGAAATGCACATTAAAACAGCATTGTAATACTAATCTTTTACCTATCGTTTTATCAAAAGTTACAAAGAATAACTGGTGTCAAAATGGTGGGTTTAGCTGGGCACGGTAGCTCACCCCTGTAATCCCAGCACTTTGGGAGGCCAAGGTGGGTGGATCACAAAGTCAAGAGATAGAGACCATCCTGGCCAACACGGTGAAACCCCATCTCTACTAAAAATACAAAAATTAGCTGGGCATGGTGGTGGACGCCTGTAATCTCAGCTACTAGGGAGGCTGAGGCAGGAGAATCACTTGAACCCAGGAGGCGGAGCTTGCAGAGAGCTGAGATCGAGCCGCTGCAGTCCAGCAGTCCAGCCTGGTGACAGAGCGAGACTTTGTCTCAAAAAAAAAAAAAAAAAAAAAAAAAAAAAAAAAAAAAAGTGGGTTTAAAAAAAGAGGTAGCCATGTAAATTGAAAAAAAAAAAAAAATCAGAGAACAATTTGGCAATATGCACCAAAAGCCTTTAAAAACACTTTAACTCTGCTATTTCATTTCTAAGAATTTATCTTAGAAAATGAGACAAATGAGAAATGCTGAAGGTAAAAAGCTGTTCATTGAAGTTTCTTTCTTGTGCTAGCATAAGAACAAATAAAGCAAACAGATAAAACTTAGATTCCACCTAAATATCCAATATTAAATAACTGGTCAAATCAGCTATAGTACCTTCCTAGCAAGTGCATTTGTTTTCTGTTGTTGCTGTAACAAATTACTACAAACTTAGTGGCTTAATGCAGTACCCATTTATTATCTCACAGTTCTGTAGGTCAAAAGACCAAGGAGGCTTAACTAGGTTTTCTGCTTAGGTCTCCCAGGGCGAAAATGAAGTATCTGCCAAGCTGAGTTTTTATTTGATGAGTGTGGGGAAGAATCTACTTCCAAGTTCTTTTAGGTTCTTGGAAGAATTCAGTTCCTCGCAGTTACTGAGGTCCCTGTTTCACTGCTGCCTGTCAGCCAGGGTCCACCCTCACCAACTTGAGGCCATCACATTCCTTCACATAGCCCCTTCTATCTTAGAAGCAACAGTGCTACATAATAGAGTCTTGCTCAGGTTTAAAAGCTCTCTGACTTCCTCTTCTGCCACCAGCCATAAAAAGTTCTCTACTTTTCCAGACCCATGTGATTAGATTTGGCCCACGCAATATCCTCTCTGTCTTAGAGCCAACTGTGCCATCTATCAGAATACAATCACAGGATTGATATCTCCTCATATTCACAAGTTCCAGGGATTTGGGTGGGACAATTTGGGTGCTAAAAGTCTCTACTGCACCATGGAATAAAATACAATAACTACAAATGATGATAGTAGAGTTGATATTTGGGTTGCCTTTCAAAAAAATATAAATTCGTTATTACATATGGAAATATTTCTGTAGCATTTGTCAACGAGCTATTGCCTTGGTTTCCACCTTCTACCCAGTACCTGGATATTCTCCCAGCTCCTCCCCTAGGAAGACCACGGGTCCCACCTTTTGATCTAGCAATTAAAGGACTGATGCCTCCCACAGCAGTAAACCCCCAGGCCACAGTCTGTTCTTTCTGATTGTTTGGTGGCTTTGAAGTAGTAATCATTAAATATTTGTAATATCATCCTTGGATTTGGCGCTATACTTAATGGCAGAAAAAAGAATATTATAATACTATTAAATGAAGAAAAAAGACATGTTTATTTAAAGTGACAAGAGAGAGACAAATAAACATGTAGGTTTGAATTGGTTTCTTTATATTAGTGAATATATCTAGGAGCAATTCCTGGAATTCCTACTGGCTTATTTATATTACTGAATATGCAGAGAATCAATTCCTTAAAAATATATCACAAAACATTGATTGATTATTTCTAAAACGTAGAATTTTAAGTAATAGTAATTTAATTTTAAAATTTTCTGTGTTTTTAATGAACAAGTATTATTGGCAAAATAAAAATAATATGTAATAGAGACAAAATAATTCCTGGACTTTTCTCTCCATTGACCATCTATGTTTCTCATTTCTGAACCTCTGTTTCTTAACCAGTAAAATAAACTACATCACATTTTACATCCTTTCCAGCTCCAAAAGTTTTTGTTTCTAAATCTGCCACTTAACTATATATACAGGCTCAATCTGGGCTTTTTAAAAAATGAAGGAAGGAAGGAAACCATCAAAGCCACATAAAATTAAATCTTCATTTTGTGCACTTTACACACTGTAGAAAGCTATAATTTCTCTTTAAGGTGACATAATTCATTTAAGATCAAGGTTCCCAATGTAATTATTTATTCACCTTTCCTCATTGTCAAAATGCTATAAGTTTATTCTGGCTTTTAAATTACATCTCCTGAACTATCATTATTCAATGAGAATAATGATAGCACCTAACACCTCAGCACCTAGCACTGAGAATATTGTTAATTATAGTGAAAAAAACCAAAGAGCCCACATCCCTGGAGCCAACATTCAAGATACAAACAATGTCTTAACATAAATAAACAAGACAGATTGTTATAAAAATAAAGAAATAAAGGAGATGTGATAAATAAAAATGGAAAAGGGACAATTTTACATAAGGTCACCAGGGAAGGTCTCTCTGAGGAAGTAACTTTAAACTGAGACCTGCAAGATGAGAATAAGATGGCAGTACGAAAAGCCAAAATAAATATTCTAGCAGAGAGAACAGTAATGTGAACGATCTAAGGCAAGAAGGAGTTTCAGTTGTCTATGGAATATAAGAAGGATAATGTAACTGCAATAAATGAGTGGAAGAGAGTGGCACCAGATGAAATTAAGGAAACAGGGAGGTACCACATTGCTATGGTTTAAATGTGTCCCCCAAAAGTTCATGTGTTGGAAACCTTGCCATTGTAACAATATTAAGAAGTGAAGCCTTTAAGAGGGGTTAATGCTGTTATCATAAGAGTGAGCTCTCTTCACTCTCGTGGCCTCTTTTGATGTGCTTACTTGCCCTTCCACATTTCTGCCATGATATGACACAGTACAAAAGTCCTTGCCAGAAGCTGCTGCCATGCCCTTGGACTTTTCAGCCTCCAGAACTGTAAGCCAAATAAACTTCTTGTCTTTATAAATTACCCAGTCTGTGATACTATGTTACAGCAACAGAAATGGACTAAGATACATACCATATAAGTGTCATTAGAACAGAGTAAAGAATTCAGATTTTATCCTAAATACCAATGAGAAGACATTCAAAATTTTGAACCTAGAAAAGATGTGAACTTACCTATTTTTGAAAGTTAACTTTGGCTGTTGTGTAGGGAGGAGATTATAGGACGGCAAAAGTGGAAACTTGAAGACCAGTTAGAAGGCTACGGTGGAAGTCCAAGCAAGTGTAGATGAGTCACTAAGAATGAGAGTATCCGTGAAGATAGACAAAAGCAAATGGTTTAAAAGATATTTTAAGCAACAATCCATAAGTTTGCTGATGGGATCATGGTAAAACAAAAGGGAAGATCAGCAGGATAGATCCTAAAGATTCATCTTGAGCAACTTAGTGATTACTATGATTAGTAGTACTGTTTACTAAGATGAGAAAAACTACAAGAAGATCAAAATTTGCAGATGAAATCAAGAGCTCTATTTTAGACACAAGTTTAAGATGTCTATTAAACTTCCTACAGGAGAGGTTAAAGAGACAATTAGACATAAAAGTTCAGGATTCAGAATAGAGATCAGGCTAGAGATAATAATTTGTAAGTCAACAGAATATGGATAGTAGTTAAAGAATAAGAGCCAAAATAGAAATAGACAATTCAAAATGTAAGTACAGTAAGTTTGAGTATAGGAAAAGGAAATAAATTTTGTTAATTTATGTTAACATAAAGCATAGCAGTACCAAAAGGAAGAAATCATACTTATAGATTCATGATTCATGAAAAAGTACATATTTATAAATGCATATATTTGAAACTAAAATTTAGAACCTGAAATTACTTATTAAGTAATAACAGGGAAAAAGTTCATTCCCAGAGAGAAATATTCATCTTAGATGTCTAATTTCCTACCATAAAATCACTTACTCATGACAGAACTAGCAAAATCATGTCAAGTAGAATCTCTATAAACCCAACAACACACAACACTCACTGTAAGCCCAACACTGCACATCCAAATGTTTTGTCATGGGAGATGGTACCCACTACGACTTCAAGTCAAAAATCCTGACGAATTTCTAAGTAGCAGATCATTAAAGTGAATTCATAGTGCCCTTAATTCTTTTATTTATTTATTTTTTAATTATTATTATACCTTAAGTTCTAGGGTACATGTGCATAACGTGCAGGTTTGTTACATATGTATACTTGTGCCATGTTGGTGTGCTGCACCCATCAACTCGTCAGCACCCATCAACTCGTCATTTACATCAGGTATAATTCCCAATGCAATCCCTCCCCACTCCCCCTCCCCATGATAGGCCCTGGTGTGTGATGTTCCCCTTCCCAAGTCCAAGTGATCTCATTGTTCAGTTCCCACCTATGAGTGAGAACATGCAGTGTTTGGTTTTCTGTTCTTGCGATAGTTTGCTAAGAATGATGGTTTCCAGCTGCATCCATGTCCCTACAAAGGACACAAACTCATCCTTTTTTATGGCTGCATAGTATTCCATGGTGTATATGTGCCACATTTTCTTAATCCAGTCTGTCACAGATGGACATTTGGGTTGATTCCAAGTCTTTGATATTGTGAATAGTGCCACAATAAACATAGGTGTGCATGTGTCTTTATAGCAGCATGATTTATAATCCTTTGGGTATATACCCAGTAATGGGATGGCTGGGTCATATGGTACATCTAGTTCTAGATCCTTGAGGAATTGCCATACTGTTTTCCATAATGGTTGAACTCATTTACAATCCCACCAACAGTGTAAAAGTGTTCCTATTTCTCCACATCCTCTCTAGCACCTGTTGATTCCTGACTTTTTAATGATTGCCATTCTAACTGGTGTGAGATGGTATCTCATTGTGGTTTTGATTTGCATTTCTCTGATGGCGAGTGATGATGAGCATTTTTTCATGTGTCTGTTGGCTGTATGAATGTCTTCTTTTGAGAAATGTCTGTTCATATCCTTTGCCCACTTTTTGATGGGGTTGTTTGTTTTATTCTTGTATATTTGTTTGAGTTCTTTGTAGATTCTGGATATTAGCCCTTTGTCAGATGAGTAGATTGCAAAAATTTTCTCCCATTCTGTAGGTTGCCTGTTCACTCTGATGGTAGTTTCTTTTGCTGTGCAGAAGCTCTTTAGTTTAATTAGATCCCATTTGTCAATTTTGGCTTTTGCTGCCGTTGCTTTTGGTGTTTTAGACATGAAGTCCTTCCCCATGCCTATGTCCTGAATGGTACTACCTAGGTTTTCTTCTAGGGTTTTTATGGTATTAGGTATAACATTTAAGTCTCTAATCCATCTTGAATTAATTTTCATATAAGGAGTAAGGAAAGGATCCAGTTTCAGCTTTCTACTTATGGCTAGCCAATTTTCCCAGCACCATTTATTAAATTGGGAATCCTTTCCCCATTTCTTGTTTCTCTCAGGTTTGTCAAAGATCACATGGCTGTAGATGTGTGGTATTATTTCTGAGGACTCTGTTCTGTTCCATTGGTCTATAGCTCTGTTTTGGTACCAGTACCATGCTGTTTTGGTTACTGTAGCCTTGTAGTATAGTTTGAAGTCAGGTAGCATGATGCCTCCAGCTTTGTTCTTTTGACTTAGGATTGTCTTGGCAATGTGGGCTCTTTTTTGGTTCCATATGAACTTTAAAGCAGCTTTTTCCAATTCGATGAAGAAACTCATTGGTAGCTTAATGGGGATGGCATTGAATCTATAAATGACCTTGGGCAGTATGGCCATTTTCACGATATTGATTCTTCCTATCCATGAGCATGGTATGTTCTTCCATTTTTTTGTGTCCTCTTTTATTTCACTGAGCAGTGGTTTGTAGTTCTTCTTGAAGAGGTCCTTTACATCCCTTGTAAGTTGGATTCCTAGGTATTTTATTCTCTTTGAGGCAATTGTGAATGGAAGTTCATTCATGATTTGGCTCTCTGTTTGTCTGTTACTGGTGTATAAGAATGCTTGTGATTTTTGCACATTAATTTTGTATCCTGAGACTTTGCTGAAGTGGCTTATCAGCTTAAGGAGATTTTGGGCTGAGACAATGGGGTTTTCTAAATATGCAATCATGTCATCTGCAAATAGGGACAATCTGACTTCTTCTTTTCCTAACTGAATACCCTTGATTTCTTTCTCTTTCCTGATTGCCCTAGCCAGAACTTCCAACACTATGTTGAATAGGAGTGGTGAGAGAGTGCATCCCTGTCTTGTGCCAGTTTTCAAAGGGAATTTTTCCAGTTTTTGCCCATTCAGTATGATGTTGGCTGTGGGTTTTTCATAAATAGCTCTTATTATTTTGAGGTACGTTCCATCAATGCTGAATTTATTGAGCGTTTTTAGCTTGAAGGGCTGTTGAATTTTGTCAAAAGCCTTTTCTGCATCTATTGAGATAATCATGTGGTTCTTGTCTTTGGTTCTGTTTATATGCTGGTTTACGTTTATTGATTTGCGAATGTTGAACCAGCCTTGCATCCCAGGGATGAAGCCCACTTGATCATGGTGGATAAGCTTTTTGATGTGCTGCTGAATCCGGTTTGCCAGTATTTTATTGAGGATTTTTGCATCGATATTCATCAGGGATATTGATCTAAAATTCTCTTTTTTTGTTGTGACTCTGCCAGGCTTTGGTATCAGGATGATGTTGGCCTCATAAAATGAGTTAGGGAGGATTCCCTCTTTTTCTATTGATTGGAATAGTTTCAGAAGGAATGGTACTAGCTCCTCCTTGTACCTCTGATAGAATTCAGCTGTGAGTCCATCTGGTCCTGGACTTTTTTTGGTTGGTAAGCTATTAATTATTGCCTCAATTTCAGAGCCTGCTATTGGTCTATTCAGGGATTCAACTTCTTCCTGGTTTAGTCTTGGAAGAGTGTATGTGTCCAGGAAATTATCCATTTCTTCTAGATTTTCTAGTTGATTTGCGTAGAGGTGTTTATAGTATTCTCTGATGGTAGTTTGTATTTCTGTGGGGTCAGTGGTGATATCCCCTTTATCATTTTTTATTGCGTCTATTTGATTCTTCTCTCTTTTCTTCTTTATTAGTCTTGCTAGTGGTCTGTCAATTTTGTTGATCTTTACAAAAAACTAACTCCTGGATTCATTGATTTTTTGGAGGGTTTTTGTGTCTCTATCTCCTTCAGTTCTGCTCTGATCTTAGTTATTTCTTGCCTTCTGCTAGCTTTTGAATGTGTTTGCTCTTGCTTCTCTAGTTATTTTAATTGTGATGTTAGAGTGTCAATTTTAGATCTTTCCAGCTTTTTCTTGTGGGCATTTAGTGCTATAAATTTCCCTCTACACACTGCTTTAAATGTGTCCCAGAGATTCTGGTATGTTGTATCTTTGTTCTCATTGGTTTCAAAGAATATCTTTATTTCTGCCTTCATTTCGTTATACACCCAGTAGTCATTCAGGAGCAGGTTGTTCAGTTTCCATGTAGTTGAGCAGTTTTGATTGAGTTTCTTAGTCCTGAGTTCTAGTTTGATTGCACTGTGGTCTGAGAGACAGTTTGTTATAAATTCTGTTCTTGTACATTTGCTGAGGAGTGCTTTACTTCCAATTATGTGGTCAATTTTGGAATAAGTGCGATGTGGTGCTGAGAAGAATGTATATTCTGTTGATTTGGGGTGGAGAGTTCTATAGATGTCTATTAGGTCCACTTGGTGCAGAGATGAGTTCAATTCCTGGATATCCTTGTTAACTTTCTGTCTCGATCTGTCTAATGTTGACAGTGGGGTGTTGAAGTCTCCCATTATTATTGTATGGGAGTCTAAGTCTCTTTGTAAGTCTCTAAGGACTTGCTTTATGAATCTGGGTGCTCCTGTATTGGGTGCCTATATATTTAGGATAGTTAGCTCTTCCTGTTGAATTGATCCCTTTACCATTCTGTAATGGCCTTCTTTGTCTCTTTTGATCTTTGATGGTTTAAAGTCTGTTTTATCAGAGACTAGGATTGCAACCCCTGCTTTTTTTTGTTCTCCATTTGCTTGGTAGATCTTCCTCCATCCCTTTATTTTGAGCCTATGTATGTCTCTGCATGTGAGATGGGTCTCCTGAATACAGCAGACTGATGGGTCTTGACTCTTTATCCAGTTTGCCAGTCTGTGTCTTTTAATTGGAGCATTTAGTCCATTTACATTTAAGGTTAATATTGTTATGTGTGAACTTGATCCTGCCATTATGATATTAACTGGTTATTTTGCTCGTTAGTTGATGCAGTTTCTTCCTAGCCTCGATGGTCTTTACATTTTGGCATGTTTTTGCAATGGCTGGTACCGGTTGTTCCTTTCCATGTTTAGGGCTTCCTTCAGGGTCTCTTGTAAGGCAGGCCTGGTGGTGACAAAATCTCTAAGCATTTGCTTATCTGTAAAGGATTTTATTTCTCCTTCACTTATGAAACTTAGTTTGGCTGGATATGAAATTCTGGGTTTAAAATTCTTTTCTTTAAGAACGTTGAATATTGGCCCCCACTCTCTTCTGGCTTGTAGAGTTTCTGCTGAGAGATCTGCTGTTAGTCTGATGGGCTTCCCTTTGTGGGTAACCTGACCTTTCTCTCTGGCTGCCCTTAAGATTTTTTCCTTCATTTCAACTTTGGTGAATCTGGCAATTATGTGTCTTAGAGTTGCTCTTCTTGAGGAGTATCTTTGTGGCGTTCTCTGTATTTCCTAAATTTGAATGTTGGCCTGCCCTACTAGGTTGGGGAAGTTCTCCTGGATGATATCCTGAAGAGTGTTTTCCAACTTGGTTCCATTTTCCCCCTCACTTTCAGGCACCCCAATCAGACGTAGATTTGGTCTTTTTACATAATCCCATACTTCTTGCAGGCTTTGTTCATTTCTTTTTCTTCTTTTTTCTTTTGGTTTCTCTTCTCACTTCATTTCATTCATTTGATCCTCAATCGCTGATACTCTTTCTTCCAGTTGATCGAGTTGGTTACTGAAGCTTGTGCATTTGTCACGTATTTCTCATGTCATGGTTTTCATCTCTGTCATTTCATTTATGACCTTCTCTGCATTAATTACTCTAGCTATCAATTCTTCCACTCTTTTTTCAAGATTTTTAGTTTCTTTGCGCTGGGTACGTAATTCCTCCTTTAGCTCTGAGAATTTTGATGGACTGAAGCCTTCTTCTCTCATCTCGTCAAAGTCATTCTCCATCCAGCTTTGATCCCTTGCTGGCAATGAGCTGTGCTCCTTTGCAGGGGGAGATGCGCTCTTATTTTTTTGAATTTCCAGCTTTTCTGCCCTGCTTCTTCCCCATCTTCGTGGTTTTATCTGCCTCTGGTCTTTGATGATCGTGACATACTGATGGGGTTTTGGTGTAGGTGTCCTTCCTGTTTGATAGTTTTCCTTCTAACAGTCAGGACCCTCAGCTGTAGGTCTGTTGGAGATTGCTTGAGGTCCACTCCAGACCCTGTTTGCCTGGGTATCAGCAGCAGAGGCTGCAGAAGATAGAATATTGCTGAACAGCGCGTGTACCTGTCTGATTCTTACTTTGGAAGCTTCCTCTCAGGGGTGTACTCCACCGTGTGAGGTGTGAGGTGTCAGACTGCCCCTAGTGGGGGATGTCTCCCAGTTAGGCTACTCAGGGGTCAGGGACCCACTTGAGCAGGCAGTCTGTCCCTTCTCAGATCTCAACCTCCCTGTTGGGAGATCCACTGCTCTCTTCAAAGCTGTCAGACAGAGTCCTTTGCATGTGCAGAGGTTTCTGCTGTTGTTGTTGTTGTTGTTGTTGTTGTTGTTGTTGTTGTTGTTTAGCTGTGCCCTGTCCCTAGAGGTGGAGTCTACAGAGACAGGCAGGCTTCCTTGAGCTGCTGTGAGCTCCACCCAGTTCGAGCTTCCCAGCAGCTTTGTTTACCTACTTAAGCCTCAGCAATGGCGGACGCCCCTCCCCCAGCCTCGCTGCTGCCTTGCGGTTAGATCGCAGACTGCTGTGCTAGCAATGAGGGAGGCTCCGTGGCCGTGGGACCCTCCCAGCCTGGTGTGGGATAAAATCTCCTGGTGTGCCCATTTGCTTAAAGCTCAGTATTGGGGTGGGAGTTACCCGATTTTCCAGGTGTTGTGTCTCAGTTCCCCTGGCTAGGAAAAGGGATTCCCTTCCCCCTTGCGCTTCCCAGGTGAGGCGATGCCTCGCCCTGCTTCAGCTCTCACTGGTCGGGCTGCAGCAGCTGACCAGCACCGATTGTCCGGCACTCCCTAGTGAGATGAACCCAGTACCTCAGTTGAAAATGCAGAAATCACCGGTCTGCTGTGTCGCTCGCGCTGGGAGTTGGAGACTGGAGCTGTTCCTATTCGGCCATCTTGCTCCGCCCCCCAGTGCCCTTAATTCTAAATCATTGCCATGTTTTATGCAAAACATTTACATACTACCTATATGACTTTAAGCAAGTTACTTAACCTCGCTGCACATAACTTTTCTTATGCTTAAAATAAAGAAAATTAACATATAAAGAACTCTTACACCTCAACAATTAAGAAGACAACCCAATTTTACAATGAAAAATAAGTTGATATATGTTTCTCCAAAGGAGATATATAAGTAGCTAGTAAGCACACATACAGATGTTCAATATCATTAGGCATAGGGGAAATGCAAGTCAAAACTGTCATGAAATAGCACATTACACCCATTTAGATGGCATTAAGAAAAAACAGTGATTAATAACAAGTGTTGTAGAAGATGTAGACAGAAATTAAAACATCATACATTGCTAGTAGTACTGTAAAATGGTACAGCTGCTTTGGAAAATTTGGCAGTTCCTCAAAAAGTTAAACATAGAGTTAACTTATGACCCAGTAATGACAATCCTAAGTGTCTACCTAAAATAATTGAAAATATATGTTCAAACAAACATATGTACATTAATGTTCATGGCAGCATTATTCATAATGGCCAAAATGTGAAACAACCCATATGTCCAACAACTGATGAATGGGTAAATAAAATGTGGCATATCAATACAACAAAATATTATTCAGCATTGAAAATATATATACATGTTGTATCCATGATACATACACCATGGATGAACTTTGAAAACAATATGCTAAGTAAAAGAAGCCAGACACAAAAGGCCACGTATTGTACGAGTTCATTTACAAAAACTATACAGAATAGGCAATTCATAAAAACAGAAAGTAGATTAATGGCTGCCTGGGACACGGAGGATTTAAAGGGAAATAGAGAGTGACTGCTAATTGGTGTAGTGTTCCTTTTGTGGGTGAGGAAAATGTTCTGAAATCAGATAGTGATGCTGATTGCACAGTCTTGTGAATATACTAAAAACCCCTCAATTGTATGCTTTTTATTTAGATACAGGATCTTGCTATGTTGCCCAGGCTGGACTCAAACTCCTGGCCTCAAGCAATCCTCTTGCCTCAGCCTTGTGAGTAGGTGGGACTACATCCTCCAAAGTAGCTGGGACTACAGGCACATGCCAATGCACCTGGCAAAATTGTACACTTTTTAAAAGAGTAAATTTCATGGTGTATGAATTTACCTCCATAAAGCTGATATTTGTTAAAGTAACAATAAAAAGAATATGGTTAATTATAGTGCCAGGACAGTTCTCTGGGTGGCCTTGAATAGACCCAATTCTCTCCCCTATTCTTAGCTGTAGTTCCCAAAAATAACTGTAGAATGTTCCTGAGATGGGGAGGGACTAGCTGGAACAGCCTGGGCTCTGTTCCTGTCTTTCCTAGAAACAGGATGTCCTTCAATGCTTTAGCCCAGCATGTTAACTTGCCCCTGTGGCATATAACCTCGGGTGGGCTGCTTTTGGGAGTCCTTCAGCTGTGGTACAAGTAAGGCACACACAGCTGAGACTCCATGTGACCCTGGAGGATTTCCTGAGCCTTGGAGGACCAACTCACTCTAAATCTTACGTTTCTGTTGTCCCTTGCTGCCTATGTGTAAGTAATAAACTTGCTTCATGTAGCTTGTTGTATATGTAGATAATCTGCCTCACTGGACTCAAACAAGTTGGTAATCAACACACAGTAAACCTGTTTCACATCTACCTCAGGGGTTGTTACCAGGATTTAAATGAGTTAATATTCATTAAGTGCTTAAAGAAAAAAAGTTGACCCATCGGAAGTGCTATGTAAGCGATAAAAAACAGGCTTTTCCAAGAAGGCAAAAGTTTGTTTGGGTACACATGCCCATCTGCTCCTAACTCATAGCATTAATAGAGTAAATATACAACAATTTGTAATACATACAACTAATAAAATATTAGTATCTAGAATTGAACAAAACATTCAAATCAATAAGAAAAAGACAACAAAATAGAAAAATGGGCAAAGTATAAGAACAGACAATTCATAGACAAAGAATACCAAATAGTCAATAAAATATGAAATATATTAATATTAAATACTAAAATAAAATATTTTATAATAAATTAAAATAACATAAGAAAATATTAATATAAACACCCTTACAGTTACTAATCAGGAAAATACATAGTTAAAAAAGATACATTTTATACTCATCCAATTTGGCAAAAAAATTACTATTCTAATAACCCCCAAGTGTTGGTGAGAATGTGGAGAAATAGAACACTTTAGATAGTAATTTGACAATATCTAGTAGAGTTAAAGATTCTTACACTCTATGAACCAGCAGTTCCATTTCTGAGAATATACTTCAAAGAAACTGTTTCACAAATGCATAAGGAGACAGACTAAGAATATATATTACATCCTAGTTTATGGTAAGTAAAAACTAGAAAAATATCTATTAATATGAGAATGGATACATGGAAGCATTCATGCAATGGAAATCATATGTAGCAGTTCATGAAGGAACTAAAGGTACATGTATCAGCATGAACAAATCTCCAAAAATATAATTGTGTACAAAAAAACTCAGAAAGATGTGTACACTATTTGACTTTAACAAGATTTCAAAACATGTAAAACAATGTGATATATTTTACATATATGTAATAGCCTGAGAATAATTAACAACAAATTCAGAATAATGGTTACCTCTACAGAGGGAAGGAGAAAAAAATTGGGTTATGGAAGGATATACATGAGGCAGCAATTATGTCTGTACTAACTTATTTTAAAACACCTAACTGAATTCAATACAGACTAATAGAAAGAGTTAATAAAGGTAAATGGTGGGCACACAGGTATAAATTATATTTTCCAAGCTAATAATGAGTAATTACTAGGAAGTAAAAGAAAAAATATTGATGCCTTCCAGTCTCCAGTCAAAAAGAAATATTGCTGGCCACAGTGGCATGAGACTGTAGTCACAGCTACTTGGATAGCTGAGGTGGAAGGATCGCTTAAGGCTAGGAGCTCCTGGCTACCATGTGCTATGGTCATGCCACTGAATAGCCACCACACTCCAGCCTGAGCAACATGGAGACCCTGTTTACAAAAAAGACAGAAAATATAAGAAAATAGAACAAAGACACTACTTTTTCTCATTTGTTTATTGATATTTCATTTGGTTTTGGTTAAATTTCTTCCTTATTAATCTTGATGACAAAGTACCTTTGAATATAATTAAATGACATTTAATTAAAAGAAAATTGTAAACATTTAATAAGGGATAATATACAAAATAAATGATTACAAGTTTGCAGTAAACTTCCTCCAGCTGTTCCATTTCCAGACTATCTGCAGAGTGTTTTCTAAGAGCTTAGACATTTTTAATGTTATTTAGTGATTCAAAGGGGAAATTATTCAGGCAAATTTTAACATGATTTTTTAATTGACAAATAAAAATTGTATATATTTACAGTGTATAACACGATGTTTTGATATATGTATACCTTGTGGAATGTCTAAATCAAGCTATTTAACATATGCATTACTTCACATTATTTATTTTTTGTGGTTAAAACACTTAAAATCTACCCTCCTAGCAATTTTCAAGCATATAACATATTGTTAGTAGATACACTCATCATAATATACAATAGATCTCTTGAAATTATGCCTCTTATCTAACTAAAATTTTGAGTTTTTGATCAACATTTTCCCAAGCCGCTAGCTTCTAGACTCTGGTAACCACCACTTTACATTTCTTTACGTTCTGCTTTTTTCAATTCCACATATGTGAAAACATGCAGTATTTGCCTTTCCCTGCCTGGCTTATTTCAGTTAACATAACATCCTCCAGGTTAATCCATGTTGTTGAAATGGCAGGGTTTCCTTTTTTTGATGCTGAATAGTACTCCATTGTGTGTATATCTCACATTCCCTTTGTCTACTCACCAGTTGATGGATGCTAAGCTTGATTCCACATCTTGGTTATTATGTATAATGCTGCAATGAACATGAGCCTGCAGATAATTCTTCCATGTACTGGTTTCATATCTTTGGATATGTATCCAGTAGTGAGATTGCTGGTAGTACTTTTTAAAATTTTTGAGGAACCTCCATACTATTTTCCATAATAGCTATCCTAATTTACATTCCCACCAACAGTGTACAAGGTTAACATTATTCTTTAATCACAGTGTATTTAATTTTCAAGTAATCTACTCTTTTATAAAGAGTACTGCTATGATTAACTTTTTATATACAGTTGTTTAATAAAGGAGAAACATTCTGAGAAATGTGTCATTAGGGATTTCATCATCATGCAAACATTATAGAGTATACTTACACAAGCCTAAATGGTATAGCCTGCTACACATCTAGGCTTTATCTTCCCAGGCAACAAACTTGTACTGCATGTTGTTGTACTGAGTGCTGTAGGTAATTGTAACAAGATAGTATTTGTGTTTCTAACCAAATATAAACATAAAAAGGATACAGTAAAAATACAGTATGATAAATTTATGGGACTACCATCATATATGCAACCTCATTGATCAAAATACCATTATGCAGTGCATAACTGTGTTCTTAAACTTGTTGTTAGTTTAGTAGACACAAACACTTTTTTAAAAGAGCATTCTTCATCTTTCTTTTACCCAGCTAACTCATCAGAGGCAACTCATGGGAAAATAGCTTAGAAATAACCATATTTCCAATTTTAAAACATCAAAGTGGACATACAAGCTTTAGCATTTAGTATAATAATTTAGCTAACCAAGCAAACAGAATAGGATTAGGAAAACCACGGTTACTCTCATAACATGTGGTATAAATAAAAACTCTCTTTCGTTTCAAACCATCAAGATTAACCATTTAAGTTTTCTTATGGCTACCTAGTTAACAAGTATCAAGAAGTGATTGTTTTGTGAGAACACTGTAATAAGCATTGTGTACATATTTTTCAATTGACCCTATAATGCTTAGTCTTAAGAAGTGTAAATAGGAGCTGGAGAGTAAAGACTGCATAAGAAATACTTTGGAAAAAATGACAGTGCATCCCATAAGCAAATCATTCAACTCCAGCATCTTATTTCTATTATCTGGTTCAGATATCAGGAATAATGGTACATCATTATATCTTACTTCTATAGCACAAAATTATTAAAGAATCAGAAAGTAGTCAGAAAGTCTGGTTTAGGTGCCTCGGTCTTGCAATTCTGTTACATTCTCTTTTCAACAACTAGCCTCCCTCAGGATGATACGTGTTCATTTATTTAATGTGCACTGTGTGCCAGGTACTGTTGTAAGCATGTTAGAAATAATAATTTATGTCAGTAAGATTACAATAAGTCTGGCAGCAGTAAGAAATGATCCTGAATTTCAGGGGCTCACAACAAGAAAGATTTATTCCTCACTACATTGTATGTTGACTTTGACTGTGGTTCTGCTTCCTGTCCTCTTCAGTCCAGGATCCATGTTGAGGAGAACCCTATCTCAGACATCACCATTCTCATGGTAAAGAGACAAGAGAGAATGGCAGAAACATGCAGTGGCTGCAGTGAGCTCTTGAAATTTCTGCACATAAGTTATATACAGCAGTTAGACTAACACTTTACAGGCCAAAAAAGTGACTTGGCCAAACCTGACAGTGAAGTAGGGATGGATAATCTCATAGACAGGGGCCCTACAGATTTTGAAAATATAAGGTATTATCATCATGTCAACCATATGAGGGTAGGCACTATTATTAATCACCATTTTACAGTTCAGGAAATTGAGGCACAAGGATATTAAGCAACTACTTCAAGCTCATACAGCTAGTCAATGGCAGAGCCAGAACTTGAAATCCTGGCAATACATGCTCTTAACTACTACACCATGCTAACTCCTTATGTTTTTGCTCTATTATTTTCACTTGTTCAGAAAAAAGTCGGAAGCTCATTCACACAAAAGTATTTGACACTTAAACACTTAAGTCATAACTACATTTTAAGGATTTGCATTTTAAGGCAACAAAGCCTTAAGATAAAGTTGCAAAGTTGGATTTCAGAAGATTTGTGGGGGACAGCAGCCTTTGTAATGCTCCTGGAATCACACGTAATAATTAGCCCCTTATTCTGTTTATATACACTTATTTAATTGCTGCAGTTTGAGGTCATCTACTTAGAGAGGCTTTCCTCACAACCCTATTTTTAAAAACACACATGCCTCATCATCACCACAATAACTACCTTCTTTGTTCTTCATCCCTTTCCTCTGCTTTATTGTTTCATCATAAACTACTATCTAGTTTTATTTTCCATGATCATTTGTTTATTATTTGCCTCCCCTGTTTAGTTATGAGTTCTATGAGGATGTGGACACTGTTCATCTTATTCACTGTTGTAGCCATAGTATCACCACAGGAACTGGCATATAGTAGGTCCTCAGTAAAGATTTGTTGAATTGATTGATAAATGGATGTATGAGTGCATGAATTAACAAACTCAGTGTATAATACTCAAAAGCAGAGTAAGACTAGCTATGAAAGAAATACTGGAGTAAAGTCCAAAGGACTAAAGTAAAACATTTTTTATATTCACTGGAAGTTATTACTTTTATTGAATGCCAGCTGTGTGTCAAATGCCATAATTATACAAAGAAATATAATGTAAAAGTCTGTCCCTGAGGCATACAATGTAATTAAGGAAATGGACTATACTAACAAAGAAATTAATAATAGATTAATTATATAAAAATTATAATAGAAAAGAATGATCAGTAAAATGTCTTTAAGTAGCATAATATGTTTCAACTTCATGCAAATAGATGTGTGTAAACACACATATGAGAAATTTTGTAAATTTCCCAAGCAATTGGATAAAGGGGAAAAAAATCACAGCATACCTGTCAGGAACAAAAGTATTTGCTGTAATTTATTGTGTCCTAAAGTACAATTCTCAATAGCCTTTAAAAGAAAAAAAACATCCAGTATCCTAAAAATGTACCATGACAATGTCCAGCATACAATAGTAAATTACTAGATGTAAAAAATTAAGAAAGTATGACTCAAAACCAAAAAACGAAAGCAAGCAACAGACACAGTCCTGAAATGATCCAGATGTTGGTATTGGCAGACACAAACTTTAAAGTGGATATTATAAGTTTATTCATGAGCTTAAAGAAAAAATATGGTCATAATTAGTAAACACATGAGGAATCTCAGCAGAGAAATAGAAACTATTTTTTAAAGAGTTGAAGTCCTAGAATGGAAAATATATAAGGCACAAATTCTTTTAACAGCATTGTGAAGACTACAGAAGAAGGTGATAGTGGATTTGAAGGCAAATCAAATAAATTGTCTACCAGAACAGAGAAAAAAATGATTGAAAAAATTAACAGAGATGTCCAGGTGCAGTGGCTCATGCCTATAATCCCAACATTTTGGGAGGCGGGTGGATCACCTGATGTCAGGAGTTTGAGACCAGCCTGGCCAACATGGTGAAACCCTGTCTCTACTAAAAATACAAAAATTAGCCAGGCATGGTGGCAGGCATGTGTAATCCCAGCTACTTAGGAGGCTGAGGCAGGAGAATCACTTGAACTCAGGAGGCAGAGGTTGCAGTGAGCTGAGATGGCACCACTGCACTCCAGCCTGGGTGACAAGAGTGAAACTCCATCTCAAAAAAAAAAAAAAAAACTAATAGAGACTCAGTGACCTGTAGGACAATATCACACACACACACACATTATACACATAGATATACATACGTGTGTGTGTGTGTGTGTAGTAACTAAAGTCTCAGGTGGAGAGGAGAGACAAGGCAAAATATATGTATATTACAAAAATAAATAAAGTTTGCCAAATGTGGTAGAAAGCATCAAATTAATAATCCAACAATCTCCATGAACCTCAAACAAAATAAGTGTACGCGAGAGAGCATGTGTGTGTGTCAAAGTCAACTGCTGACAACCAAAGTTAAAGAACAAATCTGAAAGTGATCAGAGAAAAAGACAGTACAAATAATGGCAGACTTCTCATCAGACATAATGGAAGCCAGGAGACAACTAACATTTGTAAACTACTAAAGGAAAAAACACTTTCAAAAAAAAGTTTGAAATATTCACTCACTCTTTATTGAGTGAATATACCCCACATGAGTGGATTGAAGACATTTGCAGATGAACAAAAACACAGACAATCAAAACTAGCAGCCCTCAACTGTTAATGAACACTAACTGTTCTATAAATTTAAAAACTGGCCAGGCATGGTGGCTCATCCCTGTAATCCCAGAACTTTGGGAGGCCAAGGTGGGCAGCTCACCTGAGGTCAAGAGTTCAAGACCAGCCTGGTCAATATGGTAAAACCCCGTTTCTACTTTAAAAAAAAAAAAAAAAAAAAAAAATTAGCTGGTGGCATGTGCCTATAGTCCCCAGCTACTCCAGAGGCTGAGGTAGGAAAATCACTTGAACCCAAGAGGCAGACATTGCAGTGAGCTGAGATTGCGCTACTGCAGTCCAGCTGGGTAACAGAGCGAGACTCTGTCTCAAAAAAATAAATAGATAAAAATAAATAAAAATAATAAAAATGAAAACCACAGACCAGGGTAAATTATTCACAATGCAAATATATAACAAAGGTCTTATATCCAGAATATCAAAAGAGGTCATACAACTCACTAATAACAAGGCACACATTCCAATTTCATAAATAGGCAAGACTTGCACAGACATCGCACAAAACATTTATGAATGGACAATAAGCACATGGAAAGGTGCTTAACGTTGCTAGTCATCAGCACAATGCAAATTAAAAACACAATGAGATGTTACTTTTCTCACTGGCTAAAATTTAAAAGATGAACACCTCCAAACATTGGGCAGGGATGTGGAGCAACTATGCATTTGTTGTGGGAAATAAAAATATTACAACCACTTTGGAAAACTGTTTAGCAGTTCGTTATATATTTAAACATATGCCTACTCTATGACCCTCCAACTCCACTTGTAGGTACTTATCAAAAGAAATAAAAATTTAAAAGGCTTGTATGTGACAATTTATAGCAGCTTTATCCCTAATAGCCAAAAAAATGAAACAACCCAAATGATCATCAGCAAGAAAATAGACTAACAATTTGTGGTAAATCCACACAATGAAATAATACTCAACAACAAAAAAATGAACTACAAAACATGAATGAATATATCGATGAATCAAATCAATAAATTTTGTATGCTCAGGAACATGAATGAATTTCAAAAACATTATGTTGAGAAAAATAACAGGCACAAAAGAGAACTGAATTCATTTATTTAAAATTCAGGAACACAAAACTAATCTATCAGAATAGATGGCAGAACTGTGGTTGCTTCGGAGCTTGACTCAAAAAGGGGCACGAGGGAACTTTCTGGGTGATAGAAATATTCTATATTTTGATTGGATATTGGTTAGGTAAGTTGACACAATTTTCAAAACTCATTGAGTTGTAGATTTAAAATCTGTGTTCAACTGCTTGTAAAGATTACCTCAATAAACAAAAATCTTGGCAGAATTTTCAAATAATTTGGCAACCCAATTTTAAATGTATGAGGAAAAGCAAAGCTTATGAATGGTCAAGACACTGTTGAGGAAGGAGGAGGTAGAGGGCAATGTGGGCAAACACTTTTGCACTAAAATTCGGATTTATTATTAACCTATTATAATTTTTAAATGTAGTATTGGTAAAGGGAAAGATAAATTGACCAATGGAATAGAACAGAGGCCTAAAACAGAACCACACAGAGATGCCAGAGATGGCAATGAAAATTACTGAAACAGACTACTGAATAAATTGTACCAGGAAAACTGATTATTCAAATGGAAACAAAATTAGATCCTTGCCTTAACACATACATAAAAATTAATTTCAAATGAATCAAAAACTTATATGTGAAGAACAAAATTTGAAAACTTTTACAGATAATTATAGAAGAATATTTTTATGACATCAGGCTTGAAAACTTTTCAAACAAAATTACTAAGCAAAAGATATCAATAAATTTGACAAATTAAAATAAAGAACTTCTGTTCTCTGTTCATCAAAAGATACCAAAAGAGGAGTGTAAAGAAAACAAGATACAAAATGAATTATAAAACAAGCATAGACAGAAGAACTCTAAGAAAAATATACAAATATCCCCCCTACCACAAAAAAAGCATTTCATAGAAGAAAAAATAATGAAACAACAACAAAGAAAAGCATGAAGGAAAGTATGTCCAATCTCATTTGTAGGACTGTGAGCTCTTCCTTTTTTATTTATTAAACATTGGAGGAGGAATGTTGTAAAGAAGAGGAAGTGTATCCAGGACAAATTATGAGATAATGCAGAAGGAACTAATGTTAAAATCAATATTCAGCCGAAACCAAGACCTGTGCCTATATTCACCATCAGAGATTGGACTTCTCAGATGTAAGAAACTTGGGAATGTTACCCAAAAAGTAATTTCATTATAATTTTATCATTAAAACCAGCAGTAAAATTTTGAAAATTTGACATAATAGAGGAAGAACCATTTCTCAGTACTGTCAGCTGCTAGACTGCTCCTGCGTTCATGCTACGGCTTATCTGTGATACTAAATAGACACACTCTTTCAACTGAGGTTGGTAGAGAAACATGATATTTTAGGAATTCCTCATTTTTCTTTAACACTTTCCTCTTTTATTCTTTATATTCTTTGTTGTGTCTAGATCAAAGAAGATTTATCACAGATGTTGTTGTACATGATTTGGGTTGTTTTCCTGCCTTGTGAAATTTTAACAAGGCAAACTTAATTTTGTTTTTTATTCATCCTTCAAGATTTGAAATGTTCCCATAGAGAACTTTTTCCTGCAAGACTCATGGCCTAAATAGAACTAAATAACTACAAAATACTAGTAGAATTTTAAAGGTTATTTTCTTTGATAATTTAATGTTAACACAACAAACATTTCCAAAGACTGTAATCTTAATGATAAGATTTCTATTACTCTTTCTTGTATTATTTCAATTTTATAAATATTTACTGGCTCTAATAAGATATAATATTCTTGTTAAGGTTGTCTAGCTAATATATCCTCTCTCAACATTAACCTTTATTTTAAATGTATTTCTTCATACACTTATTATTTGAAATGGCCTGGTTATTTTTGGATATAAAGTTAACAGTTTTCACAATCATCATTAATTTTTGCTGCATTTGACTCTTGCAATAACATTTACATTTATGCTTCAACAAACCTATAGACTATCAACATTTAAGGCATACAGAGATATTTTTCATTCAAAACTACATATAGATACATATCTATATTCAAAAGTGACTATTCAGCTAGTAACAATAAATCTGAATTATATGTCTTGTTTATGCTATTGGCAGTATAATGCTGATTCAATGCACTAGTATCCTACACACTTACATCAGTGATCCTGCAAACATTTAGAGCTGACATTTGAAGTAGGCGTTGAACTACTCAGCTTTCCAAAAGCTATGGCTTGAGACAAAGACAAAAATTTTGGCCAAATACTGAGGCTAACACCAACTATGGTATAACCCTAAAAAGAAGTATAGGCCAAGTATCTATTTCCTAGACAGAACTTTATGCCATATTCACATAAATACATACACAAATTCTTCATCTTCAAACTTTTAATTTGCATGCCTACAAAAAACAGAGATGAAGCATAAGGGCCCTCAATGAATCATGCCATGAATGCTCTTGTTCTTGTTGATAATGATGATTTATTCTCATCTTATAACCCACTGCCACTTACAACACTTCATAGCAGCCCCTTAGGCAACCATCAATCATAACCAAATCCCATTCCCTATTTATCCCCCTTTGTAATAGCAGTCCTTCAGAATGGACTTGGACAAAGTGAGCTTCATGGTGAATTCTGAATAAAAGAATAAAAACAAGGTTATCTGAGGCATAAAAGGTATTGCTATAAATGAATAAATTATATGAATATCTGGCTGAAATTAAAATGGTAAAAATAGAAATAGGAAAAGATAAAAATTATTCATAGTATTTTAGCTCAGTGTGTACACTTTTCTAAAGCAAAGAAATTTCTTTTTTTTTTTTTTTTGAGACGGAGTCTCGCTCTGCCGCCCAGGCTGGAGTGCAGTGGCCGGATCTCAGCTCACTGCAAGCTCCGCCTCCCGGGTTCACGCCATTCTCCTGCCTCAGCCTCCCAAGTAGCTGGGACTACAGGCGCCCGCCACGTCGCCCGGCTAGTTTTTTTGTATTTTTAGTAGAGACGGGGTTTCACCATGTTAGCCAGGATGGTCTCGATCTCCTGACCTCGTGATCCGCCCGTCTCGGCCTCCCAAAGTGCTGGGATTACAGGCTTGAGCCACCGCGCCCGGCCAGAAATTTCTACTTGTGACACTTTTACTGACTCAGAGAATACATCATTCATATTTTTTTAAATGAATACTTTGCCTTGAACCTTCAGACCTTACCTATTCTCAAATTGCCCCAACCCTCACAGAATAGCAAGAATAATGGTTCTCAACTTCTTAATTTCATGGCTCTTAAGACTCTAAAGAATTACTGATAACCTGTATTAGTCCATTTTCACACTTCTATGAAGAGCTGCCTGAGACTAGGTAAGTTATAAAGGAAAGAAGTTTAATTGATTCACAGTTCCACATGGCTGGGGAGGCCTCAGGAAACTTACAATCATGGTGGAAGGTAAAGGCGAAGCAAGTACCTTCTTCACAAGGCAGCAGGAAAGAGAAAAATTCAGAGGAAACTGCCACTTTTGAACAACCAAATTTCGTGAGAACTCCCTCACTATCATGAGAACAGCATGGGGGAAACTGCCCCCATGACACAATCACCTCCCATCAGGTTTCTCCCTCCACACGTGGGGATTACAATTCGAGGTGAGATTTGGGTGGGGACACAGAGCCAAACCATATTATGAACCTAAAGAGCTTTTGTTTGTGTAAGTTGTATATACTGATACCTATCATATTAGATATTGAAACAGAAAATTTTAAATATTTACTTGCTTTACAGTAACATAATAAGCCCATTACATGTTAACATAAATGGCATGTTTTTATGAAAAATAACTATATTTCCTAAATAAAAAATTTAGTGAGAATTATTTTACATGTTTGCAAGTCTCTAATGTCTAGCTTAACAGAAGACAGCTGAATTCTGATATCTGCTTATGTATTCAATCTGTTGCAACATCTTGTTTTGAAGAAAATCCAGCCTCACATAGTTATGCAGTTGGAAAAGAGGAAAACTTAACAGACTTTTCAGATAATTGATAATATTCTTCTGTGATACTACACTAAAAATTGACAAATGATAATTTCTTTTTTTTTTTTTTTTTTTTTTTTTTTTTTTCTTTTTCAAATTGTTTTATTTCAATAGTTTTTGAGTTTTGGTTTTGGTTACATGGATGAGTTCTTCAGTGGTGATTTCTGAGATTTTAGTGCACCCGTCACCCGAACAGTGTACACTGAAACGAATATGTAGTCTTTTATCCCTAACCCCCCTCCAAACCTTCCTCCCCACAAGTCCCCAGAGCCTATTATATTATTCTTATGCCTTTGCATTCTCTTAGCTTAGCTCCCACTTATAAGTGAGAACAGACCATATTTGATTTTCCAATCCTGAGTTACTTCACTCAGAATAATGACCTCCAGCTCCATTCAAGTTGCTGCATAAAGCATTATTTTGTTGCTTTTAATGATTGAGTAGTATTCCATGCCATATGTATACCACCTTTTCTTTATCCACTTGTTAGTCGATGGGAACTTAAGTTGGTTCCATATCTTTGCAAATGCAAATTGTGCTGCTATAAGCACATGTATGCATGTCTTTTTTAGATAATGACTTATTTCCCTTTGGGTAGATACCCAGTAGTGGGTTTGCTGGATCAAATGGTAGTTCTACTTTTAGTTCTTTAAGGAATCTCCATATTGTTTTCCACAGTAGTTGTACTAATTTACAGTGTAAAAGTGTTCCCTTTTTACCACATCCACACCAACATCTACTGTTTTTTTTTTTTTTTTTTTTTTTTTTTTTCTTAGAATAATTTTTTTTTTTTTTTTTTTTTATTATACTTTAAGTTCTAGGGTACATGGGCATAACGTGCAGGTTTGTTACATATGTATACTTATGCCATGTTGGTGTGCTGCACCCATCAACTCGTCAGCACCCATCAATTCATCATTTATATCATGTATAACTCCCCAATGCAATCCCTCCCTCCTCCCCCCTCCCCCCTCCCCATGATAGACCCCAGTGTGTGATGTTCCCCTTCCCGAGTCCAAGTGATCTCATTGTTCAGTTCCCACCTATGAGTGAGAACATGCGGTGTTTGGTTTTCTCTTCTTGTGATAGTTTGCTAAGAATGATGGTTTCCAGCTGCATCCATGTCCCTACAAAGGACGCAAACTCATCCTTTTTTATGGCTGCATAGTATTCCATGGTGTATATGTGCCACATTTTCTTAATCCAGTCTGTCACAGATGGACATTTGGGTTGATTCCAAGTCTTTGCTATTGTGAATAGTGCCGCAATAAACATACGTGTACATGTGTCTTTGTAGTAGACTAATTTATAATCCTTTGGGTATATACCCAGTAGTGGGATGGCTGGGTCATATGGTACATCTAGTTCTAGATCCTTGAGGAATTGCCATACTGTTTTCCATAATGGTTGAACTAGTTTACAATCCCACCAACAGTGTAAAAGTGTTCCTATTTCTCCACATCCTCTCCAACACCTGTTGTTTCCTGACTTCTTAATGATTGCCATTCTAACTGGTGTGAGATGGTATCTCATTGTGGTTTTGATTTGCATTTCTCTGATGGCCAGTGATGATGAGCATTTTTTCATGTGTCTGTTGGCTGTATGAATATCTTCTTTTGAGAAATGTCTGTTCATATCCTTTCCCCACTTTTTGATGGGGTTGTTTGTTTTTTTCTCGTATATTTGTTTGAGTTCTTTGTAGATTCTGGATATTAGCCCTTTGTCAGATGAGTAGGTTGCAAAAATTTTCTCCCATTCTGTAGGTTGCCTGTTCACTCTGATGGTAGTTTCTTTTGCTGTGCAAAAGCTCTTTAGTTTAATGAGATCCCATTTGTCAATTTTGGCTTTTGCTGCCGTTGCTTTTGGTGTTTTAGACATGAAGTCCTTGCCCATGCCTATGTCCTGAATGGTACTACCTAGATTTTCTTCTAGGGTTTTTATGGTATTAGGTCTAACATTTAAGTCTCTAATCCATCTTGAATTAATCTTCGTATAAGGGGTAAGGAAAGGATCCAGTTTCAGCTTTCTACTTATGGCTAGCCAATTTTCCCAGCACCATTTATTAAATAGGGAATCCTTTCCCCATTTCTTGTTTCTCTCAGGTTTGTCAAAGATCAGATGGCTGTAGATGTGCGGTATTATTTCTGAGGACTCTGTTCTGTTCCATTGGTCTATATCTCTGTTTTGGTACCAGTACCATGCTGTTTTGGTTACTGTAGCCTTGTAGTATAGTTTGAAGTCAGGTAGCGTGACGCCTCCAGCTTTGTCCTTTTGACTTAGGATTGTCTTGGCAATGCGGGCTCTTTTTTGGTTCCATATGAACTTTAAAGCAGTGTTTTCCAATTCTGTGAAGAAAGTCATTGGTAGCTTGATGGGGATGGCATTGAATCTATAAATAACCTTGGGGAGTATGGCCATTTTCACGATATTGATTCTTCCTATCCATGAGCATGGTATGTTCTTCCATTTGTTTGTGTCCTCTTTGATTTCACTGAGCAGTGGTTTGTAGTTCTCCTTGAAGAGGTCCTTTACATCCCTTGTAAGCTGGATTCCTAGGTATTTTATTCTCTTTGAAGCAATTGTGAATGGAAGTTCATTCCTGATTTGGCTCTCTGCTTGTCTGTTGCTGGTGTATAAGAATGCTTGTGATTTTTGCACATTAATTTTGTATCCTGAGACTTTGCTGAAGTTGCTTATCAGCTTAAGGAGATTTTGGGCTGAGACGATGGGGTTTTCTAAATATACAATCATGTCATCTGCAAACAGGGACAATTTGACTTCTTCTTTTCCTAACTGGATACCCTTGATTTCTTTCTCTTGCCTGATTGCCCTAGCCAGAACTTCCAACACTATGTTGAATAGGAGTGGTGAGAGAGGGCATCCCTGTCTTGTGCCAGTTTTCAAAGGGAATTTTTCCAGTTTTTGCCCATTCAGTATGATATTAGCTGTGGGTTTGTCATAAATAGCTCTTATTATTTTGAGGTACGTTCCATCAATACCGAATTTATTGAGCGTTTTTAGCATGAAGGGCTGTTGAATTTTGTCAAAAGCCTTTTCTGCATCTATTGAGACAATCATGTGGTTCTTGTCTTTGGTTCTGTTTATATGCTGGATTACGTTTATTGATTTGCGAATGTTGAACCAGCCTTGCATCCCAGGGATGAAGCCCACTTGATCATGGTGGATAAGCTTTTTGATGTGCTGCTGAATCCGGTTTGCCAGTATTTTATTGAGGATTTTTGCATCAATGTTCATCAGGGATATTGGTCTAAAATTCTCTTTTTTTGTTGTGTCTCTGCCAGGCTTTGGTATCAGGATGATGTTGGCCTCATAAAATGAGTTAGGGAGGATTCCCTCTTTTTCTATTGATTGGAATAGTTTCAGAAGGAATGGTACCAGCTCCTCCTTGTACCTCTGGTAGAATTCAGCTGTGAATCCATCTGGTCCTGGACTTTTTTTGGTGGGTAGGCTATTAATTGTTGCCTCAATTTCAGAGCCTGCTATTGGTCTATTCAGGGATTCAACTTCTTCCTGGTTTAGCCTTGGGAGAGTGTAAGTGTCCAGGAAATTATCCATTTCTTCTAGATTTTCTAGTTGATTTGCGTAGAGGCGTTTATAGTATTCTCTGATGGTAGTTTGTATTTCTGTGGGGTCAGTGGTGATATCCCCTTTATCATTTTTTATTGCATCTATTTGATTCCTCTCTCTTTTTTTCTTTATTAGCCTTGCTAGCGGTCTGTCAATTTTGTTGATCTTTTCAAAAAACCAACTCCTGGATTCATTGATTTTTTGGAGGGTTTTTTGTGTCTCTATCTCCTTCAGTTCTGCTCTGATCTTAGTTATTTCTTGCCTTCTGCTAGCTTTTGAATGTGATTGCTCTTGCCTCTCTAGTTCTTTTAATTGTGATGTTAGAGTGTCAATTTTAGATCTTTCCTGCTTTCTCTTGTGGGCATTTAGTGCTATAAATTTCCCTCTACACACTGCTTTAAATGTGTCCCAGAGATTCTGGTATGTTGTATCTTTGTTCTCATTGGTTTCAAAGAACATCTTTATTTCCGCTTTCATTTCGTTATGTACCCAGTAGTCATTCAGGAGCAGGTTGTTCAGTTTCCATGTAGTTGAGCGGTTTTGATTGAGTTTCTTAGTCCTGAGTTCTAGTTTGATTGCACTGTGGTCTGAGAGACAGTTTGTTATAATTTCTGTTCTTTTACATTTGCTGAGGAGTACTTTACTTCCAATTATGTGGTCAATTTTGGAATAAGTGCGATGTGGTGCTGAGAAGAATGTATATTCTGTTGATTTGGGGTGGAGAGTTCTATAGATGTCTATTAGGTCTGCTTGGTGCAGAGATGAGTTCAATTCCTGGATATCCTTGTTAACTTTCTGTCTCGTTGATCTGTCTAATGTTGACAGCGGAGTGTTGAAGTCCCCCATTATTATTGTATGGGAGTCTAAGTCTCTTTGTAAGTCTCTAAGGACTTGCTTTATGAATCTGGGTGCTCCTGTATTGGGTGCATATATATTTAGGAGAGTTAGCTCTTCCTGTTGAATTGATCCCTTTACCATTATGTAATGGCCTTCTTTGTCTCTTTTGATCTTTGATGGTTTAAAGTCTGTTTTATCAGAGACTAGGATTGCAACCCCTGCTTTTTTTTGTTCTCCATTTGCTTGGTAGATCTTCCTCCATCCCTTTATTTTGAGCCTATGTATGTCTCTGCATGTGAGATGGGTCTCCTGAATACAGCAGACTGATGGGTCTTGACTCTTTATCCAGTTTGCCAGTCTGTGTCTTTTAATTGGAGCATTTAGTCCATTAACATTTAAGGTTAATATTGTTATGTGTGAACTTGATCCTGCCATTATGATATTAACTGGTTATTTTGCTCGTTAGTTGATGCAGTTTCTTCCTAGCCTCGATGGTCTTTACATTTTGCCAAGTTTTTGCGATGGCTGGTACCGGTTGTTCCTTTCCATGTTTAGGGCTTCCTTCAGGGTCTCTTGTAAGGCAGGCCTGGTGGTGACAAAATCTCTAAGCATTTGCTTATCTGTAAAGGATTTTATTTCTCCTTCACTTATGAAACTTAGTTTGGCTGGATATGAAATTCTGGGTTTAAAATTCTTTTCTTTAAGAACGTTGAATATTGGCCCCCACTCTCTTCTGGCTTGTAGAGTTTCTGCCGAGAGATCTGCTGTTAGTCTGATGGGCTTCCCTTTGTGGGTGACCCGACCTTTCTCTCTGGCTGCCCTTAAGATTTTTTCCTTCATTTCAACTTTGGTGAATCTGGCAATTATGTGTCTTGGAGTTGCTCTTCTGGAGGAGTATCTTTGTGGCGTTCTCTGTATTTCCTGAATTTGAATGTTGGCCTGCCCTACTAGGTTGGGGAAGTTCTCCTGGATGATATCCTGAAGAGTGTTTTCCAACTTGGTTCCATTTTCCCCCTCACTTTCAGGCACCCCAATCAGACGTAGATTTGGTCTTTTTACGTAATCCCATACTTCTTGCAGGCTTTGCTCATTTCTTTTTCTTCTTTTTTCTTTTGGTTTCTCTTCTCGCTTCATTTCATTCATTTGATCTTCAATCGCTGATACTCTTTCTTCCAGTTGATCGAGTCGGTTACTGAAGCTTGTGCATTTGTCACGTATTTCTCGTGTCATGGTTTTCATCTCTGTCATTTCGTTTATGATCTTCTCTGCATTAATGAGTCTAGCTGTCAATTCTTCCACTCTTTTTTCAAGATTTTTAGTTTCTTTGCGCTGGGTACGTAATTCCTCCTTTAGCTCTGATAAGTTTGATGGACTGAAGCCTTCTTCTCTCCTCTCGTCCAAGTCATTCTCTGACCAGCTTTGATCCGTTGCTGGCGATGGGCTGCGCTCCTTTGCAGGGGGAGATGCGCTCTTATTTTTTGAATTTCCAGCTTTTCTGCCCTGCTTCTTCCCCATCTTTGTGGTTTTATCTGTCTCTGGTCTTTGATGGTGGTGACGAACTGATGGGGTTTTGGTATAGGTGTCCTTCCTGTTTGATAGTTTTCCTTCTGACAGTCAGAAGGACTCTCTGTTGGTCTGTTGGAGATTGCTTGAGGTCCACTCCAGACCCTGTTTGCCTGGGTATCAGCAGCAGAGGTTGCCGAAGATAGAATATTGCTGAACAGCGAGTGTACCTGTCTGATTCTTCCTTTGGAAGTGTCCTCTCAGGGGTGTACTCCACCCTGTGAGGTGTGGGGTGTCAGACTGCCCCTAGTGGGGGATTTCTCCCAGCTAGGCTACTCAGGGGTCAGGGACACACCTGAGCAGGCAGTCTGTCCGTTCTCAGATCTCAACCTCCGCGTTGGGAGATCCGCGGCTCTCCCCAAAGCTGTCAGACAGAGTCGTTCGCGTCTGCACCGGCTCCCGCTACTTCCCCTGTTGGTCTTCAGCTGTGCGCTGTCCCCAGAGGTGGAGACTACAGAGACAGGCAGGCTTCCTTGAGCTGCTGTGAGCTCCACCCAGTTCGAGCTTCCCAGCGGCTTTGTTTACCTACTTAAGCCTCAGCAATGGCGGGCGCCCCTCCCCCAGCCTCGCTGCTGCCTTGCGGATAGATCGCGGCAGACTGCTGTGTTAGCAGTGAGGGAGGCTTCGTGGGCGTGGGACCCTCCCGGCCAGGTGTGGGATATATTCTCCTGGAATGCCTGTATGCTTACAGCGCAGTATTGGGGTGGGAGTTACCCGATTTTCCAGGTGTTGTGTGTCTCAGTTCCCCTGGCTAGGAAAACGGATCCCCTTCCCCCTTGCGCTTCCAGGTGAGGCGATGCCTCGCCCTGCTTCAGCTCTCGCTGGTCAGGCTGCAGCAGCTGACCAGCACCGATTGTCCGGCACTCCCTAGTGAGATGACCCCAGTACCTCAGTTGAAAATGCAGAAATCACCGGTCTTCTGTGTCGCTCGCGCTGGGAGTTGGAGACTGGAGTTGTTCCTATTCGGCCATCTTGCTCCGCCCCCCCAAATGATAATTTCTTAAAAGTTGGTTGAATGTGAACACACTGATAAACTTTTTCTGTTTTGTTGCATTAAAATCATTAATTTATCTCACATATAAACCCATGCATGATTTTTTAAGTGTGCATTAAAATATTGGTTCACAAAGTTAAGTCAGTCTCCCAAATGTTGACATATTTCTGGATGCAACACTTTTTTAAAATCGCAGGTATTACTATTACTATGAACTTCATCAGAAAATATTGCGTATTAGGAAGCTATCAAGCTCTTGATAGCAGACACAAGTTTACCAAACTTCTAATAGTTACCTAAAAACTTAAATTTTTATCACTGGCAACATGTGCTGTCAGTTGATTTTCTTGAAGGGATCAGTCTCACTTTGTTAATTCTGAAGAAAATATCTGCCAGATGCTAGCCATATTTCAAGTAAAAATAGTGTCCTATGAGGGCAAAGTGGCTAGTTCAGCCCACAGTTCATTCTCTCGAGTGATTTTCCTCAACTCAGCCATTGTAATTTGATATGCAGAAGCACTTTATGAATACTTCCCATTTTGTCACACAACATATTTTTTTTTTATTATACTATAAGTTCTAGGGTACATGTGCACAACATGCAGGTATGTTACATGGGTATACATGTGCCATGTTGGTTCGCTGCACCCATCAACTCGTCATTTACATTAGGTATTTCTCCTAATGCTATCCCTCCCCCCTCCCCCTATGCCATGACAGGTCCCGGTGTGTGATGTTCCCTGCCCTGTGTCCATGTGTTCTTGTTGTTCAGCTCCCACCTATGAATGAGAACATGTGGTGTTTGGTTTTCTGTCCTTGTGATAGTTTGCTGAGAATAATGGTTTCCAGCTTCATCCATGTCCCTGGAAAGGACATGAACTCATTCTTTTTTATGGTTGCATATTATTCCATGGTGTATATGTGCCACATTTTTGTAATCCAGTCTGTCATTGATGGACATTTGGGTTGGTTCTAAGTCTTTGCTATTGTGAATAGTGCTGCAATAAACATACGTGTGCATGTGTCTTTATAGTAGCATGATTTATAATCCTTTCGGTATATACTGAGTGACTGGATTTCTGGGTCAAATGGTATTTCTTTTTTTTTTTTTTTTTTTTTGAGACGGAGTCTCGCTCTGTCACCCAGGCTGGAGTGCAGTGGCCAGATCTCAGCTCACTGCAAGCTCCGCCTCCCGGGTTTACGCCATTCTCCTACCTCAGCCTCCCAAGTAGCTGGGACTACAGGCGCCCGCCACCATGCCCAGCTAGTTTTTTGTATTTTTTTTTTTTTAGTAGAGACGGGGTTTCACCATGTTAGCCAGGATGGTCTCGATCTCCTGACCTCGTGATCTGCCCATCTCGGCCTCCCAAAGTGCTGTGATTACAGGCTTGAGCCACTGTGCCTGGCCTCAAATGGTATTTCTAGTTCTAGATCCTTGAGGAATTGCCACACGGTCTTCCACAATGGTTGAACTAATTTACGCTCCCACAAATAGTGTAAAAGTGTTTCTATTTCTCCACATTGTCTCCAGCACCTGTTGTTTCCTGACTTTTTAATGATCGCCATTCTAACTGGCGTGAGATGGTATCTCATTGTGGTTTTGATTTGCATTTCTCTGATGACCAGTGATGATGAGCATTTTTTCATGTTTGTTGGCTGCATAAATGTCTTCTTTTGAGAAGTGTCTATTCATATCCTTTGCCCCCTTTTTGATGGGGTTGTTTGTTTTTTTCTTATAAATTTGTTTAAGTTCTTTGCAGATTCTGGTTATTAGCCCTTTGTCAGATGGGTGGATTGCAAAGATTTTTCTCCCATTCTGTAGGTTGCCTGTTCGCTCTGATGATAGTTTCTTTTGCTGTGCAGAAGCTCTTTAATTAAATTAGATTCCATTTGTCTATTTTGGCTGTTGTTGCCATTGCTTTTGGTGTTTTAGACATGAAGTCTTTGCCCATGCCTGTGTCCTAAATGGTATTATCTAGGTTTTCTTCTAGGGTTTTTATGATGTTAGGTCTTACATCTAAGTCTTTAATCCATCTTGAGTTAATTTTTGTGTACGGTGCAAGAAAGGGATCCAGTTTCAGCTTTCTATATATATGGCTAGCCAGTTTTCCCAGCACCATTTATTAAATAGGGAATCCTTTTCCCATTGCTTGTTTTTATCAGGTTTCTCAAAAATCAGATGGTTGTAGATGTGTGGTATTATTTCTGAGGCCTCTGTTCTGTTCCATTGGTCTGTATATCTCTTTTGGTACCAGTACCATGCCGTTTTGGTTACTGTAGCCTTGTAGTATAGTTTGAAGTCAGGTAGCGTGATGCCTCCAGCTTTGTTCTTTTTGCTTAGGATTGTCTTGGCTATGCGGGCTCTTTTTTTGTTCTATATGAACTTCAGTTTTTCCAATTCTGTGAAGAAAGTCAGTGGTAGCTTGATGGGGATAGCATTGAATCTATAAATTACCTTGAGCAGTATGGCCATTTTCACGATGTTGATTCTTCCTATCCATGAGCATAAAATGTTCTTCCATTTGTTTGTGTCCTCTTTTATTTCACTGAGCAGTAGTTTGTAGTTCTCCTTGAAGAGGTCCTTCACATCCCTTGTAAGTTGGATTCCTAGATATTTTATTCTCTTTATAGTAATTGTGAATGGGTGTTCATTCATTATTTGGCTCTCTGTTTGTCTCTTATTGATGTATAGGAATGCTTGTGATTTTTACACGTTGATTTTGTGTCCTGAGACTTTGCTGAAGTTACTTATCAGCTTAGGGAGATTTTGGGCTGAGACGATGGGGTTTTCTAAATATACAATCATGTCATTTGCAGACAGAGACAATTTGACTTCCTCTTTTCCTATTTGATTATTCTTTATTTCTTTCTCTTGCCTGATTGCCCTAGCCAGAACTTCCAACACTATGTTGAATAGGAGTGGTGAGAGACGGTATCCTTGTCTTGTGCCAGTTTTCAAAGGGAATGCTTCCAGTTTTTGCCCATTCAGTATGATATTGGCTATGAGTTTGTTATAAATAGCTCTTATTATTTTGAGATACATTCCATCAATACCTAGTTTATTGAGAGTTTTTAACATGAAAGCCTGTTGAATTTTGTCAAAGGCCTTTTCTGCATCTATTGAGATAATCATGTGGTTTTTGTCTTTGGTTCTGTTTATGTGATGGATTACATTTATTGATTCAGGTATGTTGAACTAGCTTTGCATCCCAGGGATGAAGCTGATTTGATCATGGTGGATTAGCTTTTTGATGTGTTCCTGGATTTGGTTTGCCTCTATTTTATTCAGGATTTTTGCATCAATGTTCATCAGAGATATTGGCCTAAAATTCTCTTTTTTTGTTGTGTCTCTACTAGGTTTTGGTATCAGGATGATGCTAGCCTCATAAAATGATTTAAGGAGGATTCTCTCTTTTTCTATTCATTTAAATAGTTTCAGAAGGAATGGTACTAGCTCTTCTTTGTACTTCTGGTAGAATTCAGCTGTGAATCCACCTGATCCTGAATTTTTTTGGTTAGTAGCCTATTAATTATTGCCTCAATTTCAGAACCTGTTATTGGTCTATTCAGAGATTCAACTTCTTCCTGGTTTAGTCTTGGGAGGGTGTATGTGTCCAGGAATTTATCCATTTCTTCTAGATTTTCTAGTTTATTTGCATAGAGGTGTTAATAGTATTCTCTGATGGTAGTTTGTATTTCTGTCGGATTGGTGGTGATATCCCCTTTATCACTTTTTATTGTGTCTATTTGATTCTTCTCTCTTGTCTTCTTTATTAGTGTTGCTAGCAGTCTATTTTGCTGATCTTTTCAAAAAACCAGTTCCTAGACTCATTGATTTTTTGAAGGGATTTTTGTGTCCATATCTCCTTCAGTTCTGCTCTGATCTTAGTTATTTCTTGCCTTCTGCTAGCTTTTGAATTTGTTTGCTCTTGCTTCTCTAGTTCTTTTAATTGTGATATTAGGGTGTTGATTTTAGATCTTTCCTGCTTTCTGTTGTGGGCATTTAGTGCTATAAATTTCCCTCTACACACTGCTTTAAATGTGTCCCAGAGATTCTGGTATGTTGATCACACAACATATTTTCTAAAGTAGACTTGGTGTTGATGTTCAATGTAGTTAAGATATTTTTTCTGTTTCATTAGATATTCTTAATTGAAACTTACTTTTTAAAAAATATGATTGCATGGCAGTGAAGAAGTCAATGGTTACCAGTACAGTTTGCTCCCACTGGTTGATTTGTACCAGTCTGCACAAAGTTTTACCCACTATTATTTTTGCATCATTTATGCAGATGTCAACTGTGATAAAACAAAATGATGTTTTAGTACCATTATGAAATAATTTGACCTCTTCAATTGCCTGAAATTTTCGTGGAGTTCCCCAGGTTTCTGTAGGGCACATTTTGAAAATATTTAGGCTAGATAATCTTAATTATACTGTTGTTTTTGTTATGACTTCCTAATCCCTTCCAAAATAAAACTATTTTGCTGTCTGTTTCAAAAACTACTGAAGCAAAGGCTATGAATTTGCATTCTTTTGTTTTTAATCTTATACAAATACATATGCTATAGATATACCTGCAGTAATATAAAATTACATACACATGTAGTTTCTCATTACAACATTTTAGTAGAAGACAAAAATTGGAAACAATACAGCTATCCATTGATGGATAATTTGTTAAATATATTGGATTACATTATACAGTGGAATATTATGCAGCAGTAAAAAGAGAAGAAGAAGGAGGAGGAGGAGGAGGAGGAGGAGAAGGAGGAAAGAAGAAGGGGAGGAGGAGGAGAAGGAGGAGGATGAAGAGGAGGAGGAGAAGGAGGAAAGAAGAAGGGGAGGAGGAGGAGAAGGAGGAGGAGGAGAAGGAGGATGAGGAGGAGGAGGAGGAGGAGAGGGCGGGGGAGGGAAGAAAGAGAAGAAGAAAGGAGAAGGAAGTAAAAAGAAGACGAGGAGGAGGAAAAGAAAGAAGAGGAAGAGGAAGAAGAAGGAAGAGGAGGAGAAAGAGGAGGAGGTACAAAAAGAAGAGAATGAGGTAGAGGAGAGAGGGATGAGGGTGTTTTCTACAGGCATGTTTGAAAACATCACTAGGATATTATTTAAAAAGGCAAGGTGCAGAATAACATATACAGTATATGCTAAGGTTTGAATGTTTATGTCTCCTCCAAAATTCATGTTGAAACTTAATCACCAGTGTGATAGTATTAAGAGGTAAAGATTTTGGAGGTGATTGAGTTGTGAGGACTCTTCCCTTCTGGGTGGGATTAATGCCTTTTAAAAAGGATTTAACACAAGTTTTAAAAACATATCATCCCTCTTCCCCAAATTAATGGAGAATAATTTAGGTAATGTTTCATATAAGCATTTTGAGCAAGCTCAGGAAGGTTTATAAATCCTTGAACCCCAAAGTAAAATTTCTCTACATGTGTTCTACTGAAGCATACCATCAATGACAAGCACTCAGTACTGATTTTAAAAGAGTAAACTCTTTAAAATATTTTTAAACTACCAAATGCATTTTTTAATTCGACCACAATTGATTTACTTTTTTGCCTGAAGCCAATTTTACTACTTAATGCCTAGTTAATGAATGAAAAGTTACACTATATTCCATTCACATATACTTTAGTGTTGAAATAGAAACAACAATAGCTAGTTTTCATAGACTTTCCTAGAATGGTTTTTTTATTAATAGTGTCATCTTTACTGCTTAAACTCATCTGGATTCCCTTCCAATACATGTCCATACATAAAGATGAAAAGTGTAAAACTATTTTATTAGAAATATTGATTTTTAAATTTAAAACTGTTGTGAATAAATTGCTTAAGAAAAGCCAGAGGGGAAACAGTGAACTAGGGTGTTCTGTGTAAATAAGCACTGTCAGGGCATGCCATTCTCCTTATAATTTCTATGAGGAGATATTGTGTAATCAAGTTTAATTCATGTTTCTGAACCTCGACTGCAAAGAATAAAGAAACCTGCGGAATAATATTGTCATAGATGACGTCTGTCAGCAACTGAAATTCATGGTGCATACATAATACCAACACACTCATTATTCTCCCTCCTCATCCACTAAATATACTGGCAAATAAATATTTTGTCACAATAAGATGACAAAACACTTTCAGAAAATGTCTGCAACATATTCTGAAGAAAACAAAAGAGAATTTAATCAGGTCCAATAAGCAATGAATGATCCAGCCAGTTCAGCAATGATTCAGCAAGCACTGCTCCAGCCTCAAAAGACCCATGAGTCAGTGGGCAGGAAGGATTCTCCCATCAAGTGTTCAAAGGAATTCTGATCAGGGAGTGATTTTAGTTATTCCTAGTACATCCATCAAGAAAGACATAGGCTCTTGTCTCCCAAAATCTTCCTGGGACTCTACATGGTGGTAGTAAAATTCTGAAAAAGCACAGCACAGCCTCCTTTAAAAAAGAAGACAAGTCATGCTGCACAGAATTTTAAGTGTAAAATGATCACTCTTTTGTTAGTGAATGCCATTAATCTTGAAGTTTTCAGCAGCTCTTAAACAAATATATCAATACCCTTGTTCGGTATTCATATAAGTGAATATTACAACAGAAGCTATTATCTCAAAGCAATTTCCTTTTTTTCATTTTAAGCATGTAAAAATATCTATTGCATCACATTGCCATTTAAAAAATGAAGAGTATTGCAAAAATAATTTCACTGTTTAAATCTATGGAGACTTGTGCAGCTTCTATACACTCGTATGGAGCAAGGATTAGGGATGTAAGGTTGTTTATTCCTATGTATCACCTGACCACCACTGACTATGCTTTTATAGTTCTTCTACCTTCTGTTTGCATTTTCTGTCTTTTGTCTGCTATTTGCCATTACCTCAACTGACTAATAAGTGCTGCCTATTTTTCAAACACTGAGCGAGGACTAGGCTGCACTAACAGAGCCAAATGCCAGTGCTCTGGGTTAGGTCTTTGGTGCTAAGAAACCTGTGCCAATTACTTCCAGGTTTAAGACAAAATATGTTATAGTTCATGTATTAGTCAGGGTTCTCTAGAGGGACAGGACTAATAGGATAGATGTATATATGAAGGGGATTTTATTAAGGAGTATTGATTCACACAATCACAATGTGAAGTCCCACAATCGGCTGTCTGCACGCTGAGGAACAAGGAGAACCACTCTAAGTCCCAAAACCTCACAAGTAGGGAGGCAGTAGGGAAGCTGAGGTGCAGCCTTCAGTATGTGGCCTGAGGCCAGAAAGCCCCTGGCAAACCACTGGTGTACGTCCAAGAGTCCAAAAGTTGAAGAACTTGGAGTCTGATGTTCAAGGGCAAGAAGCATCCAGCACGGGAGAAAGATGGAGGCCAGAAGACTCAGCAGGTCTGCTCTGTCCATTCCTGCTTTATTCTAGCCACACTGGCAACTGATTGGGTGGTGCCCACCCAGATTAAGGGTGGGTCTGCCTTTCCCAGCCCACTGACTCAAATGTTAATCTCCTTTGGCAACACCCTCACAGACACACCCCGGAACAATACTTTGTATCCTTCAATCCAATCAAGTTGACACTCAATATTAACCATCACAGTTCAAATCTGACTTCTGGGATAGTGGCTTGTTCATCTAATACAATTCCAGCCTTTTATGGTAACTCTTCCAATATTATAATTGGCATCTTGTCACAAAAGGCAATACTAACTATGTTTAAACAAAAATTCTACATCTAGTCTTCTCAAGGTTGTCCTTGTTTTCACAAACAGTAAACCATTTTTCCAAAGTGTGTACCACAGAGCACAAGCTAATCGTAGGTAATAAACAATACTATCCTTAGAACCCAATAGCTAGGGTCCCCACCCTGAGTCCTCTCCACAACCCTTGGTGCCCTGGCTTCCTCAGGGCTTACCCTTCAGCAGAAACTTAGAGGGGCCAAAGGGGTATACTCACTTGGAACGTATCTCACCCCTCCACAGTTTCTACACCCAAAGGATGTAAGGGGAGGGGTGCCCAGGTGGTAGACCCTGGATGTAGGGGGTGTGATATCCCCAAATATCCATGCATAACTTTCTTGGGGTGGGAAGATAAGTGAGAAAGGAACTCACAATCAGGGAGCCAGAAGCAAGTGTGCTCGGTCATCAGGGCACAAAACTCCAAATAATCCAAATTCTAAATGAAAGCTTGGCCTTCCAGATCACTTTGCAGATATATCACTCAAGGGAAGAGCATGGAACACATTTTAACAATCAGTTAGTTTAATGTATAGCTTTTAAATATTTATGTTGCTATGTGATATTTATGATTATATTTAATATGATATGGGCGCTCATTTGTACTGATGTTCCAGCATGGCAAATGACTAACTGTAAGCTCTACAAATTCTGTGAGAGCAAAGCAACTTCTTATTTTTTTCACTGCTCTATTTCCAGGATTAAACACATACCTGGTGAAATGTTAAGTGAAAAAGGTGTTTAAAACCCTGTTTTGAAAATGCTGCCTTTTGCAGTCCCATTTGGACCATTGATAATGCAAATTAGTACTTGAACAGCTTTGAGAATCCTACCATTTTAACCCAGACACCCCTTCCCTCTGCTTTTTTCCCAGAGACCATCTCACATTTACTCTATGGTGAAGGACTTTTATTAATAGTATTGCTCAAATCAATGGCACATAGCAACAAAACCACTTTGGTGCATATCAAGAAACCTGGAATAAATGCAACATATCCTCCAATACGGTCCCAGATAAAATCCAAACATTACAAAAAGCTAGCACATTTATAGGATGCTCTAGAAGGATATAAATATAAGATTTTCTTTTTTGTGGGCAAACCAAGAATCCAATAATAGCAAAACTTGAACTTTTCCTGGAGTCTTTCTACCTAGAAATAAATGGTTTAGAGAGTATTGAAAAGACAGAAAAAGAGTTACAAACCTATCATATTAAATTTAAGGTGAAGAATAAATGTCCAGTAAGCCTTTAATACTCATTCAACACCTCATATATCAATTTAAAATATATTTATTTCTGGTTAAAGTTGTCACTAATCTTGGTTCAAGCGACCTATAACCAACTTAATATTTTGAGTTCCAGCATGGCTATCCATTGTGATTAATATTGATGCTGATTATGATTAATACTTGGTATGGGTGCAAGGTCAAGTGGGGAATTTACACTGTAGATTTTTAATTTCAACTGAAACTATAGACAACAGTGGGAAAGCAAAGTAGGACTTTTTCAGAGACAAGCCATAGAAATTATATTTAAATTAACATAATCACATGAAAGAATTTATCAGCACAAGGAACTGAAAGAATATGGATGCCATTGACCTCAGGAATAACTGGATAGAAAAACTCAACTCTCTCCTCTCTCTTTTGTTCTACTTCTTTCCCCCATTCCCTTCTCCCCTCTTCTTGTTCCCCTTATTCTCTTACCTCCTTTTCCTCTTCTTTTGTCCCCCAATCCCAACCCACAGTGTCTCGTCTCAACTTCTCTTTATATTTCCCTCCTTCTCTCCAGTTGCAGAGTTTCCTCCCTAAGTCAGGCATCCCAGCAGCAGACACCACCAAGTGATATTATCAGAGCTTAGGAACCCCAGAAGACAGAACATCTTGAGCTTCAGAGCATAAAATCTCAAAGGAAGAAGTCTGGTTGGCCTAGTTTGGGTCACATGTACCCATCATATCAATTGCTAAGATCTAGGAAGGCATGTTACTGCATGGCAGCACCCTGAGGCCCCAAAATCCCATCACTGGGATGAGATAAATCAAAACAGGACAGGTACTCTTACCAGAAGAGGAAGTAAAAGGGAGGCTTGACATACAGAACTTCAGATGTCCTATGCAGGGTGTAAACCGTTACATTTTTGGAAAGTAATTTGACAACATATAACAAGACCCTATAAATCCATTACCACGATCTATGCCAAGAAAAGAATCCAAACTCAGAAGTCATATTTATCAAGAAGTATACTATAACAACATTTCTAATACCAAAACTTGTCATTAACCTAAGGGTCCGATAAGAGAAAAACAGCGGGGCAGGCACCTGTTGTCCCAGCTACTAGGAAGGCTGAGGCATGAGGATCATTTCAGTCCAAGAGTTCAAGGCCAGCCTGGGAAACACAGCAAGATGCCCCTCCACCAAAATAAAACAAAACAACAACAAAAATAGGTAAATTATGGTATAACCTCACAATAGAATATGATGTTGCCATAATAAAGAAAACTGCCTGCTACCTGGAGTCTGTCTATTACCAGGAATCCTGACCTAAGACGGCGGGGGAAAGCAAACTACAAATGTATGTATATATACAAACCTGGAAAAATAAGTAGATAGAAAAGATGCAAGAAGAGGTCAGGCAAGGTGGCTCACTCCTGTAATTCCAGCACTTTGGGAGGCCGAGGTGGCCAGATCATATCAGGTCAAGAGTTCGAGACCAGCTTGGCCAACATGGCACAACTCCATCTCTTAAAAAAAATAAGAACTACAAAAATTAGCCAGGTATCGTGACATACACCTGCAATCCCAGCTACTCTAGAGGCTGAGGCAAGAGAATCACTTGAACCCAGAAGGCAGAGGTTGCAGAGAGCCAGGATTGTGCCATTGTACTCCACCGGGGTGACAGAGCAAGACCCCATCTCTCTGTCTCAAGAAAAAAAAAAAGAAAAAAGATACAAGAAGAAACAAATAAACAACTCCAAAATGTTAACAGACTTGGGTCCCTTATATTTTACAAATATTCTTCTATCATTTCTGTATTTTCTATAACAAATGTATAATTTTAATGAAAAAAATTAACTTCAAGATTTAAAAACTATAACACTCAAGCACTTAAGTATCAGATGGGTGTTCTTAGAATTTTGTATCTTCCCAAGTTTACCAGGTGTTTTCCAAAATCAGTTTATTTATTCATAATATTATTGTAAATTGTATAGATCCAATGGCCTTTGCCAACACTAGAGAAGTGATCAAACAAACAAAAAGCATACAGAATGAGGTATAAACCAGTCAATTATAAGAGAAGAGAGCATTTGCTTCCAGAATCTAAAACATACGGTATTCAGGGACATCATCATGAGGCACCACGCACAGTTATTTCTGTCAGGGTACATTTAAACTATGGAGAATGGAACAGAAGCAACTAGACCTTTGTATGACTAAGACAAGGTCTAGAAACCATCTCCCCACCCTTCGGACCTTCGGATCTCTTGACCCCAAGCCCTGATGTACGCAGACCTCACCCACCCCACTCCCCATCCACACTTGTCCCTCTTCGTTCCCAACCTCAAGACAAGCCCCCTGCATTATGATTCACGTCACTCTCCAGGTTTCTACTCTGGAGGATGAGGAAGGTCATTAAGAATTATCTTCTAGTCAAGAGGTCAATAAGGCAAGATGGGGCAATAGGGAAGTGACAGCTTCAGGGACAGAGACACACTCAACGGCTGCCCTGTCCTCATTATGCTACCCGGACAGAATAGACTATTTCCTTGCCATGGTCCCTTAGAGCTCAGGCTCACAGTCAGCCAAATGAAAACCTGCTTTGAAACTAAGTCAGACAGAGGTATAGATATAGTGTTTAATATATGTAACAATCTATTTTGCTTTTATGTTATCCTAATTTCTTGTGAGGTCATTATTTGCAGAAAAGACACTTAACAAAGACTCATTCTACCAGAAGTCCATCCAGTACTAACTATGTTGCTAATCTGGTGTATGATCAAAGATAAGTCACATCACCTTTTTTTCCTGTAACATGAGAAGATTGAACTAAATTCATCTTTCAAGCTTCTTTTGACTATAACATTTGATTATTCTATGGAAGCCTTTTTACAAAGCCTTAGCTACTGTCCTGCAGAATATAGGACACAATAAATCCAACATCTTTTGTTATTGCTCACTAACTCTCTTTTTCTAGGGTTCTTCTCACCCTGACTCCTCTAGGGGTTCTTTCTCCTCTAGGGTCCTTTCTAGGGTTCTTCTCACCCTGACTCCTCTGCCTGTACTACCTACACTGGTCTGCCTTATTGAAGGTTCTGAGATTCAGATGACCCATACTGCTCTGTAGATCATGCTTCATATTGCACTAGGCAATAGGCTACTTCCTTCCTTTCCTTCAGTGGATAAAATGTTGCTTCCATATTGGATTAACCAACTTGATTCATGCTCATTCAGGACTTCTTGTTACGTGATAACAATATGCATTCTTACTTTTTTAAAATTGACTTCAGTAACAGTGGCCACTTTGGTGTATGACTACCCAAAATTGTGATCTACAAGAATTAGGAAATTTAAGTAAGGAGTGGTACAGAGTACACACCCAGACTAAGGAACTCACAAAGGTAATAGTTTACAAGTGTAAACTGAGCATGTCTAAATGTATCCAGGTTAGTTATGTACACATGTGTCAGCTGAATGTGTTCCAATGTCTTACTACCTCAATAAACATCATCTGTGCCTTCCAGACCCAGAAAGGTGGCTATACCAGTTGAAGTAGACTTCCCAGTGCCTTGACATGCCTCAGAGCCCTCTATCTCTACACAAATTCTTCTGGGCCCCTGGGTCTGCTGAGTATCTCTGTGAAGCTTTGCTATGTATGTCTATGCTGTCATCCTTAAAGATTAGCATACTATTTCATGCTTATTGTTTACTGTCAATATGTGGCTGAGTTTGAGTATTTGAAATACAACTGAAGAGTGATTCTCTATACAACCCTATAACAGAAAAGGGTGAATTAATTAAAAGCTTAACTAATTCTCCTCACTCAACTTCCATACTGCCTTTTCTTGTGGCCTGGCTCCTAGCCAAGTCCTGCAGCGCAGCTGACTGCCAAAGACAGATCCCTAGGTGCTGGGAAATGTAGGGCAACTTCAGTAGCCAGATTCTTATATACTAAAAGCAAATCAGAAACAGATAGACTTTCAAATAGATAACTCGAGCTTATTGACATGCTATCATTTTCCTAACTTTACCAGCTCTCTGAGGTTATCATGCAAAATGTTCACTGTTCACATCCACAATTGTTAAAGCATGCAGTAGCTGTCTCTCTTCTGAATACAACATTTTCCCAAAATATTGAACTGACACGTTTTGCAAATAACAAAAGTGAAACATCTTGAAGTGGTAGCACAGAAAATACAATCATATAGTTCCACAAAAAAGTAAAGGAGAAACTTTTTCCCAGTTTGTGACCTACTCAATTCCTCAAAAATGTATTGATTCTAAAAATAAAACCATACCATCTCTGTAAAATAAGGAAAGGAATTTTTTTTTCTCTTCTACTTCTAATATTCTGCTTTCTAGAAGCCAAAAGAAATTATCTATTCTCATTAAAGGAATGATGAATGGAGGCATTTTTTCATTTGGCTAAGAATGCTTACAATGAATGTGCATAAAGCTGAAATTCTTGAGCAAGTGTATCAAAAAGTATTCTACTTGAAATGGCTAACTGAAAGAGAAAAAATATGCAATCTTCAAAGGCAAAACAATCTTTTCTTGAACCATCTCTACAGTTATCTCATGACTTTAACAAATAACTACAGTTTTACGTAAGCCAAAACTGGCTTTGAAGAAAATAAATTCTTCATTCTGCCTCTGTCAAGTCAGAGTTTGTGTTGTAGGGTTGAAGGTAATAGTGGGTTTATCATTGTTTGGTGAAATACAAATTGACGCAGCACTTTCTCTACTGCCGTAACACTCCGGACCTAACCCCACAAGCACTCATCATTTGCTCATCAATTTTTTCCGGTGTCCTTCTCGCCAAAGGACTGTAAACTTTTCAAAGGTAGGACACATCTTTTATTTCCAGCATCTTTCAAAATATCTGAAAGTTATTAAAGCTTTGTTAACTTAATGATTAAAATATTCAATTTACTAATTAACATAATAATTCCAGGAATCATGGTGGGAGAAAAAAAGCATTATATAATGGTCTCACATGTCATACAAGATCTCACATGTCACTTGAACCATGAATACAGTAGCAGAATTCCCTACATTTCAATTACTTCCAGAACACACCTTCAAATTCAGTTTCAGATTGTGTAGAGAGTTCAAAAAGTATAAAGGAAACTAGAGAAAAATACTCTGCTCATTTCATGTCTATGTCCCTGTTTATGGTATATTTTGAATGACCTTCATTCTTTGTATTTTGAACTCCTGCCCGCCTGGAAGTAACATCAAGAACTGGTTTCTCATTCCCAGATTATCGACCTCCTAGATCCCAGATCTTTGGCTTATTTCTGATAGCTGGTTCTGCCGGAAGCCTGTGTACCTCCCTAACCAGTTCTATTTGGCTGGTATTGAAATCTTAGTATTATACTACTAAAACCACTACTTATGTCCTTAGAATTATGTATCTAAAGCTGAAGCAGTAATCTATTTCATACTTCTCTATAAACGTTGTAACTGCTTAGGATGGCATAGAGTGTGATTTTTTTAATTTCCTCAATAACTACATGATAAACTTAAAACTAAAGCACCAATAAAATTCTACATTTTTTAGTTATTGATGCAAAAACCTGATAATCAAAAGAGAAATGATGTTCTCAGCATATCAGTTTATCTCTTTTTAAAGAAATAAACATGTGCCTTTTTGAAATTATCCTTAAGGTAATACATGAACTGTATCAAATAGTGTATACATCAATATTATTAACACATAATTATCTGAAGTAATATATGGTGATTATTATTTTCTGAATTTTGAAGATGAAGTCATTGAGAGAACCAAGATTATTTTCCCAGGTTCTCAAAAAAACAAAAAATATAAGATTAACACACCAAACTCTTTTGTTGTCATGGGTTCTACCCACCTCCTTCCAAAAGAGATTGAAAGTTTCATATCATAAATGGATAGAAAGAGAACTAACATTTACTGAGTATCTAAAATGTCCTAAATACTGTGATGTTTCAGACGATAATTAAAACAATGTGGAATGTAGTATTGATATCATTTTGCAGACAACAATAATAAGATACAGACAAGTTTCTTTTCCAAAATCACATAGCTAAGAAGTATTAAAATGCTGATTTGTTCAGAATTTGAACCCAAGTCTATCCGATTCCAAAGCCAACACATGTCATTTCCTTTATAGTATGCTGACATAGGTGTAATAAAACCAGAAAGCCCCTAATCAAAAGAAAATTAAAAAAGCAATAAAATTTAAAAAACAATAAAAAAGGAAGTTGTAGAAGACTAAAGAACTAAAGATAAATATTCCAAAAAAAATGTATGTTGAAAAGACCTACTGGATTTTAACCCAAATCTCAGGTCTGCAGTATATGTCGGCCAAGAAAAGGAAATTCACAGAGTTGCAGCTCTCATTTATCTAATAGAAAAAGGATTCTCATTCTGTCAAAAAGGAAACAACTTACAAGTTCTAAAAAGGATTTCTAGTGTAAGTTACAAACTAAATCTTATACAATAGAATCCCTTTTCTCCATAACAGTTTTTCAAAAATTGCAAAAATGTCATCCACTTACCTGTTTCTTGTACAGGAGCCCCTTCCTATAGCTAGGTACAAGTGAACTGAACTAATATACTGCTAGTATAATCGCAGTAAAAGGACAAGACAATATCACACACACAAAGTTTTAATTTCCTCAAATTATTAGTTATTAGTCTTTCCTTCTCATCCTAAGTTCATTAGCAAAATACCTCCCTGCCAGCAAGCAATAAAAGGTCTGCTGCCTCTGCCAGAACAATGACTGGTCATTCTTTATGTCATTCCGCCCATCAACTAGTCAATCAGCTGGCCAACAAATGTTTATTGAGCTTCGACCATGTGCCAAGGATTGTGCTAGGTACAAATGAACTCAACAGACCTGGTCTACACTAATGAAGTCTATGCTCTGATGGAGGAAACAAATCACCTAGCACATAAATATTTGTAGTCAAACTCCACTAAGTATCACAAAGGCACTACAAAGCACTATGAGAGCCAGTAACAAAGGGACAGGAGTGAGCCTCTAGCGGAGGCAGAGAACACATTAAGAAAAATTGGAGGCCATAATCCTAAGCAAATTAGCACAGGAACAGAAAATCCAATACTGCATGTTCTCACTTATAAGTGGGAACTAAATATTGGGCACACATGAAAATGGGCACTGTGGATTACCAGAGGGTGGGCAATGGGGGTTCAAAAACTACCTATTGGGTAGTATGATCATTACCTGGGTGATAGGATCCTTACTCTAAACCTCGGCATCACGTAATACTCCCATGTAACAAATCTGCATGTGTACCTTCTGTATTTAAAATAAAAGTTGGAAAAAAAAAAGAAAGAAAAGCCTCCCTAGATCAGACTTGCTTTTGTCAAGCACATAATTAGCCACCTACATTTATCAACTGCTATAGTGTACAGAACCACCTCAGAGACCATAAAATATACAAAGAAGCCTAAAATATACAGCTTTGAAACAGTTCAAATTCAATTAGAAAGAAATAGACATGAGAAGTTAATAACACAGGAAAGCACTAGAGGAGCATTCAGCAAGTAGCACCAATAAGTGACAATGAAGCAAAAGGACTGATAAACCACTAAGGGCTGGTGGGACTCAGAAAGGAAGTGAGCTAGGCCCAGCCACAATGGTTCTCAAATGGTTTTGAGTAAAACACGCAGTAAAAAATATATTTTCTGCCATGGTCCAATATAAATATACAAATAGGAATACAACTAAAGTTTTATCACACAAAACTCATTCTCAGAGCATGTGGTCCCTAGTGACTGTATTCTACTCTGTTTTTAAAAACTTGTTCTTAAATGTTCTTGATGCTAGTCATAACCCACTAAATTCATTACCCACTAATGAGTGGCAATCTAAAGTCTGAGATTTCTGAAACAGAAAAGAGTTTTACACGCAGAAAAGGTCCTTCACAGAGGTACAGGGAAAGTGGATGTTTCTCACTTCCTACAGAAGAAGTCCAATTCAATGGGACTTTTCACTCCTCCCCACCCTTCTCCTACCTCTCCTCATTTCCAGCCCCATGGCTTAGCTAAAAGGAATCCACACCCAGCATTGGGCCACCCCACATATTTCCATCACAACCTTTTCTGAGACATTGCTCCCACCCTTCCCTCCCCTGGACCAACAGTACCAGCCTCTGATTCTCCGACAAAACATATTAAGCTTTCTCATAGAAATGTAAGTGAAGATTGCTATCAGACATATGACTACATCAGAATTCCTCATCAGACCTACATTTCAGGTCCTGAGGCTGCACACTGAGTTTGTAAATGTGTCAATGTTTTTTTTTCTCCAAAATCAAATGTAATAACTCACAAACAGAGCGGATTTATCTGTTATGTACCTCTAGAAGCATTAGTATTAGGCCCAATTCAGTTTTTAAGGCCAGTTCTTTTATAATGGAGCAGATCTCAAGTTTCATAAAGACACACACACACACACACGTATATATATATAATGCAGGGTAGGCTTCCAATTTTGCATGAATATTATGGTGATCTTTAATCAATACCCACCAAGGTTGATTAACTTTTCATCTAGGAAAGAGTGCTCATTCTTTAATCATCTCTATCTGGAAGGTACAGATTTAACAATAGATTCAAAAAACGTAGCCCACAGACTTGATCTCAGAGCCTGAGAGCAATAGTTCCATCCTCACCAGCTTCATAAATGTGCCACAGATATTCACCAGTTTGTTCTCTTTTCTCTTCGAGGAAGAAACAGTTGTTTAAAACTTAAAAAATGTTAACTCAAAATAAGATAATCGTCAGAATTAGGTGAGAAACAGGTTAAGAGCTGTATCTATCGCAGTTATTGATGCAAATGATGAAAATCCATTTCTCGATTTGGTTTAGTTAAAACCAAAATTGATTGGCCTATATCTTGGTGTCTCAAGACATATTCTCTTATTTGGCCCTACACATTTGCAATCCTTAAAACATCTGGAAAAGAGGTTTTCTTCCTCCACTGGTGGGCAGAACTAATTTTAATAATCTGGGAAGCAGCAGAAGAATCCTTCAGCGACACTGTGTGCTTGTCACTGTTCCATAAGCAGCTTCACGCCCACACACACAAACCCCACATCCAGGCCCAACATTGTCAGTGGAGAGTAGAGACGCTTCCTAGGCTAGTTTGGTTCACTCTGGAGTTTTCAATTTGTTTCAGGTGTGTGTGCACACGTGTTAATTTAAAGAGTACTCAGGGCACTTAATGCTCTAAAGCGAAAGGCGATGCACAGTCACTTCCGTCTAAACCACAGTCACTCCAAAGGACAGCAATATCGCTAGAATTGACATTCATCTTAAAACGAACCTGAACAGGGCCCAATTTTAGGACTGAGGTTCCTCTAAGCAAGAGTAAGAGCGTCTCTCTGGCGACCGAATTCTGCAAATTATCTATGGGGTTTAGTAAAGAAAAGACCTGCTCATTATGAGATTTTAATCAGATCTGATTATTCTTTTGCTGTAATGTCAAAGATAATGGTTGAGTAGCACTGACCATTTTCAAACTTCCGTGTAACCCATTTAAATTGTTGAGAGGGAAATGAAACTCATCCACTTAGGAATTACCAACTGGATTTGCCTTCCTATGTGACTAGTGATTGCTAAGTTGGTTTGGAAAGGCAAATTGCTTCTGGTACATCTTTTTGTCAAAAGATATGGAGAGTTTTTTCTTAGGTCTCCAGTTACATGAGGTAGCTTGTGGGGACGGCCGGATTCCGCAGGGTGGCCTCGGAGGGGAATCCAGAGAACCCGGCCGGGGTGGCATTCCGCTGAGTATTCGGGTCCTCTGGGTCTCCGTGGCAGACCGCGCGGGCTTGGGACGCTTCCCGGCTTTGGGCCGCGGTGGAGCGGCCTGCGTAGGCACCAAGGGCAGGCCTGGGTTACCTCGGTCAAATGGGCGGCCAAGGCATCGCCGGGGCATCTGCGCCCTGGCTCTGGAGGAAAAAAAGGCTTTGAGAAAAGCCAGAAGGCAGCGAGGTCGAGGGGAAAGCGAAGGGGCTGCCGGGCCCGTTCACTCCGCGCTGGGTCCCGGGCAGGCTGCAGCCGGACGCTGGCGAAGCGCAGCAGGGGGCGCAGGCGGGGAGTGGGGTGGGGGTGGCGCGGGAGACCTGAGAGTCCAGGCGGCCCTGGAGGGGTCTCCGGAGGGCCCAGGCACCCGCCAAGCGGCGGATCCTTGGACGAGTCTGGGGCTCCCAGAGCTCGGGACGCCCCTGCGCAGCTGCCCAATACCGCAGCATCGCCGCGCCACCCAAACGCAATTTTGACCGGTGTGTCCCCGGTCGGCCGCCTAAGGCCAAGGCGAGGAGGGAGGAGAGGCCGAGAGAGAAAACCCGAATGGGGTGGGGGAGGGGACCCGGAGCGGGAAAGCGGTGTCATTTCCACCAACTGGGCTCCTTCCTGACCCAGCCGCTCATCTGTCACCGCTGTCTCATTCCTGTTATTTACATCTGTCTTTAGCATTCTAATTACTCGCTTTATTACTTTAGCCTGGAGGAATCCTGTAAAAAACAACGGAGATGAGGATCCTACCACACAATAAAACTGCCCAAAATCCCCACTGCACATTATACAGAGCACTTGAGAATATTTGTGCTGTTATATGACCTCAATATGTCCTTAAATTGATCTTATTATATCTTTCTTTCTCCATTCTCTCTCTCCGTGTGTATGTAATGAACTCTTTTAAGGCATGGAACGCAAGAATAAGCCGTTCAACAAATAATGAAAATGAGATTATTCTTATCTCTGACAAGGGGGTGAGGACAGAGAAGACTTTGAGGCATTTGGACCAGCCCCGCACAAGTCCAGTTCCTAAACTCTTGGTTTCATTTTTACATCTGTGTGATAAAGGAGAACCCTCTTCACATCCCAGCTTATAAGACTGAAAGAATCTTGGAAATTTAGAGGAGGGAATAAAATGCCTAATGTCTTTCATTATCTTGCATTAATCTCTGAATCCCCAGAAGGTCTCAGGAGGGGAAATGAATTTAGAGTAGGAATAGAAGTGGGGTTCAAAAATCATGGTGGCTTGAATGTTTTTCTTTTAAGGTAAGATTTAGAGATGGGGGCGCATGCAATATCGGAATAAACCCCCCTGATAGCAGGATTCCTGTATACACTCAAGACTGGATTCAAGAGGAGGCTGATTCAACCTACCAGAAAATCCCGGACAGAAATGCAGCTTTCTAACTGTTATTTATTCCTGCTAGTGGAATTATTGTTGCACTCAGTTGCAATTTTCTGGCTGTGCTAATGGTTTTCTTTATTGTGTTACACTAACATAATCTCCTCCAGAAAGAAAATGACAAAATATATGGATTTTTTAGAGAAATAACTGAGGTAATTTATTGGCCTTTATGCTCTTCTGATGGGGTGGTTGATAGATAATGTAATAATATGTACATAATTAAGCGGGTTTACTGTACCTCAGTGAAAATAGGTTTAAAGGCAGTATCTCTGTCTTTAAGCCTATGGTTTTCTCAATGGATATTTACTTCCTCTACCCTGTGGAATGAAGGGGGAAACGTCAGGAAGCAAACAACTGAGTGTAAATAGAAGACAGAGGTGAAAAGAGGGGGAAAAAAGGAAACCGGTGAGTCCTTTCATAAAGAACATTCGATTAGGGCCCATTTCCCACCCAAACTCTTCTCATAAAGTTCAGTAAGCCAAAGTAAATATGAATTGAGAAGTTAAAGAAGGGCAGATTGTAGACAAATATAGATCTTCCCTAAGAAATGAATGACTTACACCCAGTTTAGGGAGGGGGCCTTCAAAAACACGCTCACAGGACTCAGAGACCTGCACTCAAAGAAACATGAAGGCTTCTGGGAGATCACTGATAGTGAACTTAGAGACCAAATGCCCCCTTGCCCTGGCTTCTGGAGGTTGCCCATTCAAGGCATGGTGTACTTGCTCTTCCAAACTCATCTAAATTACATCAATAACAGAGCGTACTCTTTAATGAGCTCTCAACTTTAAAGACTTGAAGGATATTAACAAGCCGCTTGACAAATGGTGCTTAGAAGCACATTAAAGACGCTGCTAATGGAGCGCATAATGACGGCTAATTTTCGATCAGATATAAATTAGAGCCCCAACAGTTATTTGCCTTAAGGACTTTATGTAAATGATTCTGTTCTGTATAAACTGAAAAGCGAAGAGAGCCCTGCCATTTTGGCAATCCTTGTGGATATGATTAATAGATCTGCAATAGAACTGGTCAGAGACAACTGATGGCATTTTCATCTAAAAGTCAGTGTGTTTAGGTAGTAAATATGGTAACTTCTAGAGTTGTTGTAGCCTTCTTCAAGCAAAAGAGTAAAAATGTCCTTGGCACCTCCCCCACATGGTTAAAGAAGTTAAAAAAAAAAGCATTCAGACTCATCCCCGTCTGACCTGCATCTCACACCCACCAACATACCCAGAACAGTCACAGCTCCATCCTTCACTAGGACCCAAATCTGCTTCACAGGCTCCCTAACCACACATCCCAGACAATTTTCAGGGATCTAAGCCTTGTGTATCACTTTTTTGAATCCTCTCACTGTGAAATCGCTTGAGATCTCATTCCTAGCTTTGCATACAATTCGCATCCTGCAAAAGTGTGCTAGCGGGGAAGGGAGTGGGAGAAGAAAGAAGAGGAGGAGGAGAACAGTGAAGAGTGTAGTAGTGGTGAGGTGGGAGGAAGAATGGTGAAAGAGAACTTGAAGGAGTTCAAACAGAAAGGTTGGAGGAACAGTAATACCTACCCAATTCAAAATGGAGGAGACATTGTAGCTTTTTTATTTATTTATTTATTTATTTATTTATTTATGGACTGCTGTGCCGTCCCACACTCCCTAATTAAAAGATTTAGGTCTCAAGTCATCAGAGTGTACAAAAGGGTTTGGGGATTGATTCCTAAAATTTGTTTCCTTCCAACCTATTCCTTTCATTGTGCCTAATGGGAAGCTGGGGTGAAGAGTTAGCCTAAGATGGTCTTACCTGTGTCCAGTTTCTGCTTTATCACATCTACTTGCCATCAGCTAGCTGGGAGAAATATCATATGTAACACTGGGATTGCTTGGAGCCGCATCTGGCTGCAATTTCAGAGATAGCATCGTTTCCTGAACAAGGGGAAAGAGTTTGTATGAGTGAGTTTGCAAAACCTAAATAGACAGCCAACTCTAGCTTGTCAATGGCTTGTTTATTATTAATTACAAACAAATAAAAACTCAGTCTTGCTGTTTCAGGAAAGCCAAGCATTATTGCATCTCAGGATAGTTTTCTCTGCCTTCACATGCAAGATAAATGCAGATTTGGGGGGATCATTTTTATAAGCAACTCATGGGCAGCATTAAAGTTGATACAGAAATTCTGCCCCAATAAGTGAGTTGCTTCTAATAGTGACACCAGCTTCTAAGATTTCCTCATCCAAGCTATTTGAGAGATGAGAGGAGAGAAAAGAGAGAAGGGGGAGGGGAAATGGAAGGAGGAAGGATTGAACAGTAAAGAGATTTCGCCTAGCTGATTAAATCATTTTATCTTGCAGTAACTGATACCTAATGGCCGCGAGTTAAATGGTGGGAGTTAAACGATGCTAAGGAGCATCGTTACTGAGTCATGAAGTAGTTTCAGATTGGGGTACAATAAATACAATTGTTCTTAACCTAAATTAAATCTGTCTATTCTCCCCTCCAAACTTCCTCCCCAATTGTACACATTGCTAGTGCAAAAAGGCCATGTAGGAAACATCCGGACATTTCTGCTACCTTCTAGTTTAGGATTCTACAGCAATGGGAGCAAATAGAAACAGCAGCCTCAGCTTTCCCTTTGTCTGACAGCAACCTCTTGCTCATTTCTGCTCTGCACTGAGTACCTTGTGTTCTGCACTGATGCCACAACTGGTTGGTAAAACTACTATTTGAAAAACAAACCTGGAGTTACCTTACTAACAAAATTAATGACAGAACCAAAGAATTCTAGTCTTGCCTGGTTTTGAGAGGAAATGTGACTGAGCTTTTCAGAATTAGAAGCTGTGTATGCCACATTCAGCTCAGAAAACTTGATCTACTACAACATCTTTTGTGATTTCTTTACAGTGAATGAATGCATATTACTGAGTCTAATTACCAGTTGTCCAGATATGTCTGCTCCTCTCCTCAGAACAAATTGAGAATACTTGGCAAAATGAAACTGGTCTAGCTCCCCGCACTGACGCCCTTCTATTTTGTTATAGCTCCTCTTTCTCTTTGCATGTCTACACTGCAGGATCTATGACAGAGAGATAACATATGTGGTCATCTTTGCATTATTTTCTTCTCCCTGGGGAAAGATAGATAACTCTCTTCTATTAGCCACCCATCTACCCCTCACATATTCCCTCTTTTTCTTATTCACCTTTCAAATTCAGAGTGAATCCCAGGGAAAAAGAAATAAGTCTCCCTGAAAAGGAAAGCAGCGGAAAAAAAGAGGAAAAAAAATCAATGAAATGATTTAGGAAATGGAAGAATGGGCCCCTTTGACAATACTGTAATTAAAAGCTTTCAGGGCTGTAAAGTGAAAAGTTGATGAAAGAAAGTGTAAGTTGCCAACCAATTCTTACCTAACCCAGTAGGACTCTTTAGGGGAAGTTAGATTTAATTTAAAGGTGTGGACCCCAGGGTCCTCAAACTGCTCTTTTCCCAGATGGAATCAGACATTCTAGCTCAAAAGCCAGAGGCCAAGTTCTCTTCCCCAACAAAATCCTAAGACTCTGGAGGTGAAGGAGAAAGGAGCTGCCTGCATTCTGGCTCAAGGTGACAAAGTGTCACCTCCAGAAACTGAAATGGAAAGTTAGCACTTGGGCACCATTAGTTGGTACCTTGGAGTTGGTACCGAAATGGGACTTAAAACCAGTTAGCGAGGCTACCCTCTCTGAAAGCCACCATGAAACCCTGGAGAGGGTAAAGACTGAAGCACTGAACACTGCTTCCAAAGAGATCCTCACTTTAATTCTGGATCCTCATCCCTGCCCATCCCTGCTGAGCCCAGCTGCAGGCCAGGTCCCCTGTTTTCCCGGGGAAACACAGATAGCTTCCACCTTTGGAGCCAGAAGTGCTCCTGCCAAAAAGACACCGTGTTGGGCTCTGCGTAAAGGGAGGACTCACAGGCAAGACACCTGTAGCAAACAAAAGGTAAAAGCCCCATCAGGTGCTTTGAAAAAAGATACACAGAAACGGGAGTCTCAAGCACCTTCCCAGGAGAAACAAGTGTCTTGGTAAGACTAAGAAAGTGGCATTCTGAGTGAGTTTGAAAAGTTTCACAAAGCATGCTGGCAGGGGGTATAGCAGGAGAATGGCTTGGAGTGTGCCCATTTGTTGCTTTATGGTGTGTGTATGTGTGTGTGTGTGTGTGTGTGTGTGTGTGTGTGTGTGTGTGTGTGTGTGTGACGCAGGTGAGAAGTTTTGAGGAAAATGCCAGAGTTGAAGTTGAAAATCTTGGAATCTGCATGTCCATGGAGCATGGCTGATAGGGGGTATACACTGGCCCTCCGCTATGCTGCAAAAGGTGCCTTCACTCTGTTGTAAAATGCTTTGGTTCAGGTCAGTTCTTAAAGAACCTTTACAATCCAGGCCTTGCTTGGGTACACCAAGGAGCCAGCTGCCACCTAGGGAGAGACACTCCACCCTCACCCCAGTGCAAGAAATAGGGGCTCCTAGGTTTATAACTAGTGAGCACAAAAGGTGCCCCTTCTTGGCAAGGGTCAGAAGCCTAATATTTTTTGGGCTTGGGACTGCTGTTGAATTTGGAGCATCATGTGACTGTTTTTGCAAAAAGATTCTCCACCTCTATCATGTCACACACTAGGCCAATAATTCCCCAAACCGTGACCTACTCTGCCTCTGGAAGTCAGTGAGTCTTCACTCAGTTTAACCAAAAGGCACAGAAATGCAGGCAGTCATTTAACAAAGCCAAGGTAGCCCACAGGGAGAGTAGGACTGTCCAGCCCTATGTGTATTAACCCTGCATCTCCAGGTGTCCCTTGCCAACCCCAGAGTCATTCAGGCCTTCCAAGAACACAAACACTGCCCTGAACGAATCGTGCAGAGGGTGTTAGTTTAAGCCTTTTAGTCACTTACAAACACATCAGTAACTTTTTTTAAAAAAAATCAAACCCCATTAGTTTAACAGGACGACTTGGCATCTTACAACAATTTCAGAAGCCAGTTGGCTTCTCTCAAAAATATCAGTTCTCATTTTCTTGCTGCCTCCAATTATTCAGAAAGCCCCCCACCACCAGAGATAAAAAGCAAAAACCCTCACCCATATACACAAATAAGACTCTGAGTATGCTCCCAGGGTCCAGAAAATGCAAAAGTTCGGGGAGCGAGGAAAGAGGAAGTACAGTATTGATGAAAAATTAGGACAAGTTTTTAAGAGCCACGATCCAGACCCTATGGGAGGGCGAGGGGGACACTGGTTTCTGTTAGCTACAGCCAATTCTGGGGCTGGGGGGAGGGCGCTTGCTTTCCACCGAGTGACAGCTGGAGTAATGGCTGCAGACCCAGCGCGGGGTGGGAGCGGGTGAAGCTGGGCGGGGATGGGGGGAGCAGTAATTACTAGCCAGGCTCACTCGCCTCCCTACTTTAGGGCGAACGCGTTCTTCCAGCTGCGCGCCTGGATTGCAGCTCGGCCTCGGGGCATCCTGGAGTCTGAATGGGGGATGGGGTTCGTGCTACAGGACTTCAAGCTGAGGTTCCTAAAAAGTTTCTGAGCTAGACTCTCCCCGAAAGCCCTATCCTTGAAGCAGAGGAAGACCGAGTAGAGGCTACTCCGTGCCCAGCAGCCCCCAACCATTAGGCCAGCTTTAGGGGCCTGGCAAAAAGTGAGAAAGGGGTGGTGCACAAGGGATAACAGCTCTGGAAGTGGATGCGCTGCACAGGCCAGGTCTCAACCTTCTCCCACCACCTTCCTTCCTCATCCACAAAAGCTCGAACCCTGAGAATGCGCGCAAGGCTCCCTGGGGCCCCAGAACCCTGAAGTTGAGTGTATATCCAGAGGCCGCGCTGGGAGGGGCAGGGAGGAGGGGTGAGGAGTAGGGGGTGGGTTCTCCACCTCCTCCCGCCGCCTCCCTCCGGCTGGCTGGAAGCCTCACGTAGTCAGGGATTTTTTTCAGAATAATTGATGGGTCCAGTTCTCCAGAGCTTTCCCAGTGAGAGCGCGGCGGACCGCGCTAGAATTTAAATAGACGTGATTAGTAAAATGCAAGGGGGCGAGGCGCCCGGGCCTCTCTTTCTTGCGGGTTCCTGGCTGAGCGCCTGGCGAGGCGCCTGCTCCCCCAGCTCTGGGGGCCCCTTGGGGCCCGGGCGAGCTCCTCCAGCGAGGGAGGGAGGTTCTGCTCTGACCCCACGCACCCCCAGCCCTTTGGACTCTACCCCCACCCTCTCTCCCAAACCGCCTGTCACCAGTGCGCACCAGGAACCAGAGGGGAAGAGAGGGGAGACGGGACTGGCAAGGAACCCAAGGCCAGCTTGTGCAAAGCATTAGGTGGTGAGTCGGAGGGTGGGGGCGAGGATCTTGATTCCTTGTTGCCGCCTGAGCCCCGCAGGCGGGCGCGTAGCATTAACCTCCAAAAGCAAGGAAAGCTTCTGGGCGATCTCCTGTCCCCGCGTCCTGCTTCTCAGTCTCACTGTTCCCTTTCCCGCCTCCAGGCTGCGGAGCCTGAGCAGCTGGGACTGCGGAACTTAAGGCGCCTCTTCACTTACCCAAAGCTCTGAGAAGGACTCTCCGCAAAGAAGTGACCTACACTGGGAAAAGCCTTCGTCTTCCCTCTCTCGCATCCCTATCTCATCGATTTGTTCCTGAAAATAGGGTTGTGCATTCTTATAACATCTACAGCCAATTAATATTGCATTAACTCTATTTAAAAAAAAAAAAAAAAAAAAACCAGAAACACACACACAAAACACAAAAGCACCAGAATACTGCACCCTATCAAAGCCATCTATTATTCACGGAAATGTCATTGGAGACCTACGATATGTGTGTTACGGGGCAATGGAGGAAAACAGTCGTGACAATATTTCAGAAAGGAAGGGGATCCGGGGGTATCTAATATTTAATTTCAAGTCCGTGGTTTTCTAATTCGAGATTAAAAGCAGTCACGTCTTTGAAGCCAGACAGTTGGTATAAATGTACAGTTAAAATATTCTACTCCACGGTCCCTAGACAGAGCTCTCTGCTCGTCCCAGGCTTCATTAAATTTTTATTATCATCCCAGACTAGAGCAGGGAATGAGCGGAAAGACTGTCCATCTAATTGCAATTGATAAAAAAAAAAAAAAAAAAAAAAAAAAAAAAAAGCTCTTAGATTCTACCCCCCCTAATTTTAATACATTAACAGCAGATTTTTTTTTTTCTTGGTATGTCCAGGCTTTCCCAGCCCTGTGATACACACAATTACATTATCACACTGATGCATTTTCCACTTTCCAACAGGCACCAGGCTTCGCCCTCTTCTCTGCCCTTTGAGAAGGCCTCAGGGGTTGGTGGGAGTGGAGGGAGAGAGGATAGGGGAGGCTGGCTTCAGAAAGTGATGTTATATGAGAAGAAAACAAGTGACACCAGTTCTCGAAGCATCTGGCAAAAGATCAACGAGAGACAACGTTTGCACTAAGCTGGTTCTTCCTGTGGCAAGATGAAAGCATATTGTTACCCAAACAAAAGCAAAACAAACAGATTATTAGGCCAGGCTGCACTTTTCCACAGCCTTTCCACTGCGTGGAGTGAAAGCAAAGAGCAATTTTTTTTTTTAAATTTCTGACTGCTGCCTTCCCCCTTCCCCACATCAGAGAGAGAGAGAGAGAGAGAGAGAGAGAGGAAGAGAGAAGAGGGAGGAAGAGAAGGAGGAAGGGAGGGAGGGAGGGAGAGAGACAGAGAGAGGGGTCTCAAAACGTTTGTTCTTCTTCAGCCTTCTTCGTGTGCTGCTAATCTGACTGTCACACCAGTCGACTGTAGATATGTGTGCTTGTGTGTTCGGGGAGCCCATTTCAACAAGGGTGCTTTAAATTTTTTTGAAATGGTGTAAATAAAGCTTTTCATCTCCAGGCGTTGAAAGTACAGAATAAAACCCACAGTTTGCTTTCTGAGCAGCTTCCTATTATCACATCGCCACTTAATTTTATTTCTATTCTCTCCAAGTTAAATAGAAAGACTGGCTCACAGGGGAGCTGCCATGTGCCTACAGACTGGGGATGTCAAGCAGAGAGACTCACTGTGCAAAGTTAATTTCAATTCCCGCGGAGGATTTCACATTCCGGCTGGCTCTGACCCACAGTAATTAGCTGAGATAACTAATGATTACTTACTTATTCCTTGTAATTATCTGGATTTAATAATTTGCTGTGTAATTTATTAATTCACTCATAATAGACTTTCAGTACTGGAAATGACTCCTTTAAAGGGGCAAGGCAGGGGAAATTTAGTGATTTTTTTTCTCATTGCCATCAATCTGTCTCCTGACAAATGTGGACTTCAGGAACATCATAACTATCTGAAAACCTTTATCTTCCTTTCTGTCCTACAGGATACCAATCCAACTTTTTTTCCCCTTCTGTTGCAGCAACCCCCTCCAAGACCAACTGAAAAGTAAAGTGAAGTTTTGAGTTCTAATATGAATCATTTACCTAAAGATTTAAAGGGTTTTTGCGAAACAATTCCAAAAACAAATTTCTAAACTTACTGTCATTGCCTACCTAGAAAAATTTGAGCTTCATTCTCTGAATAATATTATTTTTAAAATCAAGAGAATTTTTCTATTAGCATTTTTCACTATCTCTCAAGAGCTTCTCGAATAGATAGGTCAAAATAAATTGATATATTTGAAGTTTGAGAAAAAACATTTTTATCCCTCAAATTTCAATTATCTTGAAAAAGTTTCAGTTCTCTTCACAAAGAGAAGTAACAGGATCTCTCCTTGATATTGAAAGGTGTAGTTACGTACTATCACTTATTTTTAAAAATCAATTTTATGGAAAACAGAAGAGTATTACATTGTATGTAAATCCTAACTACTTCATTTGCTTTTTCATACTTACATTGTTTTTCCCCAAGCTATGTGTCAATGAAACATAATCTGATAAAAAGCCGATCAACTGATGTAATGTCAGATGTCTGAAAGAAACTTACTTCTTTCTGGATGGTGTTACAATGTTTTGCTATGAAGGGTGCTTAGATATCAACCAGGGCTTACATGATCATCTCTGTTCCATTTCAGTTTGGATTTAGATGACCACATTGAACAAAAAGATTGGATCATTTGCTTTTAGGGAAGTCTAAAAAAAATAAACTACATAATACTGAAACATAGTATTCAAGATGTCTAGATGTGCTACTAAGTCAATTCATAATATATCTCTTTCCAACAAAATAGCAATTGTGAACCTTGGGGAAAATTAGGAAATAAGTCATGAATGCCAGTGGATTTGATTGATATGACAAGAATTTTCAGACACATTCTGCTACTTATCCATTTGAGTATTTTGAAAGTCAACACCAAATGGATATTTCTCAACAATTTATACATGGTTCAGCCTATTCTTAGCTTTAATTTTTTCTTTAAGACCAACCTCTTCTCTCCAAATCTCTTTGGTTTGGTATTGTCTCTGTATCTCTGCAACTCTCATTAGTAAAAACTTTCAGAACATATTTCTTTTCAGCTTTTCCCATACAACACACATTTAAGCATGCTCTAAGAATGAAAATATTTCCATTTTGCAGACAAGAAAGTTTTCTCTTACCCTAACACAGAGAAGATTAACAAAATGTGATGTACTTTTGGAAGTCCAGGAACACGAGTGACAAAGAACACCTGGTGAATCAGGAGAAAACGTAGGCCTTTACTCTCAACTGTGGAAGTATATATGGATAGTTGTTGTTATGTCACTTTTCTCGCAAAAATCTTAGGCATGTATGCCCATATGCAAGCTGTCATATACTTCAAAAGTACTTTTAAAACTCCTTTTTATTTCTGTCCAATATGTTTCTCAATTTCTACTACTTTTACAGTGTTTTCATCTTCATTTATAGATGCTATATTTGTAGAAATAAGACACTAGCACATCTGTCTTATTTCCTGCCAGCTAACTCCCTTTCACTAAAAATCCACATATGAGAAGGGTACAGTGTTATTTATTGAATATCATTTTTATCCTAGATAAGCAAGCTGAATCTGTTGCACATTCAAGTCATTTTATTCATTTTCTCCACTCTGGAGAAAGAAGGAAAGCAGAAGGTTGTCTAGCTAGGTAAAAACTTTTTGGTCAAAGGTGAGTTGGAGTAGGGCTGAGTGCTATAGTTACTATCCATGGTACTGAAATTAGTACTCAGCATTGTACCGAGCTGAGTTTAACTCAGCATATGCTGACTGTTTGAAAAGACTTTCAGGAAAACCGAATCTAAGAATACGAAGGGAGACAGAAGAAGAAACTTTCAGCCTTCAAGACAGAGATAGAATTTAACCATCAATATTACTATACTTGAACTCACAATTTTTTCTTTTAAATTCCTACAAGTTTTAATGTTTTCTTAGGCACCTATGCAATATCTCATTATTTCTAATGGACACTCAGATTTTGTTTCTTCAGGTGTGTTTCTTATTTCAGTAATAAAAAGGGGTTCTTCCATCCATTCTCCATCTAACTTTCACAACGCTTTTTGTTACATCCAGAAATTATGATATTTCCAACAATATTTAATCCCAACTTGAGTCACTGTAACAACCTTCATTGACTCATGGGGTATTTCCTAATCTTGTCTCCAAAATAAGAAACATTTCAAGATAGTTCCAAATCAGAGGAGTCACAGCTCAGGTTAATAGAATTACTCCTGAAGAATGATCTAGTTCTTGCTCTCATTTGAGCTATAGATTAGCGTGATATTCTTATATTAATTAATAGTATGAGATATTAATAACACTAATATCTAAACCAGACACTTACTGAGGGAAAAATATCTTTGAAAACCTGATATTAAGTATGTTGTCCAACTGTTGTAGGGAGTCTGAATATTATTAAAATAGTGGAGAGATGTGTTTAAGCTAGGATCAGAAGAATAAATGACTGCATCAAGCATGATGAATTTTCTTGTGTCAGTGCCAAACCAGAGTCAGACAGACTTCCCACCAACTCTGGTGTCAGGGTGAATCACAGAAGAGGGCAAAAATTTACTACTTCTAACTACACAGCATTTCTTCCTCAGCCCTACTCTGCTATGTGAGTTTCCTTAAAGGTCATGGGAAATGGGGGGGGGGAGAGAGAGAGAGAGAGAGAGACTTTACTTCCTAAGCCAGCAACTCAGGTGCTTCCTGCTCTGTCTGGGTTCATTGCTTTCCAGTGGTGGTGACCAAACTGAAGGCTATGGTGGGCTCGTTTCTGGGCCTCAACCAGGGTGCTGTACTCCTCCAACCAGGCCTTGGCTCTTGCCACACCCAGTCTCCTAGAGCTGCTAAAAAGTAAGCTGAGTTCCTTTCTTACTTTTACTCCTGAGAGATGGGAGGGAATGCATGAAATTGTTTCCATCCAATATCTCTGCTTATAAAGATTCTTTCTGCAGAATTATTGCAAGTCTGAAGGAAGAACTCCAAGGGAGATATTTGGAGCCAAATATCGTAATTTCTTCTGGGCAGAAAAGTGAAGTATACTGTGAGATGAGATCTCACTATTAAAAGGCTGTTATAAACCTTGTTCTTTAATACTTTACCAGAGAAACAGCCCCTACTAAGTCCAAGCTATACTTTCATAACATTCACTACCTAATAAATCATCAAAATGTGCTTTCTCCTTTTAAAAAGTCTCCCACCAAAACACTTCCCACATAAATGATTAAAACAACATCACATTTTAAAAGCCATTTAATTTTAATAACATATTTTAATGAAAAAGCAGCATACGTTCCCAATAAAACATTAAAATTATCTCTTCAATGAAAGACAATCGAACAACACCAAAAATAAATTAATACATTACCATAGTAAATAAACCATCTATTAATAAAAACAAGAAACCAGGCCATATACAGAACTCAAGACTTTGGAGAGCCTCAAATGGAACAGCAATACAGCAAAATTTGTAAGAATATATCTATGTGTGCATCATTTTTAATGAAATATTTACAGTAGATAAGGTACCAGTTATCACGTACCTCATTTTTTGTTCCAAAAGAATTTTTCCAAACAATGTGAATTTACAAGCAGTGCACTGTCTTTCTTATAGTTCAAATTAGTTTTTCTACAAACAAACCTCCAAAAGGAAAAACTGAAGGATTCCTATAAATGTTAACATGTAGCCAACAAAGCAATTGAAAACTGGAAGACTGAAATACCTTGGTGAAATCTTAAAATCTGAAGGGCAAATACCAAGTGGCAAATGCACCTAAAGCTAGAAAATGGTGCATCAGTCATGCTTCCAACTGCTTCTTCCCTTCTGTTAGAGGTGTGTGAGTGTGTGTGTGTGTGTGTAAGGGTGAGAGCGCTCATGTGTCATGGGGACAATGTGGGAATCCCCATTAAATATGTAACGAAGTAAACAATACTTCAGACAGTGAATCAGGTCTACACGATTAAGACATCCATTACTGAGTGTCTACTCACAAATCAGAACACTACCAGTAAAAACAAAGAAAAAAACAAGCTTCATTCAAGTGAGAATATACAAATGGGTCAAAAGGAACACAGTATAGGAGGAAAGCTGTAAAAATTCGGTAAACTCATCAAACAAAATTTTTTGAATGTTACTAGCTATACATTTCCCCCACTTATTTTAGATGAAAGAAGTTTAATTAATTAGAATGTGCACAAAATTAAGTTGCTAGAGAGATAAATTAATAATTTACAGAGCGGGTTGTTCTGCAATAAGCAATAATAGCTTTCAAGATCAGTGGACACAGCAGGCGCAACTCTTTTCTTCAGCATTAACACTTCAGAGAAGGAAAAAGGGGGTAAGAACCACAATAAAAATATATATATAATATACAGTGTAAATGCAGAAAATCTGCCATCTTTTTTTAAAATTCAAAATACTTTAGAGATGTCTCTATCACATTAAGCATCAACTCTAGTTTAAAGTTTTAGTCCTGAATCAATTTCTATTTCTGAAAAATAGTTGCAAAGTGTACTTTTAAACTTGAACAGGGGTGATGTCTGTAAGAATAAAAACAAATCTTACTTGATCATTCTTGTGGACTTTTTAAAGGCTGTCTCCTCTGCTTTCCTGCAAACAGCCATCTCCACATTTCCTCTGAAGGATCCGAGGTGGGGTTCAAAGGGACAACTTTGCTACAACAGACAAATGCCATCTTTTGTTATTCTTTCCTTTGAGAAACTGTCTCACATTCTCACCGGCTTGGGCTCAGTTGTTCGCTTGTTCGCCGCTCCCTCTTCAGTCCTCGATTTGTCGAGATTCACATTTACTGGAATTGTTTCTGGTCGCCAAAAGTGAAAAGAGGCAGGAGAGAGAAGGTGAGAAAAGGGGGGACGAAGAGAGGGGCGTCTCTGGAGAGGCCAAGAGTCTTCTAAATGCCGGCGGAATATTTCATTCTTTTCTGTTTCTGCCTCTGGTTGCAGAACCAGACGCGCACCACGTTTTTCTTCAGGTCCAGCTTCTCCGCGATGGCGGCGATCTTTTCAGAGGAGGGCCGAGGCTGAATGGCAAAGTAGGCTTCGAGCGAGCGCTTCTCTGGCGCAGCGATGGACGTGCGCTTGCGCTTCTTCTCCGCGCCATTGAAGAGCTCAGGCTTGGTGAGCTTCTCGCGGTGGGACTTTTCGGCCTCCTCGAGCCATGCCTGCAGGATGGGTTTGAGCGCGATCATGTTATTGTGCGACAGTGTGAGGGACTCGAACCTGCAGATGGTGCTCTGGCTAAGCGAGCCCACGCCGGGGATCTTGAGGTTGGCCAGCGCGGAGCCCACATCTGCCTGGGTCACCCCCAGCTTGATGCGTCGCTGCTTGAAGCGCTCGGCGAATGCCTCCAGGTCCCGCGGGTCGGCGTCCACGTCGCTCATGCAGCCCATGTGCGATGGCAGCCCGTGCGCGTGGGCCATGCTGAGCGCTGCTTGGTGCATGGGGTTCATGGTGGCCATGTGCGGCGCGTGAGTCGGCGTGGACACCACAGCGCCGTCCGGGCCTGCCATAGCACCCAGGGCCAGCCCGGGACTCAGGTGCTCCAGCAGCTCGCCCTCCAGCGCCTGGTGCGGTTGGTGATGGTGGTGGTGGTGATGGTGGTGGTGGTGGTGCGTGCCTGCCAGCGCGGAAGGGTGCGAGATGGGCACCGACGAAGAAGAGGCGGCCGACGTGCACGGGATGGTGTTCATAGTGTGGTAGGTGGCGTCCGGTTTGAAGGGGCTGTGGTGGGGCGGATGGTGGTGGTGGCTCTTGCTCTGGGAGACGATGTCCACGGCTGCCAGAGCCTCGGCGCGGGCCAGCAGACTCTCATCCAGCCCACCGAATATATTGCTCTGCAATTGCAAGTAGAAGGCACACATTACGCTCAGCAGGGAATTGTACGCTCTCTCTCCGGAAGCCCAGGCCCAGGGCTCGACACGCCGCCGCGCCTACAACATTCCCAGATCGTTAAAATAATAATAATAATAACAATAATCCTGAAACCAGGAAGCGAAGAGAAAAAGAGAGAAGCCACCGAAAGAAGCCGGGAGTGCAGGAGGAGGAGGAAAGTGAGCCTGTAGACACAACGAAACACAACACAACACAACACGCGCACAGGCAACATCCCAGGTCATAAAAATTAATATGAAAGGCAAGACCCACTGAATACTTAAGAGAGAGAGGGGGGAAAATTGGTTGGAGGTGTGGGGTGATTTGCTGTGCAGACATGAAAAAAACATCAAGCAGATAAAGGGGGCTGTCAAAATGTGCCTTTAAGCGGTGATTATGCAGAAATACGCACCGGTGGGGTTGGAAGACAGGCTCTTCGCATAGCCTCCGAGCCCCCGCCGCCGCTACCGCTGCTGCCACTGCTGCTGGAGCTGCTGCTCCGGCCTCCGCCGCCGCCGCCGCCGCCTCCACCGCCACCAGCGTTGCTCGAGCTGCTAGGGGAGCTGGCCGAGGGCGCAGTGGGAGCCGTGGAGCCCGGCGAGGTGCTGTGCAGTGCCGAGTACTTGGGCTCCACGTGCAGGCTGCCGCCGTGCGGCATGCTAAACGCCTGCTTGCTGTTCAGGGACATCATCATCATCTTCCCGCCCGCCGGGGCGCTCGTCCGTAGAGGCACTCCCTGGCCCCGGCTGCCGGGACCCTCCGAGAAGTGCTGGGCCCGGGCTGGAGCTGGGAAGGGCCGTGCGAAGTTGCGCTCACCCTCCGCCGCCTCCGGGCTCCGCACCCCTGGTCTCGGCTATGCACTACTTCGCCGCCTCTGCTGTCAGTCTGAACCGTTGCCTGACTCCGCTTGCCGCCGGCTGCAGACCTCGGCGCCCGAAACTGCCCCGGCTCCTCGCGGCCGGCGAGTTATACTCCTCTCTCCCGGCGCCAACCCCCGCGCCCCCGCCCTCCCACTCTCCCGCGCGCCTCCACCCTCCCTCACCAGGAAACGCCGGCTCCTGCTAGGTTTCTCGCGTTGCCCCTTCTCCCTCTCTACTCCCCTCAGGCTTGAGTCCTTTCTGCTCTCCCCGCACTCGCCTGGCGCTCGCCCACCGCGCCCTCCGCCGCCCCTTCTCTGCACCCGCCGGCGCTCTGTTGCCGCCGCCCCTTCGCAGCGTCCCGCGATTGCTACTCACAATCGCGCCCCCACTCGACCCCACCCAAGTGGCCAGGTCCGCGCTCCAGTCGCCAGGCAGTGCCTACCTAAGGACCAGCCTCCAGCCCCTCCCGCTGCTTCTGCCGGGTCTCTGTCTCACCGGAAAAAGAAACTCCCAAATAAAGTTGCGGCCCAAGCCAGCGTTGGGTAGGGTTTTCCCTGGACTACTGGGAGTGCCTCTTACCTGGCTGCCTCCTCCCACGCCTCCTGCTTACCACTAAGTTCCAGGCTTCCAACCCCACTCGGCCCTCCCCCACCCCGTCTGCTCAGGTGACCCTGATCCCAGGTTCCTGGCCACCGCTGAGAACACAGAAGCTGCGGCCAACCCTGGTCCTGCGCGCCGCTCTGAGCTCCCGCCCCAATACGAGCGGAGGCTGGCGCTCTGTTACGAGCCCCCCACGGCCTGGCGGGTGCCTGGTGCCAAAGAGACATGGGGTCGGAGGGGCTGCAGGGCTTTCTCTCACTCGATTTCTCGCAGCTCTCAGCGGATTGGACAGCCGCGGAGCAGGCTCGGGTCGTCTGTGCGCATGCGACTCCTCCCTCCCCCGTGTCACCCCCCCACACAACACATACACACACACACACATACACACAGGCACACACACGCTCCTCTTGCCCCCCTTTTCTCCTCCTCCTCCCTGTATCCAGTACAGTGTGAGTTGAGTCTTGGAAGGATCCACTGGCAAACCCTGCCCCTGGATTTATTATTCTTCATTAGCCACAATCAAAGGAAGAAGGGGCAACTGACAGAGGGAGAGGGAAGGTCAGAAATTACACAGCGCGTGTGCTGCTGAATACACCCCACAACACAAACACACACACACTCACACACACAAACACCCTCGGGGGCTGGCACAAGCCCCACTTATCTTCATTTCCACAGCCTCTCCGTCCGGAGCCTATTTTTAGCTGACACTTCACTCCCACTTCTGTCCCAGTCCAAGTGCAGACCACTTTTCCTAGAGACACACACTCTTAGTTCCAGTTGCAAAAGGAGATAACCCCTCTCTCTCTCTGACACACACACACACACACACGCGCACACACACACACACACACTGCTTCCTCCCTCTCCTTCTGGATCCCATGTTCTCTCTACTTCCTGCGGTGTTGGGGGCTTCTGTCACCTCCCTAGAGAGCGGAAGGAGCAGGGTGCAGGCGAGGGTGAGAAGGCCCCCCGATCCCAACGCAGGAACCCGCGGGTGGCCCAATCCGGACCGGGGTTGACCGGGAGCAGGTGCAGGCACTGGGCGCCTGGGGAAGGCGAGCAGGTGCGAGAGCAGGCGGCAGGCCTGAGAGGCACTGGCGAGCGCTGGGACAAAAACAGAGTGGGAAGGAGAGTGGAAAAGGGGAACCCGCGGGTGGTCAGCTCCCGGAAGTGGCGGTGGAGAGGCGGGGACCGCCTCTCCACCCTTGACCTCAACCGGGCAGAATAGCGGGCTCAAGATGGGACCACTGTCCTCAGGAGTCGCCAGAGTGCTGGGGAAGGCGGCAGCAACGAGCGCGCGATGGGCTCTGTCCATGGTCCTTAATTCCCTTCCGCTTTCCCTGGATCCTCCCGGGCTTGCCTTTCTCTTCCCCTGTGTGGGGGAAAATAATAAATAGTAGCCGAAGGGGATTCCTAGCAGCAGTGTTCCCGGGTGTGAGCGCAGATAAACCTGGACATGGGGCAGGGAGAGGGGAGTGTTGAAGTGAATGAATGTGGCTTGTGCCGGACAGTTCAAGTAAGTGCTTAGGTGTTTAATTTCTGCCTCAACAACAGCCAGAGCAATTTTCAAGGAAACAAAAAAAATGACATTGTACAGCTCTCACTGTCTCAAGCTTCAAGAAATGAAATAAATCAAAGTTAAAAGCTTGAGTATCATTTAATTATAGTGCGAATAACGCTTTGAAAGAAGTAGAACAACATCTCTAAACAAATTATGACTGGGCCAGGAAGGAATTATTAGATTGAAATTTCATTTAGGCTCGGGAGACACCGCGCTTCACTGTGTAATCTGCTATGCCTCATCTGATTTGTATGCTTAATTCAGCTTGACGAATTTATTAGTTTTCATAATAGTGAAAAAATTGAGCAGTACTATGAGCTAATGCATTGTGTGTACTATAAATTGTATGTCATCGTGGAAAGGATGAAGTCTATAGAAATCTTTTATTAATGTCGGTATAGGAGGGAGGATTTCCTGCAAGCCGTGAAGAGGTTCATGCCAAACTCTACCGGCACTATGTCTCACTAGTCCATTAACATATCGTCATACTAATTAGACTACTTCATCAGTGATATAATTTCAAACTTCAAATTATGTTCTAATTAATAAGGATTGTCCAATTTGCTTAATCTTCAAAAGGCTTTGGATGGTCTAATTAGTATTAACTGTTGAGCATCTTTAAAGCCTAATAAAAAATCCATAAAAATATTTTGGGTGTGTTTTCTATAGATACTTGATAAAGGCCAAAGGGCCAAAGTGAGAGTGAAGATAGAAAATAACCAGAAGACAAACATCCTCTTCTTTCTAATTTCCCTAGATTATTACAGCAAGTGAATCACATGAGAAACTTTTGGGTATGGCCACTCCTAAATAGTGTGTTTATGTGTTTAAAAAAAAGGCACAAGAAAATCAAGGAGAAAAACCACATGGGGAAAAAATTCTTCTCTTTCATTAGGTACCTAATTAGATGTAAAGTAAAAAGCAACCCTGAGGAGTTTCCCAAGCATTATTGTGGCAACAGTCTGCTGAACTTGAATTGAAAATCAAATATTTGGGGTATTTTGAACCTCTCTCTGTCCCCTCCCCCTTCATTGAGCTTAATTACTTGCAATAGTTGTTTTAATGTATGTTGTCACCTGGGAGTATTGAGAAATGCATATCGTTAATATGAATTAATCTTGATTTTAATAGTAACTGACAACTGATCTCCAAAATGCTAAACACTTGTCACCACTTCATATGGTAAATAAGGTACCGTAATAAATTCATGAAATAGAGAGGGACACTGTTGACATGACTGGACAAACTTTGTTTGATATGGAATTTATTGACCAAAACTATTTTAAGCAAGAAAACTCCCATGAGAATATTTTCCTGGTAACTGAAATTCATAAATCATTTTTAAAAATGTTTAACATAACTTTTTTATCTCTCTAATATTTCTCAGTGATATCCCTAATTCCAGACAAGAAAAAAAAGGAAGGCTGCGTTTTCAAATTATCAAGTTGAAGTAAATTAATATGTGGTCATAGAGCAATTCAAGAGTTTATTTACCTGGATTTCCTTCCTCCTAGAAAACACATACATTTTTTAAAAGTCAAGTCATAGAGTTATACTTCTCCATTTCCCACTCAAAGTGAAAAATGAACAGTGATTGTGTTGCATTAGAGGGAAAAAGCAATTGTTCCTTCATCAACCAGGACTTGCAATCTTGCAGTCTCTCCTTTCAGGAGTGTCCAGAATACCAACGTCGTTGCGGTGATATCAATAAAACCCATTTCGGTTTTGCCCAGAGGCATTGCTGCAAAGTGCTCCAGTGAGTGTGGAAGCCTCTCTCCAAGGAAAAAAGACTCCAGCCCCGCCGTTAGCACGAGCTATCTAAACAATTGGGAAGTTAGCAATAAACCCAAGGGGTGGAGGCAAATGACCCAAAATTTGAAACCTGCTTCCTACGACCTCAACATACCTATGCCCAAGCCCCTATTCACACTTGTGCATCTGCACACCTACAGACCTAGTAAAAGGAAAATAAACATTTTATTTTTTAAGCAGCAAGATGGAAAATGGATCAACTGTGTGCCTACAGGAGGCATTCCTTTCTTCTCGCCAAGCCTCTTTGTTTGACAATAGCTTCTGTCCAGTCCTCTGGCAGATGCAGACAGATGTGAACAGCCCCCTTCACAATCCCCCACCCCTGGGTGAGGAGGAGTAGCTGGAGATTTCCCTCAGGCTTCTGGACAAAGGGTCCCTGCAGTAGGCGCCCCCCACTCGAAAATCAGCCTGCGCCTGAAGCGATCCCAAGGGGAGAAATCACTGTCTCCTCCTTGTATCTGAGTCCTAATTTACTATTAAAATTTTAAGTAGTGCATTCATATTTTACTGGACCTAATGTCTTTTATTAAATTTTAATCTATTAAGGGCAGTGTGATTTCTTTGTATTTCAAACAGAATTGAATTGGACTACAAGGAAGATTTCTGAAAGGACAGATCTGGCCCTATTCGCTCACCATTTCGATCTCAGGGAGAAAGTGGTTTGTGGAAGAAAGAGTTTCAGAAAGGAGGGATTCCCCCATCTGTTTTTGTACGGATTTCAAAATCAGCCAATCTGCTTCAGATTCTGAATAGAAGATGAACGCCCTGAGCTCTCTCTGGACTCCTGGCTTGAGGCAGAAGAGTTTGGGGTGGGGGTGAGGGGCGCCTAGATTAAACTCTTCCCTGGCTTCTACTGTTACAGGCAGGAAAAAGAAGACACAAGAGGGAATTATCCCTGAAACAAACTTCTGGAAGCCCCCAGGGATGTAGCTACAGAGCAAAGTTCAGGTGAAGGAGGGCGCTTTGGTGCTTGAGTATTGAGATAGGGATTTATGTTTGAGGAGTGATGGCTGCGTTTTGTTCAAACATCTTTTATCTTCTGAGTATGTTCACTACTACCCTGTCACTGGCTCCTCGTGAGTCCCAAGGCCCCCTCTCCTGCGTTAAAGGAGTCGCTCTCGCGCCCAAAGATGCCAGGCACCCCCTATGCCGAAGGGTAACCGCCTCCTTTCAGTGCCTTTCCGGGGCTCTCTCTCCTAACCTTCCAAGGCAAATAGTCAGCGAGTGTCACGAGAAATCTGTGCATCCAGTAGTTTCCAGGCCCTTCTAGAACGAAATAAAGACTCACAGCCTCTTTCCCTCCCATCAAAGCCAAGTAGGATTCACGGAGGAAGAGGGGTCAAAAGCAAAGACTATCGGCACTCCAGAGAGCATACTCTGGAGGTTGGGAGAGACTTGGCCTAGACTAGGGGCCTGCAGTGGCAGAGCAAGCCACGTGTGGCTCTCTCTAGGTAATTCTGAACAGAGGAAAGCAGCCCGGCAGAGGACAAGAGAATGAAGGGAGACAAGGTAGAAGAGAAAGCAACGGTTCCCCTTTTCCCGGTGGAGGAAAGAAAGCAGAGCTCAGTTTCAAGGAAAGTAGACTGGGAGGAGGAGGACGCAGGACGCAGCCAGCCTAGGGCGGCCGGATGCCTTAGAGGCTCCTAGACACCCTCTCAATTCCGTCTGGTGGGTTTGCTAAGGCTGATTGTGGCCAGGAACTCACATGCAAGGACAGCTGATTGGACCCACTGGCATCGACTAACCTTTGAAGCAAACACAGTAGGCTCCAGGAAACTAAAATCTGCCCCGGGGAAGGATTCAACCCCTCGGCACCTAACTCTGCACTCTTCCAGAGCACAGGGGCTCAAATTCACACATTTATGCAGACACACACACACACACACACACACACACACACACACACACACACATACGTGCGCGCGCGCGCGCTCACCCACGCAGGCACGCAGACACACACGTGCTGACACTAACGCACACCCATTCAGACAAGCACACGTTTCTCTTTCTCCCCCCTTCTTCCAGCGCACCATTTGGGGGAGGGGGCAGACCTCTGCGTTCTGTTTAGAAGCAGGCACCCCGTGTCTGCTTGTCTCAACGAACTGTTATTTTTCGTCGCAGTGAGCTTCCTTGGTCCGCGTGTTTACCTCTTTTCAAAGTTAAGTCCAGTCACGAAATCAAACTTAAAGCATTGGAACAATCAATGAAGACTTTTGCAATCCATGGCGCCTTGCGCTTCCTGGAACTAAAATAAATGCAAGAAATCGAAACTTAATTACTTGAAAGAAATCCAGAAATCCCTCTGCATAATTTATCCAGTCATTTTTAGTAGCTTTTGTGTTCGGTGCAGTGTATGTTAACTATCCACTTTTGGCTAAGATCTAGCTCCTCGAAGTCGGTTCCCTGAGGTTCACTACCCTCCACCTCATGCCAGGAATTCTGCCCTGCGAGGGGCTCCCACCTCCTGCCACTCCTCAGAGCTGATTTAGTAACCTTTTGTTTGTTTGTTTGTTTTGTTTTTTTCAAACACCACCAACTGTAAGGGTACCAGAATTCCCTGGGCTATGTATACTTCAAATTTGTTTTAAATTTCACCCATTGTCTTTTCTTTGTCTTTTGGCTCACTAGGGCTATTATTTGAATTTGTGTGAGTTGTTTCATTCTCCATCTGAAACCAGGCCTCTTAGTAAATCCAAACCGGAACTATTTCTCTGAGGGAATAGTGCGCCTCAAAAAGTATCATTTTGCTGCTGATGGAAAAATTGATTAAAAGGTGATTTTTTTCTATTCTCCAGGGAAGTTCTTTTTTTTTTTTTTTTTTTCTTTTTTCCTTGAGTGTCATTATATTCCTAATGACTAAGTACTAAGTATTTGTTCTGACTGAACTACTCTTCAAGGTACTTAGCTGGACCACAAACCCTGGATACTTATTTCTTCCTCTGACATCTGTTCCTTCCAAACTCACTCATTTTCTCCTCTCCTTTAGCTCCTAACTGACAGAGAATCTTCATATCTATAAAGCACTAAAAGACTTCTCATCTGGAGGCACTAAATAAAGTAGATGTTCCTGTATTGGGTTTAAAGATGCTGGCTAAGATCAAATGACTTTTGCACCTATCAAGTCTCTGGCACTGTCTACCATGGGGAATTTAAAACTTGCTGGCAATCAATGCTATGGCCAGTGAATTTGTAAAACTGAACAGTACCTGAATCTATCAGCATGGTGAGGGTGACTCCTGAAAGGCAAGCTGTTTCACAGACACCTCATAGAAATCTGAAGTAATGTTATGAAAGAATGAAAAATACATTGGGGAACAGCTTGGAAACTGAAGTACATTTTGATTTAACTTACATTAACAGAAATGTAATGTAAAAGTGAAAGGATCTAACAAAACCATTAATAATTAAAAAATAATTACAGATAGTCTATCCTTACTATTCATAACCACTCAACACTTTAGACAAAGAAAACGGAATACTCTTAATGGGAATGAGATGTGAGCAGACTGCTAATGAGAAGTTAACCAAGAACCATGCATTTGTCAAAGGAGACAAGTTTCCTTGTTTCTCCCACCTACATATTTTTATTCTCTCAAAGTTAGCTTGGACCTTCATCTTCCATCAGCACATATACTGAGTGTCAGAGTTTATACAACCAAAATCTCTTGAGCAACAACAATGCAGACCTTATCAAGTTCTGAGGATCAGGGGCACCAGATGGCATGTCTATTAACCATTCTTACTGACAAATATTTATAGGAGCCTCTAAGAGATACATGTCTCTGTAACAGATTTTGGTTGGATAATCCTATCCTACAGGATTTCACAAAACAATGACCCTCTAAAGAGAGCAGTTTGTTCCCTTTCCCTGTTTGTGGATCACTTTTAAAAAAAGATTTATCAGCATTTAAGGATTCATTGTCAATCTTTTTCTTTCATACCTTACCACCAGAGTTGTGCCCCTATGTTTTAAAAAATGTGAATGCATTTTTCTGTTACCTAAGTAGGGTTTATTTTATTTCCAGTGTATATTTTTCAGTGTACAAAGACTTTAGAGCAGTATTCTACATATAACTATGCAATAAACTCTTAATCATGCACTAGACATTTAAAAAGGTGTGGAAAGAAGGTATAGTGACTCTATTCCAATGTTCACTGCATGTTCTCCTTTATTTTGTTTGAGAGACATATGAGACTGCCCCTAGAGTGCTCTGTTGACGTTTGTTCGAGGCACTGGGAGGAAATCAAAGCAGTCTGGTGGAAAGCAAACTTCACTGCCTCTTTTCAGAGATAAAGGAAAATCTTACAAAAGGAGAGATTTGCAGACATACAAGTAGAATTCAATGGAGTCATGGCTGAGCTTCTGCTGGGAAGCCACCAGGAAATGGAGACCTACAGCCCATGTCAAATTGTATGCATCTGTAGGATCTGAAGCCTCTTTCCTTCCTCTCCCATCCCCAGATGAATTAGAAACAAAACAGCATGCCTTTTGTAGGAAACAGAAAAACCTAAGGAGAAATGCTAATAGGTTGACTGCAAAGATTATTAATACTTCTTAGCTATATAAATATGAATTGAGTGCATAAAACATGTTAAAATCCTTGTAGGCATCCACTCTCAATTTTTTTTAACTGCAGCAGAAGGACCTTACAACGACAACAAATTCACCTTTAAGCATTTATCCTTTCTTGAAATTTTATACACAGCCTACGATTTGCCTGTAAATCTCATGCATATATAGAAGTATGTGAATCAAACATAAAATTATACATTTGTACCCAAATATGTGTTGTTTCCCTTTTCTTTCTCTCCTTTATATGCATATACAGATCACCAAATTATAGTTCAACTAACAAGTGCTCTGGTAGATACCATAGCTTTCTGCCTTGACTACTTTTTTCTGATATGCATGAGACATCAATTTGTCCTAGCATCAAAATAAGCACACTGTACTCAAAAGTATTAATAACTTTCCTCAAAACAGAAATACTACAGTTCGTGGTGTTGTGTGCCCATTGCATCTTTTCTTTGGCTCTCAAGGCCAAAGTAGGCATTATCAGCATTATGCTCATTTGGCATATTCCTATCCTCATACTTCATTGATTTCTCCTGGCCTCTTTTGACCACTTACCTAGTCCGGACCATATGGTTAGTCATTTCTATAGTGACCAGATGAGACATCCTGATTTCTTTGCTCCCTTACCTTTTACATATCAAACTAGTCATTTTCTTTACTTTTGCCTATATACTGCTGATTTCAGTGGAAAGAGTAAGGAGAATAGTTTCTCTTTAAATTGTAATTTACCATATGTTTGTGTTATTCATCTGTCACAGATATGGTAGCTTGCCACTCAACATCCCCTCCAGCCTGTTTCCAGTGTGCCTTCCTGCCATGCAGGGTCCATGAAGCTAAAAGCTACATTTCTCACACCCTTGCAGCTCAGATACTAATGTAACCAAGAGGCAGAAGTGTGGGTAATTTATTCTCAAGTGGTGAGTCTAAGAGGGGCAGTACTTCTTTAAAGGCAACAGTTGTGTACCTCTAAGATGGTGTATTTCCTAAGTCTTTAGTTTCACCAGTTCCTTCCTTTTCCCTGATTATGGTAGAGTTCACAGCTTTCCTGGCAAGCTAGTTCTGCACCATGGTTCTGGGAATCATTCCCAGAAGTTCAGCCTAGAGTCTGCCACTTCAGCCTTTCCAAAGATTTGTAAGCATCCACCTGTATTAAATCTCTCTCTTCTTAAAATAGCTAAAGTCATTTCTGTTATTTGCAGCTAAACCCTGACAGATGCTCCAGCCTTAACGTTATTTTTCTCTACCTCTCAGTTTCCTTTTACTCGCCTTTAATTGGCTCTCCATCTCATTCTTTACAGAATATACTGCAAATATTCTCCATTTCTGCCGTGATGACTTTGAGCATAACCTCACCTCATAGTTTACCAGGAAAATGCTTTACTATTACATGTTCTACCACTTAACTGCTCTACCATCACCTAATCATTTTTTCTGTGTTTCCACCCCCAACATCTCCTTCTTTGATTCTCCCCTAAGTGTTAACTTAACCTCCTCCTCCAGGTTAATTCTTTCATACGTCATGAGTTTTTACCCTCTCACTTCCTTCGGAACTGCGGTCTATCAATTTACTCTTTTTCTTGAATCTTCAATTTCTCCTCCCCAGTCTTTCTCTTCTTACTCTACAAATATATTTGAGATGTACTAGCCATAAAATTTAAATTAAGAAGAACTTTCTTAATTTTTTTCCCTTTGATGTCTCTCTTTCTTCACCATCAGATTTGGAAATGGCAGTTACATTTACTACTTTCATTTGCTTACCACCCAGTTGTTTCTTAACTTCTGGCAAGGTTATTTCAATCCTTGACTCTCTACTGATGGTGTTCCCTCTTACTATTCCAATGACCTTTTAGTTTACAAATTCTGTGGTACTTTTTCCAAAAGCATGGGCTTCACACTTGGAAATCTGTGCTGACTCTGCTGGTTATTGACTTGGATGCTCATTTTGCCCATCTGAAAAATGTGGATAATAATAGCAAATTCTTCCCCCAGGTTATTGAGTAGATTAAATGGCATATTGCATGTAAAAGGCTTAGCATATTTCCTTGGATGTAATAAGCACTTAATACATGTTAGCTAATAATAGAGCAATATCAAACAATCTGCAGAATGTGAGCACTGGTAATCCTCTCATTCTTGAAATGGATTGCCATGGATTTAAACATACAATCTGTAAAGGTAGGATGCGCCAGCCTTAGCAGAGTCATTCTTTAAACCAGGATTTGTTCTTTCTTGGTGTTCTTCTCCCACCCTTCCCAGTCCGTCAAACAAGACCAGCCACCCAATAGCCCATCTCACCAATATTATATGTTAAAATGTGGGCTTATGTAATATTTGTTACTTAAGTCAAAGATCCATCCAGGGAAGAAGGGGGTTAAATGGTGTTGGTTGGTGCTTTATCTTGCTCAGAGAGTCTGACATTTCTGTGACCAGGCTTCATCTACCAGTTTAACATCATTTCTAACTTATTGCCTCAAAAAAAATTCTGAGAGAAAAACATATTCAATACCAAAACCTGAGCATATTTGGTATGGTTCCTTTTCTCAAGTCAAGAGTACTCTACATATCTACTCTCTGAGACATTTGATTTTTTCCCCTTATTTTCCTTGGCTACTCTCCCATTTCCCAAAAGGCAGTGCTTGCCTAAGGATCTGTCAGCTCTGTTTTCACTTCTCCCTTACTAATTCCATCAATTTAATAGCTTCTACTCTCACCAAAATGCCTCTCCAAACCCTATTACTCTGACCTCTTCTGATAGTCAGTTTCACATTCCAGTCAGTTTCACATTCCAACAGTTTATTAGATTTTTCCATCTGGACATCTGCTGTACCTTCAAACTCGGTCCCTACAGATCCATACCAGTTTCATTTACGGAAGCTATTACTTTACATTTGTATACGTTTTTCCCTTATCTGATCTCCTGAATGAGACTGTGAAATCCCTGAAGAGAGAGTCTGTGTTTTACTCCTCTTTGTGGCCTCAACATGCTTATCATTGCATTCTGTATAAAGTAGGTGCCTGATATGTATTTGTTGACTAACTTAATGAATGATTGTTATGACAGAAAATGATTTGAATATTGTGCATTGAAATCTCACTAATGCTTTTTGTCTTTCTAATCTTTTTTGGTGTGTGGCCCAGCTTAACAGATAGATGACAAACTAAGAGAAAATATTTGCATTGACTAAAAAGCACAGTAAAAATCCTGGATTATACAAGGCAACCTTGAAAAATAACATAAAAAGGAACAACATAAAACAAAATCTGATAGAAAAGTGGACAAAGGATATAAGTAGGCAATTTACAGATTAGCAAAAAATAGTTGGAATGCTAACTATGATGAAGAGATGCCAAATCTCACTAAGTAACCAGTGAAGTACCATTTTATAGCTATCATCTTTATAAAACTGGAAAGTTAGACAATACCAAAAATTATTAAGGATGGGAGCTAGAAACCATAACATAGGACTGATATACATAATTATTGTTATAACCATTTTGAAATGCAAACTGGCAGTTCTTAGTAAAAATGATAATGCAAATATCCTGAGGCCTACCAATTCCACTGCTGGATTATACTCCAAAAATTTTTTTCTATAGATCCCAAAGGTGACATGTTTCTATCAGTGTTGTTTATAATGGCAGAGGTGTGGACACAGCAGATACAGGCAATGAATCTTATGGCAATATGAAAAGGCCTTAAAATGTTGAATGAAAAACTGAATGAGGTCTATAATAGAATGTCATTAATATACATATACAGAAAAAACATTTGCATATCTTTCAAGGAGACTTATATCAGAAACACACTCGGTTTATTAGGATAATATCTTAGTCTGTTTGTGCTGCTATAATAAAATACCTAAGACTGAGAAGTTTTTAAAAAACAAAAATTCATTTCTCGCAGTTCTGGAGGCTGGGAGTTCAAGATCAAAATGGAGGCTGGTAGGGGCCCAGTCTCTGCTTCCAAGATGGCGCCTTGTTGTTGCATCCTTTAAAGGGGAGAAAGGTTATGTCCTCACGTAGTGGAAGAATAGAATAAGAGAACGGACTCTCTCCAGCCTTTCTATAAGGGCTCAATTTCCATCCATGAGGGCAGAGCCCTCATGAATTAATCACCTCTTAAAGGATCCTCCTCTTAATACTATTACATTGGCAATTAACTTTCAATGTATGAATTTTAAAGGGGCTACCATCATTCAAACCACAGCAAGTAAGTACCATTGGCTGGTAGAAATGTAACTTGAAAGTAAATTCATTAAAAAATATTAAGGGCCCTACGAGAGTTCATTTTCTCCATTGAATTCTACTTCTAGGAATCTCTTTTAAGAAAACAATTAAAAATACAAACGAAGGAGAAATGCTGTGTTGTTTATAATAGTGAAAATTAGAGACAGTCTAAATGTCCAAAAATAGATAAATAGCTTAATAAACTGTAGAACAACCATACTATTAAATAGCATTCAGTCACTACAATCACGTTTTCAGAGAAAATTTAATGACACAGGAAAGCGCTTTAAAGTAAAGCTCACATAATACAAAACAATGATTTTTTTTGTTCAAAATAAGTGTATAAATGCATGGAAAACAGTGAAAACTACATTTTTCATTTTACGTGTTGCATTGTAAGAGATTTTAATTTTCCAAATTGTCTACAATGAACTTTCATTCTTCCTATTACCAGAATTATATGCATGTCTAGATTAAATATAGTTACAGATGTAACTTTCACAGGTTGTATACTTTTCATATAAGATTCATTGTCTCTCTTATTTAAAGTGCTATAACTAAATGATCCGTAAGCTGAACCATCAGTTGAACTCATTCACTATCACTAGCTGCAGTGAGTATTTATAGATTGGAAATGCTATGTAATTGACATGAGAGGTATTTTTTCATCTAAGTTTTATAGTGCATCTCTGAAATGTGGAAAAGCTCACAGTCTTATATAAAGGAGCCAGTCTTGAGTATTACACACTGGGAATCCAACAAAATGACCCTCTGTATATGGGCTAAGTCATTTCAACTGTAATCCACATTGCCCCTCTTTGCTTAGCATGGGACCAACATACTTTCCAGGTCGCTAAGAGACAGGACAAGAAAGGGTATATTATCAGACTCTTTATTATCACACTTTTCAATACTTTATTACAGAAAAGAATGGAAATTTGGTTAGTTTAAGGGAAAAAGACATGTTATTAAGAAAGAGTTAAAAAAGCAAATCTAGTCTCATCTCTAGGAAAGATCCACTGTACTCTATACCTTGAATTCCTTGGATAATATATACTTGGAGAATTTAACAAACTGGTGGTGGTTGTTGTTGTTGTTGTTAATTGAAAAAGTAAAACACCATGAGGATTGCATTTATGCCCAAGACAGTAAAGTAATTTCAATATTTGACCACCTCATTAGTTGCAAACCCATGGCAAAGTTAGAAAAAATAAAAGAAAACCCCATAGTGGCATGATAAAGAAAGACTGATGGCTTCATCTCATACGTACCAATGACAAGGAGAAGGCATAGATAGGAACTCTTTACTTTTTAAAATGAAACACTCAAGACTTTATGCCCATTTGTGTCCACAGGGCCATTTCTGGTTCTTTGATTAGAGACTTGGATTCAATTACACACATATCATATCACATCTCATGACAAAGCTTCAAGTGTGAACTGGTGTCATTATGTAGACTTAAACTCATCCATCACCTAATGAATACATCAACAGTGAATCTTACACATAAGGTTGGTTGGTTGCTTGGTTTTAATCTAAGGCAGGAGTAATTTTATCCATATTATTCTCTTTAACATCTCTTAATATTAGTTACTTTAAAAATTACTAATCAGTTACCAATTTGAGTTCAAATATTTCTTTAATTGAAACATCACAGAGGGATCTGAACAACCAGAAAATTCCTTTCCTTCCTGATGCTCCTTAGACCAAATGGTCACAGAGAATCTATAGTGAAAGGAAAATGCAGGGCTAGGCTGGGCATGGTGGCTTATGCCTGTAATCCCAACATTTAGGGAGGCCCAGTTGGGTGGATCGTGTGAGGTCAGGAGTTTGAGACCAGGCTGGCCAACATGGTGAAACTCCGTCTCTACTAAAAATACAAAAATTAGCCAGGCATGGTGTCAGGCACCTGTAATCCCAGCTACTCAGGAGGCTGAGGCAGGAGAATCACTTAAACCCAGGAGCTGGAGGTTGCAATAAGCCAAGATCACACCACTGCACTCCAGTCTGGGTGACAGAGTGAGACTTTCTATCACAAAATTTATTTGTAACTGAATTTGATGAATTAACACAAATGATTTTCTTAGATTATCAACCTAATTTTCCAGATTCTTTGTTCTATACAATTTCCCCTCCAATCTGCTTTATATAGATTCTGGGGGAAAAAATGATTCAATATTAAACCAGGTATGTTAAGTCCAGATAAGTCTAAAATCAGATTCAGCCATACTTGAAGTTTCATTTAATTACCATGCAATTGGCATGCAGGTGAACTGGCTTTTGTTCATTTCAATTGTTTAACTGTTTATTGAGTGCCAACTGTGTACTAAGCAATATGTTAGACTATCCTGAGGGAGAATAAATATGTAATCATGACATCATGAAGATAGTTTACTGTTTATGGGGTCAGGGAGGCCTACTTCTAAAGAATTACCTATGGATGCCTAGGGAGCCCACAAGAAGAAAGAGTTGTTATCACACTCCTTGGCTGAATGCTTGCTAATTTCCAGAATTCTCAGCCCCCAAGTGAAAGACATGGTAAGGGAATTTTTGGAAGAAGTTTCTGGAGGTGTATGAGGACATAAACATGAAGACCAAGAACTGTTTTTCATCTGGTTACTTAAGAAGGTGGGAAGCCTGTTGGGTGGGCCCACAGGAGCAGTTTTTGAGAGAATATGAATGATATTTCCAAATGGAATATCTTATAATTCTACAAAATACCCTGTTGAGTAGTCCATCGCTCCTATTGCAGCAACTAAAACTAAAAAAAACTACAAAAATAGAATTTTTGAAGACATTGGAGAACTGTGGAAACAAAGAATTTTGGAAGGAAAGAAGTAAAATTTTAGATAAAAAGGAGCCCTTCCTAGTTGAACTAAGATCAAAGACTTCCTTTTTCCCGGGGCACCTGAAGATTCAGGGAAGGGGCAGAGGCAGAGTGGCTCTACTAGGATAGACAGACAAAAAGAACTACCATGGCTGCCTCTGCTGGTGTGACAGATCAAAACATACAAGAGCACCAAAGTTATGGCTTGCTTTCCACATGACATATTTTCTGCAGGCTGAGGCAGATGAGGAGGCACAGCAGCTGAATCAGAAAGGCAGAACGAAATATCCTGCTCTCTTGTACAATTTAGGAGTCAAAGTCCTGCTAAATTTTTGATTCAGGTGGGGTGGCAGGCCAAACGGCTAAGTGCAAAACCTCTGAAAGAATTCTGAGCGCTAAGGACAGAGAACCCTGCTAGGAAATCAGTCAGAACCCTGGCTCCAGAAGCACCTTGTGATATCGGGGCCACTAGTAAATATTTTGGGCAGGACTTTGTCTATATAAACAATTTGTCTGTATAAACAATACTGAGATGTATTATAAGATTCATGGGCCAATATGAAGTAGAGTGATTTATTGACAAAGATTTAGAATGATGGATAGAGAAGAGATATGTACCTACTTGCATATTGTCCAAGTGGTGCATGTGAATATGCTTTCTTCATAGTATGCAGGCACCATCTCCTTCTGTTCATATCCAGGAACCATGTCTTGATGTTCTTTATTGTTAAATATGCTATTCCTGGCTGATTGTGTATCTCCTACCATAAAGAAAAAGTAGCTTTTGAACTGGTTCGTGTTAATACAATGTAGGGTTTCTTGCCCCTGTGTTGCTCTAGTACCATTTATTTCATGCTGGTTACATCACTACTCATGATGCTGTGGCACCCACCCTGCCGCCCATGAATACTGGCTCCCATTGACACTTTCCAGTGTGGTTATTGTGTTTTGTGGATCATGACCTCAAATGCAAGTTTTACCCATAGTGCAAAGGAAAATGTGAATTATAATCTGTTTTCTGGTAATATTAAATTTACTTTTCAGAATTTTATAGAATAAAGATAAAACAAATCTTTTCTGAGCATGTTTTCTCTTGAACTTTTTAAGGCCATGGTCAACGCCTTCCTAGATTGTGATGTTCTTCAATGTTGATTGTACCCCCACCTTCCACACATATCACCAACAGCAGGAAAGAGAGGTGAGACCCGTATAAGCAGAAGAAAGAATGGTCCCATTCACTCAAGTATATCTATCCCTCATTCAGCATGGCATAAAAATGATTCAAAAGAATATGACATCACCACATCTATCTGGGAACAGAGGCAAGATAAGATATTAATCAGAAAAGCCCAATGGCATTGTGGAGCTGTGATGTTAAAAACTCCCAGAGGAAAAAGGCATGGCCATCCAGGATACCCGACGTGTGATTCAGAGTCTGCAGAGAGGGCGGAGTAAACATCTCTGGTGCCAGATATGGAGAGAAAACTGTAAAAGATAACTGTGGCCCATCCCCTGCTGTTGGATGCTACAGACCAGAGGTGATATTGTGGTCAGAAGATAGAAGGGAAACAGCCAATACATAGGCCCAAACACCCAGCTCAGGCCCAAAGGTTGGCAGTGGACCACTTGTAGTTCATAGCCCTGAACTCACTCTGTGTCCAATGTGAATGAGAGTAACCCAACAGTGTCAGCAGCATTCTGGTGGCCCAATCTTACATTATTTTGTGAAAGAAATATGACCCTGGCCAGCAGCAATGACCTGATGATCAGGCTGTCCTCCTGAAATAAGAGTCTAGCCACGGTAACCTAGAGTGATGTTTTAGGTTCAAATCCCGAAGCTCTTTGGTGTATCTGGTTGAATCCACATGTAAAGAAGAGGATCTGAAAATAAGCTGAAAAGAGAATTAGGTCTTAGTGTAGACATGGGATGCACTGCCCAGATAGACCTGCTGGCCCAGTCATATTATGGCAAGAGGAATTGGAAAATGTATGGAAATGCTTCTGATAACTAGAACCTATATAACACTAGAACTCAGCAAGCCCTGTCTGAATTGTACTGCTGGTCCTGGCCAACCCAATGCATTGGATAAGAATTTAGAAAATTTCAAGGAAGGTACTGCAAAGTGCAGGATTCCTGAATTGTAGGACCTGGTGCAGTGCCATTCGCTCTGGTTTAAGAGCAGTGCTGCCTAAATGGCCCATGTCTGAGTGATGGAAAGCTTTGTTTTTTTAATAAAAATATTTATTTCTTAAAAAATTTTAAATTTCTTAACACAGACCATCTTGAAGATAGAGTTTTTTGAACAATGTATGGCATATACAAAAAAAATTTTGTCATGCTAGAAAATGGAACTAAATGACCAAAAAACAAAAACAAAAATAAAAACAAAAACAGATGATAGAATGAACCCCATGTATAATCCAAATATTTAAATGATCAGATATGGACTCTTTAAATAACTGTGATTAATATGTTTAAGAAACTAGATGACAGTTGTAATTCATTAAAAAGTGGACATTCTAGAAATGAATAAAATAACTGAAATTAAAAATTCAATAAAAGTGTTTAACATCAAATGAGACACATAGAACAGAGGAGCATTGGCCTAAAGTATGGATCTGGAATGAATCATGGAGAGAGAAAAGGACAATATATGCAAGAAGAACCATGGCTTTAAAAAGCTCTAGAAATTTCCAGCAGGATAAATACAAAGAAAAAAAGACAGGTGCATCATAGAAAGCCTGCTAATAGCCAAGAGAAAGAGAAAGTCTTACTATCATTAGCAGAAAAACATACGTGAACTTCAAAGAGGCAACAGGAAGACTCACAGCAGACTTTCAAGAAAAATATGGAATGAGTTCTTTAAAGTTCTGAAAGACAATAGCTCCCCATTTATAACCCAACAGCTGAGAAAATGTGCTTTGAAATGAAGATGGAATAAACACTTTTTAGACAAACACTGCAAGATTTTTTTCACCAACAGACCTATACCTAAATAAATTCTAAGTGAGTTCTTCAGAAAGAAGAAAAGTGATCTAAGAGACAGGCATTGAGATTTATGAAGCAAAGACTATTATAAAGGATTAATATGTGGTAAATATAAATATATGCATAATAAAATAAATGACAGCTACTGATGCTCTTTGACTTACAATGGAGTTACATCCTGATAAACCCGCAATAAAACGAAAAACATCATTACTTTTAATGGCAAAAGCTGCAATTACTTTTGCACCATCCTAGTATTTGTACAGTTGATTTAAACCCAAACATACCATTAATTACACTAAATATGAATGGACTAAACATTCCAATTAAACAAGCATCCTCTAGGAAAGGGGTTGGCAAACTATGTAATTGGTCAGATAGTGTTTTAAGCTTTGCAGGCTACATGTATCTCTGCTGCCTATTCTTTCTTCTTTATCTTGTAAAATCTTTTAAACATACAAACACAGTTCTTAGCTTGTATACCATACAAATCAGGTAAGCTAGATTTCGCTTGAGGGCAACAGTTTGCCAATCTATGCTCTAAGCAATAATGACAGTGGTAATTACAATGGTAATATTTATTTAGGACCCACTATAGACTGGGCACACTTATAAAAACATTATATCTATAAATTCATTTAAGCCTTATACCAATAATGTGGAATAGGTACTGATATAATCTCCATTTTAGTGAAGAAGAACCTGAGGCATAGAGAAGTTAAGTAAGTAACTTGATCAAGTCTTACAGTAAGTGGCAGAACCAGGCAGCCTGGCTCCAGAGCTCAGTTTCTTACTGAGTTGATTAGTAACGTTTTTGGCTAACATGTAGTCCGCTTGAAAACAGTAGCAATATGTACAGTTAGTGAATCTTGCATCTGAAGGCTAGAGATCAGGACCAGTTGGAAACTTCAAATATCCTCAACAAGGTCCAGCTTCCAGCAAGAATCATTGTCTCTATTCGTTGATTTTGCAATAATCAGGGCTATTGATTTATGCCATATCTAACTGTAGCTTGAAATTAGTTTTTCTTTATTAAGTCTAAATTTTTCCAGTCCTCATGAAAGGCCATTTCTAAGAAATCTGTTGTCTCAGTATGATGCTGATCTGAGTTCATTTTTAAGACAATCCAGCAACTGCCAATACCACTTCTGCAATCTTACAGGTAGGCATTGATCGATTGCAACACGTCAAGTCTATAAGTGTCTTGTGGCAATTAGTCCAGATCAACCTTAAAACAATTTGCAAGTTTGTAAAGGTGCAGTCTACATTTCTACTAGTAACATTTTTGTGTGTTTTTAAAAAATCCAAGTATATAATTAAGTTGTTGTTTCTTATTCAAAGTGTAGGGTTAATGTCCTTATTAATGTGTATTATGTAGATATTTATCAAAGATCACTGTATAAGTGATTGTTTTTAAAAGCTTTTTAATATTGTATATATTTCAAAGATTTTATAGAGGAAAAATGGGTACAGTTGGGAGGCATAGCTCACAAATAACTGTAGGTGTAAATATTAGTGTTACCTTTTCTTTTCCACAAAAAGCAGATGAAAAAAATTTTAATTACTCAATAGTGATAGCATAATATAGCAAATTTTTATTTGATGTTCAAGTGTTGAAATTAAGCATTTTATGTACCATCATTTGGACACTCAAATATATTTTCTTAGGTTTATAATTTAGGCATTAAAAATACATCCCAGTAAAAGTTTCACCATACAAAGTCTAGGATAGGGTCCTCACAGGGCTAATTTTACCAATCAAATTAAAATATATTAAACAATACTTTCATGTTCTTATTCATTTATGCCTAAAAGTTATTTTAGTTTTTAAATGGGCACTAGTGCTATATTTTAAAATATTATTTTGAATAGAAATAATTCTGGAAAAAGTACTAAAGAATCAGAATAATAATATAAAGGAATAGTTTTCCCCTTAAATCTCAGTTCATTTTGTACACCAGTAAAATCTCTAGGAAGATCCCTTAGATGTTGTGAACCAATTAAGTAAATGAAGTTTTACCACAGTGAACACAGGAAAAAAGGGTTTGATTCTAATTGGAGCTAGATGTTTTAGTGCAAGTTTGCAATTTCCTTCTCTTTACAGGTAAAAATGTTATACAATCTCTGGTGGTAAATTTATTTTAATTTTGTTTTCATTCTTCATTTGTCTGGCAACTGCGGTCTTTTGCGAAATAACTGGCCCTATCATTTGGCCCAGTTTTTCTGGCAACCAAAAAGAAAGAGGAAATCACTGGAGATGTTCTTTCTGAGATCAAACATTGGGTTGCAGCAATTGATAGATTTTGATTATTCTCCACTGTATTAGTCCATCTTGCATTGCTGTAAATGAATACCTGAAGCTGAGTAATTTATAAAGATAAGAGGTTTATTTGGCTTATGGTTCTTCAGGCTATACAAGAAGCATGATGCTAGCTAACACCTGTTTCTGGTGAGGCCTCAGGAAGCTTTCATTCTGGCAGAAGGCAAAGGGAAGCTGGCATTCCATGACAAGAGAGAGAAAGAGAGAGAGGAGGAGGTGCTGGCCTCTTTTAAACAGCCAGAGAGAGCAACCTCATCACCAAGGAGATGGCACTGAGCCATTCATGACTGATCCACCCCCATGACCCAAACACCTCCCACTAGGCCCTGCCTCCAACACTGGGGATCACATTTTAACATGAGATTTGGAAGGGACAAATATCCAAACTATATTATCCACTAACAAGTGTCTTCCAAAAGGTTTCAGAGGCAGCGTCTTTTGTTGACTGATGATTTCCCTATAAAGACATTTCAGTAGGAAGACATCCTGAATACCTCCTTAAAAGAGTTACCTAGATTCTCTGCCTTCTCTCTTTATTCTTCCTGAGTGCTTCACTCTCTCTTTCTTCCGGGGCCCTCCTGCTGCAATGTCCTGAAAACCAGCTTCCAAGAAAGGCTCTGACATATTCGTCTACCTTAAGGTGTAACGGACTTACTGATGTATCAAGCAGGGACAGAGTCACCTTTTGTGCTAGCTAATTTTATGTATCAATTTGACTGGGCTAAGTGATGCCTAATAGTTGATAACACATTTTTTTCTGGGTGTGTCTGTGCAAGTGTTTCTGGAAGTGATTAGAATTTGAATGGATAGGGTGAGTAAAGAAGACCATCCTCACCAATGTGAGTGGGCATCATTCAGTCCATTGAGGGCCCAAATAGAATTAATAGACAAAGGAAGGGTGAATTTTTTCTCTCTGTTAGAGCTGGTACATTCATCTTCTCTTGCCCATAGATAATGGAGCTCTTGGTTCTCTGTCATTGGCACTTTCTCTTGCCCATAGATAATGGAGCTCTTGGTTCTCTGTCATTGGCACTTGGGCTGAATTACGATATTGGGTTTCTTGGTTCTCCAGCTCGCAGACCGCAGATTGTGGGACTTCTCAGCCTCTCTAATCACAAGTCAATTTGTATAATATAAAATATGTATATATTTATATATAAACATAAATGTTTATAGATAAGTATAGATTTAAATATAAGTATATATTTATATAAATATAAATATTTAGAAGTATAAAATTTATATACAAATATATACTTATATATTTATGAGTATATACAATATATACATATAGGTATATATATTCTGTTTCTCTGGAGAATTCTGAATAATACCTATTCCTTGGGGAAATCTACATTTTAATAGAGTTCCTCAAAGTGAATCTCTTGTTGTAGTGTGTCCATCATTAGCAAAGAAGACAATGGTGGAGAATAAGTGATCCTGAAATCATATAATACAAATTGCTGTTTATTCTACTACTTGTTGGGGTTCACATGACAAATAAAGACAAAGCTACTTAGGTTTACTTGGTGAAACAAAGGGAGAGTTGACTTACTGTCAACAGAACTTTTTTTTTAACTGTTACTTAGGTTCAGGGGTACATGTGCAGGTTTGTTATATAGGTAAACTGATGTCATGGAAGTTTGTTGTACAGATTACTTCATCACCCAGGTACGAATACAAGCACTCAACAGTTATTTTTTCTGATCCTCTCCCTTATCCCACCCTGTACCTTCTTTGTGTCCATGAATTCTCATCATTTAGCTCCCACTTATAAATGAGAGCATGCAGTATTTGGTTTTCTGTTCCTGCATTAGTTTGCTAAAGATAATGGCATCCAGCTCCATCCATGTTCCCACAAAGGACATAATCTAATTCTTTTGTATGGCTGTATAGTATTCCATGGTGTATATGTATCACATTTTCTTTATCCAGTCTACCATGGGTGGGCATTTAGGTTGATTCCATGTGTTTGCTATTGTAAATAGTGCTACAATGAACATACATGTGCAAGTGTCTTTATGGTAGAATAATTTATATTCCTTTGGGCATATACCTAGTAATGGGATTGCTGGGTTGAATGGTAGTTCTGTTTTTAGCTCTTTGTCATCTGAACTTTAACCATATGAACAGCATGATTTAAAACTAAAGACAATTATCTTCAGTACTTCAACAGGCATGTAAGTATCTACATGAATATAAGATTGGATGGGAGATAATGCATTTGCAAAAAGCAATATATATTTAATTCAAGCTGATTTTTTAGAATCTTAGCAGAAGCCACAACAGCTAACAAGATAAAATTATGCAAAATTTTACTCATGATTTTGCCTTATTACTTTGTTGAATTACTCTCTGCCATTTTTATGGTCCAAACAACAGAGCTGAAGAAAAATATCACTTTTAAATGGTGAAAAATATGAGAAATATAGTTGGAATTCTTTCTTAAGGAAAGCTCTTTTTGTACTTGTGCAATTTGAAATGGCAGCAATTAGTTTCTTAGCAGGACCTAATCACTTGCAAAAAGAGAAAACATATCATTTCGGATATGGAATCAGCATTTGATTTGATCAGCACATTCCTAATTTGAAGAAAGAAAAATAGCTTCAGGCCTTGGGTGGGCCAGAGCAGTGAACCATGCATGTAAAATGCTGAGCCTTTGATTAGGAATATAAATAATTATTAGCTTATACCACATGGTGTTTCTCCTTTTTCTCTTTCATTCTCCATATCTGCAGGGTGTTTTATCAAATTTAACTGTGGAAAGGAGGGCAAGCTAGCCAAGGGGCTCTTGTCCTAGCTTGCCTCTTGTGAACACATAATTCTCAAAGCTTTGGTTAAATTGCAGATTCCTGCTGTCAGAGAAGTAAGAAAAATTATAGGTGTCATCTGTGGACAGTATACCCTAACATTTTGAAGATTTGAAGACACCTTGTTTCTGGTTCCTTTGTTCTAAAATGATAGCTAATTGCATATTCAAAAACTAAATATGAACATACTCAGTTTTAGGTACTAGTGCTTTTATACCAAAATTACCATCGGGATTATGGAATCTTTTTTTTCCCAGACTTTTTATTTATGGAATTAATTTTAATCAAGTAATTCTTATTCATCTCCATTGGCATAAAGTAATACTTAATAAAAGAAAAATAGAGCATATTTTTCTAAACATTTTTCCAAGGATCAAAACATTGATATTTGATGGAGTGACTTTTTGGCCTTCAGAAATGTATTATAAACCTAAATTTCCTGAAATTCTGCCTAAATACATACAGAAGAAAGTGGGACACTTGGGTAATTATTCAGAAAAATTCAACACACACTCTCAATCTGTTTCTATTCATGGAAGAGATAGTCTAAATACCTCAGGTCCACAATTTACTGTATGCATCTGTTCTAGAGAAGAACAGATCAGAGGATTTTTGTAGGGAACGACTTTCTTTCTGTTAAGGATTCAGATGTCAGAACAGACCTCGCAGTTCACCTCCTAAAGGAATTGTGTTTAACTCATATCTTCATGGAGACAACAGATGAGCAAAGCAAATGTAGTCCTATGGAGAAGCAGTTTGTTTTCAGGTAATCTAAACAAGAAATAAGCAATGATGAGCAGTGTTTATTTGTAGTCTACCTCCAAGGCCTCATCTTTACAGTATGGTGATTTTTGAACCAGTGCTAGTCGGGATCTCCTTGATACCCTGTCCTAGTTGTGTATCTGGCCCACCATTTATTCTTTGCTACATTCCGACCCACACTTGTCTGGCTACTTTCAAATATTAGTGTTTATTCAGAATTGCCGAGAACTTGAGTCCTTTTGTCAGCAACTGCTCTAAGTTCTTTCCTTAGATTATAGGCTTTCTGTTTCGAGCTTAATTATTGTTTTGTCTATTTCAGATCTCATTGCTGACTTCCATTGCTCAAATGTATAGAATGCAAGAGGAAGATTCTCCTGGGTGACACTCTTTCTATCTGACATTTTCCTCCTCTGATATACTTCCTTAACCTTTGAGACGTATTTTATAGTCTCCTATGGGTATCAGTAGGAAGAAAAATAAACTTTTAAACCTAGAACTGTGTGGAAGACTTTTCCCATTATTCAAAATTTTAGTCTCTTCTCATTCACTCTAACAGTTGGCTGCTGAGGAGTATTTTCCACACTGAAGAAAATTTGGTGGACATATTTGTATATATAATAATTAGTAAAAAGATCCATGTCTATTACCAAGAAAAAGTTAATTTTGCTTGGAATCTTTTATTTCAGAGGTAGAATACATAATTAGAAAGTTCAAGTCAGGTGCAGTGGCTCACGCCTGTAATCCAAGCACTTTGGGAGGCCGAGACAGGTGGATCACCTGAGGTGAGGAGTTTGAGACCAGCCTGGCCAACATGGTGAAACCATGTCTCATCTAAAAATGCAAATATTTGCTGGGCATGGTGGCACACACCTGTAATCTCAGCTACTTGGGAGGCTGAGGCAGGAGAATTGCCTGAACCCAGGAGGCAGTGCCGAGATGGCACCATTGCATTCCAGCCTGGGTGACAAGAGCAAAACTCCATCTCAAAAAAAAAAAAAGGAAAAAGAAAAGAAAGAAAAATAAAAGACAGAAAAAAAAGTTCAACTTTAGATGCATAATATAGAGGTTTTTGTATAATATAGAGGTTTTTGAAGTGTAGGTATGTTTACAAATATTGATAACAGATTTATGTTTTAAAACATTTTTAGTTCACTCAGGCTGGAAGAAAATTGAAAAATGGAGATTTAAAGTGTTATATATTCTTCATACCAGTCATTCAACAATACATGCCTTGCAAGATGAAAAACTTTAAGTCATTCACCTGACAAGAATTTGTCAAATACCTACTCTGTTCCAGATATCGCTTTAGGTGCTATGGAATCAATAGCGAAAAAGGTAAACTCCAGAACTTACATTCTAGTAAGATAGTCAGATAGTTAACAAGCAGCCAAATAGATGCATAAAATCAGTTTTTAAAAAGCAGTGAAGGAAAGTAAAAGAAGGTTAAGAGATAAACAATATCAGGATGTACTATTTAAGATAAGTGATTCTGAAAGGACTATCAAAGAAGGTTACACGTGAACCCTTCAGAAAGTGAGGAAGCCAGCCCTACAGATTTGTGGAGGAAGGGCATTTCTGGAGGGTGGAAGAGTCACACAAAGGCCTGGGGCAGGAGAGAGTGTGATTCTTGCAGAACAGCCAGGAATTAGTCTGGTTAGAATACAGTGAAGGGGCTGGGAGGTGGAAGAGGTACTGAGCATGACCTCAGAGAGGGTGCCAAGTGATAGAACGTGTAGAACCTTGAAATCCATGGTAATGAATAGATTTGTTCCCAACGTGACAGGGAGCCACTGGAGGACTGAGAACAGGGAAGCGAATGTGATTAAGTTCTGTTTCTAAAAGATCAATCTGGTTGGGTTGAGAAAAGCCTACAGAAGATCGAGCTGGAAGTAGGAAGACTAGTTGAAAGTCTATAGCTGCTAATCAAGACAAGAGATGATGACAGCTCAGATTAGGATATTATCAGTGAAGGGGATGAGAAATGGTCACTTTCAAGACCTATTTAGAAACTAGAAGCTACAGGATTTTCTTTCTTTTTTTTTTTTTTTTGAAAATGTATTATTTATTTACGATTGAGTAACAAATTATGTAACACTTAACTCAAAACAACCAATATTCATCATCTCCCACAGTTTCCAATGGTTAGGAATCCAGGAGAGGTTTCCCTGAGTGCTTCTGGCTCAGGACCTCTCACAAGATTGCAGTCCAGTTGTCAGTCAAGGGCTGCATCATCTGAGGACTTCACTGGGGCTGAGGATTCACAAGAAGGATGGATCAGTCACCTGGCTGTTGGAAAAGGCCTAGTTCCTTGTTATCTAGTCCCAGAAGGCCTCAGTTCTCAGTCACATGGACCTTCCTGCAGGGCTGCTTATGGCAAAGCAGCTGGATTCCCCCAGACCTCATGATCCCAGAGACAGAGAGAGAGAGAGAAGGTGGAAGCTGCAGTGAGTTTTATGTTCTACACCCAACGTCACAAACTGTTATGTCAGCATTATTCTATAAGTTAGAAGTTGTATTAGTCCATTCTCACACTGCTATAAAGAAATACCTGAGATTGGGTGATTTATAAAGGAAAGAGGTTTAACTGACTCACAGTTCTGCATTGCTGAGCAGCTTGCCCCAGGAAACTTAGAGTCATGGCAGAAGTGGAAGAAGCAAACATGTCCTTCTTCACATGGTGGCAGGAGAGAGAAATGCAGAATGAAGCAGGGAAATGCCCCTTATAGAACCATCACATCTCATGAGAATTCCCTCAGTATCATGAGAACAGCATGGGGGAGCTGTCCCCATGATCCAGTCACCTCCCATGTGGTTCCACCTCCAACAGATAGGGATTACAATTCGAATGACAATTCAAGATGAGATTTGGGTGGAAACACAGAGCCAGTCCATATCAGAAGTGCCTCATTAAGTCCAAGCCACACTCAAGAGGAGGAATTAAGCTGCACCTCTGGAAGGGAACAGTATCAAAGGATTTGAATATATGTTAAAAGCAAAATTAAAACTATTGTTTCTGGTTTTTCAAAATCAAAGACTTCTATTATCTAATTATTTTTCATTAACTCTTTAAGCTTGTCTTTTAATTTAATTTTATTTTAAGTTCCAGGGTACCTGTGCAGGATGTGCAGGTTTTTTTTTTAATTTTATTTTTTATTATTATACTTTAAGTTCTAGGGTACATGTGCATAACGTGCAGGTTTGTTACATATGTATATTTGTGCCATGTTGGTGTGCTGCACCCATCAACTCGTCAGCACACATCAATTCATCATTTATATCATGTATAACTCCCCAATGCAATCCCTCCCCCCTCCCCCCTCCCCATGATAGGCCCCAGTGTGTGATGTTCCCCTCCCCGAGTCCAAGTGATCTCATTGTTCAGTTCCCACCTATGAGTGAGAACATGCGGTGTTTGGTTTTCTCTTCTTGTGATAGTTTGCTAAGAATGATGGTTTCCAGCTGCATCCATGTCCCTACAAAGGACGCAAACTCATCCTTTTTTATGGCTGCATAGTATTCCATGGTGTATATGTGCCACATTTTCTTAATCCAGTCTGTCACAGATGGACATTTGGGTTGATTCCAAGTCTTTGCTATTGTGAATAGTGCCACAATAAACATACGTGTGCATGTGTCTTTGTAGTAGAATAATTTATAATCCTTTGGGTATATACCCAGTAGTGGGATGGCTGGGTCATATGGTACATCTAGTTCTAGATCCTTGAGGAATTGCCATATTGTTTTCCATAACGGTTGAACTAGTTTACAATCCCACCAACAGTGTAAAAGTGTTCCTATTACTCCACATCCTCTCCAACAACTGTTGTTTCCTGATTTTTTAATGATTGCCATTCTAACTGGTGTGAGATGGTATCTCATTGTGGTTTTGATTTGCATTTCTCTGATGGCGAGTGATGATGAGCATTTTTTCATGTGTCTGTTGGCTGTATGAATGTCTTCTTTTGAGAAATGTCTGTTCATATCCTTTGCCCCCTTTTTGATGGGGTGGTTTGTTTTTTCCTTGTATATTTGTTTGAGTTACTTGTAGGTTCTGGATATTAGCCCTTTGTCAGATGAGTAGATTGCAAAAATTTTCTCCCATTGTGTAGGTTGCCTGTTCACTCTGATGGTAGTTTCTTTTGCTGTGCAGAAGCTCTTTAGTTTAATTAGATCCCATTTGTCAATTCTGGCTTTTGCTGTCGTTGCTTTTGGTGTTTTAGACATGAAGTCCTTGCCCATGCCTATGTCCTATATGGTACTACCTAGATTTTCTTCTAGGGTTTTTATGGTATTAGGTCTAACATTTAAGTCTCTAATCCATCTTGAATTAATCTTTGTATAAGGAGTAAGGAAAGGATCCAGTTTCAGCTTTCTACTTATGGCTAGCCAATTTTCCCAGCACCATTTATTAAATAGGGAATCCTTTCCCCATTTCTTGTTTCTCTCAGGTTTGTCAAAGATCAGATGGCTGTAGATGTGCGGTATTATTTCTGAGGACTCTGTTCTGTTCCATTGGTCTATATCTCTGTTTTGGTACCAGTACCATGCTGTTTTGGTTACTGTAGCCTTGTAGTATAGTTTGAAGTCAGGTAGCGTGATGCCTCCAGCTTTGTCCTTTTGACTTAGGATTGTCTTGGCAATGCGGGCTCTTTTTTGGTTCCATATGAACTTTAAAGCAGTTTTTTCCAATTCTGTGAAGAAACTCATTGGTAGCTTGATGGGGATGGCATTGAATCTATAAATAACCTTGGGCAGTATGGCCATTTTCACAATATTGATTCTTCCTATCCATGAGCATGGTATGTTCTTCCATTTGTTTGTGTCCTCTTTGATTTCACTGAGCAGTGGTTTGTAGTTCTCCTTGAAGAGGTCCTTGACATCCCTTGTAAGTTGGATTCCTAGGTATTTTATTCTCTTTGAAGCAATTGTGAATGGAAGTTCATTCCTGATTTGGCTCTCTGCTTGTCTGTTACTGGTGTATAAGAATGCTTGTGATTTTTGCACATTAATTTTGTATCCTGAGACTTTGCTGAAGTTGCTTATCAGCTTAAGGAGCTTTTGGGCTGAGACGATGGAGTTTTCTAAATATACAATCATGTCATCTGCAAACAGGGACAATTTGACTTCTTCTTTTCCTAACTGAATACCCTTGATTACTTTCTCTTGCCTGATTGCCCTAGCCAGAACTTCCAACACTATGTTGAATAGGAGTGGTGAGAGAGGGCATCCCTGTCTTGTACCAGTTTTCAAAGGGAATTTTTCCAGTTTTTGCCCATTCAGTATGATATTAGCTGTGGGTTTGTCATAAATAGCTCTTATTATTTTGAGGTACATTCCATGAATACCGAATTTATTGAGCATTTTTAGCATGAAGGGCTGTTGAATTTTGTCAAAAGCCTTTTCTGCATCTATTGAGATAATCATGTGGTTCTTGACTTTGGTTCTGTTTATATGCTGGATTACGTTTATTGATTTGCGAATGTTGAACCAGCCTTGCATCCCAGGGATGAAGCCCACTTGATCATGGTGGATAAGCTTTTTGATGTGCTGCTGAATCCAGTTTGCCAGTATTTTATTGAGGATTTTTGCATCGATGTTCATCAGGGATATTGGTCTAAAATTCTCTTTTTTTGTTGTGTCTCTGCCAGGCTTTGGTATCAGGATGATGTTGGCCTCATAAAATGAGTTAGAGAGGATTCCCTCTTTTTCTATTGATTGGAATAGTTTCAGAAGGAATGGTACCAGCTCCTCCTTGTACCTCTGGTAGAATTCAGCTGTGAATCCATCTGGTCCTGGACTTTTTTTGGTGGGTAGGCTATTAATTGTTGCCTCAATTTCAGAGTCTGCTATTGGTCTATTCAGGGATTCAACTTGTTCCTGGTTTAGTCTTGGAAGAGTGTAAGTGTCCAGGAAATTATCCATTTCTTCTAGATTTTCTAGTTGATTTGCGTAGAGGTGTTTATAGTATTCTCTGATGGTAGTTTGTATTTCTGTGGGGCCGGTGGTGATATCCCCTTTATCATTTTTTATTGCATCTATTTGATTCCTCTCTCTTTTCTTCTTTATTAATCTTGCTAGTGTTCTATCAATTTTGTTGATCTTTTCAAAAAACCAACTCCTGGATTTATTGATTTTTTGGAGGGTTTTTTGTGTCTCTATCTCCTTCAGTTCTGCTCTGATCTTAGTTATTTCTTGCCTTCTGCTAGCTTTTGAATGTGTTTGCTCTTGCCTCTCTAGTTCTTTTAATTGTGATGTTAGAGTGTCAATTTTAGATCTTTCCTGCTTTCTCTTGTGGGCATTTAGTGCTATAAATTTCCCTCTACACACTGCTTTAAATGTGTCCCAGAGATTCTGGTATGTTGTATCTTTGTTCTCATTGGTTTCAAAGAACATCTTTATTTCTGCCTTCATTTCGTTATGTACCCAGTAGTCATTCAGGAGCAGTTTATTCAGTTTCCATGTAGTTGAGCAGTTTTGATTGAGTTTCTTAGTCCTGAGTTCTAGTTTGATTGCACTGTGGTCTGAGAGACAGTTTGTTAAAATTTCTGTTCTTTTACATTTGCTGAGGAGTGCTTTACTTCCAATTATGTAGTCAATTTTGAAATAAGTGTGATGTGGTGCTGAGAAGAATGTATATTCTGTTGATTTGGGGTGGAGATTTCTGTAGATGTCTATTAGGTCCACTTGGTGCAGAGATGAGTTCAATTCCTGGATATCCTTGTTAACTTTCTGTCTCGTTGATCTGTCTAATGTTGACAGTGGAGTGTTGAAGTCTCCCATTATTATTGTATGGGAGTCTAAGTCTCTTTGTAAGTCTCTAAGGACTTGCTTGATGAATCTGGGTGCTCCTGTATTGGGTGCATATATATTTAGGATAGTTAGCTCTTCCTGTTGAATTGATCCCTTTACCATTCTGTAATGGCCTTCTTTGTCTCTTTTGATCTTTGATGGTTTAAAGTCTGTTTTACCAGAGACTAGGATTGCAACCCCTGCTTTTTTTTGTTCTCCATTTGCTTGGTAGATCTTCCTCCATCCCTTTATTTTGAGCCTATGTATGTCTCTGCATGTGAGATGGGTCTCCTGAATACAGCAGACTGATGGGTCTTGACTCTTTATCCAGTTTGCCAGTCTTTTAATTGGAGCATTTAGTCCATTAACATTTAAGGTTAATATTGTTATGTGTGAACTTGATCCTGCCATTATGATATTAACTGGTTATTTTGCCTGTTAGTTGATGCAGTTTCTTCCTAGCCTCGATGGTCTTTACATTTTGGCATGTTTTTGCAATGGCTGGTACCGGTTGTTCCTTTCCATGTTTAGGGCTTCCTTCAGGGTCTCTTGTAAGGCAGGCCTGGTGGTGACAAAATCTCTAAGCATTTGCTTATCTGTAAAGGATTTTATTTCTCCTTCACTGATGAAACTTAGTTTGGCTGGATATGAAATTCTGGGTTGAAAATTCTTTTCTTTAAGAACGTTGAATATTGGCCCCCACTCTCTTCTGGCTTGTAGAGTTTCTGCCGAGAGATCTGCTGTTAGTCTGATGGGCTTCCCTTTGTGGGTAACCCGACCTTTCTCTCTGGCTGCCCTTAAGATTTTTTCCTTCATTTCAACTTTGGTGAATCTGGCAATTACGTGTCTTGGAGTTGCTCTTCTGGAGGAGTATCTTTGTGGCATTCTCTGTATTTCCTGATTTTGAATGTTGGCCTGCCCTACTAGGTTGGGGAAGTTCTCCTGGATGATATCCTGAAGAGTGTTTTCCAACTTGGTTCCATTTTCCCCCTCAGTTTCACGCACCCCAATCATACGTAGATTTGGTCTTTTTACATAATCCCATACTTCTTGCAGGCTTTGCTCATTTCTTTTTCTTCTTTTTTCTTTTGGTTTCTCTTCTCGCTTCATTTCATTCATTTGATCCTCAATCGCTGATACTCTTTCTTCCAGTTGATCGAGTCAGTTACTGAAGCTTGTGCATTTGTCACGTATTTCTCGTGTCATGGTTTTCTTCTCTTTCATTTCGTTTATGACCTTCTCTGCATTAATTAGTCTAGCTGTCAATTCTTCCACTCTTTTTTCAAGATTTTTAGTTTCTTTGCACTGGGTACGTAATTCCTCCTTTAGCTCTGAGAAGTTTGATGGACTGAAGCCTTCTTCGCTCATCTCATCAAAGTCATTCTCTGACGAGCTTCGATCCGTTGCTGGCGATGGGCTGCGCTCCTCTGCAGGGGGAGATGCGCTCTTATTTTTTGAATTTCCAGCTTTTCTGCCCTGCTTTTTCCCCATCTTTGTGGTTTTATCTGTCTCTGGTCTTTGATGATGGTGACGTACTGATGGGGTTTTGGTATAGGTGTCCTTCTTGTTTGATAGTTTTCCTTCTGACAGTCAGGACCCTCAGCTACAGGTCTGTTGGAGATTGCTTGAGGTCCACTCCAGACCCTGTTTGCCTGAGTATCAGCAGCAGAGGTTGCAGAAGACAGAATATTGCTGAACAGCGAGTGTACCTGTCTGATTCTTACTTTGGAAGCTTCCTCTCAGGGGTGTACTCCACCCTGTGAGGTGTGGGGTGTCAGACTGCCCCTAGTGGGGGATGTCTCCCAGTTAGGCTACTCAGGGGTCAGGGACCCACTTGAGCAGGCAGTCTGTCTGTTCTCAGATCTCAACCTCGGTGTTGGGAGATCCACTGCTCTCTTCAAAGCTGTCAGACAGAGTCGTTCACGTCTGCTCAGGCCTCTGCTGCTTCCCCTGTTGTTTTTTTAGCTGAGCCCTGCCCCCAGAGGTGGAGTCTATAGAGACAGGCAGGTTTCCTTGAGCTGCTGTGAGCTCCACCCAGTTCGAGCTTCCCAGCGGCTTTGTTTACCTACTTAAGCCTCAGCAATGGCGGGCGCCCCTCCCCCAGCCTTGCTGCTGCCTTGCGGTTAGATCGCCGCAGACTGCTGTGTTAGCAATGAGGGAGGCTCCGTGGGCGTGGGACCCTCCCGGCCAGGTGAGGGATATATTCTTCTGGTGTGCCCATTTGCTTAAAGCGCAGTATTGGGGTGGGAGTTACCCGATTTTCCAGGTGTTGTGTGTCTCAGTTCCCCTGGCTAGGAAAAGGGATTCCCTTCCCCCTTGCGCTTCCCAGGTGAGGCGATGCCTCGCCCTGTTTCAGCTCTCATTGGTCAGGCTGCAGCAGCTGACCAGCACCAATTGTCTGGCACTCCCTAGTGAGATGACCCCAGTACCTCAGTTGAAAATGCAGAAATCACCGGTCTTCTGTGTCGCTCGCGCTGGGAGTTGGAGACTGGAGCTGTTCCTATTCGGCCATCTTGCTCCGCCCCCCAGGATTTTCTAATAGAAGAGAGATCTCAAAGATGACTCTAAGATTTTGACCTAAGCAATAGAGTGTATAAATATCTCATTTATTGAGAGGGAGAACATTGAGAGAAAAAGAAATTTAAAGGAGAAAATAAAAAGTTAAGTTTTGAACAAGTTAAGTGAGAAAAATAATTAGAAATTGATCTGCATATACTGCAGTATGCTTCATTTTTTATTACAAAGACTTGTATTGTAAAATAGAACATTCACACTGTAAGGAACATGAAACATAAATTTAAAAAAATCTGTATAAGCAAACACCCAGGTCACTAGCATTTTAAAAAGCTTCCTATGTGATCCAATATGTAGCCAGAGTTGAGAATGGCTATTTTGTAATGGTTACAAATTGAAGTTATTACAGTCTCTGAGAAAACTTTGGAACAATCTTTCTTGAGACCAGTGGTTTGGATTATATGTATGCATACAGTCCTTTTGAATCTGTAATCAGGTGGGATTAATTAGAATATTCTCTTACAGGATATAGTAGTTAATTGATTTTTTTTTCTGGCCAAAAATTCTTTTCATTCTTATTGTTAAGGATGCTTTTAGAAGGTATCCAACTTCTGGCTACTGTAATGAAGCAGAGTAATTCCACATGCCTCTTTTTTCTTGTGCTGAAGACTGGTGTCTACATTACATTGTTGCCAGTTATGCTTGTGCAACCTGGTGGGGAGAGCTAGACATGTTTGAATCTTTTCTGGACTAACTATGCAGCAATCTCTTTTAGACCCAGTAAACTGGGGAATTTTTATTAGCTCATACAATCTCTTCTAAATCTATGTTTCTATAATTGATAGAACAGGCTGAGTGGTGGACATTGTACAAAATTTTTAACAGTCATTAATATCTATAATTTTTGTTAGAATTTGACTTGATCATCTAAAAATCGTATAAAAGGCATTCAAAATTAATTTTTGAATAATTGGGATTTACAATTGGCTGGGTTTTAGATAACTGACATTCACAAACAAAAAGTTCTTCACTCACTCAGGTCAACTTTTCCTTCTTCTCTTCCCCTGCTCTAGTCTTCCTTTTTAACATTTAATAACTTTTAGTAATGTGGACATATAATTCACGTGTATGGAACAAAAAGTCTAGAATATCTAATACCAGTTGATCATTCCTTCCATATAAAGGGTTCTGGCAATTGAAAATAAAGGAGTATACATTCTAAAGTAACAAATGTCTTTAGAATGTAAGATGTTTTATTACATTTTCTTTCAAAGGGGAAAATAAACCACCAACTTTTCAAAATAATTTCTTTACATGTTTTCTTTAAAATTACAAAACCCACACATTAAACATTCCAAACACCAGAACTATCCTAAAAATGTAACTTTCCAACAAAACATTACCATGAAATACGTCAGCATAATGCAAAAAAAGTGGCCTATATAAAAATTGTTTTTAAGGGCTGCTGATCATCATTTCTGGCAATACCTGGTAAAAAGAGAAGACCTGTCAATCAAGAGGTATTGCAACACACACAATGCCAGGAGCATCTTCAAAAGGTAGTGGAAAAGCCAATAAATCACTTAAGATAATTCCCAGATGATTACAATGGGAAAAGTCTCCTGGCATTTCTAAGTCAATGGGGTGCACTGACTGCAGACCCAGAACAGTGTTTCTTTCTTTTTTTCTTTTTTTAACTATACTTTAAGTTTTAGGCTATATGTGCACAACGTGCAGGTGTGATACATAGGTATACATGTGCCATGTTGGTTTGCTGCACCCATCAACTCGTATATTTATACTAGGAATTTCTCTCGATGCTATCCCTCCCCCAGGTCCCCACCCCCCAACAGACCCTGGTATGTGATGTTCTCGACCCGGTTTCCACGTGTTCTCATTGTTCAATTCCTACCTATGAGTGAGAACATGCGGTGTTTGGTTTTCTGTCCTTGTGATAGTTTTCTTAGAATGATGATTTCCAGCTTCATCCATGTCCCTGCAAAGGTTATGAACTCATCCTTTTTTGTGGTTGCATAGCATTCTATGGTGTATATGTGCCACATTTTCTTAATCCCATCTGTCACTGATGGACATTTGGGTTGGTTCCAACTCTTTGCTATTGCGAATAGTGCCGCAATAAACATACGTGTGCATGTGTCTTTATAGTAGCATGATTTATAATCCTCTGGGTATATACCCGGTAATGGGATCACTGGGTCAAATGGTATTTCTAGACCCAGAATAGTCTTTCTAAGTCCTGAAGTGTGTAGCTGCTGTAGTCATCCAATGTTGGCATTGCACTTGCCTCTCTTGGTAACTTTTAACTTCATGAGCAGCCAATGATGAAGGAATCTTGTGTTGAAGAGGGTAAACTAATTTTGGAATTCAGACTTCAGGGCGTGTTTATTAAATAAAGTTAGTTGACCTCAAATCTTATTTATGTTTACTAACTTTTCATCATTTTGCCCATCAGTCATCAGGAGAGAGGTGTTGAAATCTCCCATTTTAATTATATATTCATCCATTTCTCCTGTAGTTCCATACATTTTTCTGTATATATGTCGGGGCAAATTTATTATTAGAGGCATGTGACTTAAAAATTGTTACATCTTCCTTTCATTTATTCAGAAGCAAACTTTGATCATTATATTATGATATTCCTTATTCTTCATAATGATTTTTACAATGAAGTCTATTTTCTGATATTAGTATAGAGACACTGGCTTTCTTTGGGTTTATTTTTTGACTTTTAAAAAATTGGACTTAATTTTTTTCTGTTTCTTTGTTTTCTCATTTTATTATTTGTTTTTATTCTTTTAGAGGTAATCGTTGAAATTTTACAATGAGTAATAACTTGAAAAAGTTGATGAATATATTAACTTGTCTTCCAAAAAGTAGAAGCACCTCAGAATAATTTTATTCCAATAGCCCCCTCCCAAAACTATGTTGATTTATTTTCAACAGGATAACTTTAGCTTCTGTGTAAAGAATGGATAGGAAGAGCAAAAGTGAGTAAGGAAGCCAGTCAGGAGGTACTGGCACTAGTCCAGACAAGCAATGATGGTGGCTTAGATGGATGGGTTGGATGCAGTAAGACAATTAGGTACAATCGCTTCCCAGCATAAGATGGAATCAAAATGCTAGCTTATACAATGTAGCTGCTTTTAATCTATGTTACAATAAATAATAGCTAATATTTAGTGAAGGTCTCTATGGGCCAGGCACTGCAGTAGTACTTAAAATGGATTTCTCCTTTAATCCTCACAAAATCCTGTAAGATAGATTTTTTGCTTTTCTTAAGGTTGCAGACTAAGTGCAGAAACTTAAGGTTGCAGACTAAGTGCATGGCCACCCTAACACACGAGAAAGGTAAGAAGCCAGCTGTGATTCAGTGTAGGAAGAAAATCGTCCCTGTGAGAGCCAGCAATCTAAAATCACCTTACCGTGTTTGCTTGTTTGTGTTATATTTCAGAGTAATGTTAGATACCCTTATCTTTCCAAACTTGAAACAACAAAGTACATTACAGAATTGCAATAATTGTAAGAATAAAGGCTCTTTTCTTTTTTGCTGTTTTAGAGCAGGGAAACAAATATTCAATTTCTCTGTGAATATATTACACTGTTACATAATTACATACAGTATAAATTTATCACCTCTAAGTTACTAGTCATTAAAGACTACCCTTTGTATTAAAAGGCTGAAAGATTTAAGAGCTGTTTACTGTCTGCTCCGCATTAAACAGTTTTTTGTCTATTAATGTTTTTTAACAATGATAAAAAGTTGTACTGAGGTATTGGTTATGAATAGTCCTCAATTTATAAATAGGCAATGTTCTCAAATTTGGTTTGAAATCTCATTTGCATTTCTGTATAAAACAATAATTATAGTCAGCATTTATAAAGTGCCTAATATACAGTGAGTGCTTTACAGATATGATTTTTAGGCTCCCAGTAAATACTATGAAGTAGGTAAACTGTTCTCATTTTACAGATGAGAAACCTGAAGCTGAAAGGGGCTAAGTAACTTGATGAAGGTTATACAGTTTCTAAATGACAGAATTGGAATTTTAATCCAGGTCAAATCCTGGGGAGCACAAAAAGTCGACTGAAGTTATAAATGCAGCATCAATAATACTTCTTAAGACATCAGAGTTTATTCCCCCTTAAACTCTTCCAAACCCTGAGTGTTGACTGAGCTTTCAGTCTTTCAGAGTCCAGAACCCAATTCCCTCAAAGTTTGAACAGTCCTCAAACTAGAATTTTTCTAAACCTTTCTCTAATGATTTAGACATAATAAGTGCTCAATAAACATAATGAAGGGCATTGAATGGAATTCTTCATGACCAATATGGTAAAATCCGAAATAAATTTTTCTAAGATTGCATTGAAAATGTTTGAAGAAGACAGGCATCTGCTAGGCTTTTACATTAAGCAAAACATTTCCAATGCCTTTTAAAAATCATTAATTTATCTTATCATCTTTCTGCTGGAATATGGGCCACCACTGCCTAGAGAAGAAAGTCTGAACTGGTCATCATGCTCACTTGGCTCTTCAAGGTTGGGTCTGCTACTTAACCTCTTCAGTCTTCTTTCTCATTGTGGTGTCTGTTCCAACCTATCCATGAACTTCCATGCCTTTACTCCTGTCATTCTCTCTGCTGGGAAAAAGACTTATTTGTCATCCAAGACAGGTGAAAGCCATTTCCCCCAGATTGGAATCTTTGTATCCCCTCTGTACCCTCCCTCCACCATCTTCAGCAGCATGTTTTACTGAACTTGTTTATAAGGCTTTTTCTCTGCACTAGGTGAAGAGCTTCTTAACGACAAGGATGACATCTTGTTCAGCCTGTGTTCTCAATGCCCAGCATATACTAGGTTTTCGACAAGTGTTTATTGTTGAATTGTATGTCAGCAGCATGTCGGGGGAAAGAGAAAATTATGTCAGCACTGGGAATTAAGAGAGCCTGTTGTTTATTTATTGTGGTTGCTGTTTCAGAAGCAGGTTAGATGTGCAAACGTTTAGTAATAAAAACTGGAGCTGTTTGAATACTTTCTTAACATGTTGTAAAAATATTCTGTGACCAGCCAAATGGCTGCATCACACTTTATTCATTCATTCTCCAAATGGGATTGATGGAGCACCTGTTCCAGTGTTAATATCTTTTTGAATGAGAGAGGCAAGGTTCCTACCCACATGGGCCCCACTGTCATGCAAAAGAAGCAGGCATGAGATAAATGATCACACAGATTATTATGCCTACAACTAGATTGCATGTTAAGAAGTGGCAGGTGCTCTGAGAAGTGGGAACAGGAATACTTAAACTAGTTGGGGAACCAGGCAAGGTTTCTCTCAGGGATGTTTAAGAGGAAAGTCCAGTAAGAAGTGGACATATTCTCGGCAGAATGGAGAGCATTTACAAAGAACCCAAAGTGAAATGGATCCAAGTGTGTTCTGTGAACAGAGAGGAGGCCTATGTGGCCTCTCAACCTCACTAATAATCAAAGAAAAGTTGGTCAAATTTTTTTTTCTTTCTTTCTTTCTTTTTTTTTTTTTGAGATGGAGTCTTGCTCTGTCACCCAGGCTGGAGTGCAGTGGCACTATCTCGGCTCACTGCAAGCTCGGCCTTCTGGGTTCACACCATCCTCCTGCCTCAGCCTCCCCAGCAGCTGGGACTACAGGCGCCCGCCACCATGCCTGGCTAATTTTTTTTTTTTTTTTTTTTTTTTTTGTATTTTTAGTAGAGACGGGGTTTCACCGTGTTAGCCAGAATGGTCTTGATCTCCTGACCTTGTGATCCGCCCGCCTCGGCCTCCCAAAGTGCTGGGATTACAGGCATGAGCCACCGTGCCCGGCCCAAAATTTTTAAAAGATTGATAAACCATAATGAATGAAGTTGGGAAAGCAGGAAAACACAAAAGTTTGTGCAGGTATAGCAATCTCTCTGAGGACAGCTTAGCAATGTGTATCAAAATTTGAAATGTATGTGGGTTTGACTCTGAAATGCCACGACCAGGAACTTAACCAGACAGGAACCAGTCGAATGGACAAAGACCTATGTTTTCAAGGCTATTCACTGTAACATTATTTTTCTCAGAAAATATTTGGAAACAATTTAAATATTCATCAATAGAGAATCAGTGAATTAAATCATGAAACTAGGCGGGTGTTAGAAATAAATATATGGATCTATATTTATCATTAAGCAAAAAGAGCAAGTTTTGACATTGCATTTATAATATAATCTGATTTTATGAAAAATGTGGTGTGGATTTCCAGTCAAGAGGACACTGAAACTTCAGGCTTATTTGAAACAATTATGAAAGGAGGTAATTCAACAACTATGAAGAAAAAAGATCCAGAAAGATATACAACAATGAACACATAAATTGGTGAAATTAATCATAAAAGCTGTGCATTAAAATAATTTGGAATTAAATTCTAGACAACAATAACGAGAAAGATAGCAGAAGAACTTTCAGTGTGAGGTCAAAGCAGGCTAAGGCCTTTGTCTTATTGTGGAGGAATACAGAGACAGTGAATGGCTTGAAATAACTGGAAAACCTTATAGCAGAGCATGCATATTAAAATTTTAAATGTAAGCTCGACCATGTATAGCTATACAAGTAAGTCTACGAAACAATATTGAGTAACCAGAGGAGTCATAGAATAATGGAGATAAAATATCATTAATCTAAAGCTTAAACATTTACAAAACCATATAATATTGTAAATGTAAAGACATGGATAAAAACAATACATATTAACTTCAGATGATGTAATTTTTGGAAGGGAAGGAGGGTGGAAGGAGCATGAAATCATGGAAATGTACAAAGGTCAGTACAAACAAAAAAGATCACTATAGCACACTTTTGTTTCTGCAAATATATATCTGATGCAGATATAGTAAAATGTTAACATTTGTTAAATTCTGAGATGAATACATGGATTTTGCCAATATGAACAGGAACCTTTGATTTGACCAATGGGATGGCCCTGAGTTGAATGCGATACTTCGTAACAACAATGCAGACCTTCAAAATTCTGGTTAAGTACTTGTAGTTACAGTGAAATACAAAATAAATGTGACTTAGGGTCCTATAGGGTACCTACCTTGGTGGGGTCAGTGTACTTCAAGTCCTGTGCTTGCCTCTGCAGGCTCAGAAATATTATTTTCATCAGCTTACTCCTAGGAAATAATCAGGTATAGGGTCCCCAAGTTGTACTAACCAAGTAGAGAGGAGCCAGTGTGTTCATTTAAGAAATGTGTAACTATCAAAGGGGTCAAAAAGTTCACTAGGAGGGACTACACTGCCTCTGTAGGATTATCCACATGGAAAACCAGATCATATCAAAGGGTTATTTACTGAGTGCAAAGCCAGGGATGGTCAGTGTTATTGACTTGTGATAGAGTGATGTTTTCATTTCAGAAAGAATTGATTGAATTTAACAATTGTCTGTTGTCCTCCAAATCCCTGCCAGGAGGACTCAGTGCATGTAAGGGCTGGTTTCTGCAGCCCTTTCCCCAACTGTTCTGGAAACATAATGACAGACACTTAATCTCTGACCCTCTGCTCTGCACTTCCTGCTGCCACACCCTTGATGGTACTGCCACCTTTTCCTCAGACCAGCCAGGATGCATTATGTCAGCCTTAAACTTTCCAGATGCTATTGAATTCCAGCCATGCCTCTTTGTGACTTATACTCACATCACCTAAATTAGACTTGTGTTCCCAAATCTCCTTAGCCACCCGTCACAGGCAGTTGCTTAAGTTACTATGACAGTTGGTAATTTTATTCATGTTGGTACTCATTAGAATAATTTTTCTTTTTTAAAAATTATTTTTTGTTTAGTAAAATATACACATAGCATGAAATTCAGCAATACAAAAGGATGTACAATAAAATCTCAGCTCCACTTCCACCTCTGTCATCCATTTATTTTTTTCTCTCTTTTTTTTCCTGCTCTTGCAGTAGAAGCTACTGGCACCTGAGATGGTGCTTTAAAAATGTGTTCTGGGTTCAGATCCTTTCATGTGTGTTCTCCCTGCACCCCGTTATTTCCCTATCCTTAACACATAATTTCTTGCCTACTTGCTTGTATCTGCTATACATTGCCAGTTTCTTAAAGGATGGGATTGTCTCTGTCTTGTTTATTGTTTTACTCCCAGCATTTAGAACAGTGAATGTATCCTAGCACATGGTACAACAGATGTTTGTAGAATGAATAAATACTATAATAACTAACATTTACTAAGTGTTTACTATAAAATGGAAAAAGATATATTGTCTGAAGGTCATTATTTACTGTAGCAGATGCTGTCAATGCCCCACCCATATCCCCTTTGCCCTTACTATTTTGGTACATGCAAGACCAACTTCCAAATGCATTTCTTTGCCTGAGGGCTTTCTCTGACCACCTGAGCCCAAAATATAGGGGAATTAATGACTTCACCACCACGGCTATGACCAGTAACCCTCATGCCTCAGATTATCCCACCCTAGGAGTGAGGAAACTGGGTATTTATACCCAATGAATGATGGGAGTCACGGTGTAAATACCCACTTTTGTTGCCCCTAGGGTGGGATAACTCTGAGGCATATGTCCCACATTTCAAAGCAATATTAAGCCCTACTTACCTTTAATGCTAACTTTTAAAAATGTGCTTGCTGATGCCAATGTCCTGAAGTTAACCTTGTTGTCTCCAATTTGCCTCACAGGGTCATGTGCCCATCCTTAACCAATCTCCATCCCTAGAGGTGTTTTGATTGGCCAGACTTAGGTCACATGTCTACCCTTAAAGTCAAGAGTGGGAAAAAAAATCCACCAGAACCACAATGATTAAGAAGGAGAAAGGAAAAAATCAGAGGCCACTTCCAGAATGCATTGTAATTAGATATGGGATAGCCAAAGAACAACTATATTCCATTACAGACAGAGGACTGAGACTCACTGAAAAAGAAGAAAGGTTTTTTTTATTGAGATTTATAGCTGGAGTGAATTATTTATTAGCCTTTCTAAGGAAAATAATATTTCTCTATTTTAAACTTTTCCAGAGAGCCTTAAAATGAAAGATGCCTTTTTTAAGCAATATATTTTTCTTTGGATGATACATGAGAACACCCACCTCCAGTGAGGTCATAGGCCAAGCATTTGGCTTTTATACCTGCATTGAAATATTATTCACCTCTACAAATACACCTAAATGGACAGGATTTTTCAAAATTGTATTTTAAGGAGTTTTCATAAAGAACTAACTATTTTGAGGTTCTGGCTCCAGAAAGTCTGAGGTGTCAGCAACTCAACACACTTAAAGTTTCTCACATTAAAAGGCCTAAAACTTCCAATCTGTCCTCTCCAGAGTGTTCCTTTTTTTGCTATCAGTAAATTCCTCAAACCTGAAAGATGAACCTTCTCACTGAACATCAACTATTCCTTTACTCAACTACCTTCTACTGTACTGGGACCTCTACATTTCTTAACAATTCAGTGCTTTCAAATGTAAGTATAATATCCCTCATCTTCAATTGACAGTTTAATTAGTTAGTGAATCTCTGGCTCTTTGGCATGGGTGAGTAGCTTGATCTTACCTTGTGACTGTGCGTATGAAGTTGTCTCTTCAATCGAGATGCTTCATGCAGGCCTATCATCTGCACACATTCTCTGAGTTTCTCCTGAGTGAAACAAACTAGAAATGCACTTACACTACCCCTAAAGAATTCAGAGAGTAGACAATCACTTATTCTTTCAGTGATCCATTTTTTCTAATAATAGCTCTCAATAATATGGAAATGTTGGTGAGGAAATTAGAGAATTGACAGTGGCACTTTTCTGTCTTTGAAGAGTGGCTTCAAGGTGGGGCAAAGGAAATGACAGAAACTTAAAGCCTAAGTCTCCTTGGGTCTATAGCGATCAAGAGGATGACCAGAAAGAGATGGCCAGAAAGAAAGGTCACACACCATTCCTCTAAACCTGGTGTGACATCAGAAATAAACTGCAAAAACTCCAAATTCAAGGGGAACAGATAGGGAACTGATATGGTTTGGCTGTGTCTCCACACCAGATCTCGAACTGTAGCTCCTATAAATCCCACATGTCATGGGAGGGACCCCAGTGGGAGGTAATTGAATCATGGGCGTGGAGCTTTCCTGTGCTGTTCTCCTTATAGTAAATAAGTCTCATGAGATCTGATTATTTTATAAAGGGCAGTTCTCCTGTTCATGCTCTCTCTTGCCTGCCACATGTAAGATGTAACTTTGCTCCTCATTTGCCTTCAGCCAGGATTGTGAGGCCTCCACAACCATGTGGAACTGAATCAATTAAACCTCTTTCCTTTATAAATTACCCAGTCTTGGGTATGTCTTTATTAGCAGTGTGAGAACAGACTAATATGATAAAATGGTACCAGGCAGGGGAATGCTGCTATAAAGATACAAGCAACTTTGGAACTGGGTAACAGAGAGGTTGGAAGAGTTTGGAGGGCTCAGAAGAAGAGAGGAAAATGTGGGAAAGTTTGGAACTTCCTAGAGACTCGGAAAGCTCAGAAGAAGACAGGAAGACATGGGAAGGCTTGGAGCTTCCTAGAGACTTGTCGAATGGCTTTGACCAAAATGCTGACAGTGATGTGGACAATAAGGTCCTGGCTGAGGTGGTCTCAGATGAGATGAGGAACTTGTTGGGAACTGGAGCAAAGGCGATTATTGTTTTGCTTTAGCAAAGTGACTGGCAGCATTTTGCCTGTGCCCTAGAGATCTGTGGAACTTTGAACTTGAGAGAGATGAATAAGGGTATCTTGTGGAAGAAATTTCTAAGCAGCAAAGCATTCAAGATGTGATTTGGGTGCTGTTAAAAGCATTCAGTTTTATGTATTCACAAAGATTTGGTTTAAAATTGGAACTTATGTTTAAAAGGGAAGCAGAGCATAAAAGTTCAGAAAATTTGCTGTCTGACAATGTGATAGAAAAGAAAAACCCATTTTCTGAGCAGAAATTCAAGTCACTGCAGAGATTTGCATAAGTAATGAGGAGCCAAATGTTAATCACAAAGACAATGGGGAAAATGTCTCCAGGGCATGTCAGAGGTCTTCACAACAGTCCCTTCCATCACAAGCCTGCAGGCCTAGGAGGAGAAAATGGTTTCCTGGACTGGGCCCAGGGCCTTGCTGCTTTATGCTGTCTCTGCATCCCAGCCATGGCTAAAAGGGGCCAACACAGAGCTTAGGCCATTGCTTCAGAAGGTGCAAGCTCCAAGCCTTGGCTGCTTCCATGTGGTATTGAGCCTGCAAGTACACAGAAGCCAAGAATTGAGTTTGGGGAAACTCTGCCTAGATTTCAGAAAATGTATGGAAATGCACAGGCAGGAGTTTGCTGCAATAGTAGGGCCCTTATGGAGAAACTCTGCTAGAGCAGTGTGGAAGGGAAATGTGGGGTTGAAGTCCCCACACAGAGTCCCCACTGGGGCACTGCCTAGGGGAGCTGTGAGAAGAAGGCCATCATCCTCCAGACCCCAGAATGGTAGATCCACCAACAGCTCACATCATGCACCTGGAAAAGCCACAGACACTCAATGACAGCCTGTGAAAGCAGCCAGGAGGGGTACCCTGCAAAGCCACAGGGGTGGAGCTACCCAAGACCACAGGAACCCACACCTTGCATCAGCATGACCTCAATGTGAGACATGTAGTCAAAGAAGATGATTTTAGAGCTTTAAGATTTGACTCTCCTCCTGGATTTCAGACTTGCATGGGTCCTGTAGCCCCTTTGTTTTGGCCAATTTCCCCCATTTGGAATGGGTGTATTTACCTAATGCTTGTACCCCCATTGTATCTAGGAGGTAGCCAACTTGCTTTTGATTTTACAGGCTTATGGGCAGAAGGGACTTGCCTTGTCTTAGATGAGACTTTGAACTGTGGTCTTTTGGTTAATGCTGAAATGAATTAAGACTTTGAGGGACGATTGGGAAGGCATGATTGGTTTTGAAATGTGAGGACAAGACATTTGGGAAGGGCTGGAGTGGAATGACATGGTTTGGCTGTGTCTCCACCCAAATCTCAAATCATAGCTCCAATAATTCCCACATGTCATGGAAGGGACCTGGTGGGAGACAACTGAATCATGGGGACAGGTGTTTCTCTTGCTGCTCTCATTAGTGAATAAGTCTCACAAGATCTGATGGTTTTATAAAGGGGAGTTCCTCTGAATATGCTCTTCTTGCCTGCCACCATGTAATGTGTGACTTTGCTCCTCATTCACATTCCACCATGATTGTGAGGCCTCTCCAGCCATGTGGAACTGTCAATTAAACCTCTTTCTTTTACATATTACTCAGTCTCAGATATGTCTTTAGTAGCAGCATGAGAACAGACTAATACAGGAAACCTTTAGTTAAATATTTCAAAACATAGATGATTGGGATGAGGCAAAGGAGACAATTTCTACAAAAGTCAATATGTGCAAAACAGGCCAGGCGCGGTGGCTCAAGCCTGTAATCCCAGCACTTTGGGAGGCTGAGACGGGCGGATCACGAGGTCAGGAGATCGAGACCATCCTGGCTAACACGGTGAAACCCCGTCTCTACTAAAAACTACAAAAAAAAACTAGCCGGGCGAGGTGGTGGCACCTGTAGTCCCAGCTACCCGGGAGGCTGAGGCAGGAGAATGGTGAGAACCTGGGAGGTGGAGCTTGCAGTGAGCTGAGATCCGGCCACAGCACTCCAACCTGGGTGACAGAGCAAGACTGAGTCTCAAAAAAAAAAAAAAAAAAAAAAAAGAAAATATGTATATATATATATATATATATATATATATATGTGCAAAACAGCAACATTTTGCAAGCAATTTTGCATTTTTCTTAGACATGCATATACAGAAATCCTGTCCTTCCCTTCCAGTGTAGGCTGGGACATTTATGTCCCTTTAGTAACTGCAGCACAATTGAGGCCTGCTTAACTTTCATTATATCAATGTAAAGGAGGGTAGGCTAAAAAGCTTCTTAACAGAAAAAGACTTTGTGAAGATAGTAATTGCTGGAATGAAATTCCAGCTTGACATCTGTTCCAGATTCACCTGCAGCTGTTGCTTACCTATTTAGAGGCAGCTGGTAACATGGCAAAGCACAAGATGTGTGAGACAAAGAGCTAAAAGATCTGAATCTCTCCATGCCATCTACTGATTATAAATATGAGGTTTACAGAAATTCATACTTGACGAAAGTCACATTATTAAGTGCCAGAGTCAATACTAGAATGCAGGCCTTCTGGCTCTAAATGGGTGCCTTTTCACTACATTTGTTATGGACACTGTGCTTTTGTTAATTAATCTAAGATGTCATTAGTTGGTGGGGGTTTTTCCAGTTTGTAAATAACAGCTTTATTGAGATAATTCATAGACCACAAAATGTGCACTTGTAAAGTGTACAATTCAGTGGGTTTTTGTATATTCAGAATTATAAAACTGTCACAACACTCTAATTTAAGAACATTTTCATCACTCCATAAAGAAAACCCGGGAGGGGTACAGTAGCTCACACCTATAATCCTAGGACTTTGGGAGGCCACGGTGGGAGGGTCACTTGAGCTCAGGAGTTCAAGACCAGCCTAGGCAATGTAGTAGAACCCCGTTTCTACAAAAAGTTAAAAAATTAGCCAGGCGTGTTGGTGCATGCCTGTGGTCCCATCTACTCAAGAGACTGAGGTGGGAGAATTGCTTAATCCAGGAGGTTGAGGCTGCAGTAAGCTGTGTTCACTGCACTCTAGCCTGGGTGACAGAGTGAGACCCTATCTCAATTTTAAAAAAGAGAAAAGAAAGAAAGAAAACTTATTCATTGACAGTCTCTATTCGCTCCTTTCTCCAGCTCTTGGAAAAATGTAATATATCTGTATAATGGAAAATTATTTAGCCTTAAAAAGGAAGGAAATTCTAACACATACTACAACATGAATAACTTTTTTTTTTTTTTTTTTTTTTTTTTTTTTTGAGACAGAGTCTCTGTCACCAGGCTGGAGTGCAGTGGTGTGATCTCGGCTCACTGCAACCTCCGCTCCTGGGTTCAAGCAATTCTCCTGCCTCAGCCTCCCAAGTAGCTGGGACTACAGACAAGCCCTACCCTGCCCAGCTAACTTTTCTGTTTTTGTAGAGACAGGCTTTCACCAAGTTGGCCAGGCTGGTCTCGAACTTCTGACCTCTAGGGATCCACCTGCCTCGGCCTCCTACAGTGCTGGGATTACAGGTGTGAGCCACTGTGCCTGGCCTAATCTTGAAAACATTATGGTAAGTAAAAAAACCAGTCACATATTGCATGAATTTATTTATGTAAAATGCCTACAATAGGTAAATCCATTCGCTTTTAAAAATTGTGGCAAAATACACCTAAGAAAATTTACTATAACATCTTAACCATTTTTAACTGTACAGTTCAGTGTTGTTAAGTACATTCACATTGCTCTTCCACCACCACTAACCATCTCCAACCTTTTTCATCATTCTAAACTGAAACCCTATACCTATTAAACACTAAGTCCTCATTTCCTTCCCCCCACCCCCCCTCCAGCAAGCCACCATTCTACTTTCTATCTTGATGAATTTGACTCTCTAGGTACTTCATATAAGTGGAATCACAGAGTATTTGTCCTTCCGTGACTGGCTTATTTCACTTAGCCTAATGTCATTAAGGTTCATCCATGTTGTAGCATGTGTCAGAATTTCATTCCTTTTCCCAGCTAAATAATATTTCATTATATGCATGTATCACATTTTATTTATCCAATCGCTCTCAGTGGATACTGGTGTTGATTCTACGTTTTGGCTCTTGCAAATGATACTTCTATGATTATGAGTGTACAAATTCACAAATATCTCTTAGACCCTGATTTCTCTTCTCCTGAGAAGAATACACCCAGGATTGGAATTGTTGGGTCATACGGTAATTCTGTTTTTCATTTCTTGGATGGACTGCCGTGGTAGTTTTTAAGCAGTCATAGGAGCTTAGAGTAAATGAATGCCTCAATCCTATCTATCATTTGCATGCATGCAGGCAAAATCTACCTGAACACAGTTGAATCCCAGGCTCCAGAACAGTAAGATTAGAAACAAATGATCTACTCCCCAACAATAGTGCTGCTTTTCAAAAGCCCTCAAGTTAATGAAATGTCTCATTTTTTAAATTCAGTGACTAAAACTGATTTCCATCTCAGTCTATTATCTGTTAACTTTAAGGAAAATGTTAGATAGAGTATTATTTTACTTTCCATACATAGGCCTAAAAGTCAAACTTTCCTCCATGCTTACGCAGAGCCTGCCCACCAATGTTCCGAGGAAAAGCCCATTTACGAATGGGTGGTTTTTGTGTGTGGCCCAAACAGTGTGCGAGACACTGAATTTTTGTCAGAGAGGATTCCATTTGCATCCCCTAATGGTTTAGTTGCAGTCATGCCTCAAGGCATAAGAATAGACTGGATTTTATATCACTTTATTTTTCTGACTCATGAGGGAAAAAGAAGATTGAAGCTGTTTCTGATTTGGAAAGAGGGAGAGAAGTGCTACTCATTCTCCCTTTACCCTCAAGTGCTTTCCTTTTTTTCCCCTCCTAAATGTTACTTTCCCTGAAAAAAAATAAAGTGTTCACAGCCTTAAATTCCTCAATTCATCACTAACATTTTCTTTGCAGAAGTAATGGAAAGAAAACCAGAGATGATTCTATCAGCATCAGTGCCCTGCAGGGAGGACATTCGGCAACAGTGTTCCTGCATTAGGAGACACACTTCAAGGCTGGGCCCTAAGAGAGGCTCTATTCTAAAAAACCAGGTAAGCTGGGCATGGTGGCAGGTGGCTGTCATCTCAGCTCTTCAGGAGGTTGAGGCAGGGGTGTCCCTTGAAGACAGGAGTTCGAAGCTACAGTAAGCTATAATCGCGCCTGTGAACAACCACTGCACTCCAGCCTGGGCACTGTGGTGAGACCCCATCTCTAAATAATAATAATAATAATAATAATAATAATAATAATAATAATAATCCAGGTGAATGTTTTCCATAAAAAGTGATCTCCCTCTTAATGAAAGTCTTACTAAGCCACCTCAGAAGTACTGTGGCTCAAATTCCAAGCCAACAAAGCAAATAATCTTAAGTATATTTTTTAAACTTAAAGTTAGCCTCAATCAGGTAGTTTGTGAATCACTGATTTTCTTACTAAAGAGAAATCAATCTGATCCTCCCTTCCATTTATGTAGAGGGATGTGTGTGGTCTCAAGAGTGATGATGGATTAGAGAACACCAAGGAAAACGTCTGTCACCTTATCCTTTCTGATGGAAGAAACTACTTTGTCCATGCAGATGGAAGGCCATGAGGAACTTCCCTCTGCCATTACTAACTGAGTCCCCATTGTATGAATTGACTATGTGAAGGCCACTAGAGGCCAGGCCCCTGGTGCCATCGTGTGTGCATTAGCTTCAAACCATCATCACAATGACTGAACCGTGAGCCCACAAAGCTCTGTCTGCTATAGGCACAAGCCCTGACTTCCCTCTGCAGTGACTCACAGCCTTTTCACCTTTGTCAGCCCAAGAATCTACCAGAGTTAATCCCTTCGTTTTCTCCATCCCTGTTTACTTCAGTAGCCTCAAGAAGGCCAGATCAGGTCTCTTCTCTCTAACATTCAGCACCATGTGGCTCTGTTAATCCTGTAATAATCTGGCCTGATCTTTCTTCCTCCTGTCAGCAGGGTCCCCCTCTCTGTTCCCTCTGGAACTCACATCTGTCATCAACAAAAATCCCCCATAGCCTCAATCTCATCTTGCTGGAACTCTAACCTGGCTTTCCCCTGGGGACACTACTTTCCCTACAGTTCCCTCAGGTGGTGACTCTTTTTGTCTCCTAAAACTGGGCACAGAAGTCATAGCTATTCTCTATGCCCTTCTTTGCCACTTCCAGGACATGCTTTCACCTCTTCCCTAAACCTCTCAACTCCTTCAAATCTCATGCTTTTGTGAATTCTACCCACCATGCACGCATCCCTGTTGCAGTCACCAAGGACTCCCAGATCACTCTTCATCAGTCTTTAAAGATTTTTGCTCTTGGTTCATTGTCACATCATCTCAATATCACTGAGCTAATTCTTCCATGAAGGTGAGTTTCAGGCCCTTAGCTAGCTCTTTGAAATCTCTTCAACTATCTTTGCCATTTATTCTCTGAAAATGTCATCCAACCTTATGGCTTTAAATACTATCTACTGAGGTCCCCCAAATTTGCATCTTCAGCCCTTGTCTCTCCCCCAGGCTCCAGATTTATATACCCAACTGGATACTGAAACTCTTCACTTGGATATCTAATAGAATCTCAAACTTAACATCAAAAAAATAACTATTTATTTATTTGAGCTACGCCCTTCCCACCAAAACCTGCCCTTTCTTACAAAGTGGCAACTCCAGTCTACTAGCTAGTCAGGCCCCAAATGTTGGAGTGTCTTAAGTGCTTTCCATCACATTCCACATCTAATCTTAAATTCCATTGTCACCACCTTCAAAATATTTGCAAAACCTTATTGCTTTGTACCACTTCCTTGGATACCATCAGCTCCATCAAAGATGACAGCCATTGGCTTCCTAACTAACTTGGCTTTCCCAGCCTATTGTCCACCTAGAAGCCTGAGTGATCTTTCTAAAATGCAAGCCAGATCATCACCCTCTTGTGCTAGAAACCCTCCAATGGCTCTCCAGCTCCCTTTTTCCAAAAGCTTTACCCTGGTCTGCAAGAACTCAACTGACCTGAGCCCCAGATACTCCTTGGCCTTCCCTGTGACCCCTCCACCTCCACCCCAGGCTCACTATGCTCCAGCCTCCCTAGCCCTGTTATGACTCCTCCCATACCCCAGGCATACTCTTGCCTCAGGGCCTTTGTACTCATAGTTTCTCTGTCTGGAACATTTCCCCCTGCAAATATCCACTTGATTCCCTCCCTCACTTCACTTAGGTCTCTGTTCAACTGTCACCTCCTCTGAGAGGCCTTCCCTGGTCCTCAATTTAAAATTGCACATCTATGCTATGACTAGTTTCCCCTTTATCCTTTTTTTTTCCCCACAGCACTTACCCACATGTGATGCATTATATACTGTCTTTATTTATTTGTCATTAGCTCCTCCCACTAGAACCAAAGATCTAGTTTTACCCTAACATTTAGCTTTATGAAAGCATGATTTTATCTATTCATCACTCTATATCCCAGCAACCCATGCCCTCACTAGGTATTTCTTAATTGAAGTAAATCATTCAAATGCTGTAAATGCAGGAAATACATTTATTCTCTTGCTTTCATGATGTTTTCCCCAGAAACCAGCACCAACTTCAATAGAAATTATCTCTGTTAACATTTCCAAAAGAACCACTTAATATCTCCAAATACATATTGAGCACCTATTGCACACCAGACATTATCCTAGGTGCTGGGGGCATAGTATTAAACAAAACAAATATCCTGTGTTCCTGGATCTTTTGGAAGGGGAGACTGAATAAATATGCAAATAATTAAAATATATGGAATGGACAATAATCTCAAGTGCTAAAAAGAAAAAGTAAAGTAGGCATATATAAGATATCAGGGGTTGAAGAAATTGGAATTTCAAGTAAGGTGGCCAGGCAATGCCTCAAAAAGAAGATACTTTTTGAAGGAAAGGGGGGATAGCAAAGTGAGGAAGCAAAGAAGTTGTCAGCATAAATTGCATATTCTAGGACTAGGAAGGAAGCCAGTGTGACTGGTGCAGAGAGAACAAGAGAGAGAGTGAAAAGTGTTGAAAGTTAGAGAGGTAAAGAGGCCAGATCATATAGGAACTTAAAGGCAAGAGTTAGCAACTTGTCTTTTAGCCTTAGTAAGGAAGAAGCCACTGGAAGGTTTTGAGAAGATAAATGACATTACTTGCCTTAAGGTTTCAGGATGACTCTGGCTATTGTGCTGAGAATAGATTGCAGAGGGTGCGGGCAGAAGAGAGCAAGGCTAGTACACTAATCTAGATGGGAGCTGAGTGGCTTGGGCCAGAGAAGGAGTAGAGCAGATGGTGAGAAGTGGTCTCCTTCTAGATATATTTTAAAGGTAGAGCTGCCAGATTTTGCAGATAGACTGAATGTGGGTTATGAGAAAAGTAAGAGAGTTAAAGATGCCACCAAAGTGATTGGCCTGAGCAAGTGGAGAAAGGTGATATCTTAAATTGAGCTGGTGAAGGTTGCAGGAAAAGGTGACCTGGGAGGAAAAATCAATTTTGACTATGTTTAGACTAAGATGCTTATTATGTATGTATCCAATTAATGTGTCAAGTAACAATTAAATATGTGATTCTGGAAAAGACATTTTTGGACATCAAGTCTAGATTGAGTCTTTAAATTGTTTTCTATCATTGTAATAAAAAGAATTGGAAGCAGCCTGTATCAGTGAAAATAATACAGAAATTTCAAGCAGAAATGAATTATTCCAAGGAGTTAGAAGCTCACACAATTATTGATAAAATGGATGCCAGCAAAGATTTTCAGGAAATCCAGAAATGCAGTGATCATAGAGAAGCACTACTGATGATCACCTCTATTTTCTTGATGAGGTAGGATGCAAGGTAACATGCTGAGAATAAGAGGGGTAAAGAGGGTTGTGGGTAGGGTTTTTGAGGAAGTAGTAAAAGACACACTTGGTCATCAAAAAAATGTCTCTGCTGAGCCTGTTCACGATTTCTCAAACAAATAGCTAGGATTGTGACATAATGGGATTTCATGCTGTTCTCCCGCTCTGGTGCAACTCTGTGAACATTTAAAGTAGTTCTGTTTAAAAGCTCTTTTAGGAGCACAGCTACACACTAGCAGACAATAAAAGATGCAAGCAGAATTCAACCCTGAACTTGTAAAATGCAGATTTTCAACCCACCCTAGAGATTCTAATTCATTAGGTTTGAGGTGAGGTCCAGGAATTTTTCGTAAGTATCACAGATGATTTTGCACACTGTGATAAACACTGCTCTGAGTGGCTTCCAAACAGAAGCTGTTATAGGAACAGCTGCTAAGAATTAGGGGTGCCTTTGGTTGGCAGTGGGAGCCACTGTCACCTAAAAGCAGCCTTTGAAAGCAATAAGTTGCTCAGAGAGAAAAAGTCTTATTATAACAGAATGCTGAAGATTTCTGTCATTCGTTACTCTAGAATGAATCACCCTTAAGTAAGAAGAAGCTCAAGGCCTACTGTCTACCCTAATAGCTGAAGAAGTAGAGATTTCTGGTCTTTCTTTTTTTTTTTTTTAATTCTCAATGAAGATAAGAAATAGCAATTCTCACTGGAAAATTTCTCAGGTTAAGCTTATAAACTCTAGCCTTTGAATCATTTACAAATTTTAAAATAATAACCTGGCACTCAGATATCTAGCCAGAGCTATGTGTCCAAAAGAAACTTTAAAAACATTAAGTTTTTCCAGGGCTAGTATTAACTTTCAACTGTATTTAGCCAAATAGGAGATGTGGGCAGAGATGATCATAAGGTACTTTGAATCTTCAAATAAATACCAAACAGATCAACTTCATGTGATAGTTGCAGATTTTTTTTCTTAATGTGTCTGATATCATTTTTGACCCTAGATCAACCTTGTCCAACCCATGACTCAGGACAGCTTTGAATGCAGTTCAACACAAATTCGTAAACTTTCTTAAATCATTTTGAGATTTTTTTGCCACTTTTTTCTAGCTCATCAGCTATCATTAGTTAAGTGTATTCTGCATGTAGCCCAAGACAATTCTTCTTCTTCCAGTGTGGCCCAGGGAAGCCAAAAGATTGGACATCCCTACCCTAGAGGATTGTTTAATCAAGATGTAACTGTGCTAACATTAAGAAAAAGTTTCAACCATTTATGTAAAACTAGTATGTCAGAATAGAGTTGGTATGTTTTCCTAAAAAAAATTTTAAAATTCTGCTTATTACCAGCAACCACTTAACAGCCCATATCATTTAACTCAATGAATTAAATTAATCCCATGAAATAAAATGTGAGATAGGGATGATATCTGAATTCATTTTTATTCATGGCTAGAGACTATGAAGATTCTTTTGACAAGCCCTTAAAAAATCTTGAGGGTGATGTTAAAAACTTCAATGTTCAAGTGCTAATTCAATCCGGAGGTGGGGGTAGGGACCTCCTGATTTGACACAGTCAATTTTATACAGAGAACATCAGAATAGAAAACCCCCAAGCCATACAAAGGCTGCTGGAGTGTTCACATGCTCATTACCTGAATTTTCTAATGCTGAACAACTGAGGGATATGAATATGCAAAGCTCATAGACTCTGCCCAGCATCAGCCTCTTTCAGCCTCTCCTTTTTCTGAAAAGGAAGTCACAGTGCCTCTGGCTTTCGAAGCTCTGTGTTCTGGATTCCCAAAGCAAGCAGGAGAAGAGAGAAGAGAGAGTGTAGGTTTTTATGTGCTTGTTTGTTTTTATAGCAAAAACTAAATTTCCCTTTTTCAGAGTATGTGCTTTCAGATCAATATCAGAATTTAGCCAGTGACTCCTCATGCATTTGCCTCCCAGAGTTAGCACACATGGTTTTCCCAGAGGCAAAACAAGAGAAATCTCATTGGCTCGGCATCCTGAACTGTCTCAAGTGAGTTGCAAGTTCTTGTAGTTTTCTTCTGTTTCTCTGTGTGTGCTTTTTATGATACATAATAAGTGTACACTTTATGGGATACATGTGATATTTTGATACATGCGTATAATGTGTAATGATCAAATCAAGGTAATTGGGATATTCATCACTTTAAACATTTATCATTTCTTTCTGTTGGAAACATTCCAAATCTTCTGGTCTAGCTATTTTGAAATATACAAAATATTATTAACTCTAGTCACCCTACTGTGCTATTGAACACTAGAACATATTTCTTCTATCTGACTGTATTTTTGTACACATTTACCGACCTTTCTCTGTCCTCATCCTCCCACTTACCCTTCCCCAACTCTGATAACTGCCGTTCTACTCTCTACCTCCATGAGATCTACGTTTTTTAAGTTCCTATGTATGAATGAGAACATGAGATAGTTGTCTTTCTGTGCCTGGCTTAGTTCACTTAACACAATGTCCTCCAAGTTCATCCATGTTACTGCAGATGACAGGATTTCATTCTTTTTTATGGCTGAATAATATTCTACTGTGTATATATACCACAGTTTCTTTATCCATTCATCCACTGATGCACAGTTAGGTTGATTCCATATCTTGGCTATTGTGAATAGTACTGCAACTACCATGGGAGTACAGATATCTCTTTGACATACTGATTTTTTCCTTTTAGATATATCTATGTGCTTTTAAAATCCGTTATTTGCACTTTATATATTTCTATAACTCTATGCTCAAGATTTGTTAAAAGTCCCAGTCCTTTCTAACAATTCATGCTTGTTTGTCCATTCTATCAAACATTAATTTTGTGCAAGAGTGACTAGTTCAGATAAGGATATCTCCTAAGTCTACCAGTATCCTTTACATTTTACCAAATGGAAGACACACTGCCTTCTCTAACCTCCTTTCCTTCCCTTTTCCACTCTGTGCTCAACAGCAAACAGCAACCAAACTATCTTGGGCCAACAATACCATCTACTGGTCATGGCGATAAACTACTAAAACTGCTTTAGCATATTCACAATCCATGTTCTCCCATTTATTCTATAATCAAAACCCAATCAATTATCTTGGAAATTTTTCAGCAAGTGAAAACTATATACACTCAGGCCATCTCAGTCACCGAAAGAAGCCCCAATTCACCACTCATTGTTGTAAATCACATTCTTGTACAACTCTGTCCATGAACCAATCTCACACCCTTTCCCACAATACACTCTTTCAGCGTGTTCCTTGGAGTTCACTGTGGGTCATTAGCAAAATTTCCTATAGCCTTGAAGTAGTCTCTACATCACCTTTGTCTCTCTATTCTAAATGAAACCTGATCTTTTTGCAGCTATGAATAGTCACCACCAGTTTCAGCTTATCCTCCTTTCCTTCTCCCTAAACATCCTTGCTTCCTCTGAAGTTCAGCCATGGGTCACCTCACTTCTCCATATGTCCAATCATCTACAGACTTCGTAGTCACTTTGCATTCTTCCTTGAAGTTTCTCATGCCCTACCCACTGTCATCTCCCCAACAGCATTCTTCTCCTAATTCTTGGTGATTTCAATATCATTGAAAAGATCCTTACAATAATCTAGCCTCTCAGGCTCTCGGTGTTCTCTCCTGCCATCATCTTGTCCTCCGCATCACTCCAGCCACCTGCTTTTATGGTTGCACTCTAGACCTTACTATTATCAATCACTGCACCCCCTTTCATAATGTCAATTTCAGATGTCAAATACTCCCACCACTACCTCACGTCTCCATCTTATTCTGATCATTTTCAAGCCACACAATGAACATGTATCTATTGACCTTAGCATCTATTTCTCACTTCCTTATATCTGCATTTACCTCTATCCTCAATTAAGATTCAATAGTTCAACATGATAACCATTACCTTATATAATCCCAATTCCCTTGTCCTTCTCTTCCACCATCAAATTTACTTTTTCTTAGTTAACTCCCAGCTTCCACCTATTGCTTCTTGTTTCTGAGCTGTTGAAAATGGCTGGAAAAAAAAAAAAAAAAAAACAGTTATGCTAACAGATTTACTTCAATTCCTAATTGTCAACCTCAAGTGGGCCTTCACTGTTGCCAGGGAATTTCACTGCCTTTGAATATTCACTTTCATCTCTTATTCTCCTAAACAACTATTTTATACCCTTCTTTTCTCTTTGAACCTACAGCGCTTTGCCAATTATTCTCACTCTAATTCTCTTTATTCTTACTGTAACGACTTTGCTCTTCATTTTACTAAGAAAATAGAGGTAATTAGAAGGAACTTCCTCAAGCTTCCATCACCAGATACACACACTTTCCTCTATGCCCTGCATCTTGTCTTCCCTTCTATTACATTAAATAGATAATCTCTGTTCCTATCTAAAGATAATTCCACCTATAAAATGGATCTTGTCTTCTAAGAACATCTTTCTGGAAATTATGTGTCTTATCTGTATCATAGTTTCCTCTCTGACTGGATCATTTTGGTCTTTAAAAATAAACCCCTGCCAGGCACAGTGGCTCATACCTGTAATCCCAGCACTTTGGGAGGCCAAGGTGGGAGAATCGCTTGATTTTAGGAGTTCAAGACCAGCCTGAGCAACACTGGGAGACCCTGTCTATATAACAAATTTTTAAAAATTAGCCAAGCATGGCGGCTTGTGCCTGCAGTCCCAGCTACTCAGGAGGCTGAGCGGGGGGGATTGCTTGAGCCTGGGAGGCGGAGGCTGCAGTGAGCCGTGATGGTGCCACTGCATTCTAGCCTGGGCAACAGAGTGAGATGCTGTCTCTAAAATAAAATAAAATTAAAAAACCCAAACTCTAACTTGACTGCACATGCCCTTCTAGGTACTACCTGATTTCTCTGCTCCCTATCACAGCAAAAACCTTCAAAATGGCGGGCTACATTTTCTGTCTGTACTTCTCCTAGTATTTCCTGAAGCAAGTTCAAGAGGCTTGTATGCACTCAAAGATTAACAGTGATATCCATGTTGCCAAGCTAATGGTTTTTCCTTAGTTCTTGTCTTCCTTCATTATCAGAGGCATTTGTGTCACTTTTGATCATTCCCTTTCTTAAAAACCCTTCCTTGCTTGGCTTCCTTCCTTCCTTCCTTCCTTCCTTCCTTCCTTCCTTCCTTCCTTCCTTCCTTCCTTCCTTCCTTCCTTCCTTCCTTCCTTCCTTCCTTCCTCCCTCCCTCCCTCCCTCCCTCCCTCCCTCCCTCCCTCCCTCCCTCCCTCTCTCTCTCTCTCTCTCTCTCTCTCTCTCTCTCTCTTTCTTTCTTTCTTTCTTTCTTTCTTTCTTTCTTTCTTTCTTTCTTTCTTTCCTTTCTGTCTTCCTGGGTCTCCGATCACTCCTCCTGCCATATCCTTGCTGGTTCCTCTTCATATTCCAGACCTCTACACTTGAGAGTGCCAAAATGTTCAATCCTCAGATCTCGCCTTTATCACTCTTCAGGTGATCTCACTTAATCTTCAGACTTTAAATGCCACCTACATGCAGATAATTTCAAATTTCTATCTATAGCCCAGGCCTCTTCTTTGAATTCTAAACTCATATAATCAACTTCCTACTTGGTATTGCCATATGGAGGACTGACACGTATCTCAAATTTAACATGCCCAAAACTGAACTCACGGTTCCACCCCTCACATATGTTCCTTTCCCTGTTTTTGCTCATAACAGTAAATGACAACTTCTTTCTCTCAGTTTCTTGAGTCCAAGATCTTGAGTCATCCTTGACTCCCTCTCTCTGTTTTCTTGCTTTTTGTTGTGGACATTTTTAAACACAGATGAAAGTAGAGTGAACGTTGACCGCACTTTTGTTTTTTGCTTACACTCCACATCTGATCCATCAACAAGTCCTACTTGTTCTACTTTCAAAGAAAACACAGACCACTTCCCAGCAGCACTCATCGTTATGACTCTCTTGGAGCCACCACTGCTTCTCATCTGAACTACTGTAAGAGACTGCTAACTGTTCTACTGACTTCTGCCCATGCTTCTATGTTTTCTTTTATTTTTTTATTTCTTTACACAGAGGATGCCTGTTCTTAGGCTGTGAAGACCAAGGGAAAGCGTGAACGCAATCCCTCACTACACAAATTACGCAGTCAAGTTTCCCACATACGGGCAATTCATGGGGATCAGCACATCCAGAGTGCAATGGATAAACCTGGCCCTTGGAAAACCACTTTCGTGAACATGGTATCTCCTCTGCTGCCAGATAAGTATGCTTTTGTGTTTTCAATGGAGCAATTGGAATTTTCTTGCAAGATTATACCACAGCTCTACTCAAAGCCCTCTTCTCACCTTCCTCAGAGTGGAACTCTAAAGTTCTTATTAGAGCTGCACCCTCCACTGCCTAGTCACTGCCACATGTCTTACCGCTTCCTTCTCATGCCTTGCTCCCCCAGCCTGGCCTCCTTTGTGCTCTAACTCACTAATCATGTCTAGCTTCAGGATCTTTGCACTTCACGTTTCCTCTACTTGGAATGCCATTCTTCACATCTCTGCTCAAATGTAACCTTGTCAACAAGTCCTTCCCTGACCACTTTACAGATTAGCATCTTCCCTTCTGCCCAGTCACTTGTATCTCTATTTAAAATTTTTTTTTCTTCATTTAACTTGTCTCTATTAACAATATTTATTTGTTTGCTTGCTTGCTTTTTGAGAGAGGGTCTCACTCTGTCACCCAGGCTGGAGTGCAGTGGCACGATCTCAGTTCACTGCAACCTCCGCCTCCCTGGCTCAAGCGATTCTCCCACCTCAGCCCCCTCAGTGGCTGGGACTACAGACGCATGCCACCACACCTGGATAATTTTTGTGTTTTTTGTGGAGATGGGGTTTTGCCATGTTGCCCAGGTTGGTCTCGAATTCTGGGGCTCAAGCAATCCTCCCACCTGGGCCTCCCAAAGTGCTGGGATTACAGGCAGGAGCCACTGCGCCTAGCTATTTGTTGTTTTATATTTCTCCCCAACTAGAATGTAAGCTCCATGAAAGTAAGAACTTCATCTGTTTCGTTCATTGTTTTTTTTTTCCCCCAATGTTTTGAATAGTGCTTGGTGTATAATATGAACTTAATAAATATTTGCCAAACCTTTTTTCTTTCTCTATTCTTCCAACTGTTGCATCGTTAGCCAAAAGAATCTCTTTTCTCTCTCTCTCTCTCTCTCTCTCATTCTGGTCCCATTTATTCTTCCTTGTTTCTCTCTCTTTCATTACTTCTGTTAGCATCTCTGAGTCCCAAAGGAAGTAATGTAATCTGGGGCTGAAAATAAACACCTTCAGAGCCCAAGTGGGCCAGGCATGTATTAAGCAGCAGGGTGCAAAGCCACAGGGGGTGGCGGAGTGTGTCGTCTTACTCCAAGCTATTCACATTTTTTAAAGTTAAACAATCCACCTGTCCAGTGAGCTTGAGCCTGCAGGTCATAAGTTTGCTATCCTTGTCCTCATCACAGCCAGGAAGCCCAAGAATCGTGGTAGTGCTACACAGTTCTTATATGGAGGACATTTTCTTAAATTTTAAAATTAAATTTGACAAACTACAAATGCACAGTAGCCTGCTTCACAATTTCCTCAAGTTTGTCTTCAATGCTTCATCCATATTAAATTAAACCTACTTTCTTCAAGTTCTAGCATTTGAGGTGTTTTCTTGAATATTTCACTCTTTTCTTTGTGTTATGACTAATATAAAATTGTCTACTAATTTTCATAGTGAGTTTTATATCTTAGTATTTAGTACACAGTATTTTATAGATCCTTTATAAGGCTTCGGGCCCCCAATGCAACCATCTAGTGATGAAGCAAATGGGATTAAATGAACTGTGATCAGCGTTTATTTTTCCTAAACAAGGCAGACCAAAATATGTGTGCAGCTTTTGAAAAGATAGGCCTCAAGGAAAAAACAAATCATGTCTGAAAATCCTCTGCTTAAAGCTCTTTTATTTCAAAACTGTGCTTGTTTCTATGTTTCCTTAGAAGAATAGAGAAACAATTGCCCCTCAGTGGTCCCCAACAGGTAAATTGTGTTGGATGTTTACACAGGGCTACAATTTCCATCCTAATTAAGTACTAAAGTGAATCAGGACCCACCCCATGACCCTACCTTTTTATGTTCTCCCCTCCAAATCATTATCCAGTTATGCAAAGGAGTCATGAGCCCCTCTCTGTGGTCCTTTCAAAGGCTGAGTCCTCTAAAGCAGGGGCCCCCCAACCCCTGGGCATGTACCAGTACCCATCCATGGCCTGTTAGGAACTCGGCCAACAGCAGAAGGAACATTGCCACACAAGCTCCGCCTCCTGTCAGATCAGTGGCGGCGTTAGATTCTCGCAGGAGCATGAACTCTGTTGTGAACTGCACATGCGAGGGATCTGGATTGCATGCTTCTTGTGAGAATCTAGCGCTTGACGATCTGAATGGAACAGTTTCATCCCCAAACTATCCCATCTCCCCGCCCATGGAAACATTGTCTTCCATGAAACTGGTTCCTGGTGCCAAAAAGGTTGGGGACCGCCACTCTAAAGGCCCTGGACCATTCCGACAAGGGAAGACTCTCATCATCAGGCCAAAGAAAGAGGCAGTGTGAGTCCTATCTGCTTACCCTCCTACCTGCTTACTCTCATATCTACTTACTCTTGAGTATTGCATTTGATAGGGAATAAAGTTCAGAGCTCTTCTTACCCAGTAATCTCTGTTTCACTGAAATTTTAAGAAACCATGTATACTCTACCCTGCTTAATAATACTTGCCTGACCCCAAATAGCTGTGTTTGCATTCGGCCTCTGATTTTCAACAGTTTTCATTGGAAGATGGGTTTTAAGCAGCTAGTTAATGAACGTACTTTTGAAACATAATTTAAACATAAATGAAAATACCAATTCTTCTCAAGATCAAATGCAACAATAGAATTTTCTGGTCAGATCGGGTCACTATAAATGAAAGGGAGGGGAATTGAGCACATGTTTAGATGTTACCAGCCTTGGCAGCCCTCCAAGATAATCAAGACTTCCAGAATATGTGGACTTTTTCCCTCAATGGCATGATTTAATGTTAAAGACAAAGACATTTTACAGAATTAACCAGATAATACTCAGACTGGGTCATAGAGAGAGTTTTATAAGCAAGTCACTCCAAAATGGACCCTGAAAAATAGGATTTATTTGCTAAGTTCTGAATAAGGAAATTGGCCCAGTTGTGAAATATTAATATATCAGAAACAAAACTCAGTTGATATTGGCTCTGGCTCCTGAGCTCAGCTGTAAGACTTTCTACATGTGAGCAGAGTTCTAATATGCAAACAGAAAAGTCAAACTATCAGGCTAAAAGGAAATTGTATCTTCTCAGAGGTCAAATTTGCTGAAACTTCTGAATAAGGAATAGAAGGGCAAGAGTACCAAAGACCCTGGTGAAATCAGAACTATGTCCCCTGAAGCCAGTGACTGAGTGGGAAAATAATTTCATATCCTCATGGCCAGATTTTAAGTGCAGAAAGCAATATAGTGTGGCAAAAATATGGGACATAAATTTAATAAAATGAGTTTTATGAGATGGGGCACTGCAGAGCTTCCCTAATTAAACTTTATCCTCACATTCGGGCAATTTTCTTCTTTTTGAGAGCAGTCTATCCTTTATTTCTTAACTTCCTGTCACTCTTTTTATTGGTAAAGCAATTATTTTTCTAAAATCAGTGGACAGAGCTCATAAAGTGACCTTGTTTGCCCACGTTCTGCATTGCTGAGAGATAAAAAGAATAAATATACACTTTTGGAAGAGAAATGAATCACTCCACTATTCCCCATCATAGTAGCCTGTGCCCATCATTGTAACTTTAAACAAACTAGGTTATCTGCATGAAGATTGGGAAAATATCCTTTTTTAAATGTAGGAAAATAGTGTTTGCTTTTGGAGACATTATATCAAGTAGGTTTTAGATTAAAATAGTAACTTACTGGCCAGACGCAGTGCCTCATGCCTGTAATCCCAGCACTTTGGGAGGCCGAAGCGAGTGGATCACCTGAGGTCAGGAGTTTGAGACCAGCCTGGCCAACATGGTGAAACCCATCTTTACTAAAAATACAAAAATTAGCTGGGCATGGTGGTGCATGCCCGTAGTCCCAGCTACTTAGGAGGCTGAAGCAGGAGAATTGCTTGAACCCGGGAGACAGAGGCTGCAGTGAGCCGAGATCACACCACTGCACTCCAGCCTGGGTGACAGAGCAAACTCCATCTCAAAAAAAGTTAAAAAAAAAAAAAAAAAAAGAAAAAGTAACTCATAGGAGCAAAGGAAGACTTCCTCAGAGGTCCTTAAATATATTCTCTTATGTCAGAAAACTGTAACTAAATGGGTCACAACTGCTAAAACTATTTCATGAAAGCATCTCAAAGTGATTTGCTAAAATTGTTACCTGTAAATATGTCTGCAGGGAAAATAAACTTGTTATACAAGTCACTACAAAATTCTACTATAAAAAAAGTATATCAAGTTGCATCATCCAATTACCCTTTCAGCTACTGAAAAGTCAACCAGTTGTATAATGAGCATTATATACCAGAGAAAGTACTACTGCCAAATAGTCCTTTCATAATTTAAGGCAAAACCCACACGAAAAGATCTTAGTTACAAATATTTATTCACAAATTACTTGCTTTATTAAATAGATTTAACTTTTGACTAAATAGATGGGTAGAGAGAGAGAAAGAGAGACAGAGAGAGAGAGATACTTAGGAGGAAGTTAAGAATAATGAGCTCTAGTTCCTTCAAAAATAGTTGTGTTGTCATTTCTAAGAGGGGATGGAACAGGTAATACATTAGGTAGTTTTGCTTTTTTTCAAGATGAAGACCCTAAACTATGAGTGTAGTGATATACCATACCACATTTTTTCAAGTCAAGATGGCTCAAGACATCATTGTATTCTACCTGCTGAAATGTTATAAAGAAATGCCCAATGGTATAGACAGCAGCTCCAGATTATTTTCTTTGAAAAAATGATGATTCTCATCTGTTATCCACCAGATGCCATGTCGGATACAGTTGTTATAGGGAGACCACAAGAACTTCAAAGCTACTTGTTCAAGATGGATTCATGAAAGTCTCTATAACATTATCTTGCTTCCATTGATTATTTTTTATGAAAATCCAATCTTTCCATGGATTCTGTCCTCCTGAAGCATGTGGGGAGCTGTGTAGAAAGACAGTGGGTATAAGGGTAGATATAAAAGTGGGTGGTAGATGGAGAAAGAGAACCTGATGAAATGGAGTCTCTTCATAACCACTACAGTTTTTCTCCTGGAAATGAAAAGCTTGGAATACAAATATAAGTAGATTATTTGCTTTGGGCTATGTTAAATAGAACCTAAATAAAATGATGCCAGGTGTTGATTCAATCAGTGTCTTTTAGCATCACAATATAGGCTTTCTTAATTTCCAAAAGCAGAATAGGAAAATTCAAAAAGCAAGCCAGTGTTCAGGAATATTTTACTTCTTATTTTAATAAACATTTGTTTATGCCTAGAGGTGCCATTAAATTTCCAGACAGACATTAATATACAGCTCACTAGGGACTGATGTATATGCAGTGATTATTGCTGGATGTTTCACTTGGGGCTCACTCACTCATATACACAGCTACTGGACAGAAGATTTTTTTCAAAGTTTGTGCTTCATTTATACCCCAAGATTGTTCTTCTACTTACATGGAGATAAATAGCTATTTATGATGTGGATCTAATAATCACAATAGCAAACTTTTAAAAATATTTAATGAATCTTTAGAAAATCTTTCTGTGGTTACAGTACAGAATAATTTAACTTTTGTTTAATTTGAAGAAGTGACTGAAAATAGGGTGGTTAATACTGAATAGTATGTTTTGCTCTATTCTCGTCACAGCTCAAAACTTGGCATAGACTCTAAGGGTAAGGGACTGGGTGGATATGGGAAGATAACCAAGGAGGCACCAATTTCCACCTGTGCAAATAGATGCCAATTATTATGAACTTCAAGAAATCAATCCAAACATTGCTGTGAAACCTGAGCCTGAATGGGTTTGGTATGTTAACTCTAATTATAATAATTAGATTATAAATAATTCATCACGTATCAGTACAATGAGTTAATGGCATTATATTTCTTTGATGGGTACTCTTGATTTTTTTTTTCAGCATTTAAAAAATAAGAATGCTGCCAAGGAGCTGAGATTCATGGCTTTAAATCTTTTTTTAAAGTTTATAACGCAAATCAGAACATAGAAATGTTATTCAATGATTTAAAATGCATTTTTATACTGCTTTCAGGTGCTGGAAGCAAATATCACAGCAGTGTGGTGAAAGTCAGAAAGCAATGCTGGCAAAATTGAGCCATTTTTCTCAGCTAAATGGAATGCAGAGAACATTCTTAACTCTAAGAACTGGTGGAACTAAGTGAGTAACTTCTTACTGTGGCTCTCAGGAGCTATTGATGATAATTCTATTTGGTTGCTTGGCATAGCTTTGGAAACATGGTCATTAAAGCCCTGTTTCACTAACTTTTAAAATACAGATGACAAGATCAATGAGCCAGGTAAAACTTGAGTAATGACTGAGTTTTTTCTAGCATCAAGAGTAATGCAGTAAGTTTGTTGTAGTTGCCCTAATTATGTATATATGTGTAAACACTAAAAATAAGTATTGGATAACATGCAAAAGAGATATGTGAACTATTTATCTCTTTTGAGGATGCAATTCTGGCCATATCAATTAAGATTACAAGCACACACAGACTTTCCCCTGGCAATCCCATAAAGATAAAATTATCAGCACTTAAGGGTACGTGTGCAAGGATGTTTGCCATAGCTTTGTTCATAGTGACAAAAACGAGACACAGCAAGAATGCTCCTCACTCAGTATATAGATAAGCAAACTATGATTCAGCTAATGTTATGCATCCAATAAAGAGAATGTGTTATATCTTTATTAGTTGATTTGGAGGGGTTTTTACACTAGCTGTTCAAGTGACCAAAACAGTTTTCTAATTTATTTTATAGTTGTGGTGAGGAGGGATAGGTAAGAGAGGGAGAGGAAAGGGACAGACAATTTAACAACATAGTTAAAAAGTATTCTTAATGAAATACATGTAAAATATTACCCCATTTATTCAATGTTGTATATCTAAGTATTCACATGTATGTCCAAAGAAATGTATTAAAGGATAGTTACCAACAATAGTGGTTATCTTGGGTGATTTTTAGTTTCTTACTTATATATATTTTTTGTTTGGGTTGATTACTTTACAACAGCATATTTTATTTGTATAATGAGATTTTAAAAATTAAAGAATCAATAAAACAATGTTTTAATGTTACAAACATTTAAGAAAAAACTTTACAAATCTGTAAAATACAGTATAAACAAATTTATGAAAGGTCAAAAAGCAAGCTATGTTTTCAAATATAATATATATTCCAGATGAGTTAGGAAATTTTTTTTAAGTTTGGCAGTTTTAAAAAATTATAGAAAGCATTTGACATGCTGATATATAATGGCCCAAGTACAAAAAAAGACAATTTGCAAACCCTAATCCTGTTCAAGGGCCCTTAAACCCACCTAGAATATCTATCCCAATTGGACATTCAGGCTTTGAAATGTGGGGCTTTGATAGAACAAGTCAGAAAGTGCAGCAGAACCCGTTCCTCCTGGGGCAGGAATTGACATCTCCTGCTTCTTCCAAAGACTCAAAGCATGCAATCCCAAGATTTCCAACATGTCCAATAAAGAATAGATTAGGATACAACTGATTTTTCATTTTGGCCATCTAAACATCTGTATGTATCACAACACAGTAGATCTGCCTCAGTTTTGAATATGGGGAAATTAATATCTTGGTTGCCATCTATAGAAATACCAATAATATCTACCATTTGCTGATCATTGAGGATGTATGAGGTATGAGGTAAGTGCTTTCTATGCATCATCTAATTTAATGTTTCAACAATAGGTAGGTAATATTATCTTCGCATGGCTGGTGCCCTCATTTCATTCAGATTTCAAATGGTGGCACCTCAAAGAGGCCTTCTGCAGTCACCCAGTCTAAACTGGAATACCTTACCCCAGGGTAGTACCAGATGCCTGGTAGTCCTATACTAGAGCCTCAGAATCTGTCTAGAACTTCTGAGGCACTCAGTAAATAATTTGTTGAATAAAAGAATTATTTTTACTTCTCAAATAACATAAGGTCATTGAGATGGTTGACTTGGCTGGGTTAAGGGATACCCAGATCGCTGGTAAACAAGATTTTCTGGATATATCTGTGAGGATGTTTCTGGAAGAGATCAGCATTTGAATCCATAGACTGAATGAAGAAGAGTCAAGGTGGCAAGCATCATCCAAGCAGTGAAAGGTCTGAATAGAATAAAAAGGTAGAGGAAGAGGGAATTCACCCTCTTTTCTTGAGAAGACATCCATCTTCTCCTATCCTTGGACATGATTCTCAGGCCTTCAAACTCAGACTGGATTAAATTACACCACCAGCTTTCCTGGTTTTCCAGCTTGCAGATAGCCAAATGTGGGACTTTTCAGGCTCCCTAATCACATGAACCAATTCTCATAATAAATCCCCTCTCATGCACCTACATGTTTCCAGCTCGTTCCGTTTCTCTGGAGAACCCTTACTAATAGAGTCATGAGCCTCAGCTTCCTCGTTTGTTTCATTTATTATTTCATTTATTCATTCAACAAATACTCATTAAGTACCAACTATATTTCAGGCCTGTTCTAGGCCTTCAGAATGTGCCAGTGAAGAAAGAGACAAAGTTCTTGTGTCCTTGGAGCTTGCTTTTCAGTCATTACAATATTTTTTCCACATAGTTTTCACTGGTTGTCAGAAAAGTAATAACAAAAGTAAACACTGTAAATTTCCTTCTATGAAACTTAAAAATGTAAATATGCTCCTGTCAGAATGATAAAAAACAGGCAAATTCTTTACATTTCACATTTGTAATTATTTAATTGCTGACTTGAGTAGTCTTAGCTACAGAGGTAAAACAGACATTACAAATGAATGATAGAAATGACTAATAAAATCATTGTCCTTATTTAAGGTAATGATAAAGAAATCAAAGCAGAATTAATTCAGAAATTTTTTCCTATTTGTTGGTTGCATCAATAAATTTTAACACTTGAAAAATGGTTTTACCAAGCTAAAATATTACATCCTATACATTCTCCTCTCAGGAGAAAAAGAATTATCTACAACTGCGTAGGCACAAGTCCTTACAAGGAATTAGAAAACTTGGTTTATTGGTTGGTTTGTTTTTTAACCCAGTGCTAACCCTGGGTAAATGTGGCCAGAGTCCTCAAACCACCCTGCATTTCCTCATCGCTAAAATGGGGATAATAATACCTATCTGTCTGTACTATTGGATTGTGAGAAGCAAATAAATTCATGCAGGTTTTTTTTTTTTTTTTTTTTGAGACGGAGCCTCGCTGTGTCCCCCAGGCTGGAGTTCAGTGGCGCGATCTGGGCTCACTGCAAGCTCCGCCTTCCGGGTTCCCGCCATTCTCCTGCCTCAGCCTCCCGAGTAGCTGGGACTACAGGCGCCCGCCGCCACCGCGCCGGGCTAATTTTTTTTGTATTTTTTGTAGAGACAGGGTTTCACCGTGTTAGCCAGGATGGTCTCGATCTCCTGACCTTGTGATCCGCCTGCCTCGGCCTCCCAAAGTGCTGGGATTACAGGCGTGAGCCACAGCGCCCGGCCTCATGCAGGTTTTTATAACTGTCAAGTACTACATATATTCTATACAAAATATAATTTTTTGGTGCAATTTTAAGAATATAAAAATGAAGTCTACTAACATCTGATATATATGTAAGTTGTTTTAGAATGGGAAAAATTTAATTTAGTGCTAATTTCCAAATATGCTTCACCTTAATGAAATGAATGCACAATCTAAGAAAAACCAATTTTAAGACTACATTAATCTTAAAAGTGGTCTAAGAATAACTCAAGAATTTAATGCATTGCCACATCAAATTTATAGTTCTTAAAGAAAGCCAAAAGTCAAGCTCAAACTTGGAAAAGTATGATTTTGGTGTTTTCCTTTGATAATTTAACTGTGTAAATTAATATAAATAGAAGACATAAGATGTTATTCAATGTACATGAGGAGGAGACTTCGACACAATAGCATAAGATTAAAACCGATGCTTGGTGTTCATGGCATAACCTCCTATAAAGGATAGCTCAGGCAGGGAGAACTGATTCCACAACAGGGCTTTTTCCTATTTCACATTCCAAGAGCTCTCCTTAGAATCCACAGTTGTCTTAGTCACTGATTTGGCACAGCTGGGCCCCCAAGGGCACAGCAGCCTTTGATCGTCTCTGTCTATTGCAGTGTTGGCAAATTCTTCTTGGCATCTTTGTCCAAGGCATACACTAGGTGGATGCTAGGGTTGGAGACACAGAAGGAAGGGCGCCTCCCCCACTGTCCTGGGGTATCGGTGGGACTTCCTAGATGAGAAGACAACGAATATGAGACCTAAAGAATGAGTAGAAATTGTCTAGAGGAGCAAAGCTATTGTTTAAAGAGAAGATGAGTCACATCTATAAAAACAAGGAGAGATCCAGATTGCAGAGGACCTGATATTTTAATTCCAAGGAGCTTGGATTCGGTCTGATAGGTCAAGAGAATATTGACTGCTTTTGAGTGCAGCAGTTATAAACTGAGATTTGGATTCTAGATTAACACGGGAACTGAGCTGAAGATTTGCTACTGGAAGGGATGGTGGTAGTGGTGGACGGTTAATACAGGAGACCTATGGAAAGTGTACGTAACAGTTGTGTTGTGCTACTGATGTCAGTAGCAGCAGGTAGAACAACAAATTAATTTCAGCAACATGTATCAGGAAAGCCTTTTAATTCTGAGAATATCTTGTTATCATACAGCAAATATGACAGGAAGTGAGAGAAGTTATCTTTTTGACTCCATCAGGATCCTATAAAATAAAATGTGTGGTTCAAGGAGCAGAGATGCAGGAAAGTAGGGATTGACTTTGATACATGTACTTGGTAAATGCTTGCCCTTGTGTTTGATCCCTCCTACGCAGTAAGATAAAGGGACAGATACGAAAACAGTTGGGAGATGGAGTTCAATGGATTTGGAGGTTGAAAGGAGGAGGAGCCTTGGACAACGCTCTGGTTTGTGACTTTGGGTGACTGGAAAAGCAACGTGATTACTGAGAATGTTTAGTGAGGAAAGTTGGCCTTTCTTAAAATAAGCTTTCACTGGGAAATGAAGGCAAACAAAAATAACAGAAACAGATAATTTTACATAGAATGGGCTTCTAATTTAACATTAATGAGAATTTAACTATTAGTTGAACCATTTATTTGTTACTCAATTTTTATATTCATCTCAGTTGTTTGAGAACCCACCCTTGGATATTTTCCCTTCCTATCATCTTCAATTCTTCTCTTTCCTCAAAAGAAGAGTTAAGACTTATGTGTAAATTTCTCTCTGATTGTAGAAATATATAAAATTAATAAGCAGATAGGATTCCCAGACCAGAGAATAAAAGCTTTATAGGAGAGGTCATCTTCTTATCAAAAGCTTTAAAAATCTACAGCTGGCTAGTTAATTGGAAAAGGCAATTAAAGCAGGGAAATATGTAAGCTACCTTTTTAAAAGGTTTAAAAGTGTAAGTTGGTATACACTTTATATATATAATATATAGGTGTATATACATATGTGTACATTAATATTAGAATATAATATATAGGTGTATATACATATGTGTACATAAATATTAGAAAACTTGGTTTTTTAACCCAATGCTGACCCTGAGTAAATGTATATACATATGTACACATATGTATATACACCTATATATTATGTGTGTGTGTATATATAGGTGTACATATTTATGAGATACAGAGTGACATTTGGTATATGTATACAGAAAGTAATGATCAAATCAGGGTGTGTGTGTGTGTGTGTGTGTATATATACCTTGCCTCTTCTTTGATTTTTGCATCATCTTTTTTAAAGAACCAGAGCCACATGCCTGACCAATTTCCAGTTTCCATTTCTTTAAGATGCCAGAAGAATGTTGAAGCAATCTGAATGCAGAATCCTAGATTTTTATAAATTTACTCTAATATTTTGCAGGTATATAATCCACATATATATGAAAACAATTTTTAAGCACTCTAGTCTTCATAGAAACAATAAACTTCTGTATTTATACTTCTTTCTTTCCTTTTTTTTTTTTTTTTTGAGACAGAGTCTTGCTCTGTCACCCAGGTTCGAGTGCAGAGGCATGATCACAACTGACAGCAGCCTGACCTCCTGGGGTCAAGTCATCCTCCCACCTCAGCTCCCTGAGTAGCTGGGACTACAGGCACACACCACCATGCCTGGATAATCTTTATATTTTTTGTAGAGACGTGTTCACTGTGTTGCCCACGCTGGTCTCAAACACCTGACATCAAGCGATCCTCTTGCCTTGGCCTCCCAAAGTGTTGGGATTACAGGCATGAGCCACTGCACCCGGCTTCTATATTTATACTTCATTAGTGCTCAACATTTAACCAAATAATGTTATCCAAATAACAAGAGCAAAAGATACAAACTGGTTTGGGAACAAAAACAGTTGACTTTTTTCTCCTTTTATTTTTAGTTGACATATAATACTTGTACATATTTATGAGATACAGAGTGATATTTGGTATTTGTATATAGCATGTAATTATCAAATCAGGGTAATTAGTATACTATCCCCACAAACATCATTTCTTTGTGCTGTGAACATAAAAATCCTCTCTTCTAGCTTTTAAAAAATACACAATAAATTATAGTTAACCCTATTCACCCTGCAGTGTACAGAACACCAGAACTCGTTCCTCCTATCCAGTTGTAACAATTGCTTCTTGGTAAGAGAATGTGTTCTTCAGTAGCTTCACATTAGCATATGAGAACAACCCCAAAGCAACTCTTAACTGGAGTTTAAGAATTAGAAAGATTTGGGTAGAGTCTAGACTCTGGAGTTTACTAGCTGTGTCACCTTATAAGTTGTTTATTTTTTCTGAGTGTTGGTTTCTTGAAAAGGAGCATAAGTGTTACTAGAAGGGGGTCCCTACCCAGACCCCAAGAGATCTCACACAAGAAAGAATTCAGGGCGAGTCCACAGAGTAAAAAGAAAGCAAGTTTATTAGAGAAGAAACAAAAGAACAGCTACTCCATAAAGACAGCAGCCCCGAGGGCTGCTGATTGGCTAATTTTATGGTTATTTCTTGATCACATGCTAAACAAGGGGTGGATTATTCATGAGGGAAAGAGGTGGGCAATTCCCAGAATTTAGGATTCCTCCCTTTTTTAGACTATACAGGGTAACTTCTAGATGTTGCCATGGCATTTGTAAACTGTCATGGTGTAATGGGAGTGTCTTTTAGCATGCTAATGAATTATAAACATAATATAGTACATAATATATATAAACGTATAATTATAATGAATTATAATTAGCATATAATGATCAGTGAGAACTATCAGAGGTCACTTTCATCACCATGTTGGTTTTAGTAGGTTTTGGTCAGCTTCTTTACCATATCCTGTTTTATCAGCAGGGTCTTTATGACCTGTGTCTTATGATACCAGTCCTACCAACCTCCTGTCTCATCCTGTGGCAAAGAATGCCTAACCTCCTAGGAATGCAGCCCAGCAGGTCTCAGCCTCATTTACCGATTCAAGATGGAGTCATTGTGGTTCAAATGCTTCTGACATAAGAACCATAATTCCCAAAATTCAGTGTTAAATGAATTGTCACAGATTGCTGACAATTTCAACCCTGAAAAGTAAACACATCAGCTTGAAACTGAAGTGCACTTTGCCAGGTAGCAACAGGCTGACAGCATGTCTGGGTCTTTATTGCAAATAAGGCTAAATGTTAGCATGGATCGCTGCATAGTTCATTTGCCCATTCTGCTCTGATATTTAAAAGACAATGTCATCTAGAAAAGCTCTTGGTACACCATACTTACTCAATAAGCACTCACTTCCTTACCTCTTGATGAGAGAAAAAGATGTACTGCTCTCATCATCATCCCTCCCCAATTCCTTTTGCCATTATTATTATCATCAAAGCTTCTACTAAACAAATAGTTGAATCAAATTGATTTAATCTTAGGAAATAAAGGTTCTTAGGCTACGCTTGATGGATTATCCTAATCATTTGAAAGTGTTATGGAATAAAAATCAGTTGATTTCTGATCTAGAACACAGGTGAATATTTCAAAAACAAGTAACAGGCTCAACAATTTATGGGCTCATCAGTTTGCTCCATGCCTCCCTTCCACCTCCTTTCTGAGTGATGGTAATAACTGATAACAGGAGAAAGAAGGCAGAGAACAAGGGTCTTCAAAACAATGGGCTGATTTAGGTTCTCTTCCCATGTCCCCATTCTTCTGCCCTTAAGAAAGTGTTATTCTCTTGGTGTGATAGAACTATTTCCCCCAAGTCCTTTGTCAGCGCCCAAACCTTCATATACAACACACAATTATTGGGCTCAGTATCAGTTCTGTTCTGGTCCTCTGGAAACCCTCTGTGTTGGGGCTTTGTGTGTGTGTTTTCATTTGAACACAAGGTCTGGTGATGATGGGGGAGGGCAATATGGGTTACTTTCCCTCACAGAGATGTGATGAGGATAAATGAAATGATATTCATATAGCACTTTAGGATGTTCTTGTAAAATGAACCTTTGTAAATATGAAGTATTCTAAAAGGCCAGTGACTGCAACTTCTATTTAAAATAAAAATTGCTGACAACAATTTCAAACCTGGAAAGTAAACACATCAGCTTGAAATTGAAGTGCACTTTGCCAGGTAGCACCAGGCTGATGGCATATCTGGGTCCTTATTGCAAATACGGCTAAATGTTAGCGTGGATTGCTGCATAGTTCCATTCACCCATCCTGCTCTGATACTTAAAAGCATCTAAAGTCAATGGCCAGGGCTTGTGTTGTTTGTGATCCAGGGAAATCTGGAAGGCTGGTTCAGTCTTTGACCCTCCAAGGGCTTTCCAGTCTATCTGAAGAAAGCTAAGATAGGGACATCTGGAGGATCCTGAACTACAACAGGATCCGAGCCTGCTCCTGTGATTGACTGTAGTCCCTTAGAGGGCAATTAGAGCCATCCCATGGGGTGAATGTGAAACTAGATCAAAGTGATTCTCTGGGAAACCTCCAACCTGGAGACAGGAGCAGAACCCTCATCCCTCACGTGGTCATGGTCTGGGAATAAAGCCATGCTCCTGGATCCTGTTTGGAGCTATGTGTATGCAAACACCATATGTTACCCGCTTATAGTATATTGAGAGATGTTCTAAAATTGTCACAGAGCACTGATGTGTTTTAGACCCTATCAAGCAAAATAGGGCCTAGGTCTACCAGAGATCACACACTAATTTAGCATTCTGGGTGCAGAGGGGAATGATCAGTGAAGCCTCTATGAGCTGACGGAGGACCAAGCCAGCAAATGCAATAGGAAGAACTAGGAAGAAAATGAGTCTTGGGGAGTTTAGCTCTGGTAGATTTCCCAGACAACTATGCAAGTGAGACTTGGCTCTGGAGTAACAGAATAAAGCCACAAAGACTCAGCAAAGGGAAAATATGAATTTCAGTGGAAGGTAGAGACCGATGCCTAAAACTTCTGAAACGAAGTAGCTTCTCAAATAATCACAGTCATGGCCACTACATGTGTACTTGCCCACTTGTAACCTCACTCTTTGTTCTCTACTGTGGAGTTCTCCTTAGGCCCTCTTTTTGAGTTAACACATAAACCTATAATGGGGTGTCTAATAAATATATAAACATATAATGATATAAACATACAACTGGTTATCTACTAAAACATTCACAGATGAATAATAAACCTACAAAGAACATTAGTAATTTCACTACTGGTTGATGATATACAAACAAACCTACCAAGTAATATCTCAGATATAATATGCTTGTTTTCAGAATTTTAAACTTCAAGTTTGGAGACTTTGATATTCTTTTTGGATCTATTCTTTGGTAACTTCAGAGAGGTTGTTCACATTTTGGTGTTTCTATAGAATGAGAAGAAGTATGTCATGTTTTTGTGCAAAGATTCAGGAAAGACATTAGATATCTTGCCACCATTTTGTGTTTATCATTAAAATGTAGGAGACTTTCATCCTATTCTGTTCCTAAGTCTATTCCACAACTAGTGATGTTTAGGATTACTGTTGACTTTTCTTCTCTTTGAGAACAGGAAGGAGGACAAAATGCAGGGGGAACAAAAGAAGGAACATTTATTACCATTAACTCTACCTCTAGGTGATTTATCTATATTTAACCTTCACAACCGTCTTATGAAGCAGGTATTATTAACCATGACATGTTTTACCAGTGAAGAGAAGGGTCACTTGCCTCTCAATGAGATAGCATGAGATTTTTATGCACTTCTTCAAAGTAACAACAATATCATGTCTTCCCTATGATTTTTGAGAATTTGCATTTTCCAGGTTTGCCACCCCTGCTCTTGGCTATTCTATTCTATCAACAAAGAAAGGAATCTTTAACTGTGGTTAGGTAATGTACTCAAATGGTAGATATGGAGTTTAAAGCCTCCATGTTTTCACTGTCTCTTGCATTCTTAAGTGTTTTAAGGAAGGTATTTCATATTGGTTTTAGAAGTGCATTCATCTGTAATCACACTTAGCCTTCAAAATAAATCTTTAGGTAGATGACTAAAGTGATCATGAGAAAGTCATAAAGCATGAAAATTGAATAATTTAAAACATGTTTATTCTTTCTCTCTTTATTGCTTTTAGGATATTCTACGAGTAGGAATAACATGTGATAGACTCCAGCTGTTTGCAATATGGTACTAAGTGAGGAGGCATATTATTTTAGGAAAAATAGAGAGGGAAACAGATACAAAGTACTTTCTAATTGCTTTTCTCTATGTTCTTTTAGAAGGCAATGCAAAAACAGATTGATCTTGTTTTGGGGTTATTGTTAAGGTCTCAAGATTTATACTTTGCTTTCTTGGGTCAGATAGTTGATGGGTTTTGACAAACTTATACATGTATAGAGACCCAAGTTGTGAAAAGATCAAAATATTTGCCAGATATTCCCAGGTCTTTTTCAAGTTAACCCAATGACACATGACACACATCCAGAGGAAAGGAAGATCTTACTCTTTGAGGAAATCCCAGTCTTCTTATAAGTCCATCAAAGCAAAGAACCAGAAAGAGCTTTTGAAAAAGATATTTCAGTTTAAAATGCAGCAGATGACAAACCCAGTCCTAGAGCCCTCTGGGAATTTGACTACCAAAACCCAATATATCACAGAAACATTTATTTTGTAAGTAATGTTAATAATATTCTCAGAGGTCTGTCTTTATTGTTTAACACTGCCATCATTTATTGATGACTAATGGCCAATAAACAGAGCCTCTTGTCTTTACTCTGGCTTCTAGTCAGTATTTGTGGATTAGGTCCATTAGTCTCCTTTTGAAAGCCATTGGGACAATGCAGCTGGTACCCAACTGAAGAAGACATGCAAAAAACATTATGTGCCACTCAGGTAAAGACAAAGAAGTGAAATTGTAAGGAAGATGTGCAATTGCAACCACAAGAAGCACTAAAATGTAAGTACTGTATGACCTAATGAGTATTTCTGAATATATCTAATCTTGTGACTTACCTTTTCATTCTAGCTTTTAGAATACTAATCACAAATAGATCCCATATTATCAAATGTGGATCTATAAGAGAGTATGGGAATACAGTTGTTGAGACCACATTAAGGAAAAAAAAAATGCTCAGGCTTTTAAGAATGTAAAAGACATGCAGAAATAAAAGGAATGATAAGAAAATTTAATTACTGGAAATAGATGGTAAAAGGAAGATGGCACACAATTCAGAGAAAAAAAATACAACACATGGGGATTTGGGGAACTATAATTCAAGATGAAATTTGGGTAAGGACACAGCCAAACCATATCAGGCCTTTATATTGCACTTTCAGGAAAGTCTTGCTTGTTTGGGGTTGATGCATAAAAACTCACTAATTGGATTTAATAAGAAAGTTCCACTATGCCCTAGTAAAGCATGCACTCTCACCCTAGAGTAGACAGATCTGGGGAGTTATCTTGAAGTAGAAGGGACTTGAAAGTTTAAAATGAAGTTTTAAGAATCTTAACATTTCTTACCTAAAATAGTGTAGTATAGAGAGGGATAGAACAGCAAACCTTTTTTATAAAAGCAAACATTTTTTATAAAGGGCATGGCTGTGGCTACATTTCAGTAAAAGTTTATTTACAAAAACAGTATTTGGTCCAAGGGCTTTAGTTTGTCTGTCTCTGGTTTAGGACAAAAAATACCAGGCTAGTATTAGCAGACGTGAATTTAAGAGCTCTGCTCTGATAAGATGGATTGGAGAATACCATTGGTCTGGTTATCCAATTTCTTATTTCCAGAGAGACAACTGTTACAGTCCTCTGCCAGTAGGGAAAGAATAAAGTGATACTTTCCTTGGAAAATGGCAGTAGTACTTGCTTTCTCTGTCTTTGTTGAAGAGTTTCAATCCCAGTACCCAGGGTCACTTCAGGCCAAGAGGGCCAGCCTCGTAATTGATGGTAGGAGACCCAATGTATTCAAAAACAATATTTATAGGTGTCTGGCCTGATAGGGTTCTAAGGTGTCTTCAGATATAGCTTCTGACATTTTCTTCCTCCAACTATGCACAAATTTGATTTACCAAGATGGGTAGGCCTATTGTTACAACAGCAAATTCCAGCCTTAGTCTTCTATTTGATAATCGATCTATCACCAATGATTCCATTTCTACTGTGTGTAACTTGAAAAGATTGTATGAGTTGAAGGCAATCAATTAGGCATTAGTCAGGGTTAGCAATTCACTTTTTGGAGCAACCTCTAGATAAAGAGATAATGGTTTACTTTTCTACTTTTTAGAACTGCATAGCATATAAAATTAGGCTTTTCTATAAGTAACAGAAAACTCAAAATAATAGTGATAAACCAGAGAGAAGTTTGTTTCTCTTAAATACCTACGATCCAGAGATACTCAGGCTAGAGTCCTTAGGTAGCTCCAGGAAGTTCCCATCTTGCCACTCGGCCACTCTTGGGAATTTCAGCCTTTACATATGCCTTGAGCCGGCAAGAAGAAGGAATAAAGAGGTGAATGTCCCCTTCCTTTAAGGAACTTCCTAGAAATCAGCCACTTCTAGTTACATTACATTGCTGGAACTTAGTTACATGCCTACTTACTGGCTTCAAAAGAATTTCTAATCTTTATTTAGCAGTCATGTGCCCAGCTAGAATCAGGAGTTCTAACACTAAGGGAAAAGGTGAGAATGTGTAATGGGAGACCGACCACTAGCAACCTCTACTACCCATTATAATTACACAGCTCTTGGAAAAGTCAACCCAATCTATTCTTTGAAATGTTTAGCCTTTGAGAGCTCCATGAACCCAGGGTAATGTGTATAGGTCTCCAAATCACAGGGACATAATGCTCTCCAAACTTCTTTTAGATCTTTGTTCTTACTTAAGTTGGACTTATAACTCTTGTTGTTGCCCCACCTTAGAGGACACTCAGAGATACAGTAATTGTGTATGATTTTCCAGGAGGAGATGAAAATACCCTCTGGAGATTTTTAATATGTTTGGCATTTAAGGAATATGAAGTGGGCAACCACTCTATAAATAGTTTCATTTGCCCTACATGAATGCAGACAGCTATCTTTTCCCTGAAAAACAATATTAAACAAAATTACACAGGCAATTATTACATATTAATTATTTTCTGATATGTAAGGCAAAATTACGTATTTATTTTAAATAAAGAAACCTGTATTACTTATGCTATTTTACAAACACATGCTTTTGAACTTTGTCTTTTCATCTCAGTCATCCCTCATTAGTGGTGCCGAGCTATGCCTTTGTTTTTAGCTTAGCTAGGTGTTCCAAGTGCTTCTGTGATATTGTTATGCACAGAATGTTGGCTTTATTTCTTTTACTCCTTCTATCCTTCATCATTTATTAATGACACAGATTGTGTGATGAAGAGTTGTCAACATTGTCATTTTTCTATATTTACAGGTATAATAACTGCATTGAAGTGGATTTGTCATCTAATAGCCTTAAATGATTCCTCTCTTTCGAGCTGCATTTCACTCCATTATTTACTGTGCTTCCCAATAGCTTATCATCCATGACTGTCTACTCTCCTCTCTCCCCTTAATTTCCTGAGACAGATTTCCACTTAAGAGACAGAGAAACTATTAGATGGAGAGGTTCCACAAACCAACAGAGCATAAGGTCTTCCGCAAAGAGACACATTCACCTCTCATGGGTTAAAGAAAGAAAATGGCGTTACATCTTCCACACTGACAAACTGTCACTATCAATGTGCAAAGGGCATAATCCTGTTCCAATTGAGGAAATTTACATGCAAACTCTCATTAACACAAATACAATAGAAGCTAAGTGCCTAAATTCCTGTAGAGAGAAAAGAGAAGTGGTTATGTTCCTAGTCTAATGTAAAACATGACTTCCTATATTTGAGTTGGAATTTTCATAACTGTTTAATATTAGTCTGTGAGTTTTTCTAGGGAGAGGCAATATCAGAGAAGAAAATAATACTCTATCTCTGTAAAGCATTTTAGCAATGCTCAGAGAAGTGGATTACCATACATGTATTCTGGAAATTATCTTGCTAGCTGCAATATGTTTTCAAATTATGCATATATTTGTAGTATTCTGTTATAATTGGCACACTCACTACAAATCTTTATCTTTGCTGTATTTGGAATACAAGAAAAGAAGAGCATTTCCTTTCATGGTAGCATTTTGAAGCTAACAATATTCAGTAGTATAAAAAATATTCCCTGATAAAATAGTTGTTCTTAAATATGGTTGTTTGAAGATTACATATGTCCTCATGAATCTTTTCATTTAGTTTGTAATTACTTTAAATGATTAAAAAGAATACAAACAACTTATCTAATTTCTCAAAAGAAAAATATAAAACAAGATTATCCTGCTGTATGTAATTTTCACAAATTATCTACCAGTGATAAATTACAGGAGTTGATTATTGAACCAAACATTACCACCTAAACTATGTTTCTAAGAATTCCCAGGTGGCTTTTTATTTAACTTGTCTGAATGGAGTTCTATGCTTCAATATTTTTATAAGTCCATGCTAAGACTTGAGAAATTCTTGATTGAAGATGAGGGTAGGCTGATTTAGAAGTATCATGAAGACATGAAAGTGCTAGTGAAGTTTGGGCGAATTACTACAGCATAAGCGGTTAACTTGAAGCTTATGGAAGCAACTGGTCGACTTGCCTTTGAATTTAAGAATGTAAGAATTAATAGAGACTATATTTTAAACCTTTCACTTATTTTTCATCTATCACTCACTTCATGTTATTAGATATTTATTAGGTTCAGAGACTCAGTTGCTGAGTATGTACATTGTTACCTGAGCCTTTACTTATCTCATTGCTGTAGTCTGAATATTTGTCCTCCACCCCCCAAATTCTTATGTTGCAATCTAATCCCCAGTGCAATAATAGTACTAAGAGGTGGGGCCTTTGGTTAGATCACAAATGCAGAGTCCTCATGAATGGGATTAGTGACCCTATCAGAGAGGCCAGAGAGAGTTTATTGGCCTCTTCCACCAAGTGAGAACTCAGCAAGAAGGTAGCATCTGTGAACTAAAGAGTGAGCTCTCACCAGATGTCACATCTTTTGGAACTTTGATCATAGACTTCCCAGCCTCTAGGACTATAAGAAATAAATATGTGTTGTTTGTAAGCCACCACTCTATGGTAATTTGTTATAGCAGCCCAAACTGACTAAGACAGTCATCATGGGAGACATTTATGTTGTGTCTACACTAAACACTCAGGATATACGCTACCAAACAAGTGAATTCAGTAGGTGATATAAAACTGAAACAAATAAGTTAGGAAAATTTTGACTTCTGACACATGGTATAATAGTAACAAAAAGACAACTACACAAATACAACCAGCAATAATTCCCATTACCACCACCCATTTTTAAGCATACATTCTGTACTAGGCTATATATTTTACATACATTTTCCTGAGCACAACTCCATGAGGCATGTTTTTACCAATGAAGAAACTGAGTCATAGAAAGGTTAAGTTACTTGCTGAAAGTAAATTGCTAGTAAATGCCACAGCCTAAATTTGAAAGCAGTTTTGTATGCGCTGAATTTCTTGAGTAAATCAATAAATGGTTACAAAGCCCACATTTCTTAACCACTTACATAACACCATAATTCTGAGTTTACCAATCAGTTCCCTATGATTAGGTGGAAAGGAGAAACCCAAATATTTAAATACATTAGGTTCATTTATTTTGTGAGTTCTTTTTACTTGGTAAAAGATTAAGTGACTTCTTTGAAGATCTCAGCTAATGAGATCAGGGGCATGAGCAGAGTCATGGCTGGAACACAGATGTTCTGATCTATCTAGATCTATCTAGTACAGTTCCCATGCAGTACCATCTCACTCCCACCCCGTGATGCCCATTACTTCATGACAATCACCATTATCTAAGATGAGTTTTCATCATCTACACCTTGGGAGAAGTTAAAGAAACAAAACACGCATTTTCTTTGAAAACATAAGATAAATCTTATTATTATTTTTTGGCTTCTACATTGTACCCTCTGATTCTATTCCAACTATTCAAGTCAATAAATACATATCAAATATTTACTATATGTCATGGTACTATGTTAGCTAGTGTGAATGACAGTAAAATGAAAAAAAAAAAAAAAAAAACAAAACCCAACAATCCTTCTTAAGAAGCTTCTATTCTAGTTGTAGGATGCGTATGTACACAAAAAATTTTATGGTAACTATAACACAGTAGAGGAAACATGTAAGAGAGAAAGACTTTTTTTTTTTCTGGCTCAAGGGAGCAGGAAAAGCTTCATAAAATGTTAGTTTTATGTGGAAAAGCTTCACAAAATATGTCAGGTTTTATGTGGGTCAAGATATAAGGGAGGTGATATAGTTTGGATCTGTGTCCCACCTAAATCTCATGTTCAAGTGTAATCCTCAGTGTTGGAGGTAAGGCCTAGTTGGAGGTGACTGGATCACAGGGGCGGTTTCTAATGGTTTAACACAATCACCCTGGGTGCTGTTCTCATGATACTGAACGAGTTCTCACGAGAATTGGTTATTTAAAAGTGTGTAGCACTTTCCCTCCCCTGTCCACATCCTCCTGCTCCAGTCATGGGAAATGGCAGCTTCCCCTTTGCCTTCCACTATGAAGAAAGCCAAGCAGTTGCTGCCATGCTTTCTGTACAGAACGCAGAACCATGAACTAATTAAACCTCTTGTCTTCATAAACTACCCAGTCTCAGGACTTGTCTTTTTTGTTTTGTTTTGTTTTTTGATGGAGTCTCACTCTGTCACCCAGGCTGGAGTGCACTGGTGCCATCTTGGCTCACTGTAGCCCCCGCCTCCCAGGTTCAAACGATTCTCCTACCTCAGCCTCCCAAGTAACTGGGATTACAGTTGTGTGGCACCATGCCCAGATACTTTTTTTTTTTTTTTTTAGTAAAGATGGGAGTTTCACCATGTTGGCCAGGCCTGTCTCAAACTCTTGACCTCAGGTGATCCACCCACCTCAGCCTCCCAAAGTGCTAGGATTATAGGCCAGGTGTTTCTTTATAGCAGTTCAAGAACATGCTAATACAGGGGGCAATGTCAGAATTTTTTTGACACTGGTTACGCTCTCAATATATTTACTCATCATTGTAACAATCCAGATTATAGGTACTAACTTTATATCATAGGTACTGTAATTATCTTCCAAACTGAGACCAAGGAAGGTTAAGTGACTTTCCCGGAGTCACATGGGTATTACAGTAAGTAGTGGAGTCAGGATTTTAACCTGGGCAGTTGGATGCTTGGAAACATACTCTTAACTACTGAAGTCTACTGCTCAGGTTTCCGAAGTCAGGCATACCTTAGTTTGAAGCCTGACTCTGCCACTTATCAGTCATGGGAAAAACTTTTACCTTACTTTCTTCATTGTCACATCTTTAAAATGAGGAAAATCATACTTACATCATTTGGAATGGGAAGGTTGGGAAAGGCACCAGAATACCACTCAGCTGGCCACTAAGAAGTCACAATTACTATGGTAATTTCACTATCTTTCAGCAGCTGTTTTAGTTTTACAGGCTCAGAAGACCTACCCATCAGCTTCCCAGAGCTGATCAAACTCTGGGGTGCTCTCTCATGATACAAAGCTTACTGTGTTCAAGGCACCATTTTGGGAAGATATTAAATATTACTTTGGGCAGAGAAGTGGTGTTATTAGGCCAGGTACAGTGGCTCATGCCTATAATCTCAGCACTTTGGGAGGCCGAGGTGGGTGGATCACTTGAGCTCAGGAGTTCCAGACCAGCCTGGCCAGCATGGTGAAACCCGGTCTCTACTAAAAATACAAAAATTAGCCTGGTGTGGTGGTGTGGGCCTGTAATCCTAGCTACTCAGGAGGCTGAAGCAGGAGAATTACTTGAACCTGGGAGGCAGAGGTTGTAATGAGCTGAAATCATGCCATTGCACTCCAGCCTGGGCAATTGAGTGAGACTCTGTCTCAGAAAAAAAAAAAAAAAAGAAGAAGAAAATGCTCTGATCCTCATCTTTCTATACTTACCATGTAATTCCTCTACTCACCACATAATTCCTCTACTCACCCCCATAGCAAACTTCTTGACTGAGTTGTCTATGCTCACTGCAGGCACTTTCAACTTTTTCCAATTTGGCTTACGTGTTAGTTACCTATTGGTGTGTAAAGAATCACCCTAAAATTTGGCAGCTTTGTTAGGGCTCATGGTTTCTATGGGTCAGCAATATTGGCTTGGCTTAGTTGGATGCCTGTGGCTACAATCAAGCTGTAAACTGGGACAGAAGACATCTTCAATTTTGCTGGGAGAGGAGCCACTCCAAGTCTCAGACTATGGCTGGCTATTGGAGGGAGATTCTTTCTTGACACATGGGCTTTTGTGTAGAGCGGCTTACATGATGGCAGCTGGCTTCTCTCAGCAAAGGAGCAAGCCTACAGAAAAAACTTAAGACGGAAGTCATAATCATTTTGTAGCTGAATAGAAGTGACATCTAATCACTTCTGCCATATTCCATTTATTAGAAGCAAATCAGTAAGTCTGTCCGCATCCAAAGGAAGGGAAATACACAAGTTCACGGAGGTGGGGATCTATTTTAGGAGCTGCCAAACACAGCCTCTGTGCCTACCTTTCAAACTATCATGTCTCATGTTAAAATCTCTGACAGCCTGCATGTAGTCAAATCCTCCCAGTAGCATTAACTCCAGATGGCTGCTCCCTCCTTCATCAAACTCTATCCCCTTGTCTTCTGTGATTCCACACTCTCCTGATTTTCCTCTAAGTTTCTGTTCCTTCTTAGTTTTCTTAACAGCATCCTACTCCTCTATCCAATTTCTTTCCTTTGTCATCAACACTCACTGAGTAGGTCATTCAATTCCATGGCTTTAAGTATCATCTCAATGCTGATGGTTATTGTTGCCGGTCCCTAGCCCAAATTGCTCTCCTGATCTCTACAGTCACATATTCAGTGGCCTTCCTGACATCGGAATGTGGATGTATAATAGGTATATCTAGCCACTCAAGACTAAAACAGAGCCTATGGTTTTTCCCAAAATCTGTTGCTCTGATTTTTTTAAATCAAGTTTTATAATGTCAGGGAAATAAAACAAAAACCTCAAAACCAAAACCAAAGCAAGCAAGTAACCAACCAACCAACCAAACAAAAAAATCCCAAGAATAGCACCACGGAAGATGGTCGACTAGAAGCCGCTAGTGTGTGCTGCTCTTCACGGAGAGAAATAAAAGGTGAGAGTAAATACTACACCTTCAACTGAAACACCCAGATCCATGTATTGGATTCATGTATTATTCAAGGAAACAACGACCCACAGAGAATGGAGAGGACTAAGACAGGATGACTGCCCACCTGGCAGTGACACCGAGCCAGGGAGCCTTCTCTGCCCAGGGAAATTGTGAATGACCCCAGGAACCTATGCACTTTCCATGGATCTTTGCAACCCTGGGGACAGGAGATCCCCTCATACACCCACTCCACTAGGGCCTTCAGTCTGACATCAGAGCTATGTGGACTTTGGGCAGAGACACTGTTCAGGCACACACAGAGTCCCGAGAGCCTTGGATTCTGAGGCATCCTGGCAGTAGCAGCTCTGGCAATGTGGGAGGTAAGACTCCTGTAACGTCAGCAGGCTGAGTAGTAATGGTCTACAGGCCCCACTTCCATGGCATCTCACAGGATAAGATCCATAGGCCTGGGATGCCAGCCAGCTTCCAGTAGCAGCTCTGCACCTCCCTGAGATGGAGCTCCCAGTGGGAGGGGCAGGCTGGCATCTTTACTGTTTCGAAGTCTTGGCCATTGTTGCCTTCAGGCTTTGGAGAGTCTGAGGCACTTGGGGGCTGGAGCAGACTCACAGCATAGCACTTCTGCCCTATCGAAAAGTGGCCAGATTGTTTTTTTACATGAGTCCCCAGTCTCATTTCTCCTCACTGGGCAGGACCTTCTGACTGAGGTATCCAGCCATCTCCCGCCAGTGTTTTTGGGCAAGCAGTAGCTCCACACCTCCTTGGGAGGGAGGGAACAGACCACCGTCTTTGCTGTTATGCAGCCTTCCATGTTGTTGCGTTCAGGCACTGGAAAATCCGAGCTGACTGGAGACCGGAGCAGACTCCAGCATATAGTGCAACATCCTCATGGAAAAATGGCCGGACTGTTTTTCATGTGGGTCTTGTTTCTCCTCATTTGGTGGGACCTCCTGGTCTGGGTCTCCAGCCAGCACCTGCTGGGGCTACCAAGCCAGTGGCAGCTCTGCACCTCCCTGGGACAGGGATCCCAGCAGGAGGGGCAAGCTGCCATCTTTGCTCGCCTTTGTTGTCACCAGGCTTTGGAGAGTCCGTGGGGACCAGGGACTGAGCAGGCGCCTCACGGAAAAGTTGCCAGACTCTCCTCCACACAGGTCCTGGTTGTCGCTTCTCCTCACTGGGCTGGGCTGCCTCACCTGGGACTCCGGCAAAACCACCCCTGCCCCCACCAATCACTTCCGTCAGAGGCAGCTCAGCATCTTTCCGAGGAGGAAGTCCCACAGTTCACCCACAACCCCTCCACGACTGCAGTTGCAATGGTACCACCCTGACAGCCCTAGGGCTGGGGAAGGAACAAAGGGTCTAGGCATTATACTGGCACTGTCAGCACACTGCAACCACCATACAGAGAGGAGTCTAGTCCCTCTACCCTGGGAACCTCCACCCTCTATTCTTCACGAGGCAAGGTCCCAGCTCAGAACCAAAGAATAGCTGCTGCCCCACCCATGGGTATGCATACACCTTGGTAGTGGCTCTGAGTTTCCCTGGAGAGAGTCTCCCAGAGCCTCTCTGCCACTGTCACAGCAGTGGTTCTGCCCCTGCTGCCCCAAGTCTGGGGAAGAAACAAAGAGCCTGAGGGCTACACCTGAGCTTATACCACATCACATTCATCATACAGAGAGGACATCAGTTTCTCTTCCCTATAAGCCCTTGACCCCATGCTTCCCAACAAGTGGAGCCCCCAGCTGACACCAGCAGTGCAGCCACCGCACCTTCCTGGCTGAACACTCCTAATAGCAGCGGCTCCAGGTTTCCTGGAGTTGGAGCCCCCAGGAGCAACCGAAAACCCCTCTGACACTGCCTCTGTACTGGTACTGCCCTGGCTTCCTTTGCACTGACAAAGGAGCAAACACCCCAAGTGTCTCATCCACACCTCCATCAAGTTGCAGTAGACCCAAGGAGAGGAGGCCAGTCTGTTTCCCATTATTCCACCCACCCCCACTGCTCATCACTAGGTAAGACCCCCCTGGCTTGGGCACACAGCACAGACCCCTGCACCCCCATCCTGAGCTGATTGCATTGAGCAATTGCTGCTCTGCATCTCACTGGAGTGGAGCCCCAGGAAGCAAGTAAAAGACCCATGGCCACAACCACTACTAAGGTCCCTTCCTCTGCTGCCTCCAAGTTGGGGAAGGAATATAAACTCTGAGATCGCCTCAAAGTTATGGTGGGCAGCCTAGGAACGCCAAGCTGTGATCTATAGCCAGCACTCAAGTGGGAGAGGAGTCCACACTCTCAGAGAATTGAGAGGGAGCATGGCTAAAAATGAGAGGAAATATAGGGGACGGTGTGACTGAGCAAGAGGCTACCTACTGACCACTAAGCCTAAGCGACACCTACTGCATCACATCCCAAAGCTTCAGCACCAAAATACCCCACTAACATACCTCACTGTGAAAACAAAGACAAGTCAACCACTAATAAAGGCCCTGCATAAAGCTTTGGCCCTTTGAAAACATACAGAAAAGAAATCTACTGACTGTATTCAATCTACACCACAGTTAAAGGAACAACCACATGCAGAAATAAGAAAGGACCAATGCAAGAACTCTGGCAAGTCAAATGGCCAGAGTGTTTTATGTCCTCCAAGTGACCACACTAGTTCTCCAACAAGGTTCTTAACAAGGCTGAAAGGAGCACCCACATGCAAAAATGAGAAAGGACCAATGCAAGAACTCTGGCAATTCAAATAGCCAGAGTGTCTTATGTCCTCCAAGTGACCACACTAGTCCTCCAACAAGTTTCTTAACAAGGCTGAGATGGCTGAAATAACAGAAATAGAATTCAGACTATGCATAAGAATGAAGATCATTGAGATTCAGGAGAATTCCAAAACACGATCTAAGGAAATTAAGAATACAATAAAATGATACAAGAGCCAACAGACAAAATAGCTGGTATATTAAAAACAACAACAACAACAACACTGAACTAACATGATAGAGCTGAAAAACACACTTCAAGAATTTCACAATGCAATCACAAGTATTAACAGCAGAATAGACCAAGCTGAGGAAAGAATCTCAGAGCTTGAAGACTGGCTCTCTGAAATAAGACAGTAGACAAAAATAAAGAAAAAAGAATTAAAAGGAAGATACACGACCTCCAAGAAATATGGGATTATATGAAGAAGCAAAATCTACTAATCATTGGTTTCCCTAAAAGAGATGAGGAGAAGGCAAACAAATTGAAAAACATATTTCAGGATATCAGCCATGAAAGCATCCCCAAACCTTGCTAGAGAAGCCAACATTCAAATTCAGGAAATACAGAGGACCCCAGCAAGATATTACACAAAAAGATCATCCCCAAGATACACAATCCTCAGACTTTCCAAGGTCAAATTGAAAGGAAGAATGTTAAAGGCAGTTATACAGAAAGGGTAGGTCACCTACAAACGGAACCCCATCAGGCTAACCACAGACCTTTAAGCAGAAACCCTATAAGCCAGAATAAATTGAGGGGCTCTATTCAACATTTTTAAAGAAAAAAATATGTAAGCCATGACTTTTGGGTAAATAATGAAATTAAGGCAGATATCAAGTCGTTCTTTGAAACTAATGATAACAGATCAACATACCAAAAATTTCATATCCAGCTAAATTAAATTTTCTAAGCAAAGGAGAAATGAGATCCATTTCAGACAAGCAAATGCTGAGGGAATTCATTACCACCAGATCTGCTTTACAAGAGCTCTTGAAGGGAGTGCTACTACGGAAAGGAAAGGCTATTACCAGCCACTACAAAAACACAATTAAGTACACAGACCAGTGACACTACAAAGCAACCACATAAACAAGCCTGCATAATAACCAGTTAAAAACACAATGACAGGATCATATACAAACATATCAATACTAACCTTGAATGTAGATAGGCTAAATGCCCCAATTAAAAGGCGCAGAGTGACAAGCTAGACAAGGAAGCAAGACCCAATAGTATGCTGTCTTCAAGGGACTCAACTCACATGCAATGACACCCACAGGTTCAAAACAACGGGATGGAGGAAAAGTTGGCAAGCAAATGGAAACCAGAAAAAAGTAGGGGTTGCAATCCTGATTTCATACAAAACAGACTTTAAACCAACAAATGTCAAAAAAAAAAAAAAAAAAAAAAGACAAAGAAGGGCATTACATAATGGTAAAGGGTTCAATTAAACAAGAAGATCTAAATATATATTTACCCAACACAGGAGCACCCAGATTTATAAAGCAAGTTCTTAGAGACCTATAAAGAGACTTAGACACCCACATAATAATAGTGGGACACTTCAACACGCACTGACACTATTACACAGATCATCAATGCAGAAAATCAACAAAGATATTCAGGACCTGAACTCCACACTGGACCAAATGGACCTGACAGACATCTACAGAACTCTCCACTCACTAATAATAGACTATACATTCTTCGCAATACCACATGGCACACACTCTAAAATCGACCACACAATCAGATATTTTAAAAATCCTTAGCAAATGCAAAAAAAACAAAAACAAACAAACAAAAAAACCCAAATGTTACAAACCACACTCTCATATTATAGCACAATAGAAATAGAAATCAAGACTAAGAAAATAACTCAGAACCATATAATTACATGGAAATTAAACAACTTACTCCACAATGACTTTTGGGTAAATAATGAAATTCAGGCAGAAATCAAGTTGTTCTTTGAAACTAATGAGAACAAAGATCAACATATCAGAATCTCTGGGACACAGCTAAGGGAGTGTTAGGAGGGAAATTTATAGCACTAAACACCCACATTAAAAAGTTAGAATGATCTTAAATTAACAATCCAATATCACAACTAAAAGAACTAGTGAAGTAAGATCAAACCAACCCCAAAGCTAGCAGATGATAAAAAATAACCAAATTCAGAACTGAATGGAAAGAGACTGAGACATGAAAAACCATTCAAAAGATCAAGGAATCCAGAAGGTGATTTTTTTTGAAAACATTAATAAGATAGATAGCTAGCTAGACTAATAAAGGAGAAAAGAGAGAAGATCCAAATAAATCCAATTAGGAGTGACAAAGGAGATGTTACTATTGACCCCACAGAAACACAAATAACTGTTAAGAGAGTACTGTGGACGCCTCTATGCACAAAAACTAGGAAATCTAGAAGAAATGGATAAATTCCTGGACACATACACCCCCTCAAAACTGAATCAGTAAGAAACTGATTCATGGAACAAACCAATAATTAGCTCCAAAATTTAATCAGTAATAAATAATCTAGCAACCAAAAACAAAAGGCCAGGACCAGATAGATTTACAGCCAAAATCTACCATATGTACAAAGAAGAGCTAGTACCATTCCTACTAAAACTATTTCAAAACGCTGAGGAGGGCTCCTCCCCAAATCATTCTATGAGGCCAACAACATCCTGATACCAAACTGGCAGAGACACAACAAAAAGAGAAAAGTTCAGGCCAATATCATTGATGAAGACAGGTGCAAAAATTCTCAATAAAATACTAGCAAATCAAATCCAACAGCACATCAAAAAGAGAATTCATTATAATCAAATAGGCTTTGACTGGTTCAACATAGACAAATCAATAAATGTGATTCATCACATAAACAAAACTAAAGACAAAATCCACGATTATCTCAATAGATGCAGAAAAGACTGTTGATACAATTCAACATACTTTCATGTTAAAAACTCTCATATACTACGTAGAGACATATACTACAAAATAATAATAGTCATCTAACAAACCTACAGCCAATATAATACTGAATGGGCAAGAACTGGAAGGATTTCCCTTGAAAATCAGCACAAGATAAGGGTCCTCTCTTACCAATTCTATTCAACATAGTATTGGAAGTCCTGGCTAGGGCTATCAGGCAAGAAAAATAAATAAAGGGCATCCAAATAGGAAGAAAGGAATTCAAACTATTCCTGTTTGCAGATGACATAATTCTATACCTAGAAAACCCCATAGTCTCACCCCAAAAGCTCCTTCAGCTGATAAATAACTTTAGCAAAGTTGCAGGATACAAAATCAACATACAAAAATCACTAGCATTTCTACACACCAATAACAGCCAAGCTGGGAGACAAATCAGGAATGCAATCCCATTCATGGATAATTACAAAATAAATAAATAAATAAATAACTGAATAAATAAATAAGTAAAATACCTAGGAATACAGGTAACTAGGAAGGTGAAATATCTCTACAAGAGAGTTACAAAAGACTGCTCAAAGAAATCAGAAATTATACAAACAGATGGAAAACCATTCCATGCTCATGGACAGGAAGAATCAATATTGTTAAAATGTCCATACTGCCCAAAGCAATTTACAGATTTAATGCTATTCCTATCAGACTACCAATGACATTATTCACAGAACTAGAAAAAAACTCTTTCAAAATTTATCTGGAACCAATAAAAGGGGCAGAATAGCCAAGACAATCCTAAGCAAAAAGAACAAAGCTGGAAGCATCATGTTACCTGACTTCAAGCTATATTACAGGGCTATAGTAACCAAGAGCATGAAACTGGTACAAAAACAAACACATACACCAATGGAACAAAATAGAGAGCTCAGAAATAAGGCCACACACACACCTACAACCATCTGATCTTCAACAAAACTGACAAAAACAAGCATTGGGGAAACGACTCCCTATTCAATAAATGACACTGGGATAACTGGCTAGAAATATGCAGAAAATTGAAACTGGACTCCTTCCTTATACCATATACAAAAATCAACTCAAGAAGGATTAAAGACTTACATGTAAACCCCAAAACTATAAAAACTCTGGAAGATAACCTAGGAAATAAGATATTGGACATAGAGACTGGCAAAGATTTCATGATGAAGACACCAAAAGTAGTTGCAACAAAAGCAAAAATTGACAAATGGGATCTAACTGCACTACAGAGCTTCTGCTTAGAAGAAAAACTATCAACAGAGTAAATGGACAACCTATAGAATGAGAGAAAATATTTGCAAATTATGTATCTGACAAAGGCCTAATATCTACCTCCTATAATAAACTTAAACAAATTTACATGCAAAAAGCAAACAACCTCAGTAAAAAGTGGGCAAAGGACATGAACAGATACTTTTCAAAAGAAGACATACATGTGGCCAACAAGCATATGAAAAAAAAAGCTCATCCTTACTAATCATTAGAGAAATGCAAATGAAAACCATAATGAGATACCATCTCACACCAGTCAGAATGGCTATTACCAAAAAGTCAAAAAATAACACCTGTTGGCATGGTTGCAGAGAAAAGGAAATGCTTATACATTGTTGGTGGGAGAGTAAATTAGTTCAACCATTGCGGAAAGCAGTGTGGCAATTTCTCAAAGAGCTAAAACGGAACTGCAATTTGACCCAGCAATCCCATTACTGGATATATACCCAAAAAAAGTATCAATCATTCTACCATAAAGACACATGTACACGTATGTTCATTGCAGCACTATTCACAATAGCAAAGACATAGCATGAACTTAAATGCCCATCAGAGGCAGATTAGATCAAGAAAATGAGATACATATACACCATAGAATACTATGGTGCCATAAAAAAGAACAAGATCATTTCCTTTGCAGGAACATGGATGGAGCTGGAGGTTATCATCCTTAGCGAACTAATGCAGGAACAGAAAACCAAATACCACGTTTGCACATATAAGTGGGAGTTAAATGATGAGGACACATGGCCACAAAAAGGAGAACAACAGACAGTGGTGCCTACTTGAGGGTGAAGGCTAGGAGGAGGGAGAGGATCAGAAAAAATAACTATCAGGTACTAAGTTTAGTACCTAGCTGATGAAATAATCTGTATATCAGATTCTCATGACATGAGTTTACCTATGTAACAAACCTGTACATGTATACCCCTGAACCTAAAATAAAAGTTAAAAAAGTACCAAGAAATTGAGTTGAAAAATATCTTTAAAAACAAAATGTAAGAATGTGAAGAGATTTATTCAGTGGTATCTTAATTTATGTAATAAGGATTTTTTTTTTTTTTTTACAACAGAATCATTTGAGGAATATTGAAATGTTTTCATACAAGAGACCTATACTTAAAGCAAAACTAAGCCATATTATACATTCAAGTGATTTTTTCAAGTTATATACATATTTTTTGCAGTGGTTTTAAGCATTATCAAGGTGGGATCAAAAGATGAATCAGATGTGGAGCCTGCCTTTAATGAGTTCACACGTCTAGGAGGGATAGAGATAAAATGCTAGGGAGTTAGGGAACAGAATAATTCTTTCATGACTGGAAACCATCAGAAAAATCTTTGGGGTGAAGGAAACATTTGTGCAGAGACTTGAAGGCTTGGTGGGACTGGATTTAGACTTACAAAAATAGGAGGACCATTCCTGGAGAATTAAATAGCATTTCAAAAAGTTATAAAAGCAGAAAAATCTCACCCAAGATTGCAAGAAGGGGGATAATAGAAAATCAAATGAGATATGTGGGTCAGTGTTTGTCAGAATAAGGAGTTGTAGGAAACATGGTCATTGAAGATCTTTCAGTAGAGCAGGGTCATACTTTTAGAAAAGTGTGGCAACTCTGGATGGTGGTAGCTAACCCGAGTTCCTTTACGTTATGGACTGAACATTTGTATCTCCCCAAAGTTCATTATGTTGAAGCCTTAATCCCTGCTGTGATGGTGTTGGGAGGTATGGCCTTGGGGAGGTAAGAGCAGAGCCCTCATGAACGGGATGAGTGTCCTTAAACGAGATCCCAGTTAATTTTCTAGCTGCCTTCTCCCACGTGAGAACACAGTGAAAAGATAGCCATCTATGAACCAGGAAGCAGCCCTATGCCAGACACTGAATCTGCCAGTGCCTTGATTTTGGACTTCTCAGCCTCAAGGACTGTGAGAAATAAATGTGTGTTGCTTAAGTCACCAAGTGCATGCTATTTTTGTTATAGTCTAAATAGACTAAGATACTTCATTAAGATTCTTTTCTGTATACATTGTCTTTCTCAGTAATCTCCAATCCCAAGTCATTAAAGACCACTTATGCCGATTCCTAAATTTTTATCTCTAGTCCTGAGCGCCCTCTGTGAAATGTTTAGTCAACTGCCTGATCTCCACCTGGATTTATAATAGGCACCTTAAAGTTGTCTCAAGCAAATTGGATTTTCCTCACCAAATCTGCTTTCCCATCTCTTCTATCTTTGTAAATGATACTAACTGTGATGGTTAATACCGAGTGTCAACTTGATTGGATTGAAGGATGCAAAGTATTGATTCTGAGTGTGTCTGTGAGGTTTGTTCTCACTGGAATAGACACTCTGAATATGAGTTTGCCTATCCTGCACACAATGCTTCTGCCAAGACTTCCATCCATGGACTTATGGAATGCTTTATCCATCGTCATGGTATTCCACACAGCATTGTCTCTGACCAAGGCACTCACTTTACAGCTAAAGAAGTGTGGCAGGCTGGGCGCAGTGGCTCATGCCTGTAATCCCAGCACTTTGGGAGGCCGAGGCAGGTGGATCACGAGGTCAGGAGATCGAGACCATCCTGGCCAACATGGTGAAATTCCATCTCTACTAAAAATACAAAAAATTAGCCAGGCATGGTGGTGGGCTCCTGTAGTCCCAGCTATTCTGGAGGCTTAGGCAGGAGAATGGCATGAACCTGGGAGGCAGAGCTTGCAGTGAGCCGAGATTGCGCCACTGCACTCCAGCCTGGCGACAGAGGGAGACTCCATCTCAAAAAAAAAAAAAAGGTGCAGCAGTGGGCTTATGCTCATGGAATTCACTGACCTTACTATGTTCCCCATCATCCTGAAGCAGCTGAATTGATAGAACAGTGGAATGGCCTTTTGAAGTCACAATTACAATGCCAACTAGGTGACAATACTTTGCAGGGCTGGTCAAAGTTCTCCAGAAGGCCGACGCTCTGAATTAGTATCCAATATATGGTACTATTTCTCCCTTAGCCAGGATTCATGGGTCCAGGAATCAAGGGGTGGAAGTGGAAGTGGCACCAGTGACCATCAACCCTCATGATCCACTAGCAAAATTTTTGCTTCCTTGTTCTGCTGTCCTACAGGTCTTAGTTCCAGAGGGAGGAATGTTGCCACTAGAAGACACAACAATTCCACTAAACTGGAAGTTAAGATTTCTACCTGAACACTTTGGACTCCTCCTACCTTTAAGTCAACAGGCTAAGAAGGGAGTTACAGTGTTGGCTGGGGTGACTGACCCAGACTATCAAGATGAAATCAGTCTACTACTCCACAGTGGAGGTAAGGAAGAGTATGCATGGAATACAGGAGATCCATTAGGGCATCTCTTAGTAATACCATGCCCTGTGATTAAGGTCAATGGGAAATGACAACAGCCCAGTCCAGGCAGGACTACAAATGACTCAGACCCTTCAGGAATGAAGGTTTGGGTCACTCCACCAGGAAAAAAACTACGACCTGCTGAGGTACTTATTGAAGGCAAAGGGAATACAGAATGGGTAGCAGAAAAAGGTAGTCATCAATTCCAGCTATGACGACATGACCAGTTGCAGATACAGGGACTGTAATTTTCAAGAGTATTTCCTCCTGCTTTTGTTAAAAACATGTTTGTGCATGTATACACTTGCACTAAGAAAAATGTTTGTTTTATTTCCTTTTTCCTTTATCATGTGACATAAGATTTATTGACTTCATATCAGCATTTAAGTATTGTTAACTTTATGTAATAGCATTTGGGTTGGGGATTGGTGTGTTTCTAGTTGTACAAAAGATAGTTGTATTATGTTAGGCATAGTTATGACCTTATGATTGTCTTTATTTGAAGATTATGTATGATATCAGGAGATGTGTATGGGTTCAAATTGACAAGGGGTGGACTTATGATGAGTGTCAACTTGATTGGCTTGAAGAATGCAAAGTCTTGATCTTGGGTGTGTCTGTGAGGATATTGCCAAAGGAGATTAACATTTGAGTCAGTGGGCTGGGGAAGGCAGATCCGCCTTTAATCTGGGTGGGCACCATTTAATCAGCTGCAGGCACAGCCAGAGTATAAAGTAGGTGGAAAACATTAAAAGACTATACTGTCTTAGCCTTCCAGCCTACATCTTTCTCCCATGCTGGATGCTTCCTGCCCTCAAACATTGGACTTCAAGTTCTTCAGCTCTGGGACTTGGACTGGCTTCCTTGCTCCTCAGCATGCAGATGGCCTATTGTGGGACCTTGTGATCTTTTGAGTTTAATACTCCTTAATAAAGTCCCATATATATACATATACACATATATATATAATCCTATTAGTTCTGTCCCTCTAGAGAACCCTAACAGACTAACATTCACCCAAACCTGTGGATTTAGCTGTAGGTTGGTGCAAAAGTAATTGCGGTTTTTGTCATTAAATGGCAAAAACCGCAATTAATTTTGCACCAACCTAATGCAATTTAGGAGTCATCCTTGATTACTCTTTTCCTCATTTACCTAAGTCCAATCCAGCAGCAAATGCTGTAACATGAATGCAAAATTTCTGCTTTTCTTTCTCTTCACTACCACTGCCTCTGTAGTGTAGATCAACAGAATCTTTCCCTTGAACTATCCGAAAAGCCTCCTGTTTTCTCTTCTCTAAAATTCCTCCTCCACACAGCATCCAGAGCAATCTTTTAAAAACGATGTACTTTCATTGCTTAGAATTTTCCCTACACCTTCTCATCACAATTAAATTTAAACTTTGTAGCTTGGTCTATAAAGGCATACATGATCTGGATGATCTGATCCCTGCCTCCCCCAACCTTCATCCCTCACTGAGGTCTTCTTTTTATTCCTTTAACATGCCTTTAATATGCTGTGATAGTCAGAATAACGACCCCCAAAGATCTCCATATTCTAATCCCCAGTGCCTATGAATATGCTACTTTGCATAGCAAAAGGGACTCTAGATTTGATTAAGTTATGGCTCTTGATTTAGGCAGGTTATCCTGGAGTAGCTGGATACAATTGGGGTATACCCAAGTGTATTCACTTCCTAGGGATGCTGTAAAAAAAATACCAAAAACTAGATGGCTTAAAACAACAGAAATTTGTTATTTCATAGTTCTGGAAGTTAGAAGTGCAAAGTCAAGGTAATGGCAGGGCTGTGCTGTTTCTGATGGCTCTAAAGGGAAAATCCTTTCTTGCCTCTTCTAGCTTCTGCTGTTTGTTGCCAATTAGTGGCTCTCCTTGCCTTGTAGATGCATCACTCCAGTCACATGGCCATTTTCCCCCCACGTATTTTCATTGTCTTGCTACTTATTATGTGTGTTCCTGTGTCCAAGTTTCCTCCTTTTTAAGGATACCAGTCAGATTAGGACTTACTCTAATGACCTCATTTTAATTTGATAACTGTCAAGACCTTATTTCCAAATAAAGGTCACATTTTGGGGTACTAGGGGCTAAGACTTCAACATACCTTTTTTGAGGAACACAATTCAGCCCACAACACCAATGTTATTAGAAGGGTCTTTATAAGTAAAAGAGAGAGGCAGGAGAGTCGCTGTCAGAGTGATTCTTCCCAAGAAAGACTTGATGGGCCACTACTATGAGGATGGAAGAGCAGGGAGCCAAGGAATGCAGGCAGCCTTAGAAAATGGAAAACGAAAGGCAGTCCTCCCCTAGAACCTCCAAAAAGGCTTGCAGCCTTGCCAACTTGTTGATGTTAGTCCAGTGACATTCATTTAGCACTTGTGAGTTCCTGAATTGTAAGATAATACAGTTGTGTTGTTTTAAGCCACTAAGTTTGTAGTAATTTGTTACAGTAGCAATAGGAAACTAATACAGATGCCAAGACAGTTCCCACCTTAGGGCATTTATGTGGATTGTTTATGAGCAGTTTATTCTGTCTAAAGTGCTCATCTCCCAGATAGAAGCATGGTGGGCTTTTCCACATGATTCGAGTCTCTGCTTAAATCACATCCCTTCAGAGAAGTTTTCTGTTAAAGATTATTTGTGCCCCTTTCCCCCAAATTCACATCTTGAAATCCTAATCATGAATGTAATAGTATTTGGAGGCAGGGCTCTTAAGAGATGATTAGGTCATGAGGGTAGAAACCTTATGATGGGATTAGCTACCTTCTAAGAAGATACAATGAGCTTGCTGTCTGTCTCTGCTATGTGAGCACACAGCAAGACAGCCATGTGCAAACCAGGAAGTGGACCCTCACCTGCCAGGGATCTGTCTACACCTTGATCTTGGACTTCTTAACCTCCATAACTACAAGAAATGTTTTTTAAACTACTCAGTCTTGGGTAACTTGTGATAGTAGCCCAAACTAAGACACCTTCTCTGACTTCAATTAAAGTAGCCCCCTTGTTACTCTATCACATGACCTTGCTTTATTTTCATCATGGCACTTGTCACTTCTTGCCACCTTTTTCTTTATGTTATTATTATTAGAACACACAAGGAAAGCTGAAACTTTGTCTCTTCTATTTCCTTATAACCCCACTACTTAGATTAGTGCCTACTACAAAGCAGGAGCTCAATATTTGCTGAATAAGTGAATGAGTAAACATTTATTCCATGCAAGATAATGGATATATACTATTCCATTTAATCTTTTCATCAGCCCAATGAGATAGAATTCCTATCACCATTTTATGAAACATAAACTCTGTGAGAGCAGGCATAGGTGTACCTGTACCTTTTTGGTAAAATTAATCATTCATACATATTATGAATAAGTAAATGAACCACATTCCAAGAAATCAAGTAGTTTGTGTAAGTAACAAAGTTTAGAAAATAGATATTTACTGCATTAATGCCTATGGCTTCCATAATCTGTTGTTGAAGAATCCCAGAGCTACAGTTTGAGCCAACTCCACTCTCCAGAGATGGAACTCTTATTTTGCCTGCCTTCCGGACAGCTTTATTGACACACTCCAGTCAACCCTGAATTCCAGATATATAAAACTGAATTTTAGATCGATTCCCCAAATCTACTTTGTAGATTTGTCAGCTAAAACAAGGGCACCAGCATCTATCTGCCAAACACATTCCTGGGAGTCATTTTCAACTTCCTTTCTATTCCCCTACAGGTGACCGGTAGTTTATTTTTCCTGTTTAATAGTTTTTATACTAATTGCCTTTTCCAGCTCCATTGACTTAGTCACTTCCCAAACTATTTGTCCAGAGACTGCTTCTAAGATAATCCCTTCAGCAAGACCGAGCATGACACTTGGTAGCTTAAAATCCTTCTGTGACTTTCTAGTTTTTAATAAATCCCTCACTGCAACATGAGAGGTCTCATATGGTCTGCACTCTACCCAGGTTTCCATCTTTCTCCTATCACTCTCCCCTCACTAACTGGTCTAGTTACACTGGTCTTTAAATTCCATGAAGTGTCAAGTTCTTCCTTGTCCGAGCAACTCACGTTTCTTCACTCTTCAGACATCAGGGATGCCTGCTTTCTCCAGTCTACACTATTCTCAACACCCTGCGATTTTCCTTCCACAAACCACAAGTTGTTTGCATCTGTTTCCTGCACTAGATCATAAGCTCTATGAAGGAAAGTTTTGTGTCTTTTTTTTTTTTGGCTCACCATTGAATGCTCAGCATCTGACACATGCCTGGCATACAGTGAAGGGCACATTAAATATGTGTTCAATAAACAAATTTAGTATTTATTGAGTAAGCAAAGTTTATTGTGTGTCTTTTAAAGAATTTTGCTTTTATGTGTCCATTTTGGTTGGGATGGTGACTGGTGAAATGGCAGAGGTAAAGAAAAAAAACTAAGGTGAGAAGCAGTGGAAAGAAAAAAATGACAGAAAAAAATGAGGAGATAGAAGAGTGAATGAAGAGAGTATTGGAAGAGAGAAGGCAGAGATGGGCCTTATAGTGGGGTGAATGGCGGCCACATCAAAGGCAAATTCACATCAAAATCCTGGAAGCTGTGAATGCTGTTGTATTCATTTCTCCGGGCTACTATAACAAAATTCTGCAAACTGAATGGCTTAGGACAACCAACATTTATTTTCTCATAGTTCAGAAGGCCGGAAGTCTAAAATTGAGGTGTCAGCAGGGTTTGTTGCTCTACAAGCACTGAGAAAAAAAAGCTACTCCATGCCTCTCTCCTAGTTTCTCGTGGTTGCTGGAAATCCTTGGCGTTCCTTGGCTTGCTGACATATCACTCTAATCTCTGCTTCCATCTTCACATGGGCTGTCCTCTTTGTGTCTCTCCTGTGTCCCCACATGACATTTCTATAAGGATACCAGTCACTGGATTTAGGATCCACCTTAATCCAGCATAACCTCATCTTATTTATATCTGCAAAGACCTGATTGCTAACTAAGGTCCAATTCTGACGTTCTAGGAAAACATGAGTCTTTGGGAGCCACTATTCCACAGAGTACAGTTACCTAATTTGGAAAAGCATATATACATATGTACAGTCCCCTCTTATCTTCAGTTTCACTTTCCATGATTCAGTTACCTGCATCAACCACAATCCAAAATTGTTAAGTGGAAAATTCCAGAAATAAACAATTTATGAGTTTTAGTCTGTAAGCTGTTCTGAGTAGTGTGATAAAATCTTGCACTGTCCCGGACATAAATCCATCCTTTGTCCAGCATATCCATGCTGTAGACACTACCTGCCCTTAGTCACTTAGTAGCCATCTTGGTTACCAGATACTGCTGTGGTATCACACTGCTTGTGTTCAAGTAATCTCCCTATTTTTTAAAACTTAATTGTTCTATTTTATTAGCCATGTGCTATATACAATGTTCTGGTCAAGACAGTGTTCCCATAAGACTATAATGAAGCTGCTGGGTGTGGTGGTGTGTGCCTGTGGTCCCAGCTACTCGGGAAGCTGACGCGGGATCGCTTGAGCCCAGGAGCTCAAGGCTGCAGTGAGCTATGATCGCACCACTGCACTCAGGCTTGTGCAACAGAGTGAGACCCGTTTTCTTAAAAACAAAAAACAAAAAACAAAAAACAAAACTATAATGAAGCTGAAAAATTCCTATTATCTAGTGAAAATGTCGTCATTGTAATGTCATAATGCAACACATTATTTATGCAAATCCATGATGAAAACAAGAAATCAAGCAAAACACCATAGACATATTTCTGAAAAGAGCAGTATCTCCCAAAGGGACTGAGGCAGGTCCTTCAGGAGGTATTCTGGAAGAAGGCATTGTTATCATATAAGATGACAGCTCTATAGAGGTTATTGCTCCTAAAGACCTTCTACAGGGACAAGATGTGGAGGTAGAAGACAGTGACACTGATGATCCTGACCATGTGCAGGCCTAGGCCAAAACGTGTGTCTTAGTTTTTCTAAAAAAAGTTTAGAAAAGTAAAAACAAAAATGTAAACAGAAAAAACTTATAGAATAAGAATATAAAGAAAATATTTTGGACAGCTATACAATGTGTTTTAAGCTAAGTGCTGTAACAAAAGTCAAAAAGTTAAAAATTAAAAAGTTTATAAAGTTAAAAGTTATAGTAAGTTAAGATTTATTACTGAATTTAAAAACTAATGTTAAATTAAATGTAGCCCAAGTATAGTATTTATAAAGTCTACAATAGTGTAATGTCCTAGGCCTTAACATTCATTCACCACTCACTCACTGATCCACCCAGAGCAACTTCCAGTCCTACAGGCTCCATTCATAGTAAGTGCTCTATACAGGTATACCATGTTTTTTCTAAAGAAATGGAATCTTGTTTTGTTACTCAGACTGGCCTCAAGCTCCTGGATTCAAGTGAGTCTCCCGTCTCACCCTCTCGAAGTAGCTGGGACTAGAGGCACACACCACCACGTCTGACTCTATTAAAAAAAAACCTCTTATACTGTAATTTTAATATACTTTTTCTGTGTTTAGATACGTTTAGATACACAAATACCACTGTGTTGCAACTGCCTACAGTATTCAGTATAGTAACATGCTGTATAGGTTTGCAGCCTAGGAGCAACAGGCTATACCATATAGTCTAGGTGTGTTGTACACTATATTATGTAGGTTTGTGTAAGTATGCTCTATGATGTTTCTATAATGACGAAATCGTCTAACCATGCATTTCTCAGAATGTAACCCGGTGGTTAAGTGATGCCTGACTGTATTAATTATTTGTTCATCTCCTACTGTGCCTAATCTATAAACCAAAAATTATCACAGGGATGTACATATAGGAAAAAATACCATAGCATATATAGATAGGGTTCAGCACAACCAGCAGTTTCAGGCATCTACCTAAGGTTCTTGGAACGTATCCTTCCAGAATAAGGGGGGACTACTGTGATTGAGTTAAGGATCTTGAGAGATCATTTTGGATTATCTGGGTAGGCTCTAAATCCAATGACAAGTGTCTTTATAAAAGACACACAGAAGAGGAGGTGCAATGTGAAGATAGATGCAGAGACTAGAATAACGTGGCCACTAGAAAAAAAAATACAGAGGAGAAAGTGATGTGAAAGCAGTGGCAGAGATTGGAGCACTGTAGCTACCAGCCAAGGAAGGCACCACCAGAAACTAGAAAAGGCAAGGAAGGACTCTCCCCTAGAGCCTTCAGAGGGAGTGTGGCTCTGCCAAAATCTTGATTTTGGACTTCTGTCCTCCAGAACTGTGAGATAATAAATTTCTGTTGTTTGAAGGCATCCAAGTTCGAGTATTTGTTTCAGCATCCACAGCAAACACACACCGCCCTTAAGAGAATATAATTCACAGTACCTTATATTCTTTTCCTTTAAGTATCATTAAAAACAAAACAAAAAAATCTCTGAGTTAGATTCTGCTCTAAACAGATCAAAGAGGTCTTAGTAAATAATTTGTGAACAGCTGTAAAGTTAAAACAGCTCAATTTCTGTAAACTTAATGTTTAATGATGTTTTAATATGAAACTATGCCTTCAATGACTGAGACGTATGACTCTTTAACCTACTAAGAAATTACTATAAGAAAATAATTATGTTGTAAACTATCTTTCATTTATCTTCACTTATCTTCTGCCTGCCTGACAATTAACATCAAATTTTATCATATTTCATGTACCCGTCTCTTTTCAGAGTAAACTGTTTAATGTCATCTATGTCTCCCTGTTAAGTTCTTTTTATCTTGAAATTATTTTTTTTTTTCATGTTGCCTGATGTATAATTAGATGACACTTGGTACTGTGTAACCTACAACTGGGAGCACAACTCTTAAAGTGGCTTAGTTTCTGGAAGTCGTGCCATCAAGACAAAGCTAAATTAAATAGAGGAAATGACACAACGAGTGTCTTTCCAGCTTTGAATAAATTCAGAATTAAAGTCTGGCATCACGAAACAATCTCTTCCAAACCTTAAGTTCTATTTTTAACCATTAAAGTGGCAGGTGCCAGGTTATTTGAAAACGTCACATACTTTTTTCTTTCTTTCTTCATCTGGATGAATGATAGAGGAGTTCATGCTCTTGCAGGGTCTACCGGTAGGAAGTCCATTCATGAAACCATCGATGTCACTGGTTGCTACAAGACATTTCAAGGAAGAAACTGGAAGACAGAACTAGCACTCGTGGCAAGGGAAGGTAGGACTCCCCAACCTCTCAGACTCAATCCCCCACCACCCCCGCTTTGGAATCCCCGACCCTCTTCCCTGAGTCTTCCTGTGGCTTGGGTAGGTCAGCCCTGGGATCGAGCCAGAGCGGGCACCCGCACGCCCAGGGGCTTGCCAGCGCAGACCCCACTCCGCCCGCGAGTAGCTTGGTTGGCGGGAAGACTTGAGCTCTCACTCTCGCCCGCAAAGGCAAAGCTGCCCCGATCCCTGCAGTCCTCCCCAGTCCCGGAGACAGGTGTGGGCCGCGGAGGGAAGGGGATCCGGGCCAAATGCCCACCCGCAGGCAAGCGACCTGGCGAGGTCCGGCCCACCTTCCTTGGGTTGCAGCCAACGCCGGCAAGCCGGGGTTCAGCAAACGTGGGCGTCTGCCCGGCGCCGGATTTTCAACCCACCGCCAGGACTAAGGCTCCCCGCCCACCAGCGAGCCACTTTCCCGCGCGGACACCTCTAACTCCTGTAGCTCAGGCTGGGAACTCGCAGATCCAGTGGCCTCCCCTCCCGCCCGCGCACACGTCAGCGCTGGCGTCGTGGAAGAGCCGTAATGTCCCGAAGAAGCGCGTCTCCAGACTTGCATCCCGCTGTCGCAGCTTCAACGGAGAAATCCCTTGCCCCAAGCACACGTCAGCCCTGCCCGCGGAGTCATGGCACAGCAAAAGAGAGGCTCTCCATGGAGATATGCTCCACCTAAACAAACCTTTAGGTGGCTGTGCCTAAAGGTTTGTTAGAGAAGGACAATCAGTGAAGATTGCTGGCTGTGGTGCCTTACGACGCTCTCCCCGACCCCTTGTCATTTAGAAAGTTCCGCAGGTCTCGGCAGCGGTGGGTTTGTCAGCCCCATCCGGCCGCCAGTCCCCCTTGCCCTATTGCCCACGTTTGTCGGCCTGGTCCAAGTTCTTCCTTTCAAAGCATCAGCACCTGCGAGCCCGCGGCCGGAGGCGCTGGGGGCGTTTGTGCGCGTGTATTCGGAGGCGCGTGGTAGTGATGGCGGCGCTCAGTGAGACTTTCCTGTCACTGGATACTACTACTCCCAACCTTCCTCAAAGCCGCCGGAGCAACCCCCAGGTCTTTAGTTTACAACTGGCAATTTGACTTGCTCTGCTGCATGTCTGGAGGGACCAAGGAAAGTGTGGAGACGCTCCAGGGATTAGGTGATCGGAGCTTGAAAAGAAAAAAAGCCAAACAAATAAACAAAACCCACCCACCCTAACAAGTATGAGGCTGCTGGAGAGAATGAGGAAAGACTGGTTCATGGTCGGAATAGTGCTGGCGATCGCCGGAGCTAAACTGGAGCCGTCCATAGGGGTGAATGGGGGTAAGTGCTGACTCTGCCGGCTCCGCCGTGGCTCCGACTTCAGAACTAATTTGTTAGTCTTGGAAAGGTGGGGCAACCCTCATTGCAAGCGCTTGCCAATTTCAGGGGTACTGACCAGCCTTTGGCCCTTTTGCTGATTTTCTAATTTACCAATCCCAGAGGGAACTTGTAATTAGGAACGGGGCAAAGGAATTTCAGCGCAGGTAGCCTTTACCGTAGACAAACAATGACTATCCTCAGTGACAAGAAGTGAGGTTACAGAGAATGAAACTTACTCCTCTTGCCTTCAAAGTAGCATCCTATCCCAAGAGAATCTAGGTTGCTAAGAGTTCAGTATCTATCTTGGAGTGGACCTTATTATCGAATCTACTTTCGAGTCCTCCCCGCCCCCACATTAAAAAAAAAGTGGAGGAAAAACAAGAAAAAGGGACACCACCGCCCCCAACTCAGATTTTATGGCCCACATGTTGAAGAGTGATGATTTGCTGTAGTTGCTGGCACTCCAGAAACTCCCAAGCCGACTGACACGTTGCACTCTTTCATTACAGGGCACTACTTCCGTGTGCTGCCGGGATTGAGTTGCTATACTAGCAGTCTAACAGATACAGACTGTTAGACTATGTGTAGTGTAGTGTGTGCTTTGGCAAGGAAATGTAGATGGACTGAAAGCATACTTAGATCTCTGAATAGTGGGAGTTTTGTACTGGAGGTGATGGGCACTGGTAGGAACATTAGAAATATTAGGTTTTTTATGCCCCACCCCCCAATACCTTTAGACAGTCTTGTCCTACTTTTCATAAACATTAATTGAATTTATTCAATTCGCTTATCTTTTTGACCTTGTTTGTCAGTTTCCAAGCTTATTGACAGGTTTAATACCTAACTCATGCAACCGGAGCAAATAAGGACAGAGGTGAACAGGCACAATCTTTCATAGTAGGAAGCGCTCAGGACGATATTTAAAGTTATTTGTATCTTTTTGTTAAAACATGATGGAAGTGAATGAAATGATCTCTCAGGAGAACAGTAGTGGTCCCTTCTCCCCTTAACCTCCACCCCATTACTCTGTTTAGAAGTAGCTTCCGGGAACATTTTAAAAGCAATTATTTCAACCAAAATTGTGGAGATGAAGGCTTTTTTGTTTGTTTTAAAATTTTGTTCTTCTGTATTCAACTAAGAACAAAATGTATAGAATATGTAACTATGAGAATAAAGCAGTTATTCCTGGTGGTTTCTCCCTCTGATTGATGGTAATAGTTTCTTCTTTAACACTGCTGCTCTGTGAACTTTTGGGAAACTCTTGTGAAGATCAGGTCTGTCAAATGAAGACCCCCCTATCCCCGGAGCTAAATGAATAGTAAGACTTAGAGTACCTTTGCATGATCTGCAATACACACTTCACTAGGTATCGCTTCTGGTGTTAGATCTCTTATTTGCTCAGTTTTGAGATGAAATTACAGAGGATGCATGATCTTTAACTTTAAATCTGCAGGGGCTAAATTTGGCAAAATATCTTTTACCTTCCATTCCCAAATATTCTGTGGGAAGAAAGGTGTTGAATGCTGAATCATTTCCGTGGGGCTTTTCTGCAGTGGCATGTATGAGATAGATTCTACAAACTTATGTGTTCCATAGACTCTGCTTATTAACATTTTGATACATTATTCTATCATAGAAATGCCATTTCCCATTTTCACTAGTCCTTATGTCTTTAATGTAGGATAATTCATTCCTTTGTTTAATTACAATAGAATGTTAAGAGTGAGAGGGTAACATTTAAAGTGTTTTAAGCCAACATGCTTCTTTTACAGTTGAAGATATTGAGGCTTGATGCCAGGTGACTCTCTCTAGGTTAAGGTAGCTAGCTTAGGGAAGAGGAACTATCGGAAACCAGGGTATTTAACATTCCTGGGAAACTTCTACTTCCCAAGCAAGCCAGATTCCTTGACTTTAAAATCTGCTCCTGAATCACCCTGCTTAGCTGCTGAAGAAATATTGCTTGTGTGAGCTGCTGAGACAGATTCACTCATAAGTGTAAAGATAATGTACCTCTTTATAAAAGTTTTGGAACAAGCCTTCACTGCCCCCAAATGTAATGCCTTTTGCACTTGCCTTCTCCCTTTCCCTCCCTTTTCTCAGATCTCAGCAAAATGATTTGTGTAAATGCCAGGCATATTACATAATTTATTACAGCGTTTGAGGAAATCTTTGTTTCTTTTATTCATTGTTGTACTACAAATGCCTAAGACATAGTAGATCCTCTCTGTCTCTCTCTCTCTCTATATATAAAATATTATATATTATGTTAAATAACATATATCATAATATATAATATATTATCATATTATATATTATGTTATATATTATGTATAATATATATTCTCTCTCAGAGGAGCCTTGAAATATTATGTATATTATATATTATGTATATAACATTATATAACATATATAACATAATATATAAAATATGTTATATACATAATATATTATATATTATGTTATATATATGAAGACTTTATTATATATTATGTTATATAATATTTATATTATATTATATATATGTGTTGTTTTTTCTGAGCTTGGTCTTCTGTCCGTATATCGAGCAAGTAGAGAGTTTCAGGCTTTGGAGGATCCATGATTGTTGTCCTGTTGTTTTGCCTAAGTGAGTGTATTAGTTTCTTAGGGCTGCCACAACTAATTACCATGAACCAGGTGGCTCAATACAACATAAATTTATTCTCTTACAGTTCTAGAGGCCAGAAGTCTTGAGGTCAAGATGTTCTCCAAAGGACATCTGGGAAAGAATCCTTTGCACCTTCTAGCTTGTGATGGTTGCCAGCCATTCCTTGGATTGTGGCAATATAACTCCACTCTCCACCTCTGTCATCGCATGGCTGTCTTCCCTGTGCATGTGTCTGTGTCCAAATTTCCATGTTTTAAGAATACCGGTTATTGGATTAATGATCCTCCTAATCCAATAAGACCTCATCTTAACTTGATTACATCTGCAAAGACCCTATTTCCAAAAATATCACATTCACAGATTCTGGGTGGGCATGAATTTTGGGAGTGGGGGACACTATTCAATCTAGTACAAGAGGACTGAATAGAATGCCATATAGGAGATGATCTTAGATTTTTTTAAATGTTGCCATATACTAAGATTTCTCAGCTTTGGCACATTGACATTTTGAACATGACAATTTTTGTTGTTGGAGGGGCCGTTCTATGCCTTCCAAGATGTTTAATACAATTCTTGATCTCTACCCACTAGACATTAGTAGCACATCCTATCCCCCAAGTTATGACAACCAAAAAACATTTCTAAACATTGCCAAATGTCCATGGAAGGCAAGATTGCCACTGCTGGAGAACCATTGATATACAGGTATAAAATGTCATTTTCTCAGGACTGCATTTTTTGAAAGAATGTTGTTCTTTGTTAGCACATTAGGTCTTCAAGTCAATTGTGTACATGTCACAAATGATACTTATATCAACTCACAAATGATACTTTTAACTATTGTTCTCACAGTGTTAACACATTTGAATGCTGCTATCCTAACTCCAGAGAGGATTTCCTGGAAGGCAGGGATCAAGCCTGACTGGGTCATCACGTATCTCTAGGGCCTAACATAATTTAATAATAATTACAGTCATAGCGATATATTATTGAGTACTTTATATGCATTATCTCATTCACATGGCAAGTTCTTAATAAGTATTTGTAGAATGAATACTCTTGGGCAGAACTGAATGCGTGTGTGATTACAAGCTTTTGTTTCTGGTATCCTAGAAGAAATGAAATAATATTTGCTAAAGAGAAGGGAACCTCTTCCATTGATACTCTTCTTCGGGTTCGGGGGTATTTTGATTGTTATATAAGCGCTGATACCATGATAGATATAATTAGGACCTGTATTGAGGGATGTTGCTTACGTGCTCTTCTGTGTGCGTCTTTATTCTTCTGGTCTGAGGATACTGTGCTGAGCAAGACAGCCATGGTCCTTGCCCTCTGGAAAATGCTCTCTGGAGTTAGGCTGTATCACACAAATGCTTACCTCTGTTGGGACAGTAGGACGCTAGGGGTGACACTGATATCTAAAGTACCATTTGTTGTCCTTCAGTAGATGATGATGATGATGATGATTATTATTATTATTTTCAGACAGAGTCTTGCTTTGTTGCCCAGGCTGTGGTGCAATGGTGTGATCTCGTCTCACTGCAACCTCTGCCTCCTGGGCTCAGGTAATCCTCCCACTCAGCCTCCCAAGGAGCTGGGATTATAGGCATGCATCACCATGTCAGGCTAATTTTTGTATTTTTAGCAGAGACTGGGTTTTCCATGTTGGCCAGGCTGGTCTTGAACTCCTGGCCTCAAGTGATCTACTTGTCTCAGCCTCCTAAAGTGCTGGGATTACAGGCGTGAACAAATAGATTCTTCTTTTGTGCTAAGTTATCTGTTGAAATTCTTTTCTAACAATAATTCATTTTTCTCTTTTTAGGACCACTGAAGCCAGAAATAACTGTATCCTACATTGCTGTTGCAACTATATTCTTTAACAGTGGACTGTCATTGAAAACAGAGGTACTGTCATCTATGGGACACATGAAAAGCAGGGAGAAAAATTTAATTTGTACTTACCTTAAATTTCAGAGTCCTCTGGTAAAGCTGTTTATAGCTATAATCTGAAGGATTCACTGTAGCAGAAGATAACTTGGTCGGCAAAGGACTTGTGTTTCATTCCTGCATACATGCATTATAAAAGCTGTACAGTTGAGCAGCATGGGCCCTGAGGATGTGGTTATAATGAGTGTGTTTTTAATATGACAGCTGAACTGAAGCATCTACTTTAGTTCTACCTCAGCTTATGGTGGTAACTACAGTGGTACCTACTATGCCTGGGCACATTTGAGCTGTTGATGTTCAGTTTGGTTTCCATAACTTTTGTGGATCATCTTTGGTTTCCAGGACTCATGCTATTCAAATAATGATTAATTTGTCATAATTTAACTAATTTTTATTTAGAAAAGCTTACTGTTCCTTAGCATATCTATTAAATATTAATAGATGTCTTAAGAGAAATATTGGTGTTTTTCATTTGACACATATGTGTGTGTGTATATATATACACACAGAGAGATCCACACACACACAGCATACCCATATATATGTAATGTCATTTGCTGATTCAGGTTTCACCGAACATGAGATTCTCTTGGAAGTAAAGAAATTCAGACATTTTTACATTTACTTGTGAGAGAGGAAGAGTAGAATTTATGATTCTCTTTTGACTTACAATGGAAGAAAATGAGAGAGGAGAAAATACCCATTTGCTCTTGAAGAAATTACATAAAACTATCATTCTAACATCCTGTTCTTATGTAGATGGGAATATCTCACTATAAGAAGGTTTTTTTTGTTTTTGGAAATGGCTTTAAAAATTAAAATTCTGGTCCAGCATCATGTCTTACCTTTATTTAAGTGTGATTTGAATGAAGACTAAATTTAGTTATTTCCTTCTTAGACCACCCTAGTAGCAACATGGAAAAAATATGACTTTACTAAATTTATGTATTCTGTAGCCATCAGGTTGGTATAAATCTTTTCACTGGGTTTTTTTTTTTTTTTTTTTTTTTTTTTTTTTTTGAGGAGACAGAATCTCACTCTGTTGCCCAGGCTGGAGGGCAGTAGTGCCATCTCGGCTCACTGCAACCTCCACCTCCCAGGTTCAAGTGATTCTCCTGCCTCAGCCTCCCAAATAGCTGGGACTACAGGCACCCACCACCACGCCTGGCTAATTTTTGTATTTTTAATAGAGGTGGGGTTTCAGTACATTGGCCAGGCTGGTCTCAACCTCCTGACCTCAAATAATTCACCCACTTCAGACTCCCAAAGTGTTGCGATTACAGGCGTGAGCTACCATGCCCGGCCTCATTGGGGTATTTTTTCATATACATAGGATCATTGTGTAGTGTCTATAACTGATAAATTGTGTCTCAAGAATTGTAAATATTTTCTGTGATTACTTGCTCTTCTGAAAATAACTGACATGGGATGAGATTTCCTAGTATGTCAAATTCCAATTTTGGTAAACAATATTGATATGAGAGGACCATGATTACTACTTACAGGGCACAGACTTTTTGTTCTGTCAACATATGAGTTCTAATATTGGTTCTCAAATGTGGGGCACAGTGATACAGAAAGATACTTGCCACTACCATAATGTTGGACTGGTCTTGTTTGGAGATCTTCCTGCTGACCTTGGCTAATGCTCTTTATGGAGCAGCTTTCTAACCCAAGTCCTTTACTTGGGACGTTGTTCTATGTCCCCTGGTGGCTGCTTAATGGCTAAAGCTGTTACTTATGCCATGGGAAATCCAGAAAGCGACTTGATTTCTCTCACTCCTTAGCTTCTTAATGCGGTTCTGTGAAGCAGCCAACTTTATGGGATGAAGTAGTTGAAGAAGGAAGAATGTCACAGCTGTCAGCATTTCTCTAAGGACTGACTTCTTTTGTAAGCACCTAAGAAACCTTCAGTCATCCAGCTAATTTGGATCTAATGAAATGCCATGATCTCGTGCTTTATTGTGGTATCTAAGCAGCAATCAAAGCCATTTCTTCCATGAAAAGCCCTTTTCAAACGAATACAACATTAAGTCATTTTCAAAAGCCATTTAACTTAAGATGTCCTAGATTGTATCATTGTGTAATATTAAACCACTTCTAAACCCTGCTAATTTCATGGGTAACTTGTAACTTAGGAGGTAGCAGTCATATTTGTTTACTAGTTACTAATCCTAAATCCATTTCAGTGGGGATTACGATTTGTATATCTTATTAGGTCCTAAAATAGTTCATTTTTGCACACGGGAGACAGTGAATTTTTATTGATTTGAGTTTATTTGGAAGCATTTGTGTTGGTCCCATTCAAGTTTGATTTATATTGAACATTTCTTGTATGATTCATACATTGATTTAATGACATGTATTCTAAAATTTGTTTTACTAATTTGTTAAAATTATAAAGGACACTGTACTAATGCAATGCTGAGTCTTCAGTTTTATGACTATTAATTTCTAGTTTTTTGAAATTTTGTTGTATTGAAGTGAAATATGGTCACATTTAAAATTCATATTTAGTTCACTTCAAACCTGTAGTTTTGGAGGATTTGTCTCTTAGCCAACTGTGGCAGGGCAAATTTGTTTAAACAAATATCAATTAAGTGCTTATGGCTACAAGGCATGGTGCTGGGGATGGAAACAAAGGTGAGCAGGAGACTCAGGGGCTGAAAAAAGGTCCTGAGTAGGGCAGACGATGCAGGTTTTTCTTTATTTTTCTGTAAAAATTATTATTTTTTATCCTATTAGCAGAAAAGCAAATATAGCAAACTCTAAACTTTAGACTTATACTGTTTGTTTCAAGCCCAGAGCTATGAGCCTGACTCTCAGCAAATGAATGAAATGGCAGATGAAGGGTTACAAGAGAAATCGGTGTCTAATGAAAATATTTCTGTGTCCCAATCAGAGCCCTGGTTTTAAGCAATGCTTGATGCTGTCAGTGAGACTCTGGTATAATCAGTACATGATGTGGAGTGTCTTCTTAAGTTTATTTTAATGAATTTTGACCTATATTACATGTGAATAAACAAACTATGATGCAGAGCCAACTTTTTGATTATTCATGATGGCACTTATTTGACTATGTGGCCCCAAATTCTACATGGGTATGTATGGAATAATAACTATTTTGGGATTTACAGGGTTTACTTTCTTGTTCTTTTCTGTTATCTTGTTTTATCTTTATGGTTGTATGAAGAAGATATGGAAAAATATATGACTCTGGGATTTTGTGGAAGTCTTGAAAATCTTTCTTAGAAGCACTTCCCTATTGTTAAAAAGCCCCTTATGAGCCAACATGGTTGGTTGTTGTGAGTCGTTTTGCTGGGTTCTTTACTGTATCATCATCCCGATGCAGTGGCAATTTCTAATTGTCATTTATTAGGTCAGCAGTATTTTCTGAGCACATTTTAGTTTTTATAACTTGTTGTTTTATAACTTTTATAACTTGTTGTAATAAAAAGTGGTATTTACTTATTGTAGAAAGATTAGAAAGATTAAAAATAACTACTATTAACTATTAACATCCATTTTTTAGTCCTTTTTAAAAAATATGTTTTATATGCATAATATTTTAAAAATAAAATTGTATGTGAATGTAAGTATGTTTATACACATATTGTGGACCTATACACATATACACATGTAATCTTATCCTATTCTTTTCATGTAACATTGTATACTTTTAACATAATTTAATATTATTTAAATTTTCTTTCTATATTATAACAAAAATATTTTATTTACTTTTATGAACATATGATTTATTCACATAGTTCAGAATTAAAAGGTGTAAAGATATGTGTAAGTCTTATTTTTTCACTCTTCCACCAACTATCCAGTTTTCTTCTCTGGAGACAGACAGTGTTAACAATTTCTGTGTACCTTTCCAGAGATATTCCATGTGAAACATACACATGTGTATTCTACCCCCCTACAGATTGTATTTCATACTGTTTGGTGCCTTAACTTATTTTACTTAAAAAACGTATCTTGTACATTGTTTCATCTAAACACATAAAGAACCCCATTTTTTTTGTACATCAAATAGTATTCTGTTGTATGGTTGTGTCATGATGTATTTTTGTTGTCTTCTATTTATGAACATTTAGTTAATTTACAAGGTTTTGCTATTACAAACATGTTGCAAAGGATAACCTAAAAATATATTATTTCCTATATTTGGAAACATATGTGAAGGATAAATTCCTAGACGTAGAATTGCTAGGTCAAATGATATATGTAGTTTAAGTTGTAACAGATATTCCAAGTACCTAGAATGGCACCAGGTGCTCGGTAAGTATTACTTAAATGAAGGAATGAATTGCCAGGTTGTGCTCTCAATAGGTTATGCCAATTTATACACCTATTGATAAAGTAGGGGAGAGATTCTGTACACCTGCATTCTCATCAACAGGGTATTTAATAGCTCATAACACTCCAATTAGATTTTAACTTTTTCAATGATTCTCCTATTTTTGGACATTTGTTTCCAGATTTTGCTCTAGTAAATAGCATTGTGATGATCAATTTTGTGTATAAATATTTACAATCACTTTTTATATCTTTAGGATAAATTCCTAGTCATAAAATTCTGGGGTCCAAGAATATGAATTATATAGTCCTTGATATGTATTACCACATTAATTTTCAGAAAAGTTATGCCATTTTTTATTCCTTTCAGAAGTATATGCAGTCTGGCCATGGTGGCTCATGCTTGTAATCCCAGCACTTCGGTAGGCTGAGGTGGGTGGATCACCTGAGGTCAGGAGTTCCAGACAAGCCTGGCTAACATGGCAAAACCCTATCTCTACTCAAAATACAAAAATTAGTTGGGTGTGGTGGTGGATGCCTGTAATCCCAGCTACTTGGGAGGTGGAGGCAGGAGAATCACTTGAACTCAGGAGGCAGTAGTTGCAGTGAGCCGAGATCGCACCATTGCACTCCAGTCTGGATGACAAGAGCGAAACTCCATCTCAAAAAAAGGAAAGAAAAAAAGAGTATATGCAAAAATACCTTAGTGTATTCTGGCTAATCATTTCATTACGGTATTTTAAAAAATAAAAATACTAATATTTGTTTAGTGCTCTGAGTATATTTAAATGAGATTTGGCTTCAAGGCTGTTGAGAATTCTCTGAAACTGCTGGTGCGCAAGTTTTCTCTGGAGTGGAGCTCTAAGAATTCTGATTCACTGTAAGGATGGCTTGCTTTCTCTTAGGTCTGATCCCAGGACCTAATGTGACTTCTGGTAGGCTGAGTGTTTTCTAGTGGTCCTAAATTAGACTCAGGTTGCCAGAAATTCTTTAGATGTCATTTAGGGATGTCTTGTGACCTAACAGGAAGGAACTGCTGTGTGTATCTCCACACAGCGATAGACAGTGGGAAGTGATGAGACTAATCTCAGAATGTGGTGATGAGCGAATGAGTCTGCATTAACGTACTGTTGATTAAACTGATAAACTTTGGCTAATGTCTCTGAGGCTGAGGATCTCTTGAACCTCTTACCTGAACAAAGGGGCTATTGCAGTTGTATACTTAACAATCAGTGACTCTCTGGCATAGTTGAATATGCTTTAATGATGACTTGCTTGTTTTAAAGGACTATAGTTTTTCTAGCACTTTCCAATTTTCTTTTTAGTTTTCCATTTTGTTTTTATTTCAACACAATATAAACTCAAATGCAAATATTTGTTAGTTTATATCTATTTGAATCCCAGAGGTTAGCTAATTATCCTTCTTTTAGCTGTCAAACTCGTAACGTGTGCCTGGTTTGTTATGTTTAATGTGCATTTTTTTCCCCTCTTAGGGTAGCATTGGGATGAGCAGGCATGGGCTTGCTAGCATGCCAGAAAATTTAATACTGATATTCACCATATAGTAACTCTCAACTTCAATTTCTTCATCGGTAAAACAGGGATAATAGTATTTACTTAATTAGGTTCTTGTGAGGATTAAGTGAGATAACATGTAAAGTGACAAGCTCAGATTATGGCATAAAGCTGCTATTCTGTTAATGTTAACAAAGAATATAGTGAGTAGATTGTGGAAGGAAACGCCATTTGGAATTAGAGACTATCATTGAGGGAAATGTTTTTTAAAGTATTAATTTGTAGATTCAGTAACATCTTGCCAAATTGAGGACTTAAACCCTTGGTGCAATGCATAGAGGTTAATTACTGTATTTGGTTGAAATGTGATAGATCTTATTAAGGTTTTTTTGAAAAGATTTATTATTTTATATAGGTAAACATACATGTATGTTGTTCAACAATCCCCAAATCTATGCTAATATAAAGTATAGTTGGCTTAGTCCTGGTCCAGAATTTTACACATCTGATTTGTTAGGGCTTATTGTGTATTGTAAAGAAATTAGAAAAGAATATTTAATCGAGACCATCCTGGCTAACACGGTGAAACCCCGTCTCTACTAAAAAAAATACAAAAACTAGCTGGGCGAGGTGGCGGGCGCCTGTAGTCCCAGCTACTCGGGAGGCTGAGGCAGGAGAATGGCGTAAACCCGGGAGGCGGAGCTTGCAGTGACCTGAGATCTGGCCACTGCACCCCAGCCTGGGTGACACAGCGAGACTCCATCTCAAAAAAAAAATAAAAAATAAAAAAAAAAAGAAATTTTAGGCCGGGCATGGTCGGTGGCTCATGCCTGTAATTCCAGCAATTTGGGAGGCCAAGGGTGGCGAATCATGAGGTCAAGAGATCGAGACCATCCTGCCCAACATGGTGAAAACCCGTCCTACTAAAAATACAAAAATTAGGGGGGGCATGGTGGTGGCGGGCACCTGTAGTCCAAAATACTCAGGAGGCTGAGGCGGGAGAATTCCTTGAACCCGGGGGATGGAGGTTGCAGTGAGCCAAGATCTCACCACTGCACTCTAGCCTGGGCGATGAGCAAAAACTGTCTCAAAAAAAAAAAAAAAAAAATTTTTTTTTTTTTTTTTTTTTTTTTTTTTTTTTTTTTTTTTTTTGAGACAGAGTCTTGCTCTGTCACCCAGGCTGGAGTGCAGTGGCCGGATCTCAGCTCACTGCAAGCTGCGCCTCCCGGGTTTACGCCATTCTCCTGCCTCAGCCTCCCGAGTAGCTGGGACTACAGGCGCCCGCCACCTCGCCCGGCTAGTTTTTGTATTTTTAGTAGAGACGGGGTTTCACCGTGTTAGCCAGGATGGGCTCGATCTCCTGACCTCGTGATCCGCCCGTCTCAGCCTCCCACAGTGCTGGGATTACAGGCGTGAGCCACCGCGCCCGGCAAAAAAATTTTTTTAAGAAATTTTAAACAAAAATACTTTATAGCCTTCATAAGTAACTTTTTTCTCTTGCATTGTCTCATGTGTATTTACTTATAGATAAAAATTTTAGCTATGAAAAAACTCGAAATTAAAAACTAACTCATGTGATGTTATTTTAGTAGCGATCTCCTTTCAGGAATAGTTTTCTTACCTTTGTTTATTTTGTTTCCTTAATTTTTCCAGGAGCTGACCAGTGCTTTGGTGCATCTAAAACTGCATCTTTTTATTCAGATCTTTACACTTGCATTCTTCCCAGCAACAATATGGCTTTTTCTTCAGCTTTTATCAATCACACCCATCAATGAATGGCTTTTAAAAGGGTATGTTTAAATCTTTAAAAGTGGGTCCACTTTTAATGGGGCATCTCTAGAGACATTATTGTTTCTATGGCAACTATATACAAAAGGGCTTATGTGTGCTATCTTAAAAGGAAGTAAAAACACATCTTTGTTTTCCTTTAAAACAATAGTATTTCATCAAGGAAGTTCATCAAATAATTAACAGAATCTTAAGATACACCCTCATGCTTCATCCTGAGGTTTTAGGATGAGCACTTTTCTGAGAATTTTAAAGAGTGGTCTTGGAAAAAAAATGAGAAGGACTAGCAGATGTAAGATCTGTATGCCAGTCAATTGGATGTCAATTAATTAGAAAATAGCGGAGTATAAGGTGTGTTTTAGAAATGTATAAGAAAGAAAAAAATACCTATATATGGGACAAACGTTACCTTTTCATTGTTTTATGTTTGATATAATAGTTGAACTTAGAGCCTGAAGATTGAATTCTGACCATATCCCTAACATACTATGTGACTTTGAGCAAAGTTTTTAATTAGTTTTTAATGTCAATTTCCCTATCTAGAAAGGAGGGTAATCATACTTTTACTGCTTATTTACCAATGATGTTGGGGATATCAATTGAAATTACTTATTCATTGATTCAAGTTATTTATTTAGCTTCTACTTTGTTTCAGAAGTTATTATAAATATTGGAGAAACAACAGTGAAATGTCCATTAGTTTTGCATGTTGGGGAGTCTCAGGGGGTGTGGTATCAATAAACAAGTAAGTAGATGAGCAAGATAGAGATAAATGATGTGAAAAGAACAAAACAGTGAGATAATGTGAAAGTGGTTGGGTGAGCAGGCTGGTGATTAATTTAGATTTCAGAGTTCTGGGGGCAGAATGTTCTAGGGAAAGGAAACAGAATGTACAAAGGCTGTAGGGCAGGATCAAGCCTGTTGTGTTTTCCAGTCAGTAAAACAGCCAGGAAGGCCAGAGCCTGGTGATGTAGAGGAAAAATACCATGTCCTAGCAGTAGAAAAGTAGGCAGGAGTGCGCTATGTAGAGCCTTATAGGCCATAGGATAGCATTAGAATTTTATTCTGAGTGCTACAGGAAGCTATTGGAGGGATTGGAATGAGGGAGTGATGTGGTCTGATTTATGTTTGCAAATGATTCTTCTGATTGCTATGTGGAAAAGAGATAGTAGAGGGGCCTGAGAGAAATCAACTCAGAGAGTAGTGGTGAGGTAGCAGTTCAATAGAGAGAAATGAATGTGTGCCAGATAGATTTTACAGTAGTGCTTTCATTGGTGATGGATAAGGAGGATATAGAAGGAGGACAGAGGAACCAAGGTTTTAGGTTTGAACCACTGGGTAGTTGTTAGCATCCTTTACTTAAGAGGGGAAAACTAGGTTAGGAGGCATGGTGGAAATCAAGAGTGCCATTTTGGCCAGATTTAGTTTGAGAGAATGACCATCAAATTTCACCAAAAAGTGTAAAATGCCACATAAATGTGATGACATCATTTTAGAGCAACAATGTATTATGCATATCAATAACCAACAGCTACTGAATATCTACCATGTGTAGGCCACTCAAGGAATACAAAGATATTTACTCATTTTTGTTGTCTTCTGGGAACTTCCAACCTAGTTGGTTATATAGGATATATATATATATATATGTATATACACACCTCCTAGTAATCACCAAAATGTGACACCATGTGATTTTTCAGATGAGTGGTGTAATCAGTTAAAGAATAAGCAGTTCAGCAAAGGTTGGGTACTCTTAGAGATTTCAAAAATGAGGCATTAATGAGATACAAAGATAAAATGTTTCCATAGGGTTGGCTTGCAGAAGGCCTGAATTACTGGGCTGAGGAGTTTGCATTTGAAGCTATAGATGATGGAGAGAGAGCTGTTGAAAATGCTAAACAAGCAAATAACAACATGTTTAAAAGTGGCTATGAAGGAAGATTAATTGGACAGCTTGCAATCTCAATATGCTAAATAAAACAAACAATTCTGACTTCGAGATGTTGAACTTAAAGGAATATACACTTACCGTAATTCACTTAGAGAAAGCTCTTCCTGGCTTAGTGTTTTTTCCCTTCCCCTCCCTAATTTATTGGGGAGTTATACATGATATAAATGATGAATTGATGGGTGCTGACGAGTTGATGGGTGCAGCACACCAACATGGCATAAGTATACATATGTAACAAACCTGCACGTTATGCACATGTACCCTAGAACTTAAAGTATAATAATAAAAAAAAAAAAAAAGTAAGTACATACTTAGTATATTAACTTGAAGGGGTTGCAGAATCATGTTTAAGTTGTTGAAATAAAGATATTCTGAGCACATACTCCTTACCTTGCATAGTAAAGGGACAGAATGAGGTAGAGGGAACATTGAACAGGCCTTTTGTAAGTGTCCAGATTGGCTGAGAAGCATCTGGACAGGGATGATGGTGGCAGTAGTCATGGAGGAAACTGGAAAGTTAGTTGTGACAGATTGATTTTTTTTTTTTTTTTTTGAGACAGAGTCTCACTCTGTTGCCAGGCTGGAGTGCAGTGGCGTGATCTCGGTTCACTGCAACCTCTGCCTCCTGGATTCAAGTGATTCTCCTGCCTCAGCCTCCTGAGTAGCTGGGATTACAGGTGCCTGCCACCATGCCCGGCTAATTTTTGTATTTTTAGTAGAGACAGGGTTTCACCCTGTTGACCAGGATGGTTTCAATCTCTTCACCTCATGATCTGCCCGCCTCGGCCTCCCAAAGTGCTGGGATTAAAGGTGTGAGCCACCGTGCCCAGCCACAGATTGATTTTTGAGGAGCAAGTGGAGTCACATATAACTTCAAAGTTTCAAACTGGATCATTAGGGAAAAAAACTGGTCCCATTGACCAAAAGTATATGTAAATTCAGAGGGGAAGTTTATTTTTTAGAAAATATGTGAATTCATTCTGGAGATCTGTTGTATAGCATGGTGACTGTAGTTAATAACATATACTAGAAAATTGCCAAGAGAGTAGATGTATATGTTAATTAGTTTGATTGTGGTAATAATTTCGCAGTGTATACCTATGTCAAAACATCATGTTGTATGCCATAAATTTTTATAATATTTGCTTGTCAATTATACCTCAATAAACTTGGAAAACAAATATATAAATACAACATTAGACATGCTTATTTTAAAGTGGCAGTCATAGGCAGCTACAAATTTGGGAATTGTAGTTAGGGCTAAAAAAAAAAAAAAACCACCAGAATGACTGGTTTAAAAGACAGAAGCTAAATTTGAATGAACTACAACAGTAACCATGAAAATATTAGAGTGCCCTGAGAAGAAGGTAAGCAGAATGAATATGAGGAAAAAGATACCAGATTTGGTGATTTGGAGATTACTGGTTACTTTAAGGTTAGTATTACTATTAGAGGGGGAAGAAGTCTCCTTTCGGAGAAGTAAAGAGAGAATGGGCCGTGGGGCCATGGAGGCAGGCAGTCTTTAAAGGTCAAAAGTGAGTCACAATGAGAAAAGTGGGATTGTATCTTGAGGAGGCAGCACCACTCATTTCACTCATTTTGCTGTTAGTTATCTACATTTGTGCATTGACTCTTCTGCCTCCTTGAAGGCAGGAATAATGTTTTAATTTCTTTTTAAAAATTCTTTCCTGTTGGATTTTACCCATAGAAGATATGTGTATTCAGTATATAGTTGGCAAATTTTGTCTTTTATTTATTTATTTTTGAGATGGCATCTCGCTCTGCTGCCCAGCTGGAGTGCAGTGGCGCGATCTTGGCTCACTGCAACCTCCGCCTCCTGGGTTCAAGCAAAATTTTTGTCTTTTTATTATGAGAATTCTGCTTTTTTGCACATAGAAGGGAAGGGGCCGGAAGAGGAGGGATGAAAAAGCTAGAAAGATTGAAAATGCGTGAGAGGATCTGTCCTAGTATTGGGGGTAGGGGAGACAGAAGGCAGAGAGGCTGAGGTGGGAGGCCTAGATAAGTCTTTGACCCATAAAAGTTTTACCCCAGATAGGTGGCTTTGTGAGTTTGGAAAGTTACTTAACTTCTTTCTTCACTTCAGTTTTCTGTAAAATGGGAATAATAATAACAACTTATCTTAAATATAACTTTTGAGGAATAAATGAGATAGTAAGTAAAGTGTTTAGAATAGTGTCTACTACAAATGGTAAATGCTCAGTATTAGTGACGATGATAGTAGACTCTAAGGAAGACTCAGAAATTGGGAATTCATAATAGGGCAGACCACTCTAGTAGCTCTTGGTAAAACAGATCTGGAAAGAAGACCATATTGAATGGAACTGAGTTGGAAATTCCAGTTTTCTTATGCTTCAATCAAAATGAGTTTAAACATTATTTTTTGTATTTCGGACCTAATGTAAATCTATTGCAAAAATTTTAGATAATATATTCTTACAAAAATGAATAAAAATATAGTTGACCCTTGAACACTGTGAAGCTTAGAGGTGCCAACCCCCATGCAGTTGAAAATCCACATATAACTTTTGACTCCCCAAAAACTTAACTACTAGTAGCCTAACCATTGACTGGAAGCCTTACCTATAATATAAAGAGTCAATTAACATATACTTTATATATTACATGTATTACATATTCTTACAATTAAGCTATAGAAAAGAAACATATTAAGAAAATTATAAGGAAGAAAAAATATATTTACTATTCATTAAGTAGAAATGGATCATTATATAGGCCTTCATTTTTGTCATCTTCACATTGAGTAGGCTGAAGAAGAGGAAGAAGTCTTGCTGTCTCAGTCGTAGCAGAGGCAGAAGAAATTCTTGTATAAGTGGGGCCCTCACAGTTCAAATCCATGTTGTTAAATGGTCAACTGTAACCTTTAATCATACCCATTCAAAGTCTAAGTCAGATACTCTGTGTCCTCTATGTCCTGTGTGAACTTTCCACTTAGGCCAGATACCTGTTCTCCCCAGAAGATATATTCTATGTGAATTTTGAGTAATTAAAAAAATTTATAGTACTTAAGTTTATTACTCATAGTTTCATTTGCTTGTTATGCAATTTATTTTCTGTCCTAAACTAAGAAAATAGACCTGTCATGATCTTGGGTGTGTGCACTTAATTTAATAAAAACCAAATTGAGAATAGATACTAGAATTTACTACAGAGTCTGAATGCAAGAAGTATATGATTGTGTCATGCCTGTTTCTGTAATGTTATTACAACATTAAAATGTCTTTTATGAGATGAAGGTTTGAAAACTACTCTTCTATAGAAAGAAATCCAAAGATACAAGCTTGTGTCTTGTCAAGTATTTTGAACTTTGGAAGTGGTTTTGAAGATTTAGAGACTTCCTACAAACAAAATGTAGGGAAACTATTTTTCACTTTACCTAAAAATAACCTAAGACTACATACACTTACCAAATGATTAGCTATTTTGGTTATCTTTCAATGACTGCACTCACTATACCTTGACTGCTTTTTGAATTGTGTAATAAGAGATTAAATAGCTTAAAATAGACTCACTCAAGCCTGTGGAATAGCATAAGAGATTAGAACCCATACATTTGCAGCACCTTGTAAGCCGTATTGCCTTGTGCAGACTTGTCTAAATTCAACAGGGCATGTGCATCAATAAATATGCCCTTATTTTCATTTGCTCAGCCTTGCTATTTTAGAATGAATGTGGTGATAGCTGTCTATGATTTAAAAAATTATTTATAGTTGGATTTTATTTTATTTTTCAGTTTGCAGACAGTAGGTTGCATGCCTCCGCCTGTGTCTTCTGCAGTGATTTTAACCAAGGCAGTTGGTGGAAATGAGGTGAGTCATGGGGCTACCTTATTTAAACATAAGTGCATGCTGTGCTTTTATTTCAAAATTGTACCATAGTTTTGAACATGAAGGGTTGATGTTGCAGAAAACTCCTAGCCATAACAGCTTGTGAAAGAAGAAGGTGTACTCACATACTAGCGTGATGCTAAAATTGATCATGATGGATGGAATTTAGGATTTCAAAGAGAAGAGCAAGGGAAATGAGTGAAATAGAGATAGTGATTTTTCTTCTACCTCAGTGGAAATTGGGAGACCAAGGACAGAGAAGACCTGGGAAAGGCATTTTTCATCCAAGATTCACAGCCTGAGGACATCCAGTATGGCTATTCCTTATTTCCAAAAAAATTGTTAACAAACTAAATTGATGGGGAAAAGTTCAATATGTTTAATGACAAGTGAAGATGATATAAAAAGAAGAAATTAGGCTAGGTTTATTAGATGAATTCAAAGAGATTATTCAACTGCTAGGGGACTATGGCACAATAATTGTATTTGTATATTGGGGTAGCAATTGTCCAATGCAGAAGCTACTTATAGGGGGTTCTTCCCTGGTTGAAAGGCCCTATGACTTTATACCGGGGGACATTCATTTGTGATAGCTTATTTCTCCTTTTCTACTTATATTCTCTTATTCAGAAAAAAGATGCTATTGAAAGAGGGAAGATAATGGGTTTCCCTTCAGTTCATTCTTAGGATTCTGCTTTCAACATCGATTTTCATTTTCATCCACTTTCTGTTTTCCAAAATTATTGAGTACCTGCTATATTGAAAACAGGTTTATGGAAGTATCATTGACATATAACAAACTGTATAAACATAAACAGTTTAATGCTTTGACATATGTGTATACTTGTGAAACCACCAACACAATGAAGATAGTGAACATATCCATATCCATATATACACCCTCAAAGAGTTTCCTGAGTCCCATTGACATTCCTTCCTTCTGCCCTTCTCAACACCGCTCTTCCCCAGGTAACCACTGATCTGCTCTCTGTCACTGTAGATTAGTTTGCGTTTTTTAGAGTTTTATGCGATGGAATTATACAGTTTGTGCTCTTTTTTAAAAAAATCTTTTCTAGCTTCTTTTACTAAGCGTACATATTTTGTAATTCATCTATGTTGTATTCATTAATAATTCAGTACCTTTTTTGCTGAGGAGTATTTTGTATAGATATGCTACAAATTGTTGTTGCATTCACCTGTTGATGGAAATTTGGGCAGTTTCTAATTTTTGGCTATGAGCATTCCTGTAGAAATCTTAAGTTTATATATAATATACCCGCATTTCCTTGGAAATACCTAGGAGTGGAATGGGTATATCATCTGGTAGGTGTAAGTTTTAGTACCTTTTAATCAAGGAAGAATCATCTATAAATAGTTATAAGCCTCCTATAAATAGCTTCTGATGTAGACCATTTCTCTCAATATACAAGCACTCTTCTTTTACTACATATGTATGTTTAACTTTTAAATAAATTACCAAACTATTTTTTAAAGTGGTCATACAGTTTTACATTCCAACCAGTAGCGAATGAGAGTTCCAGTGTTCTACATCCTAGTCAACGTTTGGTTCTGTATTTTCAGTCTTTTTAATTTTTGCCATTCTAATATGGTGTAATGATATCTCATTGTGGTTCTAATTTAATTTGTATTCCCAGTGATATTGAGTATCTTTTCATGTGTTGATTTGCTATTCATATGTCTTCTTTAGTGAAATGTCTATTAACTCTCTTGCTCATTTTTTTAAAAATTGGGTGGTTTGTTTACTTATTGATGAGCATTAAGAGTTCTATATATTCTGGATATATCTCTTTCATCAGATATTTGCTTTGTCAATATTTTTTCCTAGTCTGTGACTTGTCTTATTATTTTTCACCAGTGTCTTTTGAAGAGCAGGATGGTAGTGGAGACAGTAAAGGTGATTGGATTCTGGGTGTATTTGGTACAGGATATGCTGATGAATTAGATGTGGGGTGTGAGAGAAAAAGAGGGATCAAGAATGACTTTAAGGTTTTTGGTCGAGCAACTGAAAGGATGAGGTTGCTGTTGCTATGTGAGAACAGGTTTGGGGAGTATTAGCCTACAGAGGCTAGGCTATTCTGGGATCACTAAGAACTCCAAAATCTCAGTGGTTAAAATACACATTTATTTCTTGTTTGTGGTACATGTCCCATGTGGGTCAATGGGAAGGTCTTTTGCCATCCCCAAAGATGCCAGATTGATTGGAAGCTCTACTGTCTTGTAGGTCTACCCCCTGGATGGAACACACAACATTTTCACTTGCCACAGCAGAGAGTAAGATTGGAGAACCATAAATAGGTTTTTCACTGCCCAGGTTGACAGTGATACATGGCACTTTGCTCACATTAAATTGGCCAGAATAAGTCATAAGGCCTTACCATGTGTCGTCATTTATGTGTGCTGAAGGAGAAGGGAACTGACTTTAGTGAATACTTGTAATGTCAGCTATATAGGTAAAGATCAAGAGTTTGGTTTTTTGATGTACTAAGATGTCTATTATATATCCAAGTGGAAATGCTAATGAAGAATTAGAGATATTAGAATTAGTAGTTTAGGAAGTGGTCTAAACTAGAGATATAAATTAGGGAATCATCAGTGGATAAATGTATTTAAAGCCAAAATTGGATGAAATTTTTTGGGGAGAGAGCATAGATATAAAAGAGAAGAGGTTCAAGGACTGAGCCCTGGATCACTCCAACATTAAGAGGTCAAGGGAATGAGGAATAACCAACAAAGACAACAGAGAAAGCAGCAGTAATGAGAACAGGAAAAACAGGGGAGCATTGTGTCAGGGAAGCCAGGTGTCCTGAAAGCCATGTGAAAAAGTGTTTGAGGAGGGTCTGGTTCACTGTGTAAAATAATGCTGATATAAGTTGTGTAAGGTAAATTCTGAAGATTAGCCACTGAATCATGCTACATGGAGTAATTGGCAGCCTGACCAGAGTGGTTTTGGTGGAGCATTGAAATAAAAGCTTATTTGGAGTGGGCTCAAGAAAAAAGTGGGAAGAGCAGAATTAGAGATAGAAGTAGAGTCAACTGTTTTGAGGTTCTCTGTGATGAAAGGGAAAAGGGAAATGAGGTTGTATTTAGAGGGGATGTGGGGTAGAAATTTTTTTGATGTAGAAATAACAGCATGTATGTACCATGATGAGAATGCTACACTAGAGAGGAAACTGTTGATGTAAGAGAGAGTGTGTATGCTGGAGTAATATATTTGATCAAATGAGAAAGAATGGTATTGAGTTGTATGACTGTCAGTGGACCTTGGGCTGTTTATTTATAATAACAGAAGTGAAGGCAGAGTGTGTGGATATGGATGTGTGTAGCTGGGCAGAAGGGGTATACTTGGTCTTTTTTAATGGTTTTTATTTTCTTAGTGAGGTTGGAAGCAAGATCAACAACTGAGAGTGATAATGAGGTAGGTAGTATTGATGTTTCAAAAGGGAGGAGAAGGTGTGCAATTGCCATCTAGATGAGGAAAGTGAGTTAACTTGAGGGTATGGCAGGACAGCTAGGCTGGACTGAGGAGCCAGCTGAGATGCGTAGACATGCATTGAAAGTGAAGCTAGGCATTGTGGTTGCGTGTTTTCTCAAAGCCACATTTAGCTTCTTAGTGTGGGAATGAAATTAGCAGATAGCTGGATTTAACCAAAGATTTCATTATGTCAGGTAGTTTTTACTATTTGCCATATAATTAGTGAGATAGAGGAGGTATAGGAGTTTTAGACTAGTATGCTCTGTGGTTTTCTTTCTGTTGTGATTAGAGATAAATGTGATTTGTCTAATGGTGATTCCCTTAAGAGGTATGCAGGCTATATTGATTTTAGAGACTAAAAACCTTTTTGTTCTCAACTTTTGGCCAAAGTTCACATTTCATCCATATCCTTGACAGTAACGTAGCATTAGATTCTTCTAAAGTCTACTTACATGTTTATTCCCTCAACAGATAAATTGTTTACATTAATGTTCCACGTTAATAATGTGGAATTTAGAAATATCTCCTTTATTTTCTAAAAGTGTTAGTCTATTTCTTTAAATGTTTATATTGTGTAGTTTCATGATTATCAAGCATTTTTGTAGACCAGGGTTTAAGATATAATTTTTCATAAATCTTGAATATCAAGCTTCAGAAATGAAGTTTGCAGAGTCTAGTTTGGTCCTATCTTCTGATATGAAATGAGTAGACTATTTCATATTTTCACCAGATTGTAGGAGAAAATGATCTGCAAGAAAAGTAATAGAAAAGTTTAATGCTTTCCTAAAATAATGTCACTAGATAAGTGAATATAGACTTTTGTTGCAGGAAATGTGAAAGAAGACTAATCTTCTGTATAATATATTGGAAAGAATGTAATCTAAGGATGGACAGTGAATTTGTTGGTGTGTGTAATGAAAAGGTCCACAAGCTGGGCTCACTGTCACCTAGTATTTGATGAAGGCCCTGATTCTGCTTTTCTGTGATTCTCTGCTCTGCCTTGCATGTAGCAGCTCTGTACTGACATGGGTTTTAACATAGCAATAGAATTGCTGTGGCATATTTCCATGTTGCATTGTCCTTGCAAAATGTTCTTGATGGTGTTTATGTCAAGTAGGAAAACGTTTTCCTTCAGGATTTTGTGTTATCACCTTTTTCACATTTAGTTGATGCTCATGTATATTTACATATTTATATGTAAATATACATGTTTAATATGTGCTCTCATGTACAAAATGAAGTGTATGGTTGTATAGCATGTTTGTTTTCAATGATTTGGGGATGTACACAGTTGTAATGGTGTCATTTGAAATTATTATTTTCATTTTGCGAAGTTGTTATAGAACGTAGGAGGAAATTTGTTTCTGCTACTTACACACTTTTCATTTTAAATGATTTTCAGTAAAATTGTTGGTTACCAAAAGATTTTATCATGGGTTGTACTTTGGTAAGAAGTAACTTTATTGCTTTTTGTTAGTTAAAAAAAAAGTCTGTTCTTATAACTTAGGTTATTTTTGTTTCAGTGAGCCAACTAGAATTTATAATAACTTTTAGCAGCAGAAGGGACTCAATGTATGTGCATAGCAATGTATATACACTGAAATGCCAGTATATTTCTCAGGTAAACAAATGATACTGTTTAGTGGTAAAGCTGACTGACAATCTTCTTTGTGGCTTTTACATTTTAAGCTATTTTTATTTAAATATTAGAAACATGGTCAGCTTCTTATTTGTGATTGTTATTTATTCATTTGAATATTTTAAACACAAGTTTTCAAAACTGCAAAATTGTAGAGTATGCTTTGACATGGTCCAGCTGGTGGTGATTGTGGCTGTGTGTATATGTGTGTGCATGTAGTTGTAGTTCCTTTTTAAGTAATAGAAAAAGTAATAAGGCCGGGGGCCGTGGCTCCTGTCTGTAATCCCAGCATTTTGGGAGGCCCAGGCAGCGGGGGGATCACCTGAGGTCAGGAGTATAGGACTTGGCTGGTCAACATGGGGAAACCTTGTCTCTGCTAAAAACAGAAAAATTAGCCAGGCTTGGTGGCATGCGCCTATAATCCCAGCTACTCGGGAGGCTAAGGCAGAAGAATTGCTTGAACTCGTGATGCGGAGGTTGCAGTGAGCCAAGCCTGCGCCATTGCACTCCAGCCTGGGTGACAGAGCGAGACTCCATCTCAAAAAAAAAAAAAACCAAAACAAAACAAGAAAAAAGTAATAAGAGTTGGTTAATCCTAATTTTATTGCCAAAAATAAGATAGATCAGAATGTTTTATATTTTATTTTGACATGGGAGGCAAAAGATAAACACTTATTCTTTGTTTAAAACTATATATATTTGTTTAGTTTAAATTTCTGTTCCAAATACAAGATTCTGTGATAAAATTTTTATTTGATTTTTTTCCCTCCAAAAGCCTTACAAAGGTTTTAAACCTGATGAGACTTGCTAAGAGAATCATTGTATTTAAATTCAAGTTACTTCTGCCTTACAATAGCTATCATGTGGATTCCTTTATAAAAGAAAAAAAAATTAAGAAACTAGAAAATTGTTCTCCTATGTTTGGAGAGGGAGTTATGTGATTTTCATAGTATTGTTGTAGAACTGTTTCATTTTTCTATCGTTTATACTGGTGTTTAGTAAAAAAGCAAGAAAGGTAGGGTTTGGGAAAGAGGCATTATCTTCTTTTATCTCAATATTGCTTCTTTTGCATGCTGAGAAAAGGAAGAATTCAGCTAAAAGCCATTGCCTAAAAATGTGAAGTGAGTATGAAACCTTAACATCCAAGTAAAGTTGCAAAGCTATATAGCTTTGCAAAATTTTGAGAGCCTACGTATTAAACAAGTAGAAGAGAAATATAATTAAGGAATGTCTGCCTTCAAATATCTGAAGGAAAAAAGAAAAAAGCATTAAGAGTTGTCATAGATAAAAGTCAGGGCAAGTTAGAAAGGAGTCTTTAGTCAGATCTGGGAGTAATATTTAAACTCTAGGTTATCTGTGTTTAAAACCAAGCCTGGAAATTCAAACCATGAAAATAGGCACCTTTACCACTAGTAGCAGTGTACTGACTATAGGCATGTTATTTATGTTTATTTGTGCTTTTTTGATTGTTTGTTTCTTAAAATGGATTTCATGGATCACTTGCACTGGCATTACCTGAAAGATTAGGAAAGTAAACTTAAATTCTTTATATCATATCCATCCTAGACATATTGAATTAGAATGTTTAGTGGATGGGCCTCAAGAATCTCCTTCTTTGAAAAATTATGAAACCTATCATAGCTACAAAAAATGTGTAAAACACATATACACAGTTTAAAGCACAATATGCACTTCTATGTCCACCATCCAGCTTTAGAAATAGAATACAGTATTCAACCAGTTGTTAAGCATCAACTTTAAGATACTGTTTTCTACTATAGAGAATAATAAGGATAGTAAGATCTTACGGGGAGAAAAAGTAATCTTTTGCTCACCCATAACAAGGGTCATAGCTGACATCCCTATGACAAATGACACATTAACAAGAGAAAAGCATAACAAATTTATTTGCCCAAAGTTTTAGGTGACTCGGGTAATTTCAGAAATATAGACCCAAAGAGCCAGGGAAAACTATATTTTTATGCTCTCTGATGAAATAAGTGGATAGTTGGGGAGAAACATGGTTGGAAAAAAAGGGGTATGCTCTAATGGTAATAGACTGGGGCCACTTAACAAGGCCAGGTTTTTCAGATTCTTTTCTGTGTCTCTGTAAGATTTGCTTTCCCCCTGAATGTGAGAAGGAACACCTGTCACATGAGGATCTTCAGGGGAGAAGGGAGGAAATCAGAGTGACCTTTCTGCTTTCTATGATCCACCTAGGGGAAGAGGAATTCTAGTTTCTATGATCCACTCAGGGACAAGAGAAAGAGGGACAGGAGACAGGACGGCAGGAGAAGGTTAGGGAGACCATCTTGCTTTTGAGGCCCCCTTGTCTGTCTCAGCTCGAAAGTACTCAGTATGTCACGGCACCATGCTTTAGAGTATTGTGTTCTGAGACATGACAATCCAGTGCCTGACTTTGAGAAGCTTACGTTTAACGTGATATTACAGTATTCCAAATCTCTACTTCATGTTATAAACCTCACAAATTATTGCATGTGGTGAAGTCTTTAAGTCATAGATGAAGGTCATGGAAGTCTGAGTGTATTTAAAAAAGGTTTTCTATCTGCTTGGAAAGCAAATGAAGCACTCATTACTAACTTTCAAAGTATAGCTATGAGATTTTTGCTAGAGGTGAAAGATCAAGATCATCACAGTCCAAATGGAGACTGAAAGTTCAATTTCTGACTCATGAGTGAGGCATGAAACATTTCAGGGTTATTTTGCATTATCATTGGGGAGTTGGTCTTGCTAATCCAATGCATTAAGATAAGATTCATTGAAACATTTATAAAGGCAGTTAGAGTAGATCTAATCAGCAGAGAGGACTAGGAGTGAAACGGAAATCTGATCTGTCAGTCACTTTCTCTGCTTTAGCAATTACTTAGCCTTTCTGTTCTTTGCCTTTCTCTTCTGTTAAATGGGGTTACTGCTTTGGCTTGTAGTGTAAGGTTAATGGCATCCTGGTGGAATCTTATGTCTGAAAAACATTGTCAGCATTGAGCCTTCTTGCAAGCTGGCAGATGTATGTTTTTTTAGCCTCCAGACTGGTGTGCTTTCTGAGGAGTAGTAACAGCTACTTTTCCTTCTTTAACAGATGAAAGAACAGAAGTAACAGCAGCAACAGCAAGAAATTCTATGTCCCTACTCTTCTACTGTATCTACCTTTTAGCTTCAGTCTTATCTTCTGGATTGGGCGAGAGTTCTTAGGAGGTAGAAAGAGTTGACTGTGTTTGTTTTAAGCTTCTATAAACTTGTGAAACGTACCTAGATTTCCCTGTTTTTTGATGTAACTTAGAATTTTCTCATTTAACCCTGTTGCCCAGCATATTGTCTTCATTTTTACCTCTCTAACCAAAAGGGCTCTTTTAATAGGTTAGCGGTGATTTCTAGTCACCAATCCCAGTGGCCACTTCTCAGTTCATATCCTCCATGACTGATACCATGGCCCCTCATCTCCAAATTCCTTCTGCTTCCCTGATACTCATCTCTCCTGATTTTCTTTCCATGCCTCTCATTACTTCTTATTTTCTTCTTGTCTGGTTCCTTTTCCATCCCAATGGTGTCTTCCAGAGATCTGATCTAACACAAAGTGTTAGCCCTGCTAGATTCCTGTTTCTGAATCCTTCTTCTCCCTATAGCTAAAGCCATATGACCCCCACCTTTGGGTTCGACTATGCCTCAGACGTTAGGGCCAGTCCTGATCTTGGGCAAGAAGTATTTACATAACTTGAGCTTAACATGCTGTGGCACTATGTCACCACCTTTGCTGATAGGCTGCCTGACCTTGAGCACAGAATACCCTGCCTTGGAATCAAAGCATGTGCTTAATTCCTGCTTTTACCATTACTAACCTAGTGGTCTCAGTGAGTCCTGGACCTCTCTGGCTTTTGGTTTCCCCATACAAGGAGCAATAATATTTGCATTCTCATTTTGTAGGATTGCTTACAAGGATCTCATGCATTGGTATGTGGAAGTACTTGTAAACTATGAGGGAACACATCAAGTAAGCATCAGCATTATCATCATTGTAGAGGTTTGTCACTGATGTATTAACTGGATTTTCTGAGTTAATATTATTGCTGTCTCAAGAACTTGATCTTCTAAATTTGCTCATTCATTAACTTCATTCATTTATGCAAAAACATATGTCAAGTGCTTGCAATAGCTTGCTGTATATACATAGTACATTTATATAATTTTCAGTTTAGCAAGTGATATAAAACAAGCAGTACATTGTAGCATAAGATGATTTGTATTTAAATAAATTTAATAAACTGGATAATTTCAGATTATTAGTTTACATTATAGGTCTTCAGTTTTTTTGTATAAGTATTTATTGTTGTAACCTGGAATATTCATGTCAGATACTCAAGATAGCCTCTTTGGGAATTAAAGGCCATGGGGAGCCAAACTAGTAATTGAAAGATTGCTTTGAGAGTTTAGAACTAGATAAAGGGGATTGAAGATTGAATAGATTTATAGGATGTTTCTCTGAAACAGTAAAGCCTAGAAAAGCATCCCAGCTCCATTCCAATGAACAACAACAAAAAAATCGCAAGCCATAAAACAATCAGGTATGTCTCTCTCTCTCTCTCTCTCTTTTTTTTTTTTTTTTGAGACAGAGTCTCACACTGTTTTCCAGGCTGGAGTGCAATGGTGCAATCTTGGCTCACTTAAACAGTTCTACATAAACATTGAAAATGTGTTATCAACCTAATTCTCCTTGTTCAGTATCAGAATATCTGCATGTATGATGACTAGCAACATTTTTTGATAATTTGGTTTATTTTGATAAGTTATATTTTAAATATCAGGCTTCGTTTTTAGAGAGGCACTAGTCTAAACAACAACACACTGCTAGCTTTTCTTTTAGCTAATCTAATCTAATTAATGTTTATATGTTTGCATCTTATTATAGAGAATCTGATTATTTTTAGCTTTATTTCCAAATTCTGGGATGTGCCTTTTTCAAGTCCTGTAGCTTGTCTGTGTACCAACTACACGCTAGCTACACATGTATTTGTGTATATTTATGGAGTTGTTATTCTTGAAAATAGAAGACTTATTCTTAATAATTTACTAAATCATGGAGTTACGAAAATGTCAATAAATTAAACCTCAGAAGACTTAGCTTCTTCTTTTGGCCCCATCCTTAACTAGCTCTGTTATCTTGGGTAGTCTTTTCTTCAGCTTTTTAATCAATTGTATGTAGGCACCATTGTTTTAGATGAAAATATTTTGGGGGAAAACATATAGGACCCATGTAAATGAGAGGAAATATTCTGTCACTTTAAACTGTTTGCTTCTTGGTGTAATATGATCTATTTTTATTGCATTAAATGTAGATCTTTATGCTTTCCCAACCTATTCTCTTTTTATATTAAGATATTTGACATCTGTCTGTTTATTAAGAACATGGCTGGCTGGGTGTGGTGTCTCACGCCTGTAATCCCAGCACTTTGGCAGGCCAAGGCCAGTGCATCACTTGAGCTTAGGAGTTCCAGAGCAGCCTGGGTGACATGGTAAAACCCCATGTCTCCCCAAAAATACAAAAAAATTTAGCTGAGCATGGTGGTATGTGCCTGTGGTCCCAGCTCCTTGGGAGCTTGAAATGGGAGGATCACTTGTGCTTGGGAGGTGGAGGTTGTAGTGAGCCAAGATCCTGCCAACGCACTCCAGCCTGGGTGAAAAGAGTGAGACCCTATCTCAAAAAAAGAAAAAAAGAAAAGAAAAGAAAAAAGGAACGTGGACAGTGTATAGGCCAAAGGAGTCAGGTTTAATCTGTATTGCATTGCTACAAACTTTAGAACTGATTCTGTTAAACTTTACTTGCATTACAAAGTCATCAGGTTGTGTCTTTCTAAGTATTTAATGAGAACATCCTGCTTAGTGCAATGAGATTTTCAAGCTTATTATTCATGGCCCAAGAACACTTGGATCCAAACAAATGATCTGAATATATTGAGTGGGCTGAGCTGCATTCTAATCCAGTGCCAAGATACTGGCCTTGCAGGGCCCTCTGAATGAGGAATTTATTTTCCTTCCTTCCTTCCTTCCTTCCTTCCTTCCTTCCTTCCTTCCTTCCTTCCTTCCTTCCTTCCTTCCTCCCTCCCTCCCTCCCTCCCTCCCTCCCTCCTTCCTTCCTTCCTTCTTCCCTCCCTCTCTCTCTCCATCCCTCTCTCCATCCCGTCTTTCCTTTCTTCACACAGGCAGAAACTGAAAAGTTTTCCAAAATATAATTACTCGGTGTGTAATTTACTCTTTCTTCTTTCTTTCCCTCGCCTTTTTCCCCCTCTTCCCTCCACCTTTTTCCTTTTCTTCTCTTCCTTAACTTCTCTCCAATCTTGGAACAATAATGCCAGTCATTATTCACTAAATTGATATTGTGACCACAGCTTGAAAAACACTACCCTAAACTCTAATGGATATTTGCCATTCATATTTCCTTTTGAGTCAGCTCCTTTGATTCTTTGATTCTCTGGACAAACTATTTGACCTTTGGTCTATATGCTGTGGGGGATTTCTGGCCACCTATTACTTGCAGACAGTTCCTTTGGCATTAGTCTTCAGACTATTTTGAGGACTTTGTCTTCTGATGAATTCTTTTGCTGCTTGTGGTCAGCTCACCTGATTTGTCAGCACTTATAATAAGAATCTTCTCATCCCCCATATCTAGTAAGTCTTGCCCATCAGTCAAGGCCCAGCTTAAATATAGTTTTCCTCTCAAAAAGCTGCTATAGACACCCAGTCAGAATTAGTCTTTTCTTCCTTCCACAATACTTTGTTTGTACTTCTGTTGTGACACTCACCGTTAATCAGATATTTTTTGCATATATTTGGCTCCCCAACCGATCTTTGAGTTTTCTTTGTGGGAACTACTTTTCTTTTGTATCTTTTTAATGCAGTGTAGGAGTAGCCTTAATAAAAATGGCAGGAAAAGGGCTTGGGGAAGCTGGACAATGATCCAGTTTCCTCCTGGTCATATAGTGGTTGAAGTAATTTGCACAACTCTATGTTCTCCATCTCTCATTTCAGGATTCTTTCATGTATTTACTGTACTAGAATAAAGAGGGGATAGGATTAAACGATATCCTAGATTGGGCATTTTTTTTTTCCTTCATGCAAGTCCATTTTAGTTCTAGTTAAGAGAGCCTATTGTGGGAATTATTCAGAGTGTATGCTTAATAGTGTTTCTCATTTACCAATTCTTCAAATGTGGACCATGAGATAATGTTATTATGAAGTTCAATCTCAGTATAGTTACCTTAAGTTCACACTGGTTTGAAAATGGTACACCTTCTCAAATAGGCAAACCATGGCAATCTAACTCTGTCAAAAGGCCTGGGAAACTAACAATATGAGGTAAAATACTTTATATAGTTATTTACACTAATCTTTGTTTAAATGCATGATAGAGTATTCTACAAAAAAAAAAAAAATGCTTTGGACTTTTGTGGCCCTCTGATAACCCATTAAACTGATATGCCTAACTCTCATTTGAGTTTACAGTGAGTCTTTGTCAAAATAAGCCCTCATGAATACTCATTGCATTTGTGCAATGTAGTTGTTGGCATGTATGTATTCTTTTTGTTCCTCTAAAGTTTGATATTTCTAGTTCTCTAATTATTATTTAATTGCCAACCATTCTGTAGTGTTAGCATACTTGCTCTTAGTCTATATAGTCACATTTTGGTATGAAAAATGAGAACTGGCAGTATAATTTAAAAATAATCTTCATGCTCAGTTAGTCTATAAAGAGAGATGTGAATTCTCTTGGTTTGATGTCATCATCTTTTTGGAGATAACAAAAAAAAAATAGAATTTTGTTGAACGAATTAGCTCCCTTGAAAAAAAATTTATTTTCAAATTGTGATTGAAAACTTATCAAAGGATTAAAAAAAAAAGATCCTACTTTAAGAAACAGTTTGCCTGTGGTTGATAAAGTTTTACAGCTTCAGGCTTAATTGATAATAAAGGGACCAATAGAGAAAGAGGAAGGCAGTTAATTGAGTTAGAAGCTTGTTTGCTAAATGGAGGAGTCTTTTACCGGTTGAGTGGGAAAAGCCTAGTCTTAGGTTTTACAAAGCCTCCTAGAGATGTGAAGAAATGCAAGCACTTTCTGATTTCTGATCCAGAAGGAAAAAAAGAGCACAGCAGAAGGATGGAATAACTCAGGACTATTCTGATGCACAATTATAGAAGGCACTTTTAACCTGTGGGCAGTTCCTTTGCCCTACGTGGATTTAGTGAGCTGCTACCCCTTGCACAATAAGGGATGACCTCAATCACAGTAAACTCTTGCCATCAAAATAGTAAGATCAGCCAGTGCGCGCTATGTGTCAGTTCTTGTTCTCAGTGCTTTACATATATTAATTCCTTTAATCTTTTGAGATAGGTATTATTACTGTCCCCATTTTGCAGATGAGAAAACTGACACAAAAAGAGATTTAAAAACTTGTCTAGATTTACAGAGCGCAAACAAAGTAGAGTGAAGATGTCAACTCAGGCACTCTGGCTTCAATGCCCGTGCTCCTCACCCTCCCTTCTCTGCTATTCTCTGTTAACTCTGGAGGTAGAGCAGACTGCCTCAATCCACAGATGGCTTAGCGCCTGAACTACCTGTGTGGAAAAAATAAAGGCTGTGTTCAGAGTAATGATTTCTAAGAAGTTATGGATGTGTTGATATTTCTGTTTGACTGGAAGCCTCCTTTCAGGAAGCTTTCGCCATTTCTGTGCTATGGCCCTGTGGTACTACCCTGTCAAGGCACATTTAACACAGACTATTGAAAATGACTGTGTATCTCACTGAAGCTCTCATTAGATGGCAGCAAATGTATATTTCTTATTCACAGTTGTATCCTCTGTATCTAGTGCAGTATTTGGCATAGATGAAGGACACAGGAAATGTATTTGAATAAATTAATATTTCTGAAGAAATTTGTCTAGCCTTATGTGTATTGATTTAAATATGTATTATTAAGGCAGTAATTCATATTAAGGTAAACTTTGTCCTATGTTAAACTTTTATAGAAAAATCAAGGTACACAATAGGTTATATATTGTGGCATTTTTGCTTCTCTGTTATTCACGCCAATTCTGCTTTGTCTAAGCTTTAACAGCCACAGCATTGTGGTAGCAACCCCTAAAATAGCAGGCATAATGCCTGGAAGGAAATAAGACTTCAAATACTTAGAAGGAAATAAAAGATTTCTATAGGACTGTTCTGGCCTGGAAGAAAATAAAATATTCCTAAAGGGCTAATAGTGCATTTTTAAAATCTATTAAGTGATGAAAAACAAAAACAGAAATCTTAGTAGCTGAATGGGACTTTTAGTCATTTTTTTCCCTACTTAAGTTTGGATGATCTGAAATCATCTAGTCAAGTAAATATCTCATGTGGGAAAAATGATTTGCACGTTAGAAGACATTAGGAGATGCTCAATAAACATTTTTTCTGAACAAATGATGAAGTATAATTTCTTTCCCTTATTTAAAATAAATGGTGATTTATCCGTGCAAGTTTCAGTATATAGAGAATTAAAATATATTCGAATATACTTCTTCAGGTCATCTCCTATTATGGTAAATACATTTAAAATTATTGTGCATATCTTATGAAATGCTTTTACCTATATTTTCTTTCTTTCTTTTTTTTTTTTTTTTTTGTTTTGAGGCAGGGTCTCACTCTGTCACCATGGCAGAAGTACAGTGGTATGATCATGGCTCACTGCAGCCTTGACCTCCCAGGCTAAAGCAATCCTCCTGCCTCGGTGTCACAAGTAGCTGGGATTACAGACATGTGCCACCATGCTTGACTAATTTTAACAAATTTTTTTTCGTAGAGACAGAGTTCCACTATATTTCCCAGGCTGGCCTCAAATTCCTGGGCTCAACAATCCTCCTACCTCAGCCTCCTGAGCAGCTGGGACTGAAGGTGTGCACCACTATGCCTGTCTATTTTTTTTTTTTTTTAATTTTTGTAGAGAAAGGGTGTTGCTCAGGCTGGTCTCCAACTCCTGGTGTCAAGCAATCCTCCTACCTTGGCCTCCCAAAGAGATAAGATTACAGGGGTGAGCTACCATATCTGGCCTATATTTTTCTATCTCTAACTTCCATACAATTGTATGAAGTACATAGGACTGGTTTTATATTATTCTGATTTTGTAGTTGGGAAAATAGGGACTGAGAGGTGAGATAACTGGTCTAAAGTCCCACAGGTGGGAAGTCATGGAATCCTTCTTCAGGACACTTTCATCCCATTATGCATTGTCTCAAGCAAAACCAACAAAGCTCCATAAATCAGCCATATAAGATCTAGATCTTTTATTGGCTCCTCAGTAAAGTTGGATGGCTTGACATTTTTCTGAGGGATGACTGTCAGTCTACTATTAGCTGAAAACAAATTATTGAGCACTCGTACTTTATAGAGCATTGAGTTAATATTCTGAGGACTGGGGAGCTCTAGGGTACAAGGAAGCTCAAACCTGGTTTGTTTTCACAGAGGTTGGTAATGAACTGGGGGGAAATTGGTGGCAGCATAAACAGCAGGTGAGTGTAAATGTGCAAGTCAGGTAAGGGGAGGGCGGGGAAGTCTCTAGAGCTTGAGTCAGGCTTAGGGGTCCTGGTTGGAAAGTTGGCTCATGGAAGTAATAGGTTTTCAAGTTCTCTTCCAGTAGTTAGGGCATTTTTTTGAAAAGCCTCTCCTGTGTGGTTAAGGTACCCAAACTGGCTGAAAGATACAAGAGAACGGGTCTAGTGGAGGGGTTGCTGCTTATAGATTCTGTTCCGGGGACCTGGTCAGTGAAACAGGATTACCTGCATTGGGAGCAGGAGAGCAGGCTGGTTGAGGAAGCAGTTGCAGTTTGGCTGACAATTTGACTGAAAGATTGCTTCCTTATGGTGAGTTGGTGGAAGAATTATTGCATTGCTGTGCCCCATAGGTACGAAATCTAAATGGAATAACCAAACACTGGGTGATATGGGTGGGCCAGGGGTACAGGCCAAGCCTGTGTGTCCTGCATCACTGGCAGTTATAGAGTTAAAAGAGAAGACTGCCACTGCCCTAGACATAAGGGATTCTCCTTGTGCATCTCAATAACTCCTGTTCCTTGTAGGATGAGAAAGTGAAAGCAAAGCTGAGATTTTCTTGTACACCTCAAACATAAAAGAACTCCTGAATTTGTTTTGGTACCATGAACCCAAACTCTACCAGGAAGCCAATCCCACCCAGGAAAACAGCCACAAATATATCCCATTCTAAGAAATGTTAAAAATGTATCTGGAACTGTAAGACACCATGCACATATAGTTTTTAAAAAATTATTGTTTAGATAAAAGGGAAAACAATTGCAGCATTAGAAACCTTATTGATATGCACCTGCTTTCTCTTCTGAATTCATACTATTGACTAGGTCATATGAAATATTTCCTGGCAATAAATATGTGTTGCTTAAAATAGCTTGTTAAATGATTAAATTAATGTGTGTGAACATGTTTTGTAAATTACAAAACATTATTTTCAAAACGTTTTTGAAATAACATTATGTTATTGCTATTAAAAAGCCAGCTTTAAAAAATTACAATTGGAAAGTCTATTGGATGTGGTTAATTGGTAAGAAAGTAATCATTGCTCTCAAGAGCTTATTTGAATGACCTGCAGTTTCTAGTTGAGTATTGAATTGTCTTATTGAATGTTGTGTTATTACTTCGGGAGTTGTGATATGTTTCACCTTGGTTTAGAAAACCATAGTTTTATCATGATACCTGAAAAAAGATTTAGTATTCTCTCTTTTTCTTAAG